>NC_069365.1:52997500-54247500 GCF_021730395.1 Mercenaria mercenaria
CAGCAGCAAACTGTTTCACACGTGATAATCTGAAAATAGATGCGCATGCGCACAAACGACTTTCTCGTTAAACAAAGAAGACAGCTTTCTTATTTCTTTCGCAGAATATTTACATGTTTTACTTGTTAGAATTTGTTTAACCTCCACCTCCCATTCCTCCACCACGGTTTGCTGCTATTTATGTGCCAAAGTGATCAGTTGAAAAATTCGATATTCACTATTTTACAATTTCTAATTTGTACTACTGTCAGTAGTATGTTATTTCTCACTCATACTTGATTGTCATGAATATTTTATTCATTGTTTAAGTTAGCTGAACAGAACTTTATTTTAATTTGTTGTATTAAACTTTGTTTTAACAATTCTAGTCATCGAATTGGATGCGTTTATACTTGGTATTCGGCGGAATTTTATTTCCCAGATAAAACAAAATTGATATGATCTATGTTTTAACAATTCTAGTCAACAAACTAAATGTGTTTTGATATTTTGTATTTCATGTTTTTGATACCGGCTTAAATAAAAGCCCATTTACAACTTACATATCTCTTGTTTTTAATTTTGTCTTACAAGCTACGCAAACTCTCGAACCTTCCCTAAGAACCACTTGATGGCCATAAAGTATATATCTACAACTGGGAAGCATAACAAAAATTATTGCACACTGTTGCACTATTGTGACTGTGAGTTACGTTTAGTGCTTATTACACAAATTACAACAGAGTAACCGTTATAAATGTCAATGTAAAAACATTACGTATTTTCAGGGCTAAAGAAATTTCTGTTTTATACTTTGAAAAGGAAATGATAATGTTCTTTTTTTTTAAAAAAAGGATTTATACTATAAAACTCAGTGATAATGTCTACAATAGACAGTACAGTAAAATTTGATACAGGTAAATACACAGTATCTATATTTGCAATACACAGTACACCATCGACGCTCATTTATGACTGATTTCTCCGTCATTTGAACATTTACAAAGCTGAAATTTTGCACATGTTTTATTTATAAGCCTTTAATAAATCAAACGATTAAGAATTTTTATCACAATACAATAAGTGACGATATCGGGAGAAATGTGTCCTCAGCCTGCATTTATCAACTGATAAAGTTGCCATTTTTTTTTTCGCAAATTTTAGCGTTTTTTCATAACATTGACTCATTTACGCTTGTGGGAGCATATACACAGTAGCTAGTTTCTAAAAACAAAATTCTTTTCTTTCTATAGTAGTAAAATAAAGTAATAAATTGGAATTTTTTTATTTACCTTGTTGACAACAGTCAATCACTTTTTCGGAAAAAACGTTATCACAAAATGGCAGTATCCGGTGTACACATCCTCACCGTGACAATGTTTTTATTGATAATCCGCGTTTAACAAGTACGTCTCTGCTAATATTTATTCCGGGGCATGCGTGAGTAATTTTCTTCTCGATTTGTTATTCGATGCGATGCTGGACAGATGTTGAGGCCCGTCCAGAGATTTTCATTCGAACTTGCGAATTATATGTAAATAAGAAGGCATTAAAATGACTTTGCGATTTTTTTATTATCATATTATTTTATTTCTGGCAAAAAGATCTTTAGAAATCAAATATTTGTCAGAAATGCAGCGGTGAAAATATTTCTGATGTTTTAAACTTATTTTTTATTATTAGTATTGCTATACATGTAGTTCCGCATGTGACATTTATATCAAAGACAACATTCTACTTTCTTTATGTCATTAAACATACTTTTTTTAGATTTGTAACAAGCAGTAAATGATATGATGACTTTAAAATTCCAAACATTTAAGATAAAAAGATTAATTTTGTTCACCTCCATGATTACTTTTATACTCGATGTATGAGAAAGTTTCAAAGTTACACCCCTGTACCACGGACCACCAGTTATATATTTGCCATAATACAAGTTTTATCCATTTATTTGTATTCAAAGTGATAGTAAAACTAAAACAAGAACAAACACGACAATTCACGATCATGTTAAGTGAGATAAAAGTCCACTTGCATGTCTAACAATGCACTTCGGGTGACTATTAACCAATGACCTACATGACATTTTATCCATATTTTGTGTTACATGACAGGTACATAGTCAGCACATTTTAATATGGTTAATAAGTCAGAAATTAAAAAAATACTGAAAATTAATTTCTGATGTCACGTAGTAAAAAAACTAATTGAATGACTCGCCGGTGTCAGTCCTTCGGATTTCGGGCAATAATTCTGACTATTGACCGACAAATTATTCGGTTAGAGTATACTCGCGCATGCAAATTTTGAGGCATCATTTTTCTTATTATCAATGTGAACGGTTTAAACCTTACGTATATGTTAAATAATTTACCCAAATGAAAAAAAAAAGATCTGTTAAAACTTAACCATATAAAACACAGTAGCACCTCATTTAAAACAAGATTGTAAACGGTTTTAATTTGATTTTTAAACAATGTAATTCGTGATAAGGTAAAGTGCAACTGACAACAAACCGGATGCTTTTTTTGGCGATATTTGGTTTCTAAGACACGATCTTACCTACAACAAAACTGTATCCAGAGATCTCACTTCGATTCATTTTGGAAAAGGGACAGTGTTCTTTCGGAATGAAATACGTAACATGAATAGCGAACTATTGATCACGCTTAACGAACAATGATTTATGCTTTTACATTGGGCTTTAAAAAGAATAATCTCATCTTTCTATCTTTTGAATGTAGGGATAACGCATGTTTTTCGTGTTATAACATCTGCAGAATCCCGTAGTTTTCTCTCCTGTTAAAACACCCCTGAAAAGTGACGAGAATTTAACATAATAGCCGCTTGAAGAAATTACCATTAGTCTTAACGCATGTGTTTAATAGAATCCGTATTAAATCTTTGATACGTTTGTTCTTATTTATTTGAATTTTAATTTATTTAGTTTTTTCTTTATATTTTCGCCATGAGGGAATTAATCTATTGAAGCTGTTTTAATATGAGGGATGGATGGATTACAATATATCTGTCACTATCAGTGATTTTTCTTCCTTCTGGTAAGTGTTTCTGTTTTTTGTTGTTTCTTTTTGTTATTATTATTATATATTTTTTTTGTGTGAATGTTTTTAATTTTCGGTTTTATTTTATTTATCTATGTAACAGTTGAATCAATTACATTGCATATTAATGAAGGGAAATTTCATTTGATTTATATTCTAGTAAATACAATTTAGGCCCTATATAAATAGTTTATAGAAATTTGTGTTGTTTTTTGCTGATTTGGTGGGCGAAACTGCATGATTTATTTTTGTTTAACCAAATCTTCTTAACACTTGATGACCGATATATTAGGATTGACATTTTGAAAGACAACAGTGTTTCAGATATTCGTGAACGAGATAAGGAGAAAAAAGTATTTATCTTATTTCTAACTTCAACAAGTAACTTGCAGATTTACGTTGGTAACAATGCTTCAAATATCTTGTTGTATAGTTGGTGTTCGGAATTTAGTGGAATTCGGTTAAATTACCCTGCTAAATTTCTGTAATGAATTTGACCATCTTTCAATGTGGACTGTACCATAAACTGTTAAAATGGGTGCTTACCAAAACTGACTGAATGGCGAACAGTGCAGATCATGATCAGACCGGAGGGATGCGCAGGCTGATCATGATCTAGACCGGTCACAAAGGCACAACCAATCGTGTCCGGCACGATCAGGGTTAAGGGACACTGTCCCGACAAATTTGCATGAAATTCAGAATAAAAACATAAAAATGGATACTTTATATATATTGAAACACATAAGAACATACACGAAATAAATAATAAGATAAACGAATTTTGAACAAAAAATAGAAATAATTGGTATTGTTAAACAGACGCGACTTAATGGCAGATTAGGGAGGTTAAACAAGTTTCTAACCAGAACGACAATGACATGCTACGTCAGCTATGTAATTGAATTGATTTTTATTGTGTGTGTGTGACTAAATTAGATAGGAGAGAGGATAGAATTTCAAAGCAGAATGCAGGTATAGATGGTCACTCAGTTACATATTAACTAACGTCACTAAAATAAGGAAAAAGAAAATGTGTGTAGGAAAAAATCAATTCTGTGCTTAATCTGGATGGGTCATTGTTCCTTTTTTGCACATGATCCTGAAACCAAAAATGGACCGACACCATAGGTTGTATTCTTCACGTGATCTCTGCTAAAATTTATGTTCTCTCTAAAATAAGTGACCGGGTATTGCAGTGGCAATATAGAAGTCCACTGCCGGTGAAAACTTTGTTATTGTTCGTCCCTTATTGTTTTATTTTTTTTTGCAAATGTGTTAGGACTAAAATAAAAATTTACTAGAACTTAAATAGTGACCTTGACCTACAAGCATAGATCATGTACGCGACACATTGTCTCATCATGGGAAACATTTTTGTTTGCATTACTAAGATAATCCATCAATGCACACAAAGTCATGGAAAAGAAACTATTTTACTTGACCTTCCCTGGTGATCTTGACCTTGGACCGACAACAATAGGTCTTGTGTTCGACACATATTCTACTCAGGAGGAACATTTCTTTGTAGTAATAAAATTCCTTGAATGCATATAAAAGTTATGGAGCGGAAACAAGTTTTTACTTGACCTTAAACAGCAACATTGACCTTTTACCGACAAGCATAGATCGTGTGTTGACAAATTGTCTCATCATGGAGACCGTTTGTGTATAGCTCTTAAATAATCCACCTATGCATATAAGTTAGCGGAAACAATTTTATTTGACCTTCAATCTTGACCTTGACCTATAGCCTAAAAGTAGAAGTCATACACTTGCATAATCTACATATTGCCCTTCATATACCAAATTTTATGAACCTAGGTAATTTATTAAATTAAGCATCTAATTTCAACTTTTCGCGCTAAAAATTTAACGCGAAAAGTCGAAAACTCGAAGTTTTTTACACCACAATTGTCGTGCAAACGTCAGCTTCTCGATCTAGAATCATGCGAGAAAAGTAGAAATTTAAAGCCTTAACTTCAACTTCTCGCGCAAAGATGTCCCACGAAAAGTAGAAATCTTGAAGATTTTGACCCGAGAATTGTCGTGCAAGCAACAACTTGTCGACCCATAATTTAGCGCGAAATGTTGGAATTAAGTGGCCTATCTTCTACTTTTCGTGCCAGTTCTTTGGCCGATAACTTCGCGATATTATCGCTTAAATTTCGACTTTTCGTTCTGGGACTAACTAACTAACCCTAACCCTAGTCCTAACCCTAAACTAAGTAGCCCTAACCCCCTAACCCTAACACCGTCGAAATTTTAGCGATAATATCGCGAAATTATCGGCCAAAGAACTGGCAGGAAAAGTAGAAGTTAAGACTTAAATTTATACTTTTCGCCCTACAAATTCAGTCTATAAGTTGACATTTGCACGACAATTGTTGCGTTACAAACTTCGACTTTTCAACTTTTCGAGGAAATATCTTAGCACGAGAAGTTGAAATTAGCTCTCTTAATTTCTACTTTTCGCGCTTGATTCTAGGTCGAAAAGTTGACGTTTGCACGACAATTGTCGGGTCAAAAACTTCAAGATTTCGACTTTTCGCAGTAAATTTATAGCATGAAAAGTTGAAATTAGATGGTTAATTTCAAGTTTTCGCGTATCTGTCTAGTCGAAAAGTCGATGGCGGAAACAGGATTCCGTATAAACCTGTTCTCCGCAAGTGACTGCAAACTTCCCCCTATGAATCAGAGGTAGAGGACGAATGATTTCAGACACGAAGTCTTATATCAAATCGTCACGGAAAACATACGCCTCGCCCAGGCTCGAACTCACTACCCCAAGATCCATAGATCCGTAGATCTGCGCCCTCCCTAATGAACTAAGCGGGCGAGCTTAACTTTGTCTTTGATACAATTTACTAGTTAAAATACACATTGTTTTTTATTCAACTTGCTGTTTATTTTCAGGTCTCGTGTACGGTGCGTGCACTTTCCCGTCTGATCTACAAGGTAACTGGATTAGCTCTGACAAGGGTACTCTAAACTTTACATCTGACACTATCTGGAAGTATCCACTTCCGGTCTATAATGTTATTACGGAAACCAATTTCGTCTGCGAGGAAAAGAGAGGGGATAAGTACATGCTAAAGTAAGTAAACCCTCTGTTTGAACAAGGGTATGTTTTCACTGTTAAAAGAGATAAAATCCGATGGTTAGTTGTACCCCAAGTAAACACTCATTATCATGATTATAAAATTGGGATTTAGTTTGAATATCAACCGGCCGGGTGCTATTCGTTTTTCAAAGCACTGTGAGACAAGCGTTTGACGCTTTTTAATAAAACTCGTCCAAAAGCCTGTACCGAAAGCGTACCACATTGGTCTTATGCGTACTTCTTATTTGAGCCGTGCCATGAGAAAACCAACATAGTGGGTTTGCGACCAGCATGGATCCAGACCAGCCTGCGCATCCGCGCAGTCTGGTCAGGCTCCATGCTGTTCGCTTTTAAAGCCTATTGGAATTGGAGAAACTGTTAGCGAACAGCACGGAGCCTGACCAGACTGCGCGGATGCGCAGGCTGGTCTGGATCCATGCTGGTCGCACACCCACTATGTTGGTTTTCCCATGGCACGGCTCATTTAAGTATTATATCCGTTTGGAAGGAGACCAACTAAATTTCTGTTGAAGATACCGAATGCTTACATTTCCTTTCGGTGAATATCTTAGGATATGACTTTCAGTTTAACAAATTAAGTAACGTTAGATATGTCAGCCTTCGATAAATGATACAGCACGCGGCTAGCATCTCTGGGGTTCTTGATTTCACTGGCCTGTGTTATCTATAGTCTGAAAGGTTTTCTCGCTTTTATGATAATGTTACAGTAAGGCTGCAGGAGATACATTCAAACCCAATTTTTATCTATTGATTTTCAGATCTCAGACTACATTTGTTGTAATACTGCCGCCATCTTACTTCGCATACATTTGTCTTGAGCTTCACCCAATTTCCAGCTACAAGTACTGGTACCAGGTTGCCAATGGTATGTGCTATCAAGCATATTTTGCATTTTACATAGGTACATCAAGTCTTGTTTTTTAACACGATTTAGGCGTTTCTTAATATTTTAAAGCAAATTTCGACGTCCTTCATACTAGTAAGCGCTTTGCAACATACCGTTATTAACAATTTTATTTTGCTTCTGACCAAAATGAGGTCAGAAAATAAGCTATTACGATAAAACTATCCAAAAGCAACAATGTTGTATGATAAACTCAGAAATAAAGGTCTTTCCCATGTATCTGTCAACTTTATTAATGTTGTAGAATTTATTTCGGTTGAGGAAATCTTTCTCAATTTTGCATTACATCGATATAGTATGACTACAACATAAAATTATGTCAAACTGAATATAAAATTATGTCAAACCTGAAAACAGATGTTTTATTGTAGATATACACTCGAAAGTAAAGCTGAGAGTACATTTGCAATTTTATCATATCAATGTCGATTTTGCGACCGCCTGCAATAGAAGCGAACCATACGAGACAGCTACATTCAACACTTTAGTCAAGGAAGGTGAGTTGTCTGCCATGCAAATGTATTTTCAAAGGCAGTGCTCCTTACCTCACTCCTAATTATACACTATACTACGTATCAATACGCAGTTACAATGCTGAGAAGAATTTAGCAGCCCAATGGTCTAGTGGTAGCTAGATGCTCTTTAGTTTCTGATACTAATGTACGAAGTCAAGCCGATCTTTCCGGGTCACACATTAAACCGGAATCCACCTAAAAACCGGAAAACACCGGAATACACTTTCTATAACCGGAATACACCTGTATTTTTTTAATTAAAGGTATTTTTGAAGGTTTTTTGATATAATTCAATCATACATGTATATATCATAAATAATCAACATACCAAAGGAAAATACAATACGTTCACGCAAAACGATTTTATAAGAGATTGAAATTCGGCGACCGCTGGGGAAATTACCATAACCGAAATACACCCGTATTTCTTCAACAAATGCTATTTTTGAAGTGGTTTTTGACTGAATCCAAAAATATATATCATAAATAATTAATTTTCAAAATGAAATTAATATACTTTTGCGCATTACGTTTTGTACATGATTGAAAATCTGCGAAGGCACTGGAAATTTGCGTATTCGTAAATGAATTTCCATGCCCTAAAATTCTCTAATGTACACCCGTATTTCTTAAATGAATCGTATTTTTAGGGTTTATGATAGAATTCAACTAGAACTGTCACAGGAGTGACTCATACCCCCACCATACGGTCTTGTCACAGAAGAATGGCAACCATAAGAAATCTTAAAAATACTTTGGAGTACTTCATCCTGGGCTTCCACATATAAGTAATACTAGTATAATACTAGTATAGTAATACTAGTAAATATATTAAATCACTAATAGTAGAGATACACTAAAAGTGAATACAAAAAAGTGTCTTACTGACCCATGTTACCACAGAAAAATGTTTTTACTTTTTACATTGGACTTACAATAAAAAAGTTAGAAAAATACCTAAAATATTGAAAATCTAAAAATAGGATTTCTAAAAATAGACTAATTCCTGCAATTTAAGGGGAAGAAACTCAGTACAAAAGTTCAAAAAAAGTTACTTCTCTTTGGCTCTAAGCCAATCAGAATGAGATAAAGTGAAAATACATCAAAATTAACCTTAAATTCTAGGTAAAAGGGGACACAGTTCAAGAAAAATTAGTGCCAGAGTTATGCATCTTGTGTCACATGATGTGGGTGATGAGGTGGAACATCTATTTTAAGTCTGAATCAAATCCATTCAGTAGTAACTGAGATATTGTGAAAATACATCAAAATTAACCTTAAATTCTAAGTAAAAAGGGGCATAATTCATGAAAAATTGGTGTCAGAGTTATGCACCTTGTGTCACATGATGTGGGTGATGAGGTGGAACATCTATTTTAAGTTTGAATCAAATCCATTTTGTAATAATTGAGATATAGTGAAAATACATCAAAATCAACCTTAAATTTAAAGTAAAAGGGGACATAATTCATAAAAAATTTATGTCAGAGTTAAGCACCTTATGTCACATTATCTGGGTGATGAGGTGGAACAACTATTTTAAGTTTGAATCAATTCCATTTAGTAATAACTGAGATATAGTGAAAATACAACAAAATTAACCTTAAATTCTAAGTAAAAGGGGACATAATTCATGAAAACTAGGTGTAAGAGTTATGCACCTTGTGTCACATGATGTGGGCACATGATGTGGGTGATGAGGTGGAACATTTATTTTAAGTTTGAATCAAATCCATTCAGTCGTAACTGAGATATAGTGAAAATACATCAAAATCAACCTTAAATTCTAAGTAAAAAGGGGCATAATTCATAAAAAAATGGTGTCAAGAGTTATGCACCTTGTGTCACATGATGTGGGTGATAAGGTGGAACATGTATTTTAAGTTTGAATCAAATCCATTTGGCAATAACTGAGATAATAGATTTCGGGACGCGACGGGATGGGACGGGACGCGACGAAACTGACTCCTATATACCCCCCTCAAACATGTTTGGTGGGGGTATAACTAAAGTCAAAGATCGAGATGCACGTGGCAGCGTTTTGTAATGGATGTCGAATCGCTAATCCTTCGGCTGGTGACACGCTGTGTATTGTGTATTATGAACGGCAACGGCCGAGGGTAATATTGATTTTTAGGCAAGATAGAAAGAACTTTTTGCAAAGAAATACACATTATAAAAAACAGATTTCCAGTACAGCAAAAATATAAGTTATACACACTTTGTACCAATTTGTCTTTCTTTGTACCAATCCAATATGGCCAACTTTTGTAGAGTTAATTCCCTTAGTAATGGTAAAGTCCAAGTATATCCGATTTTGTGCGCATGCGCAATCCTTTTGGCGCCAATCGCCATTTTGTAAATTATCTTCCCTTTGCAAGGAGTTACTCCCCTTTGTAACATGTCCGCCGCCATCTTGAAAATCAGGCGATCGTCTAGGTAGGTCGGTGTTGATGTAAACAACACTTCGTACGGCTTATCCTAAGTAATCCGTACCCCACCCACTTATTTTTTAAAGGTGAAGGGTCCAAATTCTTCGACCATTTATAGGGACCGGAAGTCCAAACCGGGTGCAGTTCCAGGCTCTAAGGCGTCATACCGGAGGATTCACCGAAGGGTTTTCCCCTAGCCCGTCTCATTTCCGGTAGACCCCTTTCCCTATGTTCAAGCTCAAAACCTAACATTTTTATTATTGGTCCGATTTTGATAATTCCAACGGATTTCCATAGTAACGTGTGTTGGTAAGACACTTTTTTGGTGTCCGTTTTGTGATAGGACCCCCCCCCCCCCCCCCCATTTTAGGTATTTCTTCCCTCTTCTTTGGCCCCAATTACTAGACTTTCTTATACATGAAAAGTTGGTGTCAGAGTTATGCACCTTTTGTCACATGACTTGGTTGATAAAGTGGAACATCTATTTTAAGCTTGAATCAAATCCATTTAACAATAACTGAGATATAGTACAAATGCATGAAAATTAACCTTAAATTCTAAGTAAAAGGGGGCATAATTCATGAAAAGTTGGTCAGAGTTATGCACCTTGTGTCACATGATGTGGTTGATAAGGTGGAACATCTATTTTAAGTTTGATCAAATCCATTTAACAATAACTGAGATATAGTACAAATGCATGAAAATTAACCTTAAATTCTAAGTAAAAGGGGGCATAATTCATGAAAAGTTGGTGTCAGAGTTATGCACCTTGTGTCAGATGATGTGGTTGATAAGGTGGAACATCTGTTTTAAGTTTGAATCAAATCCATATAGTAATAACCAAGATAATAGAGTTCGGGACGCGACGGGACGGGACGGGACGGGACGCGACGGACGCGACAAAACTGACTCCTATATACCCCCCAAACATGTTTGGTGGGGGTATAATCATATCTAAAATAAATAATTAATTTACAAAAGTAAAAATTAAAATGCGCATAACGTTTCATACAAGGTTGCAAATTTGTTGAGCGCACGGGAAATTTGCGCACTCTTGGATGAACCACAATCGCCATAATTTTGTTATATTTTAACTTAGGTAGGTAAATTTCTTTCAAGTTTCGAATTTTTGGTTCAAATTATTTCAAAATAATCTTTTTATGCTATAATATAATATTCCTTTATGAAATATAGTGTAACCGTATCAGCTTCTTTAATTTGTTATTAAAAGCGAATGTACATAAACTGACAGGTAAATGTGTCAAACGATAATAGCGGATATCCTACCTCTATGACCTATTTGCCCTCAAGGAATTTACATTATTGTTTAAGAAGAATATCTTAAAAGTAAAGTGTCGTATCAAAAATATACATGTACTAAGATGTATTTAAAACCGCAACGACATCATATTGCTTTATTTAAAACCACATTTCTATTTACGTTCACGAGGTCACGTAACCTATTATGCCTCACTGACAGAAATCTGTTTGCCAAAAATTACGGAATCCTGTTTCCGCCATCGACTTTTCGACTAGACAGATACGCGAAAACTTTAAATTAAGCATCTAATTTCAACTTTTCGTGCTATAAAACCGCGCAAAGTCGAAATTTTGAAGTTTTTGACCCGACAATTGTCGTGCAAACGTCAACTTTTCGACCTAAAATCAAGCGCGAAAATTAGAAATTAAGAGAAGTAATTCCAACTTCTCGTGCTAAGATATTTCCTCGAAAAGTTGAAAAGTCGAAGTTTGTAACGCGACAATTGTCGTGCAAATGTCAACTTATAGACTGAATTTGTAGGGCGAAAAGTATAAATTTAAGTCTTAACTTCTACTTTTCGTGCCAGTTCTTTGGCCGATAATTTCGCGATATTATCGCTTAAATTTCGACGGTTCTAGGGTTAGGGGGTTAGGGCTACTTAGTTTAGGGTTAGGGCTAGGGTTAGGGTTAGTTAGTTAGTCCCAGAACGAAAAGTCGAAATTTAAGCGATAATATCGCGAAATTATCGGCCAAAGAACTGGCACGAAAAGTAGAAGATAGGCCACTTAATTTCAACATTTCGCGCTAGATTATGGGTCGACAAGTTGATGTTTGCACGACAATTCTCGGGTCAAAATCTTCAAGATTTCTACTTTTCGTGGGACATCTTTGCGCGAGAAGTTGAAGTTAAGGCTTTTAAATTTCTACTTTTCTCGCTTGATTCTAGATCGAGAAGTTGACGTTTGCACGACAATTTTCGTGTTAAAAACTTCAAGTTTTCGACTTTTTGCGGTAAATTTTTAGCGCGAAAAGTTGAAATTAGATGCTTAATTTCAAGTTTTCGCGTATCAGTCTGGTCGAAAAGTCGATGGCGGAAAGGATTCCGTAAAAAATCGTTTTACACCATTTATTTAAATTGCTGCCGCTTATTCATTATATAAGATTTTTTTTATTTGTTCTTTGTACTTTCTGGTCAAAAGTCTGAATTTTATGGCCATAGTATGTATCATTTATTTACTTTTAGAAAGAAATAAGTAATTAAGATCGCGCTGTTTGAAGTTTTACAAATAATTATGTGAAAATACGACCGTTTTTATAGAATTTTCCCTACATTACTGTCGATATCTTATTAAAATCGCTATAGAATTCAAACTGTATTACTTCTTAAGCGGTGTTGAAAACTTGAAGCGATAATATTAAAAAATGAATGCACTACGCGCGTTTTTTTGTACGTGTTGATTAACAAAAGTAACGCCGAGCGATGTAAATTAGATATTACGATAGGTCGCACGGGCTCGTGGAATGGAAAATTACCGGCATGATGTTTTGTATCTTTACGATTCCCGGGTAAATTCCAGTCAATCCAAATAATAAGTTTGTTGACGTTTTTCACGATGTAATTTCTGAATTTTGGTAAAGTTACGACGTAAAAACACTTTTCCTAAATTTTCGGAGTGGACTGGAATTAATAAAACTGATTTTAACAAAATAAGGAATTCTGTAAATGAAACACTGAAAATGTATTTAAAGGAAGACTGTTGATAAAGGAAAACGACTACGATACCCGAGACATTATGATCGAGACTTAGTGCATCCTGGAGAGATGGAAGGAGGAACGAAAATGTTTAAATCTACAATACATCGCTGTTTTAACATATTGATACGTTAAAGTACATGAAAAATAAAAACTTATACTGATATATAAAGTTTTAGTTAAAGTTTTATACAGTGTTTCTTTTGCGGACAAAGCTCTAATTCACTGAGAAAGGTTGAGCGTGCTGTCTTACGAACAGTTGTTGTTGAAATATATTTTTAATAAAACATACATTTTAAAACAGATAGCTTTTTAATAGCTGTATCAATAACAATGACATTATGGTCTTATATGTACCAATGTAGATATTTAGGACAGTCTGTAAACAATTGTTCTATCTCCTTTTCATTATAAATAGACTGTTTTAAACTTTTAAATGGCACTGTCTTAGTAGTTATATGTCTAATTCCTAGATTTTAGATAGTTAATATAAAATTTTAATTAGTGGTAATACTAGTCAAAGTAAATATGAATATGTTTTAAAAATTTTGTCTGGCTTTTTATAGTAGAAATCAATTTTATCTCAGTCTCTTATAATTCATACATGAATGACATTGTACATTGTATTATTGTTTCTATAACCTATGTTGTATATTGATGTACTGTACAGTGAAGAGACTATAATAAATAAATAAATAAATATAATCTATATACCTGTTTTTCTTCAATTTTTCAATTTGCAATTATAACGACAAGTATGAAATTAAATAAAAGCTAATCATATTTATCTGCACTTACCTTTTCAGACATTATTTGTCACATGTCGCATATATGTGCTTACAAATATACTGATTAACTGATATAATCAATAGGTGTGATAATCTAATCAAACTCTATCAGGACTAATCAGAGGCACGTGTTTGTTACGCTGCATATATTCAAAGCATATTAATTGTGCTTTGGAAATAAGCGCAGTAAACGTTTTTTATATTTATAACATAACATAACATAACATATATTTATTTTATTTGGCATTAAACTGCAATAGCACATTTATAGACACAATATTCATACATGTAATGTGTAAATACATAATTGAAGTTTCAAAACTTACATATCCGTTTTACAGAGAAGTTCATGTTAATACACAGACTATATTTCATCGAAATTTTATGTAATGGAGATCTCATTTCAGTACAACAAATATAATAGGAACATTCAGTACAATGTGGTATATCGTATATGATGTTAATATAAGTATATTAAAATCAATAGAGAATTTCACATTATTACACAATATTAATATGATGTAACCCACTGGAGTAATATTTCAATGTATTACGACATTCATACATGACGCTCTTTGAACGCAAAATATAAATATTTCGCAACACTATTTAATATTCTATGATTTTTGGAAGACATCAATAATTCAAATTTCTTTAAAGTTGGCCATCTACAAAAATAGGGTTTGAGAAATTGTTTACGTATACTGTAATACTTTGGACATACAAGCAAAAAATGGAATTAGTTTAATGTGTGACCGATCTTTCCCAGTAAAGACGGCTTGGCGTATATCGGTGCTACACACTGGATATGTTAAAGAGCAAGACTGTCTATTAGCAAAGAGCTTAACTAAGATTGCCAGACTGATCTCTCTCTCTCTCTCTCTCTCTCTCTCTCTCTCTCTTAAAACTATAAATCTACTGGAGATACCGTTTTTTTGCATCTGATCATTCTATTTCTAGGTGCATTAGAAGATGGTCTTGTCGAAGCAACTTGTCCATTTGAATTATTTCATACATTTTCTAATGGAAGTTTGACCTCAGCAGATGATTCAACGTCATGTGTCAACACGACGTTGGACGTATGTACAGAAAGAACACAGATGCGTGTTACGTACGACCCTTCCTGCGATGCCTCATTGAAAATTTCAAGTTTGTAGTTTTATATATACATTCTATCCATCGATATAAATCAATTTAAGCATGCTGCTATTTTCTATATTTCACTATATACCATTATTTGTTCATCCGTTTTTCCTTTATTATTAAAAAAGGTCATTTAATCACCAGGTTTTTGTTTTTGAATATTTAATTGAATGCCAATGTTATCAGCGCATCACGAAGGAAGCTATATCCAGTTCATAATAGACCTTTCTAACGTAAACGTAAATCGGAAACGGAATACTGAATTCGTAAATGTTATTTGCAACTAATGGTCTAAGGGAGATACTATTGCATTAATATTGGATGAAATTGTCTCCCCTAGACCACAAATTAGCCTAAAATTTTACGAATTCAGTATTCCGTTTCGTAATTACGTTTACGTTAGAAAGGTCTAATAAGAAATGATTAATTCGTAATCGAATAGTATAACGTGATAGCTAAACGCGATGAATCGGTTAAATATGTGTATTCAGATCGTAGAAGCTTAGAAGACTGTTACTGCTCCTAGGCAACACTTGCAAACAGATATAGAATCTACAAATAACAAAATGTTAACGACGCAGCGCAGTCCGTCTTAATCAAACATAAAAGACGTTGGTTTATTTCATGTTAAATGACGTAGGAGTCAATGTTGACATGTTTTAGAATTGTCAATAATTGTCTGTTATTTGTTGTTTTGTTTTATGTAAATGTGTTTGAATTTCAGTAGATCTAATATGTTCAATACCGATCATTTCCACCTCTAGATCAATATATATATGTAATATAAAAATGACGGTAGACTATAAATTTATCTGAGAGCCCGCCCGCTTAGCTCAGTAGGTAGAGCGTTGGTCTTAAGGATCGCGGGGTCGAACCTCGGGCGGGGCGTATGTTCTCCGTGACTATTTGATAAAAGACGTTGTGTCTGAAATCATTAGTCCTCCATCTCTGATTCATGTGGGGAAGTTGGCAGTTACTTGCGGAGAACAGGTTTGTGCTGGTACAGAATCCAGGAACACTGGTTAGGTTAACTGTCCGCGGTTACATGACTGAAATACTGTTGAAAAACGTAGTTAAACCAAAAACAAAACAAAACAAACAAACAAAAAAAAAAACACACACACACACATATTTTTACCTGAACATTTAAATATGTAGCGTTTTTAGAAATAAGCTTTTATTCCAGCTGTGTAAACTAGAAGGAATTCTAGTAATAAGCACAAAGATGCGCAAGTTTATAAGGTCAAAGACTAGCATTTCAAAGAATAGGGAACGAATATCAGTTAACCTTTCATTCTCGTTTAAACAGGTGAAGGTATGAATATCTGCTTATTGGAACAGACCAACGGCACTTCCGGTGTGACGTATTTGCACGTGTGGAACAATGACACAACATTGACCATGCGGAGGATCAATTGTTATGTAAACATAATTTCAACCATTCATAACATTTATGAAATTTTATCGTATTATTCGTACTATTTATATTGTTTCGAAAACTACTCGTAGATTCATTTCTTAAACAAATCAAATGTACTGGGCTATGTTTCACTAAAACTAAAACAGATTATGTCCTTTCAAACGTGTAATATCTTTAACGTGTACATGGTGTATTCCATAAAATACATGCATAAGGTTTTATAACAAAAAAAAATCGTTTTCTGTTTTCAGCTGATGGGACTGTCAATTATTTACAAATTATGATATATTTACAGGCATTTGAAAAATCAGGAGATGTAATGACGGCCACTTTATACCCGGGAGCATGCCAACCTGACCAGACTTCCATGGTGGTGTCTGACCCGGGTATAAAAGTCCAGTATAAATCAATTACAAGTAAGTATATTGTACCTCCACATTTCACAGAAAAAATTATCAAGTTCTTACTTGTATTCCGTTTCTGATTTTCTCGTATTGAACGCCAACTTGCCTTTGAAAAAAGGTCCTTAAACATGTTAAGAAGCAGATATATGCACCAAACATCATGCCGCGGAAAGAAGCATGTAAATTGAAAACTGAGAGGGTCGTCATGAAGCGAGTGAATTATCAGTGTATGTTGTTGTATACATATAATATCAAATAAAGTGGAAATTCGATATCTCGAACCTGCTATCTCAACACTACGGCTATCTCGAAGACATTTTAAGTATGTGCACAAAATATCATTTTCAGTCGAATTCCGGTTATCTCGAAGTAAAATGATCAATGCTTTGGAAATTGAGATACCGACTTTCAACTGCATGTATACATATAATAAGAGACATATCATGGTACAGCAAAAAGCAGTACTTCTCTTCACTAACTGTGTAAGCTTTATTTTAAATCATCTTTTTTTTTACATTTCAGAAACCTGTCGTAAGTATACAGTCGCTTTGTGTGTTTGAACATCTTTCTGAAATAATGTCCAGAAAAAAATATGATGAATAAAAAAATTATTATGTAAAATGATCCGATCAAGCGATTATATGTAAATAATTTTAATACAATAGTTGTATAAAGTGTATAGTCTTAACATCGGGGCGCCCTCAACTTTGAGATTGGGTGGCCAACATATGCTTTGCCAAACACCCCACCCACCCAATCCCAACTTTAGTTTTCATAAAGAAGGGTAAATGAAGGTGAACTAGCCTATTTGAAAGGGCATTTTAAATGCACTGGCATGCATTTTCTTTTATTTCAACACTAATTTTTTAGATCAAGTTTATTTTCAATTTACATGCATATTATATACTAAGTTTATTTACATTTCAGAGGACACATCGGAAGGTGGACCACAAACTATTTATTTTGCTGCAATAATTCTTGGTGCTCCCGCATTTATAATATTACTTGTTTTAATAATCTGCATTATTTGCAAGACAAAGTGTAGATGCATAACAAAACTGTGCAAAAAGAATAAAATAGGTCATTCTGACGCTTCACTGGCGTCCTCAATGGAGGACGGTATGGAACCGTATCTGCGCGCGATGAAACGTGTCGACCAACCACGAGGCGTGTTTGTTGCTAGGAAACCAATTAAGCTTGGACCAATCATAAAGCCACGTTTGGAACCGCCGCCGAAGGTGGAGCTACTCTATGACGTGGAACCAAGACCAACCAGTAGCAGATTAATGTTTAGAAGATCCACATTTCTTAGCCAGCTCAGTTTGAAATGCAAAGACGACGAGCCAAATGGGAATAATAATAACAATAAAAATAGTGATAATATATTTTGAGTTAAAATATGAAATGCATACATTATATTTAATTATGAATAATTGTGCAAGATATCAAGGTATGACTCCTTTGCCATTTTCCGAGTGAATTTTGTTATACTTGCATATCATTTAGAATGTATAGTCAAATAATAGCTTGTGTTTATATCTAAAAACATAAGATGTGGTCGAGATAACATGAATGTCTAAGTAAAGACCTTTGTTCTTCTGTGAAGCTCGGTCATAGCTGATTTATATTGTTCTATTAATACTGAACAATATCATTAACAGTGACAAAAGTATCCGTGCTTCATATCTCATCATCCCTTTGTTTGCAAATAAGTAAGCATGTGTATGTTTTTTACCTGTATCGATTTATTTTGCTGCATATTTAACATGATACACTTGACTGAGCATGTAATGGATACAAGGGTAACGTCAAAGGAATCCGATTTCCCGTATGGCGCCGCCATCTTGGACTCATGCATATTCATTACAGATAGCCTCTAGCCCAATATGTGTTTATGCATAATCAATCTTTATTCCAGTCTTTAAATAGTGCAATACAACTACGTAAAATAACAGAACAAGAAGACAAAATAATAAAGTTTAAATCATGTAACTCCTCGATTAAATATAATTATAATAGTAAAGAATCGAGATTAATGAAATAAATATGCATCATCTAAAAATAGACTCCCGCTAAAAATTACTTAATAAAATTGTCCCTGGCCACGTGATTCATTTAGCTTCTAACGTTTCAAATTTGCAAGTCATTTCTTTTGCGTACTTTTTTACTTCCTGATTTGTTTTTCGAATCGTAAACGCATGTACGAAATTTCTTTGTGTTAAGTGTGCGGGTACTCGCTGGTGTAGTCGCGTGATGAAATATCAGGAAGTGAAATACAGACTGCAAGACAAATGCTTCCAATAGCATAATATGTACTGCACTTGCTTATATTAAAAAAAAAGCTTTGGGTTATGATAAAACTTTTAATACTTAGATTAGTTCTTAAATAGATCTAATTAAGTTTGCACAAAAAATGACAAAACATATTTTTCTCATTGCATTATTCAACATTTGTTACATTATGCTAAAATAATATCCCTTAAAAAGAATATTTTATATGTGCTAGAAGGAACCTTTTGGTAAGCTAAATCTTGTATGATATATTAAATTCGGGTCGGATTTTTTTTTGCGACTCTATAGCACAACATTGTATAGTACATTGACAAGTGTATGTGTTTTAACAAACTTTTCGATAACAATTTTATGATGCTGTAATCATGGTGTGTATGCCTATCGGATCCCTCTCTGTAGTAATTGAGAAAACGGATCCCTCTCTGTTCGCGCACAGGACCCTCTTTGTGGTAAACAATGAACTTCAAAGTCAGGGAGCTCGGCAAATCGAAATTTTCGTCCTGAACACATTTTTGTGCATGAAAACTTATAAACCACGGAAAGACGTAGCTATGTACTATTGCTTTT
This sequence comes from Mercenaria mercenaria, assembly GCF_021730395.1. Lineage (NCBI taxonomy): Eukaryota > Metazoa > Mollusca > Bivalvia > Venerida > Veneridae > Mercenaria > Mercenaria mercenaria. Next base: position 53,017,148 of record NC_069365.1, read on the forward strand.
TTATCGTTACATTCGTTTTATCAGTTGACACAAGTCCAAACGAAGATGAAATGAAGCAAGAGGTACTGGCTCGGATGAACATCGTGCGATGTTTATGAAACTTAAATACGACTTTCCTTGAATATAGCAAGTATCTTATACACAACACTATACATATAAACGTATGAACAGTGTGTTTACACAAATATTACGAAGTGATTGTTTACATTTTGAAATATGAATTTGGTCCAATATATCTTTAAGGTATAATTGTATGTCTTCAATTGCAATATACATGTAATGACTGGCGGTGCTTTCCTTGGACACTGCATTTATCTCTTTAAATGTTTTCGAGAAAAACTATTCTAACGTAATTTTATGTTTTTACTGTATTATCTGTGATAATATTATACACTTTTGCTGTTGCATGTACCAATAAAATAAATCGGTTTATTAAACGTTTGTTTTCAAATGGTTACAGTTAGTAAGTGTAGGTAGCAGAATGTGAACAGAAACTGCAGTAGCAATTGTCAGACTTTGTATATCTGATATATTGATAACGTAACAAATGAACACAGACAGTGCTTGACTAGTTTTCCTCCTATCATTTCTATAATTATAATTGAATTGCTGTAAATAATAGGATTTGGGTCATTTATAGACGATTGGGGTTAATTAAAGTGATAGCTTAATCCAAGCATTACACATTATTTATATACAATATATATATGTTAGAGCAAGCACTCGTTTTAAAATACTATGTTTGAATTTGGACCAACCAGAAACAATTTCTATAAATAGCACCAATCAAAGCGCACTTCTGCTAGAGTATAGATAGGTAGACGAATAACAGTTAAATCATTCTGTATCTAGCGACTTATGTAAACACATCGGGGATTAAACTTAAAATTTATCCGAGTACCTTGATAAGAGAGCTATTGCAGCTACACTGTCAGGGCGGATAAATTATATAAAAGAAGACGTTTGAGACTAAAAAGAAGAGTTGCAATATTGGCAATAGGTTTCGAGCTTTAGGACCAGCGCATAGAATCTAAACCTTTAAGGGTAAGACGATAGCAAATACAGGCTGAGCGTCGGAAAGCTGAGAGAGAGCCATATGGTTAGAGGCAGAATGAGCGTCCCAGCTTACATACGAAGTTCAACGTTATTGGCGAAGTACAGCCAAGGCATTGGGGTTATACCTATATGATAGTTTGATGCTATATGCTATAGCATATAGGCGCTGAGCATTCTGGAGTCAGGGCAATCATATTGAGTTACAGCTACAATTAAGATGACATAGGCTGAACATCTATGCGATAGGGCTCGTGCGATATGACTCGTATGTTGTTGATTCAAAGACATCGTCTGACGTGGGCGTCAAAAAAGGACCAGTCAAGTATACTATTTCCAGCCTATAGGAGTTTGAACTAATTATCATAAGTCGAATTAAGGTTGTTAGTTTGAAACATTGAGTGATTTGCCTGATCCCTGAAATTATCTAGCTCATAATTGAAATCATTTACGAATCATTGGTACACGAATCATTTAAGCGAGGTAGCCAGAGAAAAAATTATATATAAGATATATGGTCTCGCCAGCTCTACGTTTTAGTAAAGGACATTCTACATAGTTTGTCAGCTAGTCTGAGACATAGTCACCTTAGCAATTGGACCCATTTCATTGCTCAAGATACTTAAGGCGTAGGCACTTTCCTGGGTAATATAACTCGTATCCTGACAGTAATATATAGCAATGTTATTGCAAAGTTAATACAACTACATAGCGCTAGTAAATAACAATGTATTTCAAATTGAATCCAGCTGCAAAGCGCTAGTTTGTAGCAATATATTGCAAAGTATATCTAAATGCAGTTCGCTACTTTGTAGCAATATATTGCAACGTAAATATAACTACATATCACTAGTTGTTGTCAATGTATTGCAAAGTTAATCCAACTGCATATCACTAGTTGTTGTAAATATATTGCAAATCTAATCCAAATGCATATCGCTAGTTGGCATCAGTGTATTGCAAAAGTAATCAAACTGCATATCGCTAGTTGGTAGCAATATTAGGTAATTGTAAATTGACTGCTGTTTGGTTTTTATCCACTACATGTATTGCAACTGCATACCACTAGTCGGTGGCAATGAATTGCAAAGTTAATGTATTGCAAAGTTAACCTTACTGCATATTGATAGTTTGTGGAAATATATTGCAAAGTAAATTTCATTGCCTATCTCTAGCTGGTAGCAATATATTGAAAAGTTAATGCCACTGCATATCGCTAGTCGGTGGCAATGTATTTCAAGGTTAATGCAACTGCATATCGCTAATCGGCGGCAATGTATTGCAAAGTTAATGCAGCTGCATATCGCTAGTCGGTTGCAATGTATTGCAAAGTTAATGCAACTACATATCGCTAATCGGCGGCAATGTATTGCAAAGTTAACCTTACTGCATATTGATAGTTTGTGGAAATGTATTGCAAAGTAAATTTCACTACATATCTCTAGCTGGTAGCAATATATTGCAAAGTTAATCTTACTGCATATCGCTAGTCGGTGGCAATGTATTGCAAAGTTAATGCAGCTGCATATCGCTAGTCGGTGGCAATGTATTGCAAAGTTAATGCAGCTGCATATCGCTAGTCGGTTGCAATGTATTGCAAAGTTAATGCAACTGCATATCGCTAGTCGGCGGCAATGTATTGCAAAGTTAACGCAACTGTATCGCCAGTCGGTGGCAATGTATTGCAAAGTTAATGCAACTGCAAATCGCCAGTCGATGGCAATGTGTTGCAAAGTAAATGCAACTGCATATTGCCAGTCGGTGCAATGTGTTGCAAAGTAAATGCAACTGCATATCGCCAGTCTGTGGTAATGTGCTGCAAAGTTAATACAGCTGCATATCGCCAGTCGGTGGCAATGTATTGCAAAGTTAATGCAGCTGCATATCGCCAGTCGGCGGCAATGTATTGCAAAGTTAATGCAGCTGTATATCGCTAGTCGAAGGCAATGTATTGCAAAGTTAATGCAACTGTATATCGCTAGTCGAATGCAATGTATTACACAGTTAATGCAACTGCATATCGCCAGTCGTTGGCAATGTATTGCAAAGTTAATGCAACTGCATATCGCTAGTCGGTGGCAATGTATTGCAAGTTAATGCAACTGCATATCGCTAGTCGATAGCAATGTATTGCAAAGTTAATGCAGCTGCATATCGCTAGTCGGTGGCAATGAATTGCAAAGTAAATTTCATTGCATATCTCTAGCTGGTAGCAATATATTGCAAAGTTAATGCAACTGCATATCGCTAGTCGGTGGCAATGTATTTCAAGGTTAATGCAACTGCATATCGCTAATCGGCGGCAATGTATTGCAAAGTTAATGCAGCTGCATATCGCTAGTCGGTTGCAATGTATTGCAAAGTTAATGCAACTACATATCGCTAATCGGCGGCAATGTATTGCAAAGTTAACCTTACTGCATATTGATAGTTTGTGGAAATGTATTGCGAAGTAAATTTCACTACATATCTCTAGCTGGTAGCAATATATTGCAAAGTTAATCTTACTGCATATCGCTAGTCGGTGGCAATGTATTGCAAAGTTAATGCAGCTGCATATCGCTAGTCGGTGGCAATGTATTGCAAAGTTAATGCAGCTGCATATCGCTAGTCGGTTGCAATGTATTGCAAAGTTAATGCAACTGCATATCGCTAGTCGGCGGCAATGTATTGCAAAGTTAACGCAACTGTATCGCCAGTCGGTGGCAATGTATTGCAAAGTTAATGCAACTGCAAATCGCCAGTCGATGGCAATGTGTTGCAAAGTAAATGCAACTGCATATTGCCAGTCGGTGCAATGTGTTGCAAAGTAAATGCAACTGCATATCGCCAGTCTGTGGTAATGTGCTGCAAAGTTAATACAGCTGCATATCGCCAGTCGGTGGCAATGTATTGCAAAGTTAATGCAGCTGCATATCGCCAGTCGGCGGCAATGTATTGCAAAGTTAATGCAGCTGTATATCGCTAGTCGAAGGCAATGTATTGCAAAGTTAATGCAACTGTATATCGCTAGTCGAATGCAATGTATTACACAGTTAATGCAAATGCATATCGCCAGTCGTTGGCAATGTATTGCAAAGTTAATGCAACTGCATATCGCTAGTCGGTGGCAATGTATTGCAAGTTAATGCAACTGCATATCGCTAGTCGATAGCAATGTATTGCAAAGTTAATGCAGCTGCATATCGCTAGTCGGTGGCAATGAATTGCAAAGTAAATTTCATTGCATATCTCTAGCTGGTAGCAATATATTGCAAAGTTAATGCAACTGCATATCGCTAGTCGGTGGCAATGTATTTCAACGTTAATGCAACTGCATATCGCTAATCGGCGGCAATGTATTGCAAAGTCAATGCAGCTGCATATCGCTAGTCGGTTGCAATGTATTGCAAAGTTAATGCAACTTCATATCGCCAATCGGCGGCAATGGATTGCAAAGTTAACCTTACTGCATATTGATAGTTTGTGAAAATGTATTGCAATGTAAATTTCACTGCATATCTCTAGCTGGTAGCAATATATTGCAAAGTTAATGCAACTGCATATCGCTAGTCGGTGGCAGTGTATTGCAAGGTTAATGCAACTGCATATCGCTAATCGGCGGCAATGTATTGCAAAGTTAATGCAGCTGCATATCGCTAGTCGGTGGCAATGTATTGCAAAGTTAATGCAACTGCATATCGCTAATCGGCGGCAATGTATTGCAAAGTTAACCTTACTGCATATTGATAGTTTGTGGAAATGTATTGCAAAGTAAATTTCACTGCATATCTCTAGCTGGTAGCAATATATTGCAAAGTTAATCGTACTGCCTTTCGCTAGTCGGTGGCAATGTATTGCAAAGTTAATGCAGCTGCATATCGCTAGTCGATGGCAATGTGTTGCAAAGTTAATGCAACTGCATATCGCCAGTCGGTGGCAATGTGTTGCAAAGTAAATGCAACTGCATATAGCCAGTCTGTGGTAATGTGTTGCAAAGTTAATGCAGCTGCATATCGCCAGTCGGTGGCAATGTGTTGCAAAGATAATGCAACTGCATATCGCCAATCGGCGGCAATGTATTGCAAAGTTAATGCAGCTGCATATCGCTAGTCGAAGGCAATGTATTGCAAAGTTAATACAGCTGCATATCGCTAGTCGAAGGCAATGTATTACAAAGTTAATGCAACTCAATATCGCTAGTCGATGGCAATGTATTGCAAGGTTAATGCAACTGCATATCGCTAGTTGGTAGCAATATATTGCAAAGTTAATCTTACTGCATATCGCTAGTCGGTGGCAATGTATTGCAAAGTTAATGCAGCTGCATATCGCTAGTCGATGGCAATGTGTTGCAAAGTTAATGCAACTGCATATCGCCAGTCGGTGGCAATGTGTTGCAAAGTAAATACAACTGCATATCGCCAGTTTGTGGTAATGTGTTAAATTCTTTCATTGCTTGTAGGTGCAGATGGGAATATCTGGTTTGAGGGTTACTGGTCAAGCAGTAACGAGACTCCGCGGAATTACCAGCACGTTGACAGTTAACAGTTAATCGTGTATTACCTTCAGCGGTAGAATCCTTTTCTTATTAGACATATTCCGTAAAATAATAGTATGAATAAACCCAGGTAAATAACGTGGAAACTTCTTTCTTGCCCGACATTCTAACAGTAGTGAGTTTGAAGCGCATGAAGTCAACGTCCTCTAAACAAGAAATACGTTGTTACGTTTCAAAGCCAAAAAGCAACGTTGAATTCCAGGTGAGTTTTATCACATGCATCGCAAAGTTATATAAATTTCAAAAATAACGTTTCATGAATCAAGAATAGTATACTATAAGGAACAAAGAGGAACTATCAAGATAACTAATTTTTATCCGGTTTTACGTAAAAAGAAACAAAACATTTATTACACAATTTTACTTTGGTATACGTCATTTTAATCACGAGAGTCCTCTTTCAGCACCGGCGAAAAGACCGGAAACCCCTGTCTGGTATGCAGCAACAATAAACTTTCTGTTACTTACGCTTTCGTAAAAATAATCAAACAACATATATGCAACTCTCAATTTAGGAACAGTTAAGCGTCGTCTTACGTACGGCACTAAAGTAATTGCCATTTACCCATAGACCAATTAAACATTTCATTTTCAGTTTAATCTAACATTTCATTATTAATAGCTATTTACTCATAGGTTTATCAAACGTTTTATTTTTATTTGCCACTTAGTGACTTACTAAAAGATATATCAAACATTTCATTTTACGCGTTGACGAAACGGTTTGTTGTACGATAACCGTCTTCCAAATCACTAGTTTTCGGTTCAAATTTCCAATTGACTTAAATTAGCCTAATGAAAGTGCAAAAAACAATAGCACAGTCCCAATATATCAATTGAATATTCTTTTGTCTAAATGCATTGTCTTGCGAAAAATCGGTCGGATAGTCAAAGGAAAATGGCGTTAAGTAAAGAAAACCGATACATAATAATTCACAAATTACCACGTCTTTCTGTCGACTTAAATACACCACCCAACCGGTGCTAAGTGAATTTAAATGCTTGATCGCTTTACTATTATTTGGCTACCGTAAACGTATTGTAAAAAATGATAAAAAATATGAAATGAAGATGTTATAACGATTGATAAATATTGACACATGCTATAATCTGAGGATAATGATAGAATAAAATGATATCTATTTACAATTACATTTAACAATGTATGTTACATTGCCAGTATTAATTCTGACTGGATATTGTGTCTGCTGCTGCTGGAGCGCGTGCACTTATCCTAGCGATCTGATTGGTGAATGGTACAGCACGAGCTTCGGAACGCTGGACTTTGTAACAAACCAATCATTTTCAGGCTTTACCTCAGATTTGTCTGCAGCACCTTTGACCTTCACATGTTATGAAGCGTCAGGATCTCTATACGTTTCAATGTGAGTACTGCTATATTCATTTTTAATATGATTCGTATTATTTCCGTGATTTCTCTTTTCCACGTAAGAGATAGTTCTGTCCGATTCTTTTTTATGATCTTAGTATATTACTTAATCCCAAGTCTGTAACTATTGAGCGCTATGTGAAAAACAAAATTAATTCTTGTGCGAGCTGCTAGTTTCTCTTTCAGCGCATATTCATTCTGTTCTTTTATCCCAACACAAGTACTGTACGTTTATCAATTTCAGTACTTGTATGCAACAGATAAGGGAACGACATGTACCTAGATCATACTGCTCTTAACGTAGGGTTTTCGCACAACCATGCACTTTTATTTATTTATTTATTTATTTATTTATTTTGTAAACGATTAAAGATTACTTTATGACTATGTTATACTGATATTCGAATGTTGTTCACGATAAAATAGACAGTTGCAGTTCCTGTTAAAGTTGCATCGAAATATCTGCTATGCCTGCCAGTTCTTAACTAAATTCTTTTTTTTTTTTTTTTTTTTGTTCAAAGTTGACTAGTGATACGTTTTCTGTGTAGACCTAAAATTGTTTATTTCCTGAACCCCGACCTACCCTAAATTTTTGGCCCGACCCTTGATGTTTTATGGCATGAGAGATTTTGTTTTTCAACATTTTAACAAGAAATTGCAAAACTGAACACATGGTCAGTGATTTTAGATAACAACTTTCTGATGTTCTAACCCCTTATTTGTATTCATTTTTAACACAAAAATAATTTCCGAAAAGTCCCACTTAATAAGAAAAATACCGACCGTCCTACCATTTTTTTTTAGCATCTTACCCGAAACAAACATTTTTGTTTGGCCTAATATCTGCAACAGTTATATATTTTTTATATATATTTTTTTCAGGTCATCTTACATTTTATTCTCAAGCGTCACAGTCGATGTCTACCTTTGCATGAATATGCAGAAAATATCTACAATCAAATATTACTACACTTTGGAAGGGAGTAAGTAACTAGTCGTGAGAAATGCCACAGAAATCGATGGCTGGGTTTCGTAATAATTTCAAAAATGAATGGCCCACTTCGGTTACATTTTTGAAAGTAAGTGCGGTCGCGAAAAAAACGTTAACACATGTCTCCCTGTGTATTTGATAAGGCAGGCTTTGTAATGATTATCATTTGTTTGCTATTGTCGCTGTTATTGAGAGTAAACAATGCTAAAGCATAGACGATTTTTGAAATCCTTTGGCGATTCCGATTTTCAGGAAATTATGAATACCGTATCAAAAAAGTAATAGGTAAGGGTAGATTATGATTAAAAAACAAATAACCTGTAACCCTAATATTTGCACTATTTCATTTTATTTATCTTTTGCCTCTGTGGGATAAATTCCTTAGTAATGGAAGAAGGACTATGTGGGGTCTTCTTCATTCAGTAAGGCGTCAAGGTAGCCACAATCCTCGGACAAAACAGCTGGATTGCTCCTTTCAATGACGAACCAAACAAGCTATATGTATGATTTAAAACGGTGTAGTTTTCAGGGGGCGTGTAAAAACAGATATCAAAAAAAAATATTTGGAAAAAAAACTCCTTGAACACTGATGAAATGTTTATATTACATCGAACAACAAGAGACTTATTCAACAATTTTTCAGAACTAAAACACAAGTTACCGGTAGTGTTAGTTTCACTTTTGTTCTTTTCAGACCGAGATTCGGGAACAGGGGTTCGTTTTTATTTACCAGCAGACACAGGAGAAATCGTCACCCTGTCAACAGCTTGTACTCACACTGACACACGTTCACCTGGAGAGTATGAACTATTAATCAAGAAAGGTATATAATACAACTTTCCATGTTGGCGATGTCTCTGTCTATATACCGTCATATATATAATACAACTTTGCATGTTGGCGATGTCCTGACTATATACCGCCGTATATATAATACAACTTTGCATGTTGGCGATGTCTCTGTATATATATCGCCGTACATATAATACAAATCTGCACGTTGGCGATATCACTGTCTATATATTGCCATATATTGTACAAGTTTGTATGTTGGCGATGTCTATGTTTATATGCCGCCATATATATGATACAACTTTGCATGTTTGCGATGTCTTTGTCTATAAGCATGTTGGCGATGTCTCTGTCTATATACCGCCGTATATAAAATACACCTTTGCAAGTTGGCGATGTCTCTGTCTATATACCGTCATATGTATGATACAACTTTGCATGTTGGCGATGTCTCTGTCTATAAGCAGGTTGGCGATGTCTCTGTCTATATAGCACCATATATATAATACACCTGTGCAAGTCTATATACCGCAATAAATATAAGCTTTGCATGTTGGCGATGTTTCTGTCTATATACCGCCATATATGTAATGCAAATTTGCATGTTGGCGATGTCTCTGTCTATATACCGCCATATATATAATACAACTTTGCATGTTGGCGATGTCTCCATCTCAAGTATTCTATACAAACATTCATTCAAAATCTATGGAAGCTAATAATACATTCATCTGGCAAAAACAATTAAGAAAATAACTCTGTAATTCCTTTCTAATATACTAATATGCAAAATATACCACTCTTTGGAAAACTTTAATTATTTAGTTAAATAGGTATGTCTTTTGAAAATTCTTTTGTTTAGTGTTCAACTGAATTTCTATGGCAGACTACCAAGATCTTTTAAATAGTAGACTTCTTACTAAATACTTCAAATATTTAAATGTTATCACTATAGACCAGCTGCTGAGTGCAGTAACTTCTTGCCCGAGTGACTTACAATCAACATTTAATGTTACCATGACAACAATCAGTGCCGCAAGTTGTACAGAATCAAAAATGGAAGGGTCAGCTGGTGCTCTAGTGTTTAACTACTCATCCTGTGTAACTGGACAGTTCAGCAGTAAGTAATAGCTCAGACGGGATGGGGGCATCGTGGGTTCGAGTCCCACTTGGGGCACGACCTCGCCTTCTCATATGACATCAGTATTGTTTTTTCCAGGGAGGGGAATCGACAGTTGTGCAAATTAGATTGAAACTTTTATCAAAATCTAGCTAAAGCGATTAGTAAAAACTAGTTTTAAGTACAGCATAGCTCCATATCTTTAAGAAATATGATTTAAAAAGTAGTCGATAATTGAATATGTGTGCAACATTACTGTATAAACATCATGTGAGTCAAAAAAAAATATTACTTCGCTTTAATACATCATAGTTTTAAAAATTGTAAAAACTATCTTTGATGTTCTAAATGTTGTTGTGAACTCTTAATTGTATTTATAATAGAATTATCAAGGGTATAAGAGATTGCATTTTTATAGATGGAGACGAAAATGTCTATCATAGTTTTGCTCGTCTTAAATGTCATATAAACTTATATGGCATTTTTATAAATGGTTTCACTTATTATCTAGGTGGGGGATATCTGCAGTGTTTATATAGTAAAACAGACGGATACAGTTATGCGACACTGTATAATAATGACAGTAGCACGGACGAAAGTTCTACCTATATGGTTACATGTCTTGTAAGTATTTTTCAATTACTTGAAAGCGTAGAAACAGATATTGATTTTTAACTAACTATTTCATAAAATCTGATGTACATATATAACAGTATGACACGACGTAATTCCAGAGGAGTCGGAGATAGCTTTACTGCACATGTAGAGGTAATATCTTGAGCAATAATGATAGAAATGCATTTTGAAATTTGAAATTTGTTTGTGTACATACCAGGCATATGAAAAAAATGCGGATACACTGAAAGGCACAGAGAGTCCAAACAGTTGTCTTCCATCCCAGACACCTACCTCCGTCGAGTCTCCAGGAATCACTTATGTAATGACGGATCTATGTAAGTTCTTATTCATTGATCTCTTACTGCTTCAACTGTTACTTTTCCCAGGCAAACATCTCCGTAGATTATCCAGGAATCACTAATGTAATGACTGATCTCTGTAACTTTTTCCTAAATCAGTAAGCACCACCATATGCTTGTTAAACGTTTTATTCCATGCTGCTAAAAGAGGAAGACGAAGATAAATTAAATAATGGATATAAGTTTCATTGACAATCGTCTCATCTAGGACAAAAACATGTACACCCTAAGAAATTCTAAGCTTCAATATGTTGAAAATTTATCAATTTTAAATTTAAATCTACAAAAGCTAATATATGACATATAGCTCGAAGAAGAAGTAAACTGATGACATTGAAAGACGATTTATGACTTTTCAACTTATCAGTAATATATTTATAATTATCGTTACAGTATATACAGTACCAGAAGAAAAGGATTTCACCACAATCATCATAGTCGTATGCTGTATATCAGTCGTGATTATAATCGTCATCATCGTGGTCGTCATTGTATATTTCAAAGTTTGCCGTAAACCTAAACCAGAGCCTCCTCCTAAAATCAGGAAGAAAAAGAGGAAACTCTCAATAACTGAATATACACCAAGATCGCTTGGTAGAGCTTCTTCGGTGGAAAAGTTAGAGGAAGGTGTCATAAATAAGAAAAGTACAGAAGAAATAATAACCGGACTTGCTGTGGACAAGAAAGATAAACATGTGTTTCTTAATGGTGATGCTTACGAACCACCGAAAAAAGAGGTAATATAACACGGGTAGTTTCTAAAAATGCATTAACCCTTACCATGCTAAATTTCTTTAATGAACTTGTCTATCTTCCAATTTGGACAGTACCATTAATTGTTAAAGGGGTGCTTACCAAAACGATACTGGCTGAATAGCGAACAGTGCAGATCATGATCAGACTGCACGAGGCTGATCATGAGCTACACTGGTCGCAAAGGCAGAACCAATCGTGTCCAGCATAGTAAGGGTTAAAAGCAAACATTTTAACTGCAAATCCATTGGTGTCGGAAAAGGTTTGTAAGTTTGTGTTAATTTATCATTATGTATTGAACACTATACATCACTGTAAAAATGTTCTGAAAGCTTGATGCCTATGCAACATTATTGCCAAAATGTCTTTACAAAAGTTTCTCATTAGTAGGTAAGAAAGTCTAAGCTAAATGAATATCTAATGACAATAAAAAATGACAGTAAAATACCTTAAACACTATTTCATTTGATAGAATTTCTGTTGAATTGCTGATGTATTGGTCATCTGCACCTGTCTTTAACTTACTTATATATTTGATAACATTTGTAGGCATGGCAGACGAAATGGGAAAACGTCAGAAACAAAATATCTCCTAGACTGACACAAGAAAATTTAAGAAGAATGAAGCAGTCATTTCAAAGTGATGGAGGAATTTCGAGTCTTGAGGAATTATCAATATCAGATTTAGATAAAGCTTATACTTTATCAACATCTTTGCCGGAGAGTATAGATATTCCATTTAAACAAAGCACTAAATCAGTGAACTTTGATGCTGCCTTAAGGAATTCAGTAACTCCAAAATATACCGAGAAGTCTCATGCTATCCCGAATATTCCGGCAAGTACAGGAAAATTTGGCGGTTCTCCTAAAATAAGATCAACTGAATCGATACAAATGCCAAGCGCTGAGCCAAAACTAGATACAATTACTGAAAATCCGTTATCTAGAGAAAACACATGCATTTCGCAGAAAGGCAGCCCAACAAAACGATTGAGAGAACACCCGAATCTTACTCGAATATTGAGCGGTGGTGATGTAACAGCTCTATCAACAGTCTTAACATCACACAGTACCGCCTCGGTAGGTGATATCCGCTTGCAAAACTCATTTCAGAATCTAAGTAGTAGAAATAGTTATTTGAGTGCATCTAATGCTAGCATTTTCGACGATCCAAGGTGGTTGATGGAGAACAAGAAAACATCTGGAGGAGATAATGCTTTTCAAAGCATAAAAAACCTCATACCATCTATTCCTAAAGAAAAAGAGAGGGATCCAAAATGGTTCATGAAAACACCAAAGATACCAGATGTTTCGAGAGAGGATATGGAATACTACAAAAGTAGAAATAAGTTCTATGTAGGGTTGAACTCAGGTCCAAGAAAAGGAAGTACAAGTAGTTTGGAAATAATTCAGCGTGAAAAGATGCGAAGAAAACACGAAAAAGGCAAACCAGATAAGCCTAAGCTTGTCCGTCCAGTCTCACCGCATTTTGAAGATTAAATTTGTTCATGGTACAATGAGACCACTGATGTGTTTGCGCTTTTATTTTGTTTGAGTTTATCACTACACGATATCTTTTGTTTCAACTGATTCTTAATATCTCTTTCGCTACAGTTACTATTCTGTGCCTTACGTGCACCAAATTAACAGTTTCTTGATTCTTTTCTGTTTACTTCATTTGGTGTAAGTTTTCTGTGTTCGTTTACTTTGGCTATATGTCTTGACTGGTATTTGACATATTCTTTAAGGACAACGATATATCAGTGTATTAAAGTGCTGGTTCTCTCATACTGACAAAATTGAGTTTGATATTTGCTTAAATTCGAATTTAGAAAGCTTTTTACTACATGTTTTCGACAAAATTAAAGTTATATTGAAAATACCCCTTCCGTTTCAAACATACCTACTTAAAACATTTTAAAATAAGTTAATAAAGAAGAAATGAATGTTAAGCTACTTTTTCTTTACATGCGATTATAAATTACTAACATCTCTGAAAAAAGTTGATTGTTTAAAGTAACAACAAATATATTTTTGTCACAGTTACAGCATTATAAATATTCTGCGACCGTTGAAAGGCATTCACATATATTTCAGGGCTGGCAATATAAATGGGAGAAGATGATGCGGCCTAAGAACGTCCTGTCTGCAATAAAACGTCACATTCAGCGGTCACAAACGCCTGTGAAGTTATTTCAAAATATAATTGTCGAAGAACCTAGCTGTACATCAGCTGACAACACAGTGGCCGATGATCAAGACAATGGGAAAATAGAACAAATGAAATTGACTGAAAACGAAAGCGATAATCAAAACGCAGCTAAAGCAACTGAGGAAGAAAATGAACACTGTGAGTCAAAGAATGGTCTGCCAAATGACATACCTAATAATAAAGATGAAGTCGCAAGTACGACATCTGATACGAGTCGTAAAACATTCGTCGCTATTGTGGATGAAAAAGACTGCAAGACTAATAAGTTATCGTCGGTAAGGTCAAAGAAAAAATCAAAGGAAAAGAACTCAAAAAAGAAAAACCCGGCTTCTTACGTTAAGGAAGAAACAACATCACATAAAGTAAGCGATTCGTATAAAAACTTGACTGATTCATTGGAAAACGTTCCTAATCATTCTTCAGATACTAATTACGATGATACTACAACTATAGACAAAGAAAGACATGATAATGTTGGCACTTCTATCACTGATACAACGCTAATAGACAAACCAGAAAATATCATTGAAGTAACAAAGACAAATTCCGTATCAGCTAGAAGCGACAGTATAAGAACTTTAGGACAGATTGACTACGACTCTGTAAGCTTGCATTCGGAACTGTTTTTCCCGGATGACTGGCTTTATGACAGCTGCTCAGCTTTAGACCAAATTTGGAAAATCGGAAAAAGATCGACATCAAACAAGAGGAAAAAAGAATACAAACAATATATAGGCAATGATGAAGACATGGTACAGAAGAAAGAGATAAGCCCATTTAAGAAAATGAAAACAGACTATTGAATGTTTATCATTACATCACTGCGCTTTAAGTACAGACATTGTTAATGTTCATCGTAACCCTGTAAACCCCATCAAACACAACTTATGGTGGTGCATAACGCTTTATGCAATTTTGTCCGCTACGACCTTAGAATGATATGTACACCTTTACATTTTTGGACAGGTCATTTGAATGTCTAAACAGTTAAAACAAAACCAGACATAGTGTTTATGGCTACAGAAAGACAATGCCATTAATAGGAATAAAATCATCAATTAAAATAACAAACATCAATTTTGAACGAGGTTTTCAGCCAGAGGTGACATTGTGTACCCAAATGTTTTATTGCATTGTAAACAGTAGTATTTTATATTAATCTAATGCCTTTAAATGTGCAGTGATAGAGAGTTATGCTTGTTAAACCATGCAAAAAGTGTCTATGGGGTTGATAGTATGTTTTTAAAATCTGTAAGACAGTTCCATCAAGAAGGGAATAAGTATAAAATGCAATAAAAACTGTACGCCATGTTGAAAAATTGATGATCATGATGGGCAAGAGATTTTATTTCCCTTAGTGACCTATATCTTTTGTAGCCACGTGCTCTAATCAACAGTTTTGTTATGTCTGTTTAGATCTTAAACATACTTTTACCTAGGTTCTTATACTTTCTAAATATGATCAAAATACATATTTTAGCGAATAAAATTTCGTAAATCGTTTGCTGTAAGCCATATTTAACTGTAATATTTAGATTCATATAAATGGGAAAACATTTTTTATTATAAATCGAAATAAATTTAAGATCATCATGTCTATAAATTGTGCTAAGTCGATTTTGTAATCATTATTTTTTGCTGTTGCTGTATAGTCAGTATCATTATTATTATCATTATTTATTTATTCGTTTGTTTATTTATTTATTTATTCATTCATTTGTTTATTTATTTATTCATCATATAGTTAAAGTTTTAGTCTTGTGATCTATGAATATTAATTGTTGTGATACATGTTACTTATTTAGGCACTGAATTACAGTATTTATAGAGATTAAACAGTTATAGCGAATTATTCATTTTGTTTAATAGGCATTTACATGTTTTTCAAGTCAGCATCGGCAAATTCTTATAAAAATGCAGTTCGGTAAAAGTTTTGATTTTTACAAAAAATACTTGTATATATTCAATCGATTGATTCAAAGGAAAGGGATTAAGCAATATAAGTAATTATTTATATAACATAGAAAAATGTGTAACAACGACGGCATGTGGTGATGTTATTTGTTTTCAACAGCTGGCATGGTAGACTATTATTTCTAACCGGTGGTTCAATCGTTCATTATTATGAAGCTATCAGTACTATTTTACGCCTCGCCCGACTTCTCACACCCAAAGCGGTAGTGTTCAGCGCTGAGCGATTTTCAAAACGGGTACTGTTTCAAACAGTATCGGTCAAGACTGGATGTTTGAACAGTAAATATGACATCTGTAACAAAGTGTTAAACCTATTCAAGTTCTAGGTTTGAATCAACTACCCGCGTCTTTCTTTTTCGCGTAAATTTCCTATGATACAAAACATGTTTTCTTGCTTGTTATTAGACAAGATTTAGAAATATCATATAATATATTTTTATATGCATCAAGATTTTTTTTAAAACTTGCATTAAAATAGACAGTTATAGTTTCATGTAACATTGTCTTAGCAAATTTATAGCCTTCAAATTAAAATCTGTATATATGTAAATAGTAATTACATTAACCAAACTGCGAACAAAACAATATCTTTTTAATAATAGAGAATTTCTAATGCGTTTTCTAAATGAAAAAAAGCGTCGAAGTTACAAATGCTTTGATTCATTTAACTGATAGACAGGTATACCTCTTTTACTTCAAAATTCTTTTTGTATTTATGAACGTTAATGAACAATTAAAATCAATAGATTTAACAAAGTACTTGCAATATGACACCTGGACATACGATAAAACACACTATTATCCCAATGAAAGCGGATCTTTTGTTTTAGAGCTATTGTCAAAGACTTCTTTTTGATTATACAAATCACTATAGACATTGTTACTGAAATCTCGCATGTTACTTCAGTACATTAATGTATAGATAAACGGATCTTTAAAAATAATTATCTGCGAGATATTTGCATTTATAATAATCAGTGAATTAAGGTGCGGGTTTTCAAATTGACATGTACTGTAAGTAGAATTTTGCTTTTAATGAATATACGAATACAATTTTATATATATTAATTGAACTACATGTAATCTATGATTTTTTATTTAAAAAATAAACATCCCAAAACCATGTTTTGCAAAGGACAACTTTAATATCATTTAGATTCTAACGTTTTGGGAATATTTTAATACATGATATACCTTATACGATTCCCGTTTTAAAACATTTGCTAAAAATAATCAAACGTTCGTGTGTTTGTTTATGCGTTGTTAAGCTCAGCATATAGAATATTTTGTTGTCTACATTTCGATATATTGACATCTTGTTTTGTAAACATCGTTTTCGTACAGATTTACACGTAGAACATTTTTTTGTCTATGTTTCGCTTATTGTTTCATTTTGTGTACTCGTGACAGTTTTTTGTGAACTGAGGATAACACCTGGAAATTATATTCTTAGGACCATAACATCATCTTAGTATAGCAAAAGTTCAAAGAAAAAAAGATATTGAATATATGAGCCGCGCCATGAGGAAACCAACATAATAGCTTTGCGACCAGGATGGATCCAGACCAGCCTACGCATCCGCGCAGTCTGGTCAGGATCCATGCTGTTCGCTTTCAAAGCCTATTGCAATTAGAGAAACTGTTAGCGAACATCATGTATCCTGACAGAATATATCTGTTTCACAATACAAACATGAATATGCTTTTTCTTCATCACTACATATAAAAATCTTACAGTATGATACCGAGAAACCTGGGTAAACAGAATGGGTGCACGTTTTAGCAGCAAAAAGAGGCCAGAAAAACAGAAAAGACCACGACAATACGGAAAAGTTAACAACTATCTACTTGAGCCAACTAGAAAAAGACCAAGAACATCAAAAAGTTTAAGGGATGCGAAATTTATAGCAACACTTGGCCAGGTAAATTGAGCAATAGTTATTTCGATTTCCAAATAAGGAGCGAAATTTATAGCAGCACTTGGCCAGGTAAATTGAGCAATAGTTATTTCGATTTCCAGATAAGGAACGAAAGCTAATGTCATCTTTTGCGAACTGCCACCATACAAAGCAAGTTGTCACAATCTAAAATCATATTTCATCAGTTTAGTACTTGCTAATTCTAAAGTGGTCATATTTGTTTTACCGTTCTGAGTGCTATAATTTCTAGAAGGGGAAAGCACTTAACCGTAAACTATTGATAAAACATCATCGTATTTGTGAAAAAAACCTCCATGAACTAATACACAACAAATTTTTTTTTTCAGCAAGGACGAAGCGCCACCATGTTTGAACTAAACAAAGAAAAAGAAAAACCTGTCATTCAAACAATACCAGTAAGTAAAAGCTACTGAAGTTTTATTTTATACTCGTACTACAAGTTTTAAACAATGATTGCTTTGCATTTCATTTTATTTCATTTCACAGTAACTTTTTTCAGTTTCGCAAAAACACCAAAAAAAATCTTCTTATTTCTTTTGTCATCATTTTTATGCTTTGGCATAATTTTTTGTTCAAGGTAGGTTTTAGTAATTTTTTGATATACTCTATCAAAAATAGTATTAAAATAAAGCATCTATTTTGCTTACCCCGTGATATTCGAACTTGAATATTCAAAAAATTCTAAAATATAAGTTTTGAGCTTATTCCGAAAACGGGATATTTCAAATTCTTTCTCATCAATAAACAGAATGCTTCAAGAGTCATTTGGAACTTATGATTTAAAATTTATAATTAAGACCCTACGATGTTGAACGTTTTACTTTTTTCGACAAGTCAGGAATCAGTTTAATTTTCTTTGAACACGTGGATGCTTTTCTTAAGTATGAATTTACTTTTTATAGTGTGTTCTTCTCCAAACGTTAAATGTACAAATAATAAGAACTAAGTTAACTTAAGCAAGTGAAACACGCTATTAGAACAGCCCAATTTACTACCTATTAACGTGCATATAAAACATTAAACTAAAAGATATTCAGATCAGATAATATTAGAACCTACATATACATGAGAAAGAGGTCAATGCTGTTGAAGTTGTTCAAACGTCGAGAGGATAACAAATCATACACGATATCATTCAGACACATAGGCCTTTTAAGCAATAACTCTTTTTTCGTGTCACTAATATCATTTTAGGCTTTATGGAAACGAGACTTTTGTTTTACATGTTTCCTATTTTCAACAAAATTAGAACGTAAATATCAAGGTAAAACATTAAAATAGTCTCATAACAATATTAGAAATATCTAATTATCAGCATTTCACACATTTAACTTATCAGTGTCAAGGTTGCCAAAGATATTTGTTAGATTTAATTTATTTTGAAAACCTCATCACTTATACCGTAGTCTGTGTTCAGACCTTGTGTTTTGTTCACTGAGGCTGTTCAGATTTTTGTATAATTATGTCTATTTTCTTCTCAAAACACTTGTAGATAATCAAAGCCAAGAAAGATCGGGAACAGAATATGTAAGAAAATGATTAAAAAAATTAAAAACATTATCTAGTCGGTACTCAGACTACTTATACCGCTGCTGCAACAACAACAACAAAAACCCTTGCAAATGTCAATTTATAACAAGGAAAATAACATTTCTCTAATGTGACATTATTTCAGAGGTGGCAAAGTAAATGGGAAATTGACATGAGACCCGACCCAAGTAAAGATCATATAAACACCTTGCAGACCTGGAAGAGTATGCCACTACCTACAACAGAACGAGCAAGTGCTGAAAGTAAAGCCTCACCACTCAACAGGTCGATTCACAGTCGCAAAAGTAAGAAAAGCAGAACACGAGAGAAAAGAGGAACATTGGGTAGATTGTCGTCTGGTGCACTGCCCCCTGTGGAAGACACGGAAAAAATCGATATACAGAGTGTTGCTTCATACAGAGTTGATGACTTTAAAATGCTACACAAGACGGACGACAGAACACAAAGTCTATTAGATTTAACAGCAAGGCTCTGGCATATTGAGCCAAAGAAACACAACAAGTCCTGGTTCCTAGGTCCTGACAGCAAGAACGTACCTGAGCCTACAGTTAGTTTTGAAAATATGCCAAGACAGTCTAAACCATTCACTACTTTTGTTAATTTAGTCAGACCTCTCGCAAGAATTGAGCACAACTTGAATAAGCATGAAAATACAGTTGCGAAGCACGAAACAATAATCGAAGAGGAATAACTCTTGCAAACAACAAATACTTATTTTGAGGTCGGATTGAATCATTTCGCTTTACTTGTATTATCTATTCGTAAGAGACAATTTTGTTGCAAAATATTTTTCAATTTTAGTTTTAAAATCATTCCAGTATTTAACATTTCCCTGATTACTAGTATAAATGTCACGTGATCGGGAGAAAGCATAAACACGTAAAATTCCTCTTCCAAAGATGATTTTCTGTTTAAGTTTTTTTTTTTGTTTTGTTTTGATTGTTTTGTTTTCGCAAAAAAAGTTATATACTTTATAAAAATTGCATTTTACATTGATTGCTACTTCCAAACATGCTGATGACCCGACACACGAGCGTGATTCTAAATCAAATACAATGCAATCTAATTATGTTCTACGTTTTTTTAAACTCATCGACTATTATTTCATTTTAGCCACTAATGTTACATTCCGACACATCTCTGGGGATTGGGTCTGCATTGATAATTGAGACTCACTGATTATTATTTATAGTACAAATGCACATTAATAAAATCTGTAGACACAGAACGCAATCAATCAAAATATTAGCTGGCTAGGTTTGAATGAATGAGTCTGTACGTGAGAGAAAATGATAAGTGCAACACCCCTCACACCAACTAGCACCGGTTTAAGCAGACTGTTCTGTTATAGTAATAGTAAACTGGCTCTCTACGATCCAAAACGGACGAGAGAATATAACAACACTGAGTCCATATTCTTTTCCTCTACATTAATGAAACAAAACCGTGAAATACCATTTTAACATAAGAAATGCCCCAACATGTTAAACATTTCTTCACATTTGTCAGTGATATACGGAAACACGTTTCAGCGTCATGTCATTATATCTCAATCTGTGTATTTTCATTTGAGGATGGCTTGCGAAATGTAGAAGGTATCTAAGTACCTGCATGTGCCTGAAATAATGAAAGGAGTGGGTACCTGGGGGTATTTCTCCTCAACGAAAAGCTTGAAAGTCGCCATATAACCTATATTTGTATCGGTGTGACATTAAACCCAACAAGAAAGTCTTTGAATAATTTAGGTTGGGAAGACATAATACCAAAAAGACTGGGGCAATTCTTTTTAATATTAGGTATGTTTAAATCATTGGCTAGCTTAGTATTAGTAATATATACATGTTCTTCCAAGACACGCAACTGGTACGGATTAGAGGCTTAACCCCAAGTTCGTTCGTTACTACATGTAGGATTAGGGATTTAAACGATTAATAAGTTCAAATGATTAAATTCGTCATGTATTATAACAGAAGGTGAAACTGCATACTTATTTAATTTTTGTGGCTCTAAACTGTCGGTTTAAATAAATATTTAATGTGTTTCTATTCTGCGCATGCGTGGATACCGTAGATACAGACGTTCTTGTAATGGCGGATCAAACGTAAAGTTTTAGATTTTGTGCATAAATTACCATTCAAAATGGTTGAAGAATGAAGATATTTTGTTTCGGCTTGGTTATACCACTGATACTTCTTGTGCAACATGGTGGTAAGAATTTTATATAGATTTTAATAAACATTTTGCTAGTTTTGCCTACGTAAATCTACTGACATTGTTGCTTGAAAATAAAACAATAAAGATCTTTCAATTTGTGTTTCATTGTATAGGCTTAGTTCTTACAACTTATTTTTTTTGGATATGTTTACACCCTACATCTACTATACATTTCAGAATCTTGTTTTCTTCCAAGTGACCTGAGTGGGGCCTGGTACAGCAGTACCAAAGGCCTTATCTCATTCAACGCCACGTCAAATGCGACAACTATACCTTCCTTCAGCACAAGCAAGTTTGGAACTTTATCTTTCTCTTGCTCTGTCTCATCAGAGTCCAAATATATATTCAAGTAAGTGTTTATTTCTAATCCCCATTTGCCTCTGATCTTTCCAATATGTTTCTTAGTTGATATTGTAAGTGTGTGTGACATGCAAATACATCTGTATTTCAAATGAAATACGCTTTATTCTGCGAACGGCATCATGTTCGCGTATTGCACATTAAACACGGATTATTTTTCTTTCAAACCAGTAGCAAGTTTTGTTTGCCGCACACTATCTCTTTGTTGCGTGTTCATTAACATCTATATTTGTGAAACATATAGAAGCAGAATCAAAATGAAAGCATTTATCCTACCCAACTCTCATCCTCCCACATGTAACTGAAATGGACCGGTCCAAGATGCAAACAAATTTTCAAAGTATTTCTAAGTGTGGATTCATTTATAACTGTTCCGTATGCCTTTTTCATTGCATCTTATTTATATTCCTTTAAATGTGCCAAATACAACGTTTACTAATCTTTCTCGGTTAATATGTATTCATTAACATTTGATATTTGATATAAGTGATATTTGTATGCGATCATTAAGCTGTATTAGCAAATGTGGGTATTATTATACGTCCCAACTCTATTTTCGAGAGTATTTTTTCCTAAGTGCCTTCATAAAGGTTATTATCAAAAATAAATTATGGAGTTACATTACACATGTATGTGCTACAGTAGTACATTTTGTAATTGTAATGTTTATATTAAACGTGAAAACAAACTACTACTACAATTTATAAGTCATAGATTTGTAACGAGAAATAATCTGCACCGACATTATTCCCTGAAAGAGAAAGTGCCTATTTTTTCGATACAAATCAATATGTAATAAGAGTCCTTGAATAATATATAAAATAAAAATATCTGTCGTTTTTTCTTAATAGGTCCTCTTCATTCGCGTACTACGGTCTGAATTTTGAAGTTTTCATCTGCCTGGAAATATCTGAGAGGAAATCTGCAAGTTTTTATATCTACTATCTAGGCTCAGGTAAGTACATGAACTGTTCAGACTTAAAACGTTATTGTAGATCTACATCAAACTATTGATGAATTGCAAATTGATAGTATCCCGACAGTATGCGTAGGTGGCGGTAACTATTGCCGATAGTCAGCTGGACTATCTATGCTTTCGGTAGTCTAGACAAAAGTATAGTTTTGCTCAATGAAAACCGGTTTTCTTACCATATTTCCACTATCTTTCGATCATACTATTTGTGTTTTAAATGTTGTTACAAATTTACTCCATATAATACAAAAATTTGACTTTGGGGGTCTCATTTCGTCAGTTTTTTCCCGATTCTGTATGAGCATGTCTATAGTGTTGGAGAATAAGTAATGTACGAGATTATCAGAACAAAACCGAAGCATTTTATCTTAAGTATTTTGAGATGCCCCCGAATATATTAGGGAATCCAGTCCACTAATAGGTAAAATTTCGATGCCTGGTGGCCCCATGGTTTTTTGGTTTTATTTGAAAGAGTTTGTCCGCTGAACAAGAATTAGTTAATAATATGACCATAGATAATATGCACGAATCACAACAGTCATGTTTTTTTACTGCAAAATGATAAATCTTACACTCTAATGGCAGGATCTCTGTCGAAATATCACTGAAGACTATAAAGTAAAGAATTAAAATTCTTTAACATATTTTGTAATGTACATTGTACTTTACATTATCTTTTTCAGTAGACAATACACTTGCAAAATGATACCAAAATAATATGAGCTTACCAGGCATCAATATTTGATATATTTTGATAACACTGTTATCTAGAGCTTGCTTATTTG
This sequence comes from Mercenaria mercenaria, assembly GCF_021730395.1. Taxonomy (NCBI): domain Eukaryota; kingdom Metazoa; phylum Mollusca; class Bivalvia; order Venerida; family Veneridae; genus Mercenaria; species Mercenaria mercenaria. The sequence continues at coordinate 53,040,773 of NC_069365.1, forward strand.
TGGATCGAGCACCTTAACATCATCACAATGGTACCAATATCGATAGTATGAACACAAATGTAATGAACCATTCTGAATAACATTTAATCTCATTTTCTGTAGAAATGAAATCAGCATTTGCTTAAAAAAATGATTAGTGTACTCATTCATTTTGTATCTTAGTTTAAAACCTAAAATTTGATTACCGGCACTTGTCATTTCATCAAAACAAACCACTTAATCGACATGTTCGGATTAATTGCAGTTTCTTAATTACTAACTTACTACATTGAATAAATATTTACTAATTCCATGAGGTATCATAATGTTGTCTGGTTCTTTGTAGCATCACTCAGACTATTTATTCTGATTCCATGAAGTAGATTATTTACCAACCACTTATTAATAATAAGTGAAACTCCCTGAACCCCTGCAGTCTCTAAGTAACAAATCATTCAATGTAACTCAATGCTATGAATCCTAACAATCTCATGTTGACGAACCAATATATTTGAGCCTCGCCATGAGAAAACCAACATAGTGCATTTGCGACCAACATGGATCCAGACCATCCTACGCATCCGCGCAGTCTGGTCAGGATCCGTGCTCTTCGCTTTTAAAGCCTATTGCAATTAGAGAAACCGTTAGCGAACAGCATGGATCCTGACCAGACTGCGCGGATGCGCAGGCTGGTCTGGATCCATGCTGGTCGCAAATGCACTATGTAGTTTTTCTCATGTTGCGGCTCATATTATTAATTGATTATTTCTTTCAGCCACTTAATTGTAAACTTAAATCATTTAAATCACTAGATAAACACTTTCTAATTACTTGCAGTGGAAAATGCAGATGCGGATAATGAAAGACTTAAGTCTGCATTGGTGTCATCTAATACTATACCAACAGTTGCCTCTATGTGTGACAGGGTCACATATGCTACTGGATCCGAGAATATCTTACTGAAAAACGATGGTATGATTTGGAATACATTCTAACATGGCCCGATTTATTTTCTTATTGAATAAAGAAAAACTGAAATCGTTTGTTATTATGCAACAAAATCACTGTAAATACGTCACAGTTATTACGTCATATCGTCATTGTCATAGAAACGCCTTGAAACAGAAAAACAAAACACACAAACTGTCGAAATATTTATTAAATTATTAAAATCTAATCTCCTAACTTATCTTGTTTTGTAAAACCAGTGTCGAATTATTGTGTTCAAGCTGTATCCATAATGTTTATGATGGAATGAACTTTTGACAAATGACATGTTGACCAATCAAAATTGTCCATTCCGAAATATATTGTAGGTAATGAGCTAAACTCTATGATTCGTTTCCCTTTCGATTTCCGCGGGAAATGGACTTACAATTACACAAGCGGTGGAAGCACTTCCTGCGCCTCGGACAGTGGGGTAGACATCTGCGGTAGCGGAGAGGCCAGGACAATGACATACAACTACACCGCGTGCTCAACCATACAGGCATATTCTGGTATGCTTTCAATATAGATGTGTCCTCTTAGAAAATTTAAACACCCTTCTCTGTGTCTATGTGTTTTTTCTAAGTTTCGATCCAAATGACTACTTTATTTCTTTCTTTTTTCAATTCTAAGTCACTCTATAAAATATTTAGACTTTAAATCTAAAATAGGAAAATTTATAGGTTATATTTATTTTCAAATTTGAAAACACCTTAAACTATTTGTCATAAGCTGGGACAATTTGTATCTGATCTGTGGTAACGACAGGGCTTTAGAACGGAGCAAAAAAAGCAAAGTAACAGTATTATAAACTGCATTATGGTGTAGTAGTTTCACTGACTCTCCAAATACGATGCCCACTATGATTTATTGCTTTGTTTTGTCTTCACTGTCAAAATGTACTTTTTCTGCATAACCATCATGGGCACATACATACACTATTGTATGATTGTCCTTTTACTTGTGTTAAGGTTTTCAAACGTAGTTCTTCCCATTGTGTCTGTGTATTGCTTGATGCAGTTTACATTTGTAGATATTTATAGCATTGCTACTAGAATACATTCATCTGAAGTGCACTATTTTACAGAAAGTTCGCATTTTAACATATTGTTTCAGAAATATAAAGCAAAACGTTGTATTGTGTATGTTCTTACAATGGTACATAGCAAAACATATTTTAAATATTTTTGCATACATAGTCAACACATAGAAGCTTAACATCTTTCATTTTCACTGTATATTTGGTTTATAAATGATGGTGGCTGATATCTACATTTAGCCCAGTTATTTGTTTATTTGTTATGGTATGATACCATGCTACTATTTCAGCAACTGGTGTATTAAAGTGTATTTACTACACAAGTGATTCAAGCTTTACCTATATGTACGTGTATAATACTGACTCTACCACGGATGAGAGCACGACATATAGATTCACGTGTTATGTAAGTATATTTAGCATTTTAATTATTTCGTTTTCCGACATTCTTACGTGTTGTTTTTCAAGCTGAAGAAATTAATGATATAGAGAAAATATGCCCTCTTTTACCAACTACGTTACTGATTGAAATATAACGTAATTTCTTAAGAATTGCGTTGAAAGGATTGGTCTTAAATGCTTGGCAGTTTTCTTGTTCTACCGCGAATGTTTTACTCAGCTGTGAATCTACAATTAACGACGCTTTGTTATTCCACCTGGTACTTTCTAAATGTAAGTTTCTGCATCCGTGGTCTAAAAGTCTGTGCATATGACACTAGTACATTTTCAGTCATAGCTATCTATATAATTCACTATTGCATGATAATTCTGTACAGATAAAATAATAAAATAATAAATATACATGCTATGTTTGAAAATTTAGGTCATATCTAAAGTCGGCTCAATAGTTTATGCAACCCAGTATCCACAGCAATGTGCGTCTTCACAAAACGCCACATCTGTGTCCTCACCAGGCGCATTACTCGTTTTCTCAAGAACAGGTATGTCAACTGCATAAGTATTAATCATTACACTGCTAAATTTCTAAAATGGATTGGGCAGTCCCAAATATTATTCAAAGGAATGTTCAATGAAAATTTACTGACTGAATAGCGAACTCTGCGGACAATCATAAGCCTGCACGGGTGTGCAGTGCATGCTGATCTTGGTCTGCACTAGTCGAAAAGGCAGAATCACTTGCCGCCAGAAGCAATTATATCCATAAATGCCTTCAAACTTTTGCAATAAATTAAAAACTATTGATTGTGACAAAATTGAATTTTAACAATTTTGTAGTACCATGTTACATATCTGCTACAAAACAGAAAATAATGTAGCATTTCCTCCTGTTATTTCATTTGTTTATCTTATAGAATCTAAACATTGACAAAAATGTTACGTGTGTTCCTTTTCAGGTTTCTATTTTTTCAATTTACATGAAAATGAATATCAAGTGTCTTGAACAGTATTTATGACATTTAAATGGAAGTTTTAGGTAAATTAGAACATATGAAAACGGCTTTATTATATATTTTACATGAGTGAAACTTCATGTTTGGTTTGGCAACGCAACCATACATTTTGTATTTTATTGTATCGATTACAAAGATGTCTAGTATTTAGCACTGTTCTTCTTATTCCTTTTCAGAGTCATGCCGTAAGTATGCTTGTCTGGTAGTCTGATAGTATGGTTTACGACTGACTAACTTAGATGCAGATGCTTACATAAATCATATTCATAGAACATTATGTAGTTACTAAAAAAGGAAGAATTGTATATGATAAATCGAGATAGCTAAACCCTGTTAAATAAATTGCTTATAGAATAATATACTTACGTAACTCGTATATAATGATTTATTAGAATTTTTGAGATATTCACAGAAAACAGTCTGAGACATTCAATAAATAATAAAGATTTTGAGTGTTTTCTATAATGCGTTATCAGAAACGAGTCAGAACTCCTAATGTATAAAGTCACCATATCAATAGGAATATATATGTATTGAATGGTAATATTAAAACATTCGCTTCCACTTTTAATGTATACTTCGATGATAATTCAGACAAACTACTAACTGTATTTTACTTCTGGTACTCATACTGGTGCCATCATTAAAACCCTATTTTTCTATTCTCAAAGCCTACGACACTTCTTCGAGCGTCATTTCGATGGCGTCGGCGGCAGGATTAGCAGTCGGATTGTTATTGCTTATTATCATCATTGTTTGTGGTGTTCTACTTTGGTATTACTACAAAAAGAGAAAACAACGTGAAGTCGACAAACTTCCTTTACAGAAAGCACAGCCAGCAAATAAAAGACTAGTAAACGGGGACTTATATAGAGATGGTAGAGTAACTGGCTCTAAAACACCACGTGCCATGAACGGCGATGTTAAAGTGAATGTGGAAGATGAATTAGGAGTTCGCAGAGAAAATTCAATACATATATCTATGACGTCACGAGGTGGGAGCGGCTTAGGGGGTCTTGATGGTGATAGGAGGCAAGGAGTTGCACCAGTTGAGGAACCCGAGGTAAATTATATATCTGATGACGTAATTATTGAAAGCGAAAACGAGGCTACACTTGCATCAACGTTTCTACCAATATCAACCGACGAGAAAAATGAACTTCATTTTACTGATGAAGAAATAAAAGCTATTGAAAAGAAAAGTTTCCAAAAAGAAGAAAAAGATAGTGGTTTTGACATGGATGAGATTGATGACGAGTTAGGCCTTCCTCGATTATCAAGGGCATTTACACCTGTCATCCAGCCAGAAGAAGCAACGCTACCAACTATCGCATATAAGAAAATCAATGACACTGAAACAGAATCTGACGATGAAAGAAGAGCTGACGGTATCAAGAAAGTAAAACTAAAAAAACATGGGAAGAAGAAGAAACGAGTCCGTTCAGCGAAAGAGAACGTAAAGGGCGTTCGAGTAAAATCAGGTTCAAAGACGCGAAGCAGTAGTGTAAGAGAAACTCCATTTTTAGATCGACTAAAGAAACAGGAAACGGAAACTGCAGAAAGAGAGCATAGGGAGAAAATTGAAAGAGAAATGAAAGAGATTGAAAATGAGGTCATAAAAGCAAGGGTAAGCCAGGGAAATTCCACTCCTGCTACCATTAAATCTAAAAGGTGATTGAAACTAATTGACTAGGATTCATGGTTTTGCTAATTCACAAAGTTGTAGAGTACCTACCATAAATGTTAATATTTCAATAGATTTTGTCATTGTTTTCTTACAAAAAGCACACTTTCAAGGCTGTGAAATCTAAAACGCTGATATGTTAGTAGATTTTGTCAATATTTGATTTCAAAAAGCTCACTTTCAAGCATGGGATATTTAAATGACGATGTGTCTATGTTTGCTATTAACACATGTTTAGTAAAGTGGGCTTCTTTTTGGCTTAAAAATTCACACAAAGGTACCCTACAACCTATACAAAATACGGCAATCACTCTGTTACAGTAAAAAATCTAAAGAACTATCGAAATATCGTGATTTTATGACCTCATTATCGCGACGTTTGAAAATATAACCGTTTTTCGTAATACAAATATTTATTCACGAAATTCACGTGTTGGTAATTACTGATTTCAAAATGAAAACGAGGGAAGGAAAATCTTAAAGCTGAAATGGAGTGATTACTATATCTCACAGAAGAGCACAACATTTATAATGGAAATTATGGCGCATTCTTTAATACTGTGTTAAACTCGTCAAAACTTACCCTTGCTTATGACCGACATTTTTACGTCTTTTGGTTTTTTGTCTTTGAGCAGAAACGTTGATGCATGTACAGCTTTCGGACAGGCGGACAATATTAAAGCATGTGCCAAGAATTTCTAGTCACATTTTAATGTAAAATGTATAAACTGCACGAATATATAATAACTTTATATACTAGACAAATGAAATGTAATTTCAAGTATTGTGTAACAAGGATTCGTCAGCAAAATAGCGTTGTTAAGTATTGCCAAAATATTCAGATATATACAGCTGCTTTACCCACTTAATAACGACTCTCCTATTGAGGCGTGTCTTGCAGTTGTGTTTGTTTCATTATATTTTTCAGCTCGCGAAGAACGCCAAGGCCGCACGAGCCGCACCCAGTGATAAATACGTGGTGGACAGAAAAGGAAGTGAAGGCCTTCAACGACCAGATAAAGGTACGCAATATTGAAGACATTTTAGGTTCATTTAAAGGGCAAGGAATGCCTAACAATATGTTACTTTTATATGAAAGCCATCCTCAAGCCCTTTAAATAGATTAATTTCATATGTTTCTTGAGTGTAAGATAAAAAAAAACATGGTAATTACGTATATTATAGTTAGGAAAAAGTAGAGATATTGTTTTACAGAAATAAGTAAATACAGCTCATATATGTATCTAGAAATTTAATATCTCCTCCATTTTGCTTTTAGTTGCCATGGAAACAAAATGGCCGCCATTTTGATCAAATATTTACATGCTCATATCTTTCTCATTTTTAAGTAGATTTTGAAAATTCTTCCACTTCTGTAAATGATTTAATAAATTCTAGCAAATAGAAATAATATAAGAACAACATTGCCTTTCACTTTAATGATCTCTTGACGATTGAATCTTATGTTCTGACATGATTATTGCCGTGAAACATGGTGAGATATTCTCAGACTCTTTCAAGATATATTCGACATTTGTTGTTACTAAAAATAAATTTTTATTTTTGACCGTCGAATATAATTGTACAACTTAGAGATTACAGTTACAAATTATATTGTTCTGTAGGATCTTCAACAGCATCGGCATCAGGAGAGCGCCGCCGCTTTGGCGACCCCCCAGCCGAAAGTGCCCGAAAAAATCGTAAAAGAACACCAAGGCTCCGACATCCTATGGAAATACAAGGAGATGTACGTTCATACTAGCATTGTCTTGGAACATTCTCTTTTAATATACTGATCAAAAAGTTAATCTGCAGTTCTAATGTTTGCATTTATTTTCACATATCTTTCTCTATGAGTTTGGGCTCTTAATGGTGAAAAGACACTAAATGTGTTCTTTTGGGGCGTTTTGAGACACGTGGGATGACGTATCAACATTATCAGTTAATAACCGACTAAACGGGGCTCAGACCCACTGAGGCTAAAAATAAAACTGCAGACGACAGATAAGCTACTTTTGTATGCTATCCGTGTTTTATTCATTTTAAGTTATAGAGAAGGTATTTTTAAATGAACTGTTTTATTGCTGAAATAGAAGGTGTCTCAAATAGTCACATATTGTCTCAAATTACTGCGACCTGTCTGCAAGTGCAACAGTGTAAGACCTTTTGGCATTATAGCTTACTAGAATTAGAATAAGGAAATGTTCCACACTATACTCCAAAAAAAAAATTGATTGTTTCATAAAAGTGTATTGACTTGGAAGAGTTTGATAGCGACAATTAACAGAATTTAGCTAAAATATTGACTGACTGACTGACTGACTGACTGACTGAATAAATAAAAAATGCGCAATGAATAACAAGTTTTCTCTTGATAGAGTGAAGAAGTTCAAGACAAAAAAGAAAGCTTCAAAAAGGCGGAAGAATTCTGGAAAGACGAAAAAAGGGCAAGAAGCGGACGGCGGAGAGAACACCCTGAAGCCCTCACCATACCCTCACTTAAGGAGGACCCGTTCGACCACAGAGACGACAAGGTAAGTCAAATATTCTAGGAAGACTCAGGTGTGTCCTTTGCTCGGGGGAATTAATATTACTCAAACACATGGGCGCAAGAACGGGGTTGAAGTCATGGAAGCAGTTAACTACAACAGTATTTTTCTTCATGTATTAAACTAAAATATATAAATTTAATAGATATTAATTTAAACTTGATATCAAAGTCTGACACGGTTAGTAAATACATATTGAAATATTTCCATGATAAAGATAGAAATATTCCTGTTTACATATATGAAACCCATACTGCATGTGCTAATTTACAGTAATTAAACAAACGAAAAGAAAATTTCCATTAAAAAGCTTTCGATTCATTAAACCTATGAAATTGTAATGCGTTTCTATATTGCAGTAAAACCATCTGATATCTATTAAAAATAGACGTTAATGCTGTTTTATACTCGTTTTCCAGCCTCCAGGGACACCCTCTTTCTCTCAAGCCAGAAGTGGAAAATCTGCAGTTGGAATGAGGTTGGAACGTGAAAATTCTGCTTTCATTGCTCCAGTGAAAGACCCTGCATCAGATGAAAACCTTTGGCAACGAGCATCAAACTTATGGCACCATTCAAATAATCACAAACCTATTTGGAATAATTTAGCACTTCATCATTGAGTTAACACTGCACACACTTTAAAGAATCGTTTTTTAAAAGTCTATAGCATTCTCGCGTGCGAATTCAACAAGAATTGCCGATGTAAAAAGCAGAACCTGTCCTTAATTGTGATTATTATAAAATGAAGATGTATACTCAATTTCTGTTAAACATCTGTCAATGATAGATTGATGCATCTCGTTCACAATAGAGGAAGTTTCTTTTGTTATTTTGTCATTATTATTAATGGAAGTTGATCACGAAGATCAGTACCTTAAATATTTTATATTGTTACTACATAAGAAATTCGTATATATTGTTTTAAGTGTAGAGGAATTTAACGTGTGTGTTTTGCGTTGTTCATACGCATTTAGATAGCCATCTGGAAAACAAATGCTGATTTTTTTTTCTTGGCATACACCTTGTCAATTTAACCGATTTGGAGAAAAGGGACTGATTCATCAGAATGGGTTCACTGAAGCCATATAACCTTAAAAACAATAAAAAGTAAAATGTCTACATCTGATGCACACTTGTCGTATGCAAAATAATTAATGCATAGATGATTGTTGTCGCTGCAAACTTTGCTAAATACATGATTTGCTTCATCGGACCATGTGTGGTTGATTTTTATTTTAGTATTTTCCCCAAGGGATATTGTTTATCTAATCAGATTGGGCAGCAGTATATGCCGACCCTAGTATGTTGTTATCGTTTAAAACAGCTGTGATATATATTTATGATGTTTGAATGTTTTGTTTTATCTTTCTGTAATTTTGTTTTAATGCATTTGAATAAAACGTTTTAACATTTATTTAAATAAACTTGTCTGAAATGTTCCTTTGCGCTAGTTAATGCTTATTAGTGATGGGCAAATCGGTAAGATTTGCCAACCGATTAATCGGCATAATCGGACAAGCCAACCGATTCCATTAATCGGATATAATCGGATAATCGGTTACTCTAGTTGCATATCTGTAAGTTCACCTCACATTGTATGTTTTATGTCATCACTTAAGAAATGAGCCACACAGACATCAAATATCCTATTTCTATTGTATCCCTTCATAAACATAAGTAAGTTAACAGCAAAAAAGTAAACTTCAAATCAGGTACTGGTCACAATTTCACCAGAGACTCTTATCCAGTGATATATTGTGTTATTAAATTAAAATCATATGGAGCAAAAACGTATTAACGATTTATTAATTCTTAATAACGACTGGAATGATTTCAATCCCACAAAATCAAAAATTGAAAATACCTTTGCTAATATGCTTGCGTAATTCTTACAGCATGCTATGCATACTGCCATACTATTGTCAAGAGTTTAGGTTGATGGTTTTTCCGGCTTTATTTTGTAAAAGCCATATATCTTCCTAAATCTGGGTGATCACAGATAAACTCAATTTCTTTCGAGATTTTGGAGGAAGCCATTTTTACGTAGAGTATTTTCCCTTGGCGTAATTGCCCCAAAGAACAGTAAAGACTAGAAAGAAAAAGGTCAGAAACAACTTAATTATCCGTTTGGGGTTCCAAGTAATTAGTCGGTCAGGGAAAAGTGAAGTCGGCGATCGCGCTCATGAATGCAACGCCGACGATTATTCGATTGTCGCCGATTGTCGGCCCATCACTAATGTTTATCTACCGTATTTCCATTTCTAGATACTATCTCGGTCCTTAATCTATACCCCTGTTTTGAGTGATAAAGGTAGTGGAGATGTAATGACATTCATCAATTTCCGTTCGGGCAAGTATTCTCCGTATGCGATATTGGGATTTTCCGGTTGTTATGAAAAATGGCCGAAAGTTGCCGAAGTCGCATACGAAGGGTACGTTATCGCACGGAAGTTGCCGATTGCCATCACGGGTCCATTGTCGTAAGTATGAGATTAGCCAACATTACGTCTATGCTATGAGCATATGAAGTACTTTGCTCTTGTCCACTCCTACTAATTAAGCGTCGGCTGTTTTATAATGATAAATGCACATGAAGTAACTGAGATATGAAAATATTAATGCAGATTAAACAACTTGATGTATATGGACATTTTAAAGTATCTAAACCTCTAGTTCAAAGTTGTCCTATTTTTCGCAGACGCTTTTAATCATTTTCTTACGTTGATTTAAAAAGACCTCAATTTAGTTTTTATAATGGCCATGGTACAGTTTAGTTGTTCTGGAAATGATCAAATCGAGGGTTCAACGCAATAAGGGCGTATCTACATATAATAACTATATGTAGATACGCCCTTATTGCGTTGAACCCTCGTAATGTGCAACGAAAATTATGCAGAACACTTGTTCCTCAAATGTGTATGTTGGACAATTTAGGCTTATTCTAAACAAACGCCGATTTTTTCACGTCCATTTCTGTACCAGAACTCACTGGAAATATCCTGTCATAATCTGGTTACACCCACGCTTGTCTGTATATTGTTGTACCTGTAGAAGGAATCTGAGGAGTTTGAGGGTATGAAAATTTTTTATTTTCAGCTTTCTGGGCCCATTAGCAGTAGCACTGACAGCCATAATATCTGCGACATGGAGTGGACTTTAAATAGTTCTGCTTGATTATCATAACAATGTCTTTCGTCATGTTCTTGCAAAAATACTCATTAATTTAGTGGTACAACAACTTTTGTTCTAACACGTATTGATTTAATTAGTATTTAATTTATCATCAAAACCAGTTTTGACAGGATACTTTACATTAGTAGTAAATTTCATCATCATTGTTTATAAATTTTGAACTAAATTAGAGTGGAAAGTGGAAGGATAGTAAATCTTATTAAGGGAGCGATGGGGGAGGGGTTTCATTACCAAGATCAAACCTAGACTGCTACTATTACCTTACTTCCAAAGGATCTTCATTTTATAAACTGTCACAATAGAAACCTTATTGAAGGTTACATTGTCTGGTCCATTGGGATGATGGGGTCCAATCAATGTATCTGAATACTATATTTCTGCTAAAGCCGGTGCCAATTTTTGACTCGAAGGGTGTTGTACATTTCTGTCCCTCAGTCAACTGGAGTCTGTTGTTATTTTGCTGCTCAGTTGCGTTCTTTGTTTCCAACTGATTGTTTTAATGATTTTATTATTAAATCAGATATTACAACCTTTTAACCATTACCCTGCTAAATTTCTAAAATGGACTGGTCCATCTTTCAAACTGGGCAGTACCACTTGTTTATCATAGAGGTGTTTACCGAAAATTTACTGACTGAATGAAAAAAATGAATATTTCCTATGCCAAATCTGGGATTTTAATCCTATGAAAGCACATGTTGTCTTTATTTAAGGGGTATTTGTCAGTTTAAAACAAACACAATTGTAACAATCGATATAAAGGTCAGAATTTTCTTTTTGATAAGGTTGTCCAAGTATGTTGCAAACGTTTTTTCTATTGATTCTTCACTAAAATGCATGCTTTGGGAGAAGTTCTGTCACACTTTTATAGACAAAAACAGGTATTAACACGACCGTCGATATGTCCAGCAGCTGTAAAACAGTCTTATACAACACAATTTTCATTATTGCGCGCTTGTAGCGCCAATTTGTTTGGCGCATCTCACATTTTGCATTTGAGTATTTATATTCGTCACTTATGCGAATATTTACATACTAGAAATGTCTTTTGGTTCTTAGATTTTCATACTGTAAAGTGCTAACATAAGACGTCGAGTAAAGTGTTAAAGCATTCTTCGAATGTTCCTTTTTCTATTTTGCCTTTGTCTTTGTTATTCCAAAATCACACCCGGAAAACTATTGCTTGCTTTGTTGGGTTTAACGTCGCACCGACACAGTTATAAGTCACAATTATATGGCGTCTTTTCGGCTTAATGGTGGAGGAAGACATCGGGTTCCCTCTGTGCATTATTTCATTACGGGCGGGCACCTGGATTGAACCACCGACCTTCCGTAAGCCAGCTGAATGGCTTCCTAAAATGAAGAATTCAACGCCCCGAGTGATGCTTGAACCCACATCAATGAGGGACAAGTGATTTGACGTCAGAGGCCCCGGCCATCCGGAGGACTATTACTAAATTCATATGGCTTGGCAAGTCTCCGATTGGGGTTTAATTCATGATCTTCCTCTTAAGAAGCCAGTGCACTACCCACGAACCCCACTCATCAAGGTTATAGAGTTTTTTTTTATATTATGTTAATTTGGAATCAACGGTTCCAGTTAATCAAGAGAATCTTTGTTATAACTTCCCTTTTTGTGCAGTTGATTTAGACTGGAAAATACATAAAGAAGAACGTATTAATGAAAGAAAGGTTGTATCCATTTGTCTTGTTTGTTAGATGAAATCAAAATTAAAAGGCCTAAAGACCTGAGGAATATAAAAGTTTATCGAAGTTAGAAATTAAATTTTAGAAAGTATGACGTTAATGCTCATTCATATTTTTTTAACTTAACATAACTCAAGATTTAAAATCAGTCTGGATACTTAAGCTGTCAATCTCTTTGTTGTCGATATAAATAATCCCATTGCATATTCAATTACTTAGTTTTAATTCGAACGGTATGAAAACTTACCAAACATGGATTAAATACTTGTAGATTAATCACAAAACGGTTTATACCATGAAATAAGATAAACTGAAGATTTATTTAAAAGATTAATCTTTGTTTCTGTCTGTATTGATGTACATTAAAATGTACTTGGTTTTGGTTTTTATATAGTTTTAAATTATGTGTTAATGGCCCTTACAACGCAGCAAAAACTGATTTAACATTAACTGAAATAATGTGTCCGTTGAAGACCGGACGTTCCTTTGATGATTTACCGAAATTATGACTGCAACAGATCCGTACAAATATACTAGTTTCCTTCTTAAGAAAACTTTATTTTGTTCTAAAAAGATTTCATCTAGAGAAAGGAACACAATGCAGGAGTTTTTGTGTTTGCCACAAACTTGAGTAACTATTTGACATAAAAAATATGTCTTTTAACCTTTAGCCTGCTGGCGGCTTTGCGACCAGTGCAGACCAAGATCAGTCTGATCATGGTCTGCACTGTTCGCTATTCAGTCAGTAAATTTTCAGTGAACACCCCTTCGAATAATGAATGGTACTGCCCAAACTGAATGATGGGTCGGTTCATTTTAGAAATTTAGCAGGGTAAAGGTTAAACTTTGATTAATTGATCACTACCACTAACTTATTAGGCTGTTCTGAAATGAATTCTTTTTATAAAGCTTTCGCGTTTTCGAACTTCGCTGAAAAGAAAGCAGTACACCCATAAAGATCACATAGCAACAAAATAAAATTTCTAACCTGCAATTATATAAGCAAACAAAAGACCATGCTAAAATTTCTCAGAGAATAAGTAACACTGATTTCATGATATTCATTATGAGTTATAACTTAAATTCATTGACTGTATGAATTATATTCAATGTATGTACAAATGGTGTTGGCCATTTGCTTTATTACGTTATTTGTAGGCGGTTGAACGATGTTAAAATTGATATAGAACTGCAATTTGTTTATACATCTGAATAAAGACCGTATGACAGCCGTACACAGACTTTCAGTACCTCCACTCAGTGTTCTTATATTTGCTGGTCTTTTGGGATGATGGAGCCAATGTGCCTGTATAATACCGTTATTATAACAATACCTTGATCTGAAATGCTGTATTCGGCTTGAGTTAATTTTGCCTGGATTGGATCGGCGCATGCGCCGAGTCTGATGCGGTCTGCCAAAATCCATGAGAGCCGGATGCATCACTGCAGATCAAGGTACTACTATAATATCCCTTTTAATTACATGTATTTATCTATTTATAGTGATAAATCAGCCAACATTGACTTTTAGACTGCTCAGGCTAAAACATGTTTGAAACGATGGAGGTTTTTGACGCAAGAAGTTTAAGATGCCATTATTCCGTCATTTCTGACGTCACATTTGACGTCACATCTAAAAAGCAAGAAGTCTCACCATTGAATATTTTTCAATATTCGGAGTGAGTTACATACAGGCTTTTGTATTTATTAGTGAAATACAGTGTGTATTTCAGAAAATGGATAATTAAATAAACTTCCGCCTAAAGCATTGTTAGAGTATGAAGGGGTGTTTTAAATTTCATTACCACCGTGAACAGATGCTATCAGACCGTGTCTGTTATAGTTGGTTGCGGCACAAAATACAATGTGTAGTAGATTTTACACAACATTTAAAGAACATAAAATAGATTCTTTGGAGGTACAGAACGTCCAAGGAATCTACTATATATCCTTTATATGTTGTGTAAAATCTATTATATATCCTTTGTATGTTGTGTAAAATCTATTATATATCCTTTAGGCCTATATGTTGTGTAAAATCTATTAGATATCCTTTACATGTTGTGTAAAATCTATTATATATCCTTTATATGTTGTGTAAAATCTATTAGATATCCTTTATATGTTGTGTAAAATCTATTATATAGTGTATTTTGACAGTGTGACATTATTCCTGGAACAACCTTATTAGCCAAAAAATAGTGAATAATTATGGAGTAAATTGCCATAGTTCTCAGGTACATATAATTATTATTCTAATTGGAAAATAACTTTGTTAAGTATTGATCTCAGTTACACTGAATTGAAATATAACATATTTTTGAAGACGCTTCTCTTTAATGTATGTCGAAAAGCATTGGAATATTGTAGGCCTAATTCTTGTAGTTATTAGTCATTAAAAACTGAAGGAAGTAAAAGTTCAATGACATGAATTTCGTTTGACCATTTGATCAAGGCTTATATTCCTCCATGTTCCTAGCCCTCAGTATCAACTTCAGGTCCAAATTTATAAACGTCTTAAGACTTGGTCTTTAAAATGGTGAATTTTCAGTTAATATAAGTTCAGTATGTGATACATGATTGCATGGGTGGCACTGGAAAATATAATTTAAACAAAACTGCGGCAAATTGAAATACTTCGCTTCCTTATGTTTACATATAAATTTCAAGTAAATTGACTGAACAGTAAGAAATCTGATACGTATACGTTTATTGACCATCACAAAATAGCATCAACAATAGAAACATGATAGAGCAGTGTTCTTCTACTGCAAATGGATGAGTGTACGGACGGGCAAAGTAATTATGCTACCAGTATGCATGTGTTGGTGCATGATATTCATTTCATATCAGACAGTCCACATATTAGAAGGACCATAAATCTACAGGATATAAAAGTGAGTGAGGCGGCAATGAGTTCAGAGGGAGTCAATCCCCGATTAATTACTGATATCCACATTCATTCATAACGTCCTAACAAAACAAACAAGAGATACACACAATATCCTTTTCTTTAAACGTAGATAATACTATAAACATATGCAAATGATTCGCAGTAAATGGCGATAAACAAGAAAAAGCATAACAAATTAACAAAAGTTAGCGCAAGAAGCGAAATAATTCACCAAACTAATAACTATAGCAAGAAAAAACCCATGATAACACTATCCTAAATCTTAGTGTTATATAACAAACTTATGTTTCGAAAACGAAATGGACAACAGATGCATAGCGAATTTCAATGTTAGCATTAGATAAAACATTTCCATAAAAGATAAACTTCAAAGCATATTTCATATGCCTTAATAAAAAATAAAATCCCATGTTGTAAATGTTAAATTTTATATAGCTACTGTAACATCCTCCTCTTGCTCCTGGTATGGTTGATACATAAAATTTGGGTCGTCTTGGTCAAACATATTTGTATCAAACTCTTCCAACTTAATGTCACTTTTAGTTACTTCTTTATTAAACGGTATAACAGGTGTCTCAAACCGTTCTTCCGCTATAGAACCTGGTAACGAGAGTTGCTCACTAGCGTCTAGATTGTTTATGTCAGATATCATAACTGGTGTCATAGGAATTGGAGAGAAATCTGTCTGCGTGCCACCTTCAAAGAACTCTGGTAATGGTTCAGCTTTAGCTTCAAGTCTGTTCAAACTTTCTTTCTTCTTTTTATCCAGTGTTTCACGTTTCTTTAACCGGCTCACCTGGGTGGAAGGTGTTCGGGGAACACGTTTATGTCCGCTCCTCGAAAGTGTTGTAGAGCTGCGCTGTAAAGCACTAGATTTTGGAGGTTCATACCTGGAATACATGCGCTTTACATGTGACGGCGGACGTGCTGGGATTGGCTCTTGTAACTCCCAGAACAATGCTCTACCATACAGAAACTGCAGACTTTCATCTGCAGAACTTAATAAATCTTTCTCAGAAGTTGACGTTGATTCTAAAATTCAAAACAATATCCAATATTATCTAACTATAGAAAATTAATAAAATGGTCTTGTATATAATTTAATAAGGGTCTGCAGAACGAATTATATATTTCTAGTCTTTGGTTTCAAAATCACTGTCACATAATGACTTGAGAGTAACCATGTTTTTAAAAATGAAGTTCAATGTTTTTACTGTTTTTGACATGGGTCATAAAAATCGATCTTGAAAAAAGCAAAGCGCCGTAACGTCGAAAAATTAAACTGTAAAATAATTGTTGATATCTTGTTCGTGATGATCTTTCTAGTATCATTAAATGGCTCATGAAATACAAAAGAGAATCATCAATTATACCAGATTAGTCCATTTTCGATTCAATTAAAATGTTTGACAAAGATCCATAGTGAGAAATAACGGAAGTTGCTGTAAAACATGAAGATATTTTACAGATCCTGACAGTCGCTTCAATAAAAAATCATGTGTGTAGAATTTTGGAGGTAAAATTGGTAAAAGTCAGTTTTACTAGTGGTTTGGATTTTGATATTATGTTATATCATTATATTACTTACTTTTTACATAATCGAAATATTTCTTGTCCCTGTATAGTTCTTCTAGCAGTTTTTTCCATCTGTTCTCTGGAAGGCGTTTTTTCAGAGTTTCTATATCCATACTCTCCATTCCATTAGTTTTATCCCCAAATGCTTCCTTCCAAGCACGTGGGTTATCTTTCCTATGTATACGAGCAAGCGGAGGTAGAGAGGCTAGGTTGGGTTTGTTTCTTGATATACCTAGTGGTTCGATGAATTCTTCCTCTGCTTTCTGTCTGGATTTAGGTGGCATGTACCTCGTGTTGTGAGGCATACCGGGTGTTCGCGGGTTCGATCCGTGGGAGAACTGATCTTTCGGTCGCTGAAATTCATGATATATAATCAGTTAATCAACCATGCACATCTGTGTTTTATACGTCATACCCTTCTACGACATAATTATATCATATGTAAAGAACAGCTGACAATTAATTCTAATATTCAATTTTAAGTTGTTCGATATAAAGTGAATTTCATGGAAAATTGTAATTTTCTTAATTCCGTCAAGAGAATTAATGCTAGTAGTTCATAAGTTACCAGAGTTTGTAGCATATCATAGACATTCCCTTCAAACCGATACAAAAATGCTAGAGCAAAATGTATGTTTTAGAAGTAAGTATTGCTTGCTTTAATACGTTTGGTCTGGCACAGAATTTCAAACATTTACCATAGCGTATGTGCCTTGCTTATTTCTTGCTTACCATGCAATTTATGTCTAAGTGTTGGGACAGATGGCATTGGTGATATAGTGTTTGCCCTCGCATTGCGTAATCGCCGGATCATTGCTGACCAGGGCTTTGATCTCGGCCTGGGTTTGGGTGACGTATGCCATGCTGTTTTCTTCTTTTTAATGCCAGAAATTGGCCGAAAAAGAACAACTTTTCTGATAAATGGAGTATTTTGATATGGTACATATCTAGAAACAACAACTTTCTTTTTCTTTTGGTTCGTCTTACCATTTCTTCTCTGAAAGTGTTCAAACATTTATTACAATGATAAACATGATGAACAAAACCATTCCCAAAAACTGAATGCTACTGACAACTTTGCAATGTTTAAAAGCTAGAACGTCTAGAAACTTACCGTTTAGAGTTAGGAGCATTAGGAACATCAAAGCATGATCAAATGCATGAAGTAAACAAAGCAAGATACCACAGAGCATTCAGTTTATCAGGTAAGGTCATGTTCACATTTCCATGACTTACTTTTCGTTTTTCCTTCTTATTTGGATTAAGGTTAGGCAAAATCAGACGTGGCTCTTTGGTTTCATCGTCTGACAAATCATCAACTGCATTTTCAATGTCAGCTATATCACTTAGTGTTTCTACATCTTCCAATTTCTATGAAAAATATAAAAAAAATCTAAAGGGTTAATGGAATCTACAACGGACTGAATGCTCTGTGGTTGTTTCTTTAAAATCCTCTTATTCCAGTGACATTTTTAAATGTAAATTAGAGTAAGTCCGTACTTTCTAGCTGTCAAAATTCATTTTAACAACAAAAGAGTGAGACAAACACAGAGCACTCAGAAAATGAAGGAGGTCGTATCCGATGATTTAAAAACTAATCATATGAAAAGAGGAAATGTAACCGATAAGCATTCTAATAGTACATACTTTAGATAAAACTGTTTTCAACTACTCTCTTAATTTTTTGACAGCTAATTTATATACCACAATTGACCTGACCTTTGCCTTCTTGGCATCCGTTTTATCTTCGCCAGCTTTCTTTGCCGGATCTTCATCAGCAAACCTGGTCTTTCTCTTGTTTTCCGTCTGTTTGTCAGCCTCCTCTACTTGTATAACTATGTCCTTGGTTTGTGTTGCTCTTCCACCTTCGCCATCTGGAGTATCTGCCTTAGCTAAAATGATATAAATGATATAGCTTAAAACGTGTCCATTTTGAAAATATTTATAATATTACAGTAAATAAAATTATCTTCATTTGATCAGAAATGAATAAGACTCAAATGAAGATAATTTTAGTTTATCTGGTTCAGAAATCAGGAACAAATAATTTAGGAGCATAGAGCTTAAAAGGTCAATCCTTTTATTGTCTTTAGAAGGACAGCTTTTAGTTGCTCCTCATCCTTAAGAAGGATGTCCTTTTGTAGAAAAATGCGGTGTACTTGGATATATTTCTGTAGTATTAGCTTGCAGCAGCATTAAATCTATCTGCATTTTAAGTGTGAGAGATATACAGAGAGATATAAACTAATACATGTGTACTAGTATTTGTATTATAGATGGCTATTAACAATTATTTTAAAGTTATTGCCTTATCGCCATTGTCAACCGAATTTTATTCCTCAACTTTAATGATAAACTTACGTTTTGCCTTTGGTCGGAATTTTAGTTTTGCCAAGGCTAATGATTTTAATGGCCTCTTCCTTCCTTTTGCTAGATCTTTGATTCTGTCAGAGAACACCTTGTTCGTTCTATCTGCGGCCTTGAACTCATCTTTGTTATCTTTTCTCTTTCTCTTCTCAGCGAACATTTGAGCTTCCAGCTAGAAAACATTTTCATTCTTGTCAACATACTTCATAGTGAGTAAAAGCAGTACTCAATATTTTAATTTGGGATCCTATCCAAGAGACACGCAATTTCAGACACTTTCATCTGTATGCATCTCCGCCAATGAACCCCTGTTGTTCCGGATAGCAATAAGTTGGATGTAACTTAGTCACAGATAGGAAATAAAAGTCAAGTTATGAGCCGCGCCATGAGAAAACCAGCATAGTGGGTTTGCGACCAGCATGGATCCAGAAGAGCCTGCGCATCCGCGCAGTCTAGTCAGGATTCATGCTTTCGCTAACGGTTTCTCTAATTGCAGTAGGCTTTAAAAGCGAACAGCATGGATCCTGACCATACTGCGCGGATGCGCAGGCTGGTCTGGATCCATGCTGGTCGCAAACCCACTATGTTGGTTGTCTCATGGCACGGCTCATATCTTCTCATGATTAAATATGTCGCGGTTAGTGGAATTGAATATTTGCTTTTTGAAAACGTTTTGAACTGAATCGTGTGCCGCCTAAAAGTGAAGTACAATATATATTTCTTAAACACATTGTTTCTATCCAGCTGAAAAGACCTGAAATTCGACATACATGTATAAGATGATAGTGTTCATGCAGATCGCATGTTGCGATTCCCACAAACATACCTACCGAACGAGATGAATTCTGGTTTTTAACAGTTATAGCTGGTATAAATCAGATCTATTCATTTAGCTTCGATTTGCTACATATTTAAGTGATAATACTTTCAAAGTTTTTAAATTTTTATTCTGTATATTTTTGTATAACCTTTGATGCAGTGTGTGTGTGTGTGTGTGTGTGTGTGTGTGCTAGATACTTACAGCAGTTTGCCGCTGATCCTCGTCCATATACAACTGACCTTCATTGTATCCCTGCAACATCAATCAATAATCAATTGCAGTTAAACTGAGCAACATTTTTCTTAAAATAATTTCATTTTATGATGTGTTTTATGATAAATCAATAAATTTGTAAAAATTAAATAAAATATAAAAATAAAATATGAAAATATAGAGACAAAAGACTATTAGGAATTTATCAAATCAAGAGGTCAGTTCATTTACATACAAAACTTTACAAATTATTAATTTTGCTATTAAACCATGTTTCATTCTTAATATAAATGTTTACTATATAATGCACATAGATGCATGTTATATACTGCAAAAGTCCGAATATTATCAGTTGATAAGCAAATCGGGTTGACTTTAAATGTTTCCAACATTAACGAGGGTTCACACAAAGAAAGTTTACAATTACATCTTTCCAGTAAGGACAATTGGCAACATCAACATCAATGTTCATAACATTTTACTTTTACAACTTGTTAAGGAACCTTAAGTAATACATATATTAAATCCCCCTATGTATAGCATAAACTTGGTCATTAGGGATCATAGCAGTCTATTTTATGTATAGGGAAAGTAGATGAACAGTACGAGAAATATACTTTAGAACTGAACAATTATGTTCTCACATGTGAATATGTATTCAGTAAGTATTATGAAGTTTCTTATAAAGTATTTATTCTTCGAGAAATATTTTTTTTTTTTGATTTAACATCGCACCGACACATGATAGGTCATATGGCGACTTTCCAGCTTTAATGGTGGAGGAAGACGCCAGGTGCCTTTCCGTGCATTATTTCATCACGAGCGGGCACCTGGGTAGAACCACCGACCTTCCGTAAGCCAGCTGGATCGAGAAATATATATACATGACTTATTTTTTTTTTATGAAATATTCCTATTTCGTAAAAAATAAGTAGTCATGGATCGAGAAATATTTATACATGACTTATTTTTTACGAAATATTCCCATCGGCATTCATTCCCGTTGGGAAATATTTCCTATAGAAAATAACTCCCGTAGGAAATACTTCCCATGGGATTAATTTAAAAATCTTCCCGTCGGAAATTTATCCCACGGGAAATGATTCCCGTAGGAAATACTTCCCATGACCAAATTAAGGGAACGTTCTCCCACGTGAAAGTCTAAAGAAAAATAAAATGATAACTAATTTTTTACGAAGACATGTTATGATGTGCCGGGTGTAAAATAAGTAAGAAAGATAATGTTTTATAATTTTAAGAAATATGTATATTTCCCATGGGAAAATTATCCACATTTCTTTCCTATGGGAAAGTCCTTTTCCCTAGGGAAAAGACCGCATTCCTATGAAAAAATGGCATTTCCCATGGGAAAGTTAAGATCTTTAGTTGACTGCTGATTTATTAGTGGCTTTAAATCAAATTGAAAAGTATGGCTTGTATAAGGACTTAACGTACTTTACTGCCGTGAAAGATTTTTAAGATAGCATGTACAGAAGTACTTGCAGTTTTTGTCACATATTGGAGTGGCAAATTAAAATATGCGGCCATTTTTATTGAAATACATACCTCAATGCCCTCTAAACCCATCATATCTTTCCTCTGAGATCTTTTAATGAGTCCATTCTTCATGTTGTCAGGGGAGTACATCAACCGGTCAAGGTCATACCGTGTCTCATCCGGCAAACCAAGCCGCATGTTTGGCGAAAGTTCATCTGGATCAACCTGTTATAATCCATATATTCAACATTTTATTTTCTGTGTAAAATACCTGCATTAATAATCATCAGAATTCAAACACGTGTGTGTGTAGGTCGTACACTAGCCAACTTAAAAGTGGCCTCATTTTTGGACAAAAAGTATTTATGCTATGCCTAGTCTAGACATTTTATTTAACCTTCAACTATCATAGTTTCAAATGAGCAAAATTAAATATAAAGTTATTTTCAATTTAACTTGTTCTTGACCCTTTCTGGACGTCAATAAAGGTAGCCTGCAGGCGGCAAGTGATTCTGCTTTTGCGACCAATGCAGACCAAGATCAGCCAGCACATCCGTGCAGTCAGATCATGGTCTGCACTGTTCGCCATTCAGTCAGTATCTTTTTGGTAAGCATTTAACAGTTTATTGTACTATCCAAATTGAAAGATAGACAAGATCAGGGTAAAGGTTAAACAATTTTTTAAAGTAAAAGCACAAATTCGAAACTCTATTCCAAGTTCATCCTGCACTACCTTTCGATTTGCTGCTTCCCACTCTGCTTGTTTTCTCTTCTTCCTCTTCTGGTACAAGTAGTATATAATACCGGCGGCAATCAGTATGATAATAAGAAATACAATTATGACAATTGCTGCTATAACACCTGCCGACAACGTCGACGACGACTCCGCGGTGTTGTAAGCTGAAAAAATTTAGGGACATCAAGTGAAAAATTTTCACACTTCATGTAGGGCATTTGTGGCTTTATATTCATTAAAAACATCTTTCTTGCAAGTACATGTATTAATAATAATTGCGTAATTTTAACCGTATAGTAGACATTCACAAGGAAGTTGTCATTTTTAGGAAGCAGTGACAAGATCAATCGGGATGTATTATAACCAAAATAAGTATAAAAAAAAACACCAGACATGACCAACGATGATTTATGAAAAAAAATAACAAACATCAATACACATTCTAATGAAAGTCATTTGGGAACAAAAGTTTCTCGTGCTTTGACTCAATTCTATTGTCGTCTATCAAGGGCTGAAGGTAAAAATACTGAGCTCTCTGAATTTAATTAATAGATTACGGTAGTTTCCCGTTCAATCCTGAAGATATTTCTTAAATTTTACTTACCGCAAAGAACTGAAAAGCAAAAAGTGAAAACATCAGTTAATTTTGAAAAGGGTACTATGAATTTTTCAAAATTAGATATTGTATATAAGTATAAAATGAGTAAAAGCATTTAAATAAATTCAAGTATATAAAGAAAGTAACACACAGAATGATATATCTGTAAATTGGAGTAAACATATAATATAAATACTGAATTGCAAATGAGTCATGCAACCTTTTTACATTTACGCAGATAAGACAATCCTGTAAAATATCAAATGGTAAACGATTTTGTCTTAAGCGAAGTGACAAGACTTAAATGTATTTCGTGATAAGAATACGGTTTGCAAATTCGAGACTGAAATATCCATTTGAAAAGTATATTGGAAATGATTGTATCATATTTCATACGTTGTGACGTCATGACTAGAGAAGCACCGGGAGATTCCACGTAAGTCTGGTTCATTGTCGAGGGACAGTCGCCTGGGTATTGTGTGGCGTATGTCGTGCCATATCCATTTGCTCTCTGCAATGAACAATGTACATGAAGGTACAAGGAATTTTATTGCATGAACTAGCTTAGTATACACAATAATGAAAAAATTTTCTCAGGTCAAAAGTTTTCAATACACCTACTTATAGATAGTCCAAGCTGGCGAAATCAGCTAAATGCATAGGGTTCTTATTTGCTGTACACATAAATCTAGTTTTGACATCCTCTTAGAAAAGAAACTGAGAGAATGTGCCGACACTGTTACATTATCAGAATAGAGATGTTACAAAAATGTAACTTCGGCTATAAAACGATTAAACGATGCTTAACAACTTAAATACATGCTGCATTCCAACATCAGCAATCGTGATTATTTCTGATAATACACGCAATTCAAATAGTCATACCGACCTTCTCGTAGCAAGAGATTCATCTAATCTGTTACATACTGTTAGAATCGAAATTATGCAACAGCAGAAACATGATTTAATTTATTTGAACACGATGTTAAAATCATATATCCCGCGGAAATTAGGAGGGTATACAGTATAATAAATTAAATTATAACAAATACATTTGAATCTCAGTATCTCGAATTCCAAAGAATCGAGCATTTAACTTCGAAATAACCGAATTCTATTTAGACTGATATTTTGTGCACGTGTTTTCAGGACGGGACTTGAACACGTCTTCAACATAGCCGGAATTTTGAGATAAACGAGTTCAAGATATTAAGTTTCAACTGTTTCTACTCACATAGCAAGTGAATCTGTACGTTGTACTTTGATCTGTAGATGCATCTAAGTTGTATACATGTACAGTGTATAGGCCGTTGTCGTCCGTATAGTAGATACAATTTGTTATTCCACCCGCTATAGATAGATATATAACTTATCTTTCAATTCAAGCAATAAAAGAAAACATTTAAAGATGTTTCTGGATATATTTGTCAAAATGTTTACTTTAAATTCTAGTGTATTCAATTCAGAATGACTGAAAATAAAAGTTGGCCTTCCCTTTAAAGGTTTCTTACCAATGTAATAGACCTTTAGTACACTTTACACACTAATGATAAGCCAGAATGGATACCGTATTCAGCTGTCTAGTGAATTTTATGTTACACTCGTTATTTATAGAAAGACATTACGTTAATGAACATTTAAGAAAGATGCGCCTAAGAGACGTATTAACATTAACATATACTTGTGTTTACTGCAGTGGCTTGTACATATGTATCAAATAACAAACCCGAATATGCTTGAATTTGTGAGCATCTCGTGTAGTCCCACGTCATTGTCATTTTGTCCGTGCAGACCGTAACCAGTGAATCGTTACACAAATTTCCCGAGCCAGTATCATATGTGTATTGAAAGTTTCCAAGGAAAGGAATGGGGCATTTACTCTTCACTGACTCTATAGTACCTACAAATATATAAACTCATACATACATACATAAATACATGAAAGATGCAAATATGTAATGTAGCACTGTTATCTATGGAGATTTGACAAGTTGATTGCTCACATAAGCAATTACGAAAAAAAAAAAAATTGAAAATAAAAATATCAAGTTTTGCATGTTAAAATATTTAGTTTGTCTTCTTTAATACCATTTCAGTGAATTTATAACGTTTCTTTTCATATCATAGTTATAGGAACGGAGTTTACACAATAAGTCTGCTTTTTATAGTGAATATCAAAAACAATATTGATTTTACCATTTTTCATCAGAACGCTGTAAGGAACTCCGGTGTAGTTAGTGACCGTACACACATCACTGCCGGTTGCTTGGGAAAAAGATGCCAACCTAAACAATACCCGCTCATTATTTGCATCTGCGTTTTCCGCTGTAAGACAAAGCATTGTTAAAGAAATGACTGAAGGAATGTGTGGTGCCCAAACGTAGTTTAAGAAAGTGTTTGTTTTACATTTAAAATCAAAATAGTTTTCACTCATAAACACCAGATCTTACATATTGCGTCTGGTGTTCACTCGTGAATTTGTAAACTTAAAACATCTGTCAGCATTTGTTTTTATAAAATAGTTTCTTTTTATAATAAAATCTTATATGTTTTGGTAAGCACAACACTTTTTTTAATGCAACTATGTGTATAAGTGTAGCCATAATTTTATAGTGATGGTGTAGATAGCATATGGGCTTACGCGTAAGCTTTGTGTACATTATCTGTGTGCTAACATGTAGCCCTGTAGTAATTGTATAAATATACAATTATATATGTTCTTAAGTGTACCCATGTAGTAATAGTATAAATAATAGATGTACTTAAGTGTAACATTGAAGCTATATGCTTACGCTAGTCCTATGGTATTAGTATGGATTGTGTATGTGCTAACGTGTAACCTTGGTGTAGATTATATGTGTGCTTACGTGCAGACCTGTTTACAAGTATAGATCATAGATGTGCTTAAGCGTACCCATGTAGTAACTGTTTGACTATATATATGCTTACGTGTAGCCTTGTAGTAATAATATAGATCCCCCGTTTCGACAGTGACAACTTGCTGAAGGTCTAAACATAGATAAGCGTAGAAAGTAAGGCCAAATCGCTTGAACGATTCAGATCTGAAAAATATACGAAATAATGACAATAACAACAACAACAACAACAACCGCAATAATAATTATAAAAATATCCTCAAGGTAGATCTGCACATTCAATTAGGCGTAACGTCGTTTATCTGGATAACGTAGAATAAAAGTCCTTGCTTGGCATACGGAAATGAACATCAGTTTGTGAATTAATGGTAACCCGTGAAACGACAATGTTACTATCTTTCTATGATAAAAAAGCTGACAAAATAAAGGTAAAACTGTGAAAATTAATTTCTGATGCCACGTAATGAAAATACTTTTAAATGTCTTGCCGGTCAAAACGAGACAATACGAATTTCAACATTGTGCAATTATTCTCATGACATTTAACAAAGCAACCATAGACTTTGTCATCTGCATGTGATAAATATTATTGTATTAATGGTTGTAGATGCAATCTGAGGCTAAAAGCTTTTGGCGGCAACGAGGTTCTACTACTGGAAAAAGTTATGACGTTACGAATAAAGGCACTGTCGGGACTGCAAAGTAAAACTTTTTTTTTCAATTAACGCTATTATTTGCAATCCTGTAGTATAACGTATATATTTCCGATATTATTATAATAATTTATGAGCTAAATTACAATTTTTCATCATATTGTTTGGTTTTTTTTTCCTCAAAAAAAAAAAAAAAAAAAAACAAAAAAAAACAAAGAAAAAAAAAACATACT
This sequence comes from Mercenaria mercenaria, assembly GCF_021730395.1. Classification (NCBI taxonomy): domain Eukaryota; kingdom Metazoa; phylum Mollusca; class Bivalvia; order Venerida; family Veneridae; genus Mercenaria; species Mercenaria mercenaria. The sequence continues at coordinate 53,067,804 of NC_069365.1, forward strand.
AGGTGTAATACTGTTGTTGATAACTGAGCAATTATCATGATGTTGACGTAAAGTGCGTCAGTATGACTGAAAATCCCAACATGACAAAAACAACGGAACATCTGTTTAACATACTTACTTTAAGATATATTTTCCAGAGTAATCCTCAATGCACGTGAAGTTGTCTATTGGGAATGTGTCCACAGCGTACCCCGACAAGGATGTGGCAGCAAACTGGAGCTCATTTTTATCACTACTCAACCATAAACCACGTAAATAACTAGGGAAAGTGCATGTCCCTGATGAGAAAAGATATAAAGTAGTTGAAACTATGTTCAGAATGTGGAACACGTGAAACACGTGAAAGTAATATGCAGCTGAAACTCGAAATCTCGAATTCCAAGGGACAAACTTTTCACTTCGAGATACCCGAAATTCGGCTTAAGATAACACTTTGTGCGTGTATTTTCGGGACGGGACTTGAACAGTTCTTCGATATAGCCTGAATTATGAGATATGCGATTTCAAGAAATCTAGTTTCATCTGTAATTATGATTTTATTGTAAGAACAACTGAGATAGATTCTTCCATGTCCTACTTGTAAAAGGTTATTAATTACTGAAACAGATGGTAAAAGTTAGGAAATAATTGTAACTATGTTTCCTTTGTTAGACCAAAAGAAAACGTGATAGTCATGCTACTTTTGTGAATATTAAGGGAATGGTATACGACTGTGCTGCCTTCAGGTCATATGGGCATGCTTTACAAATAATGGATCGAGAACTTTTACCCATCAACCACTGTAAAAATGGCAGAACGCTCGACCGTGACGTTTTGTTACCTTTCTCCGTCCGTCTTGGCAGGTCGGTATTACCATAGAACTTTGTTTGAAAACAACAAAAAAAAAGCCGAAGTTTTCAAATACTATGATGTTATTGTTACATTTCTTTCTATGCTTAAAATGAAATGGATCACAGTTGCTAATCATTAAAAAAAAAGGTCTGTGAAAAATGTATGAATGGTGCCTGAAAAAATATCTTAATCAAAATCAAGTGTCCTGTCACAAATGGGAATACTGGCTGTTGTTTTTATTCATTAGGCTCGTGAATTTATATACATTAGAATTGAGCCGCATCATGAGAAAACCAACACAGCGCGTTTGCGACCGGCATGGATCCAGATCAGCCTGCGCACCCGCGCAGTCTGGTCAGGATCCATGTTGTTCGCTAACAGTTTCTCTAATTCTAATAGATTTCTCGTGGTGCGGCTCAAATGTCGAAATGTATCATTTCCTTTTTCTTTGAAGTGAATGGTGATACAGTTCAAAAGTATGCTATAGTAACAGATCTTTCAGGAGCAGGACGGTTCGCAAGGCGACCGGAAGTATGCATATCATTATGTTACTTGGCACACTGCGCCAATATCACTCGAGCAAGTCAACTGGCATTTGTGTAATGAAACTTCTTTTAGTAAAGTATATTATAAATAAATATTATAACCATGTTCATTATGAAAGTTATGACATTGCTATAAGAATAATTACATCGAAAGAAGAGAAAAAAAAAGAACACAATGGTAATAGCACGATTCCTTTTCAAAATATGAAACTTTTAAAGGCCATGTTCGTTCTTTAGCAAATAACGCCCGTCAGTATGAACAATACTAAGTAAACAATATTTTGGTTATATTCATAAGTACTAATTTAGAGATGTACATGTCAGTCGTTCAAGTTTGTATCAAATTATGGTGGTAAATATACAGTTTTTCTTACCTGAACATATAGCAAAAAGACTGCAGAAAATCACAACCAGAACATTGTGAAAGTTTGCCATCTTTAGACAAGACGACACTTTTCGCCATTGCTCATCGTTCCAAACGTAGATCCGCCATTTTTATTTCATGCAACTATGGTGACACGAAACGCCGGAAGTTACAGTTTAGAATGTGCGTTTTTTTTTTTTAAATATTATTAAAATAGGATGCTGTCTTGTTTAAAATTTCACATCCATTTCTTAGTCCATTTTAATATATTTTATCATATTTTTCATGAAATAAATTATTAAAATAAATTGTTTTGTCCTATTTGGAAAATATAGTAACTTAGCGATTAAAAACAGACATGTGTTAATCCGAGTTCAAATATACAAAACTTATGGGATTAACACAAAATTAATCACTGGCCACATTCTGATTATGGTTGCAATAGCCGCCATTGTTAAGATTTTGATCCCCGTTACGTAGGGTCATTTAAATCCCAACATGATCATATTTTTATTTGCATGATATGAAATAATTTGTACTTGCAGACCCGTACATGTAGAACTACGAAGACAGATTTAATAACGTTTCAAATGTTGAGGGTTCTGGGGATAAGGGATGGACAATTTCAATATTCCAAACATTATATAGATGATAATTGCAGATCATTATTATACCATATCATTTTTATGCGTATTCACGTTCAATGGTACTTTTAAAGGCAAGCCAAACTGGTAAGTTAGCGGAATTTATGAAAAATGTCAGTGTCTCGGCATCTCTTTTCTTGATCAGTAAAAAGTTCCATGCATAGAGAGCACTGTACACGCAAAACACATGTTGCCATACACCACGGACAAAGTCTCATGTATACGCTTTATAAATGTAAAAACGAAGTAGGCATTTGCATTTTACTTCTTATAATATGTTATAATTTCAAATAAAAACTATATTATTTATTTTTTTTACATCAGCATGTTTATCATTGCCCTTTTATAATTCCCTCCCAAAATCCTGTAAAAGACAGTCTTTAAAGTTTATAAGTTTAGCGGCGTCAGAGTCGCATTATATCGCACAATACATGACACTTCAGCATGTTATACAAGCGTGTATACAGGAACACTGAACTCTGTCACTCTTACTGATCATTTCGCGTTCTTCTCTTGTTTATTTTTTAAAAAAATAGAAAATTTAGCTCTACATCAGACTTTATTTTTGGTCTGCTAAAACCTTTACCATGCATGAGTTTAGTAAACCTAGCAAATCTCTTTAAAAGGTTATAACCTATAATGAATAGGGATTAAAAGTGTTTTAATTTTTGCTTTGCAGAGGTCATGTATTAAGAAATATATATTAAATTTCTAACTTACATTTAACATTAAAAAAAAACAACAAAAAAATATTTTTTTCACTCTGGAGAGTATTTCTGTAAATAATATTTTGACTTTTTTGCTTAACACTTCGGTATGAAAAATAATGAGTTCTAAATAGTTAAAACAAATATCATGAATGCACTTCCGGTCACGGATTAGTCTCCATAGCGGCTGTGATGTGAACAAAAGAAAATGGTGGAACGCTTAAATTAGCACAGAAATTGATGGTTTAAATTTTGAAGATGTAGATATGACATTCCGTAAAACAGAGAGGAAAAAAGCATGTTGAAAATGATAACAACAGCTAAAAATGTATTAAATGTTTTTATTTTTGTTCAATTTGGACTACATATATCAGGTATGTCAACTGAATCTTTACCTCACGCTTTCTAAATACCTAACTCTTAACATGGTGGACACGATTGATTCTGCCTTTGCGGCCAGTGCAGATCATGGTCAGCCTGCACATCCGTGCAGTCTGATCATGATCTGCACTGTTCGCCATTCAGTCAGTATTGTTTTGGTATGCACCCCTTTTAACAGTTAATGGTACTGTTCTAATTGAAAGATGGACAAGTTCATTAAAGAAATTTAGCAGGGTAAGGGTTAATGATCATGATGATGAATTAATGACAAATTTAGAATCATGATTCATGGAAATCTCTGTAACATATAATGGAGAATAGTTTTGGCGTTGTCATATCAACAGTTTAAAAATTGTATAGTGACATTCCAGCTCCAGATTTATTATTGAACAGCGACTCACTGGAACCTCTTGAGGTTAATTCAAATACGGGAAGGTTCGATCATTTGCAAGTACGAGGCCTCAATCGAGATTCGAACGTACTGTGGTGAAAAGCAAGTTATTCTAATAGACAACTTCTAACAAATAAGTGTGATGTATCAAACACTTCCTTTTGGCTAAGTGGAGGGCTCATAAATTTGAGCTTTGATCGGTCGCCATCAGAAATTGTGTGTAAACAAACACTGAACTTGGCATGTGTGTAAACACACAATGAACTCGGCATGTGCATAAACATACACTGAACTCGGTATAAAGTTTTTCAGAAATAAATGGTTATTGATAATTATCTCAATACTTGGATGAACAGAAATTCAAAAAATGTGTTTGAAAGAAAATGTAAGTGATGCGGAAATATTTGATAGATATGTTTTGAACTATGCTTTTAAAATCTTTACTCAGTACTTTATTAAACAAGAAAAGTACTATACTTTATAATGAAGATATGAGCCGCGCCATGAGAAAACCAACATAGTGGCTTTGCGACCAGCATGGATCCTGACCAGCCTGCGCATCCGCGCAGTCTGGTCAGGATCCATGCTGTTCGCTTTCAAAGCCTATAGCAATTAGAGAAACCGTAAGCGAACAGCATGGATCCTGACCAGACTGCGCGGATACGCAGGCTGGTCTGGATCCATGCTGGACGCAAAACCACTATGTTGATTTTCTCATGGCACGGCTCATATATTTCTGTATATTGGACAGATGGTGCTTGTACATTTCCAACAAACCTTCAAAATGGCACTTGGCAGTCGAGCGATATGGGTGACGTCACTTTCAACTCCACCCACTTTACAGTATCTCAGCTACTAGATTTTGGGTCTCTCACTTTCGAATGCATTTCAATAAACGACAATAGATACTACAGCGAGTAAGTGTATAAGGATGAGCTTGTTTTAAAGACATTAGCTGCTTATTTCTGAGTTTGTCAGAAGCATATTTACCATAATACCCTTGACTTCAGATACTTTTATGGCTCTTTACAAAAATCAAACAATGTTTACGAGCGACTGGAGTACACTATTACGTGAAATCACACTATACCAACCAAACCAATTCATTTTACATGAAGAAAGAAAAAATGTGTATGTATATACATGTATATTATCACAGAAGAATTTGAATAGCCCCGACTCGATGTCTCTAAAAAGTAAAAAAAAAAAATAAAAAAGTAACAGTTTGTTGGAACAAAAAATAGGCCAAACATCAGTCTTTGATGTATCTTCGTTTTTCATTCCCCATTTACCTTGATTTTTGTTAAGGGTTAATATTGGATCTATTTTTTCTGTTATATGTTTTTACAATGTTTTTACAGATCGGAATCTTTCTCCTACTTGGGGATTTCGAATCCGTTTAAAGTTTCATTATGCTTCGAGCTGAGTGAATTGTCTTCTACAAAGTTCATCTATTATCCCCAGACGTGTAAGTAATTAGTTCTACTATTTATTGATTTTAAACATATAAAATAGTGTTTATCGATGATAATTTTTTGTGTTACTTAATTAATACTAAGTACGTTGAAATAGGTACAGTTCTGATACAAAATCTAAGAGGTTTTTTTTAGAGTGTGACAATGGTAAATAATGTGTTTACAAAAGGTATAACGTACGCTCAGAATATGTTAAACATTTTTCATTTGTTATAAAAATTGAATGCATTGTTACATAACGATCGGTCGTTTCGTAGCGATTATTTTACCACAAAGTATTCGATTGTAACATATGCATCTTTGAAATGTGTGAATTTCCGAAAACTGCGGATTTGAAAATACTACTTTCTATAGTCATTTTAACAGGTTCAGAATGATGTTGTTAATATACAGTACAATAAAGGTCACCATTTGACTGCCCAATTTTTTGCTGATAACAAGACACTCTCGGAATGCACGGCCAACTCAGACACTGCTAATTTCTGATGGCTTTTCATACCGTACTGGTTATGTTCTTCTGACCTAAAGCAAGCTCGATGCTCTTTTGAACTGTTCTACTGACAGTCTATACCGTATTTTTACTGATTTTCCAAATAATTGCATGATGGTTTCGAAGTTTTTCCATGCATATTAGACGTTACTTCCTTGCTGACCTGTTCACAAAGGCTGACCTGTTCACAGAGCGTATCATTATCAACAATATTTTCATAAGCCACATGTTTTCATCAAGAAACATAATTATTTTGATCAAAACTTGCAGCTGTCCTAGCGAATACAGATGTGAACAGATTATATTTCAACCAAGCCGCGCATACATTCACTTCCGCTGAGACTTGTGACGATCAGTCAACTAAGATGGACCACGTGAGACTTCTTGTTAAATCAGGTAAGAAGTTTTAACAACAGACAAATATAGCTTTTCTAAGGAATATAATATGAGCCGCACCATGAGAAAACCAACATAGTGCATTTGCGACCAGCATCGATCCAGACCAGCCTGCGCATCCGCGAAGTCTGGTCAACATCCATGCAGATCGCTTTCAAAGCCTACTACAATTAGAGAAACTGTTAGCGAACAGCATGGATCTTGACGCAAGCTGGTCTGGATCAATGCTGGTCGCAAATGCACTGTGTTGGTTTTCTCATGGTGCGGCTCATTATTATAATATCAAGAACTTTGCGAGTTTTTATTGAATCCATGTAAAATTAATAGTTTATGATAGTTTAAAACATATTTTATTTCTCATTCAATATTTACAAGAATACATAACAATTTTACAATCACAAACAAATAAGCAAATGGGTCAGGCCACAAGTTCTTACATCAGATGACGGCCCTCCCCAACAGATATAATACGAAACAAATTGGCGGGAAAAATTGAAGCTTTTGTAAATTTGAAAATGAAATAAAGCAATATATCTTTTTATGAATGAGAGAGAGAGAGAGAGAGAGAGAGAGAGAGAGAGGGAGAGGGGGGGGGGGGGGGGGGGCTGCAGCTCCTTAAAATTAATGGGATATACACCTTTCTCACAGTGATAGTTTAAGTTATATTTCATGTATGTTTAAAGCAAGAAATAAAACAGTTGGGGAAAAAAAACACATTTGCATATTGTTTCTGTTCTAACCAAATCAGTGTATAATGATTTACCTTCGTTTTAGGTTATGCAAACGTTTCTACAGAAGACTGTGCAAACGCAATTTCCGGTATATATACGTATAACGTAACCGGAAGCACGTGCTCTGACACATCACTTGACGTGTGTACAGACAAAAACGAAATGATATTTAACTACACATATTGCTCTGACGTCATGGCATACTCAGGTAAATTTTACATCACTATTTAACACGCTTGTGGCGGACTGCTTCGGAATGTAATAATTTACACGGAAAGATGTATTGAAATTTAAATGCATAATGTAGATCTACATGCATATTTCTGTAGATATGCAGTGCATAACATAATAAACATATTGCGAATTAAATGTGCGTTTTTGCGTTTTACTAGTTTAAATTTCATAGACAACAGAATAGTTTACTTTTTTTCAAATAGGTCATAAAGTTAAGATCAAATCAACCCAAATGATGTCGGTATTATACCATTTTTTTGCAATTTTGAGTTTGCTATATTTGTAAATTTTTATGACGTCTTAGACCCTTATACATTGTGTTCAATCACTTTTTTTCGGGGCAAATGTTTAATAGATATACCCATATACACTATGTCAGAAGGGTTAAAATACTTTAGCAATAAATGGGCACTTTATGAATCGCATAGTTACATTTTGTATATTTTCGATTACCAGTTTTGTATTTCTGTCTTTACAGCTGGAGGTCAACTCAGTTGTTTGTATAACAAAGTCGAAGATGGCGCCACATATACAATACTCTATAACCAGGATGCCACCACGGACGAGACGACGTACTACAGATTTACATGCTTGGTAAGCAGGAAATGACGTATATAATACACGCATGCGCAGCTAATGAAAAATGAACAAGAATCACAAGAATCTTTATTTTCTTCTTCTTTGCCCAAATTCAGTAAACTTTATAAATAAATGTTTGTATATCGTGATGTCAATGTTGGCATTATTTGTTACATTTTTAGTATATGAAAGTAACAGAACTATGATTTTTTTAAAGGTGGCAGATGAACAGTCAGATGGTACAGTGTACGTGACAACATATCCAAGGGCTTGTTTGACCAGTCAGAATACGACTTCCATCGGGTCACCGGGCGTAGCCATTGTGTTTTCAGCTAACAGTGAGTTCAGTAAAATAGGGGAATTAGGTTAAAGTAACAAAGTAATGTCGGATTTTGAGACTATGACTAACTGCATGGAGTATGCACAAAAAGCATTAATCTTTTATGTAGTCGTCAGTACCAATAGATTGGATTTCAGATCAAAATACTAATGAGATATTAGGCAAATACAGTTTTCTTCATTTCAAGATGTTAAATCATTTATATACGAAATAAAAAGGTTGTTTTTTTTCTCAAAGAAATGACTTAAATATTACATCCTATATTTTATTTATTTCGTTGTTTCAGCGACATGTAAAACATCTAGCGAAGATAATGCGGAATCGACATTCAGTGCCGGAGCAGCTGTTGCCATAGTGGTTGCGCTTTTAATTCTCATTGGTGCAGCCATCGTAGTTGGAATCTGGTATTATATCAAAGTTCACAAGATGAAAAAAGTTAACCCTGACATGATTCCTGCCAAATCTCCGCCGTTAGACACAAAAGAAAGAAATCTCGACGGAAGAGTGTCGCCATTCTCACCTTATCCGACGGTAAGTGAACTGGCTGTGGGCAGATTTGGTCCGTCGGAAATTGACGATGACGATGGCGGGATGACTCTCGAAGCCACAACTCCGGGATTTACTGACGGGAGGAGAACGATGTATGGGAAAGATGCTGAGAGGGAATCTCAAGCAAGTTTGCCTGTGTATAGCGAGGTAGGTGGAGACACCCCAGAACCAACGAGACTAAGCGAGGTTCATACTAGAATGAGTGAGATATCTGAAGTCAATATCGCTGACCCAACGCCATTTACTATGACACGTGCCACAATGAATATTCCTGAAGAAACACGTGTTTCTCCGTTGCAAACCCCAGAAAACAGACCAAATGGAGCAGTGACGTCGCCAAGAGAAAATGGAGATGTGAACGATGTAACTCTCTGATAGACGGGCGTGATTTATAGACCTTAATCAAAATGATATTCGTGACGTCACAGTTACAGTTTTCAGATGTTTTATTGTCAATTTATTGATATTGTCACAAATTTATCCTTAAATCTAATTAGAAGGATAATTCGTAAATGTGACGTCAATAAATCAATTTATATTGAAAGCAACACTACTTAATTAATCGATTGCGCACAAAAGAGAAACATATAAAAAGTAGATAGGCCTTCGCTGTATTAAAAATTGTAGAATGTTAATCTATTTCATATTTTCCATTGAAATTATTTCTTCAACCTTATGGAGCGTCTTCGTCGTTTTGTTATTTGAAATTATGGTGTCTATTTTGTAAGAAAAATGTAATAAAAACGTATTTAAAGACCAACTTTAGGTGTATATATATGAAAAATGGTATATTTAATTAAATACTTGTTATTCTCGTACAGATATTATTGTTTCTGCAGCATGAAAAGGATCAAATAAACTGTGATTTTTTAGCGTGATGGCTTACTCGCAGTTTGTGTAGAATAATTGACTGAAACAGAACTAAGGCATTGTCAACGATATAACTGTTAATTAATCGTATGTTTTTTGGCACTTATTTATGCAAAGGGATCCCCTGATACATTAGCACAAAAGTAAATTTTCTGACAGGGTTTCGATGTAGTCCTTGCAAGGAGATGGTATGTGATATAGTACATATACAATAAATTTCATAACTATTTACTTTCTATTAATAGTCTTTGATAAAATATGGAGACTTGCAAAAATGTAGTGTCGCATTTTATTTTTAGAACGTTCTAGTGTGTGAGTGCACCTGTATTTGTTGAAACACAAAGTCATACTGTTTCATTTCATTTTGATATATAGCCGAATATTACATATGAGCCGCGCCATGAGAAAACTGGCATAGTGACTTTGCGAACAGCATAGATCCAGACCTGTTCGCTAACGGTTTCTCTAATTGCAATAGGCTTTGAAAGCGAACATCATGGATCCTTACCAGACTGCGCGGATGCACAGGCTGGTCTTGATCCATGCAGGTCGCAAAGCCACTATGTTGGTTTTATCATGGCGCGGCTCATATTATTGTAATGTGAATGTATTGCATGTGTAATTGTTTAGTTTGTTACTTTTGAAGCACGTTGTCCTTTTTTCTAAAAGAAATATTGAGGAATGTATATGTTACTTAATAAGAACAGTATATACTCGATTATAGCATACATTTTGTTAGATTATCTAATATCATATTAAATGCGTTGAAATTTTTATTTTTTGTTTGTTTTTCGATATTGTAAATCCCTAAAATACACGCTGTCTGACATTTTTATTTTTATTAGGTTTCGTTATAGAGAATAAACTTAATACTTGCATTCAAACCGCTTGCGAGTTAAATAATGTAACAGAGCAAAACTGTTAAACATACACTGTTATACATAAAGTATAAAATAAACACTGAAGTATTGAAAGACTAAAATGATTACATTTTCGGAACATTTTGATATTGCATGGGGTATACCAGTCAAACATACTAACAGATATCTCATGCACATAATTCCACATGTGTTACAAAGGGACTATGTAACATAATTTGCTGTGACGACTTGGCATTATACACCTGAAAAGCGATTACTTAAGTGATATGCGCGCCTGAAAATACAGTTGAAACTCGATATCTCGAATCCATTTATCTCAAAATTCTGGTTATCTCGAATACATTTTCAAGTCCCATCTCGAAAATATCATCGTAAATCGAATTTTTGTTATCTCGAAGTAAAATGCTCGATTCCTTGCAATTCGAGATACGAGTCATGCCATGAGAAAACCAACATAGGATGCGCAGGCTGGTCTGGATCCATGGTGATCGCAAACCCATTATGTTGGTTTTCCCATGGCGCGGCTCAATTATTACCAAGTTTCAACCTTTTTTTTCCAATAGGATAAAAGACTAAGAATATTTCAGTAGCAAACATGTTACGTGGACATATATTCACAAAGTATACCTGTTACCAAAAACTGTTATTTTTGACTCAATGGTTAGTCAGGTTTTGATCAAGTAACGGTTCTGTTCGAAACTTTAATATCTGGTCATTTACACTGGCGCCAGATCAGAAAGAAAATGCCTCTGTACATATTATACCCTACCCCTAGGTATTCTATAAGAACCATGGTCGTGAACGGGAAAATATACTAACCCGTTTCAATCGCGCATTTCATACCTAAAACACGCAGTGGGGTAAATGTGTACTATGGATATCAAACAAGTGGTAATTTATCTTCCATTGTGCACCGGTCACATTTTTCAATACATCTTATCTTAGAAAAACAACGCGTAGTTTATAGTAATTTCAACATTACACAAAAAACTTGCTTGAACTTCCCTGGTGAAGTTCCGTTCTAGATTACAAAACCATTCTGATTGGCTGTTGTAAAAATGTATGTCAATCGTCATTTTACTACACGTGTTCGCTAAAATGTGAAAATGCAGCAAAATGTGCAAAATGAATAAAATATACAGAACAGACGCAGACCAATGTACGATTTCAAATTAAAGATCATATACAAGATGAATTTCATTCATCATTTCGAGTTTTAGTGTAAAATTTTGATTTTTTTAAAATCTGTTTTTGTTTGTTTACGTTTCGCCAAACATGTGCGCACTGCCGTGACATCTAGACCGGATGTTCATTAGGGAAGTTCAAGCAAGTTTTTTCTGTAACGTTGACGAAAGCATAAAATATATTGATAATCTCAGCAATATGGAATATTGAGACAATGTGACTGGTGCACGATGGAAGATAAATTATCGCTTGTTCAATATACTAGGTACCCATTCACCGAACTGCGCGTTTAAGTTGAGAAATGTACAATTGAAACGGGTTAGTGCACTTTCCCGTTCATGACCATGGTTCTTATAGAATACCTAGGGGTAGGGTATAACATGTACAGAGGCATTTTCTTTCTGATCTGGCGCCAGTGGTCATTTAGACTTATTTGTGTTCACTTAGCGCATACTCTAAGTTCGATTTTCACTGGTGATGTTTTTAAAAAATGATTCTCTTATCCAGCCCGCCCGCTTAGCTCAGTAGGGAGAGCGTTGGTCTACGGATCGCAAGGTCGTGAGTTCGATCCTCGGGCGGGGCGTATGTTCTCCTAGACGATTTGTGTCTGAAATCATTCGTCCTCCACCTCTGATTCATGTGGGGAAGTTGGCAGTTACTTTCGGAGAACAGGTTTATACTGGAATAGAATCAAGGAATATTGGTTAGGTTAACTGCCCGCCGTTACATGACTGAAATACTGTTGAAAAACGGCGTTAAACCCAAAACAAACAAACAAAAAACAAACAGATTCTCTTATCCTGATTGGATGACTAAGATAGAGTTATTTTAGCATAAGTATAAATTTGATAAACATACTTTGGGATAGGAATGATATAAATATAAGACCTGTTGTATCATATTTATTAACGTTTCACTTAACAACTGTATATTCAACTGAAATTCATTAAAAATTCAAAAGAAAATTCATTATTACCTCCCTTTGCCTAACTTGGTTGCGTAACAATACAAATAACTAAGAGATCGAAAGTAGATAAACAAAGAAGCTAGACACAAATATAAATCTTGTTTTTATATCATATTGTTAGAATATCCGGGTATTTATCAAATATAAATATAAAATAATTTCAAATAAATTGGTGGCAATTGCACAATTTTAAAAAATTCAAAAGAACATACATTAATAATCGGAATCTAACACTATATAATGGGTCTTTTTTGTTCCTTAGATAAGTCTATAGCAGTATATACGAAATATGATAAATGTCATAATTATGTGACCGATCGCTTTAAAACATTCTTATGGATAATTTTGCTTACATTTTCATTTAACTATAACATCCACATACTTTTTCAATAGAAAGTGTATTGAAACCACCTATTTATATGCCAAACTTATTTCAGAAATGTCTTAAAATACAAAAGATCTAAGAAGTTAACGAATATGGCCCATAGTGTGCAAAAATATGCATTAGTTATTAGTAGGTGCAATATTTGGTGTAGTATTCCTTTCTTTATAATTCAATGACTTGCATGGTGTAAATTCCAAAATTATGCTCACTTGAATTGCACATTTCTTTCCCAATTTTGAGATACATCAGTTAAAATTTCCATACATCTTTGTATAAAAATACATGAAGATGTATTATAATAATTTTGTAGATACGCAAACATTGCAAAAGTCTTTGTCATTGTATGAAGATCCATTAAGTGAGCCGCGCCATGAGAAAACCAACATAGTGCATTTGCGACCAGCATGGATCCAGACCAGCCTGCGCATCCGCGCAGTCTGGTCAGGATCCATGCTGTTCGCTACCGGTTTCTCTAATTCCAATAGGCTTTGAAAGCGAACAGCACGGATCCTGATCTGGATCCATGCTGGTCGCAAATGCACTATGTTGGTTTTTTATGGTGCGGCTCATGGTTTAAAGGGGTGTGGGTGTCTTTAGCCGAATATTGCCCCAACATGAAACTTCTAGGAAAGGCAAAAACAAGTTATCGGGGTATAACACTTAATCCTCAACTGACTAAATCGCGGCATTTAGCAATGAAAAGTTTTGAATGCCTGAGAAATGTCTTCAAATTACATATATTATAGCTATTTGGTCATTTGTTTTTCAGAAACGAGGCGACGCAACGTTAATTTAGCAAAGATTTTCAATCCTTATCGTCTTATATTGTACTGTGCGTTTGCGACAAGCTTGGATCCAGACCAGCCTGCGCATCCGCGCAGTATGATCAGGATCCATGCTGTTCGCTTTCAAAGCTTGTTGCAATTAGAGAGACCGTTAGCGAACAGCATGGATCCTGACCAGACTGCGCGGATGCTGGTCGCAAATACACTATGTTGGTTTTCTCATGGCGCGGCTCATTTAAAAAGCGTATATCATGGATGAAACTAACGTCCTCATTAAACATTTAAAAGATTTTATCCAAACTTTGGAAAACTAGATGACATTTAGATAAATTATATAAAAGTGGTGAATATCTACACTTTTTAAATTTTTTTTTTTTTTTGGTGACATGTATGATATAATCGAAAACGATCAGTTTGATATTTTCACGTGTAGCTGATTAACATACTCCAGCAATATTTTGTACAGCTGATATTTTCGTCTGAATTCATGCCAAGATGGCGAAGACGTTTGCATTATAAGGCACAAACATTTTGAAGCGTTGATTAAGTTTTAGATTATGCATCCAGCTAAATGTATATAATCACTGCTGAATCTGCTTCCTGAGAATGTCACAAAGTACTAATTGCAACTGAGCCAACAGAAAATTTCAGATTACCACAGACATAACAGGAATTTGGCATTATACCAAATGGAACAGCCATGCTGAGGTAATGAGGCCAATATTCCATGCTCTTGTACAGTTAATTAATATTTCAGAGATCGAAATTGACAGCTGAATAAATGGGTATTCTTTTCACGCAGCATTTTATTCCTGCACAAGACAGCGGGATTATGTCAGTTTTTACCAATAAATGTTTGTTTATTTGTTTTGGGTTTCGTTTTTCAACAGTATTTCAGTTATGTAACGGCGGGCAGTTAACCTAACCAGTGTTCCTGGATTCTGTACCAGTACAAACCTGTTCTCTGCAAGTAACTGCCAACTTCCCCACATGAATCAGAGATGGAGGACTAATGATTTCAGACACGATGTCTTTTATCAAATCGTCACGGAGAACATACACCTTGTCCAGGCCTCGAACTCATGACCCCGCGATCCGAAGCTCCCTATTGAGCTAAGCGGGCGGGCTGTACCAATAAATGAGTTGCATGATAGTTGGTCATGTGTCCAAATGTAAATTTGTCATAAACTGTTTTAACATATCGTGCAAATGTAGTATAAATACATATATCTTTTGGCAAATGAAAGGTTTGCTCACGCAAATGCACTTAAACTAATGTAAAATGAATGGAAGTGAACTTTTGAGATCAATTCTTAGTTCAATATTAGGTTCACACTAATTATTGTAAAGTGTATAATTGATTTAACACAATCAAACACATCCTCTCCTGGTATGAATAATGTATATGAACACGTGTATTCGCTAAAAGTTGAAGTCTGCAGAGTTAGGTGTATCACTAATTATACTGTTTCTAGTTACTGGACTCGGTGTCCATGCAGAACTACATCGTAATGACGTCGGCGTCTCTGTCAACTGTATATATGACGTTGCTTCTGACGTAGTTATACTTTCGCTAGAAGTTCCGCGTTGCATAGATTTGCCACTTATTCCTTTTCGTCGTATATTCAGTTTTTGCTTAAAGTCAACTATTCTGGCCTCTACTGATCGTAGACGTTCCTTGTATATGAGCACAATAACTCCAATGAGAAAAGCCACACCCAAAATAGCACTGATGAACGTAAGTACATAGTTTATTGCCCCAAACTCGATCGGCTTTACGATCTCAACAGCTGAAATACAGAAAAAAATGGTGTGTTTATTGTATATATGTAGCATACTGTAAAAGCAGAAATTTCCGCAAGGGTTTAAATTTCGGTATATTCGCGAGGCCCTGTATATCGCAAAAATTAATCCTCGCGTAAATATTCACCATTAGTATAATTCAAATTCAAGTAGGATACCATTTTTACGATTTCGCGATAATAAACCTCGCGAACATATACTCAAAATGTCAAATTCGCGAAATTTTTACCCAACGAAAATATCTGCTTTTACAGTACAATTTCAAGGAGTTTATATAGAGGATATTTGTTTGTTTCAGTGAAATATCAATTTTATTTCACAAGTGAGCATCAAAAACTGATATTTTCACGAGTGGCGTAGCCACGAGTGAAAATGACTTTTTTGGTGTTCACGAGTGAAATAAAATTGATATTTCACTGACACAAACAAATTTTCTTTTTATTTCATGTGTAAAACTCTACTTTTGTTGTGTAATTTATAAATGTCGAAAACAACAGAAAGCATAACACAAATGACGTCATTTTAACGACGTCATTGTAATTATGATCCCCGGTATTCATAACGCTCGGTATACAATTTGACTTAAATCGGGACGGGGGACCGGAACTAGATCGGCAAAAACAGTGAAAAATAAAAATGATAATCTACTCTTTCAAAACGGTGGATTATCACTTTTATTTCGCTGAGAAAACTCTATAATTCACTGGAAAACATAAAATAAAAGAATATGCTGTATTATTCTAAAGATTCAATAAACTAATAAAAATAAGGTAGTTTAATGATAAAATTCAGTAGTTTTATTAAAGATATCTAATGGCTATCTTTCACCAAAATATTTTAAATTTAGAAATTTACTTCGGATGTATAAAATCCTCATCAAATATATTTAACTAAATTAAATATATAAATGAGCCGCACCATGTCTGCGACCAGCATGGATCCAGACCAGTCTGCGCATCCGCGCAGTCTGGTCAGGATCCATGCTGTTCGCTTTTAAACCCTATTGCAATTAGAGAAACTGTTAGCGAACAGTATGAATCCTGACCAGACTGCGCGGATGGTGTCGCAAACGCACTATGTTGGTTTTCTCATGGTGTGGCTCAAATAAGTTGTGTATGTAGAGCTATATTTATAATTAAATGTCATGCAGTAACAGTCGATTGTTAAAAAAAAAAACTTCCAGTTTTTAGTGGCAGTAGATATTCACACTGTGCTGTGCCAAATGCTACGGTGGCATAGAGGGGACATAGGAAATATTTTATTTATCACGTTCGCACGTGTTAGCTACCACGTGCGCACGTGATAAATAAAATATTTCCTATGTGAACGTGATAGTTATCACGTGCGCACGTGATAAATAAAATATTTCCTATGTCCCCTCTATGCCACCGTACAAATGTGTAAACAGCACGTACTATTTTAACCTAATGCATAGTACTGTTATTACACATAAACTTTTAATTTCATGTTTACATACACTGTATGTAGTATTTATTCATGTTTTCAAATATGAAATTTGCGTCTAGTATACCTTTAAAGGAGCAATACGTCTCCTGAAAGCATGCTTCACTGCGTTCGTAACCAGGTCTTGTTGAAAAAACAATCGATGTTATTCTCCTGTTTTTTTAAACTTTACAACGAACCAATATTAAGTTATTTTTCTAATCATCCTTAGATTTAGGACCTAAGTATTCTTTTCAATTCATCAAAGTTCAAGTCCCGAAAAAGCATTTTTTTTAACTTATTGTTGTATCACGATTTTGATGTACAATGTACACCGTAAGTGTTTTAAATGTCACAACATATCAAATGAATGAAGTTTCTGTTAATGGATCGAAATGTTAAATAAAATATTTCAAACTACCATCTGAATTTTTTTTATTAAACACTACTTACTTGGATCAGTAGTAGTTGTCATTCCGGCAAGCCCATATTCCCTGGAGAACTTTCCGCTGTATATTCTAATGATCCTGACAATTATGTAAAAGGCTCCATCACGTCTGATACATTAAACAAAACATTCAGTCTGATTCATAAAGCTATTTACATCCATTCAAAACAACAATTATTTGTTCATATCCTGTCTCACACGTTTTAGCAAAAAATATTAACGATTGTGATTCCGACAAGTGTCAAAATTTCGCAACATATTGACAAATAATATTCCATCACCGTCCGTTTCTATGAGACAGTAAATCACCGTTGGTAATATCATATCAGTTATCGGGATTAATCAATTAAGCACAAATAGAACCGCCCGAGCGCTTCGTTAAATTGTCATTTCAAATAGAGAACCCAGTACTTTATCGACAAAACACTTTCAATGAAGTTTGTACACCTCTTCAAAAGATATTTGCTCGAGCATTCGATCCGCAAAATGTTGGCATATTTGTAAACAGCGATGACAAATATTGTCATATAAATATACAATGCGGACAACCTTTAAAGGGCTTTTCTAACCGAAAATGATGAAGTAGGTTAAAAAGAGCAACCCCACTTCAATCAATCTAGAGCTAGTACGTGACAGTTGAATAAATTTTATAATTAGCTCTTTGTTGAGATACCTGTACTTTTCATTTCATTGGGTTGAAAATGTTTATTTATATAATAAAATGTGTGTTTATTTTTCATAAATTCTTACAATGTAAGGTCAATATTGGGGTTCTGATTAGCTTTGATTACCTATCACTAGATATTTCAAGAAGTACATGAACCCTCTGAGATATTCAACTGACATCAAATTAATACCTAACACAAAATAGAATTAATTCTAAAAGCATTACAATGCAGACTGGCCGATGAAAATCAGTGTGCATGAGTACTAGTATAAAATTCATTAAAGTAGAGAAATAATGAAACTATTCTGAAATCTGTTCATATTAAAGTTACACTATAAAAATAAGATAGCTTCAAGTAATCTTTTAACAGTTACTAAAATACCACATCGACAGACTCGATCCACTGTTTTAAAACAATAAAAAAAAACACGACACGGCTGGCAAGACACAGCTTAGAATGAGGCAGACATGCATGTATAAGGCGGCAAGTGATTTTGCCTTTGCGACCGGTGCAGACCTGCACATCCGTGCAGGCTGATCATGGTCTGCACTGGTCGCTTTTCAGTCAGTAAATTTTCAGTGAACTTCCCTTTGAATAATAAGTGGTACTGCCCAAACTGAATGACGGACCAGTCAATTTTAGAAATATAGCAGGGTAAAGGTTAAGTAACAGTCATTTTTGTAATAAAAACGTTTTAAATACTATTCGCCAAAACCAGTAAAAAGAGTAAGACCATATTAATTATTGAAATTATTGAAATTACTGACTGATTGTAATTTCCGGTTTTAGGAATGTATCATACATTTGTATTGATCGTATCAATTATCAGAAAAAAATAGGGACAATACGGCATATCCGGAACATGCTACAGATTCCCTTCAACCGTACCGAGTTAGATCATTGAACTATAGTGGTATTCAATGACATTTGGAAGTGGAAGCAGAATAGATTTGAGCATTTCTATAGCGCATGTGAATAGTACTTTTCCAAATGAAACTTTGGACTTTAACTTAAACTTATTTATTTATTCAATTATTTGTGTGTTCCCCAAAATACCTTTACAAGATTAAGTTCGAACAAGATAAGCAGGAAGGGATAAGAATGAAAGACTTATAGTCTTATAGTATTTTTTTCATTCGCGGACAAAAAACTTTGTGCAAATATTTGAGCTCGAATTTTGCAGTCCTCTTGTATTTTTTTTAATTGGCTTCACAACTTGCAATAAACATTTTCAAAATTGTTGCGCAAGAATATTGACAACTGTCACCACTAATCAATGGATGCAATCAATAACTAATCAATGATAAAAAAGACTCATAAAACACAATATGATAACTTAGTAACACTCAAATAAATCAATAATGACCGAGAAAGGAAACAAAAATTCTAGTAGAACATGAACTTTCTTAGTAGGCAAGTTTTATCCCTAGTTTCCAATGGGATTAAATTTTCCCATTATTTACGTTTTCCCATGGGAAAAAATCTTAAGCAAGTAATTCCACTACCGTCCGTGAACAGGCCTAGTCTGCAACATTTTCATTTTGTTTTCGTGTTTTGCGACGTACGGAGCTTCCGTTTTCTTCTGTTTTGCACAACTGGCAAGTACGTGACCTTTGTTGTAATTTATGGTGAAAAAAAGAACTGTGGTGGAAAATGGGAAATAAAATATGGAAATGATCTTTGTTTATTTCAGTTTATGATCGAGATATCTTCCAGTGAATAAACAAACAGGACGCAATATGTTCACGAGTAGTATAGCCGCTAATGTAAGATATGGTGTCCCACGTATTAAAGATATTTTATCTTATATGTAGAACAAACAAATATTCTTTTTTTTTATTTAATGTTTTAACGTAATTTTATCCATTTCATTGTTTCTTAACAGTGAAAAGTATGTTTGATGATTTCGCTGTTAAAATAACTTTCACTCTAACACAATAAAGTAAAACTAAAATACACACATAAAGGGGGAGTAAAAGAAAAAAAAATAAAGATTTATTCATGATTGTGTTTCTTCCCAATCGATTTCTCTATAATACTGCAAACTTAACAAATATCTACCTAACTCGGGTATATCTTAAACTGACTTTCAATGGTTCTTTTGTTCTTAATATCTGGACGAGCAGGTATGAATAGGTTCTTCAAATAATAGAAGTCTGTCGTAAACAGTTGACTTTTTATAAATTATTACCTGCACAAATGAGATTTATTGTCAGTACGGTAAGTTTATTTTAAATTCTTACTGTTTTTCATAATTAAAAAGCAATGCAATATTTTGATAATGGCTGAGACGGGTACTTTAACGATATATGGCCTAATGATCGATAACAGGCATCTTTCAAAGAAGAAATGCGTGAGGTCAATGCGGTGCTTCCTGTAACAAAGTATACATGCGTGGTATTTCCTTAATTTCCTTTTTATTCAACTACATTGTCTCTGCGTCTTTAAATATTATTAGAAACCCTTCCACTGAGGCTATTTGCGACCGAAATGGGAAAGAAAAAACTCATAGACGTGGTAACAATTGCTGTTGAAGACAAACTAGATTCTAATGGAGCGCTGCGTAACGTTGCGGTAAAAGATGCATGGCAAAGACTCAGGCAAAATATTGATGTGGTAACAACGTATTCTAACATAATTTCTTGATTTTTATTTATGAAATGGTAGATCTTTTCTGATTATCACGCAGATAACATAAGACTCATTTTGGTATTGATATCTTCCACTTTGTGCATTTTACCGAATAACTGTGTGCACCCGTTGTTCTGCTCTTAAAATTAAAAAAAAAACAAAAAAAAAAAAACATTCGACATGTCCTGGATTGTTTTTCGATTTTCATAAGAAGTACTCGCAAAATGCTATTTAAGATTTTTTTGACCTGAGATTATTTATCAATCATTATTGTATTTCAAGAGTACAGTACGTTGCCTTGTAACGAAAAAGAAACCGTGAAAATTTGATTTTTCTAAATTTAAATTCCGGTTGCATGCCTGTTAACCCAACTAATTCGCAGTTTTCTTTTTTTTACAGAGAGAATGGAAAGATGCAGAGAGCGTTCTGAAAGAATTATCTGATAATCTACAAAAGATAAATATGTTAAAATCTATGACGAGTACATTCGGTAAACTTAAATCAGCCGTTAGTATCTTTTATATATATTTTTTGGTATCGAATTACATCTTTACCTTAAAATTAAACAATGACATTGTTTCTATTGATTTATATTCAGTCATCTTAGATATCACTAAAGTTATGTATATACGTAGTTCAAAATAAAATATAAATTAGTTCTTCCTATGTCTTTCTCACGTGCTCTGTGCCTATCTTCCTCTTCTCGTGTTTCTGTGTGTTGAAGGTTGATTTATGTCATATAAGGGACGAAATATCCTTATAATTATAAATAACTGTACAATATCAATGCCACCATTTCATGAATCTCGTCATCATTGATTTGTACAACTTACGATTCTCTATCAAACATTCAGTTTCAGAATCCAGACCAAATGGTAGAAGAGAATGACTATCTCAGTGCTAAAGATACTCCTCGTGACGACAAACGCCAGACCTTGCAAATGGCAAAGTAAGACACGTAATTCTTACTTAAATATTCTTATTCTAAACATATTTCACTTTCACTTTTCTCTTTGCAATTTGACGCTGTATCAGTGACAGTACACTCCCTTCAGTAGAATCAAACTAATTGCCTTAAAAGTTTCGGGACAGACTGATTGTGTACCCTAGTTGGATACAGACAAACGGACAGCCAGACAGATAAGACAAACTTATTCCAATACACCCCTTCCCACAAAAACACACATTTGATGGGAGGGAGTATAGCTAATGTACTATTGTGTGTCCTTACTTCAAGACATAGAATGTTTTATAGATCTTTCACTGACAAAAGTTTTTATATACCAAAAATAATAAGCGTATTAAATACTATTAGAAATGTTTAGTTTTCATATATTTCCATTTACAACTACACAGCTTTCAAGTTTTCCATGTTACTTATATCACTTGGATTACATTTGCAAATTCTCTGTTTAAGTGACCTAAAGAAGGCACGAGAAGACGTCGATGAGTTTTGTGCGTGCTTACAGAGGGTCAAGGAAACTCTAGACAAAAACAACGATGTTCCTGGAAGAATTGACGTTCCAGGTGGCGCGTCTGCAGAAATACAATCCTGCTATAAATCGTTGTTATTTATTTGCGAGAAATGTAAAAAGAGTCTAAGGTATTCATTTTGATCAAATAATTAATGCTTTACAAATAGTTTAATGCGAAGATTTTACTGTCACTATTCAGTCAATATATAAGGATAACTGTGGTAATAATGTTCTTGGTAATATACACTGAAAGTCTTCTTGGATCAAATTTTCAAATGCATAGATAGGGTGTTTTTAAAGTGATCGAGTGTATAGTATATTAATGAGCCGTGCCGTGAGAAAACCAACATAGTGGGTTTGCGACCAGCATGGATCCAGACCAGCCTGTGCATCCGCGCAGTCTGGTCAGGATCCATGCTGTTCGCTTTCAAAGCCTATTGGAATTGGACAAACCGTTGGCGAACAGCATGGATCCTGACCAGACTGCGCGGATGCGCAGGCTGGTCTGGCTCCATGCTGGTCGCAAACCCACTATGTTGATTTTCTCACATGCACTGCTCATTTAATTGTTTAAGATCTTTCTATTTGCAGTATATAAGACGCAGACGACTGAAAGTAAGTGGGCATTGGTATCTCATTATTTATTAAGCAGCAATCTCACTTGTAATCGCGACTATAATGGCGACTTAGACAATAAAGATTTGTGTGTTTCAAATATAGCTGTATTTTTATCCATTAAAGCACAATAACAATGAATAATGAATTACATGTTTCAGAGAAAATGAGCATCTGAAGAAACGTATTGAAAATACAGAAACACGCAGTAAAGACATGGAAAAGCAAATAAATGAAAAAGAAGATCAAGTAAACAAGTATGTTTTCCATTGTGATATAAGATATAAAAGTGTATATGTACCTCTTAATTACTTTCTTTCCTTCATCAACCATAGTATCATTTATCGAGCTCAATAACCCTTAGCCTGCTAAACTTCTAGAATGGACTGGCCCATCATTCAATACCAGGGGTGTTCACTGAAACTGAAAATTTACTGACTGAATAGCGAACAGTGCAGACCATGACCAGCCTGCACGGACGTGCAGGCTGATCTTGGTCTGCACTGGTCGCAAAGGCAGAATCACTTACCGCCAGCAGGCTAAACGTTAAAGACAGTACCCATATGATATTTACATTTAAGATTCATTCCTTTCGTTCAATGAATTAAATATGTATATCCATGTTTTCACAAAACTGTAACCACACGTTCAAACCTTGATCAGTTGAATTTTAGAATTTGCCAGTAATGGCAGAAGCATATTTCACTGATGTCTGATGGCAAGACTACTGATGGTCTATGAATCATGTTACCATTCCTCAAACAATAGTTTCTTTTGATATAATTTATTTGTATTATTATTTCGTCTGTTAAAAGGCTGACTCAAACGGTCGATCTTTTGGAAAAGAAGCACAGCAGCATGAAAGAAGAGAAAATGGACAATATGAAGGAACAACTGAAAGTTAAAAGTCTAGAAAGACAGGTGGAAATGAAAGATGCGGAAATGGATAAGCTGAAGCAAGATAACGAAAACCTGAAGAAACGGTAATGAATTGTTTATCATAAACGTATCTTGCAGTATAGTTTAGATCGGTGACAGTTATCAGATGTAACGATTTATGAATATATGTAACTGTATTTTCTTAAACAATGCAAATATTTGCCATAGGCTATAGGAAGTTACGAAATACTCATTATACTGTAAGGAAACATAAAGAGTAAGAAAAGAATATTTTTGTCAAAAATATGGGCCATTGCTCGCATTTTGATGCCAGTTGCGATCTTTCATCGTAAGGGTACGTTTGTATATTAGAAACCATCCACGAATATCCATAAATTCAACTCTTTTGCTTCAAAAAGAGTAAAGTCCATTACCATACTTAAATGCAATGGTTTCTGTTGAACAAGAAAAAGTGAAAAAGAAGTAGGTATAGCACAGACCTGTTTTGATGACATTAATTTGTGAACAAGATAAACCATTTTATCAAATTGTAGAATATCTCAAGCTTTCTTGTTTTGGCAGATAAGTGAGAAAATGAATTTTTAAAAAGATACTCCCAAAGAATAAAAACAAATCAAAATAATTCCAGTCTGTTTGTTTCTGTTCATGAGAGGTAATGAAAAGTATAATACACAATACCTCCAACTGAAGCGTATTTGGCGGAGTTCTTTTATAAAAATATTGATTGAAAAATAAACATCATGTACTTAAAAATATGTCAAAAATAATAATAAATGCATAACATTTCTCACACACCTTGTTTCAGAATAAACGAAATAATGGATGAGAGGTAATGAAAAGTATAATACACAATACCTCCAACTGAAGCGTATTTGGCGGAGTTCTTTTATAAAAATATTGATTGAAAAATAAACATCATGTACTTAAAAATATGTCAAAAAATAATAATAAATGCATAACATTTCTCACACACCTTGTTTCAGAATAAACGAAATAATGGATGAGAAGGGATCGGAACTAGCGGACTTATATAATCCATTTCCTCCTGAAAAATTATCAGAACAGTTTAAAGACTTGTTTAACACTCTCTGGAAAGAATCCTTTGAATTCTATAAATCCAAACTGAAGAAGACAGAAAGAGAGTCAGCGGGAAGACTTCTACAAATACTCTGTGTACGATGTTTCACTGTAACATTATAACTCTTAACCTAATCAAGCACCGATAATTACTTTTTAAATATTATGGTTTGAATTATATGAGCCGTGCCATGAGAAATCCAACAAAGTGGCTTTGCAACCAGCATGGATCAGGTCAGGATCCATGCTGTTCGCTTTTAAAGCCTATTGCAATTAGAGAAACCGTAAGCGAACAGCATAGATCCTGACCAAACTGCGCGGATGCGCATGCTGGTCTGGATCCATGCTGGTCGCAAAGCCACTATGTTGGTTTTCTCATGGCGCGGCTCATATAGCTTCAATACAAACAAGACAAAATTGTAAACTATCTTTAAATAATATTATTGCCTTTTCTAAACTAACATTACACGCGTATTTACGACTTATAACTAAATGAATCATGTAATCATATATCTGTTTAATTATCTTGTTGTTGTTGTTTTTTTTTGTTTTTTTTGCAGGATGCTTGTTTATTTTGCACGGAATCTAGTGCAAATCAAATGCAGAAGCTTCTGAGTGAATTCATTTATCCAGGCGATACCCCGGAGGCAATGCATGTAAATGATACTATGTACTACTATTCATATATTTAACTGTTAAATTCATCACGATTATTTCGTATAAATCTTAATAACATTTCTTGGTAATTTTCTTGTAATAGTATTTTTGGTTTCTGGAAATAACATTGAAAAAAAAGTCTTTCATGGATTTGTTTTCCAGCTACTCATGGCTTTAAACATTTTATTCTTTAGGATCTTTCAAAAGTGGAGGAATCTGATGTTAAACAATTGCAGAATCTACGGAAGCAGACATGTCGATTGTCTTGTGAGTTTGTGAAAAATGTGAGTTTTACTTGACACACTGTACATGTATATCGTGAAAAGCTTAGGGACATGACAAAAATCTCATAATGAATTATATAAAAAAGGACGTACTGCCTGCTATATTACAAAATGTTTAACATGCATTTTAAAAAGAAAACTGACCTGTTTTTACTTACTTACGAATAAAAGTACTTGAAAAATTTCGAAAATTTAGACATAAACTTTGGAGCAAGGCTCATTGGTATAGCTATAAAGAATTATGCTGTGGAAAATGACTACTTAAAATAATTCTAATACTGTGTATAACATTTAATATTATTATTATCTAAATAAGGCAACACTGTTTCATATGGCATTGGTTTTAGAAATGTACCAATATCTTTGTCTGCAGACAGTATCATTTTACTGTTTGGAGTGTAGCTAAATTGCTTACTAAACACTTACCTGAGAGTCATCGAAAGTTTATCGTATTGATACTCTTTCTATAAAACACGGGAATGGAATGAAAATATTTGCTTACTTGAACAGATAAGAAACACCGAAATCGCCAACTTTGATGCACTCCCGACCAAAAATGAAAATATTTTTCACTCATTTCTTTTTTTCTACTATTTCATTCAGTCATTTGTGACGAAACTTGAATCTGCAAACGGAGAGACTTACACATTTGATGAACTTACCGTCTGTATGCCATACATAGAACGGTGTATCGAAATATGCTGGTTCCTTAATTTACAAACACCTCCAATGCACATTGGGTTCGAGGACAACGCCTTGCAAGACATTGCTGTGGATAAAGCTAAATATGAAATCACATCCGGAAAAGGAGCTAAAGTTGACATCGTGATGTGGCCACCGTTATACAGAGCTAAAGAAGGACTGTTGATGTCCAAAGGTTGCATCAAGACTAAATAATGTGTCAATTGTATAGGAATATTTTTATATCCATATAAAATAGACACTTCGATTTCATTAAAGTCTTCCATAAAGATGCTTGCATGCTTTATGAATGTTTCAGCAAAATTTGTTCAAAGGTTTGTTCTAAGAATAAGTCGGCTATTTTCGGAACTTTGTCAAACAGTTTTGTCTTTAAAACTAGAAACTGTTTGTTAAATGTTTTTCTAACTGATGTAGATAGAGTTGCCATGTTAACCTGTTCATGTTTGAAGGGTGTTTTAAAATTCTAAGCTAATAAATCAAAACTAATTGCATTGCTTATGACTGAAAATATTTAGTCCAAAAGCTTTTTAAATGTCTTGTTCATAATCAATTTGAGCAAGGCTTACGCCGTTTAAGCACTATAGTTAAGTTGGTTCTATTCGCTTAGACATTTGAGCCGCGCCATGAGAAAACCAACATAGTGGCTTTGCGACCAGCATGGATCCAGACCAGCCTGCGCATCCGCGCAGTCTGGTCAGGATCCATGCTGTTCGCTAACAGTTTCTCTAATTCCAATAGGCTTTGAAAGCGAACAGCATGGACCCTGACCAGACTGCGCGGATGCGCAGGCTGGTCTGGATCCATGCTGGTCGCAAATCCACTATGTTGATTTTCTCATGGCACGGCTCATTTCAACATTTTAATTTTTATGAAAATGATTAAATTATAAAAACCTTTGAAGATTTTAGCCGAATATATTTAGCTACCTTCATGTCATTCTTTCTCTACTTCTGATTCATAAGACACTAACAATTTAATATGTATAAAAATACTCAAAACACACTACTAGTAGTATTTCTAAGAGATATGCACAAAAAGAATGTTTTGCAGAAATTTTGTGTGCACCAAACAGTATTATTGTAATAGATATGTAAAACAGGTATTTACTTTAATAATATTTCATCCCTGCCTTCTTTAAATGTTCTTTCTTGTAAAATTTGTTTAGTTTAAACACATGACTAAGTCAGTGGTTTAATCATCAAAAAGGGCGCTATATAAATCTGGTATAATAATGATAATAATAATAATAACAATCTGCTATTATATTTGCTACTTATCAGTGTATCTCATTACCAGTAACGTGACATGGATGCATGACCGTTTCCTTTCTGACTGCAATCCGACACCTGAGGAAATATTTTACACCCGTCCGCCTTTAAGGAGCTAAGAAAATCGATTCAAGCATTTATTTATGTTACAAAATAAATAATTACTCATTCGTAGAAACGCTTAGCTCTATACACATAATGAATCACTAATTGAATACAAAGGCATATACATATCAAAGCCTTGAGATGTCTGGTGGTTGCGGGTTTTGCTAGAATTATTTTCATTTAAAATGCAAATCTATAAATATACATGTATAAGAAACAAATACTAATGTGCCTCATATCTAAGATAAACTCTGCCTGACCTTACATGAACAGCTGGAAGTCAGAGATGTAACCGTGGGCTGGAATACCTAATCATTGACAGATCTTATATAATCTAAATGGCCAGTGTGAATGGATAGAGGATGAATAAGAACTACTTGATCATTGATAATTCATCCGCATTGTTCATGAATGGGACTACTTTGTGTAGCACATGAACATCCTTCCTTTGGATGTGATTTGGAATCAAATAAAGATACTACATGATTGTCAGAAATACACTTAACTGTGGTAGCGGGATAAATCCCGCAACCAATACCATTCTCTGTTATTCAGAAAACGCTAAAATTCGCTTTATTTAATATGATATAGCCCACGAATGCAAATCTGCATTTTAATGCAAAAAGTGTCGTTGAAAAGAGCATAGGACAAGATCGGTGGGAAGTGAGCAGTTACCAGTTGCAGCAGTTACAGCAGTTAACTGTTAGAACTGCTAGCGGTTACAGCAATTAACTGCTAGAACTTATAGCGTCCAGCCCCGCAACAGTAGAAGAAATTGGGGGGCTACCGGGTGGGCGTTGTAAAGAGGGTGGCCGCCCACCACGCCAAGGTGGTGGCCATCCTGGGAAGGGTCTGGTTTCCGAGCAAGGGTGGACTTGTGTGTTTGGTCAAGAACGCTTGAAAACGCCATTTCGCCTCCAGCAGTAGATTGCCTGGCCGTAGAAGAAACTGGGGTCCCATCGGGTGGCCGTTGTAGAGGGGGTCCGTGCATGCGGATCCGGCATAGCGGCCACCCCGGAGAAGGTCTGGTGTTTTCGTGAGCATGCGTCAAAGTCGGTCCTGAACGGAAAATTGCGAATTTGGGTGTCGGAGTCCAGTTCCGCATCAGTAGAAGAAACTGGGGTGCCACCGGGTGGGCGTTGTAAAGAGGGCGGACGCCCACCACGCCCGGTAGGTGGCCATCCTGGGAAGGGTCTGGTTTCCTCTATAGCTGGTATCAAATATGTGTATGCAATTATTTTTAGTTGATATTAATAATGGAATAGATTCTACTGGAATGATCTTCAGTTATTAGTAAAGGCTATTTATTGTATAAATAATAATTACTTCCCGACATGTATTACCTAAAGTGCAATAAAACAAGGTATCTAACTAAATCATAACTTTTTCATGCATATAGGTAACTTGAACATTCAAAATAAAATTGAGACGAAAAAAAAAAGAAAATATTGAAATCTTGCCCTAAGAGGTAAAGTCGAGTCAATCTGAATTGATTTGGAAGAAAATAAAAAAAATTGCATATTTTTACAGGCTCTTTAAAGAGTACTTACTGTTTCTGTTTTGTTTTTTTCAAAACAATGTGTATGTACAACATAAAGAGGGCGCAATGCAGCCTTCACATGGGAGATTATGATTTATATATGAAACATTAATTATTTTGCTCTGCAAATATATAATTTTACTCCGAATTGATACCGTCACCATGCCCTAACTAATGCACCGAATCGACAATGTAACCCCTCAAATTGTAAATCACAATCTTAACTTCAAAGATATACCTTCAGTGACAGGGAGGGATAAACACATAAGTCACTGTAGGCCGAGATTAAAACAGGCTTGTAATGCGATTTTCGGTCCTGCGTTGAGTCGTATACGGATGCGTTTTGTGAAAGCTGAAAAAAATTAACTAGTGACATGTATCTTAGGTCACAGTAGCATGAATTACTAAGGCTTTTGATATCTTGTGAGGTCCTCATTTACGTTGAGCCCTTTACGGATAAGTTTTGTGAAAGCTCAAAGTAATCACCCGGTACCATATATTTTTTTTATATGCAACGTATAGAAAACATTTGTTCTACAAATATATAATTTTACTCCGAATTTATACTGTCACCCTGCCCTAACAAATGCACCGGATCGGCAATGTAACCCCTCAAATTGTAAATCACAGTCTTAACTTCAAAGATATACCTTCAATGACAGGGAGGGACAAACACATAAGTCACTGTAGCCCGAGATTAAAAGAGGTTTGTAATGCAATTTTCTTTTCTGCGTTTAGTCGTATACGGATGCGTTTGTGAAAGCTGAAAAAAAATTAACTAGTGACATATATCTTAGGTGGTCACAGTAGCATGAATTACTAAGGCGTTTAATATCGTGTGAGGTCCTCATTTACGTTGAGCCCTATACGAGTAAGTTTTGTGAAATCTCAAAGTAATCACCCGGTACCATATATTTTTTCATATGCTACGTATAGAAAACATTTGCTCAGCAAATATATAATTTTACTCCGGATTGATACCGTCACCATGCCCTAACCAATGCACCGAATCGGCAATGTAACCCCTCAAATTGTAAATCACAATCTTAACTTCAAAGATATACCTTCAGTGACAGGGAGGGACAAACACATAAGTCACTGTAGCCCGAGATTAAAACAGACTTGTAATGCGATTTTCGTTCCTGCGTTGAGTCGTATACGGATGCGTTTTGTGAAAGCTGAAAAAAATTAACTAGTGACATGTATCTTAGGTCACAGTAGCATGAATTACTATGGCTTTAATATCGTGTGAGGTCCTCATTTACGTTGAGCCCTTTACGGATAAGTTTTGTGAAAGCTCAAACTAATCACCCGGTACCATATATTTCGAGAATGCACTAGATTGCACCATTTAAAGACACTCGCTGCAGCTTTTTGTTTGAGGGATGGGGTAAAAACTTTCCAGTAACAGAATTTGTACATATTGTATATGGACACAGTTTCATGTTAGAAACAGAAAAATGCAAAAGCAATCATAGATCGCCGTGCATGTTTAGGAGTTATCTGCCTTTAAAACTGAATTCTTCTTCAAATTTGAATATTTAAGGGCAGATAACTCCTGAACAAGCATGGTGACCTATGATTGTTATTTTTTTTCATAATTCTGTTCCTAACATGACACTGTGTTCATATACAAAGTTTGATCAGATTCTGTATGCTACATTCGACCGAAATGGTTGATGTCGCAACAATTAATATTAGAAAAATCGTGTTAGATATGAACCAACATGATTCTTTAAAATTTTACGCTTTTATTGCTGTGCAAAGTTTGTAATTAGGCCTTCTTTGGACATATGTCGCCGGCTGAAAATCCGTCGGCGAAGCAATATGTAATACATATACATATCTAATATGAAAAATCCATGCGAATATTGGGATAACGCATACATTTGCAGAATTCCGAGGGATTGGTTGGTGCCAGAGCCCGGTAGGGTGAGGGTAGCAACGTATCCCGAGGGATTCTATGGTGTTATAATACGAAATGAACATGCGCTAGCGCTATTCTAGCATAAAAACATGTAAAAACTAATATTCTAGCATAAAACTGTTGTTCTTGACACTTTTTGGGGGTGTTTTAACAGGAGAGAAAACGTGTGTTAACAGAAAGATTCTCGCGCTCGCGTGCTGTTATAACACCTTTTTATATATGCGCGTTCTCTGGCAAAGCGTAAACGTCATTCGGCCCCAAAACGGATAATTCAAAACGAAATGACGTCAACGTAAAAAAACAACTCATACATTCCCGCGCATTTCGTGGAAATTAAATGACGTTGTGTGACATTCTAGCATAAAACTGCTGTTATTGTCACTTTTCGGGGGTGTTTTAACAGGAGAGAAAACGTGTGTTAACAAGGAGATTCTCGCGCTCGCGTGCTGTTATAACACCTTTTTATATATGCGCGTTCCGTGGCAAAGCGTAAACGCCATTCGGCCCCAAAACGGATAATTCAAAACGAAATGACGTCAACGTAAAAAACAACTCAGACATTCCCGCGCATTTCGTGGAAATTTAATGACGTTGAGTGACAATGTATTCATTTATCAGTCTTTTTACGCGTTTTATGCTAGAATAGCGTTAGCGCATGTTGATTTCGTGTTATAACATCTGCAGAATTCCTCGGGATACGTTGGTACCCTCGCCCTAACGGGCTCGGGCACCAACCAATCCCTCGGGATTCTGCAGATGTTATAACACGAAAAAACATGCGTTATCCCTACATTGTATTCATTTATCAGTTTTTACGTGTTTTATGCTAGAATAGCGTTAGCGCATGTTCATTTCGTGTTATAACATGTGCAGAATCCCTCGGGATTCTGCAGATGTTATAACACAAAAAAACATGTGTTATCTCTACAAATGAATATTTTATCCCTGAACGCCATTCCATGAAATGCGCGGGGATGTCTACGTTGTTTTGTCATGCTGACGTTATTTCCTTTTGATTTATCCATTTTGGGGCCGTAATACGTTTACGCTCAGCCACGGAAAGGAACGGCAGTTTTATGCTAGAATTTTCGTTCACTTTGAGGTCACGTCGACATATTACAGGCGCCGAAAAAGAATGCTACTATATATATAGAGTATGAGAAAAAATATATGTTCAAACAGTGTCAAAAGTTTAATTATAAACCCGAGCGCTTTCGGCTTTTTAAAAAAGCCTTTTTCAAGGGTAGCATAAATCAAAACAACACAGCAACGGCGTAAATACCGCCTGTATAGTTCGATATATAAATGCTCATTTGAGCATTTATATATCGAACTATACAGGCGGCATTTATATAGAGAATAATAGGTTAGTGCCGTAGATGAGAAAGTTTATCTGGCGTGGTGGAGGAGGTTATCGGGTGAGCCGAAGGCGAACCTGATAACGTCCGGTGCCGAGCCAGATAAATTTCCTCCATCGTAGGCACTAACCTATTATTCTATTTATCTTGTCATTACTTCATTTTCCGATATTTGGCAATTTATTTTACAAAAATAAGTGTGCGACAACCACTTTAATGACGTCATATTCGTAATGACGTCACCTATATAATGACGTGATTACCGGCAAAATCGCAATAACTTCTTCGTTTTTGAATAAAAACTCATTATTTGACCACTCATTTTCTTAGTTCGGACATTTCCAACACAATGATGATGGTTTCGTTGCAAAATTTCTTATGACAACAATATCGATCATAAGGTCACATGATCAACTGACCGTATATCACTGGTCACATGATCAACTGACGGTATATCAAAAAAGATATACGGCACCCTGATATCGGGTCGAAAATACTGCAAGTGACAGGATAAATATCGAACTATACAGGCGGTATTTACGCCGTTGCTGTGTTGTTTTGATTTATGCTACCCTTGAAAAAGGCTTTTTTAAAAAGCCGAAAGCGCTCGGGTTTATAATTAAACTTTTGACACTGTTTGAACATATATATTTTCTCATACTCTATAATTTTATCTTTATGTTCTTGTATCCTTCTGGGATCCAGTGTGTTTGAAAGGCATTTCGTTGATGTTTTTTCTTTAATATCTCTCTTATATATATATATATATATATATATATATATATATATATATATATATATATATATATATATATATATATTATACATTTGATCTATTTCATGTGAAAGACGTGTTACACTTAATTTACTCACAATGAATTAATTATTAGGCACTGTCACACAATAACTCACTAGACATCTACAGTACGCATTCCTAAGTTATACCGCGGGACGTGTTACTTCCCGTATTTTGACGTTGTTAGCATAGTTACACGTCGGCGACATCGACCTTCAGTCGTGATTTGGCGCCGTACATGTGCAATGAAATAGTGCTTACATAAAAGACGTATTAGAATAGATAATATGATATATTGTAGCAGAACCATGTCTCACATATATCCCAACAATACGAATTCGTTACACGCTGCGTGTATAATTCACTCGGGCTACACTCTCATGAAATTCTTCCGCAGGTGTATATACTTTGCGTATTGTTTCGACATATCGAATAAATATATCATTTCTAAAATAAAACAAACAAAAAAAACCAGCTATTTATATGGTTCAATGCATGCCCAAACCGTTGCGAATTACAGTAGTAACATGGATTCTGTTAATGATATAGTTAGTGTTCGTTGTTGCGACATGTGTAGTAATAGAAGAAATAATATATTTTACTGCAGTAATAACAGGAAAACTGCTGTTAATACTCCAGTGCAAACTTCACTCTGGTCCGTAGCTATTACTTGAATCCAGCTTCAAATTGTCTGTAGATGTCACATTACTACTAAAAGTTTTGATATTTTTCAGCTTTGTTGTTGTTCCTATTGACATTTCGTTCATTAGCAATGTTTAACTGCTGTAACTGCTGCAACTGCTAACTGCCAACTTCCTACCGGTTAGGACAAGCTAAACGGAAATACCTATGATTTATCGCTAAGCGAAAAAAAAAAGACCTGGACATTGATGATTGTAATCTTCCAAATATAAAGGAATTTTGCTTTATGAAAAAACAAACTCTTATAAGGCCTAATTCACAAAAACAGTCTATAGACAGACTGGAACTATTAACAGAACGTTTGAATATACGAGGGATGCCGTTACTATGGAAATCAAAGATTGAAAGCTTCGTACGAATATTACAATATAAGTTTACACTTATATATCGAAATCTACATTGACAGTTGTCGTTCTAGTTTGTTGGATTAACATGACGATGCTCACTAGGGCAAACATGCAGAACATTAAAATGCAAGATGGACACCGTCAGCAAAACATACAGGAAAATCTAAATTTAAAACCACGGGGTCAAAGTATCGTAAATTTGAAAATTACGCAACAGGCGTTGACACCATTGTTGATGGGGGAAAATCATAAAATAAATCCAAAATTGAATAATGTCACATAATGTAATCACATACACTTTTCACTTGATCTTATGGCAATTTCAAGTAATTGTTTAGATAAAATCTACTAAAATATTCGTTTCAGGTGACCAAATTGTGAATTGGCTCATATTGCACAATCATTAAGACTTGCAAGTAATTGATCTGTAACGTATATATAATAAAATAGCATAAGCTTTAGATGTTACGAAAAACAATGGCGTTAAGACAAGTGCCTCATAACGATAACGTGCGCTTAATCGAGAATGATGGGTGACCGTTTTCTTTCTGGTGGCATTCCAATACCCGAGAAAATATTTTACATCCGTCCGCCTTTAAGGAGCTAGGGAAATCGATTCAAGCATTTATTTATTTTACACAGTATTTACTCATTCGTAGAAATCCTAAGCTCTATTCACATCATAATTCACAAAATGAATACAATACAATACCTATCTCTTCTATTCAGAAAGGGCCAACATTTGCATTATTTAATATGATATAGCCCACGAATGCAAATGTGCATTTTGATACAAATGGTGTTGTTGGAAAGAGCAAAGATCAGGCTAAATGGAGGCACCTTTGATGTGTCGCTTAGCGAAAAAGAAAGACCAGGACAGACTTATGAGTATAACGCTCTCATAATCTTGGCCGTGTATTGATGATTGTAATCTTCCAAATATGGAGGAATTTTGCTTTATGAAAAACAAACTCTTATAAGGCCTACTTCACAAAGACAGTTCAGAGACCGACTGGAACTATTAACAGACGTTTGAGTATACGAGGGATACCGTTACTAAAGTGGAAGTCAAAAGGCTATATTCATAGATCTTTCTCCAACTCCACTCATTGAGTGCACTCAATTAAATTTCTAAAATATCAAAATGCAAGTTAAGATGATAAATTAACAATCTTTAATTCATTTGGAGGTATGATAACAGTGTCGTGCGAAAATACATATTCGAGAAAGTTTTTTTTTAGTGGGGGAGGGGGTGGGGGAATGTTCTTTTTAATACATGTACATTTTGTTGAGGACGACAAAAACGCAACAAAAAATAACAGACAGTAAATTGATGCAAACTATTTAAAAATGGATATAGGCGAATTAAATATAGATCTAATAAACACCGCCTTACGGGCTCATCAGTCGCTCACGGCCTAGTAACAAGTATTTAAATTGAAAAAAAAAATCAAACTGAAAATTATAAGCATTCCCTCCAATCTCCAATTTAATGTGTCATTAAGAATCCCTTATTAATCAAATCTCATTTTTAATTGGCATCGAGCATATTTATTTTATAAATGTTATATTTGTAATAATTGAAATTTACACGGACTGACTTTCGGAAAACACCAACATACAATTAAAGGCACGTGTATCATTCAGTTGTCATAAAAAATTAAATTCAGCGAAAAATAAACTCGTGTATTTTTAAGGAAAAATTTTCTTTCTACTAATATCATAGCCATTTTTTCATGAAGGTAAAATGAAAATTGTTAGAGTTTTACGATTTTTATCGAATTCATAAAAAATATTCAATTTTTATTACTTATACTTTATACAAATACTTATAGACACATCTTTTATGCCATAGTGAACATCATTTGTCTAATTTCATGTACAGTGACGTTTCCACTATTATATATTTCTGCCAGCCATATAACCAAGTCTACAAGAAGATCTTTTGCAAGCACAGAACAAACACACAAGCAATATAATAGCAGACACGGTTCAACTGAGTCTGTTCATGAGAGGCAAAACCATGTGAAACACATCTCAATTCCCATAGCAACGACTCAAGCAGAACTGTTTTACGACATGCCATTGAAAAAAAAAATCAATGACCCCAAAGGACATGGAATGATAACAACACAGAGTCCAAAACAAAGTCATTTATGGACTTATTACATTGACAGGCATTCAAAAATTTCCTTGTCTATAACTCATCTCGCTCAAGGAAGTTCGGTGGTTCTGCCAACGTGCCTGTCCGTGATGAAATAATTCACATAGGGGCATCTGAGGTCTTCTTCCACCATCAAATCTGGATGGTCTCCACATGACCTATGATTGTGTCGGTGTGACGTTAAACCAAAACATATCACTCATCATTGTAAGACTGAATTGAATTTAAATGCGTGACTACTTCGAATATTAATTATAGCTTTACATGTTTAATGTTTATCCTGCTAAATTTCTAACATGGACTGGTCCATCATTTAATTTGGGCAATACTATTTATTATTCAAAGGGATGTTCAATGAAAATTTGCTGACTGAATAGCGAACAGTGCAGACCGTGATCAGCCTGCATTGATGTGCAGGCTTATCTTGGTCTGTTCTGGTCGCAAAGGCAAAATTAATTGCCGCCAGCAGGCTAAAGGTTAACACAGACTATGCCTCTGAACAATTATCATCTAATGTAAGTCACTAGTAGTAGATTTATCTTGCATACAAAAGATGTAAAATAGCACGAAATGATTTTAAAAAACATTATGAAAATATTAAATATGACCAATACTTATCAAGTAATCTTATAATGGCTCGAGCTTCAAAGAATCTTTCACTGTTTGAAGATGCGGATTAAAATATTCTGGCTAGAAGGTAACTGTTTATACGGTAACGAGACTCTGCCCGAGAGCCAGATATTTCCATATGCACATTCCACCAGTGATAGGTTATTTTTCTTGCATACTGTACTCTTCAAAAAAATAAAAGTAAAATAAAGCGAATACATTTCTTTTAAGCTCTGTTTTATTATAGTAACGTATGAATTTACGCATTCATCTATAAATTACATCACGTGAGTCGTCCTACACCCCGGGATGTACGACGTTTTTTCTTGTATACCAGACAGGATTTTCCTGTGCTTTTGTCGGTACTAGAAAAACTCGTCTTACACCCCGGGATGTACGACGTTTTTTCTTGTATACCAGACAGGATTTCCCTGTGCTTTTGTCGGTACTAGAAAAACTCGTCTTACACCCCGGGATGTACGACGTTTTTTCTTGTATACCAGACAGGATTTTCCTGTGCTTTTGTCGGTGCTAGAAAAACACGTTTTACATCCCGGGATATAAGATGACCCGCGTGCTGCAATTTATGAATGAATGCGTAAATTCTTACGCTACTATAACAAAAAAGTGCTTAAAAGAAAAACACTCATTTGATTTTATTTCTCCTATTTTAAAGAATACGGTATGCAAGAAAAAATATCACTGGTAGAAGGTGCTGATGGAAACATCTTGCTCTCGGGTAACTGTTTTGCAGTAATTCGAAGGAGTTCGTCACCGCCTAAACAGTTACATTCTAGCCAGAAATTTCAATCTGCATCTTCAAACTGTGAAAGATTCTTAGAAGCTCGAGCCATTATAAAATTACTTGATAAGGATTGCACTGGATCGGCGGGTCATATTTAGTATTTTCATAATGTATATATTTTACCGCCTAAACAGTTACTCTTTAGCCAGATGGAAATATCTCCGTACCTTCAACCAGAGAAAGATTTTTATATTCTAGCACCGGCAAAAGCAGGGGAAAATCCTGACAACGGTTCTATATGTCGTACATCTGTTTAGCCGAAAACAAAGTTAGTCTGTTCAATCTTGATGTCAATGGTCTTTCAAAAGCATACTGTTGTATCGATGTAGACTCAATAGTCTTTCAAATTAAGCATCAGTTAAATACAAAACTTGAGGAGCATAAAACGAAATCAAGCGAGGTAAAACTTGAGTCAATGAAAACGGAACTCTGTAATAAGGTAAAATGAAAAGGACTACCACACTGTGACGAAGAATGTCGTTAGACTACTGTTAGCCTTTTTTAATTTCAGTGAATTTTAGATTATTACGAACAAACCTTAATCATAAACTCTTCAGACATTATTTGTTTGTTATTTATATACGGCGAATGCTTTTATGTTAAAATAGAAAGGGGTAATATAGTTCCGTTATCAATAGATCAAAGTTTAAACAAAAGAATGAAGTTTTCAAG
Source organism: Mercenaria mercenaria (assembly GCF_021730395.1). Classification (NCBI taxonomy): domain Eukaryota; kingdom Metazoa; phylum Mollusca; class Bivalvia; order Venerida; family Veneridae; genus Mercenaria; species Mercenaria mercenaria. Next base: position 53,106,530 of record NC_069365.1, read on the forward strand.
CTTTCAGACAATCGTTTGTATTCATTCAAATGAACTAACTATAAAATATTGAAACAATGGTCTTTACATATTGTTTTCAGTTATTCTATTGCTAGTTTAAGCCAGTTTATATGGCCCATTTAGTAAACTAAAAACAAGCGTGTATTACATGTTTATATTTACTATTAATATTAATAAATGATACATGTAAATGATTTTCTGGCATTACTCAGTCGATTTAAATCTTTAAACTTTATAAAATTGTGAGAAGATACCATGGCATATTAATACTGATATAAGATAATACATTGGCAATTTATTTTAAAAATGACGTTCAATGCAAGAAGATTGGAGATAGTATTAAAGGAGGTGAACGCAGATCTTGAACATGAAGGTGTACTTACGGAAAGGTTGACGCAAGATATATGGACTAAGTTGATGTCAAACTTGATGCAGGTAATTCTTTTACGTAACTATGTCAATAAGATGTCGAAATGTTTTATAGAATCAGTTTGAAATATGAAAGAATTATAATTGAGCCGCGCCATGGGAAAACCAGCATAGTGGGTTTGCGGCCAGCATGGATCCAGACCAACCTGCGCATCCGCGCAGTCTGGTCAGGATCCATGCTGTTCGCTAACGGTTTCTCTAATTGCAGTACTAGTAGGCTTTAAAAGCGAACAGCATGGATCCTGACCAGACTGCGCGGATGCGCAGGCTGGTCTGGATCCATGCTGGTCGCAAACCCACTATGTTGGTTTTTTCATGGCGCGGCTCATAGTTTTTAACATAATTACTGCGCATATGTAGAAACTGGCATCTTCACACGGGTGAAGTTGATTGAGGTTGAATTTTTCCACTATAGCTTAAAAGCTTATAATTGACTATACGGACAGAAAGAAAGATAATACTACATCGTGCTTAAATATTATTCTGACTTAGATATACAAAATTAAAAAGACAATTTGGGCACAATTATCGTTGTAAAACACTAATTAATATGTGAAAGCGAAATGAAAGTTTCCGTCTCCTCTAGGTTTTAATATAACATCTAGAAAAAAATTGTAAGCGAGTGTAACCATGAATTCCAAGGTCATCATTCCAAATAATGAAAGATTCCAATGTATTCTTATTACAAATTCATGCATGAGAACATCATGATTAATTACAAAAGTTCAGCGAGGTGTAACAAAGCTTGAAATGCACCTAGTGAAACATTTCAGGCTATTTTGTGTTTCAAAATAATGATATCTGCATACTTACATCTGAAGATAATTACAGGGCGAATATATGATGGCTGTTCCGATAAGACAAGAGCTGCAGATACATATAAGGAAGAAACGACCAGACAAAATCTACACGTTCAATCAAATTATACACAGGCTTGATGAAATCTTAGACAGATATGTAAGTAAATACAAATACGATAAACAAGATAATTGAGCCGTGCCATGAGAAAACCAACATAGTGGCTTTGCGACCAGCATAGATCCTGACCAGTTTGGTCAGGATCCATGCTGTTCGCTTTTAAAGCCTATTGTAATTAGAGAAACCGTTAACGAACAGCATTGATCCTGACCAGACTGCGCGGATGCACAGGCTGGTCTGGATCCATGCTGGCCGCAAAGCCACTATGTTGGTTTTCTCATTGCACGGCTCATTTTTGAGTTGATTATACATACTGACTTAGTGATAAAATCCATAAGATCATTGTTGAAAGTTTAACATAGAACGCAGCCAAATAGAATAAAAGCAGACCAGGTTTGAATGAATCTGTTCATAAGAGGCAATGACTGACTTGTGTAATACTCTTCACTGCCCAACCACCTGTTTTATATGAAACTGAATGGTTCCCATTACTCCAGTGGACCGAAAGGGAAAACGACATTAATTACAAGTAAGGGGAGACATTTTATGGCCAATTTGATTGCAAGTGCGTTTCCTAAAAACACACCAATGTATTTCATACTAGTGCCCAAATGGTAATTACTAATAAGCATCATATTTTATCAGGTATACGTTTCGCACATAAAAAAAAACTCTTCGCAAGAAGAATACGGAGCATTGATATTGTAGAAAGAAATATAATTAGCAGTGTTTACATCCATGTAAATATTGGTTCTGTCCTGTTATGTTGAATGAACACTATACTGCCTTAAATCAGTTGAATATTTAAGATAATTCCAGATCCCTCCACCTGATCTGACAGATAGGAAAAGGGAGAAGAAAGGAAAACAGAAACAAGTACAAATAAAAGAACCAGTAGAACATCTCCCTACTGTGTATGTATAAGTTACACATAACTATGGATACACTTACGGTATGACAGTTGGACAAAAGAAAGTGGTTTTGCTGTAGAGAAATTACAATTACCTAGCTTTCTGCTTTTCTTTTAATTAAAAGGTTACGAATCTCCACAATCAACGCGAAAGACAATATGTTTTACTTCTTATTAATTATAAAATTTCTAAATAATTTGCTAACGGTTTCTCTAATTGCAATAGGGGTTGAAAGCGAACAGTATGGATCCTGACCAGACTGCTGGATCCATGCTAGTCGCAAATGCACTATGTTAGTTTTCTCATGGGGCGGCTCATTATGTTTTATTTTCACATTTACTGTTTGGAGATTGCTTCGCTTGATTTATACCTTTATATGCTGTCCGCTAACGGTTTCTCTAATTGCAATAGGGTTTGAAAGCGGACAGCATGGATCCTGACCAGACTGCCCGGATGCGCAGACTGGTCTGGATCCATGCTGGTCGCAAATGCACTATGTTGGTTTTTTCTCATGGTACGGCTCATTAATTTTTCTTGTTTCACTTGAAGCTTCAGAATAACAATGAGATTTTTTATCCTGTTCAAACTATTTATCTAATTAATGTGCATTTTTGCAGTGAAAAGGCTCCAGAGGCAATGCATGTGGTGGGTCAGAAATCTCAATGGCTTCACACGTTTACCCGGAATATGAATGTACAGATAGAGAGGTAATGCATCTGACTGATCTTAGATGATACATGCAACATTATTTAACAAGTGAATATCCTTTGGAAGCATAGAATGCAACCGAGAAAAAATAATAGCAGGCTAGGTTGAACTGGGTCTATTCGTGAGAGTAATGGATAAGAAACACCTGCCATGACTCCTCTCCTAACATCGGTTTCAGAGGAGGTCTGTTATTCAGATACATTGTATATTAAATAGGATTCATGGTCCCAATAGGCCGGAATATAATATCAGTACCTAGTCCAAATTAAGGCCACCACATGGTTATAATTAATTAACCTGTAATTAGATGCTTTTTTTGAAACATAGAATGCAGCCAAGTAAAGATGTAGTTGACCCAGTTTGATTCAGTCTATTCATGAGAGGTTATGAAATGTGCTTAGTTCTCACTCCCACTAACACCAGCATAAGCGGAACACTACAATATATATATTGCATAGACTCCATGCTCCAAGTTGACCAGAAAATATGACAGCACTGAATTACATATTTTATAAAAGTCACCACGTATTCGGAACTATCCTTAATTTACATAAAACTTTTTATTACATACCCATATAAATTCTGTAAAAATATCGGCTTGCATTTCTCAACTAAATATGAAAAGGCAGAAAAAATCCGTATTGTACCTTCCGTATTGTACCTGCTGGACTACTTTCATTAATATGCATGACCTGACACAATTCTATAAACAGCGCACATAAAAACTTCACTTAGTTCCATTTTGATATCGATAAACATTGAAGATTTCGTTCAATAACAAAACAACAAGCAAAAAGGTAGAGCCATATAATAAAAGGGTCATTATAACAGTAGATCAATCTGGGGTTTTGTATCCGGCTGTCATGGATTTTGCAAGGTCGGATCACACTCGGCGCTTGCGCGCCTCGTGAGATCCGATCTGGCAAAATCCACTCGAGCCAAATACAGCATCCCAGATCGATCTACTGTTATAATAACCCTATTAAAGCATATGTATATCGAATATGTAACGAACATTTGGCACTTCTTTTGTTCTTTGTGTGTGTGTATTTCCAGGCCATTGTTGCGACATTTGCTTCGATTATGAAAAGCATATTTAATCATTTTAGACAAGACGAAAGAACAAAATCAAATAGAGAAATGGCAATCCAAACTTCGAAGTAAGTAACAACATTAGGTCCAAGGTGTACATGTATGTGTTTATCTTTCATATAATAGATTAGGTCATCTGGTATATTTCGCCATTTAAATGACAAAAAAGCATAATTGCGTTGTTAAGAATTAGTGATTCTTGGCTTTTCATTCTTTCGATAGTATATCTTCTCAATTTTTACGATTGTCTGCATTTAAATGTCTCTCTACCAGCGAATATTACCAACCAATTATTTATGCAAGTAAAATCTATGAAGAGGAAATAACCTTATTGCCTGTGCCCTAGTAATCTGCATCCATGTAGTTAAACAATATTAACATTTCTAATCATTCGTCTAGAACAGTCTTAAACGAAGCCACCACACAGATTAAAGGAGACACATTCATCGCCACATCTAGGAAAGATGAATCTGTCGAGGCAGATAAGTAAGTTACATCCAACATAATTATCTTATACTGAAAACTGTTTTTAGAATGTGGGTTGCCTATCTAAATTTTTATCTTTTGATTTGTTTCAATCTAGTGTGGGTGTTTTTGCCGTAGATGTCAGATTAAAATAATTGGAAATAGTCCCCAGAACAAGATATTTGATCGCTATTTAGCGTAAACGAAAACGCTCTCTATGTGAAGCTTCATAGGATAGGAAAAATAGACATGTGCGGTTATTTCAGAAGTTAGAACTCTTGAATAAATGCTTTGGCTCAAACATGGTTGCGTTTGTAGCAGTATCCGTGAATGTTGTCATCCATGAACTTAACTGCAAATGATTAAAATATCTTCAAGTTGTCTCCATTGATGAGAAAACGAAAAACGAAATACTTAAATGTCGCAGTGGTAATATGTATTTTTTTTTTGTTTTAATTCATGTAATATTCCCGTTACTCTCCTGTCCAAGGAAGAAAAATGTCTTTTAAATGATATTTTTTCATTCTCTCTTTTCCGATGCACCCTCAAAATTAAGAGAGGAGAAGTACGAAGAAGACGAGATTTCACGAGAACAGTATTTTACGATGCAAGCAAACGAAAGTGTTCTCAGGACAACAATTGACGACCAGCAGATGAAAATTAAGATGTAAGTGTTTATTCTGTAGTTCAATATCATAGATAGATAGTATACGTGCCTGCCGTTTAGTTGATTTAATGTTATGTACTGTGTCCATGCCTGTCATTTAATAGATTTACTGTTATATACTGTGTCTGTGTACACCGTTTAATTGATTTACTGTTATATACCGTGTCTGTGTCCATCGTTTAATTGATTTACTGTTATATACTATGTCTGTGTCCACCGTTTAATTGATTTACTGTTATATAGTTGTCTGTGTCCACCGTTTAATTGATTTACTGTTATAGACTATGTCCGTTCCTGCCATTTAATTGATTTAATATTATAGATTGTGTCCGTGCTGAACGTTTAATTGATTTAATTCCATGCCTGCCATTTAATTGATTTACTGTTATGTACTGTGTCAGTGTCTACCGTTTAATTGATTTTATGTTGTTAATGTTAAACAGAATGTGACCGTGTACGCCTTTTATATAATATAATGTTATAGACTGTGTCCGTGCTCAACGTTTAATTGATTTGATGCTATTTGGATCGTTTTTTTGCAGTAGGTTTAATTATGTAATTCTTGCGCAAGTAATTTTTGAATTAATTAAAACATTTGTAACTTAACATAATGAATTCTCCCGTTCAAATAAGTTATTTAACGAAGTTTACGTGTGCTTGCAAAGTAATAAGCAAAGTTATTTGTTTCCTCGTTTTACGTTGGCAACAGACGTCTTCTTTTTTTTTTAGAAATGAAAAAGCTATATCCAGAGTGAAACTATAACCGCCCCATCAGTAACGTGTATAGTTTGAGGTAATGAGTACTAGTAATTAAACTTGCATATAAATTTGAATAACAAATTGACTGTACCACTAACCTAATGCTCATTTATTCAACATCTTTAATTCTAATTTCTAGTTTGGAAGAATCTGTAACTCAGCTTGAACGAAAGAATATGACTTTAATGGGCGAAATACAATCTATCGGAACTGAAAAGGGTGAGAAGATCGACGTGTATAATAAGGCGGAGAGGGAAATAAAGTTTCTCAGAAATGAGTTGAAGATAAAGGAGAGAACATTGCAACTGAGTTTGATTGAGAGAAACGAGCTTCTTGATAGGTATACAAGCACGACCACACTTGCTTCATAATGTTTTAATGTCATAGTGATTAAAGAAAAGAAAAAAGAATTTCCAGAACTAACCAAAGTTGAAAGTTACTTTTCAAAGTTATTTCGTATCCTTGTTCGTCCATCGCAGATGCGAAGATGACCGTGACTTCTTCTAGGTGGTTGATTGGATTCTGTGTGTCCGGCGATAACTGATGAGGCCAATCCGGGCACGAAAGTACCTCCCGCACGTCTCATATCTGTGGTCTGTACGTTCGGTTTCAGCTATGGATGAGCTCACTGCCCTCTCTTTGCGAATAGCACGCTTCCTCCTACACTCCTCCATGCGTAACGTTTCTGAGAGTGAGGCCCCTTTAGTAATGTGTGCTCGCCAAGCTGAACGATCTTGCGCAAGACTCTCCAAGGAGTCTGTACACATGCCAAGTGCCTTCAGTGAGGCTTTCACGGTATCTTTGAATCGCTTTCGTTGGCCCCCTGTCGATCTTGCTCCGTTAAGCAGCTCTCCATATAATACCTACTTCGGGATCCTATCATCTGGCATTCGACATATGTGGCCTGTCCATCTAACTTGCGAGCGTTGTAGCATGACGTAAATAGACGTGAGTTTGGCTCGGGCAAGGACATCGGTGTCTGGTATTTTGTCTTGCCACTTAATCTTGAGCAGCTGGCGTAGAGAGGTCATATGGAAGTGATTGGGCTTCTTGGCATGTCTGGCGTAGATAGTCCATGTTTCGCAAGCATACAGGAGTGTTGTTAGTACGACTGCCCTGTAGACACTTATCTTTGTATGAAGTAGGATGCCTCTGCGTTCCCAGACTGTAGCGCGGATTTCGTATATTGTTAGTGCAAGAATAGAATATTTTCAAATCTCCTGCCCAAATGTTAAAGCTATTTCCAATCTTATTGATTACTATTTACTGCGAGAACACAGTTAATGTTTAAAAGAACATGTGTTTTATATCATTATGAATCTCTAAGTGTATATATATATATTAAGGTTAAGCGCTGTAACGTCCACAAAAATGGCAAATGGAAACTCTAACACGACAGAACTTGGTGAGGTACTGCGTCCAACCCAAATTGCTGACAAATACTCAAAACTGTTTGACAGTGAATGGACAGACGCGTTCCATCTTCTAACACTGGAAATGAAAGAAGAAAAAACTGTTATACAATGGTTGCTCGAGATTCTACAGGTAAGCAGTTTTGCAATATCTCGCAGTTTTGCAATATCTCGCAGTTTGCACTACCTCGCAGTTTTGCAACACCTCGCAGTTTTGCAATACAGTTTGCAATACCTCGCAGTTTTGCAACAGCTCGCAGTTTTGCAATACAGTTTGCAATACCTCGTAGTTTTGCAATACCTCGTAGTTTTGCAGTATCTCGTAGAATGAGTTAAAGATAAGCTTACTGGAGATAATAATTTCGACATGAGCTTCTACTTTTTGATCACGTCAAAATATTGCAAGATACTTTTGAAGGAATAAATGGACTGAACATGCGCGTATGTGTGTAGGATATTTGTGTCGGGATTTCATTTTTTTTTTCATTGTTAATTGTAAGAGATACTCTGTACTACAGACTATAAGTATATGATAATTTTTATATTTGTTATCGAAAGTGTACTCGAATATCTTTGTACTAGCAAACCTGTGTTACATGGATACAACATTGAATGTGTAAAATTTAGCCTGCAATATTTCTAAAATGGACTGGTCCATCATTCAATTTAGGCAGTACCATTTAATATTCGAAGGGGTGTTCACCGAAAATTTACTGACTGAATAGCGAACAGTGCAGACCATGATCAGACTGCACGGATGCACTGGTCGCAAAGGCAGAATCACTTGCCGCCAGCAAGCTAAGGGTTAAAAGAAAATGCTCGCTAAGTTCATCTTTCTTTCAAGCTTTGACAAAATAATGATGTAACTGTAAATGATTCCTTTATGGGTTAAAAAAATGTCTACATAATGCAATACATTTATTTGTTTCTTATGACATTTTAGCAATGGGCTGTACCTCTAAAATTAGTGAAATTTGTTTTCGATTTATTTTATTAAAATCACTAAAATCACAGCTCCAGGCAAACGTACACAAAATGTATGATCAGCAGTATAAATCTCAAGCAAACAATTAAGAGACGACATTTACATGTTCGCTTGACATTTTTTTCTTTTTAAAAGTCTAGATAATTGTGTAGTGTTTCTTTTCAGGATTCATACTGGTTTTGTGTCAACACAAACGAGTCACATACGAAACTGCTTATTGACAGTTTGCTTCATCCTTTCAGACGGACGTCTGAAACAAAGGTAAGAACCATGTTTACAAAAATTTATTCATGGTATTTTAACTCATTAAAATTATATGTTTCACCATTCAGACGGACATCTGAAACAAAGATAAAAACATCAAATTTATAAAAATTTACTCATGGTTTCCTTATTCATCAAAACTTTCAATAAAGTATATTTATGAATGATTTTCGTATATGACCATTGGAAAAAAAAGATCCTCAAATAGAGGAATATAATTTTAACTTGAAGAAAATCATATTTTTGTATTGAAATGTATATATATATTTGTGCAGTGCAATTTGCTGGCAATGAAATTATACATTATGTTTACCTTTTACTTGTGTCAGAGAAGTTTATGATTAATATTCATTTTGTATCATAAATTATGCACCATTTTGTATACAAAAAGGTTAATTATTTGTACATATTATATGTATGGTCAAATATCATACAGATCGAATTATATAATATAGGATATCCATTACAAAATTTGATCTTAAAGAAAAGCTCTTTTTGCAAAACAGGCTGCTGACCCGCATTGGCTAGATGATTGTTCGAGGAATCTTCTCACTAATTTGAAGAGATCGGCCGCAAAGGATGTCGTGCCGCAGGTGCAAGTGGTATGTTATTGTTTAAATCCGGTGAAAATCCTTAATAACAGTTCGTGAATTTCATTTCAATCTATTTGCAATAACATCTTGGGTAATTTATGAGCAGTTAGCTATTATGCGAAACAATTTAATTGGCTGGGTTGCGCGATATCATTGATTCAAAAAAACACAACATAATATTATATCATAATTATAATAATTTTTAATGCTTGATAACTGAGTATCATACGGGTTTGTGCTTGTCATTTGCATCTAAAATATGTATTGTTTTTACGACTTGATAAACACTTTGTTACTTTTTAAACACTTGACGGTTGTTACTGAAAACAACAATAGAAATATTTAGATAGATGACCCGTAATGCCGGTCAACCGGCAATTTCAGTTCGATAACTCAATCTCCGTATGCGTTTTCGGCAAACTTCGGAATTACAGTCGGAAAAAGCCGAAATCACATATGGAAAATACTTAAAGGAATGACACTTTTCGATCGTCATTCATTGCGGGGCTCACGTCTTTAATATTTAGCCTGCTGTCGGCAAGTGATTATGCGACCAGTGCAGACCAAGATCAGCCTGCACTCATGGTCTGCACTGCTGGCTATTCAGTCAGTAAATTTTCAGTGAACACCCCTTCGAATAATAAGTGGTATTGCCCATTTTAGAAATTTAGCGGGAAAAGGTTAAGTCTAAATATTTCTGATGTTCAATATTCATGAATTACATCTAGCGGTTTTCAAATATTCACATATATTTTCAGCAATTTTTCCAAACTATGCAAAAAACAAAGAAGATATACTACGAGGACAAAACTGCAAAGAAACTGATGTCATACATAGACAAATGTGTAGAGTTATCCTGGTTTATGGTGAATCAAGATCCGCCTGTGTTTCTTGATGATAAACCTCCAAAAGCAGGTGACGAGTTGGACAGAGATATTTATAGATTTTACACAAAATCTGGTTCAAAAGTAGACTTTTTGGTGTGGCCAGCATTGTACCTTGCCAAAGGAGGATATTTATTACTGCAAGGTGTTGCCCAACCCAAACAAGAGGGCATTGCCTTGAGAATTGCTTCATCAAAGTCAGTTAGATCATATAACCATTTAAACTACGCGTAAAACGAGAAAAATATGTATTATCATAAATTATTGTTAAATAAAAAATGTATATGTTGATAGCAAGCATGGCGAAATCTACACCAGTAATAAAGTTTTGTGATGTCATTTCTATTGCGAATTGTGCCTTTCACGGATATGTAAATGACTTTTAGTGAAATAATGTATGGCTTAGACAGTATATTGGATTCTTGAAGATTAGAAACTGCAATAAAAGTTGAATTATTTAAACTAAGTACATGTAAAAAGGTAATGTACAAATAATATGACAAAGGGTCTGTCAGACTCCCTTACAAAGGGTCTGTCAGACTCCCTTTTGCTTCGAAGATAAAATCTATGTGCTTGATAAAGACTACTGTTTGTGAATTTTATTTATGACATCTGTCTATTACCAATCCTACCTTCTTTCAAATAAGTTTGAACGGTTATGTCTTGTCTTTCCTTTAAGGTCTGTCTATACGCATTCAAAAATACCAAAAATATAGGGTGGCCATAATGCAAGGACACCATGGCCACGTGACTGGGTCACGTGATAAATACACAAATTATCGCATTAGTAGCTACGTCTTGATTTAAAAGTAAATGATACTTAAAGTGGAATTACGGGCATTTTTCAAGTAAAAATCCAACTGAAATAGATGTGTGTGTAAAAAAGGTGGAGGAAATTATAGCTTTTTACCCAATATACCTAACCCTTCCTGTTACCAGTACGAAAAAATAACTTTCCAAATATGACTTTTCTTATTTTGACTGGGGCAGTCTTTTTGAGAAAAGTCAAACTGCACGCAGGAGTTGCTTCCCTTCAACTTCAGAAATCTCTACTTATAGGTAAGGGAGATCACTGCGTAGAAGATTGAAGAAAAGACTATTATTCTATTAGTCCGATTTCTTTATTTATAAAGCACCAACTTCAAATGCTTATGCGGCATCATCGTTAATTTAACACATTTAAATGCACAGCAACCGAAAATTGCTTCTATAGAACATTCACCAAAAACACACTGTGTGCAATAAGATGCGCATAATGCCACTTTAAACGATTTTCACTCTATAACTTAAATCCAGTACTTAAATTCTATCGTATATCATTTTCATAAAGAGCAAAAATGCACCCAATATAAATAGCCTTTTAATTGTGAACTTTGCTCCGGACTGCTCGACACTAACAGCTGAAAAGTGTTTACTGCCTCCTTTGTGTGTGTCTTTTGTATGCAGGGGGAGGGGTGCACGATTCATGACTATAATTCATGACTATAACATGAAGTAATGAAAAACATAAAGATTGTTCATCCGTTCTGTATGTATGAGCATGAACACATATGGGCAGACGATATCAAGTTTATCTTCTTCTGTACAACTGTCTGACCTTGAAAGCGATAAACAAATTTCGACTGTGTGAAATTATATAGGCTAAAGATTTTTAGGTAAGCAGACATTACTAGTTATACAATAAATCTTTGGGTCTGTAATGTTGATAGAATCTTTGTTTATTTGTTTTATATTTGATAAATGATATTACAGTATATTTTAATTTAACACAACTCTAGACCTCATAAGCAAATTTCAGTATATTTTGTTTAACACATTTAGTTGTTTCTAGAGCTCGTGAGTAAATTTTAGAATATTTTAGTTTAACACAGCTTTAAACCACATGAGTAAACTTCAAAATACAAAATGTGTGGGTTTGTAGATATGTATACTGTAAATGTTCAAAAAAATATATAAGCAAAAACAGCAATATTGAAAATGTTTTCTTTTTCTTTTCATTATTAGATTATTTCCCTTTGTTCATTTGACAGGTACCTGTGTATGACCAACAATTGACACCAATATGGTTGAAAGTAAGTGTTTCATGATACACTACATATCATGTATTCTTTCTGTTTATATTTGTTAATTCATTTCGAATCCATATCAAAAGTATTTCAATTAAAATGAACATTTGGGCGTTTTTATGTAGAACTTTTTGAGTCGATGAAACTCTACACGTTTGTCTATGTATGAATCAAAAACAAGTATTTTCAGTCTACACACAAACGTCTTGAAGATCGTGCGTATTATAACTTTATATCACGAATTCTAACACATTTCTTATCAGGCTTAAGGTTTTTTGGTGACCGAATGGTTAAGATTGCAGACTTCGAATTACTTGCCCCTTACCTCTGTGGGTTCGTAACCGTGCTTGTATTGCAGAATTCTTTAATGTGAGGAAGCCATCTCACTTGTTGTAGAATTCTTTAAGCTATCCAGCTTGCTTACGGAAGGTCTGAGGGTTCTACCCAGGTGCCTGTCCATGATGAAATAATGCCCGGGGAAGCAGGTGGGGGGGGGGGGGGAAGCAACTAACGTCTTCCTCTGTCACACTATTTTAATGGAATCGATCATTTCTTCCATGCAAATCATATTAAATATACTCTTTTTCCAATATGTTTTGAATTACTTTTTCGTCACTTACAAATTTTACACACATTTTAAAGATCAGATGTAATCAAGTATTCAAAATTACAGCAAAACTGAATTATGCAATCATATAACTTTATTTATCTTAATACGTCAACCAGTTTTGAAAAGGTCGCAATGTATACTGCATTCATTTAAGTAACTAACGCTTCTGTTTAGTTCATCGAGTATTAATTGCACGATTTTACTTTTACTTCGAAATACTTTCTAGATAAAAAAGATAATCACCGAAAGTGTATGTGAGTATCATAAATGAGCGGAAATTTTATAAACAATGGTGTTATTGTACTCTTTATGTTAAAATAAAATTTACTTGTATATAAGTTTTAAAACACTTTACTTATTTTGTTTTTTGTTTTTTTTTTATAAATGGGATGTGGTAGTTAAACGAATAAAATATCAAATCAATTTTCTTTATGATATTAACAAAATAAATTGTCTAAACGTATGCTTGTGCTACATTTAGTATTGAAGATATTGGCAGACAATTAGATGTTGAATTCTCGCTTGCTTTCACCAAAAGTAACCTTAAATTGGAACCGAATGCCAAATATATCGTTTAAGTCTATGTATGAATGTAACTGGGCTGTCTGTGATGTCCAATGATATCCCATTGTAAAGATTTGTTCAGATATTGAAGAAAGCAGTGTTTGTATTTTCAGTGTTAAAGTTTGATGGTGAATTTAAAATTACCGATGAGATTCAGAAACGTTTCGATGAAGACGGCTTTATAGTTGTCAAGTAAGTGTTTTCCGTTCTGTTTTATCCAATGGCATGTAAACGTAAAACATACATTGACGATATTGCATTGCATTTAAACACATAACAATGTACTTCACATGTACATAGGTAACAAACGTATGACTGCACTGATAACTACATGTGTAACCTTAGTTATACAAACTTGACCACTTCACCTGATATAATGATGTTTAAAGTATTATAGATAAAATGTACGAGTTTCTGGGAATTCAATGACCGATATCACTGGTCACATGATCAACTGACGGTATAATCAAAAAGATATACGGCACCCTGATATCGGGTCGAAAATACTGCAAGTGACAGGATAAATATCGAACTATACAGGCGGTATTTACGCCGTTGTTTGTGTTGTTTTGATTTATGCTACCCTTGAAAAAGGTTTTTTTAAAAAGCCGAAAGCGCTCGGGTTTATAATTAAACTTTTGACACTGTTTGAACATATATATTTTCTCATACTCTATAATTTTATCTTTATGTTCTTGTATCCTTCTGGGATCCAGTGTGTTTGAAAGGCATTTCGTTGATGTTTTTTTCTTTAATATCTCTCTTATATATATATATATATATATATTAATATATATATATATATATATATTATATATATATATATATATATATTATACATTTGATCTATTTCATGTGAAAGACGTGTTACACTTAATTTACTCACAATGAATTAATTATTAGGCACTGTCACACAATAACTCACTAGACATCTACAGTACGCATTCCTAAGTTATACCGCGGGACTGTTACTTCCCGTATTTTGACGTTGTTAGCATATTTTACACGTCGGCGACATCGACCTTCAGTCGTGATTTGCGCCGTACATGTGCAATGAAATAGTGCTTACATAAAACGTATTAGAATAGATAATATGATATATTGTAGCAGAACCATGTCTCACATATATCCCAACAATACGAATTCGTTACACGCTGCGTGTATAATTCACTCGGGCTACACTCTCATGAAATTCTTCCGCAGGTGTATATACTTTGCGTATTGTTTCGACATATCGATAAAATATCATTTCTAAAATAAAACAAACAAAAAAAACCAGCTATTTATATGGTTCAATGCATGCCCAAACCGTTGCGAATTACAGTAGTAACATGGATTCTGTTAATGATATAGTTAGTGTTCGTTGTTGCGACATGTGTAGTAATAGAAGAAATAATATTTTTTAAACTGCAGTAATAACAGGGAAAAATGCTGTTAATACTCCAGTGCAAACTTCACTCTGGTCCGTAGCTATTACTTGAATCCAGCTTCAAATTTTTTTGTAGATGTCACATTACTACTAAAAGCTTGATATTTTTCAGCTTTGTTGTTGTTCCTATTGACATTTCGTTCATTAGCAATGTTTAAACTGCTGTAACTGCTGCAACTGCTAATTACCAACTTCCTACCGGTTAGGACAAGCTAAACGGAAATACCTATGATTTATCGCTAAGCGAAAAAAAAAGACCTGGACATTGATGATTGTAATCTTCCAAATATAAAGGAATTTTGCTTTATGAAAAAACAAACTCTTATAAGGCCTAATTCACAAAACAGTCCATAGACAGACTGGAACTATTAACAGAACGTTTGAATATACGAGGGATGCCGTTACTAAAGTGGAAATCAAAGATTGAAAGCTTCGTACGAATATTACAATATAAGTTTACACTTATATATCGAAATCTACATTGACAGTTGTCGTTCTAGTTTGTTGGATTAACATGACGATGCTCACTAGGGCAAACATGCAGAACATTAAAATGCAAGATGGACACCGTCAGCAAAACATACAGGAAAATCTAAATTTAAAACCATGGGGTCAAAGTATCGTAAATTTGAAAATTACGCAACAGGCGTTGACACCATTGTTGATGGGGGAAAATCATAAAATAAATCCAAATTGAATAATGTCACATAATGTAATCACATACACTTTTCACTTGATCTTATGGCAATTTCAAGTAATTGTTTAGATAAAATCTACTAAAATATTCGTTCAGGTGACCAAATTGTGAATTGGCTCATATTGCACAATCATTAAGACTTGCAAGTAATTGATCTGTAACGTATACTAGTAATAAGATAGCATAAGCTTTAGATGTTACGAAAACAATGGCGTTAAGACAAGTGCCTCATAACGATAACGTGCGCTTAATCGAGAATGATGGGTGACCGTTTTCTTCTGGTGGCATTGCAATACCCGAGAAAATATTTTACATCCGTCCGCCTTTAAGGAGCTAGGGAAATCGATTCAAGCATTTATTTATTTTACACAGTATTTACTCATTCGTAGAAATCCTAAGCTCTATTCACATTAAATTCACAAAATGAATACAATACAATACCTATCTCTTCTATTCAGAAAGGGCCAAAATTTGCATTATTTAATATGATATAGCCCACGAATGCAAATGTGCATTTTGATATAAATGGTGTTGTTGGAAAGAGCAAAGATCAGGCTAGACGGGGACACCTTTGATTTGTCGCTAAGCGAAAAAAGAAAGACCAGGACAGACTTATGAGTATAAACGCCTCATAATCATGGACCGTGTATTGATGATTGTAATCTTCCAAATATGGAGGAATTTTGCTTTATGAAAAACAACTCTTATAAGGCCTAATTCACAAGACAGTTCAGAGACCGACTGAACTATTAACAGACGTTTGAGTATACGAGGGATACCGTTACTAAAGTGGAAGTCAAAAGGCTATATTCATAGATCTTTCTCCAACTCCACTCATTGAGTGCACTCAATTAAATTTCTAAAATATCAAAATGCAAGTTAAGATGATAAATTTACAATCTTTAATTCATTTGGAGGTATGATAACAGTGTCGTGCGAAAATACATATTCGAGAAAGTTTTTCAAAGTTTAGTGGGGGAGGGGGTGGGGGAATGTTCTTTTTAATACATGTACATTTTGTTGAGGACGACAAAAACGCAACAAAAAATAACAGACAGTTAATTGATGCAAACTATTTAAAAATGGATATAGGCGAATTAAATATAGATCTAATAAACACCGCCTTACGGGCTCATCAGTCGCTCACGGCCTAGTAACAAGTATTTAAATTGAAAAAAAATTCAAACTGAAAATTATAAGCATTCCCTCCAATCTCCAATTTAATGTGTCATTAAGAATCCCTTATTAATCAAATCTCATTTTTAATTGGCATCGAGCATATTTATTTTATAAATGTTATATTTGTAATAATTGAAATTTACACGGACTGACTTTCGGAAAACACCAACATACAATTAAAGGCACGTGTATCATTCAGTTGTCATAAAAAATTAAATTCAGCGAAAAATAAACTCGTGTATTTTTAAGGAAAAATTTTCTTTCTCTAATATCATAGCCATTTTTTTCATGAAGGTAAAATGAAAATTGTTAGAGTTTTACGATTTTATCCGAATTCATAAAAAATATTCAATTTTTATTACTTATACTTTATACAAATACTTATAGACACATCTTTTATGCCATAGTGAACATCATTTGTCTAATTTCATGTACAGTGACGTTTCCACTATTATATATTTCTGCCAGCCATATAACCAAGTCTACAAGAAGATCTTTTGCAAGCACAGAACAAACACACAAGCAATATAATAGCAGACACGGTTCAACTGAGTCTGTTCATGAGAGGCAAAACCATGTGAAACACATCTCAATCCCCATAGCAACGACTCAAGCAGAACTGTTTTTACGACATGCCATTGAAAAAAAATCAATGACCCAAAAGGACATGAAATGATAACAACATAGAGTCCAAAACAAAGTCATTTATGGACATATTACAGTGACAGGCATTCAAAAATTCCTTGTCTATAACCTCATCTCGCTCAAGGAAGTTCGGTGGTTCTGCCAACTGCCTGTCCGTGATGAAAATTCACATAGGGCATCTGAGGTCTTCTTTCCACCATCAAATCTGGATGGTCTCCACATGACCTATGATTGTGTCGGTGTGACGTTAAACCAAAACATATCACTCATCATTGTAAGACTGAATGAATTTAAATGCGTGACTACTTCGAAATTAATTATAGCTTTACATGTTTAATGTTATTCCTGCTAAATTTCAAACATGGACTGGTCCATCATTCAATTTTGGGCAATACTATTTATTATTCAAAGGGATGTTCAATGAAAATTTGCTGACTGAATAGCGAACAGTGCAGACCGTGATCAGCCTGCATTGATGTGCAGGCTTATCTTGTCTTTTCTGGTCGCAAAGGCAAAATTAATTGCCGCCAGCAGGCTAAAGGTTAACACAGACTATGCCTCTAAACAATTATCATCTTAGTAAGTCAATAGTGAGTAGTAGATTTATCTTGCATACAAAAGATGTAAAGTAGCACGAAATGATTTTAAAATACATTATGAAAATATTAAATATGACCAATACTTATCAAATAATCTTATAATGGCTCGAGCTTCTAAGAAATCTTCACTGTTTGAAGATGCGGATTAAAATATCTGGCTAGAAGGTAACTGTTTATACGGTAACGAGACTCTGCCCGAGAGCCAGATATTTCCATATGCACATTCCACCAGTGATAGGTTATTTTTCTTGCATACTGTACTCTTCAAAAAATAAAAGTAAAATAAAGCGAATACATTCTTTAAGCTCTGTTTTATTATAGTAACATATGAATATACGCATTCATTCATAAATTACATCACGTGAGTCGTCTTACACCCCGGGATGTACGACGTTTTTTCTGTATACCAGACAGGATTTTCCTGTGCTTTGTCGGTACTAGAAAAACTCGTCTTACAACCCCGGATGTACGACGTTTTTTCTTGTATACCAGACAGGATTTCCCTGTGCTTTTGTCGGTACTAGAAAAACTCGTCTTACACCCCGGGATGTACGACGTTTTTTTCTTGTATACCAGACAGGATTTTCCTGTGCTTTGTCGGTGCTAGAAAAACACGTTTTACTCACCGGGATATAAGATGACCCGCGTGCTGCAATTTATGAATGAATGCGTAAATTCTTACGCTACTATAACAAAAAAGTGCTTAAAAAAAACACTCATTTGATTTTATTTCTCCTATTTTAAAGAATACGGTATGCAAGAAAAATATCACTGGTAGAAGGTGCTGATGGAAACATCTTGCTCTCGGGTAACTGTTTTGCAGTAATTCGAAGGAGTTCGTCACCGCCTAAACAGTTACATTCTAGCCAGAAATTTCAATCTGCATCTTCAAACTGTGAAAGATTCTTAGAAGCTCGAGCCATTAAAAATTACTTGATAAGGATTGCACTGGATCGGCGGGTCATAATTTAGTATTTTCATAATGTATTATTTTACCGCCTAAACAGTTACTCTTTAGCCAGATGGAAATATCTCCGTACCTTCAACCAGTGAAAGATTTTTATATTCTATCACCGGCAAAAGCAGGGGAAAATCCTGACAACGGTTCTATATGTCGTACATCTGTTTAGCCGAAAACAAAGTTAGTCTGTTCAATATTGATGTCAATGGTCTTTTAAATGCATAATATTTTATCGACTGATTGTTTTGGAATTAGACTTACTAGTCTTTCAAATTAAGCATCAGGTAAATACAAAACTTGAGGAGCATAATAAGAAATCAAGCGAAGTGAAACTTGAGTCAATGAAAACGGAACTCTGTAATAAGGTAAAATGGAAAGGACTACATGACCTGAAGGAAAATAGCTACCACACTGTGACGAAGAATGTCGTTAGACTACTGTTAGCTTTTTAATATCAGTGAATTTAGATTATTACGAACAAACCTTAATCATAAACTCTTCAGACATTATTTGTTTGTTTTTATATACACGGCGAATGCTTTATGTTAAAATAGTAAGGGGTAATACAGTTCCGTTATCAATAGATCAAAGTTTAAACAAAAGAATGAAGTTTTCAAGCTTTCAGACAATCGTTTATATTCATCAAATGAATTAACTATAAAATATTGAAACAATGGTCTTTACGAATTGTTTTCAGTTATTCTATTGCTAGTTTAAACCAGTTTATGGCCTATTTGGTAAACAAAAACAAGCGTGTATTACATGTGTATATTTACAATAATATTAATAAATGATATATGTATATGATTTTCTGGCATTACTCATCGATTTAAATCTTTAAACTTTATAAAATTGTGAGAAGATACAAGGGCATATTATTACTGATAAAAGATAAAACATTAGTAATTTATTTTAAAAATGACGTTCAATGCAAGAAGATTGGAGATAGTATTAAAGGAGGTGAACGCAGATCTTGAACATGAAGGTGTACTTACGGAAAGGTTGACACAAGATATATGGACTAAGTTGATGTCAAACTTGATGCAGGTAATTCTATTATGTAACTATGTCAATAAGATGTCGAATTGTTTTACAGAATCAGTTTGAAATATGAAAGAACTATAAAATTATTTTTTAACTTAATTACTCCGCATATGTAGAAACTGGCATCTTCACACGGGTCAAGTTGATTGAGGTTGAATTTTTCCACTATAGCTTAAAAGCTTATAATTGACTATACGGACAGAAAGAAAGATAATAGTACATCGTGCATAAAATATCATCTGACTTAGATATACAAAATTAAAAAGACAATTTGGGTACAATTATCGTTGTAAAACACTAATTAACTAATACGTGAAAGCGAAATGAAAGCTCCCTTCCCCTCTAGATTTTAATATAACATCTAGAAAAAAATATTGTAAGTGAGTGTAACCATGAATTCCAAAGTCATCATTCCAAATAATGAAAGATTCCACTATATTCTTATTACAAATTCATGCATGAGAACATCATTATTAATTACAAAAGTTCAGCGAGATGTAACAGAGCTTGAAATACACCTAGTGAAACGTTTCAGGCCATTTTGTGTTTCAAAATAATGATATCTGCATACTTACATCTGAAGATAATTACAGGGCGAATATATGATGGCTATTCCGATAAGACAAGAGCTGCAGATACATATAAGGAAGAAACGACCAGACAAAATCTACACGTTCAATCAAATTATACACAGGCTTGATGAAATCTTAGACAGATATGTAAGTAAATACAAATACGATAAACAAGATAATTGAGCCGTGCCATGAGAAAACCAACATAGTGGCTTTGCGACCAGCATGGATCCTGACCAGTCTGTCAGGATCCATGCTGTTCGCTTTTAAAGCCTATTGTAATTAGAGAAACCGTTAGCGAACAGCATTGATCCTGACCAGACTGCGCGGATGCACAGGCTGGTCTGGATCCATGCTGGCCGCAAAGCCACTATGTTGGTTTTCTCATTGCACGGCTCATATGGAAATCATTTTTGAGTTGATTATACATACTGACTTAGTGATAAAATCTATAAGATCATTGTGGAAAGTTTAACATAGAACGCAGCCAAATAGAATAAAAGCAGACTAGGTTTGAATGAATCTGTTTATAAGAGACAATGACTGACTTGTGTAATACTCCTCACTGCCCAACCACCTGTTTTATATGAAACTGAATGGTTCCCATTACTCCAGTGGACCAAAAGGGAAAACAACACTAATTACAAGTACGGGGAGACATTTTATGGCCAATTTGATTGCAAGTGCGTTTCCTAAAAACACACCAATGTATTTCATACTAGTTTCCAAATGGTAATTACTAATAAACATCATATTTTATCGGGTATAAGTTTCGCACATAGAAAACTCTTCGCAAGAAGATAATGTAGAAAGAAATGTAATTAGCAGTGTTTACATCCATGTAAATTTTGGTTCTGCCCTGTTATGTTGAATGAACACAATATACTGCCTTAAATCAGTTTAATATTTAAGATAATTCCAGATCCCTCCACCTGATCTGACAGATAGGAAAAGGGAGAAGAAAGGAAAACAGAAACAAGTACAAATAAAAGAACCAGTAGAACATCTCCCTACTGTGTATGTATAAGTTACACATAACTATGGATACACTTACAGAATGACAGTTGAACGAAAGAAAGTGGTTTTGCTGTGGAGAAATTATAATTACTTAGCTTTCTGCTTTTCTTTTAATTAAAAGGTTACGAATCTCTACAACAGACGCGAATGACAATATGTTTTACTTCTTATTAATCATAAAATGTCTAAATAATTTGCTAACGGTTTCTCTAATTGCAATAGGGGTTGAAAGCGAACAGTATGGATCCTGACCAGACTGCGCGGATGCGCAGACTGGTCTGGATCCATGCTAGTCGCAAATGCACTATGTTGGTTTTCTCATGGCGCGGCTCATTATGTATTATTTTCACATTTACTGTTTGGAGATTGCTTCGCTTGATTTATACCTTTATATGCTGTTCGCTAACGGTTTCTCTCTTATTGCAATAGGGTTTGAAAGCGAACAGCATGGATTCTGACCAGACTGCCCGGATGCGCAGACTGGTCTGGATCCATGCTGGTCGCAAATGCACTATGTTGGTTTTTTCTCATGGTACGGCTCATTAATTTTTCTTGTTTCACTTGAAGCTTCAGAATAACAATGAGAGTTTTTATCCTGTTAAAACTATTTATCTTATTAATGTGCATTTTTCCAGTGAAAAGGTTCCAGATGCAATGCATGTGGTGGGTCAGAAATCTCAATGGCTTCACACGTCTACCCGGAATATGAATGTACAGATAGAGAGGTAATGCATCTGACTGATTTTAGATGATACATGCAACATTATTTAACAAGTGAATATCCTTTGGAAATATAGAATGCAACCGAGAAAAAACAATAGCAGGCTAGGTTGAACTGTGTCTATTCGTGAGAGGTAATGGATAAGAAACACCTGCCATGCCTCCTAACATTGGTTTCAGAGGAGGTCTGTTATTCAGATACATTGTATATTGAATGGGATTCATGGTCCCAATAGGCCGGAATATAATACTGAGTCCAAGTTAAGGCCACCACATGGTTATAATTAATTAACCTGTAATTAGATGTTTTTTTTTTTGGAAACATAGAATGCAGCCAAGTAAAGATGTAGTTGACCCAGTTTGATTCAGTCTATTCATGAGAGGTTATGAAATGTGCTTAGTTCTCACTCCAACTAACACCAGCATAAGCGGAACACTACAATATGTATATTGCATAGACTCCATGCTCCAAGTTGACCAGAAAATATGACAGCACTGAATTACATATTTTATAAAAGTCACCACGTATTCGGAACTATCCTGTCAACTTAATTTACATAAAACTTTTTATTACATACCCATATAAATTCTGTAAAAAATCCGTATTGTACCTTCCGTATTGTACCTGCGGACTACTTTCATTAATATGCATGACCTGACACAATTCTATAAATAGCGCACATAAAAACTTCACTTAGTTCCATTTTGATATCGATAAACAGATTTCGTTCAATAACAAAACAACAAGCAAAAAGGTAGAGGCATATAATAAAAGGGTCATTATAACAGTACCTAGATCTGGGATTTTGTATTCGGCTCTCGTGGATTTTGCAAGGTCGGATCACACTCGGCGCTTGCGCGCCTCGTGAGATCCGATCTGGCAAAATCCACTCTAGCCAAATACAGCATCCAAGATCGATCTACTGTTATAATAACCCTATTAAAGCATATGTATATCGAATATGTAACGAACATTTGGCACTTCTTCTGTTCTTTGTGTGTGTGTGTGTGTGTGTGTGTGTGTTTCCAGGCCATTGTTGCGACATTTGCTTCCATTATGAAAAGCATATTTAATCATTTTAGAGAAGACGAAAAAACAAAATCAAATAGAGAAATGGCAATCCAAACTTCAAAGTAAGTAACAACATTAGACCCAAGGTGTACATGTATGTAATATATATTCATATTCATATAATATATCAGGTCATCTGGTATATTTCGCCATTTAAATGACAAAAAAAGCATAATTGCGTTGTTAAGAATTAGTGATTCTTGGCTTTTCATTCTTTCGATGGTATATCTTCTCAATTTTTACGATTGTCTGCATTTAAATGTCTCTCTACCAGCGAATATTACCAACCAACTAGTTATGCAAGTAAAATGTATGAAGAGGAAATAACCGTATTGCCTGTGCCCTAGCAATCTACATTCGTGTAGTTAAATAATATTAACATTTCTAATCATTCGTCTAGAACAGTCTTAAACGAAGCCACCACACAGATTAAAGGTGACACATTCATCGCCGCATCTAGGAAAGATGAATCAGTCGGGACAGATAAGTAAGTTACATCCAACATAATCATCTTATACTGAAAACTGTTTTTAGAATGTGGGTTGCCTATCTAAATTTTTATCTTTTGATTTGTTTCAATCTAGTGTGGGTGTTTTTTACCGTAGATGACAGATTAAAATAAGTGAATCGCCATTTTTGATAATAGTCCCTAGAACAAGATATTTGATCGCTATTTAGCGTAAACGAAAACGCTCTCTATGTGAAGCTTCATAGGATAGGAAAAATAGACATGTGCGGTTATTTCAGAAGTTAGAACTCTTGAATAAATGCTTTGGCTCAAACATGGTTGTGTTTGTAGCAGTATCCGTGAATGTTGTCATCCATGAACTTAACTGCAAATGATTAAAATATCTTCAAGTTGTCTCCATTGATGAGAAAACGAAAAACGAAATACTAAATGTCGCAGTGGTAATATGTATTGTTTTTTTTTAATTCATGTAATATTCCCGTTACTCTCTTGTCCAAGGAAGAAAAATGTCCTTTAAATGATATTTTTTATTCTCTCTTTTCTGATGTACCCTCAAAATTAAGAGAGGAGAAGTATGAAGAAGACGAGATTTCACGAGAACAGTATTTTACGATGCAAGCAAACGAAAGTGTTCTCAGGACAACAATTGACGACCAGCAGATGAAAATTAAGATGTAAGTGTTTATTCTGTAGCTCAATATCATAGATAGATAGTATACGTGCCTGCCGTTTAATTGATTTAATGTTATATACTGTGTCCATGCCTGTCATTTAATTGATTTACTGTTATATATCGTATCTGTGTCCATCGTTTAATTGATTAACTCTTATATACTGTGTCTGTGTCCACCGTTTAATTGATTTACTCTTATATACTGTGTCTGTGTCTATCGTTTAATTGATTTACTGTTATAGACTATGTCCGTTCCTGCCATTTAATTGATTTAATATTATAGGTTGTGTCCATGCTGGACGTTTACTTGATTTAATTCCACGCCTGCCATATTATGTACTGTGTCAGTGTCTACCGTTTAATTGATTTTATGCTGTTACTGTTAAACAGAATGTGACCGTGTACGCCTTTTATATGATACAATGTTATAGACTGTGACCATGCCCAACGTTTAATTGATTTGATGCTATTTGGATCGTTTTTTTTGCAGTAGGTTTAATTATGTAATTCTTGCGCAAGTAATTTTTGAATTAATTAAAGCATTTGTAACTTAACATAATGAATTCTTCCGTTCAAATAAGTTATTTAACGAAGTTTACGTGTGCTTGCAAAGTAATTAGCAAAGAAATTTGTTTCCTCGTTTTACGTTGGAAACAGACGTCTTCTTTTTTTTAGAAATGAAAAAGCTATATCAAGAGTGAAACTAGAACCGCCCCAACTGTAACGTGTATAGTTTGAGGTAATGAGTAATTAAACTTGCATATAAATTTGAATAACAAATTGACTGTACTACTAACTGAATGCTCATTTATTCAACACCTTTAATTCTAATTTCTAGTTTGGAAGAATCTGTAACTCAGCTTGAACGAAAGAATATGACTTTAATGGGAGAAATACAATCTATCGGTACTGAAAAGGGTGAGAAGATCGACGTGTATAATAAGGCGGAGAGGGAAATAAAGTTTCTCAGAAATGAGTTGAAGATAAAGGAGAGAACATTGCAACTGAGTTTGATTGAGAGAAACGAGCTTCTTGATAGGTATACAAGCACGACTACATGTGCTTCATGTTTTAATGTCATAGTTATTAAAGAAAAGAAAAAAGAATTTCCAGAACTAACCAAAGTTGAAAGTTACTTTTCAAAGTTATTTCGTAATCTTGTTCGTCCATCGCAGATGCGAAGATGACCGTGACTTCTTCTAGGTGGTTAACTGGATTCTGTGTGTCCGGCGATGACTGATGAGGCCAATCCGGGCACGAAAGTACCTCCCGCACGTCTCACATCTGTGGTCTGTACGTTCGGTTTCAGCTATGGATGAGCTCACTGCCCTCTCTTTGCGAATAGCACGCTTCCTCCTACACTCCTCCATTCGTAACGTTTCTGAGAGTGAGGCCCCTTTAGTAATGTGTGTTCGCCAAGCTGAACGATCTTGCGCAAGACTCTCCAAGGAGTCTGTACACATGCCAAGTGCCTTCAGTGAGGTCTTCAAGGTATCTTTGAATCGCTTTCGTTGGCCCCCTGCCGATCTTGCTCCGTTAAGCAGCTCTCCATATAGTAACTGCTGTGGGATCCTATCATCTGGCATTCGACATATGTGGCCTGTCCATCTAACTTGCGAGCGTTGTAGCATGACGTAAATAGACTTGAGTTTGGCTCGGGCAAGGACATCGGTGTATGATATTTTGTCTTGCCACTTAATCTTGAGCAGCTGGCGTAGAGACGTCATATGGAAGTGATTGAGCTTCTTGGCATGTCTGGCGTAGACAGTCCATGTTTCGCAAGCATACAGGAGTGTTGTTAGTACGACTGCCCTGTAGACACTTATCTTTGTATGAAGTAGGATGCCTCTGCGTTCCCAGACTGTAGCGCGGATTTCGTATATTGTTAGTGCAAAAATAGAATATTTTCAAATCCCTTGCCCAAATGTTAAAGCTATTTCCAATCTTATTGATTACTATTTACTGCGAGAACACAGTTAATGTTTAAAAGAACATGTATTTTATATCATTATGAATCTCTAAGTGCATATATATATTAAGGTTAAGTGCTGTAACGTCCACAAAAATGGCAAATGGAAACTCTAACACGACAGAACTTGGTGAGGTACTGCGTCCAACCCAAATTGCTGACAAATACTCAAAACTGTTTGACAGTGAATGGACAGACGCGTTCCATCTTCTAACACTGGAAATGAAGGAAGAAAAAACTGTTATACAATGGTTGCTTGAGATTCTACAGGTAAGCAGTTTTGCAATATCTCGCAGTTTTGCAATATCTCACAGTTTGCACTACCTCGCAGCTTTGCAATACATCGCAGTTTTGCAATACCTCGCAGTTTTGCAACACCTCGCAGTTTTGTAATACAGTTTGCAATACCTCGTAGTTTTGCAACACCTCGCAGTTTTGCAGTACCTCGTAGAATGAGTTAAAGATAAGCTTACTGGAGATAATAATTTCGACATGAGCTTCTACTTTTTGATCATGTCAAAATAGTGCAAGATACTTTTGAAGGAATAAATGGAGTGAATAAATGGACATGCGCGTATGTGTGTAGAATATCTGTGTCGGGATTTCATTTTTTTTCATTGTTAATTGTCAGAGATACTCTGTACTACAGACTATAAGTATATGATAATTTTTATAATTGTTATCGAAAGTGTACTCGAATATCTTTGAATTAGCAAACCTGTGTTACATGGATACAACATTGAATGTGTAAAATTTAGCCTGCAATATTTCTAAAACATTCAATTTGGGCAGTACCATTTATTATTCGAAGGGGTGTTCACCGAAAATTTACTGACTGAATAGCGAACAGTGCAGACCATGATCAGACTGCACGGATGCACTGGTCGCAAAGGCAGAATCACTTGCCGCCAGCAAGCTAAGGGTTAAAAGAAAATGCTCGCTAAGGTTCATCTTTCTTTCAAGCGATGTAACTGTAAATGATTCCTTTATGGGTTAAAAAATGTTTACATAATGCAAATACATTTATTTGTTTTCTATGACATTTTAGCAATTGGTTGTACCTCTAAAATTAGTGAAATTTTATAATGTTTTCGATTTATTTGATTAAAATCACTAAAATCACAGCTCCGGGCAAACGCACACAAAATGTATGACCAGGAGTATAAATCTGAAGCAAACAATTAAGAGACGACATTTACATGTTCGCTTGACATTTTTTCTTTTTAAAAGATAATTGTGTAGTGTTTCTTTTCAGGATTCATACTGGTTTTGTGTCAACACAAACGAGTCACATACGAAACTGCTTCTTGACAGTTTGCTTCATCCTTTCAGACGGACATCTGAAACAAAGGTAAGAATCATGTTTACAAAAATTTATTTATGGTATTTTAACTCATTAAAAATATATGTTTCACCATTCAGATTGACATCTGAAACAAAGTTAAAAACATCAAATTTATAAAAATTTACTCATGGTTTCCTTATTCATCAAAAATTTCAATAAAGTATATTTATGAATGATTTTCGTATATGACCATTGGAAAAAAAAGATCCTCAAATAGAGGAATATAATTTTAACTTGAAGAAAATCATATTTTTGTATTGAAATGTATATATAGATTTGTGCAGTGCAATTTACTGGCAATGAAATTATACATTATGTTTACCTTTTACTTGTGTCACAGAAGTTTATGATTAATATACATTTTGTATCATAAAATATACACCATTTTGTATACAAAAAGGTAAATTATTTGTACATATTATATGTAGGGTCAAATACCATACAGATCGGATTATATAATATAGGATATCCATTACAAAATTTGAACTTAAAGAAAAGCTCTTTTTGCAAAACAGGCTGCTGACCCGCATGTGCTAGATGATTGTTCGAGGAATCTTCTCACTAATTTGAAGAGATCGGCCGCAAAGGATGTCGTGCCCCAGGTGCAAGTGGTATGTTATTGTTTAAATCCGGTGAAAATCCTTAATAACAGTTCGTGAATTTCATTTCAGTCTATTTGCAATAACATCTTGGGTAATTTATGAGCAGTTAGCTATTATGCGAAACAATTTAATTGGCTGGGTTGCGCGATATCATTGATTTAAAAAAAACAACATAATATTATATCATAATTATAATAATTTTTAATGCTTGATAACTGAGTATCATACGGTTTGTGCTTGTCATTTGCATCTAAAATATGTATTGTTTTTACGACTTGATAAACACTTTGTTACTTTTTAAACACTTGACGGTTGTTACTGAAAACAACAATAGAAATATTTAGATAGACGACCCGTAATGCCGGTCAACCGGCAATTTCAGTTCGATAACTCAATCTCCGTATGCGTTTTCGGCAAACTTCGGAATTACAGTCGAAAAAGCCGAAATCACATAATGGAAAAATACTTAAAGGAATGACACTTTTCGATCGTCATTCATGCGGGGCTCACGTCTTTAATTTTTAGCCTGCTGTCGGCAAGTGATTATGCGACCAGTGCAGACCAAGATCAGCCTGCACTCATGGTCTGCACTGCTGGCTATTCAGTCAGTAAATTTCAGTGAACACCCCTTCGAATAATAAGTGGTATTGCCCATTTTAGAAATTTAGCGGGAAAAGGTTAAGTCTAAATATTTCTGATGTTCAATATTCATGAATTACATCTAGCGGTTTTCAAATATTCACATATTTTTTCCAGCAATTTTTCCAAACTATGCAAAAAACAAAGAAGATATACTACGAGGACAAAACTGCAAAGAAACTGATGTCATACATAGACAAATGTGTAGAGTTATCCTGGTTTATGGTGAATCAAGATCCGCCCTGTGTTTCTTGATGATAAACCTCCAAAGCTGGTGACGAGTTGGACAGAGATATTTATAGATTTTACACAAAATCTGGTTCAAAAGTAGACTTTTTGGTGTGGCCAGCATTGTACCTTGCCAAAGGAGGATATTTATTACTGCAAGGTGTTGCCCAACCCAAACAAGAGGGCATAGCCTTGAGAATTGCTTCATCAAAGTCAGTTAGATCATATAACCATTTAAACTACGCGTAAAACGAGAAGAATATGTATTATCATAAATTACTGTTAAATAAAAAATGTATATGTTGATAGCAAGCATGGCGAAATCTACACCAGTAATAATACGCCATGTACCCGGATAATCCTAACTCTGTTCAGCGACCCTAACTCAGTGCCAACATGGCTGACAGAAAGACGATGTATGTAGTTAATTTCCTTGTCTTTTTTCATGTTTTTATGTGAGTATGCAATGTTACCTTAAAACTTTTGATTGTCATAATATCCTGTATTAATAACATGTTTTGTGTACTAAATATTTCAATCGAAATGTCACATTATGTAGCTGGAATTCATTAAAATGTACTCAAAAAAGTCTTCAAAATGAACATGTTTTATGTTTCTCACTGTTTTAAAGTACCAGAAATTGCAGTAAGACCTTACTTATTAAATGTATTAGTTCCATAAATATCTCTTTGACAATGTTTAACAGTATCAAAGTTTGAAATTGATTTTTATAGCTTAAAAATTGTATTGATTATGAGGTGGGTTTAAATTTGCGGATAATTCCTAACTGGTATAGGAAACAGTGCTGGATAAATACGAACTTAGAATGGATAAACACCTAACCAAACGAAAACGGCGGTTCGTCTGTGCTTTTTTATGGACTGTTGATGCTCGAAGTTCTTTGATCTACCCGCCCCTGCAGGGATGTGGGATTCCTATGTCCAACTTATCCGACTCGTGATTTTTTTGCCGGCGGACAAGTGCATTTTTCATTCTGTGTGTCCGCGAACAAGCATACTTTTTCAGGTATAAATTGAGAAAACATAAAATATCATTTAGATTGCGTGTTGCTTCAAGTATATGGAGGTGATAAAGATAATGGGTTCTTTGACTAGGTCTCGCGAACACTGTAACTCGGTGACTATGATAAAATATCAGAGAAGATTTAGATACAAGAAGATTTATTTAACGTCGGATAAGTATAAACATATAACACTAGCTTAAAGCTATTTTCCGGCAAACACATGTAAATAAGCTCGACATAAGTAAATCAGCTGTAATAAAATGCAAATAAGTTAAAGCACATTAAAGCAAATAAAGCATCTGGCTCTAAGTAGATAAGAAACAAATCACAAATTATCACATACATGTTACAGCGCATTAAAACAAAATAGCACATAGGTACTAGCAAATAAAAGGAAAAAGTAATTTACCACATACAGATTTAGCACATTTAAAGCAACATAAAAAAGATTAGCTGACACTACACAAAAAATAAGAAGAGTCACATTTTACAACATGCATTAAAAAAAAACATAAAAGAAGAAATCATATACATGCTAAAGGGAACATAAGAACTACTTAAAGTAGCTGAAGAAAAATATTTGCATCATCAGCATATAGCATTCTGTAACTAAAACTAAAAAAGGAAAACAAGGGTTACACACAGAGAACTAAAAGGACATTTAAAGACATCAGAAACGTAAACAACTTAAAAAAAAGTATTATGACAAGTTTGTAAGTAGAATTCCAACTGCTGAGACAATAAGTCACTGTCAAAGGAAATATTTGAGCCAGTAGTCAGCCAAATTAAAATCAAAAGCACACAGAGATCGCAAGTATGACTAAAACAAGCCGGAACGTTTTAAGAGTCTTTCTCTGAATTCATCTGGCTTTGCACCATTGCGTGGGCAGTGTTTCAGGCATGATCTCAAAAGATCCCGAACACTGCTTACGCGATTTCAGACTTTTATAAACGTTAAAAGGCAAATATTTCAACAGCTTATTTTTTACCACAGTTACTGTGATATGCTTTTTTTATTGTCCTAAATAAAGAACTCGATCTCCAGTCTATTTGCGCTTTCATGAAGGTTTGATATTACAAATCAGAGCAAGTGAAATTTGACTATGGACAAGTGGATTTTTAAGTTCCGTGGACAAGCGAAAAATGTAAGGATACCCACACCCCTGTCCCATCAGTCCATGCACCACTCCCTCACCCCACCACACCACACCACACACACACTTTTCTTCCCTATTTACCGTCTGAAAAATATCATATTTAATAATTAATCATAAATCTAATCCCATTTAAACAATTTCAAAAATATTCCATTAGCACCTCTATAAAAATCTCTTACACTATACGATATACAAGATTTGAAACAAACACAATTCTTCTGAAACAGTGTGTGTGTGTGTGTGTGCGTGCGTGCGTGCGTGTGTGTGTGTGTGAGAGAGAGAGAGACAGAGAGAGGGGGGGGGGGAGAGAGAGACAGGGTTGGGGACTACAGAACTTCGAACATCGGTGGTATTAAATATAATAATTTTGACTTTTATACTGAGTTATTTTTGAGGGTTTATCCAGATTTTTCCAAACATTGCTATTTGCATAATATTAAAAATATGAAAAAATATTTGACTGTAGTGGGCATACATATAACATCTTGTAAAATTAATGACAAATTAATTAATGAAGATTTTATCCTTACATTTTTCTCTTATCCACGGAACTTAAACCGACAATACCGCTTATAAAGTAATGTTTACAATAATCACACCATGTACATGTCAACTCATTCATTTCTATAGAATACTAGTCAGTTAGGTGTTTATCCGTCACGCAATTTCGTGTAAGTTAGGTTTTTATCCATTCCTCATGTAAACTGAGTTCGGTTTTTATCAGCTCAAAGTTAGGTTTTTATCCCTTTTCTCGCTGCCAATACATTTGAACATGTATTGTGTCAACATGTAGTGGGTTAACAACATAGTGTAAACGGGCCTATAAAGCAGTATATCTTTGCTTTCAAACAACAAAATACTCGAGGCATCAAAAGCATAGAAGTATTTTTAAAGATTTTTTGTAAAAGTTTTCATTGAAAAAGTTGCCTTGTTCGTCGTTTTTCCACCTGAAAACACAAGGGTTGATATATTTAACATGATGCATTTTGAAATAAATATACACTTGATCAATGGAGATAGATATAACAACAGAAACATTCCTTTATACATCGTAATTACACAGAAAACAAAGTTGTATCGGCTTTACATCCGCCATGTTGGCACTGAGTTAGGGTCGCTGAACAGAGTTAAGATTATCCGGGTACATGGCGTGAGTAAAGTTTTGTGATGTCGTTTCTATTGCGAATTGTGCCTTTCACGGATATGTAAATGACTTTTAGTGAAAAAATGTTTGGCTTGCACAGTATATTGGATTCTTGAAGATTAGAAACTGCAATAAAAGTTGAATTATTTAAACTAAGTACATGTAAAAAGGTAATGTACAAATAATATGACAAAGGGTCTGTCAGACTCCTTTTTGCTTCAAAGATAAAATCTATGTGTTTGATAAAGACCACTGTTTGTGTATTTTATTTATGACATCTGTATATTACCAATCCTGCCTTTTTTCAAATAAGTTTGAACGGTTATGTCTTGTCTTTCCTTTAAGGTCTGTCTATACGCATTCAAAAATACCAAAAATAAAGGGTGGCCATAATGCAAGGACACCATTGCCACGTGACTGGGTCACGTGATAAATACACAAATTATCGCATTAGTCGCTACGTCTTGATTTAAAAGTAAATGATACTTAAACGATTTTCACTCTATAACTTAAATCCAGTACTTAAATTCTATCGTATATCATTTTCATAAAGTACAAAAATGCACCCAATATAAATAGCCTTTTAAGGGGACGCATATTGTTACATTCACAGTTCATACAGAAATGCGGAAGGGGTGCATATTCAAGAAATCGATGGTGGGAAAATAAAAAACATATTCCTAAACTGATATAATACTGATGGACACCTGTAATATTCAGTATTTTGTGGATAAGTATGTGGTACTATTAATGTAATAGGAAAACAGAGGTCTTTGTGAAAGTACATTCAACACAAAATATTAAGCTTTTGTATAAGGAAAAAACAGGTTTTTTTACAATAACAGTGTTCCAAATAATGTTGAAGGGATGAGATTTTCTTTCTAACACACCAGATTTGCTTAAACATGTAAAAATTTAACGCCACGTCATTTCAGCTCGGGATGGACGCCATATTTCTCATTGACAAAAATGTAAACAAAAAAAATCAGAGTGGGATTAGCATTGCAAGGGCATAACATGACATTCTACACAATGAATACCTTAGAGCAGATATCTAAGATGCTACACAGGTCAGGCGGGTTAAATGCATAATGGCGATCACTTGAAATTTATCTTGAAAAGGTGGTTAACTTTTGTTAATTTACATGGTTTTTAATTTTCCCACGACTTCTCGGCGATTCACTGCAAATGTATTACTGCGCCGGACGAAAGGTAACTCTAATAAACAACGGGAGACAACTTAGGTGATTTTTAAAACAACATGTCGATGATTATAATTTCTTCTCAAATAATGAATCCTATTCAGATATTCGTCTTTAATATTAGAAAATTATTAATTTCTGTGGACATTTGTCAAAAAATATTACTTACATTGGACTACTTTGCGCATCAAACTGGTTTCCGCTTCAGTTGTGAGGCACTTCCGTTATACTTTTTGACAACAATAACAAAAACACAAAATGAATCAATAAAGTCACTTATAAACAGACTGCTACTTAAATCAGTGTAAGTAAAATTGTTGTTACAACATTATACATGTTCGTTACGTTATGAGATAAAGTTTATCTTGAACTGCATAATCCAATAATTACGTTTAGATGATATTGCATTTACAACTTATTTGACCCCATTTTTTACGTGAATGACAGCATTCTCGTGCACCTCGTGCAAACAGAGTTATGAAAAGTATGGTGGAGAGAATTCAAGGACAAATTATAAATGACATTAAAGTGAGGATAACTGTATATTCGTCCAGTTTTGATCATTGACATGCCTGCTGTGTATTAGTAACTTTTGTGAACAAGATTAGAATGTTACTTTTGCACATATACACATTGATTGGACCTCTCGACCAAATTTCATACCTTATTTTAGGGATTTTTAAGACAATACATTTTCAAAAGTTTGTTGAATGTGTTTTGATATTTAAGTGCATTGTAGTTCATGAATACCAAGTTAAAAATTAATAATGACAACATTTCTAGGCCCTTATTGTAAGCCACTAGACTTCTGTAACGATAAATGTTTAATGTATGAAGGGGAATATACTCTTTTAGTTTTGGAATGTGGCATTCCTTGACCACCGTATCTTTTCTTATGCACTACTTTGTAAACAAACTAAATAATGTGTTTTAGCTTACATATGCGAAATGAAAAGCAAGACAGTGACCATATTTCACATTCTTTCTTTAAATTAGAATCTGTAGGACATTGATAAATGTTTGGACAAGGTGAAGCACTATTATTTTCGCACCAAAAAGTCTTAATTGTTGACTTTGAATGTACACAATAAGTCTTATGTAATTCAACAATAACTTTCTTGTTTCAGTTTTCTCATTTTTATTTTAGTGAGCAATCCTTTGTGTACTTATAACAGTTGAAACAGTATCCATTTAATGTACCAAAACCTTGTACTTTTTTGCAGGTAAATTTTATCATACCCCACCCACTTTTTTCTAATTTCAAAGTATGCGTCCCCTTAATTGTGAATTTTGCTCCGGCCTGCTCGACACTAACAGCTGAAAAGTGTTTACTGCCTCCTTTGTGTGTAATTCATGACTAAAATATGAAGTAATGAAAAACATAAAGATTGTTCATCCGTTCTGTATGTATCAGCATGAACACATATGGGCAGACGATATCAAGTTTATCTTCTTCTGTACAACTGTTTGACCTTGAAAGCGATAAACAAATTTCGCCTGTGTGAAATTATATCGGCTAAAGATTTTTAGGTAAGCAGACCTTACTAGTTATACAATAAATCTTTGGGTGTGTAATGTTGATAGAATCTTTGTTTCTTTGTTTTATATTTGTTTAATGATATTACAGTATATTTTAATTTAACACAACTCTAGACCTCATAAGTAAATTTCAGTATATTTTGTTTAACACATTTAGTTCTTTCTAGAGCTCGTGAGTAAATTTTAGAATATTTTAGTTTAACACAGCTTAAAACCACATGAGTAAATTTCAAAATAAAAATGTGTGGGTTAGTAAATATGTATACTGTAAATGTTAAAAAATATATATAAGCAAAAACAGCAATATTGAAAATGTTTTCTTTTTCTTTTCAGGATTAGATTATTTCCCTTTGTTCATTTGACAGGTACCTGTGTGTGATCAACAATTGACACCAATATGGTTGAAAGTAAGTGTTTCTTGATACACTACGTATTATGTATTCTGTTCTGTTTATATTTGTTAATTCTTTTGGAATCCATATCAAAGGTATTTCAATTAAAATAAACATTTGGGCGTTTTTATGTAGATGAAACTGTACACGTTTGTCTATGTATGAATCAAAAACATGTATTTTCAGTCTACACACAAACGTCTTGAAGATCGTGCGTATTATAACTTTATATCACGAATTCTAACACATTTCTTATCAGACTTAAGGGTTTTTGTGACTGAGTGGTTAAGATTGCAGACTTCGAATTACTTGCCCCTTACCTCTGTGGGTTCATAACCATGCTTGTATTGCAGAATTCTTTAATGCGAGGAAGCCATCTGACTTGTTGTAGAATTCTTTAATGTGAGGAAGCCATCTAACTTGTTGCAGAATTCTTTAATGTGAGGAAGCCATCTCACTTGTTGTAGAATTCTTTAATGTGAGGAAGCCATCTCACTTGTTGTAGAATTCTTTAATGTGAGGAAGCCATCTCACTTGTTGTAGAATTCTTTAATGTGAGGAAGCCATCTAACTTGTTGCAGAATTCTTTAATGTGAGGAAGCCAACTCACTTGTCGTAGAATTCTCTAATGTGAGGAAGCCATCTCACTTGTCGTAGAATTCTTTAATGTGAGGAAGCCATCTCACTTGTTGTAGAATTCTTTAATGTGAGGAAGCCATCTCACTTGTTGTAGAATTCTTTAATGTGAGGAAGCCATCTCACTTGTCGTAGAATTCTTTAATGTGAGGAAGCCATCTAACTTGTTGTAGAATTCTTTAATGTGAGGAAGCCATCTCACTTGTCGTAGAATTCTTTAATGTGAGGAAGCCATCTAACTTGTTGCAGAATTCTTTAATGTGAGGAAGCCATCTAACTTTTTGTAGAATTCTTTAATGTGAGGAAGCCATCTCACTTTTTGTAAAATACTTTAATGTGAGGAAGCCATCTCACTTGTTGCAGAATTCTTTAATGTGAGGAAGCCATCTAACTTTTTGTAGAATTCTTTAATGTGAGGAAGCCATCTCACTTTTTGTAAAATACTTTAATGTGAGGAAGCCATCTAACTTGTTGCAGAATTCTTTAATGTGAGGAAGCCATCTAACTTTTTGTAGAATTCTTTAATGTGAGGAAGCCATCTAACTTTTTGTAGAATTCTTTAATGTGAGGAAGCCATCTCACTTGTTGTAGAATTCTTTAATGTGAGGAAGCCATCTCACTTGTTGCAGAATTCTTTAATGTGAGGAAGCCATCTCACTTGTTGCAGAATTCTTTAATGTGAGGAAGCCATCTAACTTGTTGCAGAATTCTTTAATGTGAGGAAGCCATCTCACTTGTTGCAGAATTCTTTAATGTGAGGAAGCCTCACTTGTTGCAGAAAACTTTAATTGAGGAAGCCCTCTAACTTGGCGAATTTTTAATGGGGAAACCATCTAAATTTTTCAGAATTCTTTTAAAGTAGGAAGCCCCTCTAACTTGTTGTGAAATTTTTTAAATTTAGGAAGCAAATTCTTTAAATTGGGAAGCCATCTGACTTTTTGCAGAATTCTTTAATGTGAAACCATCCACTTTTGCAGAAATTTTTTTTTTTTTTTTTGTGAGGGAAACCATCTAAATTGTTGTAAATTCTTTTAAAGTGAGGAAGCCTCAATTGTTGCAAATTCTTTAATGTTTGGGAAACCATTCCTTGTTTTGAAAACTTTAAAGTGAGGGAAACCTCTCACTGTTGAGAATTCTTTAATGTGAGGAAATCCCTCACTTTGTAAAACTTTAATGTGAGGAAGCCTCTCACTTTTTAGAATTCTTTTAAAGGAGGAATCCACTCATTGTTGTAGAATTTTTAAGTGGGAAGCCTCTAACTTTTTTGCAGAAATTTTTTAATGTGAATTCTTAATGTGGGAAGCCATTAAATTTTTGTAGAATTTTTTAATGTGAGGAAGCCATTTAAATTTTGCGAAATTTTTAAAGTAGAATTTTTTAATGTGAGGAAGCCATCTAAATTGTTGCGAATTCTTTTTTTGAGAATTCTTTTAAAGTGAGGAAAACCATCCATTGTTGTAAATTCTTTAATGTGAGGAAACCTCTAACTTTTGTAGAAATTTTTTAATGTGAGGAAACCTCCCTTGTCGTGAATTCTTTAATGTGAGGAACCATCTAACTTGTTTCAGAATTCTTTTTGTGAGGAAGCCTCTAACCCTTTTTCAGAAATTTTTTAATGTGAGGGGAACCTCTAACTTGTTGCAGAATTCTTTAATGTGAGGAAAAACGGCGTGGGAGCCCCAAGGGAAACAAGGGGAGGGGCCCTCAACCCCGTTGCAGTTTTTTTAGGGGCCAAGGAGGGCCCCCAAACGGCAGAATTTTTTTTGTAGAAAATTTTTTAATGTGAGGAAACCATCTAACCTGTTGAGAAATTTTTTAAAGTGAGAAGCCATCTAACTTTTTTTTAGAATTCTTTATGTGAGGAAGCCCTTTTAATTGTTGCGAATTCTTTAAATAGAATTCTTAATGTAGGAAACCATCTAACCTTTGCAGAATTTTTTAATGTGAGGAAGCCCTCAACTTTTTGTAGAATTCTTTAATGTGGGAAGCCATCTAACTTGTCGTAAATTTTTAATGGAGGAAGCCCTCTAAGGGCAAACAAAAAAAAAAAAACTTTTTTGGAAAACTTTAATGTGAGGAAGCCACTAAATTTTTTAGATTCTTTAAATTTTGGAGCCCTCTAACTGTTGAAATTTTTAATGTGAGGAAGCCATCAACTTTTTTAGAATTTTAAAGTGAGGAAACCATCTTTGTTGGAAAATTTTTTAATGTAGGAAGCCACTACTTTTTGAGAATTCTTTAATGGAGGAAACCATCTACTTGTTGCAGAATCTTTAAAGTGAGGAAGCCATCTACTTTTTAGAATTCTTTTAAAGTGAGGAAGCCATCTACTTTTTGCAGAAATTTTTTAATGTGAGGAGCCATCAACTTGTTGCAGAAATTTTTTAATGTGAGGAAGCCCTCCACTTTTTTAGAATTTTTTAATGGAGGAACCAACTTTTTTAAAATCTTTAATGTGAGGAAGCCTCTAACTTTTGCAGAATTCTTAATGTGAGGAACCATCTAAATTGTTTAGAATTCTTTAATTGGGGAAACCATCTACTTTTTGCAGATTCTTTTAAAGTGGGGAAACCACTAAATTGTTGCAGAATTTTTAATGTGGGAAGCCATCTAAATTGTTGAAATTCTTAAAGTGAGGAACCATCTCACTTGTTTCAGAATTCTTTAATGTGAGGAAGCCTCTCACTTGTTGAGAATTCTTTAATGTGAGGAAAGTCATCTCACTTGTTGAGAAATTCTTTAATTGAGGAAGCCATCTCACTGTTGTAGAATTCTTAATGTGAGGAAGCCATCTCCACTTGTTGCAGAATTCTTTAATGTAGAATTCTTTAATGTGAGGAAGCCATCTAACTTGTTGTAGAATTCTTTAATGT
The DNA here is from genome assembly GCF_021730395.1 of Mercenaria mercenaria. Taxonomy (NCBI): domain Eukaryota; kingdom Metazoa; phylum Mollusca; class Bivalvia; order Venerida; family Veneridae; genus Mercenaria; species Mercenaria mercenaria. The sequence continues at coordinate 53,145,684 of NC_069365.1, forward strand.
GAGGAAGCCATCTAACTTGTTGCAGAATTCTTTAATGTAGAATTCTTTAATGTGAGGAAGCCATCTAACTTGTTGCAGCAGAATTCTTTAATGTGAGGAAGCCATCTCACTTGTTGTAGAATTCTTTAATGTGAGGAAGCATCTACTTGTTGCAGAATTCTTTAATGTGAGGAACTTGTTGTAAAATTTTTTAATGTGAGGAAGCCATCTCATTTTTGCAAAATTCTTTAAGTGGGGAAACCCATCTACTTGTTGTGAATTTTTAATGTGGGGAAAAGCCCCCATTGTTGCAGAATTCTTTAAGTGGGAAGCCATTCCTTGTTTTAAATTCTTTAATGTGAGGAACCCATCAAAACTTGTTGCAGAATCTTTAATGTGAGGAAGCCATCTAACTTTGTAAAATATTTTAATGTGGGGAAAGCCATCTCCTTGTTGTAGAATTTTTAAATGTGGGGAAAGCCACCCCAACTTGTTGCGAATTCTTTATGTGAGGAACCCATCTCCTTTTGTAGAATTTTTAATGTAGGAAGCCACTAACTTTTTGTGAATTTTTTATGTGGGAAGCCCCAAACTTTTTGTAGAATTTTTTATGTGAGGAACCCCTCATTTTTGCAAAATTCTTTATGTGGGGAAAAAGCCTCTCATTGTTGCAGAATTCTTAATGTGAGGAAGCCTCTACTTGTCGGATTCTTTAATGTGAGGAAGCCACTAACTTGTTGTAGAATTCTTTAATAAAAAGCCATCCATTGTTTTTTTTAGAAAACTTAATGTGGGAAACCCATCTAACTTTTTGCAAAATTTCTTTAAGGGAAGCCATCAAAACTTGTTGCGAATTCTTAATGGAGGAAGCCTTCATTGTGAGAATTTTTAATGTGGGGAAACCCCTCATTTGTTGCAGAATTTTTTAATGTGGGGAAAAAACCCCATCTCACTTTTTGAAAATTTTTTAAATGTGAGGAACCCTCTCACTTTTTGCAGAATTTTAATTGAGGGAAACCCCATTAATTGTTGCGAATTCTTTAATGTGGGGAAGCCTTTCTCACTTGTTGCGAATTTTTAAGTGAGGAACCCCTCTCATTGTTGCGAATTCTTTAATGTGAGGAAGCTTCACTTTTTTGCAGAATTTTTTAAGTGAGGAACCTCTATTTTTGAAAATTTTTTAATGTGAGGAACCCTTTCCCCTTTGTTGCGAATTCTTTAATGTGAGGAACCATTATTTTTGCAGATTTTTTAAATGTGGGGAAACCCACTCACTTTTTGTAAAATTCTTTAAGTGAGGAAGCCTTTCCATTTGTTGTAGAATTTTTTAATGTGAGGAGCCATTAATTGTTGCGAATTCTTTAATACCAGTTTGCTTAGGAAAGGGTTGAGGGTTTACCAGGTGCCCGAATGTTGAAAAATGCCCGGGGGAAGGAGGTGTTGGGGGGGGGGGGGGGGGGGGGGGGGAAATAAAGTTTTTTTCCCAATTTTTAATGGTGACTTTTCCATTTAAATCATATTAAATTTCCTTTTCCAAAAAGTTTGAATTATTTTTTATTTACTTTTAAATTTTACAATTTAAAAATCAGAAAACGTATTAAAAAATCAAAAATGAATTTAATAAATTTAAATTTTTTAATTTTTAAAAAATTTTTAAAAAAGGGGTTTTTTTTCCCTTATTTTTAAAAAAATAAATTTGTTTTTGGTTTTTTTTGGTTTTTTTATTTTAAATATTTTTATAAAAAATAATACCGGGGGGGGGGGGAAAAAAGCCCGGAAAAAAAAAAAGGGGGGACCGGGAAAATTTTAAAAAAAGGGTTTTTTTAAGGGGGGGGGGTTTTTTTAAAAAAGGGGGGGGGGGGGGCTTTTCCGAAAACGTCAAAAAGGGTGCCTTTTGTAGGGGGGAGCCCGGGGTTGCCCCGGGGGGGCCCGTCCGGCCCGGGCCCTTTCGGTTTGGGGGGGGAAGGGGGGGCGGTTTTCCCGTCCCGAAAAATTTTCGGGGGGTTTTTTTTCCCCCCCCGGGGGGGGGGGGGGTTTTTATGGTTGCCCCCGGGGGTTTTAAACGGGGGGTTTTCCGTTTGTTTTCCCGCTGGGGCCTCTTGCGAATTTTTGGAAAACCAAAATTTTCTTAAGAAAGGAAAAACCCCAAAAACGGGGCCCCCGGGGGGGTTAAAAAGGGGGGGGGGGGGGGGGGAAAAATGCGGCCGTGCGAAAAAAACCCCCGGGGGGGGGGCCCCGGGGGGAAAGAAAAGGGGATCGGTTTTGGGGGGGGGCGGGAAAAGGGTTTAAAAAAGGCCCGGGGATTAAGGGCAGGGGGTTCTTTCTTCCGGGAGCGGGGGGGAAAAAAAAAAGGGGGGGCGGGGAAGTGGTTCCCCGCGGCGGGGCCCCCTGGGGGGAAGGCCGTTTCCGTTTTGGGGTGGCCTTTTCAAAGCAAAGGGGGCGGGGAAAACCGGAAGGTTTCTGTGATGTCCAATGATATCCCTTTTTGTAAAGATTTTTCAGATATTGAAGAAAGCTTTGTTTGTTTTTTCCAGTGTTAAAGTTTGTGGTGAATTTAAAATTACCGATGAGATTCAGAAAACGTTTCGTTTGAAGACGGTTTTTATAGTTGTCAAGTAAGTGTTTTCCGTTCTGTTTTAACCAATGACATGTAAACGTAAAACATACATTGACGATTTGCATTGCATTTAAACACATAACAATGTACTTCACATGTACATAGGTAACAAACGTATGACTGCACTGATAACTACATGTGTAACCTTAGTTATACAAACTTGACCACTTCACCTGATATAATGATGTTTAAAGTATTATAGATAAAATGTACGAGTTTCTGTCTACAAGTAAGCAGTATAAAGACATTATTTCATAGTGAAACATGACTGTGATATTTCTTTATTTGAGTTTTATTTATTTAGGTTTGTGATACACGGTCTAGTAGTAAAGGCTGGGATAATCAAGACTTGAATTCCACAAGAATTGTTCCAAAATGACAGGCTGATCAGGCGCCAAGAATGGTTACCGATTTCTTACTTGCGTGATGCTTGGCACTCACTAAAGGAAATTTTGCGGGAGGTGAATGTTGTCTCATCAGTCAAAATGGCTGACCATTTCTCTGTAGAAGGGAAAGGTTCACTTAATAAAGAAACACTTTCCGTTTGTGTAGATGAAGCCTCGTATTTAACAATTTAGCTATATTTCAGAGACTTGTTGGACGAAGAGGAAATAACTCAAATATGGAAGGTTTTGAATGACCCGAAAGGAATCTTAAAGCATGCTTATGAGGTATTTGTCGTATAACAAATCCTTTTGGGCAATACATTTATACTATTACGGTTTTAATAATTACCAAATGACTAATCTTAAATTTATACCCACTCAGTGTTAATGGTGCATTTAGCAAGTAAAAGTACACGCATATGATATCGAAAGAAAAGTTTACCTTTATGAAGTCTAGTAATAAGAAAAATGAAGTTGCACAGGAAAACACTATATTGATACCATTTGCCTCACCTTAGTTATTGTCAGAAGCAATGGGTGATACAAAATAAATAACGGACTGAAGCTATCAATGGTTGATCCTTCAAAATTAACACAAGAACGTTAGAAACAGCACGAAACAAGGTTTTCAACATTATGATCTTTACTCCAAATAGCCTAAGATGCAATCCCAACCTTTTTTTTCTCCTTTCTAGCTACCAACACACCAACCTCCATTGTCCATTGTAATTTTGTATCTATAATTAGAGTTATTGAGCAAAATATTTTTTTTTCTTCTTAGTTACAGCTTCGTAACCTTGACCTCAGTTGCTAAAACATCAGTCCCATTCTGCAAACCTGCCATTCACTAGATTTGGTGACAAAATGTCAAATCGATCTTGAGTCATTAACGGTAAACCTGTTTGACGATTCAAAAAGGTTACTGACGAATATTGTGTGTGTGTGGGGGGGGGGGGGGGGGTATTTCCAGTAGCTGTGATATTGACCTTGAACCTTTACACCCCAACTGCAATCCAATTGCTAAAAAGGGACGTCCTCACTAGGATAAGAACAGCTATCCGTTCTCTTCCCTGTCAAATATTTTACAGTCAAAAAGATAGAGACAACTGTATTTTTATACAGACGGGAAAGTCTACCATAAAGTTAAGAATTGTGGACCTAAACATTGATCCTTTTAGTCCCATAAGCATTCCCAGCTTGTAGGCAATGTTTCATTACAACTTGACTAAAGTGATTGAGCGGGGTTTTTTATATCTTTTTTGGTAAAATGAACTGTGGAAAATCGTATTGGAACGTCATATAGTTTGATTTTTCAAACCCCCTATTTCTTTCAAATCAGTAAAAACAGACCGCTGTATAGAGCCTTAATGTCTGAATGTATGACGTTTATACACTAAATAGATTATGAAATATTACAATACTAACACTCATTCTTTTTCAACTTTGATACTATTTAAGAAGTTTAGCAATATACTAAGTACCGGTGGTAAAATCAAATGAAATGCAATTTAAATAAGATATAGTTAATTGTCCTCAAGTTTTCAATAACAAAAGAAAAACTGCACAGATCTATTTTTCATTCAGACTCTGGAGCCTGATGGCCATAAAATACAGCGCATTCTGTATTGTCATCCCGGAAATGACGTCACAGGTATAGTGTCACGATCAGAGAAAATTGTCAATGCGTGTGAAAAGGTAAGGGCTAATCTGATATTTTTTGTTAATTCATAATTTTCATCATATAACATCATCCACAGTCTGCATGAATATGAATAACTTGAGTCTTTGCCGCTCACGATTAAACTCAGTTGAAAGTGAAATAAAGTCATGTCATGTTTTTGTTTACATATAAATAATAACACATATATGATAAAATATAATAAAATGTCCTTGTTCATTATTGTATTCTTTTAGTATGTGTATCCGTTAATTATTGTTGAACATTTACGTAAGGCGACATATAGGCCCGTTGGGCCAGATGTTTAAAATTTGTAATATTTCATATGTATATATCGGTGCCATGCACATGTCACTATAATAAAAGATTATCTTACATTATCTTATCTATATGCCATGACATCATAGCCCGAAGCTATTATCTAATTGACCAGACGCCGGCTGTCAATCAAACCAATAAAAAGAAAGCGACAACCCCAAACAATGCGTTTATTGAAAGCACACCCCAACGGTGGTATGTGTTGTACTTTGGGCTATTCTAATTTTGTATTTTTTTTTACAATTTTGCCCCTTTTTCTTTTCAAAAGATACGACACCAGAGCTAAAAGGGACTTTGCTGAGATATTAAAAGCGAAATGAAAAGTTTAGATAAATACTTTTTAACTAGATAAATTATCTAGTCGGTAGTCAGCTTAAGAATGGCCAGTAGAAATTCTCTGTCAAAATAACCTTTTTTCGTTCATATTAACTAATATGGTCAGTCTTTATAAGCATGATTTAAAACAGCATGAATATTGGAAGACATACTAGGTATAAATCCGACTGTTTGGTTGGGCATTTCTTTGCTATTTTTTACAAACCACCGAGTAATAATACAGTTTGCAAGGAAATAATATATCTGTGGCTTTTTTAAAGAATTTACTAGATTAATATACATTAATGACTTTGTGAAAGCCCATTCAAAATTAACACGTTAATTCTTAGTACTAAATCGGCATAATTTACTACAAATTATTCTGTTTAAAAAATATAGCACAGTTAGCTTTGTATTTGTCTGTATCAAAATGGTGAACTTATATTTTTGCCTTCTATGATTATACACAAAAAATGAAATAAAAAAACACTGATAATATACATAAATTACAAGTCTTTGTTAACATTTTGTCAGTTTCATTCGTGTCCAGGTAGGACGTATGTATTAAAGATGCGAATAAATGCTGATCATTCATAAAATGAGCCGTGTCATGGGAAAACCAACATAGTGGGTTTGCGACCAGCATGGATCCAGACCAGCCTGCGCATCCGCGCAGTCTGGTCAGGATCCATGCTGTTCGCTTTTGAAGCCTATTGAAATTGGATGTGCAGGCTGGTCTGAATCCATGCTGGTCGCAAACCCACTATGTTGGTTTTCTCATGGCACGGCTCAAATATTGATGTTTGTTTATTCCAGATGGCCTGCCCTGCATGTAAGAATGGCGGTAGTTGTTTTAAGTGCGACAAATGTGGCGCCTTACAGTGCAAGAATAAATCGTGCAAGAACTTTAGTCCTAAGGCAGCCAGCGGCTGTGCAAGTTGTGGCAAGTCTGGGGGTCAGAAATCTGTATAGATAAGAACTTCTGTTTGTATAAAGGTAAATTTGTTTATTTCTTTAGAAAGAACGAAATGAATATGGAATGACATGAAAAATTTGTATGAGAAATGTTAATTAATTATGAATGCCTTTACGTGTTTGAAACTTCAGTTGATCTTTTATCACTTTTAAACAGTTGCGTTACATTAAAGCAATATAATTACAGTACGAAATCAAATATACGCGTTTAGTCTCAACACTCTTAAAACAATAAAAAATCTTGATTTAGATGTGAAAATGAAAGCAATATGGATGTTAGAGTACAGGTTAACAAAGACCAAACTTAAACAACAACAACAACTACCCTACAACGAAATTGAGAAGAAACGCACAGTTTTACATATTGCAGTTATATCAGCACATAATCACGAGAATTTGGCTGTGTCTTTAGAAATGCAGATTTTCAATTATTGGTTTTGTTTCTTTTTGTAGACTGACCGGAGAATGGAACAAACACGACAGACATCATCCGTCGTTTCATTGCTAAAATAGAATTGTGTCAGTCATGTATTTTTCTTTAAATGAATGATAAATATTTTCACTGACAGCTTAGACTATGTTTAATTCATTGCCATATATTTTCTCGCTTTTATCCAATAAATATTTCTCTCCTTAACAGTTATTTGTTTTTACTCCAAACCAGGGGCAAAGATCAAACAAACAAAAAAAAAAAAAACATCCCGAGAACGCAACCCCCTTCCCCCTCCCACAAAAAAAAAATACTACAGGATATATGTATGAATGTATATGGATGATTGACATTAACACAAACTACAAAGACAAAGTAAAATAGTGAGACAAAAAGGAAAAAGCTAATGAAGGAACACATTTTGGCGCCGCCTTTGAACGGTCTATGGCAAATACACCATCGGAAATTCAAAACCGGTTAATGGTGAGCACAAAACAGCCCGCGTTATCCCAGCATTTTCCAAAGTATAACAGGAAAGTCCATGAAATAAAATTTATCCCCGACAGGAATCCCTAGTAATGTTAGCAGAAAGCACGAGATCAAAATATACACCATGAAATAAAATCTTGAAATAATGTTATCGTTTCTCTTCAGAACATATATACCAAATTGAAGAGGCTTTCTCGAAAGGTGCCTTTGTTTGGAAGTATAATTTTTGCTCTTTATAACAGGCTTATTGACCATCCATAGCCTATTCAATATAGTACATAAAACTTTTTCACAACTATTTTCTTTTTCACAAAAACGTAACTATTGTGGTAGGACCAAATTTGAAGAAATAAAGATGGCAGTGTGTTGAGGAATATAATCTTTATACTTCACGCTTCCATCTAAACATATTTTTTTTGTAAAGAAACAAAGCCTAAAATAATCCATTGGGTAGAAGAATGGACAAATCGAAATTGTCCTTCTAATTTACTTGTCAAGATTTTCGTGCTATTATAAAATTGCGGAGTTATTGTCCTCTTTAAGGCAAAGACAATCCGTCGATTTGTGAAACAAATACGCCGATACTTCAATTAATTACTGATAATAAGGTAGCAGTTGGTAGTTTCCAGCCTTAGATGCGAAAATCTTAAAATAAAGGTAAGTGTCAAAACTGAAGGCCCTGTTTTCATTCAAAATGATATTCAGTGCGGATTTTGTGCTTTGGTGCTGTGTAATGGACATTTAAAAAACTTCTGACAAGCATTTAGGCGACCTTAACGGAATTGGTGTCCTGAAGTTGGTCCGATGCGGATCTGCGAATGTTGCTTGCTGGCTCTATGTGCAAATGTCAAAACAACAGAGGCCTAATTCAATAAGGAGTACTGAAAAAAGTAACCGGTTGACAGATAGTTTTGTTATGCAGAATAGGTACAGGAGAGGTTTGTGTTGAAGGCACTGTGCATTGCTGGACTCCATTGTTGGTCCATATTTTTGCAAACCTATGTTTCACTATTAGCTATACGTATGGACTACACAGTCTTATAAATGGCAAATATTTCTATTGGATTTTAAGAAAGCATACAAATACATGATAACTATATGCTTTATTTCTTTCAAATCACATTGTTTAGCTGATTTCTGCTGAATCGAAGGAAGACGGTCTCCGGCCGGCTTGCGAAAAGTCCCAAAACTGGCATCTGCTACACTGTAAATGGAGAGAACACCGGGCGCGTTGATCTGTGTTCAATTTTGGAACACTACGTGTTATACTCTGAACACCGATGTTTAGTACAAATGTTCTGTGTACGATTGGAACGCTTGATTTGAACGCCAGCATTCAATATTAGATCGCCTTCCAAGAAAAGTCTAGACATATTTTACTGTTTTGAGTTGTAATGAACTAGGGGTAAGTTATTTTACCGGTATATTGTTAATTGAAGTTTCAGTGAATGCATAAAAATGAAATAACTATATAAAAACATTGACAGGAAATTTTATATGAACAGGGGCATTCATTGCATGTTCTATCTGAGAACGCCGGTGTTATGTCTAAAAATAGAATTTTTCAAGAAAGCGTCTATCAGTACCGTGAGTACGTCATCAACAAGCGCCTCAAGTTTGGCGGAAACAGGAAACTGGAAGGATAATCCGGAATAATTTGTTATGAAGTAATTTTTCTGCTATTTGCATATCTTCTTAGCTTGAATACTTTGTTCATAATTTATATTTAAGTTCCACCCGCCAGATCTACAGTATGGTGTTTACTAGATAGATATTCCATGTAAATTCAAACAGGCAGCACTTATGTTGTTGTCGACATGAAATACTTTTAACTTTTATTTTAGGTCACATGTTGAGCAGGTGCAATTGGCTGCTTATTCAAACAATGAAACTGTCTGATAGCTCTACATAAAGCGTATAACGAACAAAAGTTGAAACAAAGTTTGATCGGAAAAAGAAGGGCATATGTCATTTCCAGACTCCTAAAGTGATCACTGAGGTTTGTTTGTTAAAGTTAGATGATATTTCTGTTCTGTTAAACAAACTAGTACGCTAGGATCATTGAACAATACTCTCATTAAGTGCTAGTATGATTTTCTGAACCTTTAGCTGGGACTTGAACCTGCTCTTATAAAACAGTGCCTGGCCTTTGGAAGTTTGAGTTGAATTACTGATTTTCATGAATAAGGTTTATGATATTTTACATCAGCATATATACCTAATTTTAACATAAAGCATTATTTCGCATTTAATAGGTTTATACAACATTCAAATATCCATCTCTGTACCTATTTTAAAACAGCAAATAGTTTTATTAATGCTCCAATATCGAGAAATTTAAATGCTGTTTACATAATGAAATCCATTTTTCTTTTGCCAGGTTGTTAATGAACAGGACTTTAAGGTCATATTGGAGGTAAAAGAAAACACTCCTCCAAAATTAGTGATATTTACCAGAAATGACAAAGCAGAGACAGCCTATTTAGTAGGAAATTGTACTGCCACTAGGTGCAATAGGGAGAGTACAGTGTTATTTGCAGTTCAGTTATTTGCAACATTCTGTGTTTTCGACATTGAATATCATTCTTAAGCAATGTCTTTAGGATTCTTGCAGCATTTTGTATTTGAAGAACAGTATACAAATGAAAGTTAAGAAAATCATTTTTTTCTGTGAGAAGTATAGAACAGTATTTAAATAAATGAGTTACATGGTTAAGGTATTGGGAGGATAATAAAATTAGCAGTCACTCCTTCTTCTGAAATATCATTCTGGTTTGTATTTTGCTGAAGTCAAATGCAGCAGTTCAAGATAGAGAATAGTTTTCAGTAATGCTAATACCACTGGTCTCTTCTGAGCAGAAAGATTGACATTTTTCAAATAATATTACTGGGTTTTTCAAAATAGTGTTTTTGATACTGAGCAGGGACATATTTTACAAAATGGACTTATTGTTACTGAACAAGTTGATTGACATTCTCAAAATGTTACTATTAGTTCTGAGCAGACATGTTGGTATTTTCTAAATGCATTTGGGACTGAGCAGGTTTTTAACATTTTACAAATGAAATTGTATATATATATTATTGCATATTACAGTAATTCATAAATAAATGTGTACTTTCTTATGTTCTGAGCTGTATGCAAGAATAAAATAGTAGTATATCTTTCTATATTATTTTATAAGTCTGTCAAGGTTATGTCTGGTCGAAATGTTGGTTTTGTGCCACTGATGAAATTAAATGTAAATAGTATTTCCAACCTTACCTGATTTATTTGCTTTGGGAAAAAGTCATAGTCATGTGCCAGTGTCTTTTTGTTAAAAAAATATCCTGAATTTTTCTTAAGTACCATTTTATCTTTGAAACTTGGATTATGACCATCGTCTATTTGCAGGAGTACAAAATTCTGTCAATATTTTTTCCATTATGGTAATGTTTTACACAGTTTCTAAAATTTTTAGGACAGGGAATACTTTTACAGGAAATTATGTTCAAAGCATAATATCTTCTTTGATGTTTTTATGACAGTTTTTTTTTCAGGTATGTTTAAAATACAACTAAAGAACACTATACGTGTACATCAAAAGCTTGTAAAATAGTCAGATTAAGTAGTTGCACATGATGTTGGTAGTTTTTCTTCAAAATGTTTTTTGAAATAAAGTTGTTTTTTTTCAGCAGTAAATATTATCATGTATAACAAATATCCTTTAGAAAAACATGTCTCTTATCCAGTGTTCAAAAATGAATGCAGTATGTTCAACTAATGCTCATATTCTTAACGTCCATGTCTTTGAACATGTTCTAGGCGTTCAATATCTGTTGCAATGGAATTGAACACGTCCGGAGTTAAACAAAAGAACACTTCCAAGGGTGTTCACAGACTGTTCATTTACGGAACTGTAGGTGTTACCAATCTGAACACTAACATTAAAAAATAGAACATGTCTGGTGTTAAAAAAGAACACCTGGCTGTTCATAAGGTGTTCCACAACAGAACAGCTGGCTGTTCATCGGGCGTTCTTTCTTTGAGCAGCTAGTGTTAAAAATTTGAACACTAGTATTAGGATTTTGAACGCAAAGACGCGTTCAATATCTGTTGCAAATTGGCGTTCAAAGCGTGTTCAGTTCCTTAACACTTACATTTACAGTGTACCTAATGTGTGGACCGTCGTTGTTTCGCCAGCTCGGCATACAGTATGGGTTAACGCGAGAACACGATGCAATGGAACGAAATCACGATGCGGTCGATTTTTAAAAAGGAAATAAGAATTAAAAAAAATGAAAATTATACTTTACACTCTGTTTCAAATACAATTTACAAAACAGTCTCTTGCAAAAGAGGAATTGCGTGCTTATTATCAAATCGTACCAATTTAACATTATTTTGTGTGTTTGTGTGTATATATATCATTCCGGTGTAAAGAAGTATTTCGACCCCCATAGAATAATGACCCCCCGGTCATTATTCTATAGAAAAAGTGACCCCCGGTCATAGTATTATGACCTCCAGATCATAGTACTGTGACTCCCCCACGTGAAGTAAACTGAACCTCACGAAGAATATTGACTCCCATAAAAAAACGATCCCCGGTCATTTGGTCAAATTTAGTGATAACTCATGTATCTAAGGCCTAATTGCTGCATTTTATGCCTCCACTCGGGGGAGGGGGGCATATAGATTTGCCCTTGTCCGTCCGTCCGTCCGTCCGTCCTTCCGTTTGACCATTAGCCCCAGATACCATCACTTGACACAGAAATCAGAGCATTCCGCAACGGGAAAAGGGATTCTATTTCTAGACGCTGTATCTTGGTGTATACATTTTTTTTCAGGAAAATAACAATTCACAATACCTTCACAAAACACACCAGTGTCAATAATCCCTGCAAACTTCGGTATGAAGTAATTGTTCAGAAGAAAACTGCACAAGAAACTGCTAGCATAGAACTTAGTATTAATAGAAGTTGCAATACTTAGCAGTGGCAGTAAAGTACGGTAGCGGCAACAATAGAAAGTAGTAGTAGTAGTAGTAGTAGTAGTAGTAGTGGTAGTGGCAGTTGCAGTAGCAGCAGCAGCAGCAGCAGCAGAGGAATAAGTGACAGCAACAACAGCAGCAGGAGAAGAAGAGGTAGATGTACAAGACGTATTAGTGGAAGCAGGTATAGTAGTATCAGTTGTAGCAGCAGTAGTAGTAGTAGAAGTAGAAGTAGTAGTAGTAGTAGTAGAAGAAGAAGAAGTACATGTAGTAATAGCAATAGAAGTAGCGGCACCAGTAGTAGTAGTACAATCAAAATGTTAACTATTGGCAATAGAGGGTATTAGAGTTGTAGATCTAGTAAAATTGTCCGTTAGATTTGGTGGGGATCACTTTTCAATAGATATTATCGTCGAAAGTCTTTTTAGGAGCCGGTGTTTTACACGGAAAGAGTAACTTTTTTAAATAGAATAATGTCCGGGAATCGATATTGTATGATAGTTCGTAGTAATTTTGGCAGTGAGTATTTTACATGGAAGGAGTCAGTTTTTCTATAAGACCAAGATCAGCCTGCACATCCGTGCAGGCTTATCATGGTCTGTACTGTTCGCTATTCAGTCAATAGATTTTCCGCGAACATCCCTTTGAATAATAATTGGTACTTCCCAAATTGAATGATGGACCAGTCCATTTTAGAAATTTAGCAGTGTAAAGGTTAAACTGAAATACATTTGTATCTACTGTGATGATAACAAAAACAATTGCAATTTTGTTGGAGATATTTCGAACAATAAACAACAAACCACACCCACTTCAATAGCCCGGCTTCTTAAAACAAATAATCATTTGATAGGGAAACTTTTTTAAGGAAAATTCAAAACAAGAAATGAAACTTATTTTCCATACATTACAGGGGACGTGTTGTTTCAACATTGTAATTTGCTACACACCAGCGATCCAAACGATTCTGACATGAGAAGATGGGCTTTTGTTGCTTGTTATAACAGGCGGAGTAACTCTTCCTTTAAAGAACATCATCACCCGTCTTACAGGCCGCTTCATAAAGTAAATCTGGCGCTTACTATGTACACTTATTTTTCAATAATTATAAAATTTAGTTCAGCTTTTTTATCGTTATCGTGATGGTTTCTTTTATGTATTTGTTTTAGTGATTAACGAGTTGAAGCATTAATGCCCCAGCCATAGTGTCACGATTTGGCCGCCACGTTTAGCTACGTAAAGAAACGTGGCTACAACGTGAGCCAACGTAGAACAACGTGGCTAAAACGTGATCAAACGTGACAAAACGTGAACTGGAATTTTGGACATGTTCAAAATTCGCTCCCGTTTTCCAACAGCATACTACAACATGGCAACAACGTGATGAGAACGTAGTACAACATAATATAACGTAGCAAAATCGTAACAGATCGTAAACTTAGCGCGTCCGGCCAGTTGATATTACCCTAGTCATAGTGTAACGTTTTGGCCGCCACGTATAGTTGGTAATTTAGGCAAGCCAGCTAGCCAATGCATGCCGAGTTTTAGCTGCACGTGATTGCAGCATGGATGCAGCGAGGCATAACGAAGCACAGCGTAGAACAACTTGGCGGCAGCGAGGCAACAGCGTGGCTATCACGTGGCTAGCGCATGGCGACATTTTGGCACATCGTGGCACACGGCTGAAATTTCCACAAACGTGGTTGTCAGAAACGGGACACAACGGCGCGGCAAAAACGTGACACTATGACAGAGGCATTAGTATTTTATTTTCTAGCTACAACTGCTTCAGCTTCACGCATATCAGTCTCGCGTGCCAGAAGACTACCGGCTCGTGACTATGACGAACCTCTGATGGATGAGAATGTGAACATTTAAATGAGTCGGATTAATTTAATTAAATTGAGGCATTCTGACGTCTAACTGGGAGACCTCCGATTCAGTGAACAAACTGGTCTGCCAAGAAAGTCCCTTCTTATTTTTGTCATAAATCCAAAGCAAAAATCAAGCATCACTCGCACGCTTAGCTCAATAGGGAGAGCGCAGATCTACGGATCAATTTTTTATTTTGTTGGGTTTAACGTCGCACCGACACAATTATAGGTCATATGGCGACTTTCCAGCTTTGATGGTGGAGGAAGACCCCAGGTGCCCCTCTGTGCTTTATTTCATCACGAGCGGACACCTGGGTAGAAACACCGACCTTCCGTAAGCCAGCTGGATGGCTTCCTCACATGAAGAATTCAACGCCCCGAGTGAGGCTCGAATCCACATTGAAGAGGGGCAAGTGATTTGAAGTCAGCGAGCTTAACCACTGGGCCACGGAGCTTCACCCCCCCCCCCCCCCCCCCCCCCACCCTCCAGACGCTATGAAGTCAAAAGACGGACAAAACTTTTTGACTTGGTACAATACTCACAGTTATAGGTCATATGGCGACTTTCCAGCTTTGATGGTGGAGGAAGACCCCAGGTGCCCCTCTGTGCATTATTTCATCACGAGCGGACACCTGGGTAGAACCACCGACCTTCCGTAAGCCAGCTGCATGGCTTCTTCACATGAAGAATTCAACGCCCCGAGTGAGGCTTGAACCCACATTGATGAGGGGCAAGTGATTTGAAGTCAGCGATCTTAACCACTCGCCAACGGAGGCCCCTCTACAGGTCAAGGGGTCGTGAGTTCGTTCGCCGGGCGGGCCGTATGTTCTACGTTACGTTTTGATAAAAGACATTGTGTCTAAAATCATTCGTCCTCCATCTCTGATTCATGTGGGGAAGTTGGCAGTTACTTGCGGAGAACAGGTTTGTACTGGTACAGAATCCAGGAACACTGGTTAGGTTAACTACCCGCCGTTACATAACTGAAAACTGTTGTTATCCCCCCGCCAAAGGCGAAGGGGATATTAGAAATGCTCTCCGTCCGTGCGTGCGTCCGTCTGTCCGTCCGTCCGCAACGATCTTTGTCCGGAGTATAACTTCAAAAGTACTGGAGGGATTTTCTTCAAACTTCATACACTGATAGAACATATTGGGAGGAAGTGCAATGTGCAAGAACAATAACTCTACCTTTCTTATTTTTTGAGTTATTCCCCTTTATCTTATTTTCTTAAAAAAAATTGTCCGGAGCATAACTCCAAAAGTATTGGAGGGATTTTCTTCAAACTTCAAACACTGATAGAACACATTGGGAGGAAGTGCAGTGTGCAAGAACAATAACTCTGCCTTGCCTATTTTTTGAGTTATTCCCCTTTATCTTATTTTCTTAAAAAAATTTGTCCGGAGCATAACTCCAAAAGTACTGGAGGGATTTTCTTCAAACTTCATACTCTGACAGAACACATTGGGAGGAAGTGCAGTGTGCAAGAACAATAACTCTACCTTGCCTTTTTTTGAGTTATTCCCCTTTATCATATTTTCTTAAAAAAAATTGTCCGGAGCATATCTTCTTCATGTATGGAGGGATTTTGATATATCTTGGCACAAATGTTCACCACCACGAAGCGGAGTGTCATGCGCAAGAACCAGGTCCCTAGGTCTAAGGTCAAGGTCACACTTAGAGGTCAAAGGATACAAGAATGAAAACCTTGTCCAGAGCATTTCTTCTTCAGGCATAGAGGGATTTTGATATAACTTGGCACAAATGTTCACCACCACGAGACGGAGTGTCATGCGCAAGATCCAGGTCCCTAGGTCTTAGGTCAAGGTCACACTTAGAGGCCAAAGGTCAGATACAAGAATGACTTTGTCCAAAGCATTTCTTCTTCATGCATGGAGGGATTTTGATGTAACTTGGCACAATTATACACCATCATGAGACGAAGTGTCATGCGCAGTTCCCTTTAGAATTACTTCCCTTTGTTGTTACTTTAAATAGCTTTTTTTGTAACTTTTTCATTACTAGTCGTAGGGAAAAATCGAGACCACTTTTCTGTAGCACAACATGCATGCTACATCCAATTTTGAGGTGTATTTTGACCAATCTCTACCTGGTAAAGATTTTTATGTGGACTTACAATTTTTTTTATTTTTTTTTAAAGATTAACTTCCCTTAGTTGTTACTATAAATAACTTATATTGTAACATTTTTATAATTGACCGTAGGGAAAAAACAAGACCACTTTTCTGTGGTACAACATAGATGTTACTTTCCAATTTTAGGTGTATTTTAAGGTATCTCTGCCTGGTAAGGAGTTTTTTTGTGGACTTAGAAAAACAAAAGACTTACAGTGATTACTAAACAACCACAAAATTAAAATTCCATTTGCAAATACAGCTGCTAGAGTAAAGAAATTTGCTGTGACGGGCATATATTGTGACATTCTGGCACTCTTGTTCCCTGTTAGCTTTCCATTCCTTCTTTTTACAGTAGCCATATAGAAAAACATCATAGCTATACTGTTCATGAAAATTAATAAAATTTAGCAGTAAACCACCTCACCACTGACTTATTCTTTCTTCCACATCTTTAAAACCCCTGATGCGGACCACAACTAAACGGTTCTTCAAAGCTTTCCCAAAAATTAATACTTTCAGACACTAACTTGCCATGAACTTTAGCCTTCAATTATAATACGCCCGGCGGGGGGATTTGCCATGTCTAACATGGCTCTTGTTTTTCAACGGCGTTGAAACCAAAAACAAACAAACAAATAAACAAACACACTTACATGTATTATGAACTTTACTCTCTAATTGACACAAATATGTAAGTATGTAATATTAAAGTCTTCTACTTATTACAGGTGGCTGATTCTGAAATAAAAACCTGCAGAAATTACACAGATTTCAGTGGCAAGGAGTTTGTCAATCCAATTGGAAATGAGAAGGATCGTAAACTGTATTCACAATACAGTCTTAGACCACTGGAGAAAGAAGCATAAGCGGATAAGCATGAAACAATTGACAAAGTAAAACGTCAATACAAGTCAGTTAAAAATGTTCGGTTCTTGTATATAGTTATTAAATTTTAGGTTGCTAACCAGAAAGATTGTTTAAAGTTGAATTTATTGCTTTTGAATCATGCGAATATTAAAGAAACTGTTAACACACCAAATTTATTGAATCTAAATGAATACGATGGTATGATGAAATAAGTCACTAAACCGGATTGGTGGGGATAGCATTTATTAAACTGTCTTCTAACTTTGAAAAATGGTGGAGATAAAGAGCAAAGTTTGGTGGAGTGAATGGTCGGCACCCAGAAACAGAAAAACAAACCAGAAACTATTAACAATAACAAATTTATTCAGAAAAGTAACCATTCAAATACCTTAAAAATGTTAACTAGCCGTAAAGTCCAATCTAATGTGCAAGAATAGTCACAAAATCCTGTTCTGGTCAAATTTAAATCCAATCAGTATAATTTCTAAAATATTTCACACACAGTCCAAACTGTATTTAGTATATCTAAAGATTTGATGGATTTACATCAACATTGTGGATTTTTAAAAAAAAACCTTTAAAGAGCTCTGACGGATTTATATTCTTTGGATATACTAAAATCAGTTTGAATACTGTGTGAGGAATTTGGTATTGATACTGATTGGATTTAAAATTGACCAGGACAGGATTTGGATTATTCTTGCTTTTTAGATAGGACTTTACAGGTAGTTAATATTTTTAACTAGTTATTTTTGATAATAAACTTTGTTATTGTTAATAGTTGCTGGTTTGTTTTTTCTAATATCTTTGGTATTTTTAGTCGTAAGTACTCGTTACCATCAGACGTAAAAATGAATATATAAGTACCAAGTCGATGTCCTCCGCTCAGAGGTCAACGTATAGATTCTCCATTATTACTTCGAAGACACGATAGATATTAAGAATCAAGTCGATTACTCCTCTACCACCATGTTTAAAATTTAGAAGTATAAAGCCATTTGTCCCCACTCACGATGTTAACATATCTATGTCTTTTTACTCTTTCGTAATGAAAGCAGAAACATTTTGTAATCATGAAATTGAGAAAAATGATGGGCCGGAGCGTTATTTTCTGTTTCGTTTCGTTTTGTTTTCTTTTTATTTGTTTATTTGTGCATGTGTGCGTGCCGCGCTGATGCTTTTCATACAGCAGATTATAGAGGTTCACATTTCAAGCTACTTTAAATTTACATAAATGAATTCTGGTCCCTTATGTGGAATGTTCTCAGTCGGACAAGGCAGTTACACACATTTATAAAAGCAGTTAATGGAATGATAAATATTGATAAAGTATAATCTCGGTATGTGTTACAAATAAGCTGAGTGGGCATCAGGGTAGCAAAAACAGCCTAAAATAAACAAGTTACTATGACGGTTTGCAGTAAGAATCCGACTTCATTTGTTGACGGCGAGATAGCGTGTTTCGAACATTATCCTTAGGAAATACTTGCTTCATATAAATTATTGTTTTTGGATACCAGCGCATGTTAGTAAGGCCTTCAATGATCTCTTTTATCTTTTTTTCCTTCTTTACCTTCTTTACTATATCGAACGTGGTATGTCGTTTAGCTAGAACTTCCTTTTCATACGCATAATCAGAATACGCTGCAATATCAACTCCGTACATAGGCGTAATTATTAGCAATATATTCCCTTCGGAAAACTCTAGAGCTCTATCGACATCTGTTGTTGTGCTGAGGAACCCATCTTCTATAAATCGATTCCTGTACGGAAAGTTTTCCTTCAGTCCTCTGTAAAGATTCTTTGTGTAAAGCGTTGGTTTTAATATATCCAACGCCTCATCTATCATATTTCCAGCTTTCAGAAAAATGTCTCTCACTCTTCGGTTTCTAGTGTGAAACGTACATCTTAGTTCTTTATTTAAACGGTACGGGAAGATATTTGCATTCTTGTCTTCGATTAAAAGTCTTTTATCAATACTACACTCGCTGGAATACAGGCTGATCCAAGTGATTGCTTCTAACCTATCAGTGTTTCCTGGACGCACTCGTTTTGCTTTATTCCTCGCCTCGTCAAAACATCGAGATATGCCAAGTTCGTCTGAGATATGTCGCAATGCATCACGGGATCGGTAGAAAAAGCTCTTTTTATATGCTGAAAATGTAAAATGGTATAAAGTAAACAAAATATTTATCTATTCATCACGTCACTATATGATACCTAGAAAGCAATGCCGTATTAGCATAAGTTATGTCAAGCAAAACTACAGAACCAAATCCATGGAATAAGTATTACGCACGGTTCTGTGCTCACTGGGTGCAAAGATTTATTAAGGTGGCTATAATTAGTCAAGGTAGTGGTAGTTATAAGAATCGACAATTTTAGTGACATTACGTATCTCCAGTCAATGTCTGGGGAGTTTGGCGGAATATACGTATTTGAACAAAGATTGCTAATTCCCTTTGTCAACTTCCTCGGAAATATGAGAGTAATCAAACTTTTTTTTATCTAGTTAACGGTTGTTAATACTGCTGTAGAATTAAACTGTAAAACTAAAAAATATTGTTGATTTTGTCCGTGAAAATAAATCAACTGGTATGGGTGAACGTTAAGTTAAAACTTGTGTCAAGCGTTTAAAGTACACACTGAAATAATAAACAGTTGACATGGCTTTTAGGGCTTTAGTTTTTACTCACTATGATTTGAAATATACATAATTGAGCCGCGCCATGAGAAAACCAACAGTGTGGGTTTGCGACCAGCATGGATCCAGACCAGCCTGCGCATCCGCGCAGTCTGGTCAGGATCCATGCTGTTCGCTAACAGTTTCTCTAATTGCAATAGGCTTTGAAAGCGAACAGCATGGATCCTGACCAGACTGCGCGGATGCGCAGGCTGGTCTGGATCCATGCTGGTCGCAAACCCACTATGTTGGTTTTCTCATGGCGCGGCTCATATTATGATTTGAGAGAAAAATTAATATAGATATTAGTCACAGCAGTATAACACATGCTATACATTACATAAGGACATTTTTAACATACTAAAGGAAATGTCAGCTTTTTCATAAAGACTTGATACTCAAATGTGCTGCGAAAATGTGCAAGAAATTTAAAGGGTGGCTCACTTGCCTTTCAGTTAATGTTAAATGCTTTAAGAAACACAATATCAAAAGTAATGATAAGCCATAGAACGTGCATACATTTTACTTGACGGGTGTGCTTATAATGCCTATTCACCGAACCATGATTTATTACATTTAAACACTCCGAATCGGTAATATGCCGTGTAGAATGATTCACTCAGACTCATTCCTTGTTAAATTATTCCACAGACGTATAACCTCTACGTCCTGTTAGAATATATCGAAACAAGCCATTTCTTAAATAAAGCATGACATTTTATAACCGTTTGCATTTCGCAACTTTTCGGCGAAAAAAAAGAGAAAAAATTTACCTTCTTCGACCGGGTTTCGCCGTTGTTGCCGATTGTTACCAGTTTGGGGCTGTTCTTTCTCCCCCGTCTTTGCCTCTAAAAGTAAATTGTTATACTATAGTATATATGCATACATTTTTCTTTACTGTTGTACTTTTAAAACTGATTTACTCAACCATTTAAGAATAAATATACGTAATGCAAAACGTTTTACAATTATATGTGCTATAGCGTGGATTTAATTAGAAGTAGCATTATTGTATATAACCGTTTGTTTTCGGTAATTTTTCTTTAAGAAAATAAGATACAATTTACTTTTTTGCCACCACGGTTGCACTGCCTCAGGGACACAAAAAATCCATATTAGGAGCAAATACATAAATGAATGCATTTTGCCCAACACTAGCTGTTGTACGAACAATGCCAAATGAACATCAGCTATTCATAAAACTCATTTATGTATGGTTTAATGTCCCTATTGTTTCGCTTCTCAAGTAGCTCTAAAGAGTTTCAAGTAGATAGGTTTAAGGTAGTAACTCATTTATGTATGGTTCAATGTCCCTATTGTTTCGCTTCTCAAGTAGCTCTAAAGAGTTTCAAGTAGATAGGTTTAAGGTAGTTCTGCACGTTCGGATCCAAATTTTTTCTCCATGATTTTTCGGAACCTCAGAATATACTTAGAAAATTCAGCAAATAATAAAAGATAGGGTTATGTGTTTGATTTTTTGATAGATTGATCTGAAAACTTTGGACATCTCTTTTGTTTTAGAGATACTTGCCAATGATTAAAGTGATCAATATATTTCCAGCTGGCTTTAAGCCATTATTTTGAATTATTTAACGTGTCACATGTTTTAATATTAGGCCTATATTTTAACTTTAGAAAGATACTTACGTTGCAATTGTGATATTTTTACTTACGTGTTGCCTTCAATTCATCAAATGATTTTCATTTCCGTATGCCGATTCTTGGCTTTACGTAATCCGGATAAAAGACGTTACGTCATCACTTCCAGTTTATCAAACGTGCGAAACTACCTTAAAAGTATATTCTAATACGTTTTTCTCTGTTAAAAACACTCTTACGCTAGAATGACGTCACGTTAACGTGCGGTGATGTCAATATTTTTGTTGCGACCAAGAAAGGGCGCTACTATATTTTATCTACTGTTTAGATTAATATAAAATAATTTAAAGAAAACCCGTGTTTTAACACTATTTATGCACTCGGATGGTAATACGTCGTACAAATAATTTCAAACCCACTATGTTGGTTTTCTCATGGCACGGCTCAATTACGTTTCGTGATATTTCATGTTTTTTTTTTGTAATTACCTCCTTTTCAAATGAAAGTATTCAAAAAGCCGATCGTTTCTTTTTATTTCAAGACAATGTCTAGTTCTACATTTAAGAAATGAAATATTTTTTCGGTGTTCACGCGAAATGAACGACACAATAGGGCCGGCAAATGTATCAGTCGCTCTATTTCTTATACATGTATTTAGGCCTACATCATATTTTCTATCCAAAGTTTCTACTAATAGTAAAATTTCGCGGACTCAAACCGAGTCTGCTATTATTTTGTTTTGTTGTGATCTATTCTTCCAAATGATCTTCCTACAAATCTTACAAGCTTAATTTGGTAAGAATAATAGAGCTAATCGAACTAGGCTTTTAAAAGACAATTATATAGGCCTACATACACAATTAGATAAGTACAGATTATGAAAATCTGAGTAAGTGACCAAAATTCAAATACGATGACACTGCAATTGCTAAACCTGACTTAGAAATGGTAGGGAACACATTGCTGTCTATATTTTTTATTATTTAAGTAAAAAAAGATACATGTATGTGAAAATTATAGTAACCATTACTAAATTGGAAGAACTGTATGTATCAAAAAAGAAGTACGTAACAGAAAATGAGACTTAAACTGAAAGTCCTAAAACATTCGAAAGCCTCTTGAAACTCTTATGATATATCATGAACCCGGACAACTAAGTTAAATGAACAATTGAGCAACAGAGACAGAGGTCGTAATCCCGGATTAAAAAACTCTTGAATCTTGAGTTTATGTACTGTTCACTACTTCCTGGAAAAGGAAATTAAAGGTGACACTCTTAACCCATCTCCATTGTTTATTTAATTAGATTTTCGTTCTCGGAGAAAAAAAGTACGGTTTTTCTGAGAAGAAACACAACGCAAAGTGTTTGAAAACGATAAGCTGTTATTTGGTAACAGAATATATTGACATGGACATGCTTTTGATAAAAATAGAACTGATTCAATATCAATCATTGGTTGCAGTTTGGATTGCTACTTTAATACGTTTGTCAGGAGATGTTCATCCAAATCCGGGACCAAACACTCCAGATAATTCTTTCTCCAGTTCATCTTCATCTGTTAACCTTCTCAAAATGGCCTTAGCATAATACATGTAAAAGGTTTTATAATCGAACCATTTCGATTGGTTGTAAGTGTATGCAGAACGGGAATCCCGTGCGATCGGGAAAAAATTAAAGGCGGCATATAAATACTGTTCTGCACACCGGACTGGCGTTTTCGGTTATTTTACCCATGCCGGAAATACCAATCGGACTCTCGTGCTGTTAATGACAGCTAGCGATTCATGCATTGACTATGTATTGTTTATGTAAAATACGAAAAAATCAGGTACCTTGCCAGTTTCTCTCCGTTCATTATAGTATATTTCTCGATTCAAAATACGTTACTTTACGGTAAGAACATACTGTTACGCTACAAACGATAAAAATAAAGTGGAACTTTGTTATTGTGCGTCACTGAAACGTCGTGACGTCATTTCTGCTTACGGACATTAAATTCCCGCGCTTTGTGGACATACTCTTCTATAAGAAAGAGTGCTACAAATAAAGTATTTCTATTTGCTTTATTTATTCTATTACTTGTAAAATACGGTATGCAAGAAAAATAACCTGACAGCAATATGCAAGAAATATGCAAGCCTCGTTATCGTCAAATGCGCAGGTGCCCTTGGGACGGATATTTCTATCCGATTCTTAAACACATGACAGATATTTTTATTAATCTAACGGTCACATAAAGACATGCCGCAAGGATCTATGTATGACCTCATCAAAATGGCGGCCAATTTTAAAAATATGACGTTGGTTATCTTAAAGACGCGCCACAAAATAACTGTATTTTTTTGTAGTTCCATGATGGTAATTATAATTATATGTTTTGCATGAAGAAAATGAGAAATAACAAGTATCTAGTTACAAATTGATAGTGACATATATAAGGCCAAGACAGTGTGTTTAATGTCTAAATATAATATTAAATTAATGTAGTAGTATTCACAGATTAAGGGGAGTTTAGACCACACTTCGTTTCTACAGTGTAAGATAGTCATTATTCTATGTTTATAAAACTATACTGAGAAGAGAATGACTGAAATTGTTTACAGATGAAGTTGTGAAAACACATTAATTAAGGGAGGGCCTAAATTGTCCACCTGTCATCTTGTGGAATAGCTGTATTATACTAATATTATCAGAATGATTTGCACGAAGTTCATGTGGGAGGAAAAAGTAGGACACTAGGTCGTGGGGGTCTTTAAAAGTAACTTAAGGTAATTCTGCACGTTTTTTTCTTCGATATAGAATTTGATTTAACCCTGCTTTTTCAAAACTTCAGCATATACTCAGAAAACTCGGCAAATAAAGAAGACTATAAGATTCTTTCACTGGTTGTAGGTGCTGCCGGTGTAACATTGTAAACTGACCCCCATAGAATAATGACCCCCGGTCATTATTTTATAAAGAATAATGACCCCTATCTATAAAATACTGACATCCCTTATAAAATAATGACCCCCCCCCCCGATTTTATCTATAAAATATTGACCCCCCCACCCCCACCTAACCTAGTACTAACATACTCTTTATCAAATCAAGTCACTGTCGTATTTCTATTGCTTATATTTGTTGTTGTTGTTGTTTCTGCTGCTGTTGCTGCGTCTACAGCTGACACAACAGCAGTATATCTTAGAGGCCCCGCTAAGAAATAAACGTACACCTATAGAAAAATGAAATTTAAAAGGGTTTTCATTTGAATTATCATTGTTGTACATAAAGAGAAGTATTACAATAATAGAAGATATACCTAAGTCGTTTCAAGGTTACTATAGAAATAGAGAGAACCGATATTTAGGCTGGAGGATAATTTGGTTTTGTTTACAAACAGTGTATTATAATCTTTTATTAGTCATCTGAAATGATTCTGGTCATGTTTTCTTGATAGCAATTGAGATCATCCTTTAGAAATAAAGCAAAAGCCTCACCATATAAACTTTGGAGAGAGATTTGGCCTACGGAAAATGATTCAAACCACTTGTCACTTACAGTGATTTTGCTTAAGTGTTTGGTTGGAGTTGCCGAGTGGTTAAGGTTGTTGACTCCTAATCCAGCGGCTCGGGTTCGATTCCCGGGCGGGGAAGCTGGAGATTATGAAACACATGTTTCCCACTCAACTAGAGGAGCTCTGGTAAGCAGCCCAGCGTTACTGGATTGAAACCCGGGCATCCTCGCCGCCTGAAAACTAGCCAATTCTGGCTATCTAAAAGTGGGCGTTAAACTGAATATGAATAATATGGATATGAACAAATTTATGAAATAGAAAATAGGGTTTTTACCGTGATTTTTTTCACCAACAGCAATTACATTAAGATTTTGTAACGTTGAAACTTGTGTTACGTCGGATGACGTTTAGGCTACTTCAGTGATGCACGCGATGCAAATATATACTTCTACCGCATTTTGTGAAATATTTCACGGAAAGAGCCCCTTTTTTATTTCATAAACTAGTTCGGAATTTTCATAGCAAAAAGACTGCGTAAGTCGTTAGTAAATTGAATCGTTTTCCGTCGACCAAATCGTCCACCGAAGCTCGTATGGTGCTACTCTAAGATCAAAAGAATCGCGCATTCTTAGAACATCTAACGCCCATCATAGTGACATTTTATGAAATTTCCGATTGACAACACTGACATATCATTCTGTTTCCCTTGTCAAGAGCATCCGAATGTTGTTTTTGAAATTAATCCAGCGAAAGAAAAGCCATTTTTATTCCAGATACTTCAATTTTTCATAAATTGTAAGAAACAACCCTTTGCTAAACAAAAAAGGAATATAAAAGATCTGAATCGTACAAAATGAAGGAGAGGTGTCCTTGTATATGAATACCAAATATCAGGGCAATATGGTAACTTTACTTTTCGACCATTATTACGTCGACCGGCGTCAAATAAGACTGGCAAGCCACCTTAATTCACTTTATTCTTCGAATTGCGGTGGCATAACAACGCATCTTAAAAACCAACTATCCCGGTTGAGGCCGAATTACGCATCCTCTTTTAAATATACTTACGACTTTTGTGAACCTCGGAGGCGCAAAGGTAGCGCGCTTGCTTGTTAAAGCGGATAAGTCTCCCCAAAGGGATACTTTTTTCGCCGTATCAAACCTTTGCCAATAGAAACAGATGACCGTATGGAAGGGGGATACATAAAGGAATCCTTTTGCAACTTGGAACCCCTGCAACTTTAAAGGTACACGGTAGAACATACTTAGAACATACATGTAGATCACGAAACTCTGCTTTAAAAGGTGCATGACTTTTTGTTTAAAACATGTTTTAGATCTAAATCTTTTTGTTACCTATAAAAGTTTCATGCTTCAATTATTTCAATAGTTTTATTTTTCCAAGATTTTTCCAAGATTCTTTAACAGTACCTTTAATTTAGTACCTTTTACAGCCTCGTAACTTTGCGACATCGCATTATATGCAAGGTATAACGTATAATTATGTTACGCATACATGTAAATAATTATTAATTTACCTTCTGTACAATGTAGTGTAAGCATTCTGGAATTTATAATAATGATGATTTTGTTCGAAATTTTAGAGGAAACATCATTTTGTTATTGCATCCTACATGTTGCACTTATTTCGTAATAACATGGGCTCGCGGGCTCATTACGAAATAATGCTGTTGACGGTAAAATAGTTCATTTTCTGGAGTGCAAGATTGTTAAAAGCAATTTATACGTGGAAAAGCACAATGTTTATGCTACCCCTGAAAGTGATGTCAAATATCCTTAACGTTCATTATGTCACCTATATATCACTCATATATACTTTCAAAAAAAAAGGCGGAACTGGTATGAGGTAGCCCAGTGGTTTTATTACCTAAGATGTTCCTCGTCGTTATAAATTATTCAAATTTCAGTATATTGTTGAAGAGACATCCTTCTTTGCATTTTAGGTATTTTTGTTATTTTTCAGGCGTTTTAAAGTAGAAAAAGTCAACAATTTTATCAATACAAGGCATAAAATATGCAAATCGGTTGTAAGGAAGTCCCACGTTTTGTGACCTGTGACGCCAATGACAATAAGATGTTGTTCAAAGTTCAGTATAATATTGAAATACTGTCATTCCCCTGGAGGTTTGGGTGATTTTTGTCACTTTTCAAGAGCTTTTGCAGTAACACGTATTGAGCAATTATTATACCCCTTTATAACAGTCAAAGCCATTGCATAATATGTTCACTTAGTTTCTGTTACGATACCCGTCACGATTTATATATAAAGTTGTAATGTGTTTTTAAAGAAACCAGGGAAGCCAGGACCACTTCTTAGAAAGAAAAAAACAAGGGCTGCAGTCGAATGACAACCATATCTGCTGCCGATGCCATTTGAAAAAAGGGCCATAACTCCGGAACGGGTTAAGCAAATCCAAGATTTGTTTCTTCCTCCACAACTAAGCATTAATAGTAGTAATTGAAAGTTTGAATCAATTCCGTCTAATAATGAATGAGCAGTTGCGGTCACAAAAATTTTGCACGGACACATGCACGTACGCACGCACGGATGGGTGCAATTACCATATTCTCTTCCGATGCCTAACGGTGGGGGATAATCATGTTGTAAGTGTACCTTAGACGGGTTAGGGTTAGGGTTTGGGTTAGGGGGTCGTTATTCTATAGGGGTCACAATTCTATGTGAGGGTCACTTTTCTACGTGTGGGGGAGTCATAATATTATGACCGGGGAGTCACTATTCATATAAAATAATGACCGGTGGGTCATTATTCTATGGGGGTCAGTTTACAACGTTACACCTGATATTCCCATTGGCATCTACAGCCAGTGATAGAATCTTTTCTTTTTTTTTTTACATGCCAATATAAAACTTGTTCCTTACATTTAAAAATGTCATATTTTCTTTCATTTTATCTGTAAAAGGAGTTTTTTTCTTCAAACTTCAAATAGCTGTTGTACATATTTTTCTCCGACTTGAATGACATCTATTATGAATTCTTAGGGGACGCGCGTCTTTGTCACTGAAGTTGCTGTTTTAAGTAAAAAACACGAGAATTATTACGTAACTACCCTAAACTATTATAAATGCAACTGACATGATAAAACATAGGTCACCTTGGAGATCAAGACCATAACATTATTTCGAGGATGTCACCTAATTAGACCAGATCATAAAAGTTACAGAAGCTAGGTCTTCATATAAGCTTGCGATACACTGAATTTTGTGACAATGTATGCCAATCTGGACTAAAGTAATTGGCGGGAAACTGCTTTTTTGTAACATCAATACTGGCTCTTTCCCAAGTAGCCTCTAAGCTAAGTCTCCTGATATGCTTGCTGTACAAGTTTGATCGGAACAGGTGATTCCAAACCGGAGTTATTGACAAAAGGAAGTCATTTATTCTATTTTTAGTTACACCGACTTGACCCCAGCGGCCACAAATACAGCCCCAGTCTAGCTTGGTGGCAATATGTCAACAATCTATGTTCTATCTCCATGTGACCTCGCTTCATATTACTTTCGATGACAATACATCAATCTGAACTAAAGTTATTAACTGTAACCCACCCCACTCCCGCCCCCTGCTTGACCACGCTCACCCATTCGTTCGCTGGACTGAACGCTACAAACCAATTTTATAACCAGCGTTTTAAAGAAAACCTCATGAACATAGTTACAGTATTGACAAAACGTGTCGGCATGCTAGTCTGTAACAAACGGAAAAGGAACTCTGGAAAATCTCATTGGAACGCCATATAACTTTGGTTTCTTCGAAACCCTTATATCTTTCCTTTCAAATCAGTAAAAACAGCCCAGTGTATACATGTATATACAGTCTGAATATCTGAATGTTTATACACTAAACAGATTATGAAATATTACAATACTAACACTCATTCTATTTCAACATTGATACCTTTTAAGAAGTTTAGAAATACACTAAGTATCGTTGATAGAATTAAATAAAATGCAATTCAAATAGAATGTAGTTAATTATCCAAAAGGTTTCAATAAAAAAAAGAAAAACAACATATTTTATTCAGACGCTGGAGCCTGATGGCCATAAAATACAGCGCATTCTGTATTGTCATCCCGGAAATGACGTCACATGTATAGTGTCACGATCAGAGAAAATTGTTAACGCTTGTGAAAAGGGAAGGGCTAATCTTATGTTATGTTAGTTCATAATTTTCATCGTATAACATCCTACACAATCTGCATGAATATGAATAACTTAAGCCTTTACCACTCACGATTAAACTCAGTTGAAAGTACACGTATGTAAGAAAGTCAAACGGTTTAATGTCAAAGCACGTGCTTCCGTCTAGTGTTGCTTTTATTAAAATCCATACAGGTAATGACTAATTTCCAAGATACAATATAAAACTTTAAAGATACAGTGTTTTTTGTTTTTTGTTGTTTTTTTTTAAATTGACAAGCGACAATAAATAGAGTACTAATTACCCTTGAAAAAGATAGAGATAAAATTTAGTGCATGTTCATTGCCTTTACTTCAATTTCAAGTTCATTGCCTGTACTTAAGGTTCAAGTTACTTGATATTTCTAGTCCAAGACAGAAGTTTAGCATGAAAGCCATATTATCACAGAAGTGAAATAATGTCATTAACAAATATATGCCAAATTGATCATAGCCCGAAGGCTATTATCTTCTTCCAGAGCCATTATCACTTAATTGCACCGCTCTCCCATGCAATAACCTGTTTATTACAGGTTGACCTATAATTCAGCAAGAAAAGTGCAGTAGATAAATGCCATGCATTTACTAAAAACATAATCATATTCAGCCTATATAGGCCAGCAGGTTCGAATATTCAAAACTGTTTAAAAAATCAAATGCCTTCACAGATGTACTCTATTTGCTTATAGTATAGTCTTTATTTAAAATTAGTGTTTTCACAAAAAGACGCATCACATAAGATAATAAAGAACTTATGTCTATGAAAACGATCACGACGTAAATCTCCGTAACGTAAAATGGGCATACGAATATGAAACATCAGCATGTTAACAGAAAATTCCGCTGAATGTTCTGTTTATAGGTACACATGTAATAATCTAGTGTAACACCAAAAATATGTAATGGCTTTAATTTACTCCTTCCGCAACGTCAAACACGTGATAATTCATGTATTTAACAAATCTTGTTCGGGACACTGCAACTTTCTGAGATATTTCTTGCAACCAAGTGGCAAGAACATTTTCTTAAATGTGTGTCGGTGCTCTACAGCAGACACTTTAAAGAACCGGGCTGTCAGTTCACAACGTGCAAGGCTCTGTCAGCCGGGTTTGCTTTCACTGTTCCGAGACTTTCTCTCTCTGGCCCTCTGGTTAAAAGCACTGGAAGACGATGAATTTCGCGCCCTTGAGTGGCTGCGGTATGTATGTAAGTAAAGGACCTTTGCACGTGTTAATCATGGAAAGAGTGCTATATAAATTTGGTATAACATATTATGCTCAAGTATATACTATGAAATATTCTTCAAATTTTCTTGTGTTTTGTAACAGTTGTTGGGCGGGGAGGTGTACCACTACCATGGAAAGTTCATACTGAAGAACGCTCACGAAGGAGGGAGACACGTGTGGCATCAAGACTACGGGATCGGCGTGAAGTTGGCAGTACAGCAGTAGCAGCAGTAGGAGCAGTTAACTGCTGCTACTGCCAGCAGTTACAGCACAGCAGTTACAGCAGTTAACTGCTCCTACTGCCAGCAGTTACAGCAGTTCATTGCGTGTCGCAGTTATCTACCAACAGTTACAGCAATTGATCGAGTGTACTAACACCAGTTAACTGCTACCACTGCCAGCAGTTACAACAATTAATAAAGCTATATTACCTGTTAGATGATGAGAATGGCATAAGGTTTTTACTTTGTCAGTGTCCTATATATAATACTGCCAGCAGTTAAATTGTGTTTCTAAAATCAGTTTTACCAGTTTCCTTCAGATGTATGAAAGGCCGTCAAACCTACTCATCCCGCCGCTTATACATTTGTCCGTATCGTTTATAGATCATTGAAGCGCTCTTAAGGCATCGCCACAGTCACAACTTAGTATCAGCTAGCTTTCATATTTTCAGGCAGAGTATTTTTCTCTTGAAAATTGCACTAAAGCCTTAACAGCTGGTCAAATTATCTTCAACATAAGAAGCATATGATGATTTATAGTACATATGTCATTTGTAAAATGTTAGAGTCTCGTTTAGACCGAAAGTTTACTCCATAATATTGAAATTTTATGTTCAGTCAAACTCCAATATAAAAAATATTACAAAGACAAAATTTAGTTAATTTCATAGTACAATATGTATACTGCAAACTCTTATGGATTTTTGTCGAAATTGTTCCTGGTTATTGCATTAGACACAAAAAGACAACCCCATGTAAATTTATTTTAAAATGTTGTTTGTACATGCATTACTGACCACAGGTAGCCAGGTAAATCTATACATAATCCTATAATATCACCTGTTTATATACATGTAAATTATGTGTGAACAGATAACACAAATTGGATAATGGACCTCGGACATTTTCCTATTCAGATTGCCTATCCGATTAAGGAAAAAGTGACATAGGGATAGACTTCTGAAATTGCATAGTTATGATAGTTGAAGACCATTTCTTGATAAATGCGACTTCATTTTAAGAGTTTATTAACAAAAATGAAGACTTTGTAGACATTTCTTATTCTCTTTTCTATTAAAATATGAACATAAATCATTTTTACGTTTTAAACATCTTTCCCACCAGTGACGCAACAAGATAGTTCACATGCCTTTGTAAATAATTATTATATACGTATGCTGCAAAAATGGCACTTGGTCACAGGTGGGAAAGTGTTTAAAATTGAAAAAAACTACGTACAGGGTGTCAGCAAATAAATTTTTACATAAATATTTGACACTTATTGCATGTGTTTCCTAAACCTTACATATATACAGCTTTATTCATTTTTGTAAATATTTCAAGCACAGAAAACACTAAACTAAATAAATAGGGGACATAGAAAGTGAAGCTAGAAAGCAGACAGATCCTTATAAGTATATCTTATGAATTTTTCAATCAGATTTGTTACCTCTTGACAGTCTAAGTCCGTCGATTGAGTGTCATCAGGATTTAGACAACTGCATCTGTCGTAAGTCAAGAACCAAGCAAGTGGCTTCGATATATAACATATGTGTCTTCAGCGTAAACATGACAAAGAAATATAGATGAACTTCTATGGAATAGTGCCACTTAGGTGCAATTTTTTTATCTTTTGTAGGACACAGTTGAAGCAAACCTAGAATGCATTTTAAGAGCAACATTTGCTTTTATTCGATCCAGCATCCTATACCCTAACAGAACTACACCAGACACCATCTCATTAACTAACCTAGTTGCTACCAGAACTTACACTGACACCCATAGAACTAATACTGACTTGACCATAACTAACACTGACACACCCAGAATTAACATCAATTCGCTCACACGTCTGAAACTTATTTCGAAGCCAACCGAAATACTAGTAAGGACCTCAAAGAACTAACACAGACACCCCAAGAATATCTATATAAATGTTAATACTAGCTAGTGAAGTTCTGTTCCACTGATATAAAATGCTAAAAGTAAGGCATCCCTGAACCCGCAGTGGAATCGGCAGTTTCCTGCACCCCTCCGTTTCAACAGAAAAAGGCCAACTACGCCAATGTATGTATTCAATAATAATCCTCCACATAATGCCCGGTCAGTATTATACATGTGTATAAATACAGTATAGCAGTAGATGTATAGAAAACAAACAATAGGATATGATCAATGCATCAGTGTTATCATGGGCACTTGGGTGGAAATAACTGAAGTACAGTTAGGGACCAAATGTTTTGTTCCACTTTTATTTTTTTCCGTTTCGTTTATTTTCAAAAATGTCAATAAAACTGATAATCTGCATGGTATCAGTTTATTTATTGTGTTAAGATATTTCATAGTAGACATACCTTAAATACCAATGCTTATTTTAACTAAAAATACACATTTTAAATTTTTCAAAAATATGACCCTTAGTTACAAACTGTTTGAATTTCAAGAAAACGAATATAAAATAAAACTATTTTTTGTGACAGTTTGATAGGAATATAACTTATTTATCAGTATTTGAAGCTGTTATATAAAACTATCAGCTACTGAAGTCAAGAAATAGCATTGAACTTAGGGCAAAATCCCTAGCATAATGTCCGATGTCCTTGATGGTGTTGGGATTTTTGTATATAATTCAGTAATCAGGTAAAATTTCTAAATAATTTCTGAAGACTTTATTCTTCACAGTCTGCTTTACAATTGGCTGTAATTATCTTTGAAATGTATTGAATATATATTGAGTTTGGCTGCACGTAAAATTGCAAAATTTTGTCATAGAAAAATATCGAATAAAGGCATAATACAGGTAGTGAAATGCACATCCTTTTACTTGCATATGTTCACATAGATATTTAAAACATAATTATGACAAATTTATTGACTTTATTGTTACCACTTAATCATCTTTTATTTTTATGAAAATTTGCATGTAAAATTTTGAGTCAAATGGCCGCCAATGTAGGCGATGCCTTCATCTATTTATACATTCAGACTTGTAAACCAAGTCTCGTGCGCATTCATTTGTTCTTAATACATTTAATACCCGCCCGCTTAGCTCAGTAGGTAGAGCGTCGGTCTACGGATCGCGGGGTCGTGAGTTCGATCCTCGGACGGGGCGTATGTTCTCCGTGACTGTTTGATAAACGACATTGTGTCTGAAATCATTAGTCCTCCACCTCTGATTCATGTGGGGAAGTTGGCAGTTACTTGCGGAGAACAGGTTTGTACTGGTACAGAATCCAGGAACACTGGTTAGGTTAACTGCCCGCCGTTACATGACTGAAATACTGTTGAAAAACGGCGTTAAACCCAAAACAAACAAACAAACAAATAATACATTTAATGTTTTTGGATCGCGCACGTACAACGTCCAATGACATTCACTTTTTGTTACAAAATTACTCAATGGTCATTTCTTCTACGGACATTGCCGAAGACTTGTTATTTTCTGTTGCTAATTGTTACGTCCAATGATTTCACATCTGTGCTTCTTCCACGATAATGAGGCGGGTACAGTGCCGAGTCGAGATTCAGCCCGTTACAGATGTTATCGCCAGCAGGTAAATGATGTTTCTACGACCAGCTTTGTCATTTCTTTGGGTATGTCACTGCCAGCAGTTAAATATTGTCACTTACAGTTGCAGTTTGTGGAGTTTTATATATGATATTGAAAGCTGTTGAAATACGAATTTTTGAGTTTTTTGTTTTTACATTTCCTATAGCAGTTAAATGACGATATCTGCTATCATGCAGTGTCAGAAAGATGTTACTGTCAACAGTTACATGATGTTTCTACGATACGTTTCCTGTATATGTTACTGCAGGTAGTTAAATGATGCCAGCAATAAAAGGATATTACTAAGAGCAGTATCGTCACCTTTCTTACCATTTTACTGCCAGCAGTTAAATTGTTTATGAGAACGTTTACCAGTCTCCTATATACGTAACTGCCAGAATTCAAATATAACTAAGAACAAATTACCAGTTTCATATATGTTAATGGTTTATGAGAGCAGTTTACCGTGTTTTATATCTGTTATTGCAAGCAGTTAACTGGTTTATATGAGCAGTTTAAAATTCACCTATACATTTTGTAATACCAGCAGTTAAATGGTTTACCAGTCTCATTTATGTTTCTGCCAGCAGTTAAGCGGTGTATGAGAGCAGGTTACTACTAGACATTGTCGGTTTATGTGAAGTCTGACTGTGAACATCGAATGCGGACTGTCTAGCTGTCTAGGGAGCGTTTCAAAACACCTTTATTCTTTTTGTTGTTGTTGTTGTTGTTGTTGTAAGCGCCGTTTTAACAGTATTTCAGTAATGTAACGACAGACAGTTGGCCTAAAAAGGGTTTCTGGATTGTGTAATGGTGCAAGTTAACCTGTTCTCAGCAAGTAACTGCCAAACTCCTCAAATGAATAAGAGGTGGTGGACGAATGATTTCAGACGCAATCCTTCCTATCAAATCGTCACTGCTACTATAATTCTAAACATTGTGTGTCTCAAAACATTAAATTTCATTGATTGCTTATAGTTAATACTGTAACATTTGAAATTAAACATTTGAAATTAAAAAGAAAGTCCGATACTGATTAAGAAACAATTGTCTATATATCTGTTTCTTTTTGCAAACATTGTCATGAACCAGGTTGTATGGTCTGTTTGGATGAAATAAGTCTGACTGAAATTGGTCAGTACTTCCTTCCTTTTTGAGCATATGTTACATTTATGAAAATTATTAGATGACTGTTGCTGTTTATTCATGGAAAATGTTAAAATGTAACGAATAGATAATTTGTAAGTTGCTTTAACACAGTGATAAGTCACACCCATTAACTGTGCATACTGAAATTAGACTGACTGGAGACCATGTAATTACAGTTTGGTGATCATCTGAAGTTCACTTCAAATTAGTGTGTTTTTAAACTATCACTATTTGTACGCCTAATGGATGAAACTGTAAGAACCCGTGGGTTTCATTTTCAGTGACTGAAATTACGTGCTTAAAGTGCGCAATCCTATACAAATTATGGTCTTTTTTACATTATTTTCTCGACAATCTCTTATACATGAGAGTGCTAGTCATCCCCCTGGGCGGATCTGTAATTATTTTTGAGAGATATTTCAACAAAAAGTCCTAAACATCACTTGATATTTGTTATAGGAAAAAGATTTTTCTCCCTTGATGAGAAAGTTTTTTTTTCTTGTTTTTTTTTTTCGGAAATAAATCGGGGAAGTTAATGTTAACTTACAGCAACATATACTGAATACTATGAAACGTATGAACGGTGTTATGTGAAATTTAGTGTTAAAATCAAAGGATCATAATATTATATCAGTGAAAAATTGTTTAACGGCAGGACCCGTACCTAGGTTTGCTACTCATTTTATTCAAAAAAGATTTTAAAGGTAATAACTCCGGAACAATATTCCGAGCGGGACGTACCAATGATATGCTCAACAAGGCTTTATACCAAGCACTTCCTACTATCATTAAATTATGGACTAGAATTTTAAAATGAAGCGTTGACAAAAATCTCTCAAACAGGGCTTTTTCCCCCAATAAATCTCCAGTAAAAGGAGATAATCCCAAAGCAAAAAAGTATGTTTTTTCCCAATTCTACATTTAAAATTCCCAAACGAGTATTACCTTTTAGGAATATTGTCGTTTTAAAATAGTTTTGCAAGTTTGTATGTATATTGCTGTTTAAAACAACAGTTATACTGTTGAACAATTACTGAAATGCAACCATTAATATTTCACACAAAACATATCTTACATAGATTTTGTTTATTTGCAAACTTTCCTAATTAACGTAAAATCCATAATTTATTAATAATTAGGCCTGTAACTATCATTCCTAAGAAGTTTCAGAAAAAGCACACAAATAGTATACTAGGAGAAGTAGTCCGAACAAATTCTATTAATAAAATCATCGGAATAATGAACATAACTCCGGAAAAATATTATTTCGATCACTCCCGTAAAGCTTCAGTGAAATCTGGGTAGAAAGATTGGAGATGAATTACATAAAATAATCTTTTGATAGACTCTATGTATGATAATCAAAGAGCCATTATAATCAGTACAAGATCATTGAAATATGAACCCCGTAATACATGCTACATAATACATAAAACAGAGTTGGTGCGGATCATTCCTATGAAATTGTATTGAAATCCTACCAATTATAAAGCAATTCGGACAAATCTTATTCAAAAAATACTTTAAAGGGACCCTAACTCTACAAAAAAAAATCCGAGGATACTCACTACAAGGCTTCATACATATCATTTCTATTAAAATCCTAGCAGAGGATTCTGAGAAGCTCGATCAAGCTATACGTAGACGGACAGACAGACGGACAGATGACGAAGGCAGAAACAAGATGTATCCAATGAAATTGGAAACATAATTTATGGTATTTTGTAGATTAACTCTCTGTTTATATAATACTTGAATGACGTTCTGGCATAACCAAAGTCAGCTACAGTGAACGAAATACAAGTATGTCTTGAGAAGACCCCCAGGACTTACAGCACATTCACAGTTCATTGTCCGCATCAGCTTAGGCCGACAATGTATAGTACCAGACTCCTGTTACTACCAGCAGTGAAATGACCAATGAAAGCATTTTCCGAGTTCTCTGTGTGTTACTGTCAGCAGTCAAATATAATTACATTGTATAAGACCAGTATACCAGTTTTCTACATGTAACTACCAGAAGTTAAATATTTTATGAAAGCGATCAAGTTACCAGACTCCTGTTACTGCTAGAAGTAAAATGGTTTATGACAGCAATTAACAAGACTCCTGTTATAGACAACGAGAGCATTAAACAATTTTGTACAAATTTCTTGAAAGAAAGCTTCAACCCCGTGTTCCCCTAAACAAGATTTTTCCCGGCAATAACCGCCCGACCTCGACCCGGGTTTCTCCCAAACAAGAGTTTTCCCGGAATGGCGGCCACCCGTGCCTGGTGGGAGACAACCCTCTCTACAATGGCCACCCGGTCTCATCCCAAACTCAAGATCCCCTAGGGACCTCCTATTAACTGCTGGAACGATTTTAGGCCACCCCGGACCCACCCCCGCCTCACACCTCGACCCGGGTTTCTCCCAAACAAGAGTTTCCCGGAATGGCGGCCACCCGTGCCTGGTGGGGGACAACCCTCTCTACAATGGCCACCCGATCCGATCCAAAACTCAAGGTCTGGGGCGGGGCTGGGGACGCCCAAACTAAAAAAAGTGAAAATTTCCGAAAATGACCTAAAGCCAACTTTGAGACCCGCTCACGAGTAAACAAGAGTTTTCCCGGAATAGCCACTATGCTGGCCCCCCATAAACCGTCACCCTCTACAACGGCCACCCGGTCTCAACCCAAATTCAAGATCCCCTAGGGACACCCTATTAACTGCTGGAACGATTTTAGACCACCTCGGACCCACCCCCGCCTCACACCTCGACCCGGGTTTCTCCCAAACAAGAGTTTTCCCGGAATGGCGGCCACCCGTGCCTGGTGGGGGACAACCCTCTCTACAATGGCCACCCGGTCCGATCCAAAACTGAAGGTCTGGGGCGGGGCTGGGGGCGCCCAAACTGAAAAAAGTGAAAATTTCCGAAAATGACCTAAAGCCAACTTTGAGACCCGCTCGCGAGTAAACAAGAGTTTTCCCGGAATAGCCACTATGCTGGCCCCCCATAGACCGTCACCCTCTACAACGGCCACCCGGTCTCAACCCAAACTCAAGATCCCCTAGGGACCTCCTATTAACTGCTGGAACGATTTTAGGCCACCTCGGACCCACCCCCGCCTCACACCTCGACCCGGGTTTCTCCCAAACAAGAGTTTTCCCGGAATGGCGGCCACCCGTGCCTGGTGGGGGACAACCCTCTCTACAATGGCCACCCGGTCCGATCCAAAACTCAAGGTCTGGGGCGGAGCTGGGGACCCCCAAACTTCTCAGTTTTGCAAAATCTACATGATCTGATAGATGGACTCCTAGATAGATGGACTCCTAAAACCTAGTTTAGTCCTAATTGTCTTTTCGGAGTCAGGAAATTCGATTCCACCGCAAGCAACTTTTTTTTAATATTTGTTCCTATCGTCACCTCAATAATCATGAAAAATATCTCATTGAATATATATGCCTGTTAAATACACGTACTCATTTTCTTTAGAAAACGTGCCACATACGAAACCATAATTGATTATACATGTAACTATCTAGAAAAACGCGGGTTTTTCTACTTTCATTTTCATAACGAGCAAATCAGGGGAATTAATTATATCAAACTTGTTGAAACAACTTTAACATAGGCGTATGAGCAGGAGGAGAGGCGTGGGGATTGGGGGTGGGGGTAGGGGATGGGGGGGGGGAGTTCGGGGGGGGGGGGCAGGTAGCGCACCCCTCTCTCTTATTTTGAGCTTGAAATAACGGTACATAAAGGAAAGATTTAGATGTACTGAATGTACTTATATATGGATCTACTTGATGTGATGTATATTGTGAAGAAGGTGAAGTTTTTTCATTTTACACAAAATACACAAAATACCTGATGATGTCAGCAACATAATCAAACTAGTGTAATAGCTTATTAACTGCTGTAACTGCTGGCAGTAGGAGCAGTTCACTGCTGTAACTGCTGGCAGTAGGAGCAGTTAACTGATGTTACTGCCAGCAGTAGGAGCAGTTAACTGCTGCTACTGCTACTCCTGCTGTACTGCCAACTTCACGCCGATAAAAAACTTTAGGAAATAGCTGGTGTTCATTTAGCATTGTTCGGACAATAGCTAGGTTGGATAAAATGAATCCATTTACCATGTATTTACTCCTGATATGGATTTTTTGTGTCTCAGGGTCAAGGCAACA
Source organism: Mercenaria mercenaria (assembly GCF_021730395.1). Classification (NCBI taxonomy): domain Eukaryota; kingdom Metazoa; phylum Mollusca; class Bivalvia; order Venerida; family Veneridae; genus Mercenaria; species Mercenaria mercenaria. The sequence goes on from NC_069365.1 coordinate 53,185,035, forward strand.
GAGACGGCAGGGACAGCAAGGTAAATTGTATCTAATTTTCTAACAGAAAAATTACCAAACACAAACGGTTATATACTTTATGTTACTTCTAATCAGCTAATTATATCCACGCTTTAGGTTACAACACACTAAATAGCTGTTCTTTATTCTATATAAAATTGACATATTTCCAATGGCCGCAGCACTCATCAGGTCTGTAACTTACATTTTCTTGAAGATTATTGTCAGTGCAGTATAAAAATCAAAAGAAAAGTGGGGGTCATGTTTGATGCAAGAAAAATATTTTCAGTCAAACACACAAACTGCAAAATCAGCTAAAAAATGAGACCCCAAATTGTAGTTGTGGTGTATGATCTATGTTTCCATGACAAAACCTGTCATGTTATTATTTCATTATGAAAATGCTACCTACATGTCAAGCATAGATCTGTCATGTGATTTCAGAAAAAAAAAATGCAAAGGAAATAAGGAAAATAGCTCTATAGAGCAAAAAAAAACTGAGGACTATTTGAATCCGCCATTATGCGACTACCATTCTTTTGCGCCATTTTCCTATTTAGTGTCTGTATGCCTATAGCACATATATTTCTAAGGCGTTTTGCTTTACGGATTTTTATTCTTAAAGGGTTGAGCCAGGGGTTCGAACGTATTTGGGCTCGTTAAAATTTTAAGCGAGAGCAAAAGGTTAGTTAAACTAAAATGGCGGATATCAGCGAAAGTGAAAGTAGGTAAAGACACATTTTACCTAATTTATCTCAAGTTTGCTAATTCAAAGAATAAAGTCGTCCGTACACCGTGTGACGACTACACTGGTTAGTATGTTACAAGTTTTAACAACGCGCGATGAAACGTATTAAAAAAGTTATTGAATGCATAAGTTGTTGTGTTTGTAAACAACAAAATCCGCACACTCGGCGGGCTTTTAAAACTATTTCATTGTTTTTTGGTTGCGTGCATTTTAGAATTTCAATTTATATGATTACCAATTGATAATACATTGTTGGTAAAGGACCTTGTATGATAAGGGGTGTTATGGGCCCCCGATCTAATTTTGCTTTTAAATGCATCATTAGATTATAAAATATGTCTTTTCTTGATTTAGTTGCCAAATATCTGAATAAAGACAGTATTTTAAACAAAAAAATACTGATTTATATATACATGCGTCCAAGTGTGTAAATATTTGGTTTATGAGGGGGTATGCTTAAAAAAGTGCCATACTGAAGTTATTATTTACTTAAATTAGAACTTGACCTGATCATTCATTGCTAATACAGTGTACAGTTCATTTTGACATTTAATACCCATTATAATACTTGAATAAGAAAAACAATATAAAGGGAGATAACTCTTCTTTACTCAAAACAGCTGAAAAGTAAGGTAAAAACTGTATTTTCTCAATTTTCCAAAATAAAGACAAAAGAAATGTTTATTGTTTTATATCTATTTTATCTTATTTTGTAAGTTTAGAACTTGTCATGGTTACAAATCTAATTACTTGTTACCTTGGTAACAGATTGATTTTTTATGCATTGTTTTTTTTAAAGCATCTATTATTTCTCCTCAAATGCTTGTAAATGACCTTGTCAAATCAGTGTAAAACAAACAGCAGGTTGACCTGATACTATAAGATTTTCAGCAAAGCATTTGATATGGTGAGCCATGAGAAAAGTGTCAGCTGGACTTGGATATGGAATTCAATTCTTCCAAGTGTCAAGTTATCCGCGTCAAAAGAAGGAAATATCCTATTCCCTCATAATACCACCTGCATAATACATTACTAGAATATGTCACCTCAACAGAATACATTGTCGTGGATATCTCAAACGATCTGTCGTGGGACGCCCATATAAATAGGTCAACCAAAAAGGCAAATCAAACTCCATGGCATATCAGACCCTCGTCAGACCACAGCTGGAATATAGTTCCGAAGTCTTGTTTCCATACACACAAACCAAAATAGAACAAACAGAAGCGGTCCAAAGACGGGCAGCACGTTGGGCTATGTCTGACTTTGGCCGCAACTCCACTGTCACTGACATGCTATAGGCCTACAGACTAAAATGGCGCAGGCTAGATCTCCGGCTCTCTCTAATGTATAAAATCTCAAATCAACTGGTTACATTCCCCATGGAAGATTATCTCATCCCCTTAACAAGGCAATAACGCCATTATCATTAGCTGTCTTACAGGGTAATCTCTGTCACCACTGACAACCTCGAATATTCCTTTTTCCTGTGGAATAATCTTCCACCTGACATTCCCTTCCTTCCAACCCTTGTGCAGTTTAATGCCACTGTTTGCAACATTGAACATACTTCACCATAATCTTGCTCTTCATCCCTGTTTTTATTACTAACAAATGTTTCTTTCCCTTTTATTTGGCTCGATTTTCTTTTATTTTCTACTAACGGTTTTTTGGGGGGCTTGACGCGGGTTGGTCAGTATCGGGAGATAGATAGTGTCGGAAAATAGTTTGTATGAGCGGTTAGAACAGTCCCTGACAAAAATACGAAAGGAGTTCATGTGACTTTAGCCCAAATTCGCTCAAAACACAAATCCAAGGGTACAACAAGATCTTACATAACAATTTTAACTTTTCAATATAGACATAATTAAACAATCCAAGCTCTTTGCGCTGTGTAGTTTTATAAAATGAAAAATAAGACAGAAAAGATTTACAATATTAGTAACAAGGTACCAAATATATTTTGTTTTCTGTCTATTATACATTGTAACTCAATAATTTACTATGAACTATCTAACAAACATACATAAACAATATGATATTGAAACACATCACTTAAACACTTGACCCATCTTGTGGTGTAAAAGAGCAAAATTATATACGTTACCATTTACTTCCTGTTGCAATTCACGTTTAAAATAAGTGGTTGAAACTAAATGACTTGCTGTAAATACATATTGCATTGTCTTCGTTTTATTCAAGTGCCGCGCGACGCCCGCAAGAAGTCACTCTGTAATTGTACTCAGGAACTGACTCATGAAAATTAGGGAAAAATTCATACAGTTATCTTTTTATATAGCAGTTTCACTCATTTGATGATCATCAAATAATACCAGATTAAGTTTCATATATACATGCTTTTTGAAACTTTGTTTTATGCTGAAAGGCTTTTCTAACTGGATACCTGGCCTTGTTGTTACTGACATACATTGAATCCCACCAGGATTGTATTAATTCTTTAATCTATTATTTAGGATTTCAATAATTAATATGATGTGTAAAAGATAGTACGAAAATGTTTATTCCCATCCCAACGCGTAAGTATTTCAATTTATTTTTAAGTATATTTAATTGTTCAAATTTCTTCTTCTTAGAATACCACACCTGTCTTCCTTGTTGTACTATTTGTCATTCTTAAAGACAATTAGTCCATACGGACATTTGAAATAGGGATAGGACACGAGCACTTGAGATGCATTGTGTTTAAAAGCCGTCTTCTTAGAATACCACACTTGTCTTCCTTGTTGTACTATTTGCCATTCTTAAAGACAATTAGTCCATACGGACATTTGAAATAGGGACAGGACACCAGCACTTGAGATGCATTGTGTTTAAACGCCGTTACTTCCAGTTAATGATCACGAATTTTTCGAAAGAAGAAATCCAAATTCAGTGGATTGTTCTCGATCATTTAAAGTCAATTGAGATGATTGTTTTCCCTTGAACGGAACAAGGAACTTCTAAATCACGTATTGGCTCTAAGATGCAGAAGAGGTTTTTGGAACAATCTTCTCTCATGTATCATTCTCCGTGTTTTTGTAATCCTCAACACATATCCAAAAACTAAAATTGTTCTCCCCTGCGCTCGTATCGTACTTTGCTGATAAAGTGCATGAACATGTCTAAAAATGTACAAAATCTGTGTTGATGACATGAAACTAGACCATGGATCACGACTTTTAACGCAAAACTGATACATTTTTTCTTCGAAAAATGCAAGATTAATCCTTTATCTTTCAAATAATCCATATCGTTGAGATGTATTTTTACTTTCATTTTCTTCGAAATTTGGGGGCTATTGTTAATTCGTATGTAATATTAAGGCCTTCGATCTTTTTGTCATTTGTATTTGGGTTCAAATTTTTCCTAAAAGGACAGTTGGTTTTGGAAATTTTATTATCTACCTTTAAAGGTATACTAGACTCAAATTACATATTTGAAAATATGGAAAATTACTACATAATGTTTATGTAGTTTATATGCACACATGTATTAACGGTGTTATGAATAAGGTTTAAAAAAGTGGACACTCTAAACCTAAATAGCAAAACACAAGTTAAGTGTGCACTCCCAATAAAAAGTGGCAGTTTTTTAAACAATAGACTATTTCTGCATTACTTAAATTATAATTCTAACACGATCCGATTCATTTTCCTATTAAACAAAGAAGGAAGAAAGCAGTGAATTATCATACAACAAATCACTGTTCTGACGTCACAATTATTACGTCATGGCGTCAAGCGGCATAGCGGCGCGCTGGAAAAGAAACCGATTGAAAACGGGCAAATATTTAATGCATGTCATCAAGGATGTACTTTAAAATCCTTTATAACGTGTTAGAATCGAAATAATATATCTCATTTAGTGATTTGCTCTTGAATAAATCATTGCTTGTCGTTCAGATGCGTATTATTATATCACTCGGGCTACGCCCTCGTGATATAATTCCTTCGCATCTGAACTCCAAGCAATGATTTATTCAACGACAAATCACTGGATGAGATATATTATTTCTTAATTCTAACACGATTCGATTCATTTCCTATTAAACAAAGAAGGCAGAAAGCAGTGAATTATTATACAACAAATCACTGTTCTGACGTCACAATTATTACGTCACCGCGTCAAACGGCATAGCGGCGCGCTGGAAAAGAAACCGATTGAAAACGGGCAAATTTTTAATGAATGTCGTCAAGGATGTACTTAAAAATTCTTGGTAACATGTTAGAATCGAAATAATATATCTCATTTAGTGATTTGCTCTTGAATAAATCATTGCTTGTCGTTCAGATGCGTATTATTATATCACTCGGGCTACGCCCTCGTGATATAATTCCTTCGCATCTGAACTCCAAGCAATGATTTATTCAACGACAAATCACTGGATGAGATATATTATTTCTTAATTCTAACACGATTCGATTCATTTCCTATTAAACAAAGAAGGCAGAAAGCAGTGAATTATTATACAACAAATCACTGTTCTGACGTCACAATTATTACGTCACCGCGTCAAACGGCATAGCGGCGCGCTGGAAAAGAAACCGATTGAAAACGGGCAAATTTTTAATGAATGTCGTCAAGGATGTACTTAAAAATTCTTGGTAACATGTTAGAATCGAAATAATATATCTCATTTAGTGATTTGCTCTTGAATAAATCATTGTTTGTCGTTCAGATGCGTATTATTATATCACTCGGGCTGCGCCCTCGTGATATAATTCCTTCGCATCTGAACTCCAAACAATGATTTATTCAACGACAAATCACTGGATGAGATATATTATTGATATGAAATATAATAATACGCATCTGAACGACAAACAATGAATTATTCAACAGCAAATCACTAAATGAGATATATTATTTCGATTCTAACACGTTAGCAAGGATTTTTAAATACATCCTTGACGCCATTCATTAAATATTTGCCCGTTTTCAACTGGCTTCTTTTCCAGCGCGCCGCTATGCCATTTGACGCCATGACGTAATAATTGTGACGTCAGAACAGTGATTTGTTGTATAATAATTCATTGTTTTCTGCCTTCCTTGTTTAATAAGAAAATGAATCTGATCGTGTTAGAATTCTTAATTCTAATATGATTAGCAATGCTTAAATAATCACAACAATTTTATGTTGACGTCACGTCGACGTGATATTTAGCGCCATATTGTATGCATCGAGAAATATACACTCGGAACGAGCTATTTTATAGATTGAGAATTATTATCATTTTGAGAAAAAATGTCCAACCTCACATGTGTAAACCCTTCACTGTGGACACATTTTTGCAGCTGGAACATGTGTCTCATTAAAACAAATTACTTAAGAAATAATATATCTCATCCAGTGATTTGTCGTTGAATAAATCACTGCTTGGAGTTCAGATGCGAAGGAATTATATCACGAGGGCGTAGCCCGAGTGATATAATAATACGCATCTGAACGACAAGCAGTGATTTATTCAAGAGCAAATCACTAAATGAGATATATTATTTCGATTCTAACACGTTATAAAGGATTTTAAAGTACATCCTTGATGACATGCATTAAATATTTGCCCGTTTTCAATCGGTTTCTTTTCCAGCGCGCCGCTATGCCGCTTGACGCCGTGACGTAATAAATGTGACGTCAGAACAGTGATTTGTTGTATGATAATTCATTGCTTTCTTCCTTCTTTGTTTAATAGGAAAATGAATCGGATCGTGTTAGAATTATGGATTTTTCACTCGTCCTTGTTAAATGATGTGGTCCAGAGTAACGGGACGGACTGGAAGTAAGGTTACCGGATAATAACCATAATCTGATTTAAATAGTCATATTGCTGAAGTAAGATGTTCCAGAGGCCTTACCTTTTATTAAACTGTCTTCATGTAACAATACACGAAACCCGCAATAATGGGATGCGTATGAAAAACTTGTCTTGTTTGGATACAGGTCTGCATATAAACTGCATTTCCATGTGTTCATCACAGTTTTATATTAACCGCAGTGTATGCCATGAATATGCTATACATACCCTGATTTGTAAAGGTACCCTGCTTATACTAGGAAAAGGTATGCAATGCATACCATGTATCTACCACAAAAAGGTATGCTATGCATACCCTGCTTCCACTACTAAAAGGTATGCAATGCATACCCTGTATCTACCACAAAAAGGTATGCTATGCATACCCTGCTTACACTAGGAAAAGGTATGCAATGCATACCATGTATCTACCACAAAAAGGTATGCTATGTATACTCTGCTTAGACTACAAAAAGGTATGCAATGCATACCATGTATCTACCACAAAAGGTATGCTATGCATACCCTGCTTATACTACAAAAAGGTATGCAATGCATACCATGTGTCTACCACAAAAAAGATATGCTATGCATACCCTGCTTATACTACAAAAAGGTATACAATGCATACCATGTATCTACCACAAAAAAAGGTATGCTATGCATACACTCTGCTTAGATTAGGAAAAGGTACGTCAATCTACAGTGTATGCCGTGCATACCATGTGCCTACGGTAGCAGTGTATGCTGAGTATATTACTAAAACTGCGTATATCGTGCATATCCCGTATCTACTTAAGTAGTGTTTGTCGTATCTACATACTATAATTCCCACCAAAACAATATTTCGCCATTTTATTTGAACGCTAGAACTGAACATTTGTATGGGACATCATTCACTGACCTATCTTAAACATTGTCTAAATACATGATAACTTGGTTCTGCTATCTATTATTTCATAAACTGCAATTATAACAGAATACAATGCCTAGGAATATACATTTTTTATTAGTTTTGATTTATACATAACATGTCACACAATATACAAGTCATAGCATCACAAAATAACTAATAATTTTATAAGACATCAAATTCTATTGACATTATTAAGAAAATGGGGACAAGGGACAGTAAATTTGAAAATTCCACAAATCTGCGTCGATACCAGTGAAAAAAAAATCATACGCAAGAAGGCAAAGATGGCCCTAGGTCGCTCGCCTGAGAAACACACCATAACAGTGTAAACATCCATTTCAAATTCGTCCGAGTTTTTCATGTAATAAACATTCTGCCCAAGTTACATGAACATTGGAGCACAAATGTATACTTTAGTGTATAAACAAGATTTGGCATAGTGACCTAGTTTTTGACCCATAAGACCCAAATTACAACTCGTCCAAGCTTTTACAGAAACAAATATTCTAACAAAGATTTGTAAAGACTGGAGCAAAAGAGTGGCATCTACAGTGTAAACAAGCCTTTCCCTTGATTTGACCTAGTAACCTAGTGTTTGACCCCACGTAACCAAGATTCAAAATCCTCTAAGACTTTGTGAAAACAAACTTTCTGGCCAAGTTCAATGAAGATTAAATGAAAAATGTGGCCCTAGTGTGTAAACAAGCTTTTTCTGACATGGTGACCTAGTTTTTGAACCGACGTAACCCAGATAAACAAACTAGAGATTTCATGGAGACAAACATTCTGACCAAGTTTCATGCATATCAGATAAAAATGCACACACCAAGTTTTTCTATAAGTTGACAGAATGATCCAACTTTTTGACCCCATATGACCTATATTTAAACTTGACCAAGATCTGATCAAGACAAACAATCTGTTCAAATTTCACAAATATCCATTTAGAAAACGCAGCCCCAATTGCTTACACAGCGTTTTTGTCAGATTTGACTTGGTGACCTAGTTTTTTACGACAGATGACCAATATTTAAACTTGACCTAGATTTTTTCAAGAATATCATTCTGATCGAATTTCACGAATATTCAGTGAAAAATGCAGCTCCTGTTGTACACACACACACACACACACACACAGAGTATTTCTTTTTCCTTTTTTTGATCGGGTGACGTTGTTTCTAAACCCAGATGACCCATATTTAAACGATCTAGATTTTACCAAGACAAACATTCTGATCAAAGTCCACGAATAATCAGTAAACAAGAGGGTCATGATGACCATATATCGCTCACCTGTTAAACTTGGCCTTTGAATCATCAAGATAAACATTCTGTCCAAGTTTCATGAAGATAGATACGTGTGGCCTCAATAGTGTTTACAAGCTTTTCCTTTGCTCTGACCGGGTGACCTAGTTTTTGACCCAATATGACCCAGTTTTGATCTTGGCCTAGGAATCGACAAGATAAATATTCTGAGCAAGTTTGTATTACCTCAAAGCATAAATCAAACCTCGATATGGCTGAAATGGCCAAAATAAAATTTTTTGCCACTTTCAGGGGCAGTAACTAGAACTCGTGATGGAATCTTATTGTGACTTGTGTGTCAGTTTGGTTAAAATCAAATATAAAATGTCACTTATTTCGTGTTCACAAGGTAAAAATAACACATTTTGGCTTTTTCAGGGGTCAATCAGGGGCCGTAACTTGGGAACCTATGAACGGATCTGACAGATTCATCATGGAATCCAAGAGATATTGTTGTTAAAAATATTCTGCAAGTTTGTATCAAATCAAACCATGAATGAAGTCTCTATATGGCTGCAAAAGCCAAAATAGCACATTTTGGCCCTTTAAAGTGCCATAACTCTAGAACCCATGATGGGATCTGGTCAGTTTTCGAAAGGAACCACGTTATTACGCCAATACAAATTGTTTGCAAGTTTAGTTAAAATCAATTTCAAAACGTCTACATCGCGTTCACAAGCCAAAAATAGCAAATTTTGGCCCTTTAATTGGCCATAACTCTCGAACCCATGATGAAATCTAGCCAGTTTTTGAAGGGAACCGAGATATTATGCCAATACAAGTTGTGTGCAAGTTTGATTAAAGTTGGTTACAAAATGTGGTCTCTATCATGTTCACAAGCCATAAATAGCAAATTTTGGCCCTGCAAGGGGCCATAACTCTAGCACCCATGATAGGGTCTGCCTAGTTTTCGAAAGGAACCGAAATATTATGCTTATACAAATTGTGTGCATAGTTTGATCAAAAATGATTGCAAAATGTGGTCTTTATCGTGTTCACAAGCCAAAAAATAGCAAATTTTGGCCCTTTAAAGGGTCATAACTCTGGAACCCATGGTGGGATCTGCCTAGTTTTCGAAAGGATCCGAGATATTATGCCAATACAAGTTGTGTGCAAGTTTGATTAAAGTTGGTTACAAAATGTGGTCTCTTTCGTGTTCACAAGCCAAAAAATAGCAAATTTTGGCCCTTTAAGGGGCCATAACTCTAGAACCCATAATGTGATCTGCCTAGTTTTCGCAGGACAACGAGATATTATGCCAATACAAGTTGTGTGCAAGTTTGATTAAAATGGATTGCAAAATGTGGTCTCTATCGTGTTCACAAGCCAAAAATAGCAAATTTTGGCCCTTTAAGGGGCCATCACTTTGGAATCAGTGATGAAATCTAGCCAGTTTTCGAAAGGATCCGAGATATTATGCCAATATAAGTTTTGTGCAAGTTTAAAATTGGTTGCAAAATGTGATCTCTATCGAGTTCACAAGCCATAAATAGCAAATTTTGTCCCTGTAAGGGACCATAACTCTAGAACCCATGATGGGATCTGCCTAGTTTTTTTAAAGGAACCGAGATATTATGCCAATACAAGTTGTGTGCATAGTTTGATCAAAATTGATTGCAAACTGATGTCTCTATCATGTTCACAAGCAATAGAGGACGGACGATCACAAAAGCTCACATTGTGACAGGTGAGCTAAAATGCAGCCCCTATTGCATACACACAGTTTTCCTTTGATTCGACCAGGTACCACGTTTTGGAATCCAGTTGAGCCATATTCAAACTTGACCTAGATTTCCTCAAGACAGACTGATAGATCCAATTTCATAAGGATCAAGTGAAAAATGCAGCCCCTATTGCAAACACAATGTTATTTTATTTGAATGGGTGACTCAGTTTTAGTCCCAGATGACCCATATTCATACTTGAGCTAGACTTCCTCAAGACGAACATTCTGATCAAACTTCATGAAGACCTAGTTTTAAATGCTGCCCCTATTGCATATATAGGTTTCTCGTTGATTTTTAATCGGGTAACCTACTTTTCAAATTTCACCGGGAAGTCATCAAGACAAACATTCTGACTAATTCTCATGAGTTTTAAACTTATGTGGTCTCCAGAGTGTTAACAAGAGTTTCCTTAATTCTGGCCTCATGACCTAGTTTTTGACCCCACATGACCCAGTTTCAAACCTGGCCTAAAGATAATCAAGACAAACATTCTGATCGAATTTACCGAATATTCAGTGAAAAATGCAGCCCCCATTGCATACGCACAGTTTTCCTTTGTTTCGACCAGGTGAACTAATTTTTTACCCCAGATGATACAAATTCAAACTTGACCTAGATTTTATTAAAACAAACATTCTGATCAAATTTCATGAAGATCAGTGAAAAATGCGGCCTCTATTGCACACAAGGTTTTGTTCTTTTTTATTTGACCGGGTTACCTATTTTTTGACCCCAGATGACCCATATTCACACTTGATCTAGATTGCATCAAGACAAACATTCTGATCAGATTTTATAAAGATCCAGTATAAAATGCAGCCCCTATTGCATACACACAGAGTTTTCTCTGATTTAATCGGGTGACCTAGTTTTTTACCCAGATAACCCATATTCAAAGCTGACCTTGATTACAGCAAGGTAAACATTCTGATCAAATTTCATGAAGATTCAGTGTAAAATGCACACCCTATTACACACACACATACAGTTTTCCTTTGATTCGACACAGAATCAAATTTAACCTAAAAGTTATCAGGACAAAAAAATCTGACTGTCATGAGTTTTAAATTTAAAAAGTGGTTTCCAGAGAGTTAACAAGATTTTCCTTTAATCTGGCCAAGTGACCTTGTTTCTGACCTCACTTGAACCATTTTCGAAACTTGCCTAAAGATCGTCAAGATATACTTTCTAACCAAGTTTCAGAAAGATATGTTCATAAATGTGACCTCTAGAGTTTTTACAAGATTTTCCTTTGATTTTGATTAAAATTGCTTTAAAATTGTTGATGCTAGAGTGTAAACAGACTAAATTTAACGGACGGACAACGGACATTCATCGATCCTAATCGCTTACCCGACCTGGACCTTAAACCTACTGGTCGCTAGAATAACAGGTTTCATCTACTGGCCACCTGCAATTAGCTTTTACATTTAATGTCCGAGGAAAGATCATTATTCCAGATAGTCTGCAGTAATGAGATACCTGTCACCTTTACTTTTTACCTAAATAATGTAAGAGGTAATTTTCTGACAGCAGGCTACTACAGTATGAAGGTTGACCATAAGAAGCTTTTTATTTTGTTTTATACCTGCCTAATACATTTTGACAGGTGTCTTTATAAATCAATTGTCAAACGAACAAGAGCACCGCCTTGCGGGTGCTGACGCTCATCTGATTTTTTTTTGTGTAATAGAAATATTGTCCTACCCATGATTTTCTAAGTCTAAAAAGGGCCATCATTCTTGCAAAAAGCAGGATAGAGTTATGTTTCTTGATGTACAGTGTCCACTTATGATGGTGAAAAACTGTTGCAAGTTTTAAAGCAATAGCTTTGATAGTTTATAAGAAAAGTTGACTTAAACATAATACTCAACCAAGAAAATGATTTTCTAAGTCCAAAAGGGGCAATAATTATTGCAAAAAGCAGGATGGAGTTATGTTGCTTGCTGTACAGGGTCTGCTTATGATGGTGAACAAGTGTTGCAAGTTTCAAAGCAATAGCTTTGATAGTTTAAGAGAAAAAGTTGACCTAAACATAAAACTTAACCAAGAAATCTGATATTTTCTAAGTCCAAAAGGGGCCATAAATCTTGCAAAAAGAAGGATGGAGTTATGTTTCTTGCTGTACAGGGTCAACTTATGATGGTGAACAAGTGTTGCAAGTTTTAAAGCAATAGCTTTGATAGTTTAGGATAAAAGCTGACCTAAACATAAAACTTAACCAAGAAAACTGATTTTCTAAGTCCAAAAGGGGCAATAAATCTTGCAAAAATCAAGATGGAGTTATGTTACTTGATGAGCAGGGTCTGCTTATGATGGTGAACAAGTATTCCAAGTTTCAAAGCAATAGCTTTGATAGTTTAGGAGAAAAGTTGACCTAAACATAAAACTTAACCAAGAAATCTGATATTTTCTAAGTACAAAAGGGGCCATAAATCTTGCAAAAAGCAAGATGGAGTTATGTTTCTTGCTATACAGGGTCAGCTTATGATGGTGAACAAGTATTCCAAGTTTCAAAGCAATAGCTTTGATAGTTTAGGAGAAAAGCTGACCTAAACATAAAACTTAACCAGGCAACGCCGACGCAGACGCCGACGCCGACAACCGCTCAAGTGATGACAATAACTCATCATTTTTTTTCAAAAAATCAGATGAGCTAATAATATGGATTGTCCAACAAATAAAAGTCCACTGCATTAATTCCGTTTACACTAGTCCAACTATGATGCATCATTTGTTTCTGGAATTCTGGATTGTGGAACTGTTTTGCTCTACTGGGTAATCATAGCTTTGTCTATCAGCACTTCCTAAACATCTACTGCGGTACCTGTTTTCAAATATAAGAGGAATTTTAATACAATAAACCATTTGGAATATGCATTATTGCATCCTGACACTAAAATGTAATAAAACATACAATAATAAGTTGGATACTTGGAACACAACATGGAGATAAATAGAGAATATTAGGTTACTGTCTGATAAATTTAAATTTATTAGGCGAGTTGAAGAAAATATATTAGGCGAGGCTCTGTAATGGTTTCGAGCGATCCATAAAAAGAATAGACAGTATAAGAACAAATGGCAGAGGCTCGTATGAGTTGCCCGAAACAGCTCTAGTGCCAGAGTTGAGCGATACTCGAGCGAGCGGTGTCACTGCTCGTGTATCTTTTTATTTGTTATTTCATACATCATTGAAAGTCACAGAAACCATGCCGTTGCAGTTACAATAGTAAAAAGCTATGCACAGTGGGTAGCTAGTTAAAAACTGTAAGGTTTACTGTATTCAGGCATTTCTGCTCTTTGGTTGCTCTTTGGTTGTAACATCGTAAAGTTATCTCATAGGTGTTTGGGGAAAGCCAAAGCGAGTGTCCCGAGGTTGCGAGGACGACTTTCGAACTGTTGCCAGAGGCCGATAGGTCAAGGGCTATAGTTTGATAATAAGGGACAAAAGTTATTTCAGTGTTCCCCTATTATCTAAATAATAAATATTTTTTATCATCTAGTTAAATAACAAGCGCCATGTGAGATATTGTATACGCATCTCTGTTGCGCACGAAACTGAATCACAGGGGCAACAGATTCAGGGTTCACACTTTGAGCGAGAAAAGGCTAATTTCCACTTGTATCATTGGATAATAATTATTATCAGAATAAATAAAACAAAACTTTTGAAGTCTGAAAAATACCATGTACAGCATGTTGCATTCTTAAGAAAATATTATGAATTTGAGCCCGCGAAGTGGACATCATTTTTTTTCTCATTATCAAAGTAAATCACGATTATGTTTGTATTAAAACAATGCTACATTATGTGTGAATTTAATTATATCGACATTTCCTGTGTCATTTTCTTTTGTTGCCTAGATAAAGCCATTGGTATAAAATAGTAAAGAAATAGAAATAGAATAGAAATAGTAAAATTGATACCTGTATTTGTCTCTGAAATTCTTAAACAGGGGAACAGTACTTTTTTTAACATTTTATCTTTCGTTTGCTGCAACGTCAAACTGCGCAACAGCAACGCTATATTTCCAAGGAGGTTTTTGCCGGGAGAAAAGTCTGCTCGCAAATTCCAAATTGCAAATTGCTTGTTTATAATGATCTAGCCGTTAGCAAAACTCAATTACTGAACATATAAGTAAGAAAACGCTTGTTTTCTGAAATGTGTCCAAGAAAAAATGTGTTTAAGTATTCGTTCCAAACTGCTATATATATAATTCTGCAGGACATGACAAAACATTGCTTAAGAGCGCTCGTCTTGTCTCTCGGTTACTCATGACTTCTCGGGTCTCTGTAGAATTAGTTCTAGTCTTTAGAGCAGCGTTCGGATATATGAGCCGTGTCATGAGAAAACCAACATAGTGGCTTTGCATCCGCGCAGTCTGATCAGGATCCATGCTGTTCGCTTTCAAACCCTATTGCAATTGAAGAAACCATTAGCGAACAGCATGGATCCTGACCAGACTGCGCGGATGCACAGGCTGGTCTGGATCCATGCTGGTCGCAAACCCACTATGTTGGTTATCATGGCGCGGCTCATTATAATCCCAGCGCAAAGACAACAGCAACTCATCTGTGTTAAAAGCTTTTCAAGTAAATGTGCAAGGACTTTAATAGTGCCTTTGCAAGACCTTTAAAACACCTGTCATAAATAAAGTATTTCGTCAACGTAAAGCAACATTTTAAGTTATACAAGACAATAGGGTTATTATAGGTCTATATTGCTCACCTGAAAATAAGAATGACATCAGTGAAGAAATGATGTCTGATGAAAGATCGCATTTTTTGCTAATTCAAGGGTACGTAAATTTGGATTAAATGGTCCTGCATGGCCCTAAATACAAACTAAAAAGATTTAGTTTATACTAATTTATTTTAGCTCGATTGTGATGAAAGCTTCAAGCTTATTTGAACCACTCTCGAGTCCGCTGCCTGGAAAAAACCAGTACTGGTGTCATATGAGAAGGCGTGGTCGTGATCGAGTGGGGCTCGAACCCACGACCCCCGGGTTGAGCAGCCGACACCTTATCAATTAGACCACCGTTCCCCTTTCTATGTGGGGAAAAAGCTCTCTAAGTCTTGGTAGGATTGGTAAAGAAACAAAGATGCTAGAGTATTAAAAAGGTGAAACCGTATAACAAGAGGGTCATGATGACCCTATATCGCTCACCTGTTAAACTTGGCCTAGGAATCATCAAGATGAACATTCTGACCAACTTTTATGAAGATGGGGTCATAAATACAGTGTTAACAAGCTTTTCTTTTGATTTGCGTGGTGACCTAGTTTTTGACCCCACATGACCAAGTTTTGCATTTGGCCTAGGAATCTTCAAGACAAACATTCTGACCAAGTTTCATGAAGATAGGATCATAAATGTGGCCTCTAGGGTGTTAACAAGCTTTTCCTTTGATTTGACCTGGTGACCTAGTTTTTGACCCCACATGACCCAGTTTCGAACTTGATCATCAAGATAAACATTCTATGCAAGTTTGTTTATCAATGCATAAATGAAACCTTTATATGGCTGAAGGAGTCAGAATAGAAAATTTTGCCCCTTTCTGGGTCAGTAACTCAGTGTGGTTAAAATCAAATGTAAGATGTCACTTCTATCGTGTTCACAAAGTAAAAATGAACAAATTTTGTTTCTTTCAGGGGTCAATCAGGGGCCGTAATTCCGTTATCCATGACTGGATCTGACGGATTCATCATGGAATCCAAAATCTATTGTTGTTAAAGATACTTTGCAAGTTTGTGTCAAATCAAACCATAAATGAAGTCTCTATATGGCTGCAAAAGCCAAAATAGCAAATTCTGGCCCTTTAAGGGGCCATAACTCTGGAACCCATAAAAGGATCTGGCCAGTTTTCCAAAGGAAATGAGGTATTACTTCAATACAAGTAGGGTGCAAGTTTGATTACAATTGATTACAAAATGTGGTCTCTATCGTGTTCATAATCCAAAAATGGCAAATTTTGGCCCTTTCAGGGGCCATAACTCTGGAACCAATGATGGGATCTGGTAAGTTTTTGAAAGATACCAAGATATTATGCCAATACAAGTTATGTGCAAATTTGATTCAAACTGATTGCAAAATGTGGTCTCTATCGTGTTCAAAAGCTAAAAATAGCAAATATTGGCACTTTCAGGTGCCATAACTCTGGAACCCATTAAGAAATCTTGCCAGTTTTCAAAAGGAACCGAGATATTATGCCAATACAAGTTATGTGCTAGTTTGATTAAAATTTATTGCAAGATGTGGTCTCTATCGTGTTCACAAGCCAAAAATAGCAAACTGCCCTAACTCTGGAACCCATGATGGGATCTGGCCAGTTTTCGAAAGGAACCGTGATATTATGCCAATACAAGTTGTGTGCAAGTTTGATTAAAACCAACTGCAAAATGTGGTCTCTATCGTGTTCACAAGAAATTGTGGACGGGCGGACGATGGGTGATCACAAAAGCTCACCTTGTCGCTACGTGACAGGTGAGCTAAAAAAGGCATATATCTCAAGAACACATGGTCCGCTTTAACAACTGAGACCTTACCGTTTAAAATTCTGCTTAGATATTAATGGGACTGGCAAAGAAAATTTAATAATATTGATGAAGGTGATAAAGTGTATAATAGTATAATATAGTATCTCCTAAATCAAAAAGCATATACAATGTATATCTATATATAGACGTATTATTCCGATCTGATGACCCAGTATCAAACTTGCACAAGATTTTATCATCTTTTCAGTCTAAAGTACGCTGCAACCTTCACCTTAACAAAGTAGTGTGTGGTTACTGACCAGAGAATCACATCCTATAAAGTATGACAGCTGTACATCGAAGCATTCCCTATATGAGCCACGCCATGAGAAAACCAACATAGTGGCTTTGCAACCTGCATGGATCCAGACCAGCCTGCGCATCCGCGCAGTCTGGTCAGGATCCTTGCTGTTCGCTAACAAAGCCTATAGCAATTAGAGAAACCGTTAGCGAACAGCATGGATCTTGACCAGACTGCGCGGATGCGCAGGCTGGTCTGGGTCCATGCTGGTCGCAAAGCCATTATGTTGGTTTTCTCATGACACGGCTCATATATTGATCAGAATCATTTCCAGTCTCAAGGTCACTGTGACCTTGATCTTTGACCTATGGATCCAAAAGCAATCAGGGTCATCTCTGTCCCATGGGCAATCATCCTATGCAGTTTGAAAGCAAATGAAACAAGAATTCTCCGTTTGTTGGTCTGAAACTATTTTTAGTCTTGATGTCATGTGACCTTGACCCTAAACAACAAGGAAAGGTAATCATATTAAGAAGTTTGGTCCAATAGTTCTTAAGTTACTGATTTAGAAACTGTTTCCAGTTTCGAGATCACTTTGACCTTAATTTTTGATGTACTGAACCCTAAAACTTCAAGGTCATACACTGATCAAAGACAATTATCCTGTTATGTTTTACATCAATATGACCAAGAATTCCCACCTCACTATTCAGAAACAATCTTCAGCTTTATGGTCACTATGACCTTGACCTTTGACATACTGACCCCACAGCAGTATGGGTCATTTACTGACCATAGGCAGTCATCCTACACATATAACACCAGCAGGTCAAAGCATTCTTTTGTTACTGATTACAAAACTTTTTTTCAGTCTCCAGGTAACAATCCTATGAAGTTTGATGGTTATAGGGTTAAGCATTCCTACATTATTGACTGAAAACTAGGGGTCTTCCACTGATCACATACAACCATCCCTAAGTTTGATCATACTGTAGGCCTAAGCTTCCCCAGTTATTCAATCCATCCTCTCTACTTAGAAGTGGGCATTAATCAATAGGTGTGTGGGTACAAAGTTAACAAAATACATAAATAATTTCATACATTTTATTGGTTTTTGTATTCTTCATTTTGATTTTTTTAAATATAAATATATATAATTTCGTTCACAATTTTATGGAATTGATGATCCCTGAATAATATACAACATGATGACAATCTATACAATATATTACACAACAAAAACTATTAACAACAAAAACAACAAAATCATACATTTATAAATAAAACACTCCAGTACAAACTAAGGTCTTAAACCGAACTAAAATTTAACAGTGCTAGCAAACGATAGTTCTGCTACCATATTTGAATATTATTTAGTAATTGAAGGTCAAAGCTCTAGGCAAATGTCCAAAGTTTGAGGGTTTATAAACTTTAGTGGAATCTTTAAATTCAGCGGGTTAGGACAGTTTTCCGTCTAGTCCTATTTGGTTATCAGTATTCTAAGTTGTAAAATTTAGAGTTTACTCTTTTCACTTTTTTTTTCTTTGCTGGTTTTACTATCATAGCACTTTTTATACAACACCCTAACATGTTAATAAGCTTACTGATGAATATATATAGGCACTTATACCATAATCTGAGGAACTAAAAGTTTTATCAATAAGCATTTAAGATATCTGACAAGGCCAAAACCCTCTAAATGAGATCAGTTTCATAAATTAGTTCACTTGGCCATCAAAAACATACACATAATTATATAAACATAACATGAGATTGGCACACATATTATTTTGATTTTTAGACATGCCATACAGCATTAAAAGACAAGACTTATACAGTCAAACTTATATGTAAAGACCATGTTTGGGACAGCTAGAAAAAAACGTTTCTTGTTGCAGGAGGTCTTTCTTTTGAGTGTTTAAATCTGAAAAAAAGCTAGTAGTCTTTTACAATATGGTCTCTCGGAACAGATTTGAATGTAGATAAAACTGAATAATATGTGAAGCATATATTCTACACTTTACATCATTTTCTAAAATTCTGACATTTTTTTATAAACTTTGTTGCCTTGACAACACTTTTTGCATATCACATTAACTGTTAAGCATTCACACTGTGGACTGCTTAATACACTGTTTGATCATATAATTTATTATGTTGAAAAACCCAATGGGAAATTGTTAAAAACCAATAGATAAGAACAATTTTGTATAGATCTGATAATGACTAATTTCACTTTTATTTTTCTAGTAATGAGATTATTGTCTCTCCTCACTAAATTACGAATTGTGTGGACAATTTAACATGACAAAAACCATAATTTTAACAATTTAAAGATTTGAGTTTCACCGGAAAAAAAAAAATCAGAAAATATGGCAAGAACACAATTTAGAACACATCAAATATTCATTTATACTACATGCGAAATTAAAACATTGCTCAAATAAAGTTACATTTGGTACATGAAGGTGTGTTTGTTTCAACTGATGCAAAACAGTATGCAAACCAGATTATATACAGAGTCTATCACTTTTCACACAAATATATGATTATTCTGTATAATAATTTATCTAATTAGAATGATATACAGAAGACGGAACTGAAATTTCATAGATCAGTCTTTATGCCAATTAACTGTCACACTATAAAAATCTCAGGGGCAGTTTTTGACGTAACTGTTCACCATGAATAGTTTTCTTGTCCCACTACCTTGCACCAGGCTTTAAAAACTGACTTAGAAAACCAGTCTCAAAACTCTAGCATATGACTGGTTGATTTTGAGTTCAGTCTTGAAATTGACCAATGAAACAGCTAAATTCCAAGACTGGTCTCCATATTCAAGTATTATAGCCTTGAATCCATCTAAGTCAGCCTCAACAACATTCCACAGACTGTTTCACTGATGCCTATTCAAATCTGACTAAATCAAGTGAATTCCATGTTTGTATTAGAATTGCACAGCCATTTTAGCACACACAGTTTCAGTTTATTACAAGTTTTACAAATTCACTAACCCTGTTAGGAAATAATATCACATACCGCACAAGTCTGAATATTATAAGTCAATTATAGCACAATTAAGGAATTATCACACGAAAGTATCCGGCTTATAGAACATATCTTTGGTTTCTGACGCTAATATATCGTCCTGTATATCATTTATTGTATAACTTCCCGACGTCGTAGTCGTATTATCGTCATCCTGAGATCGTCCCGTTATACTTTCATTTTCGATTGAATTTCCGAAATTAAGATTCGATTGTTTAGAAGAGTGTAATAATGGATCGAAATCCATTTTATTTTGCACTGATTTCATACCCTGTCCATTGTTTACGTTTATGGCAGGCGGGGGAACGTTTATTTCACCCGGATGTCTATACTGACTGTACAAGTTATTCCTATGTGGATTTGATAAATCGTTCATAGGATATGAGTTTTTATGTGCTTCATCATTTTGCTGTCTTTTCTGTTTTTGTTTTAAAAATGATGATAATATAGGACCAGTCTTATGTACATTGTTTCCATGGAAAGACGAAAATGTGGGTTGACGATTGTCCGATGTGTAGAACGGATGCGAGGTGGACGTGTTTGGACTCCGTGACTCATCTGTAACAATAAAGAAATAATTATAAATGAAAATTTAAGATTTCAAATGAATTCAATACAATATAAATACTGAATCCTACAAAAAAAGATTTCAAATCATTAAATTTGCTTTTTAAACAGGGAAATTTAAAGTAAATTTTTGCTATTAAAAATGCTAACCATATTAACTGGAAAGAAATTTTAAAGTACTGTCACCCATGTACAAAACATTGCTTTACACTTCACTCAGAAAAGTTACAAATCATGAAGCAAAACATTGTGCATAAAATTGTGCTTGAAAACTGCAAGTAACTCTGTATAAAATATATTGTGGATTTGTTGGAGTTGTTTGCCTTTGATATACAATACTGCTGCTACCTGCGTCGTGTGAGATTGTCATACTGCTATGGATGTCTTCCTCACTCCCGCCACGTCCCGAGTCGCTCGTAGTGGTCTCCCCTGAACTCTCGCTGTGAGAGTCGTCCAGATTGTGGCGTTTCGTCAATCCAATAAATGTCCTCGCCGGCTGTGAAAGTGTGAAAAGAAATAAGCCTCAAACAGTGCATAAACAAAATCTGAAATCCCTCCATCACAATTAATCTACAAACTTGAAAACACCTTGTGCTAGAAGACTGTTCCCTTAGGCCATACCAAATTGATTAATAGTTCTTCCGAAAATTTTCAAAAAAAATAGGAGCGAGCGAAATTTTTATTTTATTTTTTTTCTTCTCAATTTTGATTTTTTCAGAGGCGGATAGATTTTACATGGAGCGAGCAGGCTTTTTTAATTTTTTTTCCCAGCTTGGACCCTTGAGCAGGCGGTTATAATTATACATGAAGTTAACATTTCTTTAGAAATAACACAAAAATCAAACATTTACAGTGTGGGTAACACAGTATATAGCTTTTCTATATGTTTTAGAGACTACATGAATGATTTTGCAAATAAATTCTTGCCAAAACTCACTGAATCACTTTGTTTCTTTATTTTGTAATTATAATTACCGAGGGATGAGTGCCTTATTTTTAATTTTGATTTTTCTACATTAATCTGAAGACGTGTCTATTTAACGGCACAGGATGAGGAATATTTAAGACAAAACAGGCACATGTGTGGAATAACATTTCTACTGAAACACAGTTAGATGGATTCGATACATGAACAACTTTGTGCCCCTAGTGGAACTCCAACCCATAGAGGTGAGGGGAAGTAATAAACCACTTGACCAGTGAGACCAAACAGAGTTGGGCATACAGATGCTTCGACATTGCTTTAATCTCTTTGGAATAATTTCTTAACAGATCAGGCTAGCTTATTTTTTGTGTTAGAGATTCATTTCAGGCAAAAATGATAACAGACGGCCAAAGAATGATCCCAATATGGCCACCCTTAAAAGTGTTATTTGCTGTGCTTTGACTGATCTAGAAATTTAGAGTTGGGGAGGTCTGTTTTTTTCAGTTTCTTCCGTTTAATCAATTCACAGCCAATTAATATACGAACAGGCAAAATTAGGGTTACAAAAGGACAGATTTTGTTAGAAATATTTTTCATATCTACACTACTTATTTGAAAAGCTAAACAATTTATGAATTGACTAAATGCATTTTGATAGAATATCTGACTGCTGTACTAAAAATGTTACGTTCAAAAAGATTTGGGCCGAGACAGGATCTGTGAACAAACATTTTTTTTAAGATAGGAGTCGGCCTCGGCGTTGGGGTCTAGATCTAACATACTGAACTAAACAACTGATAACAAATGGTTTGAAAACTTTATATCTGAACAATATTTTCTATGTTTAATCCAATTCCAAATATTTTTAATTGCATCCCCGTGCACGTCTTACAAGTCGGGCTTCGTTCTTTTTACTGTACCGAACAAAAGTAGAACGTGGCTACTCCATTACCTACCGGCACATCGATGGCCATGTGTGGCCATAGCACAGACACTCCAGATTAAAAACAAATGTTGAACAACACCATAATTCCTGACTTTATGAGTTTGGGTCATCAGCTACATGTATTACGGACGCATGAAATCCGATCAATATCACTTTGACGCATTAAAACGGCGATAAAACCTGTCTTACCGTTATTATTCCGGACCGCGTACTCGGAAAAAAAATATTTTTTTCGGAAATTTTTATGTACGTGCGGGCGGGTGATTTTTTTTTCTCGGGAAAGAAATTATTGATGCGGTAGTTCCGACGAACGACATATCAATTTGGTATGGCCTTATTGTGCAATTTACAGATGTAAATAAAATCATAGATATTTTTGAGAAAAGCACAAAAAAATGTAATTACCTTGTGCTACTTATTAAAACCATTGTTCATATGCAAAGAAAGAGAAAGAGATAGGTTCAGCGAAATTTCTTTGTAATGAAGCAACTTCTATAATAACTATAATAACATATATGTGTATAAGGAAAAATGTTTCGACCGGACTTTTTTTCTTTTACTATTCAACAAAAACAAATATATAAGTGTAACAGATATACACACACAGAAGAAAAACCATAAGACCATGTGCACAGTGTTTTACCCCTACCTACAACAATGAAAACTCGCACAAATTTCATGTGCACACCACTGAAAAAATCCCAGCCCTTAGTGCGTTGGTACCTGATATATATGTTGATGAAACAGATGCCTTTGTAGACATTGTTCTACGTGGAAATGTCCAGTACCCTTCCTACAGAGAAGTGTTAAAATGTATTTAGTTTATTACATTTTAATCGATTTCAATCAAAGAGACAAACTAGAACTACCGTACGTATAGGGACGTATTAAACACATCCATAAAATAAGCAGTTACGCAGAAACAAGAGACAAAGACTGTTCAATTAGAAAAACCCAACCAACACAAAAACAAAAATATCAAAAAAGAGCTTCGGCTTTCGATATTTCAGAAAGAAACGTTCACTTTTTCCACAAATCAACAAGTCATTTGACCTTAAAAATCTGTCTAAATCAGACTATCTTAATTCAAATTCGACTTTTAACGCACTGGTCAATTTTTTGAAATTCAATATGACTGAAGCAATTAATGTGTCTTTTGAAATCCGGACAATTTGCTGTAGGTGATGGTCAATTGTCTATGACAGACTAATGACTAAGGTATCTATAGCAGATTGTTAATATTTAACGAGACCTCAGGTTGATCAGGCAAAAGTTCAATTTCGCCATTTTTATGCTAAATATATAAGGTTAAAGTTGAAACTTCAAGAAATACGCCACCACCAACAAACACAATCATGTAATTTAAATATCATCTTCTAAAAAAACGATTAAACAAAGACAAAAAACGACTGAAAGCACACTTAGTTAAATACATGTATGTTATTTTTTTTCTTTCAGATGTACCCAAAGACAATAATTAAGCAAAAAGAGAAAAAAGGCACATAACACATAAATTTACACTTTGTCATTACCTAATGTAAATGTTACTGGTTATAAATTAATGAAATAAAGTCAGGAAACGTAACAAACTTTACAACCAATGAGTTATTTGCGTTTTATAATAAATTAGGTGATGCAGATAAACTTAATGGCTGCCTTCGATAATTAGAGATTCTGAATGACTTTAACATCTCATTTTATGTTTGACGATATACTGCCGAACCGTAATAGCTAGATAATTACAAGTGAATGCCTATATTTATATGTCATAAAATTTTCCGAATAAAAACTGAAATCAACACTTTTAATGATTTATGTAACTTGTTTGTGAATTTCAATGTCCTTATTTATATGAGATACAAAAAACGGAAAAGTACGCTTATGTTTAATTTCATTTCATTTATTACTTCTCGAAACTGACAAAATTGATATAAAAATTCAAGGAACTTTATAAAGATTTTCTATCCTGCCCGCTTCAAGCTGAGCTTTACTTTTGATTGGAAAATGGTATTTTTTTCAGTTTTGGTTTCAGTTTTACCCAACAAAACATCCTTAAATGCAATCTTTCCTGTTTTCCATAAATTAAGTTTCTACACACGAGCTAGACGAAAGTCCAAAATATCTTATTTTTTTTCTTTTTGGATTTTTTCATTCTGTTCATCAGCCAGATGCCACGAACAATATTTTCTTCTTTTTTGTGCAACGATAAAAAACAAACTGAACAACTGCAACATATGTTGGCTTTCTGTTTTGTCCAACTGATTTATTAAATTTTAAATGTTTGCAATTACGTTTTTCTTTCTCAAATGTCTTGCGAATCGACAAAAAAAAAGCTTGTAATTGATTACGTTAAACCTCAATACGTTTCCTGTAATGTGGTACGATCTGACAATTTAAGTGCGGACATTATTTGTTTTTCTCTACAAACAAGCAATATAAGACCTATCTATCAAACTCCTAAGTCATTCCTTATCAGTTAAAAGCAAACAAAACTGTAAACTTCTTCTTTTATTTTATCTTGATTAAGTTTAACTCCTTGTTGCAAAGGGTTTTATATTTGCCCGTAAATAGAACCAGTCTAGACTATGGCTTAACACAAAAACTAGAGAAAAAAAACCCATATCAGCTATTTTTCTTACAAGAAATTATCCAGTTTTCAATTAAATTTCGATCATCTAAGATTACGCCATAATCACTAAATCACTTAAATTTTGGCTACTCTGTCAATAAAAGTAACAAAAGTGGTTTATTCTCTATTTTTGTTAAATATTTTCACTTCTGTATGAAAACAAAATTTAGTCTGTTTACAGGACCAACACCTTTTGTGTAAAATCAGCCCTAACAAAACATTGTCTCCATTACGCTTTCCTGCGAAGTGGCCGGAATTACAAATGTGGCTCTGGCTAATTTCACGCACATGAATTACAAACAAAATAAATCAATTATTGACCAATCAGATTATCTGTTAGATAATATTTACTGATCGACTATCTCAGCAATGAAATCAGGGAGTGCTTCAATGATGACAGTATTCCATAATTAATGTCAATAAATTTTGCTTTGGACAGTGAAAAAAGCAGACAGAACCAAGGTCTGGTGAGAATGTTACAGCTGATCAAATTATTGAAGTCTTTCCAAAGATAAATCTATATGGAACAAAAAATAGATGAGACCCGTTATACTGAAGAGATGAAAAACAGCTATGCTCAAATATGCAATATAAATGTATACAGAGCAGATGAAAAAACACTGCTCACAGATCTACCTTGTTTTATCATGAATGTTTTATTCTTTATCCCCAGTAAATTAAGATCATAAAGAAGATGTTTCACTTATAATGCAGTTCATCATTTCTAAGACAACTAATCTGCTACAATTCAAATTCTAACATGATGCACTCTAAGGATTATTGTTTAAACCATTTGATTTCAAACTCATATTATATATCTCCATCTCTTGCTTTTCCCAGCTGAGATGATAGTTCTAGATCAGATATCTGTATATGCAAACTGGGTCCAAGGTTCTAAAGCTAAATTTAGAGACCAGTCTATAAATCGCAACACCTGATTGATTGTTTCCGAGTTCAATTTGAAACTGACCAATGGTAAGGCTGTATTCCTAGTCTGGTCTTCATACTCACTTCATACTCTTGGACCCTGAACAATCTCAGTCTGAGAATAGACAATATTTGCTCTGTGTATTACCTCATCTCCGGGTGACTGCGGCCACTGTTTGTTGTTGTTGTTGTTATTTTGTGACTGAATAAGAGCCTGATGTACACGTAGTGAAGTCATTCTGTGAATCTCGCGTTGTTTGTCTTCACTTTTCTCTGACCTCGGCGGTGAAATTTCTTGATTATAATTCTCATATTCAGGACTCTGAAATAAAATTAACAACTACATTTTCTCAAATCTAAAAATAACAGGTAATGACGAATAATTGAAAAAATTCGATAAATTTATGATGATTATCATCAAACTTAAACCAGCAGGAACCAAAAGAATTCATATATTGATTACAGCCATACATTTTAACCACTTAATTCATTTTTTTCTCAATTTATTTTCCTGATATTTTTATGGATTTTTTTTCTATTTCTCACTTTACTGGCTGAAAACATAGTCATTGTATATGATTATATTTATCAAAGCCTTACATATTATTAAATAACAACAGCCTGTTGTCTTGTTTTTTCTTCTTCATTTTTTTATGTCATCAAGTCAGGAGTTAATGAGCAAATTCCTCAACCAGTAATTCTTTGTGCATTTTATCAGTTTAAATATTTAAACCTTTAATAGATCAGGAGTCAACAATAACAGGCAAACATTTGGTCAGTGAAAGTTTACATACAATCTTTCTCCTTTTGTCCGATATGATGTAATAGCGAGACTTAAAGTCGGGTGCCTACATGGACATCTTTAACGTATAGAATTGAGAAAGGGATTATGGGATCTTATAAAATTTGTGTCATATATCTCAAAACCACAGTTGACAGGTCTTTGCTAATTGTAAGGCGATACCCTTAATCATTGTTGTAATATTTATTCCCGATTATTTACGTTCCGTTGACAGATTTCTTGAAGATGTTTAATATCTGCTAGAGATGGGTACCGATCACGACGATCAAATATAGCCATACTGGGGGGCTAGTAAATAGATTTTGTTCTCTCAATTAACGGTATGGGTCATCGATGTCCGGACCTTGTTAGCTAATATAACATTTTATTAAAAGACAGTCACTAACAAACGTTCAATGTTTAAACCTAAAAATTCCGCTGAACATATGTTCATTAAAATTGAAAAATAAAATCTGTCATTAGTTCTATAATCATAACATTTTGCGAAACTTCGAAACTATAAGCTAAACTACCTACTAGTAATATTTGTAAAGAACAAAATAACTTTTCTGTATATCAATTAAACATGATTTATATACTTCATCAGTACTTAACAAGCATGCCTCTGAAAGTAACGAATACAGTTCCCAAAAAGTGAAACTTAGTGTATAGAAACAAAATTGTGGATTTTTAGAAACTCATATAACTTAATGGTACTATAGACTTTCCTTCTAACTGATGCTTCATTTATTTCATATATTGTAAAAAGGTAACATATAAAATCATAGTTTCTAACAATTAGAACAAGTTTGAATGAATTATAGAAATTTACGTTTTAGATTCCTAATGATAAAATTATAGCATATAGAACATTACAATCAGATTTCAATAAGAACATCTTCATTGGTATCAAAGTACTTGAACATCTGTCTATTTAAACTATATGAACTCTGTTTATCATATTTTTCAGCTGCAATTGGTACATACATGCAAATTGTAAATCAGTTATTAACATCTAAGTCCTATTGTCCTGTCTTTTCTTTTTGTTCTATAGATATAGAAAAAAATTACTGCAAAAAAAAGACAAGAGGGGAAAAAAATCTCGTGGATAAAGTAAATTATTGGCCTGTAAGAAATTTCTCAATCCTGTAAAATAAAAAATGTTCAAGAGTTGTTTATTTCAGCTGCTAAAAATAATTACCGGTACTTGTGACAGTTGTGTTGTTATGGATATTTGTGTATATTTCACACACATCCTGAATATTCTACCTAAAACTAAATCCAATTCTAAATATAGACAAATTTTCACCTAGTGAAAATCTGATTTTAAGGTAACAATTTTTTCTTGAAAAACTTTGATTTTAAGTAAATGGTGCATATTTCATTATATAAATCAATTAAGGTATTAGATCACTAATAGAGAACCTCCTTTTTGAAGAGTATTCAATTCCTACCATAAACCTACTTTTACTGCAGTTCTTAGGGGTGCGTAGGTTCAAGCCCTACTGGGACCCAAATTTTTTTTGCCTTATTTTCCTTTTTTACTAGTAAGTTTTTACTTCTTTCAAGACTTAATATTGATTTTTTGTACAAAAATGGAAAAAGATGAATCTTATAAGCGATTTCTTGGTGTTCAAAGTGAATTTACTACTTAAACAGAAAGGGTAGAGTTACACATCTTTAAAAATATTGAGTTACAGGCGGTGAAAGTTCTCTATTTTGCTTTCACTCTTAGATTATATATTGTGGAAGAAATTTAGGTAGGTTTTACATCTTGTCTAAGGTTATTTTTAAATGGAGTAAGTAAAATCCAAAACTGAAACACATCATTCGACCTTATTTTTTCAATGTTGAAGTATGAATTCTGTCTCATTAAATCCGTTTACTTGAGACACCATGGAAAAAATTACATTGACATGTTTATTTTGTGTTTTATAGTTGTTTACCAATAGTGTGATGTTTCCTCTATTGAAATTAATGGTAAAATGAGTTCTCTGCAAACGTTTTGGATAGTGGCTATCACTTTGAAATTTGTCTCTACTTGAGCTTGAGGAGATACCATAAGTTATTCAAAATTTATAAAAAACGGCACGGTAGAAGTTGTTTAAAATTTGCAAAATAGTGCAAAACACGGTTACCTTTCAGAATATACCAAGCAAATGCCATTTTGTAAACATTACTATTAGTGACCTAATACCTTAAGGGGGAGCGGTGGTCTAGTGGTTATGATGTGTCAGCCACTCAACCTGAGGGTCATGGGTTCAAGCCTCTCTGGGATCATGACCACATCTTCTCATATGACACCATTACTGGTCTATCCAGGAAGCAGACTCAAGAGTGGTTCCATTAAAACCTTGAACCTTTCATCACAATCAAGCTAAAGTAAATAAGCACAAACTATAAATCAATTAAAAATTTACCATGTTGGAAAGTTGTATAAAAATTTACCTTAGATGGCACCGGAGATGGAGATTTACCAGTGAAGGTTGACACAGAATCAAACTGTCCATTTGTTTCCATGGAGACACCAGTATCCTGATCTTCTTCCACAATAAAACTGACCTCTTTCTTTGCTTTCTTTGCGTATCCATTCTCCATATAAGCCTTTTCACTCGGATACAACATTTTATCTTGCGAACCTCTTGACGAACTTGACCTATTACTGTTTCTATGACCTTCCATAATTTTTTGTTCATCGTATGCTTTGGCATTGTATAAACTGTTTTTACTGTCTTTTCTTCTTATCATGCAAATTATTACAATGATAATAACGGAAAGTACGAAAGTGACGCACGATATAACGATAGCTATCAGGATATTTTGTCCCTTAGAGCCAACCACAGCATCTGCTACAGTGTCTGTATCAGCGAGGTAAAATGTCACATGCAAAGTTGCATGAGTTTCTTGTGGCTTAACACCATTATCTTTGATAGATAGAGTTAATTAATGTATACCGTTTGATATCACCTCGTGAAATACGTTTTGTTAGGTAAATTTCACCAGTCTCTGAATTAATATGAAACAAACCTTCACTATCCCCACTTCGAATACTGTACGAGAGACGTTTGTTTTCTTTATCATCATTGTCATCGGCCAAAACACTAGCAATTACAATATCAGGACCTGTATCATGAGCAACTGTAACAGTATCATTATCTCCATACGGAAATTCTACAATTGGTGCATTGTCATTTTGATCAAGCACAGTCACGAAAACTGGCACACTGCTGGTACGTGGAGGATTCCCGTGATCTGATGCAACAACGTTAAAATGGTAATAATCTCTGACTTCGCGATCTAAAACTTCAGTGGTTATTACGGTTCCATCGTCAAGAATCGCAAATGGAAACATAGCATACTTAGCGGGTATCATATACGAAACTTTTCCATTGTCGTCAAGGTCAGCATCCGTAGCAGTTACTGTTCCAAGACTATTACTGATGTTGGAATTCTCCAGTATAGACATGGCGTAACTGTCACCAATAAAAGCAGGAGAATTGTCATTTACATCTTTGACTTGTACAATAACCTGTGCAGTAGCGGAGCGCTTATTTTGGCCCTGATCTCGTGCAGTTACTATGAAATAGTACTCATCTTCAGTCTCCCTGTCAAACCTTTCCGCAGCTTTGATATGCCCGCCATCAGGATCAATTTCAAACATATTCGATTCTGCAAATGGTTCAATTTCATACACTATTTTTCCATTTAGATCAATGACACGGTCTGTGGCCTGGACTTTCTCAAAAACAGCACCAACAGAAATATATTCTCTAAAATATCTACAGTATAAATAGTCTTTGCAAATATTGGAGTATGATCATTTTCATCAGTAATTGTAACAATAAATGTGCGATTTGAAGACAATGGGGGTTGACCTTTATCGCTACAGTTTATTTCTACAGTATAAAAGGCCTGCAGTTCCCTATCAAACTCAACGGCACTTACAAGACTAAATGTATTTTGTGCAACTTCATTCGCCTTCATAATTGTAAAATTGGAATTAAGACACTCGCAGTCTGCCTCTCCGTTAGGACCCCTGTCCTCGTCCGAAACGATAACCAAGGCAACGTGTGTACCGATATTCAAATTCTCTTTTATGTTGATATTACTAGATGGACTCATCTGAATTACTGGACGATTATCATTTTTGTCCCTGATATTAATTGTTACGTTCGATTGGCTCTTTTTCATTGGATCCCCATGATCTTTGACTTCTATTAAAAAGATAAAAGGCCGACTTGCCGAATCAAGCATCTCTTTCACAAAAATGTTACCACTTGTCTCCTTGATACCAAAATACTGTCTTATATTTGAAGTTAAAACTGTATGCTGTAACAAAAGCAATAGCATAAAGTCCACAATCAATACTGTTGTTTTGTTTCATAACTGTTGGTATTTGAACCTTTAAAACGTCTTTATTTTGTCCATATATCTGTGAAAGTTGGATTTTTAAACCATTAGGAATTATTCGTTCAATGTTCCGGTCATTTCCTAAAGTATCCAATAAATAAACTATGTTTTCATGATACACAGATGCAACCCAGTGATCACTGTGGGTGTGATGTATCTGACAAGATGGCGACTGAACCGGTTCCATATGCACTTTTGTCAACCATCTGTTTTCTGTGTCATTAAAGATCGGAACCTTTTCAGTTAACTGAAGCCCGCCCACAGAATCTCCGACATGTTTTCTTAGTAATTTATTCACTGCTTCCATATGATTAGAATTTAGTTTTTTGTTGTTGATCAAATCTTCTTTATCAGTAATTGTTAAACCTAGGTCACTGAGCCACATTTCGGAATTTCCAGCTGCAGTGCCTTCAGATACACTGTCGTCTCGGCTCAGTTCTAATTCAATAAATTCATTGTCTTCATTTATATTAGATAAATTAGTCTCTAACCTCGGTATTTTGATATTATCTGATTCTTCAAACTTTAGTTTACGTTTTCTTAAAGTGGATTTAGGTGATTTCGATGTTGTTCGTTTCAGAATAGATTTCGGTGTAGATATTTCAAATCCGAGTTTCGCCTGCTGAACACTTTCTGAATTAGGCGTTGTTTGTGTCGTAAACATTTAAATGTTTATCTTAATCAATACTATGATATATATATATACATATATATATATATATATCCATGTTGTATTGTAAATTACCTTGATGAAGTTAAAGAATATGTTCTGTTCTGAACTGGTTAGCTACTATCCGCGCTCTTTTGGCGAAATTTTACCAATTATTTACAACTCATTGAAGTGATCAATTTTAAATTTTGTTCTTGTGTCAAATTCACGATGGTATGTGATTTTCTAGTAGGACTTGCATCAGTAAAGACATGTGTTCATGGACACGTGCGTACTAGTGCACATGCCCTGCACGTGCAAAATATGCTTTACTGGTCAAAACGCTTAATGCGGTTACGTTTGCCGTAAATCGACCAAAAGTAAAACAATAATTAGCTGCAGTACCTATTCCAATGTCAGATTGCGAAATTTCTTGTAAATGCAAGAATTAAAAAGTAAATTAGTAAACTTACCGAAAAGAATGGTGCTACATCATAAATAATATCCTGCTTAAGTATGTCACTAGTAGTATATCCAGGATATGAAAACACACTGAAATCATCCTCTGTCAAATATTCACTAAGATATTTGGCCTGGCTATGTCCTATCACTAAAGCCATGGTGTGAGTGATGCAAGTTTCAATAATATTAACACACAAGAAATAACACAAAATAATACTGAACAATATTGAACAATAAACACTATAGTAAGCAACCAATATTCGCAAAAGAAGCACTTTTTGTAAATTGGTAAAGAGAATGTAGATAGCACTGAAAATGTTTATATATGTTATATGTTACTCATTTCTTTTACTCATTTCTTTAAATTGGTGTTGGAATTCTATACTTAAGCAAAATGATTATTATAAGATCAAAGACATAAAAAAAAACAAGAAAAAAAAAACAACAGAACAATAACAAATCGGCATTTAGGTCTTTTATTGAGATATACTTTTGGTATAATTACGCTTTCATGCATTCTCGCAAACCAGATGTCTACCATGGTACCCCGGTTCGTCTCGGGTACCATGTCGAAGATCTGATGAATGAGAATGGCTTTCGTTTCGGGTACCATGTCGAAGATCTGATGAATGAGAATGGCTTTCATGTAATTACTCATTTATTACAATTTAACGGTTGAACTCGAATGATCAATCACACATGTATACATTTTTGATTAACTTAAAAAACTGTGACTGTCAGTAGCAGATTAAAGGATATCATAATTATAGGATAACATTTTAATAAAAAGGTGAGAACAAACAAAACGATTGATTTAATCATTGTGTGAAAACGGACGGGGAAGATTAAAGATGGTGCGCTTTCTAACAAAAAATCACAAACATTTTCCGTTTCATCCCCTTGTATAGAAGACAATTATAATTTTTGTATGAAACAAACAAATAATTATAGTGTATTCCTAGATTATCGGTCCATGTGCTGTCTAAATTGATTTTACCATTTTTGAAATATGAAGCGCATTACTTGTCCGTATGATTGCCTCGCTCACTTCATTGTTGTCTATGATTAAATAATGCTAAAAAAAAGAAATATTAGAGATTTTATTTCATTTAAGTAAGTTAAATACTCTTTTGTATAAATGATATATACGCAGTTTACTTTTGCAAGTAATTTATATAACGTCTGATTAATGTAATTCACGCATAATTTTTAAAAAATTTAAAAGAAAAAACAAGAAAGAAACAAAAAAAAAAATACAGCGGTGCTTAATTATAAAGTAGATTAATTACAATTTCATTATTATTTCACATTATTAATGGTAATACAACTTGAATTTATAAATGCTTTTATTGATTTCTTAACTTTAACGAATTAAACACATTGAACACTCAAATACTTTTCTTTTTTAATGTATATTTTAGATAATATAAAATCAACCCAGCGTATTTTCTGTTTAAATTATGTCAGTTTTGCGCTATTTTACAAGTCATTTCCAATTAATACTGTTTTATTAATACTTGAAAGACAACAATAATAATAATTCTTTGTTGTCAGTGTTTCCTAAAAACCTTCTATTTCTATATCGTCAGCATTTTCTTAATCGCCTCTATATACATATCGTCAGCATTTTCCTTCTTTGTGTATATTGTCAGCACAGCGCGTCAGCATTTTAGCCTGTGCCCACAATAGGAGGTAGGTATTGTGGGTATGTTGCGGATTAATTTTTTCACCGACCTTGACATTGGTAGAAACAGCTGACTGGCATTTCACTAGGAACTGCATAACACCATGTTTTCTTTTTGTTTTTCATTTGCAGACACATGGAACTAAAGAGAAAAGGTAGTCTACCAGAGATTGATGTTTTAGAAATATTTTTTACAGAGCTTTGTTTGTAGTTCATTTTATATGAAATATATAGGCAATTTTTTTTGTTTCAAGTTGTAAAAAATCTTTACAGTGGTGTCAGATTGGAAAGATAAAAGCAAGAACTTGGTGTTTTATCTTGTGGTACATCAATTGCTCCAACAATAAAATTCACATAAATTACAAATTGTACATGCAAAATTGGACAATAAAATTGCAATAAAAATTTAATTGAAAAAATATTTATGCATTAATCTCAATAACAAAAGATACGATTAACACGTAACTACTTTTCTCATATTTTCTAATGTTAAAATTCATGAAAGAAATAACTGACTAAACTTGTAATAAATAATATATTCAAATTCCCTTTTATGTTGATATTACTAGATGGACTCTTTATGTTGATATTACTAGATGGACTACTAGATGGACTCTTTATGTTGATATTACTAGATGGACTCATCTGAATTACTGGATCATATTCATCAGTAATTGTAACATTAAATGTGAGATTTGAAGACAATGGGGGTTGACCTTTATCGCTACAGTTTATTTCTACAGTATAAAAGGCCTGCAGTTCCCTATCAAACTCAACGGCACTTACAAGACTAAATGTATTTTGTGCAACTTCATTCGCCTTCATAATTGTAAAATTGGAATTAAGACACTCGCAGTCTGCCTCTCCGCTAAGACCCCTGTCCTCATCCGAAACGATAACCAAGGCAACGTGTGTACCGATATTCAAATTCTCTTTTATGTTGATATTACTAGGTGGACTCATCTCAATTACTGGACGATTCTCATTTTTGTCCCTGATATTAATTGTTACTTTCGCTTGGCTCTTTTTCATTGGATCCCCATGATCTTTGACTTCTATGAAAAAGATAAAAGGCCGACTTGCCGAATCAAGCATCTTTTTCACAAAAATGTTACCACTTGTCTCCTTGATACCAAAATACTGTCTTATATTTGAAGTTACAGAGTCTGCGAAATAGTAAGCCAGTCTACTGTTTTCACCTATATCTCTATCTATGGCAGAGACTGTGATTACCACAGTATCCATTTCAACATCTTCATCAATAGTAGCATTGTACTCTGCTGGCTGAAAAATTGGTCGGTTGTCATT
Organism: Mercenaria mercenaria; assembly: GCF_021730395.1. NCBI lineage: Eukaryota > Metazoa > Mollusca > Bivalvia > Venerida > Veneridae > Mercenaria > Mercenaria mercenaria. The sequence continues at coordinate 53,220,641 of NC_069365.1, forward strand.
CTTATCGGTGACATTGATATTCACAGTTAAAGTTCCAGTAAAGGGTGGCGTGCCCCCATCCACTGCCTTTACATATAACGTGTAGTTATGTGTGGATTCCCTGTCAAGACTTAAATTCAGTATGAGATTCAAGGTCGATGACCCGTCCAGATTTTGCTGCTTTTCGAGTTCGAAGTCAGTTCGCGACGGTTCTAGTATATATTCTTGGATCGCATTGATGCCGGAATCTAAATCAATAGCCGGTGTCAGAGTGTAGCTTGTCCGAATCGCGGTTCCCTCTTGGATGTATAGATTCTTTACCGATTCCGAAAATGTTGGAATATTATCATTTATATCCTTTACTGTGACATTAATGTTAACAAATTCAGTGACTGTGCCAGAATTACCAAAAAGTATCACTCTCATTTTACATACTTCACTTTGCTGGCAGACTTCCTCACGATCAACTTTTTGCTTCAAATAAAAATCAGAAGTTGCTGGACTGAAGTCAAAATAATCCGAGTAGTCTACATCACCTGACTTCAAGATGTTATAGTTTGCACTTTCTAAATTGCCACCAAATATTTCGGTTTCATTTGCTCCTAATTTTGCTGCAATGTTTCCCAGAAAGACATTTCCTGTGATTTCTTCCTCTGTTTCGAAGGTAATAGTCACAATTCCTTTCACTGACTTAAGCACTATCCCGAAGAAAAACAAATAAAGTAAACAATTAGACATCATCTTGCTGCTTTAGGTTACTGTGCTAGTTGACTATGTCTGAACGAATCATTTTTTGAAATTTCACCCTACTCTTCCAATGTATTATACTCTTTGCTTTTTCAGTTTACGCTAACTGGTGGTTAAATCCCTTTGTACTATAACGTGCCTTCGTCCTGTGATTCCGTCTTACTGTTGCCTCTTACGTCCTTACTTCAAAATCTGAAACGAGACAAGAAAGTATGATCAGAGTCGAAACTTATTTTCGGAGTAAATCAATTCTTTACAAAACAAGGTTTTAACGTGATCCTTTAATCTGATCACGGATAAATGTAACACTTTATACCTTATAATATGAACAGCATATCCCCGCAGAGATCAACTACAATATTTTTGTCATACAAGCAAATCCCTTGATAAGTCAACCTACCTATTTTTAATCCATATTTATAATTTTCTAATGTCCCAGCTTGAGACTTAGTTTGCGCATGAAAAACATAAAAATGACTAACATCTCTACTCGATTTTTTTTTTCGCCCACCATAAATTTGTCACAGATCTTTTCTGCCATACTCCAGAATGTTAAAAAAAAAAATGAGGAAAAAAAATTTTGCAATCTTATAAAACACATTATCAGAAATTTACTCATAAAATAATATGCCAAAATAACATGCAAATATCAACTCGCAAATCAAAAATGGCGCAGTCTATGACACCTTAATGGCCAACATCTTTTTCGATTCAGATTCTAAAAATGCAAATGTTATTATTTTGTATAAATTCGTATATGGCAATTGAATTGCCATGGAAAAGTGATAAATATCTTCACAAGTATATCCCAAATGTACCATTTACAGTCATTTTGTATTTATTTCAAGAGTATTAATATTATAAACTTAACGCATAAAATGGTACGAAGATATATAAAAACAAGAGGACCATGATGGTCCTGAATCGCTCACCTATCCCCACATGACCCAGCGTTGAACTGAGTATGACGTCGTTATTTCTATTATTTGACAAAGTGACCTAGTTTTTGAGCACATGTGACCTAGATATCATCAAGATAAAAAATTCTGACCAATTTTCATGAAGATCCATTGAAAAATATGACCTCTAGAGAGGTCACAAGGTTTTTCTATTATTTGACCTAATGACCTAGTTTTTGAAGGCACGTGACCCACTTTTAAACTTGACCTAGATATCATCCAGGTGAACATTCTCATCAATTTTCATGAAGATCTCGTGAAAAGTATGGCCTCTAGAGAGGTCACAAGGTTTTTCTATTTTTCGACCTACTGACCTAGTTTAGTTTTTGACCGCACATGATCCAGTTACGAAATCGACCTAGATATCATCAAGTTGAAAATTCTCACCAATTTTCATGAAGATCCATTGAGAAATATGGCCTCTAGAGACATCACAAGGTTTTTCTATTTTTAGACCTACTGACCTAGATTTTGACCGCACGTAACCCTGTTTCGAACTTGACCTAGATATCATCAAGATGAACATTCTGACCAATTTTCATGGAGATCTGTTGAAAAATATGGCCTCTAGAGAGGTCACAAGGTTTTTCTATTTTTAGATCTACTGACCTAGTTACTGACCACACGTGCCCCAGTTTCAAATCTGACTTAGCTATCATCAAGGTGAACATTCTGACCAATTTTCATAAAGATCCCATGAAAAGTATGGCCTCTAGAAGGTCACAAAGTTTTTCTATTTTCAGACCTACCTGATCCAATAGTTTTTGCGATTCACGTAAACCCAGTCTTGTATCTCAATTACCTTTTGACACCCATTTTACTACTCACTTACTAGTTTGGTAAACATTCTGACCAATTTTCATGAAGATCTCATGAAAATATGGCCTCTAGAGAGGTCACAAGGTTTTTTTTTTATTCTATTTTCTAGACCGTTATGACCATCATAGGTTTTTGATTTTGGTCAGGAACCTTGGACCCAAGTTTCAAAATCTATGACTTAGAATATCTCCTATCACAAGGTGAACATTCTGACCAATTTTCATAAAGATCCCATGAAAAATATGGCCTCTAGAGAGGTCACAATGTTTTTCTATTTTCAGACCTACTCACCTAGTTTTTGATCGCACGTGACCCAGTTTCAAACTTGACCCAGATATCATCAAGATGAACATTCTAACCAATTTTCATGAAGATCCATTGAGAAATATGGCCTCTAGAGAGGTCACAAGGTTTTTCTATTTTTAGACCTACTGACCTAGTTTTTGACCCCTCCTGACCCAGTTTCAAACTTTACTTAGATATCATTAAGGTGAACATTCTGACCAATTTTCATGAAGATCTCGTGAAAAATATGGCCTCTAGAGAGGTCACAAGGTTTTTCTATTTTTATATCTACTGACCTAGTTTTTGACTCCACGTGACCCAGTTTCTAAATTGACCTAGATATCATCAAGTTGAACATTCTGACCAACTTTCATGAAGATCCATTGAGAAATATCGCCTCTAGAGAGGTCACAAGGTTTTTCTATTTTTAGACCTACTGACCTAGTTTTTGACGGGACGTGACCATTTCGACCTCGACTTTAGAATCATCAAGGTGAACATTCTGACCAATTTTCATGAAGTCTCATGAAAAATATGGCCTCTAGAGAGGTCACAAGGTTTTTCTATTTTTAGATCTACTGACCTAGTTTTATGACTCCATTAACTCAGTTTCAAATTGACCTAGATATCATTCAAAATTGAACATTCTGACCAATTTTCATGAAGATCCATTGAGAAATATGGCCTCTAGAGAGGTCACAAGGTTTTTCTATTTTTAGATCTACTGTCCTAGTTTTTGACCGCACGTGACCCAGTTTCGAACTTGACCTAGATATCATCAAGATGAACATTCTGACCGACTTTCATAAAGATCCCATGAAAAATGTGACCTCTAGAGTGGTCACAAGCAAAAGTTTACGCACGCACGCACGGACGCACGGACGACGGACGACGGACGCCACGCGATGACAAAAGCTCACCTTGTCACTTTGTGACAGGTGAGCTAAAAAAATCAGTAAGAAAATGTAAACGAACTTTGGTTTCGGATATTAAAACAAATTTATTTTTCGAATTTCTTATCAAAAACAGTTAAATCAAATGTTTAATAATACAGGAAGGCTTTTTCCGACAGCTATATTAGACGTATTTGTCAAGATAAGGCCGTTTAAGGTAGCGTACAAGTTGAAAATGATCGGCTGAGTACTTAAAACTTTCACAACAACACAATTTACAATATTTAAAGTAGGTGTTGGAACCCATTTTTCTATGTAAGTTGCACATTTCCTTGCTATATAGCCACAAAGTCCTGAATTGTCCACACTTGAAAACACTTTAAATAACATTTTACAACCTTTTGAAAATGACTGTGAATTTATAACCCAAAACCTAACTAAATATAAAGATAAAACTTCATTTTCATACTAAGATATCATGCACAAATAGTGTTCACAACGTGAAAAGTCTTTCAAAATTAAAACGCTTTATTTCCCCCCTCAAAAATTGCATCCAAAAATTATTTTAAATTTTAAAAATATTAATAAAATCTGGGATATATCACCGGTTATTCACAGATATTAGTAATGCAGAAACAAATTCTGTATTAATAATTATGAACACTGAGAAGACAAATTAAGCAATAAAATTTTATCCAAAAAAACAATGTTTGAAAAAAACGGAGGTATCAAATTAAATGTGGAACTTTTGGACAGTTGGTAGAAGTTTTATACTTGAGCATAACGATATTACAGGTACTAATTAAAATCTTCATAGGACATTGCCATTTCCTTGCCAAACACTTCAGACTGTACACATACATCACCAGTCCGCAAACTTTATAAAGATTGTATTCCGCACCTGTAACGATTTTCAAATATGACCAAACAGTATAAAAAATATCCAATTAAAACAAATTTAACCACTGTCCACTAAAACATTAACCCCCGTTATTTCATTTGTGAATAGATCATTTTGATTTTAAATGGTTCTGAAGTGAGGAAAAAACACTTCAAGACTTGTTACCCGGAGAATGTAATTTGTAACATTCTTGTTGACACTTGTAGTCAGCAGTCGTTCCAAATATGGTCATAATTAAAGTGACCCCTTACTGTGACCCCTTAAGTCCCAAGTCATTATGCCGATAGCCCCCATACGGTGAAATTTGACCAAGTATTATATAATTAACAAAATCTCTGATCGGTTTTAAAACCACAATCATTGCTAATAAAATCAGCTGCACTGAATTCTCAATAAAACCTTTTTTAACCCTTACTCTGCTGAATTTCTATAATGAACTTGTCCATCTTTCAATTTGGATAGTACCATTCACTGTTAAAAGGGGTGCTTACCAAAAAGATACTGACAGAATGGCAAACAGTGCAGACCATGATCAGCCTGCACGGATGTGCAGGCTGATCTTGGTCTGAACTGGTCTCTGAGGCAGAATCCATTGCCACCAGCAGGCTAAACGTTAAATGACACATCCAGAGAGCACATACCTCTCTATAAAGGCTGATAAGTTAAAATTCTTTGTAAATAAACCTCTATGCTGCAGCCATACTTCTAAATCATCAAACACATTTCAGTCCATTATAGAGAGGTAGAGCTGTATGTAACAAATGTATGGTAAAGCATTGACATGCCAAAGAGCGAAACTTGATCATGTGTCAAAATAAACGACATGATGTAATTATCATATCTTTTTGCAATTTTCATTTCTGCATCGATGAGTTTTTTTTAATCATATCTTATTTTCAACAAATTATATAGCCATTTTTTGTCTAGTGTCATAAAACTGAGATGGTGCTTCCATTTTTTAGTATATTAAGCTGAAATTTGCATTTTTTCAAGGTCATTAATAAAATGTGACATGTGTTCATGGAATAACCAAAGAAAATACATTTTACAGGACTTTCCATTTCGTATATGACTACATTATACTCCCTCTTCTTTCGATACTTCGGAATTATAATATTTTTCAAGATTTAAGAACTTATCAAAACTGAGACTGATTATAAAAAGCATTATTGGAATAAGGTCAGTAATTCGGTTGTAAGCTTCCGTGGTGTAGTCGAAAATAGTGCCTATATATAAATAGTTCAATTTTTTTCTTGGGTAAAATGCAAATTCTATATGAGCTGAAGCATTTATTCTGCACATGTTATTAATTCACTCATCTGTGGATATTAGAAACATATTTACAATGTTTTGTGATGTTTTGTTTGAAAACAGGAAGCCACAATAGGAGGTAGGTATTGTGGGTATGTTGCGGATTAATTTTTTCACCGACCTTGACATTGGTAGAAACAGCTGACTGGCATTTCACTAGGAACTACATAACACCATGTTTTCTTTTTGTTTTTCATTTGCAAACACATGGAACTAAAGAGAAAAGGTAGTCTACCAGAGATTGATGTTTTAGAAATATTTTTTACAGAGCTTTGTTTGTAGTTCATTTTATATGAAATATATAGGCAATTTTTTTACTGACCTTTGACCTATAAGAAAGGGAGACTATTGTGTAAACATTAAAATCTGTCGTCTGTTTTCAGTTTATTTGAAAGAATTAATTGAAACATGGCAAATAATGAGTTTTTAGCAGTATTAAAAGCTAGATTAGATGAAAAATTAGAAGATTATGGCCTTTTGGGCTGTAAGCGGTGGACCGGCGTTGTCTGTGGCACTAAATGGCCTCGTTATGGAAAGATGAGGGCAAAATTTCCACAAGATGCTCATTCTAAATATTATTATGTACACAGACTGGCATATATGATAGATAAAAAACATAATAGAACTAGAAAATAATGATCATGTGTCCCATTTATGCAAGTTTTCGCTTTGCTGTAACCCGGAACATTTGAGTTTAGAGCCTCAAATCATAAATAATTCAAGACAGCAGTGTATGGAACAGTGTTTTGGTCATAAATGGCAAGGCCGGGTTTATCCAAATTGCATTTTACAGGTATTTCAGTGTATGACAGCCTCTATAAAACATGTAATATGGAAAAAGAAATGAAATTTTTATATATACATTGATCAGAATATAATACAGTATTTACAGAAAAATAGCACTACTCGTACAACATTAACCGAAATATTTTCCAGTACTTAGAAATGTGACCGGTTCAGTGAAAATACATATGATCAGCAAGTTCGGGGATTTTCGAAAAGTCCGGGGTAGGGTCAGTAAGCCCTTTAGAGTAGTGGACATCTGCGTGAACCTTATACCTTCGCATACGTGATGCGTAGCGAGAGTCGTTCATTTTTTTCTGACATTGTTTAGATTTCAATCTGAGGGCAAGTTTTTGAGACTTAAGTAAGTGTTTAATAACTGATGTACCCTTAGGTAAACTTGCACCTAAACACTGTGACTTTAAAAGAGTGGAGTTAGTATATCCATGATTCAGTTTCAGGATTTGACCGTGTATACGACCCAAACAGTTCCTAGAATACGTGACAGACTTTGGCATGCATGAAGTATATGCACGATTGACCGCTTCACATTTCTGAGTTGAAGTCTGTATAGTTTGGTTAACTCAATGCTATATGGACCAAGCAAAACTTGAATACATGAATATAAAGTTGCTTCATCAGATTTGGTCATTTTCAGTTTTAGATTTGCTGGCAAGTAATTCTTTGATTGTTTAAAGTTACCGGGACAAACAAAGCTGTATTTCTTACAGGATTCACCGCAGTAACCTTTGAAGCAGAGAATAATTGTCAGTGTCACATTATGCATAGCCCCTTTAATTGCCTCAATGTTTCCCTGGTATACAGAATGGGCCTTTTTTAGCTCACTTACACACCTAGATCTGATAGATAGTGACAGCCTACTTTGAAGGTTAGCCATATGGGGGCCACTAAACATATATTTGCTGAACTTTGCCTTATTTATTTGACGGCGCATTGAATTGCTAAGGTGTCTTATGTCTTTTAGATGTGAAACAGGTTTAGACTGGCCCTTGTCAACACCACTATGTCCCTTAGAGTCCCCATCACCAGTGAAATGGGCAATACTGAGATCATGATTTATTTCAGTAGCCACCAGACTGTTCCAGCGTGATTCATTGCCAATGGAATCAGACTCAGCTAATGATGCTGTACAGTGTCCCCTGTGGTTAGGACAGACTACAGTTTCCCCTTTATTTCTAAGCTCAGAGGCAATTTTACAAATTTTCACCCCCACAAAAGCACCAATTATTTGCTTGTTTCTTGTATTATTTTCACACATAGTGGTAGTGACAATGGTGCCAGCTTGGAAAGGGGTACTATCAACATTGAATAGAGGGTTGTTGTAACAAGAATCTCCCTCAACATAAGTCATTTCTGGGTTTTTGTTGCCACATGCCTTATTTTCAGCCTTTAATTTTTGCCTTAACTCATGCATATTATTCTTATTCAGTTCAACAATAGCCTTGCCAACACTATTAGACTGTAAGCGCATAGAATTTTTAGCCGGTGGAGTGATGTTTGTATTAGCAAGAATTCGCACCAAGCCGGTGTTCCCAACCGGGGTAGTCATGGCTCCTAACTGTAGACCTACATTAGCTTTTGCAGACTTTCTACCTCTTACATTGGAATCTACATGTTCAAATAATTGGTAAAACTTGCTCTTGTAATTGCATTTACTACATTTCAGGCGTTCATACCAACAGATTCCCCATTTACGTGAAACAGAAGCATCAATAATCAAGTCACCAGTACATGCGTTATTTCCAATACAGTGCATTTTTATTTCAGAATTAAACATCTGGTTCAGTTCAAGGGGACGGTACAGTCTATTAGTCAAAAGGTCAGGGTGTACAACCATTTTATCTGGTACAGAGTAATCATCAGACAGTGTTCTAGTCTCAGCCAAGCTGCGAAGTGGTACAGCATTGGTGTCAGTACCATCAACATCTTTAAAGGTAAAGATACCTTTGTACTCATGGATGCGGGACTTATAAGACTGCTTTGGGAGCCTAATGTACCTTTTATCTGTGTTGTGCTTGACATAAGTACGTTTCTTACCTCTGTGCACATTACTGACGCCTTTCTTAAATCCACAGAGCCTTAAATGTCTTTGCCGCTTTGAGACAGCTGGCATTGTGTTAACCGTAGCACTAACTATAGAAATTTTTACTATATGAACCTTAGAAAATCTGTCAGAGGAATGAAATTAAAATACCAAAAACATGTATATTTAACTGGGGCAAACATTCTTAGGTCATGTCAAAGAAGCCAGGTGGTAATTGCAGAGGTGTGAAATTTGTCATTTTTTTCATTGTTATTGGAGTCACAGCCATAATTATGTTTGGTATACCCAGAAAGAGGTCTGATTGAAGCTTAATTACTCTTAACTGCTCACTGGGACATCAAAGCATTTTGCTAAAGCAATTATATGGCTATTTGTCTAAAATAATGTTTAGAAATGCCTTCTGATACTAATATTTTATGAAAAATTTGGTTAATTTTGCATAAAATTTGATCTTTTGGTGACAGTCTGCCAATGAAAAACATGTTCTACTATTTTTAAAATATGATTTCTGAATAATATGAACAGTTTTCAATACACCGGTACCATTTCCTTTAATATATCCATGAAAAAATGACGCGAAATAAGAAAAATCTATTATAATGTAATTGACCGTAAAACCTCGATTTTGTGGCACCTTGGCACACTTGACATGACCTAACAGTTATGCCTGTATTTTCTATACTGTTGGTATTTCAGCCATGAAACTTGGTAGGAATGTTGGCAAAGGATTATATTTCAAGGAGAAACCAGTTTAATTTAGATATATTATCAAAAAAGTTTCTTATAGGAATAAGGTCAGTAATTCGGTTGTAAGCTTCCGTGGTGTAGTCGAAAATAGTGCCTATATATAAATAGTTCAATTTTTTTCTTGGGTAAAATGCAAATTCTATATGAGCTGAAGCATTTATTCTGCACATGTTATTAATTCACTCATCTGTGGATATTAGAAACATATTTACAATGTTTTGTGATGTTTTGTTTGAAAACAGGAAGCCACAATAGGTGCCATTATAGTGTCATTATCGTGACTCAACTTTGCTTCTTTTCTGATGTTGCTTTGTATATTCTTTATTTGTTTTGTATTTCTAGGCACATTAACACCTTCGATCTTTGTATTAAGTGATTCTTCACATTTCATTTTGTCAATTAACTGTTTAGGCTTTTCATCCACACCACGTCTTTTGATGTCTTTGATTACAGAGGGTTTCGTACGCTTATATGGACGCGAGTTCTTTTTCCTGTTACCATGTGGTAATTCTTTATACGCTACACTGTCACCGTAATACACTATTACTGTCTTTCCATTATAGTCACTATCCGTGAAACGAAACACATGTTTTTGGAATCCGTCGCTGTCGATACCCTGGTTTCTTATTTTAAAGAATGTTCGTTCGATGTCTTTTCCCTCTGTCTTGTAAACACGTCTACCGTTATTTTTCCAAGTGTAACCGTCTGCACGCCAGTCTTCCTTTTTTGTGACATCCCCTGAATCGTCATAAAGAAAAACAGAACCTGACTCTGGTCTGTACGGCGGATCATATGTTATACTGTCCTTAATATTTTGATGGAGTATATCAGCAGCTTCATGATGTGTAAGTTTTCGGTCCGTTTTCGTGAACATAGGTGCGTCATTCCCACCACCAAAGAGCTTAACACTATCTGTACTTAAATAGAACTTTGTATCGGTTTCAATTAACACAATTTCACACTTCTGCGGACGATTTCTTAACATCATTGGCACATCAGGTTTGGTAACTGTTTTTGCACGAGTAAGTGTAGGCGGATACGCTGAATTGCTCGTGGCCGCCTCATAGTTCCATCTGTCTAGGAAATCTTTCGATCGCTCACATCCATCAAACATGTTCTGACACCTTGGAAGAATTTCAGATACTACAACAGTGGCACTGAAAAAGAAGATTTTTCATCATTATTAACATATATCGTCAGCATTTTCTAGACACCAGCAGTTCATACAGTTACAATATATATCGTCAGCATTTTGTAGACCCCGGGAGTTCATACAGATACAATCTATATCGTCAGCATTTTCTAGACCCCGGCAGTTCATACAGATACAATCTATATCGTCTGCATTTTCTAGACCGCGGCAGTTCATACAGATACAATCTATATCGTCAGCATTTTCTAGACCCCGGGAGTTCATACAGATACAATCTATATCGTCAGCATAATTATTATTGTTATTATTATTTTAGGGATACAGCTTAACAAAATTCATTATTATCATAAAGGCAAGAAAAGTGAAAATGTAAATACCTTGAAGACTCACAACGGAGTTCGGTACAGAACTTCTTTATGTCGGATACAATGGCCTCTGATGATTTGCGCCCAATATCATTCGCCCCAACTATAACGACAATGACCTGTAAAATAAAATATTATATAAACATATATATCTTATAACACTTTCAGCATATACGCAATGCTGACCACATACAAAAAGAACAAAGTCGTCAGCAATATAAATTGTACATACAGCCGCCGTCAGCATTTTCCAGAGTATTTCATTCTTTATTTAACTGGTCAGCAAATTCTAGCGCTAAGTATCGTGTATACATGTGTGAAAATGCTGACCACATACAAGAAGAACAAAGTCGTCAGTAATATAAATCGTAAATACAACTGCCGTCAGCATTTTCCAGAGTATTTCATTCTTAATTTTACTGGTCAGCAGATTCTAGCGCTATGTATCGTATAACATGTGTGAAAATGCTGACCACATACAAGAAGAACAAAGTCGTCAGTAATATAAATTGTAAATACAACTGCCGTCAGCATTTTCCAGAGTATTTCATTCTTAATTTTACTGGTCAGCAGATTCTAGCGCTATGTATCGTATAACATGTGTGAAAATGCTGACCACATACAAGAAGAACAAAGTCGTCAGTAATATAAATTGTAAATACAACTGCCGTCAGCATTTTCCAGAGTATTTCATTCTTTATTTAACTGGTCAGCAAATTCTAGCGCTAAGTATCGTGTATACATGTGTGAAAATGCTGACCACATACAAGAAGAACAAAGTCGTCAGTAATATAAATTGTAAATACAACTGCCGTCAGCATTTTCCAGAGTATTTCATTCTTTATTTAACTGGTCAGCAAATTCTAGCGCTAAGTATCGTGTATACATGTGTGAAAATGCTGACCACATACAAGAAGAACAAAGTCGTCAGTAATATAAATTGTAAATACAACTGCCGTCAGCATTTTCCAGAGTATTTCATTCTTTATTTAACTGGTCAGCAAATTCTAGCGCTAAGTATCGTGTATACATGTGTGAAAATGCTGACCACATACAAGAAGAACAAAGTCGTCAGTAATATAAATTGTAAATACAACTGCCGTCAGCATTTTCCAGAGTATTTCGTTCTTTATTTAACTGGTCAGCAAATTCTAGCGCTAAGTATCGTGTATACATGTGTGAAAATGCTGACCACATACAAGAAGAACAAAGTCGTCAGTAATATAAATTGTAAATACAACTGCCGTCAGCATTTTCCAGAGTATTTCATTCTTTATTTAACTGGCGCTATGTATCGTATACATGTGTGAAAATGCTGACCAAATACAAAAAGAACAAAGTCGTCAGCAATATAAATTGTAAATACAGCTGCGGTCGGCATTTTTACAGAGTATTTTATTCTTTAATTAACTAGTCAGCAGAATCTTGCGCTATGTATCATATATACGTGTATAAAAATGCTGACCAAGATTATCCAACGTTTTATCAAATATTTATTTAGAAAAAGTAATATATAACTATTCATCTCGTAAAATTATTTATATTAAACCAGATTGGTTCCAAGTTTACACTTTTCATAAATTTTCTTTGAACATGGTTAAATTAAAGATACCTGCCATGATGATCAGCGCCATGCAATTCTATTAAATTTGTCCTTCAGTAATTTCAGTGTTATTTCAAGCAATTAAAGACGACACGTGTGACATTGCACGGTAGTGGCATATCATTGTCCAATAGTTGTTTATTAAACAATCGATTGAGATAAAATTTTAATTTAATGAAATGTTTGGTAAATGACATATGACTCGATACATTGTCGGTAGATAACATAAGCTAAGTATATCTTTGACCAACATAATAATTGCCTTTATAAAATTTATAAAATTACGGAAATTGCATGAATGAAAGAAGATGGCAGTCAGGATATATACATTTCACTGTATCAAACAGTTCTTGAATTCTAGGTATTAAGCCAATATACCAATACCAAAAAATTTATTCGGTGTAAATGTTTATTGATAATTGTTACTATTGTTAAATTATTATTTTATTTTTGTTTGTGTCGTAAACATTTAAATGTTTATCTTAATCAATACTATGATATATATATATATACATATATATATATATATATATATATATATATATATATATATATATATATATATATATATATATATCCATGTTGTATTGTAAATTACCTTGATGAAGTTAAAGAATATGTTCTGTTCTGAACTGGTTAGCTACCATCCGCGCTCTTTTGGCGAAATTTTACCAATTATTTACAACTCATTGAAGTGATCAATTATAAATTTTGTTCTTGTGTCAAATTCACGATGGTATGTGATTTTCTAGTAGGACTTGCATCAGTAAAGACATGTGTTCATGGACATGTGCGTACTAGTGCACATGCCCTGCACGTGCAAATTATGCTTTACTGGTCAAACGCTTAATGCGGTTACGTTTGCCGTAAATCGACCAAAAGTAAAACAATAATTAGCTGCAGTACCTATTCCAATGTCAGATTGCGAAATTTCTTGTAAATGCAAGAATTAAAAAGTAAAGGACTTCGGACACTATCATATGTTTCTAGCCTACATTTTGAATGCAAAATTCTCATTAAGTAATCAAATAATACCCAAATCGTTTCAAATAATGTATAAACCAATGTCTTACTGAACATATTGCAGCAAAAACTGTTTTGTATCCGTTCTTATCAAGATGTTTTTTTTTTTTATTAAACTAGGCCAGGGTATATGTTTTTGAAAAAATAAATTGTTTAATTTCCGTACAATTTTGATGTCGTCAGTTTACGGAAGTTACAAATATATGAATTCCAATTGAAAAAAAGTGGCAAAATCTGTTTATTTACGGAAAAAATAACATTTTAAGATTACAATCCTATAAATAAATAAAAAAAGGAATCATATTTTTGCAAACAACCTGTACTTGATTTAAACTTACTTTACATTCTTATCTATACACTGTTCATAATGTAAAAGTTATTGATGCATTACATAGGTGAATAGGAATGCTATAGATATAGATGTACAAGTGACCGGTCAGTTTTATTACAGTTGGTTATACATGTACATGTCTCTATAGCTTTATTATAAGTAATGGCAGATAAATGTGGGCTTTGTAACTTTAATACTAAGAAAAGGCAGTCATCTTATCAAGGCCGTAGGGTTCTTGCTGGGGATAAGTACCAGTGGCACAGACAATATTTAGCTGAAATATGCAATAAAAACGTATCCGAAATGACAGTTCTTTGTGGGGCTTGCCTAAGGAAGCTGTATCGAAAAAAGTTAGCTCAGGACGAGTCTGACTGCAACCCCACTAAAGATAATGTTGTGCAAATCAGGGCAGAAGTTGTGGGCAAAACACATTCGAAATGCATCATTTGTAGGGTTAAAGTTGAAACAGGCCGTTGCATAAAAATTCCATCTGAAGCTCGGCTGGACCTTTTAGTCCGTTTTAGAGTTTTATCCCACGAATCTAGTCGTATTTGTATATGCCATCTCCATGGAAAGCGACTTGACACATCAGTTTCATGGCATCACACTGAATGTGAAACCATCGCTGATATGACCTGTCAAGAAGCTTCTGATCTGATTGAACAGTTCTTGACCTATGCATCACAGGAAGAATTTTCATTTAAACTGGATTTCCTCAGTCCAATGTTCAGTGAAAATGATTGCATTATTTGGACTAGCTGGAGCAAGCAACAGTTTCAGTCCATGCTTGTGTATCTTGAAGATACTAGGTCCAGTTTAAATCGCGACAAATGTCAGGCACTGCTTGTATTTTGGGTCAAGTTGAAAACTAATATGTCATTTCAACAAATAGGTTCTCTGATTATAGAAAACACCGATAATGGACGCAGAGCAGCTTCGCGTGCTTTCAGGACGGTTGCTACGGATCTAGATAAGCATTTTGTCCCTATTTACCTTGGAGCTAACCACCTTCAAAGACAAGTAGCTCTAGATAACCATATGACAGCATACTCAATGGTTCTATATGGCGGTAAACTTTGTGTAATATGGGATGGAACCTATTACTTTATACAAAAAAGTGGTGACTATGCTTTTGGTAGAAAAACATACTCCGGTCAGAAACACAGGCCTCTGTTAAAGTTCATGTCATTGGTCTTGCCAGACGGTTATGTATTAGACTCTGTTGGTCCTTACCTTGCCGATGGCAAGAACAATGATGCAGGTATAACGAGGCACATTTTATCCCTGCATGGTGACCTCATTGAATGGTTTCAGGAAGGAGATGTTTGTATAGTAGACCGAGGTTTCCGTGACGTACTAAATGTATTTGAAGACCTTGGTTTGGAACCAAAGATGCCCTCCTTCCTAAAGGCTGGGATGACCCAACATTCTATTGAGGAAGCAAACCAATCACGGCTTGTAACAAAAGTAAGGTGGGCAGTAGAGGCATATCATGGGCGAATGAAAAAGTGGCTGTTCTTCGACCATGTTATCCACCATGATTTGATTGACATTCTCGGACCCTTAAACAGAATTCTGACAGCCGCCATGAATGCCTTTCGTCCACCACTAATACAAACCAATGATCATGATATAGTCCTTGCTAATGATATGCTTCGTAAAGCAGAATCTACCCGCAATAAACTTTTCAGCAGAATTGAAAAGGGGCATCTCTCAAGCCGTGGCAGGTGGACATCTATTGATGCTAAGGATGCTGTACCAGACTTCCCAAGGCTAAATCCGCAACAACTTCAGTCTTTAACATTTGGTAGTTATCAGTTAAAACAAGCCAAGTGTTACGCCCGTGAGCATGTGTCCAAGGACGGTGAATATAATATTGATATTCACGCACTTGCACCAGGCCTGCTTAGGTCACGAATCCAGTCCAGGCATATCAATGCCAAACGTTATTTCTGTTGGATAGACTATAGTCAGGATCAGATCAACGCTTGGTATTGCCAATGCAAAGCTGGGCAGAGAACCGTTGGCTGCTGTGCACATGTTGCCTCTTTGTTATGGTATTTAGGCCTAGTCCGACACAAAGACCAACCTTCAGTTCAGTTAACCCAAAAGAAAGAACATGAAGTAATGAATGCAAGTGACATCTAGAAGGTGTCAGAAAGAAATAAACATAAAGGCATAGCAAAAATAAAGAAATAAAAAGTATATAAAAAAATAATAAAAAAAAACAATAAAAATTAAAAAAAAAAAAAAAAAAAAAAAAAAAAACACTTCCTCATTACTGGTGGCGTGCACGTCGCGAGGAGGGCATGCAGCAGATTGTCTAGTGTGTTGCTAGCCAGACATCTGCCAATCTACTGCAACAAACAACCAGGATAATTCAAATTTAACCCAATCAATAATAATGATGTCGCAGTATTTGCTTCTCTAACTGCTTTACATGCATAACATATAGATTATTTGAACGCTTTGCAAACATTTGTACATTATTTGAGTCACATACAGATGTGAAATATGTGAATATCAAATTATTTAAAATTAATATAAAAAGTATTGGTTAGTTTACATTTGGGAACACCCTGTAGTTACATTTTTTCTTTAAAAGTACTGTTCCCCCCCCCCCCCCCCCCTTGCATCAACACAATAGTTACAGAAAATTTTTATTATTAATATCTTCATATACTGGTCAAATATGGTTTTGATGCACGGGTGGGAACAATGTCGTTTAAAGAAAAATAGCTTTTATATGTAAATAACAGGGTACGTAATGCTATTTAGAGCAAAAAATCCCCGTTTTACGAAACTAATTTTGAACATTTAAGTTAAAAAAAATACTCGCAAGTATGTCTTTTGATGGTATTTGTAATTAAATATTTATTTCTGAGTGGTTTATTTTTCACTCTTGGAGTAGGCAAATTCATGTAGAAAGTGTCCGAAGTCCTTAGTACACTTACCGAAAAGAATGGTGCTACATCATAAATAATATCCTGCTTAAGTATGTCACTAGTAGTATATCCAGGATATGAAAACACACTGAAATCATCCTCTGTCAAATATTCACTAAGATATTTGGCCTGGCTATGTCCTATCACTAAAGCCATGGTGTGAGTGATGCAAGTTTCAATAGACCTTTACAATGGACACGGACAATGTAAACGTACTATGTACTATGGTCAAAATCTGGGGGATTTCTCAAAACATAAAAATTGGAACACATAACCGCAGGGATTCGTTTTATTATTCGATTATTTTTTAAGACATCAAATTCAAATGTTTTCATCTTATTATCAAGACACAGGATATCTTTATAATTCTTGGAAGCGTTATTCTCTGCAAGGAATAAATCTTGTCTACAAAGAGAACACAGACGAACCATATATCTACATCTTACGAAAAAAATACCATGTTCAGTATAAACAAATTTTAAACAGTTGATATTTTTCATCCTAGCGACCGAAAATACATTCTTAAGGTAAGTCCTGATATACGTTAGCAATAACCAAGTTTGGTGACAATGTTTCTCAATCAGAACTAAATTCATTTGCCGGTAACTCTTTCTTTGTTTAGGTACAATAATATTGACCGCAATTCAAGCAGCCTGAAATGCAATCTTATGCTAGAGTTTTTGTAAGCATGTTTTGTGAAAATATGTCATTCCAAATCCCCCCCCCCCCCCCCCCCCCCAAAAAAAAACGAAAACCTTTGTCTCTATTTTCAGTAGCAAACAAGTTGAAATTAGCTACAGCTACCAATATATCCAGGACTTTCCATCTTATATACTACCTATAAACAAAGTGTTATCGTAATATCTCATTCTTATTTACAGTAATGTGGTTCAAACCATTTAAGCGAATAAAGAGGGTTGTATAGCTATCACCAACGTTGGTGTCGATGTTGTTAAAGTTGGCCACATTCTAAACTTCACTATCAACTGCCCCTATAATTATCAAACCTCATACTTTGTAATAATGCTGGTTAAATATTTATGTCAAGCTTCTCAATACCTGCTTAACTACGGCCCTAGGCTCCAACTCTTTAACGCCTACACAATCGTTTTTTTTTTTTTTTTTTTTTTTTTGCATTTTGCAATTTCAAATACAACCCGATTTTTGCATTTTTAAATAATAAATTGTTTTGCATTTTCAATTCGAATTGCAAACTGTTTTGCAGAATTTGCATATTAAAATATACACTGGCTTCATATCGTATCTCAAAAATGTATATAGACAAGTCAAACCAATTAGTAAACTACCTAATTTATTTTGTAGTGAATTACGTTTCCCAAACTTTTTCAACTTTCATTTTGGAACCGGCTCTATTTCGCTACCCTCAAAACTTGTCAAGTCAAAAGTGCTAACTTAAGACAGTAAATCTATGCAAATCGCTCTACATATATGTAAGTTACAGTCATTTATGTCTATAACTTTGTATTGCTCGTTTAATTGAAATACGTTTATAAATTATTACAGAAAGTAGCCTTTCTTTACAACTTAGTGCCACCTTGGAAGTATCATTAGCTCTTTCTTCCACTCACCTCATTTGCTACCAAAAGCAGATGGAGCCACTGGCACCAGATCAGAAAGAAAATGCCTCCGTACGTGTTATACCCTACCCCTAGGTATTCTATAAGAACCATGGTCATGAACGGGAAAGTGCACTAACCCGTTTCAATCGTACATTTCTCAACTTAAACGCGCAGTTCGGTGAATGGGTACCTAGTATATTGAACAAGCGATAATTTATCTTCCATCGTGCACCATCACATTGTCTCAATATTCCATATTGCTGAGATTATCAACATATTTTATGCTTTCGTCAACGTTACAGAAAAAACTTGCTTGAACTTCCCTAATGAACATCCGGTCTAGAGGTCACGGCAGTGCGCACATGTTTGGCGAAACGTAAACAAACAAAAACAGATTTTAAAAAAAATCACAATTTTACACTAAAACTCGAAATGATGAATGAAATTCATCTTGTGTATGATCTTTAATTTGAAATCGTACATTGGTCTGCATCTGTTCTGTATATTTTATTCATTTTGCACATTTTGCTGCATTTTCACATTTTAGCGAACACGTGTAGTAAAATGACGATTGACATACATTTTTACAACAGCCAATCAGAATGGTTTTGTAATCTAGAACGGAACTTCATCAGGGAAGTTCAAGCAAGTTTTTTGTGTAATGTTGAAATTACTATAAACTACGCGTTGTTTTTCTAAGATAAGATGTTGTTATGTTTACACTATTTTATATTATAATTCACTATTTTGGGTGGATGAACCCTGGAATAGTTTGAGGACGAAATTCAACAAACACGTTTATATGTAAACATTTAATTTCGCAATGACTTCACAAACCTTCTATTGATACGACATATGACAGTAACTAGTTTCAGAGTACCAATACATAACACACCCCCACACTAAGATTAAACTTATCAAGTTCCAGTTTTGAAATAATAAACAGGGGTGGACTGAGTTTAAAATGTTCATACAATTTAAACCAACATTACTTTTAATCAGAGAATAAGTATAAAGAATAATAATGATGTTGAACTTCTAAATGTGAAATGAATATTTAGTCATAGAATGTTACTTTTAAACACTAGTTACACAAAACAATACAAACATTTAAATGAATAAGACTAGAAAACACAGACTAGAACTATAAAATCCAAGTTTGAAATATCTTTTTATATTAAGTATGTTTTACTCCACACTGTTTAATTTCAAATCAAAACGAATATAAGTTCAACACAGAACAAAAAAAAAATTGAACACATTATATCCACTTAAGCAATATCACGCAAAGGGGATTATTATGCCCCATTAACACTCGTGATATTTTTCATAGATCCATTAATACACGTTTCTTAACTGTGCGTGAAGAACGCCTCAATTCGACAACAGGAGGCGGTTCTTTCGGCTTCGGTGTCGTAACTTTCGCCTTCTGAGGTGATGTAGGACCTGAACTTTCCACAGGCTGAGAAACACTTTCAACTGATGATTTAGACCGAGTTGATTGAATCACTGGATCAACGAAAATTTCAGGGCTTCCTGCAGGTGTTACATTAGCGGCTCTGAGCTGATCTGCGTGACGTCTCCAGGTAACTCCAGGATATATTTCCACATTGTAAGACACTGGACCAGTTTTGGTTTTAACTACTCCTGGAATCCATTTCTCATGCTTGTCACGGTAATCACGAATCATAACACTGTCCTGAACCTCGAAATTTCGCTCTACGTTAGAACGCACCATTTTTGCTTGGTTTTTGCTTACACGATCTTCTAAGTTGGGTTTGATTTTATCCAAACGCGTAGTCAGATTGCGCCCTAACATAAGTTTGGCAGGCGTTACTCCAGTAGTTGAATGTTCAGTATTCCGGTAGTTCATTAAGAAACGAGACAATTTTGTTTGCAATGTTCCTTCGTCATTTGTTGAGGATTTCAATGCCTGTTTAAAACTTTGAACAAAACGTCCAGCGAGTCCATTCGTCTTAGGGTGATACGGAGCACTAGTAATATGCTTAATTCCATTAAGTTTCATGAAAATCTTGAATTCCTCACTAGAAAATTGAGGACCATTATCACTCACTAACTCGTCACAAAGTCCAAATTCTGCAAACGTTGCTCGTAATATCTCAATAGTTTTACTGGTGGATGTTTTGTTCATGATCTTCACAATCGGCCATTTGGAATACGAGTCCACAATTACTAGAAACATATGGCCCATAAATGGCCCAGCAAAATCCACATGAACTCTTGTCCAAGGTTGATTCGGGTATTCCCAGGGATGAATTGGAGCTTCAGGAGGACTAGGCTTCGCTGTGAGACACCCATAACATGATTGAGCAATTCCCTCCAAATCTTTATCGATTCCTGGCCACCAGACGTAGCTTCTTGCCAAGGATTTCATCTTGACAATTCCAAGATGTCCAGAATGCAACTCCTGTAGTACAGAATTCCGCAAGGAATAAGGGATAATTACTCTGAGTCCCCACATTAAGCATCCTTGGTGAACCGATATTTGTGATTGTCTGTTCATGAACGGTTGATACACTGCCGACATTTCGTAACTATTCATCGGTTTTCCTTTCGCGACATATTCAAGTACATTTGATAAAATTCTGTCACGTTTTGTTTCAAGCGCTACTTGATCACTACTAACAGGTAAAGTATCTAACTGTTTACTAAAGAAGACATCGGTTTCATCAGCTTCTAGCGCATTTGACGTTTCAAGCGGTAACCTTGATAGTGAGTCACAATTTCCATGCTGCTTTGTATACCGGTAAACAATATCATACTGGTATCCACTTAGAAACAAAGCATATCGTTGTAATCTAGCTGCGGTCGTGGCGCTAATTCCTTTGCTGGGACTAAAGATCGACAATAACGGTTTGTGGTCTGTCACTAGAGTAAACCTTCTTCCGTATAAGTAAGAGTTAAATTTCTTGATTCCCCAGATCAAGCTAAGTGCTTCTTTGTCAATTTGACTATAGTTCTTTTCAGCTTTATCGAGACTACGCGATGCAAAAGCTATCGGTCGCTCTGTACCATTAGGTAGCTTGTGACTGAGAACTGTTCCGATTCCGAAAGAACTTGCGTCGCACGCGAGAATAATCGGTAGATCAGGATCATAGTTGATCAGTACTAGATCAGATGTTATCATCTCCTTCACTTTGGCAACTGCATCTTGACACGCTTTGGTCCACTTCCATTTAGCATTCTTGGTCAATAGTTGATGCAGGGGATGTAACACTGTTGCCAAATTTGGCAAAAACTTAGCGTAATACTGGACAAGTCCTAGGAATGATCTTAGATCTCTGACATTTTTGATTGGCGGTGCATCTTTTATCGCGTTAATTTTCTCAGTTGTCTTGTGGAGACCATCTTTGGTAATCTCATGGCCACAGAACACCACTTTGTCATTCATGAACGCACATTTCTCGACATTCACTTTTAACCCGTATTCACTCAACCGACTCGGAACTTTTTCGAGTGTTTCTAAGTGTTCATTGTCATCCTGTCCTGTGACTATCATGTCATCTAATATCACTTCTACGTTAGGAATATCTCCTACAACCTGTTCAATCAATCTCTGAAAGATTGCTGGGGCTGATGCGATTCCAAATACGAGACGATTATATCGAAAAAGACCTTTATGTGTGCTAATTGTCAGATACTGTTTGCTATCCTCATCTACTTCAACCTGTAGGTATGCATTTTTCAAATCAATATTTGAAAATTATTTGCCTTTCCCTAGTGACGCAAATATGTCTTCTATTTTAGGCAAGGGATGTTGGTCCACTTCCAACAATGGGTTAATGGTCACTTTGAAGTCCCCACAGATCCTAATGCCTTCCTTCTTAGGAACAGGTACTATAGGGGTTGCCCATTCACTTGTATCGACTTTCTCCAGAACTCCATCTTTTACAAGACGATCTAACTCTTCTTCAATCTGCGGCTTCATAGCGAATGGCACGCTTCTAGCCTTTACAAACTTTGGCGTACTTTCTGGCTTTAACTTCAACTTAGCCTTAAAGTTCTTCACTTTACCCAAGTCTCTGTCAAATACATCCTTGTATTTGTTCTTAAGTTGTGCAACTCTGTCTAGGTTTAAGTTCCATATTTCTGTCCAATCTAACTTTAGGGCGTACAACCATTCTCTTCCAAACAAAGGGACTTTTCCTTTTCTCATTACATACAACTTCAAATCCTTCTCTTGACCGTGGATATTAACTTTGCACTTTATATAACCTTCTGGTAACAAGGTTTCATTTGAGTATGTTTTCAATTTCAAGTCTGATTCATGCACTGTGTCATTTGGAAACAAGGTATCTTTCATCTCCATAGGAATTATAGAAACTCCCGAACCAGTATCTAATTCCATTCTGACCTTTCTGCCATTTACTATCGGTTGTAACCAAATAGGTTCCCTGTTCGTTCCGGTGTCATGTTCATCTAGTTTGAACAAACTATCTATATCAATCTCTTCCTCCTCCACTTGATGTAACTTAGCTCTACCCTTTTGTTTCTTTTGCTGTTGACTAGGTCTTTGTTGCTGATTGCATGCTGGGGAAATGTGTCCTTTCCGTCCACACTTATTACAGGTAGCGTCTTTGAATCTACATTGGTCAGGTTTATGGTTTGTTCTGTTACATCTGTAGCATGGTGATTCGCTTTTTAGTGCCTGTGGTTGTGTTTTTGCTATTTGTTTCTTTCTTAATGTCAGTTTATTCAGAGATTGGGTAGCTCCATGCAGCTCCTTAACGTCTTTCTGTGCACATTCCATTGCTGTGGCTAATTCAATGGCTTTCTCGTAGGTTAGGTCCTTTTCAGATAATAATCGCTTTTGGATACTTTCGGTCTTTAAACCACAAACAAATCTGTCTCTTAATGAATCATTAAGATTTCCTCCAAATTTACAATGTTCCGCGAGTTTCCTGAGACTGACATTGAATTGACTCACAGTCTCATCCGGTCTCTGGTTGCGTTTCCAGAATCTAAAGCGTTCCGCAATTAACAGGGGTTCAGGGTTATAGTGCTCTGAAAGCAATTTGCAGAGTGCGGCATAAGTTTTATCCTTGGGTAAATCCGGTGAACACAAATCCCGCAATGTACCGTACGTTTTTGAACCGATCAGAGATAGCAAAGCTGGTACCTGCTTGCCATCGTCTACTTCATTGACAATAAAATACTGGTCTAATCTTTCTTTATAGCAAGTCCAATTTTCACTTGAATTGTCAAAAGGCTCAATTTTTCCAGTGGAGACCATTTTAATTTCAACTGTGTGTAGAATTCACTTTAGAAATTTTTAAGCCTGACACAGAATCTTCATCCGTTATTATATAGATTTGTATAATCTGATGACAACGATGGAAGAATAGTTCGAACAGAATTTAGTCCGTGCCCAACAAGTAGCGTACAATTCGGACAGTACATAAATTCGGATAAAATTTCCGGCGATGACTGTCACTCCCCTGTGAAATTCAGGATTTTTTTACCACTATCATAAGTTAATCCTCGTCGCCAATTGTTATGTTTACACTATTTTATATTATAATTCACTATTTTGGGTGGATGAACCCTGGAATAGTTTGAGGACGAAATTCAACGAACACGTTTATATGTAAACATTTAATTTCGCAATGACTTCACAAACCTTCTATTGATACGACATATGACAGTAACTAGTTTCAGAGTACCAATACATAACAGATGTATTGAAAAAATGTGACCGGTACACAATGGAAGATAAATTACCACTTGTTTGATATCCATAGTACACATTTACCCCATTGCGTGTTTTAGGTATGAAATGCGCGATTGAAACGGGTTAGTATATTTTCCCGTTCACGACCATGGTTCTTATAGAATACATAGGGGTAGGGTATAACACATACGGAGGCATTTTCTTTCTGATCTGGTGCCAGTGGATGGAGCCAGTGTTTACAGGCCGTGTTATAGCTCATTTTGTTTCTAAGTATCCATTTTCCTCCAACCCAGTGACACTTTCACCTTGACCACCAAAACATAAGACAACAAAATAAATAGAATTTTATTCTCCCAAACATCCAGACCTTTAACCCCCCCCCCCCCCACACACACACACACTCCCTCAAGCACCCCCTCTCCCCTCCCTCCCCCACACACATACAAGATACAATTCTACATCGACCCTCAGTTCCTGGTCTTACTTTTCATTGACTGTTTTCTGTAAGCTTACACAACATGCAACTTTACTGGGTTAAACCTCAATCTCTACATATTTTTTTTAAAATGCGCTTTAATTTATAACCAGACATATTCTCACAAGTTCCTAAAACATGTTTGAGAAAACCCCCCAAAATTTGAACGAAGTACAGAGTACGTTTACATTTACATTCCCATGTCCGTGTCCGTGATAAAGGTCTAATAATATTAACGCACAAGAAATAACACAAAATAATACTGAACAATATTGAACAATAAACACTATAGTAAGCAACCAATATTCGCAAAAGAAGCACTTTTTGTAAATTGGTAAAGAGAATGTAGATAGCACTGAAAATGTTTATATATGTTATATGTTACTCATTTCTTTTACTCATTTCTTTAAATTGGTGTTGGAATTCTATACTTAAGCAAAATGATTATTATAAGATCAAAGACATAAAAAAAAAACAAGAAAAAAAAACAGAACAATAACAAATCGGCATTTAGGTCTTTTATTGAGATATACTTTTGGTATAATTACGCTTTCATGCATTCTCGCAAACCAGATGTCTACCATGGTACCCCGGTTCGTCTCGGGTACCATGTCGAAGATCTGATGAATGAGAATGGCTTTCGTCTCGGGTACCATGTCGAAGATCTGATGAATGAGAATGGCTTTCATGTAATTACTCATTTATTACAATTTAACGGTTGAACTCGAATGATCAATCACACATGTATACATTTTTGATTAACTTAAAAAACTGTGACTGTCAGTAGCAGATTAAAGGATATCATAATTATAGGATAACATTTTAATAAAAAGGTGAGAACAAACAAAACGATTGATTTAATCATTGTGTGAAAACGGACGGGGAAGATTAAAGATGGTGCGCTTTCTAACAATAAATCACAAACATTTTCCGTTTCATCCCCTTATATAGAAGACAATTATAATTTTTGTATGAAACAAACAAATAATTATAGTGTATTCTTAGATTATCGGTCCATGTGCTGTCTAAATTGATTTTACCATTTTTGAAATATGAAGCGCATTACTTGTCCGTATGATTGCCTCGCTCACTTCATTGTTGTCTATGATTAAATAATGCTAAAAAAAAGAAATATTAGAGATTTTATTTCATTTAAGTAAGTTAAATACTCTTTTGTATAAATAATATATACGCAGTTTACTTTTGCAAGTAATTTATATAACGTCTGATTAATGTAATGCACGCATAATTTTTAAAAAATTTAAAAGAAAAAACAAGAAAGAAACAAACAAAAAAAAAAACAAAAAAAACAGCGGTGCTTAATTATAAAGTAGATTAATTACAATTTCATTATTATTTCACATTATTAATGGTAATACAACTTGAATTTATAAATGCTTTTATTAATTTCTTAACTTTAACGAATTAAACACATTGAACACTCAAATACTTTTCTTTTTTAATGTATATTTTAGATATATAAAATCAACCCAGCGTATTTTCTGTTTAAATGATGTCAATTTTGCGCTATTTTACAAGTCATTTCCAATTAATACTGTTTTATTAATACTTGAAAGACAACAATAATAATAATTCTTTGTTGTCAGTGTTTCCTAAAAACCTTCTATTTCTATATCGTCAGCATTTTCTTAAGGTGGCAGGGGAGTGCAGATTTGCGAATTCCACATTGACGTGTGGGTACCAGTGTTGAAATATCCATAGAAATCTCGTTTTTGCTTATTTTTCTTTGAAACTACTATGGACTATTGCAGATACTATAGACTACATAAAGACGACTCTCCGGTCCTATGCACCTGTCGCTTTCCATGCCAGATGTAGTGAAAATTGGCCAAATCACCCAAATTTTATAGACCAAAATTAGCCTAACCGGGCCTCACTTTGAACTCTGCCATTCATCCATTTTGTATTTTTAAATCCAATTTCGTAGCATATATGTATAGTGCAAACATAGATGCATACCCAGGTGGTGTGGAATGTGTCTCCCAACCACCACTTTATTTCCCTAATTTTCACTTGAAAAAAAGTGGATGGATAACAGCCGAGCGTCTGGTCGACTTTTTGTTCTGATGTTTATGTTTTAGCCTCAACCGGAAGTACGGAGCTAGGAATTTTAAACACCCGCCATGTAGAATCATTAACCGTTCCTCATTCCCCAGATATATTAAAGAATTAATAATGATAAATAACCAGTAAGATAGATATGCCTTTATATCTACCCTGTCCTGTTAATACAGAAAATCGACCAGGGCCAAATTACGAAACCGCTCCCCTGCCACCTTAAGTTTTTAAGATGTTTAGATAAAATAAAATGTAACCTGTCCTGAATCCTAAGACACTTATAGTGATATCAACTGAACAAAAAGTGTTGCCGTACCTTGCAAGATAGCCGGTGAATAAGCCAACAAAAGTGCCCACCCCTCCACGCAAAAATCAGCCAAAATTTGCATTCTGAATCAAAGTAACCCCGAAAAACTATTTACTGCCTTTAAAGTTAATTTCACATGATATTTACATTTTAAAGCCTTTCAAATGTTAAAACCATGTACTTTTAACATAATTTTGGTATACAAATGCAGATTACCGTACTTATCCTATCGGGACACCCTTTAAAGGCCACCCATCCATCCTTTGGGGCCACCCCAGCCACTATATAGCTTAATGGCATTGCTAGATATAGACACATGTGTTGCTTTTAAACAAAATGGCATGAATAGTCATTATCTAGGCACTAATTCTTTTTATTTATTTATTAACATGATACGTCAGCATGTTTCCCTGTAACATTTCTTTTGCGGTAAGCTTGTGATTCCCAAAAACTATGGTTCGCCTTAATATAACTGGAATTATTCCCGCACTATTATTATCACTTAATACTATGTTGTAATAATAATATTTTCTGTATCATCGGCAGCTAAACTTCGGGCGGGTTCGTGCGTTTCCGCACGCGTCCGGAAATACCACGGACACGGCAAATAAAGAAATAATACAAAAATCACCAACTTTTAAACGTCTAGGGAAGCAAGAAGACATAAAAATAATTTCAAAATAAAAACATATATAAAAAGTTTATTGTCTGTAGAATACTTCAATAGGATAATAAATATTCTCAATGTATGAATAAGTGGCTACAGGGAAAAGAATAAGATACGTATCACAGGTTTTTGCTTATTTTATTCAGTAACTATATGCCGTAAACAGAGACTGATAGTGATGTTTTTTAATCGCCAAGGGAAGCATTAATTCTTCATTTTAGATAAATAATTTTTTATCTTTGTAAAGAGAAAAGAATGACGAACACTTCAATAGGATAATAAATATTGTGTGTTCATTCTAATTAAAACAATATTTGTTCAAACTTTTTTTCCTTCTTTGTTTCTATTGGAAAATATCAACCAGATAAAAATCGATATCGCACTGCCAGGTGATTTCAAGGGGAATAATTTTACCGATAAGACGACAAATTTTACCTAATTGTTGATCATGATTTCCACAAGATGCTCATTCTAAATATTATTATGTACACAGACTGGCATATATGATAGATAAAAACATAATAGAACTATAAAATAATGATCATGTGTCCCATTTATGCAAGTTTTCGCTTTGCTGTAACCCGGAACATTTGAGTTTAGAGCCTCAAATCATAAATAATTCAAGACAGCAGTGTATGGAACAGTGTTTTGGTCATAAATGGCAAGGCCGGGTTTATCCAAATTGCATTTTACAGGTATTTCAGTGTATGACAGCCTCTATAAAACATGTAATATGGAAAAAGAAATGAAATTTTTATAGATACATTGATCAGAATATAATACAGTATTTACAGAAAAATAGCACTAGTCGTACAACATTAACCGAAATATTTTCCAGTACTTAGAAATGTGACCGGTTCAGTGAAAATACATATGATCAGCAAGTTCGGGGATTTTCGACAAGTCCGGGGTAGGGTCAGTAAGCCCTTTAGAGTAGTGGACCTCTGCGTGAACCTTATACCTTCGCATACGTGATGCGTAGCGAGAGTCGTTCATTTTTTTCTGACATTGTTTAGATTTCAATCTGAGGGCAAGTTTTTGAGACTTAAGTAAGTGTTTAATAACTGATGTACCCTTAGGTAAACTTGCACCTAAACACTGTGACTTTAAAAGAGTGGAGTTAGTATATCCATGATTCAGTTTCAGGATTTGACCGTGTATACGACCCAAACAGTTCCTAGAATACGTGACAGACTTTGGCATGCATGAAGTATATGCACGATTGACCGCTTCACATTTCTGAGTTGAAGTCTGTATAGTTTGGTTAACTCAATGCTATTTGGACCAAGCAAAACTTGAATACATGAATAAAAATTTGCCTTAGGGGTCTGATGATATCTTAATATTTCTTATCATAGAATCAATTAAATTTAACATTTTTATATAAAAGAGGTATGATATAAATCATTTATTTTAAGAATCTTTTGTTTCAAGTTGTAAAAAATCTTTACAGTGGTGTCAGATTGGAAAGATAAAAGCAAGAACTTGGTGTTTTATCTTGTGGTACATCAATTGCTCCAACAATAAAATTCACATAAATTACAAATTGTACATGCAAAATTGGACAATAAAATTGCAATAAAAATTTAATTGAAAAAATATTTATGCATTAATCTCAGCAACAAAAGATACGATTAACACGTAACTACTTTTCTCATATTTTCTAATGTTAAAACTCATGAAAGAAATAACTGACTAAACTTGTAATAAATAATATATTCAAATTCCCTTTTATGTTGATATTACTAGATGGACTCTTTATGTTGATATTACTAGATGGACTACTAGATGGACTCTTTATGTTGATATTACTAGATGGACTCATCTGAATTACTGGATCATATTCATCAATAATTGTAACATTAAATGTGAGATTTGAAGACAATGGGGGTTGCCCTTTATCACTACAGTTTATTTCTACAGTATAAAAGGCCTGCAGTTCCCTATCAAACTCAACGGCACTTACAAGACTAAATGTATTTTGTGCAACTTCACTCGCCTTCATAATTGTAAAATTGGAATTAAGACACTCGCAGTCTGCCTCTCTGTTAAGACCCTTGTCCTCGTCCGAAACAATAACCAAGGCAACGTGTGTACCGATATTCAAATTCTCTTGTATTTTGATATTACTAGATGGATTCATCTCAATTACTGGACGATTATTATTTTTGTCCCTGATATTAATTGTTACTTTTGCTTGGCTCTTTTTCATTGGATCCCCATGATCTTTGACTTCTATGAAAAAGATAAAAGGCCCTTTTGCCAATTCAAGCCTCTCTTTCACAAAAATGTTACCACTTGTCTCCTTAATACCAAAATACTGTCTTATATTTGAAGAAACGGAGTCTGCGAAGTAGTAAGCTAGTCTACTGTTTTCACCTATATCTCTATCTATGGCAGAGACTGTGATCACCACAGTATCAATTTCAACATCTTCATCAATAGTAGCATTGTATTCTGTTGGCTGAAAAATTGGCCGGTTGTCATTTTTATCGGTGACACTGATATTAACAGTAAGAGTTCCAGTAAAGGAAGGCGTGCCCCCATCCACTGCCTTTACATATAACGTGTAGTGCTGTGTGGATTCCCTGTCAAGACTTAAATTCAGTATGAGATTCAAGGTCGATGACCCGTCCAGATTTTGCTGCTCTTCGAGTTCGAAGTCAGTTCGCGACGGTTCTAGTATATATTCTTGGATCGCATTGATGCCGGAATCTAAATCAATAGCCGGTGTCAGAGTGTAGCTTGTCCGAATCGCGGTTCCCTCTGGGATGTATAGATACTTTACCGATTCCGAAAATGTTGGAATATTATCATTTATATCCTTTACTGTGACATTAATGTTAACAAATTCAGTGACTGTGCCAGAATTACCAAAAAGTATCACTCTCATTTTACATACTTCACTTTGCTGGCAGACTTCCTCACGATCAACTTTTTGCTTCAAATAAAAATCAGAAGTTGCTGGATTGAAGTCAAAATAATCAGAGTAGTCTACATCACCTGACTTCAAGATGTTATAGTTCGCACCTTCCAAATTGCCACCAAATATTTCGGTTTCATTTGCTCCTAATTTTGCTGCAATGTTTCCCAGAAAGACATTTCCTGTGATTTCTTCCTCTGTTTCAAAGGTAATAGTCACAATTCCTTTCACTGACTTAAGCACTATCCCGAAGAAAAACAAATAAAGTAAACAATTAGACATCATCTTGCTGCTTTAGGTTACTGTGCTAGTTGACTATGTCTGAACGAATCATTTTTTGAAATTTCACCCTACTCTTCCAATGTATTATACTCTTTGCTTTTTCAGTTTACGCTAACTGGTGTTTAATCCCTTTGTACTATAACGTGCCTTCGTCCTGTAATTCCGTCTTTCTGTTGCCTCTTACGTCCTTACTTCAAAATCTGAAACGAGACAAGAAAGTATGGTCAGAGTCGAAACTTATTTTCGGAGTAAATCAATTCTTTACAAAACAAGGTTTTAACGTGATCCTTTAATCTGATCACGGATAAATGTAACACTTTATACTTTATAATATGAACAGCATATCCCCGCCGAGATCAACTACAATATTTTTTGTCATACAAGCAAATCCCTTGATAAGTCAACCTACCTATTTTTAATCCATATTTATAATTTTCTAATGTCCCAGCTTGAGACTTATTTTACGTATGAAAAACATTAAAATGACTAAACATCTCTACTCGATTTTTTTTTTTTTCGCCCACCATAAATTTGTCACAGATCTTTTCTGCCATACTCCTGAATGTTAATAAAAAAATGAGGAAAAAAAATCATTTTGCAATCTTATAAAATACATTATAAAAAATTTACTCATAAAATAATATGCCAAAATAACCGATACAAATGTTTCGTCAATGAAACATGCAAATATCAACTCGCAAATCAAAAATGGCGCAGTCCATGACACCTTAATGGCCAACATCTTTTTCGATTCAGATTCTAAAAATGCAAATGTTATTATTTTGTATAAATTCGTATATGGCAATTGAATTGCCATGGAAAAGTAATAAATATCTTCACAAGTATATCCCAAATGTACCATTTACTATCATTTTGTATTTATTTCAAGAGTATTAATATTATAAACTTAACGCATAAAATGGTACGAAGATATATAAAAACAAGAGGACCATGATGGTCCTGAATCGCTCACCTATCCCCACATGACCCAGCGTTGAACTGAGTATGACGTCGTTATTTCTATTATTTGACAAAGTGACCTAGTTTTTGAGCACATGTGACCTAGATATCATCAAGATAAAAAATTCTGACCAATTTTCATGAAGATCCATTGAAAAATATGACCTCTAGAGAGGTCACAAGGTTTTTCTATTATTTGACCTAATGACCTAGTTTTTGAAGGCACGTGACCCACTTTTAAACTTGACCTAGATATCATCAAGGTGAACATTCTCACCAATTTTCATGAAGATCTCGTGAAAAGTATGGCCTCTAGAGAGGTCACAAGGTTTTTCTATTTTTCGACCTACTGACCTAGTTTTTGACCGCACATGATCCAGTTACAAATTCGACCTAGATATCATCAAGCTGAAAATTCTCACCAATTTTCATGAAGATCCATTGAGAAATATGGCCTCTAGAGACATCACAATGTTTTTCTATTTTTAGACCTACTGACCTAGTTTTTGACCGCACGTAACCCTGTTCCGAACTTGACCTAGATATCATCAAGATGAACATTCTGACCAATTTTCATGGATATCTGTTGAAAAATATGGCCTCTAGAGAGGTCACAATGTTTTTCTATTTTTAGATCTACTGACCTAGTTATTGACCGCACGTGACCCAGTTTCGAATCTGACTTAGATATCATCAAGGTGAACATTCTGACCAATTTTCATAAAGATCCCATGAAAAATATGGCCTCTAGAGAGGTCACAATGTTTTTCTATTTTCAGACCTACTGACCTAGTTTTTGAAGGCACGTGACCCAGTTTGAAACTTGACCCAGATATCATCAAGGTGAACGTTCTGACCAATTTTCATGAAGATCTCGAGAAAAATATGGCCCCTAGAGAGGTCACAAGGTTTTTCTATTTTTATATCTACTGACCTAGTTTTTGATTCCACGTGACCCAGTTTCGAATTTGACCTAGATATCACCAAGGTGAACATTCTGACCAATTTTCATGAAGATCCATTGAGAAATATGGCCTCTAGAGAGGTCACAAGGTTTTTCTATTTTTAGACCTACCGACCTAGTTTTTGAGGCACGTGACCCAGTTTCGACCTCGACTTAGATATCATCAAGGTGAACATTCTGACCAATTTTCATGAAGATCTCATGAAAAATATGGCCTCTAGAGAGGTCACAAGGTTTTTCTATTTTTAGATCTACTGACCTAGTTTTTGACCGCACGTAACCCAGTTTCAAACTTGACCTAGATATCATCAAGGTAAACATTCTGACCAATTT
Organism: Mercenaria mercenaria; assembly: GCF_021730395.1. Lineage (NCBI taxonomy): Eukaryota > Metazoa > Mollusca > Bivalvia > Venerida > Veneridae > Mercenaria > Mercenaria mercenaria. Next base: position 53,253,812 of record NC_069365.1, read on the forward strand.
TCATGAAGATCCATTGAGAAATATGGCCTCTAGAGAGGTCACAATGTTTTTCTCTTTTTAGACCTATTTACCTAGTTTTTGACCGCACGTGACCCAGTTTCGAACTTGACCTAGATATCATCAAGATGAACATTCTGACCGACTTTCATAAAGATCCCATGAAAAATGTGACCTCTAGAGTGGTCACAAGCAAACGTTTACGCACGCACGCACGCACGGACGCACGGACGACGGACGACGGACGCCACGCGATAACAAAAGCTCACCTTGTCACTTTGTGACAGGTGAGCTAAAAAATCAGTAAGAAAATGTAAACGAACTTTGGTTTCGGATATTAAAACAAATTTATTTTTCGAATTTCTTATCAAATACAGTTAAATCAAATGTTTAATAATACAGGAAGGCTTTTTCCGACAGCTATATTAGACGTATTTGTCAAGATAAGGCCGTTTAAGGTAGCGTACAAGTTGAAAATGATCGGCTGAGTACTTAAAACTTTCACAACAACACAATTTACAATATTTAAAGTAGGTGTTGGAACCCATTTTTCTATGTAAGTTGCACATTTCCTTGCTATATAGCCACAAAGTCCTGAATTGTCCACACTTGAAAACACTTTAAATAACATTTTACAACCATTTGAAAATGACTGTGAATTTATAACCCAAAACCTAACTAAATATAAAGATAAAACTTCATTTTCATACTAAGATATCATGCACAAATAGTGTTCACAACGTGAAAAGTCTTTCAATATTAAAACGCTTTATTTCCCCCCTCAAAAATTGCATCCAAAAATTATTTTAAATTTTAAAAATATTAATAAAATCTGGGATATATCACCGGTTATTCACAGATATTAGTAATGCAGAAACAAATTCTGTATTAATAATTATGAACACTGAGAAGACAAATTAAGCAATACAATTTTATCCAAAAAACCAATGTTTGGAAAAAACGGAGGTATCAAATTAAATGTGGAACTTTTGGACAGTTGGTAGAAGTTTTATACTTGAGCATAACGATATTACAGGTACTAATTAAAATCTTCATAGGACATTGCCATTTCCTTGCCAAACACTTCAGACTGTACACATACATCACCAATCCGCAAACTTTATAAAGATTATACTCCGCACCTGTAACGATTTTCAAATATGACCAAACAGTATAAAAAATATCCAATTAAAACAAATTTAACCACTGTCCACTAAAACATTAACCCCCGTTATTTCATTTGTGAATAGATCATTTTGATTTTAAATGGTTCTGAAGTGAGGAAAAAAACACTTCAAGACTTGTTACCCGGAGAATGTAATTTGTAACATTCTTGTTGACACTTGTAATCAGCAGTCGTTCCAAATATGGTAATAATTAAAGTGACCCCTTACTGTGACCCCTTAAGTCCCAAGTCATTATGCCGATAGCCCCCATAAGGTGAAATTTGACCAAGTATTATATAATTAACAAAATCTCTGATCGGTTTTAAAACCACAATCATTGCTAATAAAATCAGCTGCACTGAATTCTCAATAAAACCTTTTTTAACCCTTACTCTGCTGAATTTCTATAATGAACTTGTCCATCTTTCAATTTGAATAGTACCATTCACTGTTAAAAGGGGTGCTTACCAAAAAGATACTGACAGAATGGCAAACAGTGCAGACCATGACCAGCTGAACTGGTCTCAGAGGCAGAATCCATTGCCACCAGCAGGCTAAACGTTAAATGACACATCCAGAGAGAACATACCTCTCTATAAAGGCTGATAAGTTAAAATTCTTTGTAAATAAACCTCTATGCTGCAGCCATACTTCTAAATCATCAAACACATTTCAGTCCATTATAGAGAGGTAGAGCTGTATGTAACAAATGTATGGTAAAGCATTGACATGCCAAAGAGCGAAACTTGATCATGTGTCAAAATAAACGACATGATGTAATTATCATATCTTTTTGCACTTTTCATTTCTGCATCGATGAGTTTTTTTTTAATCATATCTTATTTTCAACAAATTATATAGCCATTTTGTGTCTAGTGTCATAAAACTGAGATGGTGCTTCCATTTTTTAGTATATTAAGCTGAAATTTGCATTTTTTCAAGGTCATTAATAAAATGTGACATGTGTTCATAAAATAACCAAAGAAAATACATTTTACAGGACTTTCCATTTCGTATATGACTACATTATACTCCCTCTTCTTTCGATACTTCGGAATTATAATATTTTTCAAGATTTAAGAACTTATCAAAACTGAGACTGATTATAAAAAGCATTATTGGAATAAGGCCAGTAATTCGGTTGTAAGCTTCCGTGGTGTAGTCGAAAATAGTGCCTATATATAAATAGTTCAAATTTTTTCTTGGGTAAAATGCAAATTCTATATGAGCTGAAGCATTTATTCTGCACATGTTATTAATTCACTCATCTGTGGATATTAGAAACATATTTACAATGTTTTGCGATGTTTTGTTTGAAAACAGGAAGCCACAATAGGAGGTAGGTATTGTGGGTATGTTGCGGATTAATTTTTTCACCGACCTTGACATTGGTAGAAACAGCTGACTGGCATTTCACTAGGAACTACATAACACCATGTTTTCTTTTTATTTTTCATTTGCAGACACATGGAACTAAAGAGAAAAGGTAGTCTACCAGAGATTGATGTTTTAGAAATATTTTTTACAGAGCTTTGTTTGTAGTTCATTTTATATGAAATATATAGGCAATTTTTTTACTGACCTTTGACCTATAAGAAAGGGAGACTATTGTGTTAACATTAAAATCTGTCGTCTGTTTTCAGTTTATTTGAAAGAATTAATTGAAACATGGCAAATAATGAGTTTTTAGCAGTATTAAAAGCTAGATTAGATGAAAAATTAGAAGATTATGGCGTTTTGGGCTGTAAGCGGTGGACCGGCGTTGTCTGTGGCACTAAATGGCCTCGTTATGGAAAGATGAGGGCAAAATTTCCACAAAATGCTCATTCTAAGTATTATTATGTACACAGACTGGCATATATGATAGATAAAAACATAATAGAACTAGAAAATAATGATCATGTGTCCCATTTATGCAAGTTTTCGCTTTGCTGTAACCCGGAACATTTGAGTTTAGAGCCTCAAATCATAAATAATTCAAGACAGCAGTGTATGGAACAGTGTTTTGGTCATAAATGGCAAGGCCGGGTTTATCCAAATTGCATTTTACAGGTATTTCAGTGTATGACAGCCTCTATAAACATGTAATATGGAAAAAGAAATGAAATTTCTATATATACATTGATCAGAATATAATACAGTATTTACAGAAAAATAGCACTAGTCGTACAACATTAACCGAAATATTTTCCAGTACTTAGAAATGTGACCGGTTCAGTGAAAATACATATGATCAGCAAGTTCGGGGATTTTCGACAAGTCCGGGGTAGGGTCAGTAAGCCCTTTAGAGTAGTGGACCTCTGCGTGAACCTTATACCTTCGCATACGTGATGCGTAGCGAGAGTCGTTCATTTTTTTCTGACATTGTTTAGATTTCAATCTGAGAGCAAGTTTTTGAGACTTAAGTAAGTGTTTAATAACTAATGTACCCTTAGGTAAACTTGCACCTAAACACTGTGACTTTAAAAGAGTGGAGTTAGTATATCCATGATTCAGTTTCAGGATTTGACCGTGTATACGACCCAAACAGTTCCTAGAATACGTGACAGACTTTGGCATGCATGAAGTATATGCACGATTGACCGCTTCACATTTCTGAGTTGAAGTCTGTAGTTTGGTTAACTCAATGCTATTTGGACCAAGCAAAACTTGAATACATGAATATAAAGTTGCTTCATCAGATTTGGTCATTTTCAGTTTTAGATTTGCTGGCAAGTAATTCTTTGATTGTTTAAAGTTACCGGGACAAACAAAGCTGTATTTCTTACAGGATTCACCGCAGTTACCTTTGAAGCAGAGAATAATTGTCAGTGTCACATTATGCATAGCCCCTTTAATTGCCTCAATGTTTCCCTGGTATACAGAATGGGCTTTTTTTAGCTCACTTACACACCTAGATCTGATAGATAGTGACAGCCTACTTTGAAGGTTAGCCATGTGGGGGCCACTAAACATATTTTTGCTGAACTTTGCCTTATTTATTTGACGGCGCATTGAATTGCTAAGATGTCTTATGTCTTTTAGATGTGAAACAGGTTTAGACTGGCCCTTGTCAACACCACTATGTCCCTTAGAGTCCCCATCACCAGTGAAATGGGCAATACTGAGATCATGATTTATTTCAGTAGCCACCTGACTGTTCCAGCGTGATTCATTGCCAATGGAATCAGACTCAGCTAATGATGCTGTACAGTGTCCCCTGTGGTTAGGACAGACTACAGTTTCCCCTTTATTTCTAAGCTCAGAGGCAATTTTACAAATTTTCACCCCCACAAAAGCACCAATTATTTGCTTGTTTCTTGTATTATTTTCACACATAGTGGTAGTGACAATGGTGCCAGCTTGGAAAGGGGTACTATCAGCATTGAATAGAGGGTTGTTGTAACAAGAATCTCCCTCAACATTAGTCATTTCTGGGTTTTTGTTGCCACATGCCTTATTTTCAGCCTTTAATTTTTGCCTTAACTCATGCATATTATTCTTATTCAGTTCAACAATAGCCTTGCCAACACTATTAGACTGTAAGCGCATAGAATTTTTAGCCGGTGGAGTGATGTTTGTATTAGCAAGAATTCGCACCAAGCCGGTGTTCCCAACCGGGGTAGTCATGGCTCCTAACTGTAGACCTAAATTAGCTTTTGCAGACTTTCTACCTCTTACATTGGAATCTACATGTTCAAATAATTGGTAAAACTTGCTCTTGTAATTGCATTTACTACATTTCAGGCGTTCATACCAACAGATTCCCCATTTACGTGAAACAGAAGCATCAATAATCAAGTCACCAGTACATGCGTTATTTCCAATACAGTGCATTTTTATTTCAGAATTAAACATCTGGTTCAGTTCAAGGGGACGGTACAGTCTATTAGTCAAAAGGTCAGGGTGTACATCCATGTTATCTGGTACAGAGTAATCATCAGACAGTGTTCTAGTCTCAGCCGAGCTGCGAAGTGGTACAGCATTGGTGTCAGTACCATCAACATCTTTAAAGGTAAAGATACCTTTGTACTCATGGATGCGGGACTCATAAGACTGCTTTGGGAGCCTAATGTACCTTTTATCTGTGTTGTGCTTGACATAAGTACGTTTCTTACCTCTGTGCACATTACTGACACCTTTCTTAAATCCACAGAGCCTTAAATTTCTTTGCCGCTTTGAGACAGCTGGCATTGTGTTAACCTTAGCACTAACTATAGAAATTTTTACTATATGAGCCTTAGAAAGTCTGTCAGAGGAATGAAATTAAAATACCAAAAACATGTATATTTAACTGGGGCAAACATTCTTAGGTCATGTCAAAGAAGCCAGGTGGTAATTGCAGAGGTGTGAAATTTGTCATTTTTTCATTGTTATTGGAGTCACAGCCATAATTATGTTTGGTATACCCAGAAAGAGGTCTGATTGAAGCTTAATTACCACACTGGTTATTCGGGTACCTACTCGAGTGAGCGATACCGCCCTCGTGTGATTTATATACATGTAGGTTGTATAGGGTATATAAAAACAATGCCAACGTATGACACATATTTAAGTATGTTGAACATTTTAAAGACAGAATCGTCCGAGGAAATGCATTAATTCGCACTGGTGAAAATATCAGTCCTCAGTAATATTGATATGACTACAAAATTTGAAGAAATGTAACGAAATTCATGTAATTTGTCGTTTTGAGACGTATTTTCCTTTGTTCGAAGTTGAGATATCTGAATTTGCCACTCTCCTTGGTAAAACTATGCATACTCAACTATAAAACGAATGGATCGTGTACCTGCAAGTTATTTTTGTTGATAAAATTTCAATTATATGCATCCTGTCGCTGTTTTTGATGGTACCTCTGACGATGGTTGAAAATAAACAATGATACCTACCCGTTTGCACATGGGTACCGTCTTCGTTATGTCAATGAACATTTATAAAACTCCCCGCAGCGACTACTTCCGCAATACGGTACACTTAAATGAACAATTAAAGATACGGTAATCGCTTTGAGGATCTGAAAATAAGAACTGGAAATGTAAAACCCGACCTTTAGTAGATCTATTTGATTAGAATGTTAACTTTAGAAATGTAAAGAAGTGAGTTAGCAGTATTTCACCAATATCAAATCTTCCCTCACACCCACCCTCTATTCTACACATTCTGTCATCTTGCCTACTTGGAGTTTTTCTTTTTCTCCTTCAGTCTCATTATGAAAGCGACCAAACTTGTCGTTGCACCGTGCAAAAGTGCTTATGTTAAGACCTTCTTTTTCTTCCTGAAAGGGAAATCGGGCCCTCTCTCTGGGCATGTATGCGTATAGGGAGAGGCTGCGGCTTCATAAATCTGCCTTTTATCGTATCTTGTAATTATAGGTGCACCATCCATTAAGTTCGTGCTAATTATGCGACTTATTTACAAGTGCATACAATATACACTACTGTATAAGTGTCTTACAGGTGACTAACTGAAGAAAAGGAAGTAGATATGGAAGTCTGGTTATCAGATCCAATCTCTTTTTAATGTTTGTTCACACACTCCTCACAGCGGTTGTAAACGTTAATGTACGTCAAGGGAGGAAATCTGCGAGATTCAAGATTTCAAGATTTTATTTATAACTGGACCCATACTGGCATCAGTATTATAATAACAACAAATTTAACAAAACAAACACTTAAAGGGCTACATAAAAACAGTAGTTTTACGGTCATAATAGATCTGATACAAATATTTTGTAAGCTAAAAGATAAAAGACGGTGTATATTTAGAATTAACCAGGTTTGAAAACAGTGTTTTAACTGGCCAGCAAATAACTGCCAGTGACAAAAACCTATTCCTCCCAAAAAAATTGAAGTATTTTCTGTACAAACAATGCTTACTTAAAAAGAAGAATACTATCATTACTATGAAATAAACGTTGAAATGACATTACATTTGACTGTTGAAAGTCATTTGGTATATATTTTACTCTGTCTAAATTTAAGTATGGACATTCTATAATGTAATGAAATTCATCTCATAAAGATGTATTATTACACAGATAATAAATCCCGTTATTGAGCTCAATATTCAAAAATATCCCTTTTTCAACTTGTAACAAATTGTTCCTACATCGGGAATGACACGTGGATATTGCGAGATTTGTTGGTAAAACTTTAAAATAATTTTCAAACTCAAAGGCTGTTATAAATATTCTGTAACACAAACATTTTCTGGAAATTTGCAAAGTTTTTTTTTCATTCCAAGATTGAATAAACTGGCCTTCAACCTCTGTTGTACAATATTGCGAAAATACACTGGTGAAAATACTGATTGATTCAACCAGTATTTAGCAAATCCAAGTTGTTCTAAAAGTTCTTTTACATATGAAATCCAAGAACAATAATTTACATTTTCTGATGGAGTCTCTACATGAACCTGTAAAGTACGTTTTTGTTTACCATTAATAATTGTACACTAGTAGTTCAATATTCTATTTCTAATTATAACATCTATTTAATGCAGTTTGTAAATCATTTTCAGATTCTGCAAATAACACTGTATCGTCTACATAAAGTAACAAAAATAACTTGAAAACATTTCTGAAATATCATCATTTAGCAGGTCCTTTACATTGTTTGATAATTCCACTAATCTTGAAAAAAATAGGCATACGTGAGTCTAAATCATTCAAGAAAACAGAAAATAAGATTGGTGATAAATTTTCACCTTGTCGTACACCAGTTGAGCTATAATGAAGAAATTTGATAGACCTTGGCTACTCTTTACACAAGATTTGGCTTTATCATATATTGTATATTTAGCCTCAAAGACTTTGTAATCAATGTTATGCTGCAGCAATTCATTTCATAAACACATAAAATCGGCAGAATCAAACGCTTTCTTGTAATCTACAAAGGCACAATACAAAGGCACAATATAAGAGCAGATTTGTTTGTGTATACTTTAACTTACTCCCCTTAGATTCATAATCACCATTTGCAATACAGAAGTAGCAACAGACGATTTTCAACATTTTGATGATAAGCAAATTCCTCGATGCTTGAATTGTTCGACAAACCTGCAAACCTACTAAACTTCATGTCCTCTTTACCTATCTTAATCAAGCGCTTAGCTACCTTTACGCAAATACGCAGCTGCGTAGTGAAATTCTGGCAACTATACACAATTAATTGGCTAGTGTCATGCAACGGAGATGGCTTCATACACTATCATTGCTTACTTCATATTGTGTTGAAGTACAGTAAACTCCGGTTTTAGCGAACTCATCGGGACAAGCAAGTGCGTTTTCGTTATAACCTGAGTTTGTAATAAAAATAAAGCGAACCTGTTTCTTATAGACATTATTTATATAGCAAACTGATTTATATGATTAGTTGATTTAACGTGCATTGAAATTCACCAATTGTCTTTGTAGTTTTATAACAATTTAGGTACAGTTTTGCAATTTATCTCATAATCCTACTATCTGATTGCTTATTTTGTAATAATCCTGACCATGTGAAATATTACAATCATACGCTGTCTAGGAGGAAATTTCTATAACAAAATTATAATACAGTGTTAACAATTAATAAAATGTTGGTTGAGAAATCGGAAAAAAATTACATTTTCAAGGCTAAAAGCTTTTGAATATGACTTTTTGTATAACACTGCAGACGTAATTTGTCTCGCATAATATTTACTTTATCTTGAGCTGAGCGCGAAACTATTGTAACGGTATATTCGGTACCGTATATAAATAAAAAATAAGATATAATAGCTTCACGTTCAGCCTTTGATATCATAGAATTATGTTATAATTGTACTTAAGTGTATGAAATTATCAATTATTATTCCATAGAAATTAAAATTCAATAGAAATCCATTCATTACACCTAGTTAAATCTTATGCTATTGACACCGGTACAAGTCATACGATATTACAGTATTTGACAACCAATTCACAGTGAGATAAATATGCTCTTTCTATATAATTGGTGATTTAATATTTTTAATGCGTATTACCTAACTAAATTATATGTATAATATTTCGAAAGACCTTAAACAACATTTTTAAAAATCATCAAAACAAGATTTCAGTGTAATACTTGGTTTTACATGTCGTTTAGATAATATTATATCAACAATCCCGCTACGTTTAAATACTTGTTTTATGATTCAATATTGTTGGTACGAAATCTGCCCAATGCTAATATTAAAGCCAGAAATTTTCATAGTTTCGCACTTCGCCGTTGTGATCTCGCGCTTCGTCTTTCACGCTTCTCTGTCATGGGAAGGCGATACCCGAAGCGCGAGATCAAAATGACAAAGCACGAAATGGAGTTGTTGTGTTTTTTGTTGTTGTTTTTTTCTCGAAATTTTTTGCTTCACCACCGTGATGCTTAGCTTCACCATCGTGATTTCGCACTTCACGCTTCACAATACGCAAAGTGTTCACAGCACGAAATCACGATGGCTTCACCATCGCTATCTCGCGCTTTACAGCTCGCCAGAGATAGAGATGCATGAAGCGCTAAGCGCAAGATCACGATTGCAAACTGCAAAATAATTTAAAAGGAGTAAGAAACATTTTGCAGAATACTGTTTTAGTTGAAGAAAAGATAATAATACATTTTAACGAAGTTGACATAATGCAGACGTCGATGACATTCGCCGAAATAGTTTCCCTATGCAAGGCATCAGTTTCTTATTTGGTACATTTGTAACAATATCATGAAACTTAGCATGTCTTTGTTTACTAGTATTCTGTTTGGAGTTATGGCAAAATTACTTTTAACAAGGGGGCCTCCGTGGCCGAGTGGTTAGAGTCGTTGACTTCAAACCATTTGCCCCTCATCGATGTGGGTTCGAAACCTCATTTGGGGCGTAGAATTCTTCACGTGAGGAAGCCATCCAGCTGGCTTACGGAAGGTCGGTGGTTCTACCCAGGTGCCCGCTCGTGATGAAATTATGCACGGAGGGGCACCTGGGGTCTTCCTCCACCATTAAAGCTGGAAAGTCGCCATATGACCCAAAATTGTGTCGGTGCGACGTTAAACCCAACAAAATAAAAATAAAAACTTTTAACAACTCTCGAATATAAATTTATACACACATCTCTTGTTAATCAATCATAATGATGTTTTGAAAGTGTGTTACCACCAACCATCTGTTTTGAATACTGCACACATATAACATGGATCAATGAACCACAAATTGCACGTGCAATAGTACACACATACCTAGTAAAATAATAGATTTTATATAAAAGATTAAGAACGAATAAGGTTTTCGTGCAATGTTTAGCTTCAAATACACGCCAAAATGCACCATTTGCGGTTCTCAGATGAAAAAAATATCATGGGGAGGATACCAAGACCCCTACGCATTACCTCTGCGTACTATGAAGAATGCCCTAGCTACGCGCCTGTTAATAAAACATCACTTTTTCCAACACCTATTTTTCACGAAAGTTCTATCATAACTTAAAGTAACGATGAAAATAAAGAGGGAGTGTAATAGTTCCTAGTAAAATGCCTGTCAGTTGTGGTCTGCTACCCTAAAATATGCTCATGTCCGCACAATAAACCCCTACTTTCGGTTTCGATCCGCAAAACTTGCAGTGTGGAGTGTAGGCCTATAAATATAAACCATCTCATTTCATGCACCAGGCCCGGATCCAGGGCTAGGCCGAGTGGGCCCGTGCCTCCCCTTTTGGTCGAGAAGTGACATACTCATCAAAGATGCACCCTACTATTTTGGCAAAGGAATAATTATTTCTGAAAATTTAGACCCAGAAATATAGCAGAGGCCACCATCTCATACCTGTATTTCAAAATTTTCCAGTGGGTGGGGGCCTGACCCCACAATCAATAGGGAAGTATCGTACCCCTCCAATACTTCAAAATTTAAACCTAAAATACACCAGAGGACACCATTTCCTGCCTGTATTTCAAAAATTTCTAGGAGTCTCCCTGACCTACACCCCCGCCCCCCCCGACCCCGGAAACCCTGCCTAACGTCTAACATGGGCAAAGGCACCCCCTTCAATACCTTGCAGTGTTGCACCTCGGCAGTGATGTCTTCGTTCAAGACTGGTGCCCCCTTGAAGAAGCACATTTTCGACCGAATTACTGGCTTTATTCCTCAAAAGTTTCAAAACGAAGCTTAGAAACATGGGTCGATTGCAATAAAATATTTGACAAAAATCATAGAATTTCTGAACAAATTTAATTTTGTTTTTGCTATGAACATTTTATACCCCGTAACAAGTTAAATAACAAGACAAAATGTACGGAAGCAATATTCAATTGAAAATACACATAAGAATGTGTCTATGTAGATGGATCTTGATACTAAGTTGATAGCGAATTTGAATGTAATGCTCATTTCAAAAACGAGGACGGTATCCGCTCGATTGACAGAAACAACGAGGATGGTACCATGGTACATCGTCAGAGGTATCTTTTTTTCTACACACTGTCTTCGTAAAAATCGATCTAATTTTACTGTGATTCCAGTTTTTGTGAAAAGAAAGTAACGGCTAACACATAGAATGACTGCTTTTCATTTTCCTAACAAAAATTTCCTCATATAATCCGAAATAATACCATCAATCGTGAAAATATATACCATTGCCTTAAAATATCTTCATTTTCGCAGCAAAAAACGTATTTTTTTTCACAGTTATTCAGATTATATTAGATAGATATTTGACATGGATATAGTTAAGGTATGATCTTACACATTCATTACTAAAACTTTTCAAATCTTCAGTTAAATACGGAATAATAACCTGTTAAATGTGTGAATTTCCTGTTCACCAACATGTACATAAATCACATGAGGGCGGTATCGCTCACACGAGTAGGTACCCGAATAACCAGTGTGTACAGGTGCTGATGGCTACAGCACGGCAACTTTAAACATGGCAAGAAACAAATTAAAGATGATTTCCTTGCATTAAAGAGCCAGACTAAGAAGTTTAATTATTATTTGTTATGTTAAAAGACACAAAGTACACTGAGTGACCAACCTCTTTCATCCTGAAATTCTGCTGGTCAGTGCTAATTAGGTAAGAAAGAATGTGTATCAATAATTCTACACTCATTAACAGGTCAGTTGGAGTCCAATTTGCAGTCATTAATGATCAAAGAAAATAAATAGCAGGATAATGACTGAGATTAATGGGCACCTGTTAGTATGTACAATGAAGAAATGAGATGGAAAGTGGAACAGAACAGAACAGAACTTTTCTGTTCTATAATTATGTAAATCATGTACATCCTAAGCCATTGGGTCAGAATATCATTATCAGCCTTTCGGTAAAGTGGCCATTTTAAATGATGAAAAATGAAAATGGTATTATTTTATCCAAAGAGCTATAAAAATAAATGTATTTTATACTTCTTTGTTTTGCTCTAGATCTTTACTAGGCCATTATAGTTATAGTACAACTTCTAACATTTCAATAACAAAGTAGAACATAAACATTTAACATTTTACAAACAGTACATTTTTGGTTAAACAATATAACTAAACAAAATACTAATTAAGAGATATCATTCACAGTTACATTATTGCATGATATTTTCTATCATCATAGATAACTGAATGAAGTATTACATGTAGTTAATATATATCCTTCACTAGTCTATACATTCCTGAACAGTTATCCAACAAAGACCCCTTTTCATGCAGGTGTGATCCCTAGAGACTTGTAGCCTTTGCTTACATTTTTCTTGGGATAACACAGTCTGAATGAGAAGTGTCATGCTGTGATAGCAATATTACATTAGCAAAAATATAAATAAAACATAAAAATATGTCAAGCAGATGTAGAGAATAAATCTTATTTTAAAAGAAAAAAAAACACTTTGTAAATTCATACAGTCTCTGATATTTCTATTCACTTTAATATAATCATGATAATGCTATGACTATTGTACAGTGATAGGAATAAAGTAAAAAAAAAAGAAGAAATAAAAGAAAATCCGTTAAAAGATGTGTTTCAAATTTGCCTCAATTTTGATAAAATTTAAATTTTTAAAACAAACTTTAGAATGTGAAGAAAGCATGTCATCTTTTCTAAATTAAGTCCATAAAATTTTACAGCCGATTTAAAAACCAACAACAAAATACATATGATGTATCATCTGACTTACCCAACCTGGTATTTTTAATGCATTCTACATCCAAATTATCCAGGTATTTTCACATATCATTAACTTTTAAATTATGTTAAATTTCAACAACTTTCTTTTTTCGTCTATTTCCAATAGTTATACCTCTCCGCGTACAAAAATGTTCCGTCCCAAATGTTTCACTGTAAAATAATAAAAAGTTTAACGGCAGAAAAATCACTATTTATTTCTTAATGCCAATCTTGTAGTCATGTTACGACAAAGTTTATTTGTAAAACAATGACTGAAACAAAGCAAATGGATTTCAATACACTTGTTCGCTTTTTTTTTTTGGTTTCGAAATAGATCAGATTTCAGACTAAACGACAGGTCACGCTTATTACTCACTTTAAAAATTTCTAACAGAAAATCCATTCCACTAAATTAATCACATTTGTCTAATTAATGAAAGGAAGCTATATAGAGCAAATCTGTTAATGAGCTAAAATATTCTACAACAAGATGTGTTCATAGAAAAACGAAAATATGACAATAAAAACGGAAAATATTTTCAGATTTATCCAACATTGTCTACAAATATAATTATCATTTTACTCATTCTTGTCTAAAACAAAAGCCAACATTTTCGCTACTACTTAGATGCTTGGCAGATAGCACTGGGTGAGTGATTTCCCAAACATTTTGTTGTTTCGTTGTCACACTACCAAATCGTTCAGCCTTTGGTAAAAACCGCGACTAGATAACTTGATGGCCCAGGATCAGTCAAGCCTCATTCTAGTTGTTAACAATAAAGTAACTATTCATTAATTTCCCCCCTTTTATTTTTCCAATGATAAAATGAAACAACAGTTATCACAACCACTTTATTGTCTAAAATCATTATCACAAATCTTTAATTTTCTTCAAATGAAGTCTTCACCACATTTCATAGTTATCTGTATCATTTTAAAGAGAATTACATTTTTTTTTTGTAAATAAACAACAATTTCTGAATGCATCTTCTAATAGAATCAGTGACATCAAAAGAATGCATATTTAGCTAATTGAAAAAAAAACACACACACAAAAAAGATCTTCAATTCAATGAAAAAACATCACCACTTGTCAAACCTTATATGAATTTAAACATTAAAAAAACCCCCCAGTCTCAACATCATTCGATTAAGTTTACTTCAGTATCTTTGTCTTCAGCACTTGGGGCCCTGAGGTTCTAAACTTTGTAGACCAGTCTAAAATCTACAGCATCCGACTGGTTGATACTGAGCTCAATTTCAAAACTGACCAATGGCAAGAATGCATTCTTAGACTAGTATCAAAACCAGGGCAAACAGAGGACAATTCTTAAATCCACCAGATCATCAACTTCCAGCAATTCTGAGGAATCCTTGAAAGAGATCTTTTACATATTACAAAGTGTTTTTATGGCTCAAGTAATCTGGCCTGCTAATTCTGCATATTTTTAATCAATTTTGGACAAAGGTCTTACAGGATTTCCAGACATTATTTTGCAAAAAGTAAAAATAAAATCATGATGACTGTATACACAAGTTAACAGCTGCTACTATTAAAAACATCACCTTTGGAAGAGTATAATGATTATCTTGTGCAATACAGAATTGTTAGAGGGTTTTTATTGAACCAGTATTGACCTCTGAGATACTTTTTTCCTCTATGTGTTTAATAGCATATCAAAACTTAAATTCAAACTTACCATCTGCTAATTCCTAAATATAGATCTGTCTAAAATACCATCTGCTAATTACTAAAAACAGATCTGTCTAAAATGAGTATTGCACTTACATGGAAAAAAGTTCGTTTGAATCTGCTTTCCTGAAGAATGACCTTCAAATTTTTTACTCCTTTCAATTATTACCAATAACACCAGTTCTTCCGTTAAAACAAAAGTGTCCCACTAAACACCACTAATTGCTAGTCAATATATTTCCTATCGTTAATAGATCAAAAACTGTTTCTTTGTAAAGTAATGGAGCAAGCCTTCTATCACGGCAGTCCATCTACAATTGAAGATACATTTTGTACATCTATCGAAACAATCAACATAACTGACCTTAAGACTGCCGTTAGGTTTACCAGATGGACATACCGTATATAGAAATCAATTGCAACACACTGAACTATCATTAACAGAAAACGTATAATTACTGATACAAAAAAGCAACTGCGACTTGTGTCTTAACTAACTCATAATATATTAACCAACCCATGATATCTTAATTTAAATCCATAATATCTTAACAAACTTATAATATCTTAACCAACCCATAATATCTTAACCAAACCATGATATCTTAATTTAAACCCATATCTTAACAAACTTATAATATCTTAATATCATAAACAACCCTTAATATCTTGATTTAAGCATGTCATATCTTAACCAACTCATAATATCTTTACTAACCCATACTATCTAAACTAAACCCACAATATCTTATCCAACTCACAATACTTTAAACCAACAGATAATATCTTAACTATTACCCATAATAATTTAACTAACACATGATTAACTTAACCAAATATTTTAATACAAGACTGTATGTGGTCAATCAAGAGTGCCATGTAACTTAAAAGACCATAACAGTGCAGTCCATACTCATCAAGACCTCGAATGTTCACACCAAATGTTGGAAATTTCTGATAAAACCAAATAGATATATAATAAGTGTCATTCCACCTGAACTAATAAGTATTAAAGTGTCTATTCCGTTTGAACAATCAATTTGTTAATAACTACTTTCATTTTCTAGTTCATAGCAATCCTACAAGAAGTTTAATATTCCTGAAGGAAATAATTTCACAAAGATTACAGAAAGATAAAATATCATTTATATTTTCACCAAGTAATATAAAAAGATCGCAGAAAATATCTAGTACTTCTAAATGAGAAAAAATAATCAATTAAACCAATTTTGAATTAAATTGAATCTTGTCAGTTTTTAAAAACAATAGCACTGCAATGTGGAGCCATATAAATGCCCAAATATGTATGACCTTTGACCCTTTAAGTGTGACCTTGACCTTGAAGTGAGCCATCCGTAACATGCGTTCTGCACGTCGTCTCGATGTGGTTAACCTTTATGCCAAGTCCCTTTGGGCGTATAAAAGCAGAAAATGCCTATACAGTTAACAAAGGTAACACTTAAGAATAAACCATCATGTGATGTTTTATATTCAGTAGACAAAAATATGATTTTTTTAACAAAATAAACTAAAAACGAAGAAAAGCAACACCTACTATAATGGTGTACTGTATATATATTTATAATCCATTACATCAGAAAATAACACTATAAATCATTATGCAGCAGTGATTTTTTAAAATCCATGTCATGACTATCACATCTCCATGAGAAAATATTTATAAAAGACAAAGACTATTGTGTAAGAAATCTTTGAGAATCTTTTTATGTATGATCCTCCATCATATCAAATCCCCCATGATATAATTATAAGAAGTCACAACACAAGGTCTAACAATACCCAAGATACATTATTCTGACAAAGGCATTGATTTTTTTTTAACTTTTCGTTTTCCGAAATCTATTTGAATTCTATAATACTGTACAGATGTCGTAAGACACACGTTTTTTCTGATCCTGACAAGACATTTATAACAAAATAATCATTTTGCCGATATGCTGAGATGTGAAAATCTCTAACATGTTCTGACCAAAATTCAAATCAATTCTGTTTTATGAGACAGAATCCGAAATAAAATCAACTTTTGGAAAATTATTTCATAATCAAAAATTCTGATCTGTTCTCTTTGATTAGATAATAATTATATGATGAAGATGCTATAATAGTGCCAAAATTTTTGTGAAGTTTTGACTTAAAAAGGTATTTATCCCAAACCAGACAATGGGCAGAAACCAGATGTGTTTTTTCATTTTTGTATGGTTCGATCGGAACATTTTGTAACATAAACAGAAACAAAGATTTTAAGACTTAAAGACACTGCTAAAACTTTCAACAAAGGAGAAGACACGTCAATGATCCAGACAATCCAAGTTTGCAATCAGAGTGATTTTCACAAAATGTTTTTCAGCTATCTAAACATTTTTTTTTAAAAAGCTCTGGCTGAAAATATTTTTTATTCTAAAATGGCTCGATTCGACTGCCAGTTAAACAAAGAAGAAATACAAGCTACGAAAGTGACGCACGATATAACGATAGCTATTAGGATATTTTGTCCCTTAGAGCCAACTGCAGCATCCGCTACAGTGTCCGTATCAGCAAGGTAAAATGTCACATGCAAAGTTGCATGAGTTTCTAGTGGCTTAACACCATTATCTTTAATAGATAGAGTTAATGTATACCATTTGATATCACCTCGTGAAATACGTTTTGTTAGGTAAATTTCACCAGTCTCTGAATCAATATGAAACAAACCTTCACCATCCCCACTTCGAATACTGTACGAGAGACGTTCGTTTTCTTTATCATCATTGTCATCGGCCAACACTAGCAATTACGCTATCAGGACCTGTATCATGAGCAACTGTAACAGTATCATTATCTCCATACGGAAATTCTACAATTGGTGCATTGTCATTTTGATCGAGCACAGTCACGAAAACTGGCACACTGCTTGTACGTGGAGGATTCCCGTGATCTGATGCAACAACGTTAAAATGGTAATAATCTCTGACTTCACGATCTAAAACTTCAGTGGTTATTACGGTTCCATCGTCAAGAATCGCAAATGGAAACATAGCATACTTAGCGGGTATCATATACGAAACTTTTCCATTGTCGTCAAGGTCAGCATCCGTAGCAGTTACTGTTCCAAGACTATTACTGATGTTGGAATTCTCCAGTATAGACATGGCGTAACTGTCACCAATAAAAGCAGGAGAATTGTCATTAACATCTTTGACTTGTACAATAACCTGTGCAGTAGCAGAGCGCTTATTTGGGCCCTGATCTCGTGCAGTTACTATGAAATAGTACTCATCTTCAGTCTCCCTGTCAAACCTTTCCGCAGCTTTGATATGCCCGCCATCAGGATCAATTTCAAACATATTCGATTCTGCAAATGGTTCAATTTCATACACTATTTTTCCATTTAGATCAATGTCACGGTCTGTGGCCTGGACTTTCTCAAAAACAGCACCAACAGAAATATTCTCTAAAATATCTACAGTATAAATATTCTTTGCAAATATTGGAGTATGATCATTTTCATCAGTAATTGTAACAATAAATGTGTGATTTGAAGACAATGGGGGTTGACCTTTATCGCTACAGTTTATTTCTACAGTATAAAAGGCCTGCAGTTCCCTATCAAACTCAACGGCACTTACAAGACTAAATATATTTTGTGCAACTTCATTCGCCTTCATAATTGTAAAATTGGAATTAAGACACTCGCAGTCTGCCTCTCCGTTAAGACCCCAGTCCTCGTCCCAAACAATAACCAAGGCAACGTGTGTACCGATATTCAAATTCTCTTTTATGCTGATATTACTAGGTGGACTCATCTCAATTACTGGACGATTATCATTTTTGCCCCTGATATTAATTGTTACTTTTGCTTGGCTCTTTTTCATTGGATCCCCATGATCTTTGACTTCTATGAAAAAGATAAAAGGCCGACTTGTCGATTCAAGCGTCTCTTTCACAAAAATGTTACCACTTGTCTCCTTAATACCAAAATACTGTCTTATATTTGAAGAAACGGAGTCTGCGAAGTAGTAAGCTAGTCTACTGTTTTCACCTATATCTCTATCTATGGCAGAGACTGTGATAACCACAGTATTAATTTCAACATCTTCATCAATAGTAGCATTGTATTCTGTTGACTGAAAAATTGGCCGGTTGTCATTTTTATCGGTGACATTGATATTAACAGTAAGAGTTCCTGTAAAGGGAGGCGTGCCCCCATCCACTGCCTTTACATATAACGTGTAGTTCTGTGTGGATTCCCTGTCAAGACTTAAATTCAGTATGAGATTCAAGGTCGATGACCCGTCCAGATTTTGCTGCTTTTCGAGTTCGAAGTCAGTTCGCGACGGTTCTAGTATATATTCTTGGATCGCATTGATGCCGGAATCTAAATCAATAGCCGGTGTCAGAGTGTAGCTTGTCCGAATCGAGGTTCCCTCTGGGATGTATAGATTCTTTACCGATTCCGAAAATGTTGGAATATTATCATTTATATCCTTTACTGTGACATTAATGTTAACAAATTCAGTGACTGTGCCAGAATTACCAAAAAGTATCGCTCTCATTTTACATACTTCACTTTGCTGGCAGACTTCCTCACGATCAACTTTTTGCTTCAAATAAAAATCAGAAGTTGCTGGATTGAAGTCAAAATAATCAGAGTAGTCTACATCACCTGACTTCAAGATGTTATAGTTTGCACTTTCCAAATTGCCACCAAATATTTCAGTTTCATTTGCTCCTAATTTTGCTGCAATGCTTCCCAGATAGACATTTCCTGTGATTTCTTCCTCTGTTTCAAAGGTAATAGTCACAATGCCTTTCACTGACTTAAGCACTATCCCGAAGAAAAACAAATAAAGTAAACAATTAGACATCATCTTGCTGCTTTAGGTTACTGTGCTAGTTGACTATGTCTGAACGAATCATTTTTTGAAATTTCACCCTACTCTCCAATGTATTATACTCTTTGCTTTTTCAGTTTACACTAACTGGTGTTTAATCCCTTTGTACTATAACGTGCCTTCGTCCTGTGATTCCGTCTTACTGTTGCCTCTTATGTCCTTACTTCAAAATCTGAAACGAGACAAGAAAGTATGGTCAGAGTCGAAGCTTATTTTCGGAGTAAATCAATTCTTTACAAAACAAGGTTTAAACGTGATCCTTTAATTTGATCACGGATAAATGTAACACTTTATACCTTATAATATGAACAGCATATCCCCGCAGAGATCAACTACAATATTTTTTGTCATACAAGCAAATCCCTTGATAAGTCAACCTACCTATTTTTAATCCATATTTATAATTTTCTAATGACCCAGCTTGAGACTTATTTTACGTATGAAAAACATTAAAATGACTAACATCTCTACTCGATTTTTTTTTTCGCCCACCATAAATTTGTCACAGATCTTTTCTGCCATACTCCAGAATGTTAAAAAAAAAAATGAGGAAAAAAAAATCATTTTGCAATCTAATAAAATACATTATAAAAAATTTACTCATAAAATAATATGCCAAATAACCGATACAAATGTTTCGTCAATGAAACATGCAAATATCTACTCGCATTTCAAAAATGGCGCAGTCTATGACACCTTAATGGCCAACATCTTTTTCGATACAGATTCTAAAAATGCAAAATTAATTTCCCCCCCTTTTATTTTTCGAACGATAAAATGAAACAACAGTTATCACAACCATTTTATTGTCTAAAGTCATTATCACAAATCTTTAATTTTCTTCAAATGAAGTCTTCACCACATTTCATAGTTATCTGTATCATTTTAAAGAGAATTACATTTTTTTGTTGCAAATTAACAACAATTTCTGAATGCATCTTCTAATAGAATCCGTGACATCAAAAGAATGCATATTTAGCTAACTGAAAAAAAACACACACACACAAAAAATCTTCAATATATTCAATGAAAAAACATCACCACTTATCAAACCTTATATGAATTTAAACTCAATGTGTACACAAGGATTTTTAAATTTGTTTACTTCAGTATCTTTGTTTTACAGCACTTGGGGCCCTAAGGGCATAAATCTAAACTTTGTAGACCAGTCAAAACACTACAGCATCTGAATGGTTGATTCTGAGCTCAATTTCAAAACTGACCAATGGCAATTAAGGCTGCATTCGGAGACCGGTATCAAAACCAGGGCAAAATAGAGGACAATTCTTAAATCCACCAGATCATCAACTTTCAGCAATTCTGAGGAATCCTTGAAAGAGGCCTTTTATATCTTATATAAGTGTTTTATGGTTCAAGTATTATCTGGCCTACATAATCTTGCACATATTTGATAAGCTTGAACAAAGGTCTTGCAGGTTGTCCAGACATTTTTCTGCAAAAAGTAAAAAAAATATCATGATGGTTGTACACATGTGGGTAAGTTAACAGCTGCTACTATTAAAACACCACCTTTGGAAGAGTATAATGATTATCTTGTGCAATACAGAATTGTTAGAGGGCTTTTACTGAACTAGTATTGACCTCAGACAATACTTTTTTCCTCTATGTGTTCAATAGCATATCAAAACTTAAATTCAAACATACCATCTGCTAATTCATAAAAAATACATCTGTCTTAAATGAGTATGTGCACTTACATGGAAAAAAGTTTCGTTTGAATCTGTTTTCCTGAAGAATGACCTTCAATATTTTTACTCCTTTCAACTTATTACCAATAACACTAATCCTTCCATTAAATTAAAACAAAAGTGTCCCACTAAACACCACTAATTGCTAGTCAATATATTTCCTATCATTAATAAATCACAAACTGTTCCTTTGTAGAGTAATGGAGCAAGCCTTCTATCAGGGCAGTCCATCTACAAATGAAGATACATTTTGTACATCTATCAAAACAATCAACATAACTGACCTTAGACTGCTGTTAGGTTTACCAGATGGTCATACCATATATAGAAATCAATTGCAACACATTGAACTATCATTAACAGAAAAAGTATAATTACTGGTACAAAAAAAGCAACTGCAACTTGTGGTATCTAACCCATGATATCTTAACTAACCCATAATATCTTAACCAACCCATGGTATCTTAATTAAAACCCATAATATCTTAACCAACCCATGATATCTTATATCTAATATCTTAACCAACCTATAATATCATGAAACTTAGAAGACCATCATAGTGCACCAAACTCATCAAGACCTCGGAATGTTCACACCAAAAGTTGGAAATTTCTGATAAAACCAAATAGATAAGTGTCATTCCACCTGAACTAATAAGTATTATAGTGTCTATTCCGTTTAAACAATCAATTTGTTAATAACTACTTTCATTTTCTAGTTCATAGCAATCCTACAAGAAGTTTATATTCCTGAAGGAAATAATTTCACAAAGATTACAGAAAGATAAAATATCATTTATATTTTCACCAAGTAATTAAAAAGATCACAGAAAATATCTAGTACTTCTAAATGAGAAAAAATAATCAATTTAACCAATTTTGAATTAAATTGAATCATGTCAGTCTAAAAACAAGAGCACCGAAATGAGGAGCACTATATGCCCGAAGATATGACTTTTGACCCCTAAGTGTGACCTTGAACTTGAAGTGAGCCATCCGAAACATGCGCTCTGCACGTTGTCTCGATGTGGTAAACCTTTATGCCAAGTCCCTTCGGGCGTATAAAAACAGAAAATGCCTATACAGTTAACAAAGGTAACACTTAAGAATAAACTATCATGTGATGTTTTATATTCAGTAGACAAAAATATGATTTTTTTTAACAAAATAAAATAAAGACAAAGAAAAGCGACACCTACTATAATGGTGTACTGTATAATCAAAAATTCTGATCTGTTCTCTTCGATTAGATAATAATTATATGATGAAGGTGCTATAACAGTGCCAAAATTTTTGTGAAGTTTTGACTTAAAAAGGTATTTATCCCAAACCAGACAATGGGCAGAAACCAGATGTGTTTTTTCATTTTTGTATGGTTCGATCGGAACATTTTGTAACATAAACAGAAACAAAGATTTTAAACCTAACCAGTTTTCCTGGATTCTGTACCAGTACTAACCTGTTGTCGCCAACTTCCCCACATGCATCTGAGGTGGAGGACCAATGATTTCAGACACAATGTCTTTCATCAAATTGTCATGGAGATTCAAGTTACATATGCCTCACCTAGGGATCAAAATCTCAACCCCGTGACCTGTAGACCTGCATTCTCCCTGTTGAGCTAAGCAGGCAGACAAGAAACTGCTATAAAAGAACATTTATCTATTATAACCACATCCGGAGTAAGGAAAAGTAATGTTCATATCACAAGGCTCTGAAAGAAATTCTGACAGTCACTTTGTATGAAATGAAAAAGAGATGACTTTGTAAGAACAAAAATGATCCAGACAATCCACGTTTGCAATCAGGATGATTTTCACAAAATGTTTTTCAGCTATCTAAACATTTTTTTTAAAAGCTCTGACTGAAAATATATTTTATTCTAAAATGGCTCGATTCGACTGCCAGTTAATTTGTTTGTTTGTTTTGGGTTTAACGCCGTTTTTCAACAGTATTTCAGTCATGTAACGGCGGGCAGTTAACCTAACCAGTGTTCCTGGATTCTGTACCAGTACAAACCTGTTTTCCGCAAGTAACTGCCAACTTCCCCACATAAATCAGAGGTGGACTGCCAGTTAAACAAAGAAGAAATACAAGCTCTGTATATTCCACGATAAACAACAGTTGATACACAGACCGGTAAGAAAGCATTATGACGTCAAATTGCAGCATGACATCAAGTTCGAATTCTTTACTACTTGTATAAATGAAGCCCAACATAATTTTTATCAAAATATTTCAAGGAACATGTAAGAATGAAAACAATCAAGGCCATCTTGCGGTTTGAATTTACCATTGTTCACCACTCAGATGCTTAGATATTAAACTACTCGTGCTAACGCCCATGTGCTTCATCAATTCCTGCGCATCTGAACTCTGTACCACGATAATTAGACGACAAACCACTCGAAGGCCTTGATTATTTGTTAAATCATGTTCAAATGTATAAAGATCAATATACCCTATTTATCAGAATACTTTTGACCAAATTAACAAACTATAGCTCATTTTTAAGCCATTAAATACAAAATCATAGATCAACACACAGTGTATTTCTCTTAATCATGAATGGGAAACAAATCTGATTTATTTCTTTAATATCATTTTTTGATACATTATCATTATGAATGTCCTTTTTCATCTTTTTCTACCACTTAAAATCCCATCCACTTGAACATTTTTCATTTCAGTACTTTTTTCTTAGAGAACAGAAATACCATCTTAAAATTTTCATTATTAGAGGCATTTTTAAAAACAGTTCGCCATGAGAATCCACTTGTCTGCAGCCCTTAACCCAAGGTCTTTCCGAACTTCAGATTAAGCAAATAAATTTGGAATAATTAAAAGAGCCATTAACTGTTAAAAGGAGTGCTTACCAAAAAGATACTGACTAAAAGGCGAACAGCGCAGATCATGACCAGACTGCATGGCCATGACCAGCATAAGGGTTAAAATATATAGATATACAGACCTTCTTCAGCACCAGTATATATAAGAATGTATAAATCTCACAGAACTATTATACCACTCTCCAGCATGAAAACATTGTCATTGTCAAGTGTTTGCAAAAGATCTATGTGCAGGTAAAATTTATAAAAAAAAAAATTGAAAATAATGAAAAATGAAAAGAAAATTTACTCGTTCATAAAACTTAAAAGTTACAAATCTTCTATACAAAAATCTTGTCATAAAATGGAAAGAATGATTACCTAAGTCTGCCAGCATAATGGTCAGAGAATATTTATATCCCATTAAGAAACTGTCAGCACACTATCTACACCAACACTGGTCTGCTGATTCTCACCAGATTATTCCTGGCAAAATTATAGACAGCTTTTCTTTATTCCTGCAAATTAAATTTTACGAGTTGCTCATAAGTAGATGGGGGTACAGAATGGTCAAAGAAAATTAATACTCTTCTTAATTATCCATGCTTTCTGCTAATTTTCACGGATGAATTATTTTAGAAATTGTTCTGACCTTTGATTAACTAGACAAGTTCAGCTCTTGACACCAGAAACCCGCTGGAAACCCGCAACAAAATCTGCGGTTTTAGTATTTTTTTTATTGTTGTATATGTTTGTACGAGGATATTAGGTATATAATATCGCATTAACGAGAGGCTGAAATATTTTTTCTTATAAAACCTTTATGAGAAGCGAGAAGAGCCTCAACAAATATTTCCAAAATTAGTAAGTATTTAAATATTCAAGAGGGCAACAGCTAAATTTTCCATCATAATTATTATACTGATACCAGTCTTAACAAATATGAAAGTGACACATTTTGTGAATAATTTTAATAAAGTGCTTTAAATGCATTATAAAATTTCAACTTGGTTTTATCTCATTATTGCACATTCCTTTTATAAATCAGAAAATTAAATCAATTTTTTTCAAAATAAACAAACACACTTTAAATTTAATAGTCATGAACATATTCTTTGAATGCCAATTTAAAACAAGTTTATAGCAAAACTTCATAATACTATTAAAAGTTTCAACCTAAAAACATACTCGTTTCATATCTCAAAACATTTAGAGTCAATTAGCCTAACGAAAAAGCAAAAATCATTAAGCTAATAGTGCATAAAATCGACTAAAAACCTTACAGCTATTATAGATAATTTTGTCATTGTACTTTATCAAAATTATGACAGTCTCGACTAATACGCTGACAAAAGTTTTCGGCAATTGGTGCCCACAATGCCACAAAGACAGAGGAGTGTCAAATGTCTTGGCCATGGTTAACTGTCTCCAACAGGACAATAGTTGTCTCAGAGAGATTTTCTTTAAAAAAAAAAAGAAACGTATGACACTTGCACATGAAACGAAAGCAAAGGTATTTTGATTGGCATACAAAGAGAAGCTGCAAACATTAGAGTTAATGTTTTATGAAAGATCATTGTGCAATTTTTTGACAATAAAATGTTGTATGTTCTAGAAGAGTGTACTTCACTATCATTCTTTTTATTTCACAGATATTTTTCATTTCTTGTTTTATTGTTTTCCTGTTTTCATACCGGTAATATCATTGTAACCTTTAGCCTGCTGGCGGCAAGTGATTCGAATCTGCCTTTGCGACCAGTGCAACAAACATCACCTGCACATATGTGCAGGCTGATCATGGTCTGCACTGTTCGCTACTCAGTCAGTAAATTTTCAGTGAAAACACCCCTTCGAATATAAATAAGATTGCCCAAATGGAAAATGACTAGTCCATGTGAGAATTTAGCAAGGTAAAGGTTAAAATCAGATCTGTTGCAATAGTTTGACATTTTACTGACATGCCATACATATAAATTTGAGCCACACCATGGAAAACCAACATAGTGCATTTGCGAGCAGCATGGATCCAGACCAGCCTGCGCATCCACACAGTCTGGTCAGGATCTATGCTGTTCACTTTCAAAGCCTACTGCAATTAGAGAAACCGTTAACAAACAGCATGGATCCTGACCAGACTGTGCGGATACACAGGCTGGTCTGGATCCATGCTGGTCGCAAATGCACTATGCTGGTTTTCTAATGGTGCGGCTCAAATATGTAATACATCCAATTTTCAGAAATACTTAAGATAAATCAATTCTATAGTTATTAAAATGAAAAACAAGCAAATCATTAAGGAAATACATACATGTATACAAATTACAGGAAAAGAACAGTATAAGGTTCCAGACTAATGACCAGTCCTGAATCTGAAAGACGTTTGTCTGCCTAATTGCTTACGATGCTTGTTGACATCACAGAGCGAAAAAATTATCAAATTACTTTTAGTACATTAACACCTATAACACTTTTTCACGGTTCATAGTAACAAACAGATCTTTAAAATGACTTCATCAACTTTACCGCCTTTTACGAGAGAAAATGACAAAGTATTAAAAATCACGCAAGATGACTATCTATTGCTAATACCTTATGAATTTAACCGCTTTTAAGTTCAAATGGTGTTTTCTTTCATCCTTTTAAAAGTCTAAAACAAAAAATTAAAAACAAAGATAGCTATCTAGGATAAAAACAGAAATTTAAACAAAAACGATGGTGACCTGTCAACAGAAGTACAGATTTTAGCAAAAAGATAATACTAAGACGCAATGGTTTGGTTAACAAAAATATGACGTGTCATAAGGTGAAACATCCATTTTTTTTTTATTCAAACTCAGTTTTACCAAATGATTCATTAAGTCCATGACAAATTAATTAAGCACTTAGTAAAATCAATATGCACTAATGATGATTTTATTTTTATTAATTAACTGTAATAATTGATGAGCATGGTATATTTTGAGAATCTATTTTCACACGGCTGCACATGTCACATTTAAAACAGCAAATAAATAATCTTTTTTTTTTGTTTTCTAAAAAAATATTTTTCTCTCAGAAACTTACCGCACAGTTTTAAACAATTTTTCTTATAGAAAGATTAAATCTACTGGTTTAGTATTTATTCTTTCAAATGTAAGCATTTTGTTCCTCCCATATTTCACTTTTTAATATCCAGTATAATAACACATCATACATCACTTCTTCTTCACCAAAAAAAATCATAAACTACTAAATAGGGCACACTAACCATAAAAAACAACTTCAAATAAAACATGAAACAAGATGTTTAATTCCACAACAAATCAGATATTTATCAGCTCTGTTTTAAGCTATAGTACGAAGTCTACTCTTTCAGGTCCGCTTAATCTGAATTATCATGCTCCTCCAAAACGATATCTTATATCGCGTATAAAATAAATCGGAATATAATTTTGTGGCACATGGAACACACCCGTTAACCGGTTCCGAGCAAAACAGTTCGTGGCGGACAAAACAGTTCACCAATATTTTTGCCGGTATCTGCATTGGGGTAAATATTCTATATCCAAGAATCGGTTGGTGCAAAATATGTTAAAGATTTTTATTTCTGTAAAAAGTGGCATATACGAAGAACATGTCATGTGCTTCCCGTTTAAAACTAACCTATATTTAGTAAATTATCACAAGTTAAAAGTGTGATTTTGTTGAAAAAATGTGAAAACGAAAGTTTACCGCGGTATATTTAATTCGCTTTTCAACTTCGGTCTATGGTATTAACGTCAACCTTTAAAATAATGTTTGCCCTGAATATTGTCCAATTTTTAAGCGACAAAATGCAATATTCAACGAGTTATAGACATTCAAACATGACATGGTCGAAAAAAAAGTGTGGCGGCAGTGCACAGCTTGAGGTTATTTGTGTGGCGATCAAAAGCAGTCCTGTGTATTTTTTTTTATTTTACTTTAATAAATGGTCTAAATAGTGATATCCAGCTCGTAAGTCTTGAAAAATAACGTGTGTAATCAGACAACATCAATTAACACTAATTTTTATTAACAAACAGATGTAACTCAAAGCATATATTAGTCACAACCATCTAACAATGTAATAATCATCAACACTTCTTCATACATTTTTAAATTATGTTTTACAGTGGTACGGTAGTTTGATTTGATGCCTTCCCATTTAGGACGTTCCACTTACTTTATTATATCATTTTGTGATATTTCTTTCAGGATCACAATGCATATGTACCTGTGCTACTACTGCAATACAACAGCTGACGTTTATAGGCACTTAATTCAGCACCTCTGTAATAGCCATAGGTTTGACACGTTCAAGTACAAACAACTTGAGCTTGACTGTCGTAAAGGAAAAACTAGATATCGAACAAAATTTTTTGAATGTATTAAACCTGTGTCACATATATTATCGTTGATGGAAATATCAGTTACACATATCTCTTCTT
The DNA here is from genome assembly GCF_021730395.1 of Mercenaria mercenaria. Taxonomy (NCBI): domain Eukaryota; kingdom Metazoa; phylum Mollusca; class Bivalvia; order Venerida; family Veneridae; genus Mercenaria; species Mercenaria mercenaria. The sequence continues at coordinate 53,282,660 of NC_069365.1, forward strand.
GAAGAAAAAACACTGAAAATTCTTTTTTATCTGAAGTAACAGAAGACAATCTTTCACTAAACGTTAACGAAAACAAGGAATTAGAAACACTTCAACATTCAAGTTAGAATCCTCTCCCTGTCTTTTAGAAAACATACCCACCTGAAGTAAATTTAACTGATATTAATGACAATGACAAGGTAATAGAAACATTACATGAACATGGTCAGTTAGAATTATATATAAAAAAATGGCTATCACTAGTCGCTAGTAAACAGTTCCCAATGGAAAAACATATGTTATTTGTTGTTCCTCGATTTTGTAGAATGGTCTTCGAAATCCTCTTCATATCGGATGAGATATATGCACGAATTTTTAAAAAAAGTTTTGGAAAGTTGGTTTACAAACTGTTTCATGGGAATTGTTGCATTTCATGCTGGTCCCCGAAATAACAGGTCAAGTTGTAAGTTGCAGCAAGTTCATGGTGATTGTTCTACACAAAACTCAAGTATAAACTTTGCAGTGCTTCTAAACCATCATAGCCCAGGACGCATTGGAACAAATACTACTAGGTATTTTTTGTAGACACTATGAAGATGTTTGCAAACTATGTAGGGGAAACCCCTATCAAAACTGGCATAGACGGAAAGAAAATTGCAAGGGGTAAAGGCAAAACAATGGGAAATATAGATTGCTGGTGGTTGGAGCCTGATCCAACACTGACTGACAGAAAAGCCTGATTAAAGTGCAAAAAAATGTGTTCTTTTTACAAATACATGTGCTGGTTTAATAATGCCAACTATGGACTGGGGTATTTTACATCACTATATGCATACGAATTGCATCATGTCATCCCCGCTGTATTTTTCTGAACATTGCTGTGCTAGTACCACTTGTTTTTGTCAGATTTACAACGAGATAACACGCTCTATATCACTATTAGACCATTTATTAAAGTAAAATAAATAAAAGGACACACGGACTGCTCTTGCTCGCCACACAAATAATTTTGAGCTGTGCAATGCCGCCACACTTTTTTTTCGGCCATGTCATGTTTGAATGTCTATAACTTGATGAATATCGCGTTTTGTCGCTTAAAAATTGGACAATATTCAGGGCAAACAATATTATAAAGGTTGGCGTAAATATAACAGACCAAAGTTAAAAAATGAATTAAATATACCGCGATAAACTTTCGTTTTCACATTTTTTCAACAAAATCACACTTTTAACTCGTCATAACTTATTAAATATAGGTTAGTTTTAAACGGGAAGCACATGACATGTTCTTCGTTCATGCTACTTTTTACAGAAATAAAAATCTTTAACATATTTTGCACCAGCCAATTCTTGGATGAAGAATACTTACCCCAATGCAGATACCGGCAAAAATATTGGTGAACTGTTTTGTCCGCCACGGACTGTTTTGCTCGGAACCGGTTAACGGGTGTGTAATTCGTCGTCGTATGTTAAATCACAATGGCGAAGTGCGACTTTGAGAAAATTTCGCTATTTTGCGCTTGTGATCTCGCTCTTTGCGTCATGGATCGGATCCAACGCTTCCCTCATCACCTGCGCATGATGGAGAAGCACAAAACGCAATATAACGATTTCGAAGCGCAATTGTGAAGCGCGAAATTCCGAATAATTCACTATTTCGCGCTTCGCCATTGTGATTTCGTGCTTCGTCATTGTGATTTCACGATAGCGAAATTATATAAACAGTTAATTTCAACTAAAACGAACACTGTTTTATTTAATTTTCGGTAAAATGTGATTGAAAATGTCCCTATTTTAGCTCTTATTTGATCTATGAAAACAAACATGGTTTGTAAAGAACATATTTCCATGCCCCAATGTTAAAATATATATACATTGAAATAACACATATTAAGATATAGCGAACCAAAAAAAGTTTGTTTTTTTTTTTCAGAAGTTTTATACGAGGCTTTAACATTAGCATTGGGTAGACATTGTAATAACATATTGATTCGTTGATATATCTGAACAACATCTAAAACCAAGCAATACACTGAAATCTTGATCTTAATGTAGTTTAAGGTCTTCTGAAATATAATATATATAATTCAGTTAGTAATAGGCCCGATTAAAAATATATAACCACCAATTATAAAAGAAAGAAGATATTTATCTCGTTGTGAACCGGATGTCACAGTAGTATCCTACGACTTGTGGGGCAATAGCATAAGATTTAATCGGGCGTAATTATTTGATTTCTATAGGATTTTATTTTCTACAACAATGTGACCATGGACTTATTGATAATTGTATACATTTAAGTACAATTATCAGACATAACAAATATTCTGTGACGTCTGAAAATAACTTAATAATTTTTTTTTATTCTTTTTTTCAAGTTTGCAAGTAATCTCTGAATTAACTGACTTACTTAAGTTATATTCAAATTAGTTCAGAACTATATAGAGTAGAATCGAGATACAAATTTTACCTTTTTTCATTTTTGTACAGATGTATCGTAATCCGGAGGTCGCGGGGTCGAATCCTGTCAGCGGATTTTGACCGTGACTCCAACAGTCCCTACTTTCGGTGCGAGTACTGGTTAGTTTCCAGGAAGCAGTCATCGAGTGTATTTCACATTAGTTGGTGAACCAAAACTCGACGCAAAAAACAAATCTTTTAAATGGGAACAAAATTACCATTTAACTGCACTCAATAAAAAGAACGATTCACACTGTTCGTGAAAAAAGACCAAGTAAAAACTTGTTAAGGTTCGTTTGGATATTTACCAATACTCTACACTTTCAGATTATGCATTTAGATACTTCAAGATTAAACTTCTATGGTTAGACATATCTTGCAAAACTTTGCAACTTTGCAATTTATTTAGGTTGATTTGATATATTATTGTATACAGAATGCCCTTTCAGTCAGTTTGCTAATGCTCGGCATTTTTGATACATAACAACAGAAGAATCATTTGAGCCCGCTAATAAGTCTGGAAAAAGCAAAATAAAACTTTGAATGGATGTTGTTTCTTCAAATCTCACAAATTTCTTCATTAAGATTTTTTTCTTTTTGTAAATTTATCAATATCACAGTGTACTGCAGACAATTTACTCTAACATTGCTTACTTTACTATGGTCACGTGACTACACCAGAAGTGAACTGTACTTGGATCTATATTGAGCAGCTTTAACGCTGTCGCATTCTGAGACCCTACGTTTTGTGAGTTTTTCACAGGTAGAACCAAACCTGTTGTAATTATGCAAATTAAACTGTTGCTCTTTTTATATATATATACATACAGAGTAATTGTACAATAGTTTGCAGTTTTTTACGAAGGATCTGAGTGTAATTCTCCAGCTAAAATGGTTTGTTAAACTGCCCATGTGTGGCCAAATCCATAAAGCATCTCAGAAAAGTTTTAACCTTACATATTTTTTTTCAACGGTAAAGAAGGTGTAATGAGCGGGATTTTCCAAAAACAAGTTGCATGCATCCTTCAAAACTTGTTTAAATAATAGTAAAAGTTGATCTTCACCCGATATTACATTGTATTGAAAAGGTAAAATTCGTACTTCTTACGCAAATGGCGTCGAGAAATCACATTTTAGCTCAACCCTAAATATACATATAGTTGTGACGTTTCTGTTTTTACGGAAATTAATTTATTTTTTGGGTTGTCCATTATATCCAAAAAGTAATTATGTTTCATTTTTCATTTGGTGTAACAGGCCCATTGAAACCTATATATTTTCAAACGGAATGGCTAAGTAGTGTGTTCTTTTTTTCACAAATACAATTATGATAAAAAAATTTGAAATTGTAATATGAGCGAAAAATAAACAGGGGTCTTTCTCGTTTCGCGGGTATTGTCTTAATTTTCTCCTACCCTATTTTCACGCGCAGCTATTGGACACTCAAATTTTTACATACAAAGCTTGTATCTAAGGGAAAAATAAGTTAATCACCAAAAAAGTTTACAACAGCATAAATTTCATTTTAATTATATTCTATTTTGTTTAGCCATTTTCGATTTCTTTCCGATCTTTATTGTTACGCGTTGTACACCTGAATACATGTTACACACAAAAGCGGCGTAATGAAAAACATAATAGTACTTCTTATTATTAATTTTACTGATCGTTCGCCCACTCAGTATGTATCTTTTATTTATCAGAAAATGTTCCTGAAATGTTTTTGAATGAAATAAAATTATAAAATGACTACCAGTTCAATTTCATGCTGCGGGCGCTAGAAAATTTGACTGTTCATACAAAGTCCCGACCAACTTAAAAGTCAGAATTAGCGGGAAGAATTATTTCCTAGTTGTAGCCTTTTAGGTTTTTAAGCCCATTTTCGTCAACATTTTATTATACATTTACATTTTAAATACTAAACTCTTTCTTACAGTAAACTACATTGTCGCATGAAAAATTAGTCACGGATAGAGTTATTTCGAGGGATCACCCTCTCAGGATAACATTATTTATTTTATTATACCGAAAAATTAATGAAATGATTATTTAACATTAAAAGTTATTACTTACTAAATAATGAAGACAGAATTAAGGAGGATTTACTAGTAAGCACTTAGAAATTGTCGCGACTTTGCTGTATAAAAATACTTTTGATAGGTCTGGTCTTGAGGTTACATATCGCTGTATTATGGGCTACTTCAACAAAATCAGCAACAGAACCATTCGAAAAACGGCGATAACTACGGTACATATAATGAGAGCACTCATTTTTTAGGTAGTTAGTAGTTAGTTAATTTTTCCCAATCTGATGGTGATAGTTTCGGTTTAATATTTGATGAAAAATTGTTTTCAAAATATTTGCTGTAGAACAAATCATTCAAAAGCAGAAAAGAAAATAGGCCGGGTTCACACATGTATGAACACAATATAAAGTAATTTAATAATTTAATCCTATGTATAAATAAGCGCATCGTCTTTTAATCAGTACGAAAGTATCGATCTCTCATAGGGAGACCATGAAAAGTAATATCACATGCGCAAGAAAACAAAATAGCGTTGTTGCGCATGTGATATGAATTATTGTTTTTTATCATTAAATCTATATTTATTAGTCCTTTCCATTGTTCTAGATGTAGTCACATGTTCAACGATAAAAAGTCCTATTTTCTCGAAGGCGGGGCCAAACACACGTATTGACCTCCAGCTGTGACGTCCACACGTTATTACGTTAAAACAATCCGACGTCGTATACAATTAACCACGAAAGATGACCTAAGGCTGCAGACATTTGTATCTAATGTTTATACTTATGAGTAGGCTGGATTTAATATTTAAACAATTGTCGCCTTTTATGTGTGGTCGATATGTGGATTTATCGACCTGTTAAAGCGATATCAAGTCGATAAATTCGCCCGAGGTTGATATTGCTTTTATCAGGCCCATAAATCCACATATGAGCCACGCCATGAGAAAACCAACAATGTCTATTGCGATTAGAGAAACCGTTAGCAAACAGCATGGATCCTGACCAGACTGCGCGGATGTTGGTTTTCTCATGGCGCGGCTCATATCGACCTCACCAAAAGGCAATTATTGTATAATATCACATGCGCAGAAATTGAAAATAACGATTTTGCGCACGAGATATAAAAACGCTTGTAAATATGATATACTCTTCAAGTTAAACTAATGGGAAAATTGCATTGAACATTGTGTGGGGTGTAATAATTTAACATCTGAATTGCACACATTTGTAATCCATGCTTTAAAATGTTCATTTTAAAAACAAAAAAGTTAACATTGTGTGAATAGTTGTGGAACGGGCCGTTTGCTGATGTTGATATAACTCTAGGCCCAATCCATTTGTATATGTTACTTTTGTGTTCATACAATTGTACATATGCCTAGTAACAAATACAATAAAATATTATTAAACTAATAGTTGTATAAGCATAGGCTGAAATAGTTCGTAGTCCGACCAGACCGGTTTTTTTTAATTCTGTGTTAAAAAGATATGCTAGTATTATTTCAAATATAAAAGAAAGAGAAATCAAAAATTAAATAATCTAAAAACAAAAATAACGTTAGCAGTAAATTGTTTAAAACACGAAAGTTCATCGCTATCACTACCCTCCATTTATCCTATTAGATATTTACCGGTTTGTTATTGTTTTGTTTTTAAACAGACTGAGCGGCATGTTGCGGGGGGTGTGTGGGAAGGGGGGGGGGGGGGGTCCGGGTTCGAAACTTTGCGACCGATCTTTTTATTTTTATACTCAGTTCATTCATTTCTACAACTTACTGTAATCGGGTATCATCTCCATACATATCACCCGGTATTGTTTAAAGCTAAATCATATGATTTAATCATTTGAGCAACATTTTATGATATTTTTTTTCAGTTTTCTGTATTTCAGGAACAAAACCTATTATATAGAGTTATAACTCTTCTGGAATGTTTTACTCTGATTCTTTATGAAATTTTGTTAATTGCCTCCTTTAATATGAAGAAATGTAAAAGTGGACTATTTTTTTTAGCTTTTGATATAATTTATAGTTTTATATTCAAATTTTGAATACTCCAACAACCTAAACAAATGGCAATTATGAAAACAGCCCATAGCTTCGAAGTTCATCTATTTTCGATCTATCTTGGTTGCGCAACCGAGATAGGCAAAAGGAATATAATAATAATTTCATAAACTTACATTTCTTTAATTTTCGCAAAATGTGTACTTACCAATGCAAATCTTTGACAACCTTAATATAAGAGTGTTTATATTCATATGTTTCCTAAGGCAAGATATTTTTATTAAATTAATACTTATGCCAAAACGCTATCTTGGTCGGGCAACCAAATTTTATAAATACTTCCAGTGCACGGTATAGACCCCTTCTCCGTACTACACAACCTAGTGTCACATCGTTAGGTGTGAAATAACGATGTACCATTAACTAGCCTGTCAAGTTCTGTTGAAAGTATCCTGCAAACTGCTATCTCATGTCTGTCCGGTACACAAAATGACATATCGACTGCCGAACGTATTACTTCTTTGATCGAGTGTGATTCAAATATCTTGTCATTTTAGGTCTTTGCTTATGTCAAGTGCAATACTTCATCAAACATACGTATCATCAATATTAAATACTTTGCTTCTACTTTTGTAATAATGAAACAAAATACACATAAATTTGCCTTGATTAAGATGACGGTATCACCATTCGTAATTATATTAGCCTTCCGTCCATAAGTTTCCGGTTGTTTCCGTACAATCGGAATCGGTTGTTTCCGTGGTTTGGGCCGGGCCGGGCCGGGCCGGGCCGGGTTTTATCAATAACCCCATAATACACCATAACAGTGTAAACATAGACCTAGTGATTGCATGGAAAAAAAATATTCTGACTAATTATCATTAAAATTGGAGCAAACACAAGTATTTTTTTATTTGACCTAGTGACCTACTTTTTAACCCCAGACGACCCATATTCTAACTTGACCTAGATTTTATCAAGGCAATCATTCTGACCAAATTTCATGAAGATCAATTGCAAAAATACAGCCTCTATCACATACACAAGGTTTTCCTTTGATTTGACCTAGTGACCTAGTTTTTGATCCCAGATGACTCATATTCAAACTTGACCTAGATTTCATCAAGGTTATTATTCTGACCAGATTTGATGAAAATCAATTGAAAAATACAGCCTCTATTGCATACATAAGGTTTTTCTTTGATTTGACCTAGTGACCTAGTTTTTGACCACAGATGACCAATAACCAAACCCTAGATTTTATCAAGGCAATAACTCTGACCAAATTTCATAAAGATCAATTGAAAAATACAGCCTCTATCGCATACACAAGGTTTTTCTTTGATTTGACCTAATGACCTAATTTTTCACCCTAGATAACCCATATTCAAACTTGACCAAGATTTTATCAAGGCAATCATTCTGACTGAATTTCATGAAGACCAATTGAAAAATATAGCCTCTATCGCATACATAAGGTTTTTATTTGATATGACCTAGTGACCTAGGTTTTGACCCCAGATGACCCATTTTCAAACTCGGCCTAGATTTCATCAAGGTTATCATTCTGACCAAAATTCATGAAGATTAATTGAAAAATACAGCCTCTATCGCATACACAAGGTTTTTCTTTGATTTGCTCTAGTGACCTAGGTTTTGACCCCAGATAACACATTTTCAAACTCGGCCCAGATTTCGTCAAGGTAATCATTCTGACCAAATTTCATGAAGATCAATTGAAAAATACAGCCTCTATCGCATACACAAGCTAAATGTTGACGGACAGACAGACGACAGACAGACGCCGGACATCGAGTGATCAGAAAAACTGACCTGAGCATTGCTCAGGTGAGCTGAAAACAAATAAAAACAAGAAGCTGCATTCAGTAAACGCTTGATTCCCCCAGTGGCATCCTTGTCGATACAAAGCAACCTAAGTCCAAAACGAGGTCAAGTTCAAGGTCAAACTGAGGTCAGGTGATGTCTGAAGATGAGGAATGGTCACAGGTTACACCTGCATTAGTATCAAGTCATTCTAATAAGGGGTATTGATGCTAGACGAAACGATCCCATTTGGTTAACCAGGAGATGGCCCATACAAAGCAACCTAAGTCCAAAACAAGGCCAAGGTCAAGGTGAAACTGAGGTCAGGTGATGTTTGAAGAAGAGGAATGGTCACAGGTTACATCTGCATTAGTATCAAGTCATTCTAGTAAGGGGTATTGATGCTAGACGAAACAGTCCCATTTGGTTAACCTCGTACAGACGGACAAACGGACAGGACAATCACTATATGCCTCCCGCATCAGATGCCGGGGGCATAATTATCACTGTCTAATCTGCAATGACTGGTGTTCCACATGTCAGATGAACACAGTGTCTGGTTTTCCACATGTCAGATGTGTACAGTGTCTGGTATTCCACATGTCAGATGTGTGCAATGACTGGTATTCCACATGTCAGATGGACAGTGTCTGGTTTTCCACAGGCCAGATGTGTACAGTGACTTGTACTGCACATGTCAGATGGACACAGTGTCTGGTTTTCCACATGTCAGGTGGACACAGTGACTGCTTTTCCAGATGCAAAATGGATACATTAACTGGTTTTCTAGATGCCAGGCAGGTAAAGTTATGGGTTTTTTTCATGAGCTACATCACGGGTACTAAACAGTGCCTGCGGCACTGCCTGTGCCGACGTGGATTGAAGGCACTTCGCTTCCTGTACCGCAGGTACTTCGTCAATGTTTACAAAACGAGCGAGATCGGTGAGTGATTTTTGTCATTTTTATCATTTTGCAACAGCATGAAGCATTTTTTCAAAAATCGGGGAATGTAGCGGGGTGTAGATGTATCTTATCTACATATCCGTTTTTAAATTTGTGGCAAAAGATCAATTTCCTAGAAACGTAAGGACAAGTAAGTTGGGAATGAAACGTGATTTTTTCACATCAGTGACTGTTTAGACTCGATTTCTTTTCGCTGACCCAAACGATGTCGTCTCTGCCTTTCGTAAATTATATTTAAAATGACATGTGATCTGCAAAAAACATGAATGTGTCCAAAAAATTCCGAATTTTTTTGAACGTTATGCCAATTTTGGAAAAGTTCCGCAGGCTTTTCGATGAATGCCGCAGCCCTTCGGGTGCCGCATGCACTTTCAAAAAGTATCGGGACATAAATTGGCCGAAACTAGACAATGAAGACTGTGACAGAGAAAAAAGAAGGGCAAAGCTAAATGCACCCATGATACTGTAGTAAATTGACTTTATAGTTGTAAAATAAAAGAGACCAAACCTTTGTAACGCTTAAAATATCAATCCATTATGGGGGTTATAGGCTATATACCAATAAAAAATTTCAGATAAAATTCAGCTACTTCAGAACAATTTTGTTACAGTTTCTAGTTTTTCACTCCGTCGTAGACCTATTTTCCACAAGATACCCGTACATTTCCTTCAAGTAAACGAAAAGAAAAAGGGATGTTTAATAGTATGCAGTGAAATGCAAGTCAACTGAAGTCAGGTTACCCTCTATTGCCGCATTTCAGAAAACGGTCAGCAGAATGAAAACTACTTTTGTTTCACGTAAAAACAACTCGAAAACATGCGAGTATTTGCATGAAAGTGTCCTATTTTATTTAAAATTCATTCCCGAGTGAAATAATGCTCATTTGGCTCCCGATTTACGGGGAATTGCGCGAAAAATGGAAAAAATAGGATCTACTTACTAGAGACTTTTTTCGACTACACCACGGAAGCAATTTTTGACCGAATTACTGCATTTTTAACCTCTGCCATGAGATAGGAGGTAGCTGTCGCGATACTTCAAGAATTACCGTGATAAAGCAAGTTTTTTTAATAAGAGTCTCCCAAAATCAGAATTTTCCTGTAAATATTTTTGCGATGATTCACATTATAATCTCGATACATTGTGTAAGAGCCCATTGTGGACAGCTAACACTTACTAGCTAGACAGTTTTTTTCGGGATAAAATCCGAAACTATATTGATGTTGAAATTTTCTGTAGTTATTTTAATAGCCTAACGTTTCCTGGAAATGTTAAGTATATCTACAAAAAGATATATATATATATATATAATATTTTATAATATAATATATATATATATATATATATAATATATATATATATGATATATATATTGTAAAAATGTTTTCAGAAAATTGAGAACTTATAGAAGTATAGCTCATAAACGATCAAACTGGATAATTTTTACATGTACGTAAAAACCTATTCGTTTCCTCTGAAACAAAACTTTGAAAAACAGAATAACATTTGGGCAGCATAGGACGGACAGAGAAGGCAATTTTCAAAAAGCATAATTTTGGGAAATTAACGACCGGAACAATCGCGTACTAGATTTAAGATTACCCGCGAAGATAAACCGATTGCTATACTTTTTTATATTTGGGGAAAATAAAATATAATCGTACAATGCGAGTTATTTGAGATTTGGTTTAGTTATGGGCCAAATTTATGAAACTTTTAGAAAACCTGCGGCACCTCGAAGGGGGTGCGGCATCGCGAAATGCCTGCGGCACTTTTTCAAAATTGGCATAAAAGTTCAAATTCGGAATTTTCGGACACATTTTATGTTTTAGCAGATCACATGTCATTTATAAAAATGATTTACGACGGCAGAGACGGCATCGTTTTGGTCGCGAAAAGAAATGAGTCTAACAGTCACTGATGAAAAAACAGGTTTCATTCTAAACTTACTTGTCCTTACGTTTCTAGGAATTTGATCTTTTGCCACAAATTTAAACATGGATATGTAGATAAAATACATTTACACCCCGCACATTCCCCGATTTTTGAAAAAATGCTTCATGCAGTTACAAAATGATAAAAATGACAAAAATCACTCACCGATCTCGCTCATTTTGTAAACATTGACAAAGTACCTGCGGTACATGAAGCGAAGTGCTTTCAATCCTCGTCGGCACAGGCAGTGCCGCAGGCACTGTTTAGTACCCGTGTACACAGATAACTTTCATAAAAGTTATAACTTCTTACTAAAAGTGTGTATGTAATTCTTAGTCATTATGATTTGGAAACAAATTCCAAGTCAGTACTTATAACCATTTTAAGATAAAGGTTCAATTAAGTTTATTCTATTTTTATCTAAAATGCAGAATAAGCACAATAGCTGAATTTCTGCATATTTAAAATGTATACTATCAATTCTGTCCATAATAACTTCAATACTGCTTATTAACTAAAATTGTGTCCACAGGACACGGATGCCCCACATACTATGCCATTCTCTATATAGCAAAAACTATCAAAGAGCCGTAACTGCAGTAAAAATACTCACAGAAAAAATTCTTTCTGTATGGTCATTTGCACAACATGCTTGTTCTTCCGTGAAAGTTTGAAGCAAATCAATCTAATAGTGTGGGAGAAGTTGGACACACAAGACTTTTCTCTATATTCCATATAGCAAAAACTATCAAAGGGCCTTAACTGCAGTAAAAAGTCACAGAAAATATTCCTTCCCTTATTGTCATCTGCTAATCAAGCTTGTTCATCTGTTAAAGTTTGAAGCAAATCAGGCTAATAGTGTGGGAAGAGTTGGACACACAAGATTTTTCTCTACATTCCATATAGCAAAAACTATCAAAGGGCAATAACTGTGGTAAAAATAGTCACAGAAAAAGTTCCTGCCTTTATCTGCACATCTAGCTTGTTCATCTGTGAAAGGTTGAAGCAAATAAGGCTAATAGTGTGGCAGGAGTTGGACACACAAGATTTCGGGACGTACTAACGTATGGACGTACATACGTACAGACAGCAGCATCGCTATATGCCCCCACATAAATGTGTAGGGCATAAAAAGCAAGATTAAGTGTAGTCAGCATTTTAATAAATTCAGAATGAAACCCTGTCTCCCTGACCTTATTATTCCATTTTGTTATTAAATATGCAAGTACACAAAAATTAATATTCACACTCATAATTTAGATGTGCTGAAACATAATAATGTTACCCAATTGAATATCAGGTGTCCAAATGTATGTAATTTTGGGTATAAGGTCAGTAAATAAATTAAATCTGTATACCTTTTAACATAGTCCTGTCTGTCATAGCTGTGGAGAATGATAGTCACACAGAAGCTGCAAGAGGAAATATATTATATTTATACATCTATGAATTAATACGAACCTGTCACTGTAATTTGACATAAGGATGATATTTCCCCCTAAATACTGAAATGATGTTTTGACAATTTCTCCTCAAAGCTGGCTTGATTATTTTCTATAATATAACAGACAAGGAAAATGGACAAGGGGAACAACTCAAACAATACTGAGCCAAGAGTAACAGATTCCGTTCACTACACACTTCTCCACATGTATCACTTCCTGTCTATATTTAAAATTTGAAATCAATCTGTCCCTTCCTTAATTTGTGTTAGTCAAATCTGTGGAAGCACAGATCACAACCAAGAAACATATAAGAATATTTAAAGGGACAATAACACAGTACCATGATCTACAATGGTGAATCTAGCTTTCGTTGATTTTACTAGACTGGATCACACTTTGCACAAGGGCCTCGTGGGATTCTAGCCTGGAAAAATCCACACAAGCCAAATACAAAATTGCGGACCAAGATACTAATATAATAACCCTATCATATTTTTTAAAGAAATCATCCATACAGAACTAGCAGCAATTCATCATACTCTTTCTTTTTGATCAGAGCATAATCACTCACTTATAAAACAGAAAAAAGCTAATACTTCTGGGAGAAATAAAGTCAGACATACTATCTCTTTTATAAGAGATGAAAACACTATAATGTATTCCAGTGTATGAACATCAGTGGAGCAAACATTATATATAGGGAAATATTCTTCATGCTATTCAGATCTACTTTTAAATGGCGCTAGAATTGTTGAGCAGATTGACAATTGTAGCAAATATACTTGTTGATTAGTGGGTTTGGGACTGCTACAAGGCATGGTCTGACCAGTGTCTGCTTGTTCCCGGTCTTAAGTTGTGTAAAGAACTAGAACAGGAACCTGTAGTTTGTATCAGCAGGTCTCACTGGCTGACTTTGTCACAAACAGATGGATTGTCAGATTCCTTAACAACAACCATGGTAGATGGGCAAACAAGCTGACTAGGCAAAAACAGTGCCTGTGTTTTGCCATTGTCTTAATTTTGTACAACATATAAGCTGAGCAATGGTTAAGTGGACAAGTTCACTGAATCTGAATCTTATACCTCTTGTAAAACATTATTGATTTTTATAAAAGGAAACACAATTAATATATAGTTTCAAATCAAAGATTTGTTTGTTTGTTTTGGGATTAACGCCATTTTTCAACAGTATTTCAGTCATGTAACGGCAGGCAGTTAACCTAACCAGTGTTCCTGGATTCTGTACCAGTACAAATCTGTTGTCCGCAAGTAACTGCCAACTACCCCACATAAATCAGAGGTGTAGGACTAATGATTTCAGACACAATTTATCAAACTGTCACGGAGAACATACGCCCCGCCGGAGGAGAACTCAGGACCCCGCGATCCGTAGACCAACAATCTACCTACTGAGCTAAGCGGGCAGGCGAAAATCACCTTAGAAGTTTCTCCAATACATTTATACCCATGGTGGTTGATAAAACATTGAAAACTGGTGACATAGAGAAATAATTCCAAGACAGTTTACAATTATATTCCATTAATTTCAATGATGATGGAATGCAACTAATTATTCAATAAGTTTTGACTGATTTCAGACCGAAAGTTTTGTACATGTAAATGATAAACTGTCAGTACAATATTTGCATATTGTAACGAAATAGAAGCATCACAGAAAACTTTTCTTCAATGACATTATGTAGACATATTTGTATAAACTGAAACACAAATGCCCTTGATAATATGCTGTAACTCAATTAAATTTGTAATTTATCAAATGGTAAGCAAATTTACTTCAGGCACGAAATCACACCGCCAACACCCGATACCAGATACTCCGAAGTGAGACATGTTGTCTACAAGCTGCAGGGCCCCCATAGGCATGTTGGTCTGGAAATGAAACAATAAAAGAAAAACTTTCTTAAAAATATAAACACATTGCATCATTTTCATAAATAATTTATACATTTTGTATTTTGCCTTGAGAAAAAATTCCCTCCCTATGGCGAAAAAAAAACAACATTTTCTCAGAAAGTTATGTTACATACACTCAGGTCAGAGCCGTTTGAATCACTTATGAATTAGACCAGAAAGTTGCGGATCTAAGAATATATCGTCATGGCTAATTTCTCTTGCAGTATTATTTTCAGAGCAAAATGCTTAGAACTTGTACTCCATATGGTTGAATTTCATGCTCAATGTGGACTGAAGTTTTTTATCTATAAAATGTAAGTGCGATTTATGAAAAATCAAGATAACAAAAGGTGCTTATTTACATAGTTTAATGTTCTCACATTGCGTGTTTGCATTTTGATGACGATTAAACAGAGAACATGTTTTTTTCTTGCCATATGGTACGAAACTTGGTGGTCAGTTTTACTTAAACAACTACTTATGACATAATATCACTTTTTGTACATTCTGTTAATTTCATTCAAGAAAAAGAAATGCCATTTTATACAGCCTGATTACTATTTATTGTCTTTAAAAAAAATTGTAATAACCTCCCTTTAAGGATTTTTTTTTTTAAATTTCCATTTGATAGTTATTAAGGCTTGCACCAATCTTTAAAATTAATTATTTTTAACAACCAATAAAGAACAAGAGGCCCAAATGGGGCCTAAGTCACTCATCTGAAGAGGACCTTGACCATCTTACACTGCTTTTTTACCAAAATTTGGTGAAAAATCCTTTACGCAATTCATACAAAATAACAGTTATCAAAAGGTTTTTCTATAGTATGCTGTGACACCCCAAAATAGCTAAAACCATTAGAACAAACTTCATGATACAAAAGGGGACCGAGCGGAACCATTACAATGATGCTACAGAGTTAGAGCAAAGTTAATGAAGATCCATCAAGCAGTTCAAAAGAAGAAGTTTTTCTATTTTTAGCTCTAGCGGCCCCTAAAAGGAGCCAAGAGCCCCCTTCTGAACAAACTTAGGAGAGGACCTTTCAATGATACCACAAAGTTTAATGAAAAGCCAGCCAGCGGTTCATCTATTTTTAGCTCTAGTGGTCTCTAAAAAAGGTCAAACACCACCACTGAACAAATTTGGGAGATGACCTTACAATGACGCTACAAACCAAGTTTGATTAAGATCCATCAAGCATTTCTAGAGAAGAAGTCATTTAAAGGTATTCCTATTTGCCTCCATTTAAATGAATTTAGGAGATGACGTTGATCAAGATCTATCCAGTGGTTCATGAGAAGAAGTCGCTTAAAAGTATTTCTAATCTAAGCTCTAGCAGCCCCTAAAATGGACCAAATGCACCCATTTGAGCAAAAATTATGAGAGGACCTTATAATGATGCTGCAGACCAAGTTTGATGAAAACTGTTTACAGCCTTTTCTATTTTTTAGACTGGCAGCCCCTAAAATTAGACCAAGGTGGACCATCTGAACAATCTTGATAGAGGTTCATGCCACGTTGCTACTGACCAAGTTTGGTGTAATTCTGACCAGTAGTTTCAGAGGAGTATATGTTTAGGTACGAATGCTGACACAGGATGCACGGCAATGGATGACAGACCACCTAAACTGCACAAAGTTCAGGTGAGCTAAAAGGGATGTTAGCATAATTTTTGGAACTTGCACATTTTGTTAATGACCTGACGCTGCACAAAAAAAACTATAAATACAAATCTCTGACAAATATAATAAACATTCCTTTTGAAAAATAGGTTCATCTCATTTTTCTTTTTATTGAAAAAGATTGGCATGCCCATTTGTGTGAAATTATTTCAAAATCAGACTAGCAGTTTAGGAGATGATGTCATTTGAATTTCTTCTATTTTTTGCTCTGTGGGCCCCTTTATGCAACCAAGCAGAATGGTTTGAACAATTTTGGAAGAAGACCACCTAAGGAACATCCAGACCAAGTTTTATCAACTTCCAACACACTGTTCCAAAGGAGATGTCACTTGAAGAAAAGTGTGCATGGATGGACAGCGGACACAAGATGGATGCTGGGCGGTGAGTGATCACAATAGTTCACTACAAGTACTTTGTGCTCAGGTGGGCTTAAAATGCAAAACTAAGTTATGGAACTTGTACAATACATGCCAGCTCACCACATTGGACAATTGTGTGAAGTTTCAATACATTCCCATTGGTGGGTATCCAGCTATCAGCTTACATTCAAAAGCTTATACAAAAATTGCTTAGTTGAAAAAGGAGCATAATTTTGTAAAAATACAAAAAAAAGAGTTATGAAACCTGTGCAGTGCATATCAGTTCAACATAGTAAACAAGTGTGTGAAATTTCAATCCATTCCCACAACTTTTTACTGAGATACCAGCTTGCATACAAGAACATAACCAAATTGGGACGCTGATGCCGGCGCACAGGCGAGTCCAACAGCTTTACCTATTCTTTAAACAATCAAGCTAAAAAATATCAATTCAGGACAACAAATAAAGTACCACTGAAGCTGATTCAACCACCAATACTTATAGCTCACCCTGAACCTGTGGCTTCATGAGACCTAATAAAAAATTGACTAATCTTCAATAACATGAGACTGACTGTCTAAAACTTGGAATTCCAGAACTGCTACTGGCAATATTTTCACTTAAATTAACATTGCGACTGTCTGATAGAAATGATTGTGAAGTAATAAAGAAACATGTGTCAATTACAGCTTAGCATATCTCTTTGAAAAAAAGCTTTTTTAAACCTTACTGAACCAGGTGAAACCAGTGTATGCATTTATATATAGATAAACAAGGAGATACTACCATTTTGCAATTATCTCTGTATCATTTTTTCCATAAGGCAGTATGGCTGGTAAAAGTCAAATATCCAGGTCAGCTGTCAATACAACCAGGCACAATGCTCACTGATCTTATCTCTTCATTTTTACTGATTTTTCTGTTGGTTTTACTGCCTTTCTGATCATAAAATATTGATCTTTGATCTAACATGAAGACCTTACAGTGTCTTTAAAAAAAGGTGTTGCCTTTACCTCATGTAACAGTAAAAATGACACATTAATGGTCCGGCACTAACAATGCATCTCTTAATTGGTTTTATTGGTAGTATTTCACTTGTTTGGTAAATCATAAGACAAGAAATAGCTCAAATCGCATGCCTGATAAGGGAACCACATTTATAAACAAAGATTTTGGATAAAAGTGTCAGTACTTTCAGAAAAGAAGTCTCAAAGAAGAAAACATTCCTACACATAAGTTAACAGTAGCAACACATTTTCTCTTTCAGAAAAGAAGAAGCCGTTCCTACACATAAGTTAACAGTAGCAACACATTTTCTCTTTCAGAAAAGATGTCTCAAGGAAGAAGCCATTCCTACACATAAGTTAACAGTAGCAACACATTTTCTCAGTAGTTTGCATATGAGCATTTTGCTGAGGTGAGCTAAAAACTTGATCTAAGCTATGAACAGACATAGTCACATATTCATAGTCACATACCTCCAACATTTGTTTCTCTAGTTTGTATGCAACAGTAGAAAATCATGAAGTCATGCTTAGAGATTCAAACACAAATTTTGACCTACAGACAATGCACCATTATATAGAGTTCCCTGGAACTCTCAGAGACAAGTCTCTGGCTTGATGTCATAAAGCTTAGGGAATTTGGACACCCATCTCAGAATGAAACAACATCATTTAACTATTTCAAGTTTTTGCTAAGAAAAAGCTAATCAGAATTTATTTAATCTAGTCTCCAAATTTAGTGAGATACTAGCTGACATCTGACTTTCTTCCAAGACTCAAACAACATTTTGCCTTCTTTTCTGATAATGTCCAGGCTTATGAAAGCTAACTTGGACACTGATTGGCTGTTTCTGAACACGATTTTTAAACCGACCAATGGCTTAATTTCAACAGTTTCTGAGAAGCCTAATTTGTTAACATTACACAATTTAAAACAAACATTTTCTTACTTAAATCAATATCAATGTCAAAATGTATTACCAAAAATGTGTAATGACTTTGATAAATACAATTGAAATATGATAAATATGTACTTGCAACAACAGTACAGATTAGAATTTTGTGTGCTTAGTTAAACTTCTGTCATTAGCTAAATGGAACAAGCCTTAACATAATTGTTGACCTTGCCCTTTGAGCGACCAACCTCAAAATTATTACCAGTCATCTGCCAGTCATGACCAGAGGCCTACTAAGTTTTAGATTCCTGCACTGAAGCATTCTTCAGTTATCAATCAGAAACCAGTTTTCAACTCGGGGTCACTGTCACCTTAACCAATGAGCAACAAGTCTCTGAATCGATAAAGGTCATCTGCTGGTCATGATCAATCTGCCCACCAAACTTGAGGCAACTGTTTATCAGTTGGAAACCAACATTTACCTCAAGTCCATCACAACCTTGACTTTTGAGCAACCAACCTCATAATCAATGTCGTTTATCTGTCAGTAACAATCAACCTGCCTACTAAGTATGAGGTTTCTGCAAACCGAATATCAGCACTGGTTCACCATGACCTTGACCTTTAAGCAACTGACCTCAAAACTAATACACTTTACTTGCAAGTCAAGATCAACCAGCCTACCATGTTTGAGGTTCTTGCCCTAAAGCGTTCTTCAGTTACTTACTGGAAACTGAAGGGACAGATGGACAGACGGATGTTCCATTTACTATATACCACCAATCAGGGGCATAACTATAAGGGATAGAATACTGCTGATTTAATTCAAAAATAACAAAATCAATCATATATCAGAGAATATAATTTATTTCATTTATACCTAATAGTCCTTAATAAAATTTGGTATACAAAGGGAAGGAGGGAAATATATTCACAAGAGTTGTTGGGTACAATTAATTCCTACAGCAGAAAGTGTGAAATGCTGAACGGTTTAATTTACCTGTCAGTCACAGTCATACCTGATCGCAGACAAACTGTGAGGCATATTAAATGTTCAATTTTAACGGCATTTTGTATTTATATTCAAAACAGATTGATACAAAACCAGAAATCCATCACTAAGTAAGATAAATGTTTGACCACGGAAACACCCTAATACGAAACTCATCAATTTTGTCAAAAGTATTTGTATATAAATAAGATATGATTTAAAAGACCAGACGAAAATACTGTTTCTTTAGATTCATTTTAATGTCATCAATGTTATTGTGAATAGAGATTATCTCAGACTGCTGCAACACGCTTACTCAGAATACTTGTCACGTATGACTTACCCGATACTAGGTCAAGTACAATATTTTGACGTCAAGTGTTAAAAAAATTTGATTACAGTACAAAAATTTTGAATTGAATTATGATTGATTTTCCATTTAGATGATGGACTGCTGCAGACGTTCAGAGCGCCCCCTATGAGTGCTAGGTTTTGGTCAACTGTCAATGAACAGTCGCATAGATTATTAATGGCCCCTATTTCTCATTCATCATAAACTAGAAGACAGGGGACAGTTTTGTCACAGCAATGCTGAGAAGCAGGGAAGTAATCTGGACTTGCAATTAAATGCTAGCGGGACTGGGACCTCTGTGTCAAGTTCAAGTATGTTTGAAACATTTGTGTCGCCACAAAAATATTAAAGTATTTCATCAAGACCTGCACTGTAACTCGAATCTTTTGCTAAACTGCAGTAGTAAGTGGATTAAAATTTGACAAAATCCCTCGCACAAAACACAAGCTCCTTCAGACTTCCGACATGTATAGAGTTTTCATGCTAAATTTGTCCTGAGCAATTACGCGGAAACCGTTTTTAGGGTTTATTGAATTTTGAGACCACTTTACATGCATGCATCTGTGCCGAATGAGTGACAAGTTGCCTCAAACCGTCCTGAGGCATCAACTTAGAATTCAAATATTTTCTTTTCGTGTGAAGCTACGTGCAAACAAGTGTTGAAATATTAGATCTGGTTTGAACAATCTTAAAATATTCAGCCCCGGAAATTAACACCAGCATTTAATGAACGAACAACTTGTCACAATTGTCAACTTTTTACGCCAAAGACTTAAAGTCAGCAATAGCGGGAATCTGCGCTTATTACCACACGATTACTTAATAATCGTGAAGTTGGGGCTCACTTTCATGCCTGAGGGAACCGTTTAAGGTAAATTAGTCAATTTAATTTGATATTTGTAACCGAGCCCCATGTAAAGCCAATGTTATGACAATTTTGCCGAAAGCATCATTACGATACTTTGTTATTACACAATGGAAAACTTTTGGGTTTGAGACTTTAGGCTCTGTATTGTCAAGACAAGAGTCAAACAGAATGACAAGATTTTGATTTAAATGAATAGATTTGTTTGTTGATTTTTGTGATGATACCCAATTTCACTGTCCAAATATTCAAAGAAATCAAGTGGAAAAATGCTATAAGAAAAGGCAAAATGGTTTGTACACGGATACTATTAAGAAAATAACAATTGAAATCAAGTTCTTTTTGTAAAGCATTTACAAATGATGAGGCAATGACTTTTACATGAACTTTTCACTGGTATTTTAATAGAGGTATATCAAATGTATACCTAAACATTGGGTAACTCAATAGGGATGGACAAAGACTATATATACAGATCTTGTGGTTAAAAATTCTAGATTGAGTCTCTCAGAAAATGACACCAAGGTAATACTGAATAAAACAGCTAACCCACAATTTGTTATTTTAACCCTTACCCTGCTGAATTTCAATTTGATTTTTTTTTTTTTTTTTTTTTGTAAAACTGGTTTTAACCTTTAGCCTGCTGCCGGCAAATGATTTTGCCTTTGCGACCAGTGCAGACCAAGATCAGCCTGCACATCCGTGCAGTCTGATCATGGTCTGCACTGTTCGCTATTCAGTCAGTAAATTTTCAGTAAACACCCCTTGGAATAATAAATGGTATTGCCCAAATTGAATGATGGATCAGTCCATTTTAGAAATTTAGCAGGGTAAGAGTTAACCACATCACCCAGCTGTAGAGCGAGGCTGTCATGCTGAACTATCAACCTGGAAAACATGAAAATTTAGATTATGAAATTAATCTTTCATAACTCACCAAACTGTCTTCAATTATATGGATAACAGCCATTTTCAATAATAAAAATATGAAATCTGAACAGACAATTCAGTATTATATTTAATGGACAAAAAAAGGAAGAATTAATAATTTCTAAATGGTCCTAAGCGAGTGACACCCAAGTAGTGCCAGAATATTTTAATACCGAACACCTTGGTTCTTCATGTTTTTCTATTGCTTCTCTGCCAGGGAGACATTGTTAAATGAATCAGCATGTAAGAGATGTGCCAACCCATTTGCGGATTAAGTAATAAAATTGCTATTAAATCATGTAAATGTAATTAAATTGTGCTCATAAAGAACCATCCACGCCAGTAACCAAATGTCAGACATGTCGAGATAGTGGTACAAAAAAAGGTCCTGATTTTTCTGTTGTATTTTGTATAATTATACTTTATTACAGTCATTACAAACTCTGCTATTACCTTTCTTAGACTGGTTTTCAGCATCCCTTATCATTCTAAATGAAACTGTGGTCAGTGGAAATGTTTATGTGACACAGTCCATTAGCCACCTCCATTTTTGAAGAGTATCCTACAATTAGGACTACTGTAGGCGTACATTTATTAGCGCGGCAAAAATTTAGCGCAAACGCAATTTTTAGTGAAATATCTAATTAATGCGTGGACGTGAATTAGCGCTCTCGCGAGACCGCTAATTTCTAATTTTAGCGCTGTCCGATATGAGGTTCTCGGAGATTTACGGAGATTCACGAAGATTTTCGAAATAAACTTAACCGTCGACAATTTTTATGTAATGTGTTTCTGCTGTAATTATTGTAATATGAATCTGACTGTCGATCCAATACAACCTGAACATGTACCAAGTATGACTTTAAGATAGTGTGCCGTGATGATACTTGTACAGTATGTCTAGGTATTCCGAATCTAAAGCAGTTCCGAATCACTTCATTTTTTTTCTCCACATATTGCCAATAAAATGTAAATGTTTTGTCAGTTGAATGTCCCTTAGTAACACGAATAATACCACAAACTTTTGAGAAGTTGCGTGTTATATTGTTCTTGCAAGGGAGATAAATGTTGTGAAAAGTGATTCGGAACTACTTGACTGATTACGTTTGGAAATGACCTCATATAAAATAGAAGGCTTTCTTATTTTCAAAATAACTTTTTTGCAGATGGAAATAAACAGTCATGGCTATGTTTTGAAATGTTTATTGCGTATTTTTCATAATTCTGTATATTTTTCTGTAAAATGGCAATTATTTGCAAATTTTCGACGAAAATCGGTATGTACCCTGTGACCAAACTAGTAATCCCAGAAATGAAATTATATCTTTTATTTTTTCATCTTGCCATATGAACACTAAACCCCAAAGGACACAATTCTGTTTGACATATTGAACGTTTTCTGTTAGGTGATTCGGAACTGCTATACACACTGTATTTTTTCAATGATACTTTCAACTGTGATGTAGCTTTATGTTTACGTACAGTATATAAAGTATAATGGGTCTGTGACAAAACATCGACAGACAAAACATCGACACGACAAAACGCCGACGCGACAACTGATCGATGCGACAAAAGATCGACATGTCGCATAGTGTCGTGTCGGCATTTTGTCGCATTTATGGTCGAAAATAATTATGATCATACGATTATCATACGATCATGATTTTGATCATACGATTATCATTCATAAGCATTTACGTGCTCTAAATGCCCTAAATGATCCGAGTATTGAACATCTTTACAATAAATTGACCGAAAATAATTTTATGATCATAATTGATAATACATAATTTTGATCATACGATTATATTTGGAATTCGTTACTTCACAAAAAGGAAAGTTACAACTTGTGTTTGATGGATATATTTTTAGTAAGGACAGAAGTCGTAAGGATAAAGTAGTAAAAACGTATTGGCGGTGTGTCATACAAGAATGTTCAGGTCGAGCTGTAACCATCGGGGAACCACCGAATACCGAAGATGACCGAGGAACAAAACACTACACCATCACAGAGGCCCTTAGAAATACCAATATCTAATAAACAAACTGAAAAAGAAAGCAAAAACTTACTCTGTAAGTAAATCATAGTGGCAATAAGCAAGTTAATATTATAATTTTTTACACGCGATCTGTTTCAGGCATGTACCACCATAAATATCCGAATATGAGCGAATATTAGTTTTTTAAATGTATATTATATATTTTTGGATTAAATTGATCATAAACATCAAAATACATGGACGATCTTTTCTGAATACATAATGTTTTGATAAGTATAGTAACTGAATTACATCTACTGAAAGTTTTTACCTGTGAGATTCTTGTTCGTGGACTGAAATAAAAACATTGCAAACTTTGCGCTAAACAAGCTATCAAAGAACAATAAGGGAAGGCAAAAAAACAAAACTAAAAAGGTATATATGTATAACTGCACTTGAAAAAAGACTACTTCGATTATTATGAAATGAATACCTCCCTAGGAGATCAAAACAGGTGTTGTTACGCCATGACAAGGTCCAAATTTCTTATAAGTTACTTGAAGGTTATCTATCCATCATGATATGATTATCAAAATTAACGACGTTTGAGACAATGTAGCGCGGCGTTAGTGAAATTCTATAGTTTAACTACAGTAAGTATTCGGTGGTTATTTTTTGACAACTCGTAAAAAACAGTTATGGCGTTGATTTATAACAATAACTCTTAGGCTAATGTTTCTTTCTAAATAATCAAATAATTTAAAGCGATAGTATTGTATACAGGCTTGTCAAATTATCTCTGTTTTATTGTTTTATGCTTTTGTTCATAATAACTAAATGTATACAGTTCAACAACTTATGAATAACAAATACATCGGTTTTAACGGTACAAAGAAAACCAATCTATTTATATAAAGTTTGCTATGATCAAAGGAAATCGCGTAACTTGAGTCGATACTGATATTATATAATCCACTAAATAGACGTTTTGTTGTTTCGCCAATATCTTAAACCTTACCTAATTAATGTCTTTAATTTTTGCAGGGTAAGGGAAGGTATATCTTTTTTTTGTCATACTTCAATTAATTTGAATGAATTTAAACCATATTGCTAACTTTTTTCATTATTGAATAAATTACAGATATTATCTTACGAATAGGAACAAAATGAGCTGTTATCTGTGACATAGAATGATATTATTTGACACGAAACTTGTCTAGTATGTCCTACTATGTCCAAACTAAGCTCATTGTCATCAAAATTGAGTTGTTGTCACATAAAAGATATCAGTGTTGCACTTGATCGAACTGGTATTAAATTTTGTGTCAGCTGTGTTAGTTTGGTCAGTACCTGACAACAATTTTCACAACTGCACATTTTAATACCACCACCCATTAACTGAACATTAACCGTAAATGTTCGAGTCTTAATCTTGACTGTCTGAAGATTTAGACCAAACCTTTCAGATATGTGTAAAGATTTGAAGGTAATTTAACACCTGAAAATGAAGAAAAAGTGTAAATAAATTATGTGTCGATGTTTTGTCGATGTTTGTGTCGAGCTTTTGTCGCGTCGGCGTTTTGTCGTGTCGATGTTTTGTCTGTCGATCTTTTGTCGCGCTCCCAGTATAATATTGCCTACGTAACTGTATTGTCTTCTTGGATTTAATTATAATAATCTGCGTGTTTTATATTCTGTTTACTAGTTATAATTGCTGAAATAAAACGAGATTGTCACACATTTTAATCATTGAATCCCCTTTGACCTACATGCATTGTGTCTTAATATAAAACGTTTACACCTTTCCGTAAACGAGCGACTGCAACAACGGACATGCCCGAAGGTGATACGGAAATCGATAACAACTTGATCAAATGAGAAAAAACACAAACTACAAGCTTAAATATTTTATTTTGCATGATCATATATTTAAAATAATAATATGAACAATAAACAGGAATATCATACGAACCTTAAAATATTAGCAAGCAGTGTAACTAGTGCAAACTCTCAAGAGTATTTATTTGCAAAAGTTCGAAGAAAACATCATCAAATGAAAATGTACATGAAAATGCTTGGACAAATTAATGCGCGGACATGAATTAGCGCATGTGCGATAGCGCTAAAAGCGCTGTTATTAGTACACCGCTAAAATAAGTAAGCCTACAGTATCTGTCCAGTGATAAAATTGAGCTCTGATGAAGTTTTAATGTTGTCGTAAAACTGCACACAAAACCAACAAAACCACACAAAATTCACAACTGAAATAGTAAAAATCAAAAGATGGTTAGATACTGTGCTTTTATAGCATCATAAAAGTGACCAATTTGCTAATGGTTTTTTCTGCTCCTGTTTTTATTTCCCTTTTTTTTGCCCTGGACAGGCTCCTGCCTTGCCTGACCTATGACCTGTGTAACTAGAGAACCCGCATTTAAAACCTTGCTGTAAAAGAAAATTATCCGCTTCCAACCAAGACAGCACACTTTTCCACTTTTAGATGCCTACTGAGATTTTTCTACACTGGAAAAAAAGAAACTTTGTATGAAATTCTTGAATGATTCAAGAAAAAATATGCTAATCTGTTTCTTAAACTGAATTTGTATGACACTGTAAAATTCAAGAACAATTAAAACTAATTACGATTAATTACAGATGTGCGTTGTTCTGTAAGTACCAGTATAAATTCTGAAAGGTCAAAGGTGAATCTATTTTATGACCTTTAAATGAAGAGAAAGATTAGGGCTCTCAAAAGACAATTCAGTGACCTATCACAATATGCACTGAATGTTCATACAAGTGTTATATCACTGGCCTCTGCGGCCGAGTGGATAAGGTTGCTGACTTTAAATCACTTGCCCCACACCAATGTGGGTTTGAGCCTCACTTGGGATGTTGAATTCTTCATATGAGGAGGCCATCAAGCTGTCTTACAGAAGGTCGGTGGTTCTACCAAGGTACCGGCCCATAATTAAATAATACACGGAATGACATCTGCGGTCTTCCTCCACCGTCAAAAGCTGGAAAGTCGCCATATGACTTATAATTGTGTTCCCAACAAAACCAGTATTATATCACTCTAATTTGCATTGAAAGAAGTACATTTCAAACTGTGCTAAGAAAGACATGCTGTTGACAATACAAAAAATTTCCACACTATACACAAGGGTGTTTTTTGAACATTGAAATCATCATCAGTATCACTAAATCTTATTCTAGAACTTTATGGATTTACATAGTGTATTTGTCACTTTTGGTTAAAAAGGTTGAACTTTGGTAATTTATAAGCTGGTATAAATAAAAGGCTGTGACTAAAAACAGGTCTGGTGCGCCTGTGATATATTATTAGACTCTGGTATATACCAGATTCAAGCAATTTGAATGAAAAGTAACTTAAATGTATATATTTTGTAACACTAACCTTTAGTCAGTAAATTATACATATTATACACTAACTGCGTGAGGACATGCAAAAATTTGCGTATTTTTTCCGTGCGCTCAAACTGATAATCACTTCCGAGCATGTGCAGAACAGCTGCACCAGATCTGCATTGAGAAACATCGTAAATAAAATCTGTAAGAAGATCTTTTAGTGCATGAAATCAGCCTAGCAAAATAGTTGACAAATTAGTTCATTGACAAATGAAACTGTTCACAAGGGGTACTGAAAAATAAAATACCTCCCACGCTCCCAGCGTGGCTCAAGTGGAATTCCATTATAGAAAAACTGAATAGAATCCATGACCCATCCCCACAAAAAAGGTAGTGGACTGAAAATGACAATCAGCAGTTTCTGTGTGATAAATAATTTTTGTATACTATTTCGGCATTCTTCGGAAGTTAATGTAGCTCATTATACCAGCACATGCTTTTCTGTATCAGCTGGGGAATGCTGGGATACGTCACAGAACAGGCTCAATATACAGTCAAACTTTATTTGCTTGAACTCGACTGGACCGGCATACTTTGTTCGAATTATCAGTAGTTCCAGCCATCAAACAATAAACATTATACAGGGACTTTGGCGAGACCCAACGACAAGTTCGAGCAAGGGGTGGTGCTTGAATTATGCAATTTCATGATTTTTTTTTTAACACAGTTGATGTGAATGTGCGTTTTTCATGATTTCGCTGACATAACCTTAGGTATTCAACAGAAAATTGCTTCAGAATAAAATATACCAGTTATCAACTTTCCATACTTAAACCACTGACTGGACAATATTTCTAGAATCATTACTACCTTAGATTGCAATGGTTTCATTTCGTTCGGATGATTCAGATACTGTAAGGCAGTGACTTTTATTCAAAGATTTTATCGGAGAAAAGGCAATTTTGTTTCTCTTTATCAATTAAGTACAACGGTAAAAATATATCTAGGATATATTTTATGAAAATACATGTATACCGGAACATCCCATTAACGTCATCTATTCATTTGGGTCTCTACTTCATCTTCCTCCACTGTGTCTTCCTTCACCCATGAATAAATTGGTCAATAAAATCGAATCTGTTACTATGACGAGTGGCAAATATTTCAATATTTGATCTAATCATTTTGAAAACATCATAAAATTTTATTGAAATGGCTAATACTTGAGTTATAACAGAAGAAATTAGTCGATATCAAAGTCCGCCTCACACGCGGAAATTATTTGGTTTTCATCTTGCCTGATTTATGGTCTCTGTCTAGTACGAAACTATTTGTCCCTTTAAATTCCTTTGCAATGGATAAAAAGGACATCTGTATTTCTTTCTTTATTTGTGACAAATAAATACTACAGGTTATGCTGCCCTAAGATGTACTTTGCAGCTAGCGAACCCAATTGACAAGACGAAGACACTGACTGTTCAAGCTCTTTAATGTATATCGTGCCATCGGGTAAATTACTGAAATTAGAATTACATTCGTTAAAAAAGCAGGACAAGAAAATTACTTATTGTTAAATATATTATATAATGGACAATATTAACGTCTAACAAGTCCTAATCATTTACATGATATGCGTAGAAACAGTCTATATTGACATTCAACCTTTTAATAAAGATGTTCGACTTACAAAACAACAATACATGGTTCGAGAAAGTTCAGGTGCGAATAGCATGTCATAAAAATCGCCTGTATCAAAGGCTATATGGCTTGACAGGTTTAAACATTTTTACAGTCACAAAGAACAGCTTCAAATTATACAATGTAACTATAAAACTTACACCATGAGCGGCTATACAAGAGAATTTCGACTCAAAAACTTGAAACTCAGAAAAAACAAACATGGCGCCCTCAGTGGCAATAAAAACGTGCTTAATACCGAAAAGAACTACCGGAAAGATTTTATATCAACAAAAAGTACTCTGGATAGAGGGGCACCACACTCCCCCCTTGATATCGTAGATATCACTCAACTCTAACTAATTAGACATATTATCCAAGATAACAATCTTCTACACAAGAGAACAAGTCATACAAAAAAAAAGGGTATATATATATACACACACATACATATATATAAGAAGTCATATTCCTAATGTACATAGCATGTTGTAGGAAGATATTAAACATTCATTTCTTACTACAGATTCACATTCTAAGCTAAAACTGTTCAAGCATAAAAAATAACATTATTTTTTATACCATGACTCAACACTATTTAAAAAACAATCCAGCTTAATCACTATGACATCATCACTGAATAAGTAAATACTGTCAAAAAATAAATGCCTAATTTTTGGCTTTCACAAGAAGCACCAAGTCAACAATGGGTCTAAGGTAAGTCGATCGTTTTCCATCTTTGTTCATAACAACCTCAGCCTTACGAACAAGGCCATCTGAACTTGGAAAGACCCGAGAAATAAGAGCAATCGGCCACTGATTACGGTTTAGAGTTTTGTCCTTCACAAGGACAACATCACCAACTTCTACAGGAATCTGTTCACAATTCCATTTTTGCCTTTTCTGAAGGGTTTGGAGATAGTCCCGCTTCCATTTTAACCAAAACTGGTCAGCGAGGTATTGAACCCTTTTCCACTGATCCTTATATAATAATTTAATATCCATATCTCCCAATGCCTGTTCACTAACAAACTTTTGAGTTAAAAGAGAAGATGGACTCAATACACAAGGATTTTCAACATCATTAGAAACAGGTACAATCGGACGTGCATTTATAATTGCACAAACCTCTGCCATCACCGTAACCAAAACATCATGAGTGAGGTTGGAAACATTATTAAGCATGGAATCAAGTATTCTTCGTGAGATACCAATCATACGTTCCCAAGATCCACCAAAATGGGAACTATGAGGTGGATTGAATAACCAAATACTGCCAGATTTGTACAGGAAATTTCTAGTCTCCTGATCTTCCACAGTTATAGCATCTATCTTAAGGCTATCTGTGGCACCCACAAAATTTGTTCCGCGATCGGAACGGAACACCTTAACTTTTCCTCTTATAGCCATGAACCGCCTTAAAGCATTAATAAAAGCTGAAGATGTCATCTCCTCTATAACTTCAATATGCACAGCCCGAATTGCTAAGCACGTAAACAGGACAGCCCAGCGTTTAGAGCATGCTTGACCACCTCTGGTCTTCCTTGTAACTACATTCCAAGGGCCGAACACGTCCACCCCTACGTGAGAAAATGGAGGAGACCTTTCAATTCTATCTAAAGGAAGATCCGACATTTTCTGGGTTTCAAAATGCCCCCTTAATTTCTTGCATTTTACACAGTGGAAAATAACACTAGTAACCAATCTCTTGCCCCCAGTAATCCAGTAACCATTGGATCTAACTGCACCCTCTGTAAAGTGCCTACCTTGGTGTTGCACCAATTCATGGCAGTGAGAAGTTATAAGTCTTGAAATAGAGTGTTTTCCAGACAGAATAATAGGGTGTTTTTCATGGTCAGGTAAACTACTTCGCCGCAACCTGCCACCAACTTTTAACAACCCATCACTATCAAGAAAAGGGTCAAGGGAGTACAGTGGCGAACTTTTAGGAACTGGGCAGTTGTTTTGCAAAGATTCTAACTCCTGCTCATACACTTCCCCTTGTACCTGCTGGAGAATGAACAATTCAGATTGTCTCCTAAAATCTGGGGTTTTATAATGAACTTGAGCATTAAGCAAATCACTATCAAGCTGTTTCATGTGATGGGCACGGGCCACATACCTAAGAAAAGAAATAGCAATTACAAGTTTGTTCCATCTAGAAAACCGTGCAAATCTGTCTGACCAGGAGCTGCAAGATAGGCCGGGAGAAGTAACTGTCGTTAAAGCAGTTACTTGTGGGCGGATTTCTGTATCAACTTCAGGATGTAACAAGGGAAAGAACCCTGGTAAATCCTTTGTAATTTTACGCAGAAATGCAGGTCCTGAAAACCATGTACTAAGCTGTAACTGTGCAGGGCTCAAACCTCTGCTACCAATGTCAGCTGGGTTTATAGAGGAACAGATGTAACTCCACTGAAGAGGTTTGGTAGACCGATGAATCCTTTGAATTCGGTTTGCTACGTAAGTATAAAAGCGCCTGGACTGATTATGAATGTAACCAAGAACTATATGACTGTCTGTATAAAACTTAAATTCTGAGATAGTTATCCCTATATGCTCAACTATAATATCTGCTAACTCAACCGCAAGTACAGCAGCACACAGTTCAAGTCTAGGGATTGTGTGTCCTGCTTGAGGGGCAACCTTAGACTTTCCTAAAACAAAACTGGCGTCTCTACCTCCCAAGCCCACTCCAACCGTATATGCCACAGCTGATATAGCTAATTCAGAAGCATCTGAAAAGATATGAAGCTCAAAGTGTGTGAACTTCTCGAGAGACACTTTAAAGTAGGGGCTAGGTATTTGGATGTTACTAAGGGTTTCTAAGGACTCCTTCCAAGATAAGAACTTGGACTTAATATCTGGAGGTATTGGATCATCCCAATCCTTGTCAAAACACATCAACTGTCTCAGTATGAGCTTTCCAATGACTGTTACAGGAGCCATAAACCCCAAAGGATCAAACAGACTATTCACGGTAGCTAAAATGCCACGTCTTGTGAGAGGACGACTAGAGGCCTCGATTCTGAAAGTAAAGCTATCAACCTCTAAAGCCCAATTCATCCCCAGGCTACGCTGAATGGGTAAAACATCTTTGTCAAAATCTAAACATTTAATATCTTTTGCAAGATCTTCAACATCTATCAATTTCATAACATCAGCACTACTCGAGGCTATCTTGTGCAGACGTAAACCACATGCTGCTAAGTCTTTTTGTGTTCTCTTAATCAAATCAACCACCTGACCAGGGGTGGATTTAGATGTAAGACCATCATCCACATAGAAGTCTTTAGACACAAAGTCTTGCACGTCTGGATCAGAATTTGCAACCGACTTACGCAAACCATAGGTAGCAATGGCAGGTGAGGATGTGTTGCCAAATGCATGCACACACATCCTATAATCTATTAAGTTTTGGTTCGGATCATTATCCTTGTACCAAAGGAACCGCAAAAAATTCCTATGTTTCTCATTAACTGAAAAGCAATAGAACATCTGTTCTATATCTGCCGTAACAGGGACCTGCTCCTTACGGAATCTAATCAACACACCTAACAAACTGTTTGTAAGATCTGGGCCACTAAGTAAGACGGAGTTCAAAGATATACCCCCAAACTGAGCTGACGAATCAAACACACCCCGGATTTGGTTTGTTTTTTTCGGATGAAAAACACCAAACACAGGCAAGTACCAGCATTCTTCACCCTTGGAGAGGGGTGGGGCAATCTCGGCGTGACCTTTATCAAAAATCTTAGACATAAACTCAACAAGTAGCTGTTCCTTAGCAGGATTTCTACGCAGACTAGAATGCAAGAGCCGTGCTCTTTTCAAAGCTAAGTCTCGATTGTCAGGTAAACGTTCCCTAGGATTTTTAAAAGGTAAGGGAGCACACCACTGACCACTATCATCTTTTTGCATGCCATCATCCATTATCTGCAAAAACTTCCTATCTTCAACGGACAGAGAAGGTCGGTTATCATCAACTCTCCTAATAAATACTGGGTCATAACTGTAACAGTTGTCAACAACTGCATACACAGAATCACAAGGCTTAAATAAAGACTGTCTACCATTGGCCAAAACTGAAGTTTGTTTACATTTACAGTGTTTTGGGTGTGAAAATCCCCTACACACAACTCCCCAACCACAACTCAACCTAAGCCGATACGCTGAGCAAAGGGTGTTCCTAATGGGCCAACTATTTGTTCTAACACACGGTGTGCATCAATCACATCTCTTCCCAACAAAATGAGAATATCGCTACTGCTATCAAATTGCGGTAATTGGTCAAAAATGCATGACAAATGTGAAAAATTCCTAACATCATCAGGTGTACAAATTTCTGACTTGTTATTAGGTATGTCAGCACATTCAATAACAGTTGGCAATTTATAACAGGTAGAACCATCAATGGATGTAACACAACAATTGCTAACTTTACGACCACTAGTGTAAGTGGTACCACCACAGGAGTTTATGCGATACTCATGAGATTCCGTACTATCAATATGCAATTTGTCAAACAACTCTGGTTTTGCTAATGTTTTGTTACTCTGCTCATCTACTATGGCATAACATTTAACAACATTGTTAACATTATTATCTAAATAAACATTGACTAGAACAATTTTTGCACAAGATTTACAAGCTTGACTATGAATGTTTGTACAGCTGTTGTTGACCTGATCTACTTGTTGACTGTTTTTTCCTGGAGCCTGTTTCTCCCCATCATCACGGAAATAATGCATGACAGTAACATGATTTACACTATTGCAATGGCCGCATTTTACCGCAGCAGAACAATATTTTGCTTCATGATTTGATTGACAACACCTAAAACACAATTTGTTTTCTTTCAGATATTTTCTTTTCTCTTCATGTGATTTTTTCTTAAACACATAGCAATCACTTAATGAATGCTTACTAGATTTATGAATGAGACACAGAACACTAGGAGTAACATTTTTCTTCTGTGATAATTCGGCATCTGTTTTCTTCGCGAATAAGGTTCCCGGTGTTTTCATATTTTCTCCGCGATTATGTTGAACCTGCACTGTAAGTTGTAGACTAGGATCGTTACGAATTTTCGCCTGATCACTAATGAATTCAACAAACACAAGAAATGGTGGAAATACGACTCCTTTCCTCTTTTTGTATGTATTTACAAACACTGCCCATCGCTCTTGTATGTTTTGAGGCAGTTTACATAATACACGAGACATTCCAACTGAAGAATCAAAGTATGCAAGTGTGCTTGAATATACGGAATCATCCTTCAGGCCTGCAATTTCCATTAACAAGTCTGCTAAATCATACCATTTTGTAGTATCATGAATTGTTAACTTTGGAAATGTATCTAACCTTCTTGTAACTGCCTTATGAACTGCTTCCGGCGACCCATATCTATCATCTAGTCTGTGCCAAATCTGCTGTAATCCAGCTATAGGATCTCTGATGTACGCCGACTTCAAGTTTTGTGCGTGTTTTCTTGATTCCCTTCCCAACCATTTGATTAGGAGATCAATTTCTTCAGCCGGTTTGGCATTTATCTCACTAGTAACTTGTTTGAATGTACTCTTCCAAGAATTATATTGTTCTGAACTGTCATCAAAATATGTAAGTCTGTTCATAAGAATATCTTTTCTTAGCAAGTAGGTTGCCAGTGGAATTTCATGAGAAGTTTTATCTGTATGTGAAGGCCCTATGCTTTCTCGGGCATCTTCCTTCTTAATTTGATTAATAGAACTTACAAAGTTTACAACCTTTTCTTCAAACATTTGCTTTGGTAACTGTTGTAGCACACTTTTACCACTACCTCCTTCACTCATATTCTCAATAGCTTCCACTTCAGCTATTGCTGCAGCCGCGATCTTTTTGTGAGATAACACATCTAGCTCGGTTGCTATCTCTGATATTCTCTTAGCTTTTGCAGCGTTCAGAATCTTTTCCTTTTCTTCAAGATCAGCTCGTTCCTTCTTCAATGTTGCTTCCTTTTCAGCATACTCTGCTCTGGCAATAGCTGCCTTAGCTTCCGCATATTTTTCAGTAAGTAATCTACTGGTTGCTGATGAATGTCTACTTGATCGACTGCTTCTAGAACGACACGGCGAAAACAACTCAGATTGTTCAAGTTCAGTTGCTGGTGTTTCAGACTAGCTAGTTTGTCCCTAAAAGCTGTAACTGTCTGAATAGTTATTTCATGTTGCTCTTCAACTAACTTACATAGTTTCAAACTCTCTTCTGTATGTTTTAATTGTAGGTATTTATAGAACTCTTGATATAATGTTTCAAAATCTTCAACTTTAGATGTAAATTCTTTATCTAAACTGTGTAATGTAGACAATGTTACATCTTGCTTTGATAATTCAAGCAATGTCTGCACCAAAGTTTTAAAGTTATGTTCAAACTTTTGTACCTTTTCTTCGTAAGATGACATGGCCTTTTCTGTTAATTTACGAAGCCTTTTTGTTGACATTGGAACTCACTACTCAAATCCACTCGTAAGCCACGGTTAATTTACTATGCTGCCCTAAGATGTACTTTGCAGCTAGCGAACCCAATTGACAAGACGAAGACACTGACTGTTCAAGCTCTTTAATGTATATCGTGCCATCGGGTAAATTACTGAAATTAGAATTACATTCGTTAAAAAAGCAGGACAAGAAAATTACTTATTGTTAAATATATTATATAATGGACAATATTAACGTCTAACAAGTCCTAATCATTTACATGATATGCGTAGAAACAGTCTATATTGACATTCAACCTTTTAATAAAGATGTTCGACTTACAAAACAACAATACATGGTTCGAGAAAGTTCAGGTGCGAATAGCATGTCATAAAAATCGCCTGTATCAAAGGCTATATGGCTTGACAGGTTTAAACATTTTTACAGTCACAAAGAACAGCTTCAAATTATACAATGTAACTATAAAACTTACACCATGAGCGGCTATACAAGAGAATTTCGACTCAAAAACTTGAAACTCAGAAAAAACAAACATGGCGCCCTCAGTGGCGATAAAAACGTGCTTAATACCGAAAAGAACTACCGGAAAGATTTTATATCAACAAAAAGTACTCTGGATAGAGGGGCACCACACAGGTCAATTTACCATAAAAAATGCAAACTTCTTAATCAATAAAATGCATTAAATCAATTTTGCCAGCATATTAAAAAGATTTCTTGATTGACGACTGCCCTGTAATATGTATGCAGAAGCATGTCCAGGGTATTTATGGATGTATATCAAACACGAAAAACTGAATAACCAAAGCTTAGGATGTTTTTAATGATGTGACGGACTGATTGTTTTTTCTGATTACTTCAAGCTACTTGTCCCTCAAATTCCTTTCCCCTCTCCTGCATTGGTTTGATTCCCTGCCATACAAGCAAAATTTTTCCATGTGAAGAAGCCTTCAAACTAAATTATGCAAAGTTCTACCAAGATTTCTCCCCATGCCTGAAATAATGAAATAATGCCTAAACGATTACCTGGGTCTTCAGCCACTAAATAAAGCTGGAATGTCACCGCATGAGTTCGATTTTTATATGTGATGTTAACCCCACCTCCCCCCCCCCCCCCCCCCCCCACACACACACACACAAACAAACTGTACACTTTTCTCCTACTATAAATCTTAGAAATCAATTCTAAGCATAACAGATTCATCCAAATGATCCTGTAAAATAGTTCTTTGAATTCTGAATTTACCTCCGATTGAATGCAGCCATACCATCTTTGCCGCTTTAGTTGTCTAGATGCTATGCTAGACCTGTAATGGTTGGGACATCCATCACCTCAGCTGTAATGAGATATACAGAGGTTAGTTTTTTACACTAATTTATTTTAGCTTGACTGTGATGAAAGCTTCAAGCTCATTTGAATCACTCTCGAGTCTGTTTCCTGGAAAAACCAGCACTGGTGTCATATCAGAAGGCATGGTCACGACCCCAGCGGGGCTCGAACCCACGACTTCGGGGATGAGCGACAAACACCTTTCCACTAGACCAAGGCTCTCTTTTATACAAAGGTTGAGAGTTCAATAATCATTAAGATGTACACGAGGGTCTTTGGGAAGCATAGAACGCAAATAAGCAAAATAATAGCAGACTCATTTAGACTGAGTCTGTTCATGAGAAGTACTAAATGCGCAATGCACCTCACGCCCATAACACTCAGGCTTAAGCAGAATTCTATTATAATAAAATTGGATGGACTCCACGTTCCAAAAGAATAATTATATACATACATATATGTAATAAATATGATGTGATATTAAGTTTTTGCCAAAAAGTGTCAAATTGATAGAGTTGCAAGTTACATGCAACTGTACATGGCGTTTTACAAGTGTTTATGACAGTATACATTTAAGATTTGTCATGGGCTCAAATTATAAAAGTTTGACACACATATAAGTCTTCAACCATACAAAATCTGAACATCTCTTTTGTTGCACAGGTAATTTGGAATGACAGAAATACTAGTTTAAAGGTCCATTACTAAGGGAAAGTGAGTTGGCAATTTTTTTCATAGCCAGTGCATAGACTTCTGCAAGACACTAAATAATGAAGATTGGCAGGTCAAAATTTACAGAAGGTCTATGGAACTCAAAGAAATGTATGTGTATTATGTTGAAATTTCAGTGAATCGACAGAATGACCCCCCAGGTCTTTTTAACTTTCTTCATACTTCATAGAAAAATAATTGTTCATGTGCTGCAATTTATTTCGAATTTCTACATACCAACTTTCATTTTCCAATAAAATGAAATAGTTTCTGTGCTTTTTAAAAGAAATTTAAATGTTCACTTTCCTTAGTATTGGACCTTTAATACAAGATCGACCTCAGACCCAAATAACGGCCTTGATCTTGAAGTTACTTTTTGGTTGAGTTTTAAGTCTCATTCACATAAATTTACATCTTATGACCTTCCTGCTTTCAAAAGTGGAAGAAGACCCCAAGTGCCCTTCTTAGTAATACTTCAGACTCTTGGTAGAACCACTGACATTTCATAGGCCAGCTAGATGGGTCCCTCAAATGAAAGGACTCTACACCCCAAGTGGGGTTTCGAACCGAATCTGTTCTGAAATCAGTGACCTTAACCACTCCCCCTTGACCTTTAAGTTTGGTCGCTTAATTAATACCGGTTTTGGGCATCATAAAAAATAAATATTCCAAGTTATGATTCTAAAACAATTTAAATACACAAACTGAAATATCAGACAATGTAGTTTTTTTTTTAAATGGGCTTTGAAAGATTTATACACTTACATAAATGCTATGGACACCCTGTGTTTATTAACAAATCGGGATATTTTTTACTTCTGATGGATTACCAGCAACCTTTTCACATCATCAAATGCCCATTTCACATAATTTAATTTTCTACCGAATAAACATAAATTAGTGGTGTTTATAACCGTGGAGATCTTATCTTAAATAATTATTTTCTACAATAGCCTGATGTCAAAGTTAATGACAACATCTCTACAGTCATCCTATTGTTATGAAATAGATACAGCCAGCCGACAATTGTATCATATTTTTAATCAACCGCCCCTGAAATGAGCAGACGACAGTTACAACAAATCTCGCTTTTCCCGCCACCTGTGGTTCTGGGTGTTTGTCACAGCACCCCTTCTCATCTTTCTATAACAGACTACTAATTTGTTTGTTAAAATAATAAAATTGCTCAAATTTCAGTTGCGGCTGCAAGTTTTACTGCGCTCGGACCATTTAAGTCCATTTTGACCATGTTTTACAAGAGTATTATTTCTATATGATTATCTGCCGTGTCAGTCATTTGATTCAATTCTAGATTTTAATTCTTCGATTATGACTGGGTACCGGCAGAAACGCCCTAGGGCCGGACAACGATATACCCTCGATGACAGGAAGACTGTGTTACCTGCGTAAGGTATTGTTCGAAGACAAATACCATTCAATAAAGACTACAGCCCTATCTATTAAAGTTATAAAATATGCACAACCTGGATATTCTCTGAAATTCACTCTGCTCAATGCATACTTTA
The DNA here is from genome assembly GCF_021730395.1 of Mercenaria mercenaria. Classification (NCBI taxonomy): domain Eukaryota; kingdom Metazoa; phylum Mollusca; class Bivalvia; order Venerida; family Veneridae; genus Mercenaria; species Mercenaria mercenaria. Next base: position 53,321,368 of record NC_069365.1, read on the forward strand.
TTTTGGTAAATCAATCACAGAATCTACAATCACCGAGCAAACCCCAACTCTTACATGTTTTGTGATGCATTCTTCGACCTGAAAGAAACAAATATAAAACAGATTAACCATATATACAGTGAAAACAACTCTTGTTTAACCTTTAGCATGCTGGCGGCATTGTGACCAGTGCAGACCAATATCACCCTGCAGGCTGATCATGGTCTGCACCAGTCACTATTCAGTCAGTAAATTTTCAGTGAACACCCCTCTGAATAATAGGTGGTGCTGCCCAAATTAACGACAGACCAGTTCATTTTAGAAATTTAGCGATGCAAAGGTAAAGCTTTAATGGTTTGAGTTCCTGTGCTCACATGATAACTGTTATGTGGTCCCGAGCCATATTTCTTTAATTTTCGTTTTATCTATTTAAATTGCTCCAAACCCTGAATAGCTTCTGCATTTTGGCCATCCCCTTGTGAACTAAATCAGTATTTTCATTTTACAATATAATGTATTCTCTAACAGTTTTTTTTGTATCTTTGTTACATTTGTGTAATAAAACAGTGAAAAAACAAAACGAAATGAAATTCTCCACATTTGATGGTATGCTTTGATGACTCACAAGAGCAAAGCGTGTCAACACCTAGGTGGTTGACCAGCAAAATCTCTGAAAATCTCTGCCACATATAAACTGTTCAGTAAGACTTGGGATGATCATAATTTGTTTAACCTGCTCTATATCTCCACTCAAAACTGCCATCACGTCCAACCAGATTGAGCAAAAAGTTTATCTCTGTCATTTGTGCTGTTACATTGCATTCCAACACTATTCCCAGAAGGCCATGCTTGGGAGTAGTAGCGCTTTAATTCACAGATCATTTACAAGTCTTCAACACTCATGCAGCATACTGCAAATGGCAGTACACTTCAAACTTACAAAGACATTCCCCTGCTTAATTCCAAAAGACTTGCTCGGTTTTTAGCAATATTGTGACTTTGGTATCATTTTATTCCCTTAAAGAGCTCCAACTGCTCATTATAGGACTAAAGCATATAGCAAAAAGAGTAATTCCAAAAACACCTAATGTCTGTTCAACCATTTATATTTCTAAACTTTAAACTTGTTTTTAACAGAAAGCCAAAAATGGAGTTTAATAATGGCATTGTGGAATCAGGTCGCAGACTTGTTCCCTGAATTTCTGCTAGTATGAAATATTCCCATTTTGACCGACAGGGAAAATGCATGCTGTTAACAAAGCCTTTCCAATAATTTTCTTGTACTATTTCATTTCAAAGCATGAATTTGATTTTACTGAAAACTAGAGCTATCACTGAAGCTGTCAATATTGGCTGCTGAATGGTGTCTCCTTAGCTGGTGCTGCACATGTATACTCTAGAAAGGCTGTTATCACTGTGGTTATGTGTCCCCTGTTGGATGCATTACCCTTTATTAAAAGAAATTAATCTACCCTGATCATGGATTTAATCCCCTTGATGATAAAAGTTTACTTTGTAGATGTTGCATGATCACTTGTCGTTTGATGTAACCAGATGCTCAGTTACTTGATGTTCTTGCACAGCAGACACTGAAATGATGTAATTAAAGTACCAGTTTACTTTATTTGCAGTTTCACTTTATTCTTTTAGACTGACACACAGTCATATTGACAATTATCCAGATTATGTTATTATATATGTCTGCACTTTAAAGGGAGGTAATTCCAGCAAGAACTGGCTGCTAATCTGTGAAGGAGGTGATCAATCTGCAAAATTTGGACCTTTTCTATAAATCTGGCTGTCTTATAACAGGTTGGTAACATATGTCTGGAATCACAGTAGAATATATAATATTGTGTATTGTATTCAAAACAGTTCCAGCAATTTTTGCTTATCACCCTAAAGACACTGACCTCCAGATTTGGCTAAAAATAATCTTTCTCTCAAATTGAAGTTTGGTCATATTATGATCATCAGAATATGAGCTTTTGTTACTAAAATATTATAAAAATTCCAAATCAAGAAAAAAGAGATGACGTCGTCGGGAATCGAACCCCGGACCACCGCGACAATAAAGACATTTTTCCATTGTTGTAACCAATAGAGCTATAGTGGAATTAGTGAATTATGGCTTCAAAATAGAGATATTTATAATCAAGACAGTTTACCTGGAGTAAAAGCGTTACAAACCATTTTCAATTTTCATCGTAAAAAGTAGCAAAAAAAGCAAATTCTCATGTGTTTCTGTAACAAACATATAGTTTGTCAATAATTAAGTTTTAAAGCCTTCTTAACAAATATAGCATTTATTTCCAGATATCTATAAAAAAAAAATTGTGTTGTCGAATGATCTGGAGTACAGACCCTTTAATCCAACAAGGCAGTAATTACCATGTAAACCAGCTTTCAAATTTACCCTAATACCCTGCTAAATTTCTATGAACTTGTCCTTCTTTCAACTTGGACAGTACCATAAACTGTTAAAAGGGGTGCTTACCACAAAGATACTGACTGAATGGCAAACAGTGCTGACCATGATAAGACTGCACAGATGTGCAGGCTGGTCATGATCTACACTGGTGAAAAAGGCAAAACTGATAGTGTCCAGCATAATAAGGGTTAACATGGCAAAATCTTTATTTGTGTTAAGAACAGATAAAGGTGTCAATAATTTAGAAAACACATTTAATTATATGGTTACACTACCTTCAATGTTGCATACAAACTGAAAAGTTATACAGTCACATATAAAAAGGGAGGTAATTAAAAAGAATTAATTCAATAATATTTTCCACTATCTCGATCAAATATTCAAACCTATGACAATTATATGAAATAACAATTACCGAAAATAGGAAATAACAAAAAATTAAGATATTTAATGTTCCTAACAAAATATATGGCAGCTTCATTATCACCAATCCTCAAAATCTGGTAACTGAATCCTTTCTATATACTAAATATTCTTCTGATGTACTAAATATACTTTCTATATATACAAAATATTTACATGAAATCAGGAAGTGCCTTAAGCATCTTGCAAGTGTGATTCCTCAATTTTCAACTGACCAGAAACACTTTTCAAGTGCTAGAGATTCTGTGGAATGCTTGGTATTGATCTTTGGTCAATTTTGACAGACAAATTGTAAAATATCTGTTTCTGTAGAATGGACAGCAATAAAAACCAAGTGGCCAGAAATGGGTTTCTAATTAAATGGCAATAAAAACGCATGTTGATTTCATATCATGCAGGTTTCTGAAGGGGAGATTTATATAAAAATGATGTACACCCAGTCTGATTGTAGCATGCGGTTTGATCAAAGGAATAGCAAATATTTCATTTTCATAATGAAAACTGCAGTATCAATAGGAAAATGTTAATTAGCGCATAAAAATTTCATATAGAGCATATCAATGCAAAGTTTATTAACATGAAATAAATGATATCTTACTCAAAACCTGTTAACTGTAAAACCTGTCCATGAAGGCCACACCTTGTCTCGAGTTGCAGCCAGTTTTTCCCCTAAGTTAAATTTTACTGCAAATATTGCTGGTGGTCTCTAAAGCAAGTAGGTCTGGAAAAAAGAAAAAAAAGTTGAAATAAATTGTCTTCTAAAACTTTATAAACAGAAACTGATTATTTGACTTGACTATTCATATTTGAAAATGCTAAAATTCAGCTCTGCCATTGGTTAATTTTAAGACTGAGTAAAAAATTAACCAATCAGATGCCAGAGATCCGAGACTTGGCCCACGTTTCTGTTTTATAGTCTAATGGAATCTGGTGCAGTTTAATTCCTCACATGAAGAATTCAATGCCCCAAGTGAGGCTTGAACCCACATCTGTGAGGGGCAAACAATTCGAAGTCGGCAACCTTAACCACTCGGCCACGGAGGCCCCCGACAATTAATAAGACATTGCTTCTGAAATCATTTGTCCTCCACTACTGATTCATGCGGGGAAGTTGGCAGTTAGCGGAGAACAGGTTTGTACTGGTACAAAATCCAGGAACACTGGTACAGTTAACTGCCCCCCGTTACATTACTTAAACAGCGCTAAACCCAACAAACAAACAAAGAGAATTGAAAACAAGACATCTATGAGTCTAAGACTAAATATTTATACAAAAAAAAATGCTTTTTAAAATAAGATTTATATTATCGAGGAGAGATTTCCAAGACTGCCAAATACCATATCAGATAGTGTGTACACATGCATTCAAGACTGCAATTATTGTGTTCATCAATTTCCTGATATTCACACCTTGATAATTGACTAAACATTATCTCCGCAATTATATTGTTCACTGATTTTTGGAGAAAAAAAAACGCTCATCTTCTTTTTATTGAAAATATCTACCTCAATCAATGCAAACAATTGTAACCAAGTATCGAGAAGGCGTGCATGACGATAATGTGCAAAGATAGCAAAAGACAAGACATTGCACGTACGCGTGACTAAAACACAGAAGTATAATTATTACGGATCTTTACACAAAGGCTTGATTGTAAATGGGTGCTTTTTCCATTTTTGCCATTTAAAGTGAAAGTCTAAAATGCCAAGATAGTTATCTAAAATTTGTCTGTATTTATGAAATTTGATTCCCAACTGGCTATTGCTTTGATAAGCATTATGATTATGAAGTTTTGTATTGTAAAAACTCCAAATGTTTCTTAAATAGAGTTATGGCTAGTGTTTAAGAATACTGAGATAGTTTTTTAAATGACAATGACTATGATTAAATGGAATATACTGCAAACCTCTTGGCTTTTTATTAACAAGAGGTCTAAATGTGTATTTGTAAGTCCTGATCATCACTTATGGGGGATCTTGCTTCTGACCAAGTTTTGTAAAACATCAATCAAGTTGGCCATTCATGGAAACAAGCTGTTTATGAGTTTTTTATTAACAGCTGTGCCAACCCCTAAACCCCAGTAAGGCTGATTCTGACAAAGCTTGGAATGGGTTCACAACTGTAAAAGTGCAGTAAAGAAGAATTAAGACAGGCCTTTGCAAGGATGCTTCTTACCAAGTATGGTCAATATCCATCAAGCAGTTCGTGAAAAGAAGCCATTTGAATATTTTTCTACCGTAAGCTTTGGCAACCCCTAACTTCATTTGAGCAAACTTGGGAGATGCCTGCAAGTTCTTCTGACCAAGTTTGGTGAAGATCCAAAAAGGAGTTTTTAAAGAAATTCTACGCAATGGACGCTGCATTATCCTGCTACAATGTATATCAATACTGAATATTCAGGTTTAAATAGATGTGGTTCCACAGGTGCGCCTACTCCTAAGGTAACTAACTGTACATGCTTTCATGACACTTGGTGAAATATTTTAAAGATATAAGCAACACAAACTTTTAAAGCAGCATGCCTCCATATTTGGCTAAAAAATAATCTTTCTTTCAAATTGAAGTTTTGGTCATATTATGAACATTAGAATATGAATTTTTTTTCTAAAATATTTTTAAAATCCAAATCCAGAAAAAAAGATGACCGCGTCGGGACTCGAACCCCGGACCGCCGCGGCAATAAAGACATTTTCCCGTCGTCGTAACCAATAGCGCTATAGCTGAAGTAGTGAATAATGACTTCAAAATATAGATATTTATAATCGAGACAGTTTACCTGGAGTAAAAGTGTGACAAACGCTTTTCGATTTTCATCGTAAAAAGTAGTAAAAACAGCAAAATCTCATGTTTTTCTGTAACATAAAGTTTGTCAGTAATTAAGTTTTAAAGCCTTCTTAAGAAATATAGCATTTATTTCAAGATATCTGAAAAAAAAAAATAATTTTTTGTTGTCGAACGATCTGGAGGCATGCTGCTTAAAGCACTTCATGTATTTTTCACAACTTTGGCCTAGCTGAGTGGAATCCCAAAGAGAACACCAGGTGCACAACGCGCTATACAACAATCCTCTAATGTTTTATGACTCTAGGTAAAGTACATTTTGGGATACACGGGACACAAACTTTTATTTTTTGACTAAGCCAATGGGTCATAACTGTGGTCTTGCAAAATGAAATACAAAAACAAGGAGCTGCGTTCAATAAATGCTTGATGCCCCCGGTGGCATCCTTGTCGATAGATTTTGCACCTAAGTCCAAAACGAGGTCAAGGTCAAGGTCAAACTGAGGTCAGGTGATGTTTGAAGATGAGGAATGGTCACAGTTTACATCCGTATTAGTATCAATTCATTCTTGTAAGGGGTATTGATGCTAGACGAAATGGTCCCATTTGGTTAACCAAGAGATGGCCCATATAAAGCAACCTAAGTCCAAAATGAGGTCAAGGTCAAACTGAGGTCAGGTGATGTCTGAATATGAATAATGGTCACAGGTTACATCTGCATTAGTATCAAGTCATTCTAGTAAGGGGTATTGATGCTAGACGAAACGGTCCCATTTGGTTAACCTCGCACGGACGGACGAACAGACGGACGAACGGACAGGACAATCACTAAATGCCTCCCACATCAGTAGATGCCGGGGGCATAAAAACTCAGGTGCACAAATTCACATGCTGGATAATATTCCTACATGGTTTTCATGCTTCTACAAATTTTGTTTTGAGATATATGCAATGCAAACTTTTAAACACTTTATGTGTACCTTCCACTAAGTCAAGGACCATAACTCTGGCCTGGTTGAGTGAAATCTCAAACAAATCATAAGGTGCACAACTTCACATGCTATATAACAATCCCTTTATGCTTTATGACTTTTCTTAGTTTATATTAACTTGTTTTAGCTTGATTGTGACGAAAGCTTCAAGCTTATAGTAACCACTCTCGAGTCCACTTCCTGGAAAAACCAGTACTGGTGTCTTATGAGAAGTCATGGTCGTGACCCCAGTAGGGCTCGAACCCATGATCCCTGGACTGAGTGGCCAGCACCTTATCCACTAGACCACTGCTCCCTGTCAAATACTTTCTGAGATATATGCAACACAAACTGGTATGCCCTTTATGCAGATTTTTGACAATCAGTAACTCTGGTCTGACTCAGAGAAGTCTTGAACAAAATTCCTGGTGCACAACTTCACTTGTTGAATAACATTTGAAATTCTATGATGTTTCATGACCCTAGGTCAAACTTTTTTTATATATGTGCAACACAAATTTGCATGCCTTTTTATGCATATTTTTGTCTAAGTCAAAGGCCGTAACTCTGGTCCAGCTGGGTGATTTTTCAAAACAAAACCTTAGGTACACAACTCCATAATGCTGAATAATATTCCTCTGACGTTTCCTAATCCTGAGGCAAATACTGTTTGAGATGCATACAACACAAACTAAGGCCATTTTTATGTATATTTTTAGTCGAGGGCCATAACTCTGGTCTGGCTGTGCGAGATCAAAATTAAAACACCAGGCACACAATTTCCACTGATGAATAACAATCCTGTGAGGTTTTATGACTCTGAGTCAAACATTTTCTGTGATATGCAAACAGACAGACAGACAGATGGATGGACAAGGGCAATTCTAAATTAATTTTAACAAGGCAGTCTGAAAGACAGCTAAATCCCCTGCCACTGTTATGGATAGTGACCTTGAGCTGTGACCTTGACCTTGAACTGACATGGCTGACTCATGAATTCTTCACATCGTCTTGTTGAGGTGATCATTTGACCCAAGTTTCATGAAAATCCTTCAAGGGGTTTAGGAGATACAGAGCTCAAACCTTTGACCTTGATTTGTGACCTTGACCTTGAGATGAAATGGCTGACTCATGAGTTGTTGATGAGGTGATCATCTGACACAAGTTCGATGAAAATCCTTAGGAGATACAGAGTGGACACAAAATGGAAGGCTCAAATCTTTGACCCTAAGTTGTGACCTTGACCTTGAGCAGGCATGGCTGACTCATAAGTTCTGCAAATCATCTTGATGAGGTGATCATTTGACCCAAGTTTTATATAATTCCTTCAAGGGGTTTAGAAGATATAGAGCGGACACGAAATGGATGGCTAAAACCTTTGACCTTAAGTTGTGACCTTGACCTTGAGCCAACATGGCTGACTCATGAATTCTGCACATCATCTTGATTAGGTGATAATTTGACCCGAGTTTGATGAAAATCCTTCAAGGGGTTTAAGAGATACAGAGCGGACACAAAATGGAAAGCTCAAACTTTTGACCCTAAGTTGTGACCTTGACCTTGAGCCAACATGGCTGACTCATGAGTTCTGCACATCATCTTGATGAGGTGATAATTTGACCCAAGTTTGATGAAAATCCTTCAAGGGGTTTAAGAGATACAGAGCGGACACAAAATGGAAGGCTCAAATATTTTACCCTAAGTTGTGACCTTGACTTTGAGCCAGCATGGCTGACTCATGGGTTCTGCACATCGTCATTGACCTGTCATTGCATTATATATTGTAACTGTAGCCATTTTTGTTTTCTTGTTTAAGGCAAACCCATTATTTTGACTGGGGACCATAAAATAAGTATGCAACTTTTCATGGAACTGAACTCTGTGTATCATGGTTTCATATGAATAATCTGCGGATGTCTCTAAATTGTATTTTGTACTATTAACATACATTAATGCTCAACACGGGGCTACAGGGCGCGGACGGTAGCTTGCACTTTCAAAACCATCCATGAACAGGCTCAAACAGACCAAGCCCGCAACATTTTTATTTTTGTTGTGCTTGGCAACCTGTGGTTTTCCACTTTTTCCTATTTGGTACAGATCATTGTGATTTTTATTTAAAAGAAATATTGTTTATGTTATGCAAATTTTGTCTAATTTAAAGGGTATTACTAGTGCTGATTTCAATTTTATGTGAAAATGCACAAAAAGTTTGTAAACCATATTAAGGCTATTTCAGTGATACATTAGTAGCTTAACACAGAGGTTTTAAATGAATCATATAAAAGTGGCATAGGCAGCTTTTTATTTTTGTTTCATTTCAAATTTATTTTGTTTATGCTGCCCTGTGTATTTAGGGCTACTTTCCAGTTATTAAACATGAAATAGGATACGGAGACTATATACATGTATTATGTAAGGGAGAATACTCTTTTACAATATCTATTGATACTTCCAACAGTTAACTACCTTGACAAACTACACTGAAGGAGTTATAATTATTAATAGTGATAGATTGCTATTTCTTAACTTGATATGTGTGCATAATTTTAATAATTTTGCTTACCTGACCTACTTATGCCAGGTTGAAATAACACTTGAAAATGCCTATTCCAGTCTTTTTCAACTAACTTATTTTTAAAAAATTTGATTCTGTGACACTCAGCTGCTCACATTGTCAGATATACTCCCTGGACCGCCTGGTCTCATATGGCTCTTACTTCATGATTGACTGAGATCTTATCAACATAAATCTTCCATCTAAATATCATCCACATTTGCAAAGAAAATTAATACGAGCTGTTAGAGGAGACTGCACACTTGACTATTTTCATGCTGGACAGTTTTGAGCTTTGCTCAGGACATGTTATATGACATCAGATTTGACCTTTGAGCTCAACTGGTGATCTTAACCTATGACCTACCAATCAGCTTTAGCTCTCTGCACATTGTCTAATCGCCAAGTTTAAAGTCAACACATTGAATGGCTTGCTAGGCAGTGGATCTAATCTAATGAGTTTGAGTTCCATGAGGAGATATCTCAACTCTTTCAACCCATGTTTCCTGACTTGGATTTGAGCACTCTTGAATTCTTCAAAGTCGAATTCTATTTAGCATGCCTCACAGTTTCTTAGATAAAACAACAAAAATTTGGTACCATTTTGAAGTGTGAAACTTACACTTTCATAGGAATAATGTGATTTTAATTTTTTGATTGACTTCGATGCAGGATCATCCATTTCAAGATAATCGAAAGGTTGTTTAGGCCAGCATTTTTTAATTTTCTGGTTAACGGGAGCGCCGACCCTATTTTTTGACAAAACAAAATAAAAATAAAAGTCATTTTCAGTACTTTTATTTTCATTTTACCCGCCGACCGTCCATAATTGCTGCTGCCAAAAATAAAAGTTTAACTGTAAGGTAGAGGTTTTTAATCAAGATCAACAGACGCATGGAAAATGGCGGCCTCCATAAATGTAAATTGTGTGAAATTAATAGGAAAAATATACAAGTTAACTGACGATAATCTTTGTGTTAAATAAAAAAGAACAAAACCTTGTGTGCAATAGAGGCCGCATTTTTCACTGATCTTCATGAAATTTGATCAGAATGTTTGTTTTAATAAAATCTAGGTCAAGTTTGAATTTGTATCATCTGGGGTAAAAAATTAGTTCACCTGGTCGAAACAAAGGAAAACTGTGCGTATGCAATGGGGGCTGCATTTTTCACTGAATATTCGGTAAATTCGATCAGAATGTTTGTCTTGATTATCTTTAGGCCAGGTTTGAAACTGGGTCATGTGGGGTCAAAAACTAGGTCATGAGGCCAGAATTAAGGAAAATTTTGTTAACACTCTGGAGACCACATAAGTTTAAAACTCATTAGAATTAGTCAGAATGTTTGTCTTGATGACTTCCCGGTGAAATTTGAAAAGTAGGTTACCCGATTAAAAATCAACGAGAAACCTATATATGCAACAGGGGCAGCATTTAAAACTAGGTCTTCATGAAGTTTGATCAGAATGTTCGTCTTGAGGAAGTCTAGCTCAAGTATGAATATGGGTCATCTGGGACTAAAACTGAGTCACCCATTCAAATAAAATAACATTGTGTTTGCAATAGGGGCTGCATTTTTCACTTGATCCTTATGAAATTGGATCGATCAGTCTGTCTTGAGGAAATCTAGGTCAAGTTTTAATATGGCTCAACTGGATTCCAAAACGTGGTACCTGGTCGAATCAAAGGAAAACTGTGTGTATGCAATAGGGGCTGCATTTTAGCTCACCTGTCACAATGTGAGCTTTTGTGATCGTCCGTCCTCTATTGCTTGTGAACATGATAGAGACATCAGTTTGCAATCAATTTTGATCAAACTATGCACACAACTTGTATTGGCATAATATCTCGGTTCCTTTAAAAAACTAGGCAGATCCCATCATGGGTTCTAGAGTTATGGTCCCTTACAGGGACAAAATTTGCTATTTATGGCTTGTGAACTCGATAGAGATCACATTTTGCAACCAATTTTAAACTTGCACAAAACTTATATTGGCATAATATCTCGGATCCTTTCGAAAACTGGCTAGATTTCATCACTGGTTCCAAAGTGATGGCCCCTTAAAGGGCCAAAATTTGCTATTTTGCAATCAATTTTGATCAAACTATGCACACAACTTGTATTGGCATAATATTAATATCCCGGTTCCCTTCGAAAACTAGACAGATCCCATCATTGGTTTTAGAGTTATGGCCCTTTAAAGGGCCAAAATTTGCTGGGTTTTTTTTTGGCTTGTGAACACGATAAAGACCACATTTTGCAATCCATTTTAATCAAACTTGCACACAACTTGTATTGGCATAATATCTCGTTGTCTTTCGAAAACTAGGCAGATCACATTATGGGTTCTAGAGTTATGGCCCCTTAAAGGGCCAAAATTTGCTATTTTTTGGCTTGTGAACACGAAAGAGACCACATTTTGTAACCAACTTTAATCAAACTTGCACACAACTTGTATTGGCATAATATCTCGGATCCTTTCGAAAACTAGGCAGATCCCACCATGGGTTCCAGAGTTATGACCCTTTAAAGGGCCAAAATTTGCTATTTTTTGGCTTGTGAACACGATAAAGACCACATTTTGCAATCATTTTTGATCAAACTATGCACACAATTTGTATAAGCATAATATTTCGGTTCCTTTCGAAAACTGGCTAGATTTCGTCATGGGTTCGAGAGTTATGGCCAATTAAAGGGCCAAAATTTGCTATTTTTGGCTTGTGAACGCGATATAGACGTTTTGAAATTGATTTTAACTAAACTTGCAAACAATTTGTATTGGCGTAATAACGTGGTTCCTTTCGAACACTGACCAGATCCCATCATGGGTTCTAGAGTTATGGCCCTTTAAAGGGCCAAAATGTGCTATTTTGGCTTTTGCAGCCATATAGAGACTTCATTTATGGTTTGATTTGATACAAACTTGCAGAATATTTTTAACAACAATATCTCTTGGATTCCATGATGAATCTGTCAGATCCGTTCATAGGTTCCCGAGTTACGGCCCCTGATTGACCCCTGAAAAAGCCAAAATGTGTTATTTTTACCTTGTGAACACGAAATAAGTGACATTTTATATTTGATTTTAACCAAACTGACACACAAGTTACAATAAGATTCCATCACGAGTTCTAGTTACTGCCCCTGAAAGTGGCAAAAAATTTTATTTTGGCCATTTCAGCCATATCGAGGTTTGATTTATGCTTTGAGGTAATACAAACTTGCTCAGGATATTTATCTTGTCGATTCCTAGGCCAAAATCAAAACTGGGTCATATTGGGTCAAAAACTAGGTCACCCGGTCAGAGCAAAGGAAAAGCTTGTAAACACTATTTTATATCGTTGTACTAATAAGCTGGCAGAGATAACAAGTATTGTAAAGAAATTGGATCTGAGTAGAAATTACAGCACCTAAAGCTCAACATTAGGAATAATCACATACGAAAAATGACCTTCACTATCAATGCTGTCCAGATGTTGAAAATTCTGGCGTATCACATGTACGAGATTTGTTGTCTGTAAATTATAATTGGACAACGATCAAATTCATGTGGGTCTGTCAGAAAAATACAACAATCGATAAAAAGTAAAGAAACCAAAGAAATGGCAAAATGGAGGAGCAAAAGTGAGTATCAACTTGCTAAACTACGGTGTTCCGTTGGGGCCATCGCAGTTTCGCGTTGTCGTCCTAAGGGCGAAATCGCGAAAACACGATACTTTTACGCGGAAACGCGATACTTTGACGCGAAAACACGATGCTATAACGCGAAAACACGAAGCAAAAAATATCGCGTTTTCGCGCTGTTAATATCGTGTTTTCGCGTTTTCGCCCTCGATCTGCCATCGTCTTTTCGTGTTTTCGCCTTCGTGGCAAGTAGGGCGAAAACGCGAAAAAACGATATTGGTAGCGCGAAAACGCGATATTTTTTTATCGTGTTTTCGCGATCTTGTATCGTGTTTTCGCCCTCTCAACTGCAAAGGCGAAACCGCGAAAACACGATGTTTTAATATCGTAATTTCGCCTTTCGGTTGGACTTGCGCAAAGGCTTGCAAGACATTTCGAGAGACCGTAAATTCGACCCGATACATTTCAACCCCAACTCCTTGGACATTTCGACCCCTCCTTGGACATTTCAACCCCAATCTAATCCCTTTTTCGACACCTATTCTGTGATATGCATGGAGGTTAAAATAAGTAGCAGTGTAGTTATTAATCCATTTTAGAGTAAATTGATAAAGATAATATGTATAACATGTAATAGAATGATGAAATCGGGATCGAGTTGATCTTTTCTTTTTAAAGGTGATATAGGTTTTGATTTTTTTTTTAATATTAAGATAACTGTTATTCAATATTATCTGTGTATATGCTTGCTCGCCTGTCTACCTTTTCATCAGTCAAATAAGGTAGCACTTGCTAAGACTTTATTGAATGTGTTTTTACATGAAATCTGTTTTATAACTAGAAGGCAGTCTGAAGGATATACTTACGTACCAGTTTACAAGTATTTTATTTAGAGCAGGGAAATGTCTCTAAATGTATTCCTCTTTTTTGTAAGTATATATATAAAAATACTGTGTGAAACTAGGCGATGCTCTTGTTGAAAAACACGCACTAAGTGTATAAAACGGCAATGTTTAGCCGCATCTGCACTTAGGAAATGGTAACATACTAATAGAATAACAAATCAAATTATCAACTTTAAGATGTCATCGTCAAAATCTCAAGTTAAGCCCCTCACCCCCCCCCCCCCCCCCCCCCCCCCCCCAAAAAAAAAAACACAAAAAAAAAAAACACCAAAAACAATTGGATTGGCGGGAAACACAATGACACACTTTTACATTGTTGTGAATTAAAAGTCATACCGCTTCTCAAATAGCTACAAGGTCAGACAAAGATAGAAACTGGTAAAGTTCTGCATGCCGGGAGTCAGTTATAGTTTCCGTACGGCGCTATATATAGTCAGAAAAATGCTTGCATTCAGATTTACAACAATATAAAAAAATTGAATATTTTGCTATTATGCGAAATAAAACTTGTTTCTTTTACATTTTCACACTACTGATAGAAATAGAACCATCCAAATCGCATCAATACTTTATTTGCAAAAAAATGTAAATAGCACGTCGGCTTGAGTTTCGTGATCAGTTGAGAATAAGCCCAGTGTCATAAAATGCTCTCTCTCTATATTTTATCCATATATTGTGTGTCGTTTTGTCTGTCTGTCTGTCAGTCTGTCTGTCTGTCTGTCTATATATATATATATATATGTATGTTTGTATGTCATTTACTACAGATGGAATCTGCGATAGATTGTCCTTGAAATGAAAAAATATCCTGTGACAACTAGCGGGAGTTAAAAGAAGCAGATTCAGATTGGGGCAGATGTTGTTTATTATATGCATGACGATACACCATATACAAGTCTTTAATACAATTCTGTCGAGCAATATCTAAAGGGTTGGACCAAAGAAGTTCCATATAAGGAAAGTTAGAAAAAACAACATCATTTTCAAATTTAAAATGTGTTGGTGTGTATATAATCAGAAAGTATCCAAACGGTCTGAAAAAAATGGTAAAAGCGTGTATATATCTTTGTATATTTTATGTGATTATTTTTTCAGTGAAAACACATTTGAAACAGGACTAATTGTTTTATTGTTCCTGTTTTATTGGTAAAACATTCGTGAAAATTTGGTATCCTTCTTCTCGGCCTTTTCGAAAAAATAAAATGACCGAAAGGAATGTGAACGTGATTTTAAGATTATAAGGATCTTACATGCCTGCCTGTGTAAGACGGAGTTTTCCCTACCCGAGGGACAGTGTGGAATGGAAAACCGAGCGTTAGCGAGGTTTTTTATCCATGCTGTCCCGAGGGTAGGGAAAACAGCTGTCTTACACAGGCAGACATGTTAGATCATTTTTCTTGCCTATCATGTTCAAAATAGATCGGAGACAAATAGGTTTGGGTATTTCCTGACATTATTTATAAAGTTTATGACGTCACAATGGTATCAGTACTATGTGACGTCACCTTAGTGCACGCTATTTTAGACAAGGTTTTTCCCTAGGGAAAGACAGGAATATCTATCCCCGGCGCGTGCTCGGATAAATGTATACTTTCCCCGCTAGGTAGGCAAGAAAAACATGTATTCAAGTTCATTCTATTCATTATTTATTTGATTGCTGTTGGCGTAGTCCTAGCTAGTTCAATCCATTGCTAATCAATCATAAGTGCAGCAAAATTGGAATTTTGAGAGTCACTCAGACATTTTCAGTTCCAAGACAATGCCTGGTACCGTTGTAAAATTGCATTGTTTTATAAATAAGTGACTTTAATTCAGTTAACAGTCTAGATCTTATTTGGAAAGATGTCGGTGTACTGGCAGAGTTATTTTGTTTTTGTAATGTTTGAATGAAATTCGTGAATATGCAAATGAACAATTTTAAGCATGGTTCTACATAAATTAGTTCTGCACAATTTTATAAACCGAAAGTATTGAAGTAACTTCATTGTTCTGGATAACATAAAATATAGCCTAAACTCGTCATATATGATCGAAAATCTATGTATGAACTATTGGTGTTCATGCGTATAATAAATGAAATTGTCACTATTTTTCTAAAAATGTAATTGTTAAAATGTTGACAAATGAAATAATTCCAATAATGTTTTCAAATCAGACAGAATTTTTAGACATATATCATAATATCTAAAAAAGCACATAGAAATATACATTTTAGTTGGCTATATATTCCAATTTATATGTACATAATTCAAAACGGTGATGAGAAGTTTTAATAAAATCTGCAAAGTAGAAAGTTTTCTGTTTGCAAAAATATTATCGAATATCTTGTGTTTTACTTTGTATACATACTTCCTATTACAATTTTCTCTGAAAAGGTCACATGTCCTACTGAACAGAACATCTTTAAAATACTTCATCTATGTTAAAATAGTTTGGCTATAAATGTATATGCGCATTTTAATACCAAATAAATAATATGTTATGTTACATTTGTGACTAGAAAAGTGGATCTATTGCCGATACGAAAAAAAAACTCCAAATATCCTAAGATCGCGTCTCTCGAATTTACTGTCTCTCGAATTCTCTTGCAAGCGTTTGAAGGCGAAATTACGATATTAAAACATCGTGTTTTTTTAGCGGTTTCGCCTTTGCAGTTGAGAGGGCGAAAAATATCGCGTTTTCGCGCTATCAATATCGTGTTTTCGCATTTTCGCCCTACTTACCACGAAGGCGAAAACACGAAAAGACGATGGCAGATCGAGGGCGAAATCGCGAAAACACGATATTAACAGCGCGAAAACGCGATATTTTTTGCTTCGTGTTTTCGCGTTATAGCATCGTGTTTTCGCGTCAAAGTATCGCGTTTTCGCGTAAAAATATCGTGTTTTCGCGATTTTACCTTAGGACGACAACGCGAAACTGCGATGGCCCCAACGGAACACCGTAAAAAATAGAACTGATTCAATATCAGTCATTGGTTGCAGTTTGGACTGCTACTTTAATACGTTTGTCAGTAGATGTTCATCCAAATCCGGGACCAAACACTCCAGATAATTCTTTCTCCAGTTCATCTTCATCTGTAAACCTTCTCAAAATGGCCTTAGCATAATACATGTAAAAGGTTTTATAATCGAAATTTCGATTGGTTGTAAGTGTATGCAGAATGGGAATCCCGTGCGATCGGGAAAAAATTAAAGGCGGCATATAAATACTGTTCTGCACACCGGACTGGCGTTTTCGGTTATTTTACCCATGCCGGAAAAACCAATCGGACTCTCGTGCTGTTAATGACAGCTAGCGATTCATGCATTGATATATTGTTTATGTAAAATATGAAAAACTCAGGTACCTTGACAGTTTCTCTTCGTTCCTTATAGTATATTTCTCGATTCAAAATACGTTACTTTACGGTAAGAACATACTGTTACGCTACAAACGATAAAAATAAAGTGGAACTTTGTTATTGTGCGTCACTGAAACGTCGTGACGTCACTTCTGCTTACGGACATTAATTTCCCGCGCTTTGCGGACATACTCTTCTATAAGAAAGAGTGCTACAAAGAAAGTATTTCTATTTGCTTTATTTATTCTATTACTTGTAAAATACGGTATGCAAGAAAAATAACCTGTCAGCAATATGCAAGAAATATGCAAGCCTCGTTACCGCCAAATGTGCAGGTGCCCTTGGGACGGATATTTCTATCCGATTCGTAAACACACGACAGATATTATTATTAATCTGACGGTCACATAAAGAAATGCCGCAAGGATCTATGTATGACCTCATCAAAATGGCGGCCAATTTTAAAAATTTGACGTTGCGTATCTTAAAGACGCGCCACAAAATAACTGTATTTTTTTTTGTAGTTCCATGATGGTAATTATAACTATATGCTTTGCATGAAGAAAATGAGAAATAACAAGTATCTAGTTACAAATTGACAGTGACATATATATAGCCAAGACTGTGTGTTTAATGTCTAAATATATTATTAAATTAATGTAGTAGTATTCACAGTACTTGATGTATTAAGGTGAGTTTAGACCACTCGTTTCTACAGTGGGAGGAAAAAGTAGGACACTAGGTCGTGGGGGGGGGGACTTTAAAAGTAACTTAAGGTAATTCTGCACGGTTTTTTTTTCGATATAGAATTTGATTTAACCCTGCTTTTTCAAAACTTCAGAATATACTCAGAAAACTCGGCAAATAAAGAAGACTATAAGATTCTTTCACTGGTTGTAGGTGCTGCCGGATATTCCCATCGGCACCTACAGCCAGTGATAGAATCTTTTTTTTACATGCCATTTACAAGAATCAATAGTAAAGATAAAAAGAAACGAATGACTTCCTTTATATCATTTTTTCTAATAGTAGCGTATGTATACAAAGCGCGGAAATCAACGTCCGTAAACAGGAAAGACGTCATGACGTTTCAAGGACAAATGACGATGTTTAGTTCCGGTTTTGTTTTATAATTTGCAACGTAACGTTATGTAATTTTTATAAAAAAACGTTTTTTGGATCGAGAAAGATACTATGACGAGCAAACAGGAACTATCAAGGTATTTAAATTTTATCTCGTTTTATGTAGTAAGATATAGTGCATAAATTTTCTACAAAAATGTAGTTCTTTACACGTCCTTTAACGCACGAGGGTCATGTGAAATTCCCGGAAAACCCAGTCTGGTATGCATGAAAGGGTCGTGCACTCGATTTTTTGCTGGACTGGTATGAAAAATTTGGATCTTACACACTGTTTTTATAACGGGAGTCTATAGACCTTTTACGGTGCTATTGGTTGAGCTGATGTTTTACCAGATGTTTTGATTCTAATGCGCATGTGCTCGTTACGTGTGGCAAAAGAACGCTCAACAATAAGTAGACCTACATAAAATCATCATTATATTACGAATTGTTTTCCACAATAAAGATGATTTTAATCAAACAATTTATTAAACAGAATGCTTTGATTAAAGATAGGTATGTTATTAATCATATCTTACCTGAGAAGCCGGCTTTATTCTTATTTTCGTCAGAAAAGAACAAGCATTGCCCAGTCTATTTCCACACGCAATACAAATATAAGACTTGTTCCGTACATTTAAAAATGTCATATGTTCTTTCATTTTATCTGTAAAAGGAGTTTTTTTCTTCAAACTTCAAATAGCTGTTGTATATATTTTTCTCCGACTTGAATGACATCTATGATGAATTCTTAGGGGACGCGGCTCTTTGTGACTGAAGTTGCTGTTTTAAGTAAAAAACCGGAAATTATTACTGAACTATTATGCAACTGACATGATAAAACATAAGTCACTTTGGAGATCAAGACCATAACATTATTTCGAGGATGTCACCTAATTAGACCAGATCATAAAAGTTACTGAAGCTAGGTCTTCATATAAGCTTGCGATACACTGAATTTTGTGACAATCTGGACTAAAGTAATTGGCGGGAAACTCCTTTTTGTAACATCAATACTGGATCTATCCCAAATAGCCTCTAAGCTAGGTCTCCTGATATGCTTGCTGTACAAGTTTGATCGGAACAGGTGATTCCAAACCGGAGTTATTGACAAAAGGAAGTCATTTATTCTATTTTTAGTTACACCGACTTGACCCCAGCGGCCACAAATACAGCCCCAGTCTAGTTTGGTGGCGATATGTCAACAATCTATGTTCGATTTGCATGTGACCTCGCTTCATATTACTTTCGATGACAATATATCGATCTGAACTAAAGTTATTAACTGTAACCCCCCCCCCCCCCCCCCCTCCCCCCTGCTTGACCACGCTCACCCATTCGTTCGCTGGACTGAACGCTACAAACCAATTTTATAACCAGCGTTTTAAAGAAAACCTCAAGAACATAGTTACAGTATTGACAAAACGTGTCAGCATGCTAGTCTGTAACTAACGAAAAGGAACTCTGGAAAATCTCATTGGAACGCCATATAACTTTGGTTTCTTCGAAACCCTTATATCTTTCCTTTCAAATCAGTAAAAACAGCCCAGTGTATACATGTATATACAGTCTGAATATCTGAATGTTTATACACTAAACAGATTATGAAATATTACAATACTAACACTCATTCTATTTCAACATTTATACCTTTTAAGAAGTTTAGAAATATACTTAGTATCGGTGATAGAATTAAATAAAATGCAATTCAAATAGAATGTAGTTAATTATCCAAAAGTTTTCAATAAAAAAAGAAAAACAACATATTTTTATTCAGACGCTGGAGCCTGATGGCCATAAAATACAGCGCATTCTGTACTGTCATCCCGGAAATGACGTCACAGGTATAGTGTCACGATCAGAGAAAATTGTTAACGCTTGTGAAAAGGTAAGGGCTAATCTGATATTTTTTGTTAATTCATAATTTTCATCATATAACATCCTACACAGTCTGCATGAATATGAATAACTTAAGCCTTTACCACTCACGATTAAACTCAGTTGAAAGTACACGTATGTAAGAAAGTCAAACGTTTAATGTCAAAGCACGTGCTTCCGTCTAGTGTTGCTTTTATTAAAATCCATACAGGTAATGACTAATTTCCAAGATACAATATAAAACTTTAAAGATACAGTGTTTTTGGGTTTTTTTTGTTTTGTTTTTTTTAAATTGACAAGCGACAATAAATAGAGTACTAATTACTCTTGAAAAAGATAGAGATAAAATTTAGTGCATGTTCATTGCCTTTACTTCAATTTCAAGTTCATTGCCTGTACTTAAGGTTCAAGTTACTTGATATTTCTAGTCCAAGACAGAAGTTTAGCATGAAAGCCATATTATCACAGGAGTGAAATAATGTCATTAACAAATATATGCCAAGTTGATCGTAGCCCGAAGACTATTATCTTCTTCTAGAGCCATTATCACTTAATGGCACCGCTCTCCCATGCAATAACCTGTTTATTACAGGTTCACCTATAATTCAGCAAGAAAAGTGCAGTAGATATATGCCATGCATTTACTAAAAACATAATCATATTCAGCCTATATAGGCCAGCAGTTTCGAATATTCAAAACTGTTTAAAAAATCAAATACCTTTACAGATGTCCTCTATTTGCTTATAGTATCGTCTTTATTTAAAATTAGTGTTTTCACAAAAAGACGCATCACATAAGATAATAAAACCGAACTTTTATGTCTATGAAACGTCACGACGTAAATTTCCTGCGCTAACGTCAAAAAATGGAGCCAATCACGACAATGTAATAATACATCAAGCAATGTTATAACAGAAGAATTTCCAGCATGAATTTGTTACTATTTATAGGTACACATGTAATAAACTAGTGTAACACCAAAATTATGTAATGGCTTTAATTTACTCCTTCCGCAACGTCAAACACGTGATAATTCATGTATTTATCAAATCTTGTTCGGGACACTGGAACTTTCTGAGATATTTCTTGCAACCAAGTGGCAAGAACTTTTTCTTAAATGGGAAAGAGGTTTCGTGTGTGTCGGTGCTTTACAGCAGACACTTTAAAGAACCGGGCTGTCATTCACAACGTGCAAGGCTATGTCAGCCGGGCTTGCTTTCACTGTTCCGAGACTTTCTCTCTCTGACCCTCTGGTTAAAAGCACTGGAAGACGATGAATTTCGCGCCCTTGAGTGGCTGCGGTATGTATGTAAGTAAAGGACCTTTGCACGTGTTAATCATGGAAAGAGTGCTATATAAATTTGGTATAACATATTATGCTCAAGTATATACTATGAAATATTCTTCAAATTTTCTTGTGTTTGTAACAGTTGTTGGCCGGGGAGGTGTACCACTACCATGGAAAGTTCATACTGAAGAACGCTCACGAAGGAGGGAGACACGTGTGGCATCAAGACTACGGGTAGGTTGACTCACAAAACACGATCGTGAAACATCGGGTATTTTCGTATCTTCCGTATAATACGCTATTGCGTAGCATAAAAGCCGAGGAGAACAGATTGTCATAAAAGATACCGTTCCTGAATCTCATTATCACAAGACGAGTCTTATTTTCAACCTCTGAAAACACACCAATGTTACAATGGAGTAGTAATTTATTTAAAATATTTTGACTTTTAAATTATATAACCAAAGCTTAATACCTCTACGATATGTTTGATATCTTCTTTAAGATACTGGTATAAACAGAACCTGTTTCCGGATATGATAACAGTTTGGATACCTTTGGATAAAGCTACTAGAAATAACAGCTGTCTTCAGGTTAGTTGGATTTCATGAAAAGGACATTCCCAGGTTAGTTAGTTCCCTTTATCAACCAAAGAGCTATAAAAATGAATAGATCGGCAACTTGAAAGGCATATAGAGCAAATCTCGCCAAAATAACCTGACAATTAAATGAGATCTCGTTTACCGGAAGTGACGCGTTATCAATGAAGGTAAAATTGGTTTTGTTATACGAGTAAATAAAGATGTCTGTTGTGCAAAAACATTTACCGGCACATGTCGAAAAATAAACTGAAAGATACACTCACTTTTGGAATACTTTACAATACTTTACACAACCCTCTATAGAATATACACATATAGAAGAATCTATTATATTTTCCATTGGGATATCGGGGAAGGAAACTAGTTAAATTGAAAAGTTTAAGACAGATTTAAGGTAAATGCGATACTTTTTGTTCTTAATCAAAATTACTTTTAGACTCCTGTTAGTATATGACGAGCCCCCAGTTATTCATTTCAGACATGAAACTCTAGACTGCAGTACGAAAGAAAAGTTACTCGGCGTTACTATTGAAAATGATTTGTCTTGGAATACACATGTTGATAATATTTTGAAAAAGTGCAATTCACTTTTATACCTGTTGTCTCGCATCAAAGTATATCTTTCTGTACATATGAGGAAAATGTTCTATAACTCTTACATACTGCCTCACTTCGATTACTGTTGTGTAATACGGGGAAGCTGTTCTAATTCATTAGAAGACAAAATTGTTAAGTTTCAAAAAAGAGCAGCCGCCTAATTCTTGATAAAGACTTCGATACCCCTTCTGCTGAATTATTTCGAGAATTAAACTGGATGACTTTTCCGGAGCGGGTAATATTTCAAAAAGCAGTTTTAATGTACAAAAGTCTAAACGATCAAGCACCTATTTACCTCAGAAATTCATTTAAATTTAGCTGTGATATACATGACATACATGCTCGAACTTTGAGGTCAGATTCTAATTTGCAGCTTTACCTTCCTCGACCGAAAACTGAATTATTTAAAAAAAGTTTTACATATTCTGGTGCTACTGTCTGGAATTCCTTACCAAGTCATATAAAAAGAGCATCATCAGTAGGGCAATTCAAATCACTATACATAGCTTGGCACAACACACAATCATAATACTTAATATTTATAATATTGCACTTCGTATAGTTCTAGTATAAACAAAATACTGGTATTAAATGCACTTGTCTGTCAATGTACCATGTAAATATTTTAGATGTATATGTTATGTATTGTTTTGAGGGCCTCATGGAAGATTGATGCTGTTCGTCAAATGAGTTTTCCTCGTTAAATAAAGGCTTTATTATTATTATCATTATTATTATTATTATTATTATTATACTCCTTAAAGACAGTCAGAACTCTCGAACTCCCTCTATGACGGTCCAAAATTATTTAATTTATGGTTCTCTTACAGCTCTCCTGTTGGTCATCCAGCTTACTGAGCGATTATCTACTTGTGTTTCACTTGACCACCCTCTTATTTTGTTAAATCTTGCACCTTTTTGCTTTATATAAATGGACTGTTCATGAAATAATAACATTGTTAAATTACGTTCGCCATTTGCATTTTTTTTGTATTACCATGTGCAATAAGCAATACAATATTATAAATGTACACAATCGTTGCACACATTTTAACTGATGTCAAAGCAGTGGTAAGATTGATATGATTTCGGGTACACATTATTTACTGGGCTCTAACTCGTTTACTCATACAAGAGCAGAGATATATCTACAGTTCCATTTCAGTTGCTGAAAGGTTCTCAGAAATGTGGACGTATAGACCACGGAGCTGGTTCAGGTACCATGCAATCAGAGGCCGACCCAGAACGTATTGAACAGCTTAAAAAGGTCTGCCCACATCTATACTGTGAGATGGAGCCGGGTCAGTAAAGGAAAAAAAATAACTATGAAACAAATAAAATGTTAGAAATAAATCATCTGATGGTTAAGGTAGTGGAAACGTGATGCCAATCGGCATTTTACGTGCGATTACGTATTCTCCGCAAGCTATTTCGGCATTCTCGGTTCGTTTCCATTACAACCGGAGCACGCCGAAGTCGCTAGAACAAGTAATCGAACGGAAAAGGTCGATTGTCTTTGCGGGATCATAACTTTAAGGGAAAATTACTTATATGTTTGATATATCTTTAAATGTAACATAGATAGCTTACTTTTCCATTGCACTGATATAACATAGACAGGATTATGATTGACAAACGGTGTTCACTCAACAATTTATCTCTATAAACAGATTGTTTTGTTGTGGGTTTTTTGGTGAGTGGGGGCGGTGAACGTCGCACCGACACATAAACAGATTGTTTCCCTTGTGTAAAGAGGACTTAGGGTAAGTCTCTACATAGTGGATTTAAAAACAAGAGATGTCGGAGGACAATGAATAAATGTCTGCGCCCTCGTGAAATTATTGAGCCCGACGTATAACCGCCCATCGTGCATAAATAGTGTTAAAACTCTCTTCTGCTATAAATTATTTCTTAAACAATTCATTTTTCTGACGTCACAATTATTACACGCCAAAAAATCGCGATGCAGTGCAACCGAGTATACATTACCTAGCATGTTAGTGCATTTACCTTACCTGTATTTGTAGAAATGACGGAGAAAAACGTATCCTCCGTGAAGCGGTATAACTGAAAAATAGCAACATTTTTATCAACAGGTGGAAATACGTTGTTTACTTGCCCTGCGCCTGCTTAATTTTGCCCTCGCAACCTTCCGTATGCTAAACCCCATCCAGAAGAAAACATATTTGGCGATCAATTTGCCAGAAAAATATTTTTCGGCGAAAAACCGAATGGGATACATATGTTGTGCATGGGCTACATATGTGATGCATAAGATTTTTTAGAACTCCACAGATCTTGAGCTTAAATGGTACCTGGATAACGAAACGAACAGGAAATACGTGCCAAGTATATGTCACATACATATATATATTTGTATGAAAGGGATAAACGAGCACAGCTTTAAGCTTATATTAGATGTTGTAGAACATTTCCACTAAGGAGTCTACGCATCTCTCCTAAATCCGAAGGGGTTTAATGTGTTGCTTATGTGTGTTGACCTGTGAATGTCGGAAATATGCATGTTTAGTTTGGTGTATAGTATATTTGTTGCCGATACGGTCTGCGTAATTATATGTTCTTGAACCTAGAGTTCTTTTCATGTTTGCTTTACCCGTTCATGTGCGCCTCTATATATATATCTTCGGCGGTATTTTGCATCGTTAACTGTGGAAATTGTTTGTCCGTGAACTGAGTTATGGAGCAAAATATCTGTCTCGGGCAACGCACTCAAAAATAAAATGTAATAAATACTTTACGGTCAGGGTGTTTCAGGAGGTATGTTGGTTTGCCCGATACAGAACTACTGGCCCAGGCTTAGTCCTGGCTTCCAAAACTCTAAATGCCGCTTTTTCATATTTTTTTATAGTTGCGGCTTTTCCTGGCTTCCAAAACTCTAAATGCCGCTTTTTCATATATATATATTTTTATAGTTGCGGCTTTAGAGAGCACTCACGTCCAAATCAAGCATAAACTGGTGCGCTGAAGTATCTTAAGCTCCAGTCCAAATCAAGCATAAACGGGTGCGCTGAAGTATCTTAAGCTAGCCCAGGCTCTCCACTACATGTACATATGATATTGTGGACCTGGCACTTACTTGTGTAAAACTACGTTGTTACATGTATACCGCAACTCCACATTCTATGCCTATCATAGTGTGTGGAAATATAGGAGTGGGGATATCCTGCAAGGTACTCAGTCATATAATCAGAACATAGCTGCGTCTGGTAGGTAACTTAATCAAATTAAGGGCCCAGGACATATTTCATAATTTAATGACCATGCTCAGTTATAATCACACAATTTTTGACCGAGTGCCTTGCAATATATCCTCCCTCCTATATTGCCACAAACTATATAGGTCTAGCTTGCGAAGTTACTGCGTAGTACAACACAAGTAAGTGCCAGGTCCACAATATCTTATGTATTGGAGCGGCCGGGCCAATAGTTCTGTATCGGGCAAACCAAAATTACCTCCAGAATTGAAATCCCAGATCCAAAAGTATTTATTACATTTTATTTACGAGTGCGTTGCCCGAGACACAGATATTTGGCTCTATAACCCAGTTCACGTACATGATTCAAAGACAGACAATTTCCACAGTTCACGATGCAAAATACCGCCGAAGATGTATATAGAGGCGCACATGAACGGGTAAAACAAGCACGAAAAGAATACTGGGTTCAATAACATATAATTACGCAGACCGTATCGGCAGCTAATATGCTATACACCAAACTATACATGCATATTTCCGACATTCACAGGTCAACACACATAAGAAACCAACGGAAAACAGGCAAATATTTAATGAATGTCGTCAAGGTTGTACTTTAAAATCCTTGGTAACGTGTTAGAATTGAAATATTATATCTCATTTAGTGATTTGCTCTTGAATAAAATCATTGTTTATCGTTCAAATGCGTATATGAAACCGAGCCTGCAACATTTTCGTTTTTGTCGTGTTGAGCGACCTGTGGAGTTTCCACTTTTTTTATTTTATTATCACAGCAACGTTGTCTGTGCCGTAAAAAGTCTCCCCGTACATTCAATCAGGGCTGTTATATTTCGATCTTCTCAGATCGTTCAGCACGATTTTTATGTCGTATTATGGGTACTGTTTAGTTTATCAGCTGGAACATTTCGGCCTGGGTGGTTCCAATACTCCCGCTTTCATAGCTTTGGGTATTGTATAATCACCCCTTGGATATGGTGCCTGCTTTTTAATTTTGATTTTTGGCAGTTCCTGTGATATGTAGGCTCCATAACCTCAGATCCCCTTTCTAAATTCCAGTTTGTTTAGTTCTGCCCATTGTTTTCTCGTTTAGGGCAAACCCATTATTTTAACTGGGGACCATACGCCGCTTTTCATGGAATAACACGCTAGTGTATCATTGAAGGTTCTATGTGCCCCGCCGTATGTATACATCTGCGGATGTTTCTAAATTGATTGTTGTACTTGTAGCATGTGTACATGTTGAGTTCTGCTCAACCCGGGGCTAGAGGGCGTGGACGGTAGCATGCATTTCCACTACCGTTCATGAACAGGCTCGATCAAACCGAGCTTGCAACATTTTCGTTTTTGTCGTGTTGAGCGACCTGTGGAGTTTCCACATTTTCCATTTTATTATATCGTTCGGGCTGCGCCCTCGTGATATAATTCTTTCGCGTCTGAACTCCAAACTGATTTTATTCAGCAACAAATCACTAAATGAGATATATTATTTATTAAACAATTCATTTTTCTGACGTCACAATGATTACGTGAAAGCGTTAAACGGCATAGCGGCGCGCTGGAAAAGAAACCAGCAGAAAACAGGCAATTATTTAATTGATGTCGTCAAGGATGTACTTTAAAATCCTTGGTAATGTGTAAGAATCGAAATAATATATCTCATATAGTGATTTGCTCTTGAATAAAATCATTGTTTGTCGTTCAGATGCGTGTTATTATATCACTCGGGCTGCGCCCTCGTGATATAATTCCTTTGCATCTGAACTCCAAACAATAATTTTATTCAGCGACAAATCTCTAAATGAGATATATAATTTCTTAAATCCATTCCCACCAGTGGTTACTGAGATACCAGGTTACATACAAAAACTTAACCAAATCGGGACTCGGACGCCGACGCAGACGCAGACGCTGACGCATGGGCGAGTCCAATAGCTCTACATTATATTCTTTGGATATACTAAAATCAGTTTGAATTCTGTTTGAGAAATTTGGTATTGATACTGATTGGATTTAAAATTGACCAGGACAGGATTTGGACTATTCTTGCTTTTTATACGCCCGTCTCTGAAAGAGCGGGCCGTATTATGTGAACACCGGCGGCGGGCGGTCGGCGTCCAAAGCATGTCCGCTCTCTAACTCGAACAGTTTTCATTCGATCTTCACCAAACTTGCTGACAATGTTTGTGGGCATAATATCTCG
The DNA here is from genome assembly GCF_021730395.1 of Mercenaria mercenaria. Taxonomy (NCBI): domain Eukaryota; kingdom Metazoa; phylum Mollusca; class Bivalvia; order Venerida; family Veneridae; genus Mercenaria; species Mercenaria mercenaria. Next base: position 53,349,309 of record NC_069365.1, read on the forward strand.
GCCAAGTTCGATAACCAGTCAAATCGCTCCAGGCACTCTTGGATTATGGCCCTTGAATTACTCGAAAAACTGCGAATTTAGCCTTGTCCGCTCTCTAAGTCGAACAGTTTTCATCCGATCTTCACCAAACTTGCTGACAATGTTTGTGGGCATAATATCTCGGCCAAGTTCGATAACCAGCCAAATCGCCCCAGGCACTCTTGGATTATGGCCCTTGAATTACTCGAAAAACTGCGAATTTAGCCTTGTCCGCTCTCTAAGTCGAACAGTTTTCATCCGATCTTCACCAAACTTGCTGACAATGTTTGTGGGCATAATATCTCGGCCAAGTTCGATAACCACCCAAATCGCCCCAGGCACTCTTGGATTATGGCCCTTGAATTAGGCCAAGTTCGATGACGGGCGTATTTTGTGACAGTCTGGTACTCTTATTAGAATAGACTTTACATGTAGTTAATATTTTTAATTAGTTACTTTTGATAATAAACTTTTTTATTGTTAATAGTTGCTGGTTTGTTTTTCTAATACCTTTAGTATTTTAAGACATAAGCAGTCGTTACCATTAGACGTAACAATGAATATATAAGTACCAAGTCGATTACCCCCTCTCAGACGTCAATATATACGTTTTTACTATTCTCCCAACAATAACTTCTTTGAAGACACGATGAATATATTGAATATGTAAGTACGTACCAAGTTCGTTACCCCCTCTCTCAGAGGTCAACGTATAGGTTCTTACGGCACGATGAATATTAAGTATCAAGTCGATTACCCCTCTCCCAGAGACCAATATATAGGTTCTTACTATTCTCTCGACAATACCGGTTTTGAAGACACGTTAAATGTGTCAGTACCAAGTCGATTATCCTTTCTCAGAGGTCAGCATATAAATTTGTGTGTATAGAGAGGTGTCGGTACAATATATAATGAACAAAACTAACCAAAAGGTACGTCACAACTCACAGTCGTGTTTTAATATATAAGTATCAAGCCAGTTGTCCCAACTCAGATGTCAACATATATGCCTTTTTACTCTTTCCCAATGAAAGTAGAGACATTTCGTAATCATGAAATTTAGAAAAATGATGGGCCGGAGCGGTTTTTTTTTCTTTTTTTTTTTTTTCTAAAATTTATTTAAATTTGTGCCTGCGTGGGTGCCGCGCGTGTATTTTAAAGTTGAGTAGGGAAAATTCCAGCTGATAAGTTAAGATACGTACGTGAGATTATTGCTTAAAAACAACAACAAAAGAAAAAAAACGAGCAAAACAGCTAAATGAAATAATATTTTGATTGATTCAAAGATTCAAATATGATACGTTGAACCAATTACGGAAGTTTTCAATTCATTGACGACGTTTAGCATCCTAACTATAAATGGAAAGACCACATTTGTATGCTTATACATGTTTTTTTCGCCGAGTTTTCCTTGCATAAAGTATTTGGCTCATGGAGTCTCTATCAGTGAATGGAATGTCAATTCAAAGTTTTATTTATTAACTTGCGCACCTCGTGTGATCCGACCGAGCAAAATCCACTCGAACCGAATACAGAATCCCAGATCAAGCCACTGGCGCCAGATCAGAAAGAAAATGCCTCTGTACATATTATACCCTACCCCTAGGTATTCTATAAGAACCATGGTCGTGAACGGGAAAATATACTAACCCGTTTCAATCGCGCATTTCATACCTAAAACACGCAGTTGGGTAAATGTGTACTATGGATATCAAACAGGTGGTAATTTATCTTCTATTGTGTACCGGTCACATTTTTCAATACATCTTATCTTAGAAAAACAACGCGTAGTTTATAGTAATTTCAACATTACACAAAAAACTTGCTTGAACTTCCCTGGTGAAGTTCCGTTCTAGATTACAAAACCATTCTGATTGGCTGTTGTAAAAATGTATGTCAATCGTCATTTTACTACACGTGTTCGCTAAAATGTGAAAATGCAGCAAAATGTGCAAAATGAATAAAATATACAGAACAGACGCAGACCAATGTACGATTTCAAATTAAAGATCATATACAAGATGAATTTCATTCATCATTTCGAGTTTTAGTGTAAAATTTTGATTTTTTTAAAATCTGTTTTTGTTTGTTTACGTTTCGCCAAACATGTGCGCACTGCCGTGACCTCTAGACCGGATGTTCATTAGGGAAGTTCAAGCAAGTTTTTTCAGTAACGTTGACGAAAGCATAAAATATGTTGATAATCTCAGCAATATGGAATATTGAGACAATGTGACTGGTGCACGATGGAAGATAAATTATCGCTTGTTCAATATACTAGGTACCCATTCACCGAACTGCGCGTTTAAGTTGAGAAATGTACGATTGAAACGGGTTAGTGCACTTTCCCGTTCATGACCATGGTTCTTATAGAATACCTAGGGGTAGGGTATAACATGTACAGAGGCATTTTCTTTCTGATCTGGCGCCAGTGGATCAAGCTACAGTTATAATAACCCTATTATATGCCTATTATTCACCCTACTAATATATGTTTAGAGGCTCTACCAATATATACCTAAACACCTTACTAATATACGCCTAGAGGTAATCTACCAGTATATACCTAAACGCCTTTCTAATATACGCCTACAGGAATCATAGTCTACCAATATATTCCTAAACGCCTTACTAATATACGCCTAGAGGTAATCTACCAATATATACCTAAACGCCTTTCTAATAAACGCCTAGAGGTTTTCTACCAATATATACCTAAACGCCTTTCTAATAAACGCCTAGAGATTTTCTACCAATTGTACCTAAACGCCTTACTAATATACGCCTATAGTAGCAATCTACCAATATATACCTAAACGCCTTACTAATATACGCCTAGAGGTAATCTACCAATATATACCTATACGCCTTTCTTATAAACGCCTAGAGGTTTTCTACCAATTGTACCTAAACGCCTAACTAATAAAAGCCTAGTGGTAATCTACCAATATATACCTAAACGCTTTACTAATATACGCCTAGAGGTTTTCTACCAATATATACCTAAACGCCTTTCTAATAAACGCCTAGAGGAATTCTACCAATATATACATTTTCATAACTTTGCTTAACCCTGGACTATTTTTTATCAAATTTGTATAAATTTATGACGTTTCGACGCCACGACGCCATCCAAAATATACATAATTTTCAAGATGGCGCGATTGACGTCAGATCAACGCATTTTTATAGTCAAACATTATTATGAAACAAAATGTGTAATTTTAGCGGCCTTGGTCAGTAGCGGATGCTCCAAAAGCAGGTCGGCCGAGGTCCAGTAGTAGCGACGAAAACGTGAGTTCGCTTCGGGAAATGCTCTTGAATAGCACAGAAAAGTCGGTGAGACGTTCTTCCTCAGAGACTGGAATTCCTAAAACTTGTGTTCTTGACATAATAAGGAAGGACCTTAAATTTTTTTCCTGATAAAATTCAGATTATGCAGAGTTTAAATATCAAAGACTTGATTTTTGTCGCTGGGCAGTTGACGTTGCCGACAATTACGCTTACGCATTTCATGATGTTTGGTTTACAGACGAGTCGCATTTCCTGCTGTCTGGCCTTGTATGGAAACAAAACATGAGATTCTGGTCAAATGAACAGCCTCGTTTAACAGAGAGACCATTGCATAGTGAGAAATTAACGGTCTTGGGCCAGTTGTTCGAAACTTTAACCGGCTGTTAAACAAACCGCTTGTTAAATTTTGATTCAAAACACTAGTCTTGGTGGGAAACACTAGTATGATGTTTTGATTTTATTGTAAAGAGTTCTCAAATTTCATAATTCTTAACTCATACTTTTGTTTTTTCTAAGTCTTCTAAAATGTCGAAAACTAACCCTAAAAGTTAATCAACCGTTAGCTTTATCCCCTGTTAAAGTTTCGAACAACTGGGCCCTGGTGTACTATGTCGTCGGTCCATATGTGTTAAAGGACACTGTGAATTCACAACGGTACCTGTCGTTTTTGAAAAACAAGTTTGTTCTAGCGCTTCGAAAGCGAGCGGAAAATATGCAAAATGTCTGGTTCGTGCAGGATGGTGCGACGGCACATACATCTAATATTGTATTACATTATCTTCATGAAACCATCGGCGATAAGGTGATTTCCCGACGATTCCCTGAAGTGAAGGATTGTGGACAATCTTGGCCCGCACGCAGTCCTGATTTGATAATGAAAGTGTTACCTTTCCTTTCGGACACCCTGTACCTAAACGCCCTACTATTATATACCTATAGGGTCTACCAATATAGATGTACTTCAAGTACACCCTTAGACCTTGTACAAATAAAAAGAGAAAACTCGCAAAACACGCAAATAACGTTTTTAAGCCAGCGTTTACCTGTGTATTATTTGTAAAGGGATTCATATAAAATTTCAGTTTTTTTTCAATGACAAGAAAAGGTCAAGTTAGTGCGATTGATACTTTTCATCCACCAGTTTTACAGCGGTTCACATTTCAAGCTACTTGAACTTTACATAAATGAATTCTGATCCTGATTCTGATTATGCGGAATGTTCTCAGTCGGACAAGGCAGATACACACATATATAAACGCATTTAATGGACTGATGAATATTAATAAACAATAATCTCGGTATAAGTTACAAACAAGCTAAGTGATCATCATGGTAGCAAAAACAGGCGTGTGAGTTACTACGGTCTGAAAGACCTTAAAATAAACAAGTTAGTATGACGGTTCGCAGTAGGGATGCGACTGACTTTGCTGATTGCGAGATAGCTCGTTTCGAACATCATCACTAAGGAATACTTGCTCCATATAAATTATTTCTTTTGGATACAAACGTTTTTTACGAAGCTTAAGGCCTTCAATGATCTGTTTAATCTGTCCTTCATCCGTTACCTTCCGTCCTATCTGGAACATGGCCTGTCGTTTAGCTAGAACTTCCTTTTGATATCGAAATCTTTCTTCAGCATAGTTCGCAATATAAACTCCATACATATGCGTAATTATTTGCAGTATGTTCCCTTTGGCAAACCCTAGAGCGACATGGATATCTTTTGTTGTGCTGAAGAAACCATCTTCAATAAACAGATCCCTGTACGGAAAATCTGTCAGTCCTCTGTAAAGATTCTCTGTGTAAAGAGTTGGTTTTAATATATCCAACGCCTCATCTATCATATTTCCAGCTTTCAGAAAAATGTCTCTCACTTCTCGGTTTCTATTTTTGTGAAGCGTACATCTTAGTTCTTTATTTAAACGGAACGGGAAGTTACTGTTCTGGAGGTCTTCGATTAAAAGTCGTTTATCAATATGACATAACCTGGAATACATGCTTATCCAGGTAATGGCTGCGAACCTACCAGGGTTTCTTGGACTCACTCGTGTCGCTTTATCCCACGCAGCTTTGGAACATCGAAATATGTCAAGTTTGTATGAGATATGTTGTAATGCATCATGGGATCGGTAGAAAAAGCTCTCTTCATATACTGAAAAATGTACAATTAGAGTATAAAGTAAATAAACTACGTATTTATCAATTCATCACATCACTACAGGATAAATAGAACTCTGCATATGCTATACGACCATGTTGCTAACGCATCTCTTTATTTATGTAAACATTTCCTAATGGAGAAGAGTTCATATAAGTTTCTGTAAACTTGTTTTCTAATCCATTCATATACAAAATTCATGTATATTGTTATATGTGCAGTTTTCGAAATAAATACTGTTTAAACCAACTAGAAAGCAATGCCGTGTCAAGCAAAACTACTCGAAATTATTTGTAGAACTCAGTCCATGGAATAAGTATTACGCACGGTTCTGTGCTCACTGGGTGCAAAGATTTATTAAGGTGGCATGCCATCTTTAATGATTAGCTGGATAGTTCTCTAGCTATAATTATTCAATGTAGCGGTAGTTATGAGAATCGACAAGTTTAGTGGCATTACGTATCTCTGGGGAGTTTGATGGAGAATACGTAATCTCATTCCCTTTAGGTTACAACACACTAAATAGCTGTTCTTCTTTATTCTATATAAAATTGACATATTTCCGATGGCTGCAGCACCCATTTTAAATGTCTGTAACTTACATTTTCTCGAAGAATATTCTCAGTGCTTAATAAAAATCAAAAGAAAAGTGGGTTCATGTTTGATGCAAGAAAAATATTTTCATCAAACACACAAACTGCAAATTCAGCTAAAAAATGAGACCTCAAATTGTAGTGGGGGTGTATGACCTAAGATTCCATGACAAATTCTGTCATGCAATCATTTCATTATGAAAATGCTTTCAATGTCAAGCAGAGATCTGTCATGTGATTTCAGCAAACAAATGCAAAGAAAATAAGGAAAGTAGCTCTACAGAGCAAAATAAACCTGAGGACTATTTGAATCCGCCATTATATGCGACTACCATTTTATTGTATTGTCACCTGGATGTTTGGCGTGTTATTTCAATTTCAAATATAACAAGAATTTGTAACAGAGTTACCAACGTCCCCAGCCTAAGGACATTTTTTCACAAAACATACTGCATGTCAATTAATAAATACAGAATCTTCTAAATAATAGGTAACATACTAACAATGTATGCGAGCCATAACAATGTATGCGAGTCATAACTATATAGCATATCATTCCTGAAGACATTATGAAATTTGAAAATGTCTGGAAATCTATAATAAGTGAATACTTTCAAATGTTAATGATTTAATTTTAATTTAATTTTAAATTGGTAAGGAAAAATAAATAAAAACATAATGAACTATTAACAAAACGCGATAACTGTGGCCTTTATTTACTAATACCGGATCAACCCATAACAATGAAATAGGGAATCAGGTGTACACATTCTATTACAAATATCGTATTTCGCAAAACCAATGTAAGTAGCGGCGTGGTCTAGTGGTTAGCACGTCTAATTTGTAAGCTGACGGTGCTAGTTCGAATACAGTACGAGCTGTTTTTATTTTTCCAGCATGTTTTTACCTGAAGAAAGAATATATGTCAAGTTATTTGTATCATGATTTGCACTTATACAGAGTACTTATTGACATTTTTCTCTGGACCTAATATTAGAATAGATATTGAATCTATTAACATACAAAACTCTTGCGAGGAAAATGAAAACAATGTTTAACCGATCGTTAAAAAAAAACATTATGAATAAGTAAAAGTAATTAAAAAAGAAGGGCTCGAACCTACACCATACAAACATGAAAAAAGAATAGAGGTCCGACACACTGTCCACTAGACTACAAATCTGTTATGTAGTTATGGAATAATGAGAAACGTGCGTTCCAACGTAAGTCATGTCTCAACGATATCATGTGACAACTTCTCGACGATGGCTGGTAACGGTATCGCTCAGTATGACACGGCCGAGATAATTTTCATATATAATAATTACATTGATTACATTTACTTGTGTCTTTGCATTAACATGTATTCAGATTCTAAAAGTAATCGCACGAATTGATTAAAACATTTAGATTTTAAAAACATTCGTCCGTAATTGAGTAAAGAGAAGTATTTTGCTATTTCCAGAATAAAAATTTATATAACACGTTTTCAAAAACAATAGTTATAGACCGTCAATGATAGATGAAATGCAATGCCAGTTTTAACCTCCGAAATATATCTCTGCAACTGCTTTCTCAAAAACACTCAATATTTATTTGATATCATGTTCCTCACTCTAATCGATGATGTTACAAACTCTAAACGAAGACACAGGCAAGCGTTACTGACACTCATCGAAGTATTGAATATTTGAGTAAAACATACCAGCATTGAAAATTCTTTTTTTTTTTTTTTTTTTTTTTTTTTTTGGGTTTAACGCCGTTTTTTAACAGTATTTCAGTCATGTAACGGCGGGCAGTTAACCTAACTAGTGTTCCTGGATTCTGTACCAGTACAAACCTGTTCTCCGCAAGTAACTGCCAACTTCCCCACATGAATCAGAGGTGGAGGACTAATGATTTCAGACACAATGTTGAAAATTCAGATTCTGTTCAAAGTGTGTAATAGTTTATTTTGATCCCGTTTTTCCATTAAACGGTTTCCCTAAGATATCTTAGTCAAAATGAAAGCAACGTGTACAGTGGCACAGAGTTGACTGATACTATTTGCGTGCGTACATCTTAATTATACTAAAAATTTGTGAAAAGATGAAGCACAGAACGAAACTAAGCAATACAAAGTGAGCAAGTAATAGTTAATACGTTTACACGTACTTACTAATATATTTCACGTAATAAGTATTACGTGCGGACGAAATGAGTGATACGCCTACACGTGATAAAAAAACATGTGTACGCTAATTTCTGTGCAAAGTTCTAGAGCCGGATTATCTAATGAGTATTGGTAATTACGTGTTCGCGTTTTAGCTATTACGTGCACACGTATTATTTATTACGTGTGCATGTATATAGAGGATATTTGTTTGTTTGCAGTGAGATATCGAAATATATCATCACCGATAAGGGAGACAATTGAATATTTTCACGAAGCGGAGCCTGAGTAATATCAATTGTCTCCTTACGTGATGATATTCGATATTCACGAAACAAAAATTTTCTTTTTATTTTATGCTAGTTTGTGAAGATCAACGAATTTTCTGTTTATTACGTGCATAAATGTTCATATAAATCTAATATTTCATGACGAAATTCGGATTTATTTAAGCTACCGTGTTACATATGATACATCCGCTAAATTACCATGGAAACTTAGGCACATTAATATCGAATATTGGTGATTAGGTTCATTAAATCAACACGACGCCATTTTGTTTTTAAAAACAAAAACTGCATTTAAATATTTTGTTTAAAAATACACAGTCCGCGGCTAACAGAGACATTGACAAATGCCGGTAGTTAAGTAGAAGCATATTTAAAACTTTTCGGGTCAAACCGTCAGTTCGTTGAATAACCGGAAGCTTGCTTTGTTTACCAAGACCAGGGTCTTTCATTTTGAGTGACCCTGCCAAGACACACGCTGAAGGTCAGATTAAAAAAACAACACGAAAAATCTAAACAACTGTGGAATATGCGTAAGTCCTTAGAAAATCAAGCTGCAGAATTAAATATCATCATGGATTCAATAGAAATAGCTAGGAAATATTGATCTAGGAGCTGCATAGCATAACAAATTGGATGGAAGTTGGAACACAACTGGCTGGGCTCGGAGTTGGGTCTTGGAGTGGGAATACTTCGACGAAAATGCTGGCATATTACGTAAGGTTGAATTGATGTCTTGTGATAATTAACTAAGACAACAACCAACTAAATGTGCTGTCGCCAGTAAAATCTACCACACGATAGTGAACCAATGGAAAAAAGTAGAGGAAACACACATATATCTGTAGCTACATGAATGGCAAGGCCTAGCAACCAAGCTGACAAAGGTAACATTATTTCTTTTGCAAATTTATTATTTAGCTTGAGTATTAGTAGGCCTATAATCCAGTAATTTTAAAGGCAGCAAAGGGAGGTGATTAAAGAATATATTTCAAGGGAGATAATTTATCTGGAAAAAAAAGAAGTTAGGCACTGTAAGTGATATCGATTTATATCTCACTGCTATTTTCCAGTATTTCACCAATAAGCATAAAATAAAAACTTTTATTTGCCCACTTAGTAACATTATTGAAGGGTTTAACGTCACCGAAACGATTATAGATCATAAGGCGACTTTTAAGCTTTCATGGTGACGGAAGACCCTAGGTGCCACTCTGAACATTATTTCATGTACGGGCGGGCACCTGGGTAGAGAAACGACCTACTGCAAGCCGACTGGATGGCTTTCTCACATGAGAAAATTCTACAACCAAAGCGAAATTTCAAGCACATGGTTGAAAGGACAAGTGATTCGAATCAGCGACCTTCACCACTCTGCCAAGTGGGGCTTTCACGTAATAACTAACTACGTATGCATAGAATATACATTGCCCGTTTAAATGATTTTTGTAAAATTTATACAAAATCCTATTAGAGACCTTGCGAATCACACATTAACTCTATAAGATCTTTTGAAAGCATGTCTACTGCAACGAAACAAAATCTTTTCACAAGAAGTAAGGGAAAAATGTAAAACTTCGCGGGATTTCAGTAAATTCTAGTTTCAAAAAAAAAATCGAGGGAAGAAAACAGATGCAGTAAAATAGGGAAATTATCACGAATGAATACATGAGTCATTGCGAAAGTGGATTGGAGAGAAGAAATAAATAATAAGTAAATGAGATCGTAGAAGAGTAAGTTTTAGAAAGGGACACAGTAAATTGCAAAATTGTCAGGGATTAAAATAAATGCTTATCTTTTCATGAATTTCAATTTAAAGAAAGGAAAAAGGTGATTCAGTTAAATGCAAAAGTGTAAAAGATTAGCGTTACTGCACGACTTAGATTTATTGCAGAAGTGCCCACAATGTACTTTGAGATATATCGAAGATACATTTCGAGATATCGAATTTTAACTGTGACTGTGAAAAAGCACACAAAATTGGTTACAAACTGTTGTTCGTCCAAGTATCGAAACCTTAAACAGTTTTTGTTTCAGGTTCCCAACCCGCTTTGTAACATAAAATGTAAACATTGAAATGCATAACATGTATACACTTTTAAAAACTGAATGTATGAGTAATGTTTCAGATGATTAACACTATTGTGTAGGAATCACCGACAATGCTTGCAGCATTCCTGGTAGTTTGAAATAAATGGAAGTGTCTTTATAGGGAACACCTGAAGATACTGGTTTCTATTATAGAGCATTAACTTTTCGTTTTAATTCATGCTAAAATTATATAATTATATGCATCCATTTCGAAGACTTTTATTCCAGCCTGCTTAAGACTATAATGTGAAATAATAGTGCAGCTTGTGAACGACGAATACATTTGTCATACTGATTAAATTGTTGTTTCTTGCTCAGACATCATCCAACCATTTATGCATGTGTCCAAGAAATGGCCTCTAGGTAAAAAGAAAATGTACATACGTATTTTCTACCATTTCGAATGGTAATTATGCTGTTGAGACTTTGTAACACGGTATGTGAGACGTTGTCACATATTTTCTGTTATCGGTGAGACCTTGCAACATTTGTGTAGCTTAAATCAGTTTATTTGTAACTAGTTCGTTTTATTTTCATAATTGCTGCTTATAGCTAATATAGCTTTTACACATCAAACTCACCTTTTCAGTTATGAAAACGTAGAATTAGTGCTTTATTGCTAAAATAAATGAATCACCAAGGTCGCACGGAGTGACACCGTAACAATTGTCGTAGAGATGACGTCTCACGATATCGCTGAGACTTACGTTGGAACGTACCTCTCCCGGAGTGATATATACCATTTAGTTATAACTTGTTCCTGGATTGGCATTCTACAAGTCTACCATTGTAAATAGCCTTTTATATATCTATCAATACCAATCATCTTACTTTAAACATAATTTCATTTTTAAATTTGTGGGAAAATTGATAAAAACACATGTATTATACTTTATCATATAAAAGGGAGGTAATTTCATGAACAAAAAAAGACAGTTAACTTTGTAGCCTGTGGCCTTGACCTTTGCACATGACACAATGTGTTGTAATGGTGAATATTTATGCAAAGATATTTGAATATACAACAATGCATAAAAAAGTTATAGACCAGACAAAAAAAAATGTCCAAAAGTGACCTTGACCTTGGAGCTATGGGTTTGGGTCTTGCACTGTTGCACATGATAAATTAACTCATTATGGGGAATATTTGTGCCAAGTTATTTTAAAATCCCTTGATAAATGGCAGAGTTATGAACCAGACAAGAAACAGACCATGTTAACATTTGACTTCTAAGTCTGACCTTGACCTTGGAGCCAGGGGTCTGGTCTTGCGCGTGACACGTCATCTCATTATAGGGAACATTTATATATAATTTCTTTCAAAATCCCTTCATGGATGGCAGAGTTATGGACCGGACAAGAAACAGACATGTTTAAGTGTGACCTTGACCTTAGAGCTAGGGGTCTGGATCTTGCTTATGACAAGTCGTCTTATTATGGAGAACATTTATGCCAAGTAATTTCAAAATCCCTTAATGAATGGCAGAGTTATGAACCGGACACGAAACAGAACCTGTTAACCTTTGACTTCTAAGTCTGACCTTGACCTTGGAGCTAGGGGTCTAGGTCTTAAACTTGACACATCGTCTCATTATGGTAAACATTTATGCCAAGTTATTTTAAAATCCCTTCATGGATGGCAGAGTTATGGACCAGACACGAAACAGACCATGTTAACCTTTGACCTCTAAGTGTGACCTTGACCTTGAAGCTAGGGGTCTGGGTCTTGCGCATGACACGTTGTCTCATTATTGTGAAGATTTGTGCCAAGTTATTTCAAAATCCCTTCATGGATGGCAGGGTTATGGACCGGACATGAAACAGACCCTGTTTTAACCTTTGACCTCTAAGTGTGACCTTGACCTTGGAGCTAGGGGTCTGGTTCTTGCGCATGACACGTCGTCTCATTATGGTGAACATTTATGCCAAGTTATTTTAAAATCCCTTTATGGATGGCAGAGTTACAGCCCGGACAAGAATTTACACGGACGCACGCACGCATGGACGAACGGACAGTGCGAGTTTAATATGCCCACCTTCGGGGGCATAAAAAATCGATCAGCACTATTGCATACCTTTGATGTTATTGTCATTAAACCGTTATACTCCTATAAATATATTGTGTACTTGAGTTGCCCTTCAGTTAAGACTAAGTGGGATTTATGAATATGACATTCGAACTCCACTCACACTCCCGCAAGGTCTACCCGAGGCCCACTTGAGTGATACTTACCCAAGTTTGAGTCAAGCGTGAGTTTGAGTGACGACTATGAATATGGCCCTAATAGTTACAAGTTTTAAGGATCGTGTAAAGCTTTTGAGACCACCCCTCACGTAAAATTTCATTTTGGAAGTAATACCTAACAGAACCGTAATATTCATAACATGTATATATGGAATTGTTCAGAAGAAGTAGAAAATACTTTCTATAAAAGTCACCTTGTTCCGTAATATGTATTTTGTCTTGCAACACATGTATTTTGACTGTCCACGTTCTATTTTGTAGAAAATATCAAACTTCTTTTCCAAACATATTTTTTCTTTAAATTTGTTTTTGATGTGTGTCTAACATACTTATCTGGGTACTCCAGGAAATGAAAAATAGTTAAGTTATATATATATATTTTTTAATATTGCAGCTTTTTGTCATTTGACAGCTCTACTTTCACTTTCATTTTGGATTTTTTGCATTTTTTTTAAATGTACATGGTTTGTAACTATTTCAACTCCCGGAGTACCTGGAGAAATATATTATACACACAATAATCATAAAAGTTATGACAAAATAATTTTGAAAAAGAAGCTTGATATCTTCTACAAAATAGAACGTGAACAGCCAAAGTACATGTGATATAGCACAAAATATGTTGTTCAATAGTTTCAAAAGTTTCTTCTTCCTCTTATGAACTGTGTATTCTTTATCGTAAACTAAGGCATATGTGGCGTAAAAAATGAAACAAAAATTCACCCGAGGGGAGGTTTCAAAAGGCTTTACAAGAATCTTAAGTTTCAGTTATTGAATTAAGATATAACTTATAGCAAAAAGTGCTTTAACACTATTTATGCACGATGGGCGGTTATACGTCGGGCGTAATAATTTCACGAGGGCGCAGCCCTCGTGAATTTATTTGTACGACGTATTACCGCCCGAGTGTATAAATAGTGTTAAAACACGGTTTTGCTATAAATTATTTCAATTCTAATATGCCTTTAAATTGGCTTTAATCTAAAGCAGTAGATAAAATATAGAAGCGCTCTTTCTTGGTCGCAACAAAAAGTTTGACGTCACCGCACGTTATCGTGATGTCATTCTAGCGTAAGCGTGTTTTAACAGAGACAACATATTGGAATTAAAAATCAATTCTGTTTTTTTAAATGCAGATATTGTATTTACATTACAAAAATATTCTTGTGCATCAAAATCCTCCGGACATATTCTTTATTTTAATTTATAGTCAATATCAGAACTTGTTAAATTATTCCACAGACGACGTATAACCTCTTCGTCGTGTTAAAATATATCGAAACATCTCATTTCTTAAATAAAGCATGACATTTTATAACCGTCTGCATTTCGCAACTTTTTTTCCAGAAAATTTGATAAAATTTACTTTCGTAGATTGTTGACAGTTTGGGACTACAACAGTCGCCGTCTCTCTTGCCTCCTCAGCGATGCCTCCGAGAGTAAATTGTTAAACCATAGCATATGCATACACAAACTCCAACATAGTGTTACTTCCCCTTATCGGTACAGTAGATTGTTTGACAATATTCCTGCGCGGAGGTTGATGCATACATTTTCCTTTACTGTTTAGTTTAATCATATTTTATTGCTTATTAATATTTACATTTACAACAACAAGCAAATTCGATGAATTGGTATCCCCCGCCGAAAGGGTTTGTGGTGAGGAATGGCAAAAAAATATATCCGGCAAAAAGTTAAGGATGTTAATAAGAAGCAAATAATTTCATTAGTCAAAATCAATTTAACAGAAAACAAATGTTTAATAAAAGAGTACATAATAAATGTATGATACTTTGATCCTGACTAAAGAATTTATTTTGAATGGGATATGCTTACTGTAATAAGCTTAGCTTTTAAAATTAAATGCAGTTAATTGAAATGTGAGCTTGAAGTTTAACTGGAACGAAATATTGTCTTTGAATGGTTTGGCACCATGTGTTGCTGTTTAACATGTACATTTGAACTTAAAAGAACAGATGTTCTTAAGACAACACAGGTAAGATATCTTGAACATGGCTGAGGACAAGGTTTGTGCAGTGGGGGGTGGGGGGGATGCATGATCAGTGGTGGGCATGACTGGGTGGAGGAGTGAGGTGGGGGAATGGTACAACTTGCATGTTGATAAATAATCATGGAAGGTTTAAAAAAAATCTAAAATAAAAAATAAAAAAAAAATTTTTTTTTTTTTGGAGCATGGGGTGGGGGGAGGGGGGTTGGGAGGGGGAGGATGTGTGACCAAGGCAAGTGGGTGACCAGGTGTGGGTGTGCAACTTCACATGTTTATAATAAATGTTCACAGAAAAGAATGAAAGAAATTTAATGAAATTCTGCCAAATGGTAAATTTGTTATGTACAACTATGTGGATTTTCAGAAAATTAAAGGGCAATAACTCTGAAGTTACAAAAGAAACCCGTTCGAAATTGTGTGTGCACAACCACATTATAGTGCTCTAAATTCTGTTAAAGTTTCATAGTTCAAGGTCAAATATATCAAAAGTTATGATGCAGAAATTGCCATATCTATAGTACCCTATATTGTTAACACTGGAAACTTCTAAGGGCCATAACTCTGGTGTTACTTGGGCAATCTGTCTGAAACTTGATAGGCCCCATAACCTCATAGTGATGAACATGTATATGAAGTTTGTTTAAAAAAAATTAAATAAGGAATGGGGGGGGGGGGGGGGGGGGGGGGGGGGGGGGGGGGGGATAAGGAGGGTGTGATCAAGGTAAGGGGGTGACCAGGTGTGCGTACACAACTTCACATGTTCACAATAAATTTTCATGGAAAAGAATGAAAGAAATTTAATTAAATTCTACCAAATGGTAAGTTTGTTATGTACAAATTTCCTAGATATGGCTCCGGACGGACGGACGGAAAGACGGACGGACGGACGGACGACGCCAAAACTATATCCCTCCGACTTTCGCCGGGGGATAACAAACATCAAAAATGTACATGTACAGCCAAGAAAATAAGCAAATGGGTCGGGCCACAAGTTCTCACAACATCAGTAAACGGCCCTTCCCAATAGAAATAACATAATATAACTAGGCGGAGAAAACAAAATAAATATGCGAAGTTGTGTTAACAATATTGAAATAATTTGTTAATTAATTGATGGAGAGAGAGAGAGAGAGAGAGAGAGAGTTGGGGCTTGTCCAGCATTTTGAAGTGCCGTCTATTAGTTAAGATATTTTCATATATAAGAAAGTGTCATTAGAATCTGCCTGTCTGTTTTATACATTTTTGAACTTGTAGAAAGATGAACGTGTTTTCATCTTCCGTATATCGATCATTCCCAAACAGAATTGTTTGTAGGTTTAGCGAATGAAATTTACGTGTCTCGTGAAACAAGACGGTTCTCTGAGTATGATAATTTCTACAGTTAAAGAAAAAATGATTGGCGTTTTCGTTTTGATGACCACATTCACATGAAGAATTGTTGCGTAAATGATTGTTAAAAAGATCAGCATTCAGGTTACTACAGCCGTTGCGTATGCGTGCGTGATATACAGAAAATTTTCGGTCACCAATACAAAAATATTTAGGAACTATATCTGCTTTGTATTTCGCTTTCAATCTGGTTTTGAAAATATTCAATGAGTCTGAGCTTTTAATATCTATTTCAAGATTATTCCATGGAGAAGTAGCAGATGGAATAAAAGATGAATTATATATCTGGGTGCGGCGGGCTAATGTCACGTAGTCATTGCTATTACGAAGTCGGTATGAGTTTGATTCGGATACAGTTCCAGGAAATAAATCAGCAAGATAATCTGGAAGCTTTCCTTGTCTTGCTTTGTATACAGTAGTAAGTTTTTGAATAATACGTCTGTCTTTTAATGAAACCCAGCCTATTTCTGTTATTTAATTTTTCAATGGAGAATGATCGGGTTAGTCCCGTAACAACTCTCGAGCTTCATACTGCAATTTTTCTAGAGATTGCTTCTCATATTCATTTATTTATTTTGTTGGGTTTAACGTCGCACCGACACATTTTAGGTCATATGGCGACTTCCCAGCTTTAATGGTGGAGGAAGACCCCAGGTGTTCTCATATTCAGTACACCCATCCCATACAACAGAAGCATACTCTAATATGGGTCTCAAGTACGAAATATATCTGGTTTAGTGAATTACGATTTATTTATTACTGCTAGATCACTCACAGGGGGTCGAACGTGTTTTGGTTCGTTAAAATTTTAAGCGAGAGCAAAAGGTTTGCGAAATATAGAATGGCTGACATCTGTATGTTAAAAAGATACAAGGTTAGTATTTTTTAAAGAAATTATGTTATTTCCACATTATTGTGGTTATTAAAACTGTGCATCGAGTGGACAAATATTTCAGCTGTGTAATGCCGTTTATACAAGGAAGAACTATGTCGTATATAAAAAGTTGTTGAGTGTAAACTGACAACTTTTGCTTTCTCGTCAACGAAATGTTTATCAAAAAATCCATCAATTTGGCTCTATTTTGGTCCGGTAAACTTTGCTTTTTTGATATTTTACATCATGTTATACTTTACTGGAGGCTTGTGACCTTATTTTATTAACCATAAATGCATTAAAAGCCCTATCGCTAAAAAAAATGTGGTGTACGAATGCACAGAAGTTTGATAAACTTTATGTACGCTCAAAATGGTTGGTTTTAGATTAATTGTGCATATATATTTTGCACCGTCGGGGTTATTTTTCGTATCCAGAATATATATTTGTTGAGACCCGGGGGATTTCAAAAGATATATTGGAAGTTGAATGATAGCACAGTCAATTTATTTTGCGTCAGCTTCAATTATATTCCCTTGTGACAGGCATTCCATTCTGTTTAAGTTTTGCCTTTTGCTTTATTTGTCAAGTTATTTTATTTATTTTTTTTCAGTTCGAATATGCCATGTTACAAGAAAAAGTCTAGACTAACGCTATACTTGAAATAATAAACATATCATCAGGCAGTTACATTTTGAAATATTACAATAATAACAATAAAATATGGGAAACGTGATAAATAGACGGTGTGGCAAACTTCACATGGACATTCATGACAATGCTGTGAAATGCATCCTAAGAATATCCCTATGCACATACAGAAAAATCCTGAAGCAGGCAGAAGCAGATACCGTTCTAATAAAAGGGAGAAAATAACAGTTACTACAACTAAGTTACTGTAACTCACTTCTGCACGACGCATAAGTTAATGAGTAAAATTTCAATAATTAAATCATATGTAATAACAGTATAAAAAATCAATACTAGAAAATGCAAAAAGAAAAATTTACTCAATCTACTCACATAATAAGTCATTTATGAAAACGGTGATATAAGTAAAATTCATAAATATCACCAAACGTTCAACAATATCAATGGCCATCTTCCACTATAATATTAAACAATTAAGATATTAACTTCACATGTAGAAAATCATCATCAAATGTATTTAACCCTTTCGCTGCCAACGTAAAATTCAAAAGATGCCAAAGTGACGTCGATGACGTCGAAAACCGTTAGAGAATCCTGACGTCAGCGGTTATGTTCATGCTAATTGATGCCTTAATTGAATTGTTTTAAACTGGGTATATAATTAGGGTTTTTTGTCAGTAAATGAAATTTTCTTAAATCCGATCATATACAGGTTATTTGTTTGTGTAAGATTAGAGTATCTTTCACGAGTGAACACCGGATACAATATTTTCATGAGTGGTTTACCCACGGGTGAAAATGTAAGATATGGCGTCCATGAGTGAAAGATATTTTGATATTACATGTAAAAAACAAACAAATTTTCTTTCTATTTCATGTTTTGACTAACTTTACCCATTTATAGTTTCTTACAAGTGAAAAATATCTTCAATATTTAATATTTTTCAGTGTGAAAATACCAGATATATTTCACTCTAACATTTCGATAAATCACTGAAAAACATTTAATAATTCTATATGTTTAGCGCTAAAATTAATACTTAGGCAATACATGTTTCTCGGGTCGTGGGTTCGTTCTTGGGTAAATCACATATATAACTGTCAGCTTCAACTTGCATATTCTGATCACTCCTAATTAGGGATAAGGACAGACAATTTTTCTCTTTTGTGAAACATCCGAGGACATAAAACTATGAAAGCACTTTCTTATGATGTTACATATGACAATTTACAGAAGACAGAACATGCGCGAATGCCGAGAACTGTTGGATAACCCGTGAAACAAGATATTTTTACGCTGTGAAAAAAAATGTATATATTTCGTCTGTATATTTGGCGGATAAGAAAAAAAAAACAAGGACTTCTCGTTTGCAGTACATCGTATTTTACGTTCGATATATGACAAACAAATTTTAAGGTATTAGGACCCTAATAGTAATGTTTAAAAAATGGCATTTGCTGGGTATATTCTTACAGTTGACCGTGCTTCGCACTTAATTGCAAATTTTTAATAACTTTTACCGTGCCGTTTTTTATAAATTTTGTGTAATTTATGGTATTTCCTCAAGCTCAAGTAGAGACAAATTTCAAAGTGGTGGCCTTTATCCAAAACGTTTGCAGAGAATTCATTATACCATTATTTTTTATGAAAGAAACATCAAACTATTGGTAAACAATTATAAAATGTC
Source organism: Mercenaria mercenaria (assembly GCF_021730395.1). Lineage (NCBI taxonomy): Eukaryota > Metazoa > Mollusca > Bivalvia > Venerida > Veneridae > Mercenaria > Mercenaria mercenaria. The sequence goes on from NC_069365.1 coordinate 53,368,757, forward strand.
AGTATCATTATTTCTAGGGTGCCTCGAGTAAACGGATTTAGTGAGACAGAATTCTAACTCCAACATTGAAAAATTAAGGTCGAATCCTGCGGGTCTGTTTTGAATTTTGCTCACTTCATTCAAAAATAACCTTGGGGCAGAAGTAAAACCTACCTACATTTCTTCCACAATATGTAATCTAAAGAATGAAGGCAAAATAGAGAACTTTTACCGCATGTAACTCAGTATTTTTAAAGATGTCTAACTCTAACCCCTTCTGTTTCAGAGGTAAATTCACTTTGAACAGCAAGAAATCGCTTATCAAATGAATTTTTTCCACTTTTGTACAATAAATCAATAACAAGCCTTACAAGTAAAAACTTACAAGAAAAAAAAGGAAAATAAGGAAAAAAATATTTGGTCCCAGTGGGGCTTGAACCTACGCCCCCTGAAAATTGCAGTCAAAGTAGGTTTATGGTAGAAATTGTACTCTTCAAAAAGGAGGTACTCTATTATGGGCCTAATACTTTAAAATTGATAACCGCTGTGGCAGCGTTATGATTTACATAGACAAATTGCCACACTTGATCTTTCCTATTACGAATACTCCTGAAACTCATTCAAAATATATCCGCTGCTTTGTGGATGTTTAGAACTTTGAGCAAGATAATTAATTACCCCTTCAATCTCCTTATGAGTTGTGCATGATTTGAAAATATTTGAGCGTTCTTCTTCAAAGCAATTTTAACCGATTCAATTTTGTTTTCATTTTTCTTTTGCCTCAAAGGGACAGCCTCAAGACGAACAGATAGCAAACGTTCATTATTGTATACATACTGGATATGAAACGTCACAAATCATTAGTATTTCAAGTTTGACATAAAAATACGTGCAGCTAATTTATTGTTTTACATCACATTGACTGACTACCGCTTTAGAGAGCTTTTAGGCAAGCCCCTTAATGACATACAACATATTGAAGACAATTAAAGTTATGCCTCTGAATATGTAATTATTGTAATTTGCAACAACAGCTCCATTACAATCATTGTAAACATAATATTAGACATTCTTAACTAAATAAAAAATATCAACAACGGTAGTTACTTTCAACATACATAGAACTGAAATAAAACTATTTAACGACTTTATTCAATGCTATTTTTCAGAAGCGATTTAGTTACACATAGTTTTAAATTAATAAAAACTATGTTGATGTTTTTATGGATTAACCGATATTTTTTTCACCAGCATTTTAGTTACATACGGTGTTTCTTTACCAGTATCCCCCGATTTTCAGCCGATCACCACGGGGAGCCATGATATGTCTCGCCCAGGATCCGAGCTCCTGAATATGAATATAGAGCTTCCCGGCGAGCATAATATAAAGTAAATACATTTCATTGTACTTGTCTTTAAAAGTGGATATGGTATTATTTCTTTTAATTATTTTATTACGATTTCTTTACATAAACCTGAAAAAGAAGAGCTTAAACGCTGTCATGTTACAATAAATGATAATCGAGAGAGTTTTAGCCAATTTATAGGAATCGATCTACCGATTTTCGTCGCTTCGAAGTCGGGATCGATCCCTCTACAGTAACATGCGATATACCGAATGTGATATATACTTTCGAATTAAAAAATTTGTACTTCCAACACGTGCACAGAGCGTCTGACTTCGGACTTTGGAAGAATACGATTTTTCCTTGTGACATAACTTTTGCGTCTTGCACATCAGTACAAATATAGGCAGTGCTGTTTTTTATTCCAAAATCTACCTTTAAATTGATGGGAATCGATCCTGCGCGAAACGACGAAAATCGGGATCGATCCCTCTACGGTAACATTCGATATACCGGATGAGATATTTATTATCGAAAAATGTGTCCTTCTATTTATCATTAAACAATCGAGCATTTTCATCATTTTTTTTTCAATGGTTGAAAGTGCGGATGGAAATATGTAACTCTCGGGTAACTGTTTTGCGGTAATGAGGCCCGGTTGAAGATGCGAATGAAAATATATGGATCTCGGGTAACTGTTTAGGCGGTATCGAGGCTCTGAGAGCCATATATTTCAATCCACACCAATTAATGGTAGATTCTTCTTCCTGCATACCGTATTCTTCAATTAAATATAACGAATGATTTCCTTTTAAGTACTATTCCATCATAGTAGCGTATGAATTTACGCATTCATTCATAAATTACAGTATGTGAGTCATCTTAAACCCAGAGGGTAAGTTCACATCGGAGCTCTAGGGAAGGGTAGGCTGTTGTGTAAATGATACTTACCCCCAACAGTAAAGTAACTGACCAATCAAAAATTGGGCCGTGGAAATATGTAAAACTTTTTTCCCTGCACATTAAGCGCTGTGATAAAAGCAAGGAACCAGTAAACCCTACCTCGCCATGGAGTTTGCGGAGTTCAGGTCTTCAACAGGGAAGGTACGATGGTGTACTAACTTATACCGTTCAAGCGGATTATCGAGTACAGAGTCAGTCTTTACTCTACCCTAGAGCTTCGATTTGAACTTACCCCGAAGTGTATGACGAGTTTTTCCAGCAGCGGCAAACCTGTCTGGTATGCAAGAAGTTTTTTTCCAGCACCGACAAGAACACGGGAAAATCCTGTCCAGCATGCAAGAAAAGGCATTGCGTTGCGCATAACATGTGTGACTTCTCTAATTTTAGAAATAAAAGTTCACGTACTGAGCTGTTACAATGTAACTATAATGTGAGCCTAAAAATCTACTTTTTACTCTTAACTCGGCTTTCCCTCTACTATGGAAACACGTGTGCAACTGTGAATAATCATTGAAAAAAATGTGAACGTTACTTTTCTATATTTCAAAAAGAGCCATGAAAGGGAAATTAATCACAAAAAAAACAACAAAAAAAAACAATACATTGTACGATAAAGATGAATGTAGAAACTGTGTTCCGTCGTTCATTAAAAAAAAAAAAATGAAAATGTCCTAATTATCCTAACAGTATTCAATACCTAAACACATCATAGTTTAAAAGTTCTTTTGTTTTCATATCGACATCGTTTCAAATATTATAGGTAAAACTATATTTTTATTTGTTTGTCTGTACTTGAGTGCGCGTTGTATGCGTCGTTTGCATTCATTTTTTTTCAACACCGGCAATGATTATAATATCTTAATTAACTAATTATAACACACACATTTATATATATTTAGTATTATTTACATACTTCATTGGAAGTCTAGTGTATTTTTATCACGTCGGTACCGTACGAGGAATGTCTTGAACAGTCGCACACTTATTTATACAGTTCAAATTATTTGAATATTGATTCAGTCTCCTTCAAGATATGAAGTATAATCATATTATATTAAAAATGCAATAAAATGTTGTTTGGTTTTTAAAGTTAGATCGACATAATTGTATGTCATGTGGCGACTCTCTAGAACCATTGACCTTCCGTTTGCCAGCCGGATGCTTCCTCACATATAATAATTCAACACCCTAACGAACCAGCGACGGTGAAGGACAAGTGATTCGAAGTCAGTGACCTTAATAACTCTGAGACCCCTAAACACAATTTAATAGGGTCTAACTGTAAAAATATTCTAGATTCAGATTAATGTAAACATTACCCAAGCTGAAGGCACCTTAACAACAAAACCTTGCAAAGTATTACTTTATTTCAGGATCACGATTATTTCTATATCTGTAAAATATTCGTCCGTGACAATTTTATGAAAGGGATAGGTTTCAAGTTTGTTAAACTGTCGAGACATTTCAAAGGCAGTGCACGACACTTTGGGAAGTTCCTTACACAGAGCGTGAAACGGACTTTTTTAGTAAAATATTAATGCCTCTAGTTTGATTCAATAGAACTTTGTTCGACTTTTTATTAGGAAATATCTTAGTTTTTAAATGGTTTGCTAGGCTGAACAAGTACTATCATCATAATATTTAGTAATTTGTTCAATGTACTTCGATTTACTGAATTAAAACATTTCAATTGAATATTTCTTCTCGTAAAACCTGCGTTGTAGTCATTTTATCACGTTTCTTCGGTCAGTCGTATAGCACCCAAACCAGCGATAAGTATTTATTATTTCGGCGGGAACTTTTGTTACGTTAACGTCTTTAAAGTGACGTCAACTCGAAAATTACGTCATAATATGCCAGTAAGATTGTTATGTTTTCATTTCCATAGAAACAGTAGTATGTATATCTGCTTGGAAAATAATAACATTGACATCAAATAAACGGCGTAAATGTTCAGTTCAGATCGGCCCAAATCGGCCCTTGGCACTCAACGTAGTAAACAACATCGGCCCCAAATCGGCCCTTGGCACAGAAGTGGTTAAGAAATAATTTATAGAAAAACCGTGTCTTAACACTATTTTTACACGATGGGCGGTTATACGCCGGGCGTAATAATTTCACCAGGGCGTATAACCGCCCGAGTGTATATTTCTCGATGCATACAATATGGCGCTAAATATCACGTCGACGTGACGTCAACATAAAATTGTTGTGATTATTTAAGCATTGCTAATCATATTAGAATTATAATTTAAGTAATGCAGAAATAGTCTATTGTTTAAAAAAAACTGCCACTTTTTATTGGGAGTGCACACTTAACTTGTGTTTTGCTATTTAGGTTTAAGAGTGTCCACTTTTTTAAACCTTATTCATAACATCGTTAGGCTAATACATGTGAAGGGCCTACATATAAACTACATAAACATTATGTAGTAATTTTCCATATTTTCAAATATGTAATTTAAGTCTAGTATACCTTTAAAGGTAGATAATAAAATTTCCAAAACCAACTGTCCTTTTAGGAAAAATTTAATCCCAAATACAAATGACAAAAAGATTGAAGGCCTTAATATTACATACGAATTAACAACATTAAATTTACCAACAATGTATTATCAATTGGTAATCATATAAATTGAAATTCTAAAATGCACGCAACCAAAAAAAAAAAAATAGTTTTAAAAGCCCGCCGAGTGTGCGGATTTTAAATATGTAAAATATGTTTGCAGTGTGATTAGTATATACAGCAGTTTGGCGGGTTGATAACCTAACCAGTCTTCCTGGATTCTGTACTACCTGTTCTTCGCACCTAACTGTCAACATCTCCGCATGAATCAGAGGTGGAGGACGAATGAGTTCAGACACAATGTCTTTATTTATCAAATATATATATTAAACTAAGCTTTTTCTTGGAAGTCAAGCTCAAAGAAGTACGGGAGCTAAATGTAAAATTTAGTTTTTATAAATTCTACATCAGAAACGATATTACCTACGGTGGCACAGAGGTGACATCCGCAACACTTTATTTATATTGTGGCCACAACTTAGTAAATTGTGGCCACAAGTTAGTAAATCGTGCCACAAGTCAGTAAATTGTGGCCACAAGTTAGTAAATCGTGGCTTCAACTTAGTAATTGTGGCCGCAATTTAGTAACTTGTGGCCACAACTTAGTAAATTGTGGCCACAAGTTAATAAATTGTGGCCACAAGTTAGTAAATCGTGGCCTCAACTTAGTAAATTGTGGCCACAAGTTATTAAATCGTGGCCTCAACTTAGTAAATCGTGGCCACAATTTAGTAACTTGTGGCCACAACTTATTAAATTGTGGCCACAACTTAGTGACCACGACTTATTAGCCAATCGAAACGATAAATAGATGGACAGACGGACGGACGGATGAACAGATTGGATGGTACCTACGTACCTACCTACTTATTTATTTGTTTGTACTTCCGTCCGTCTATCTTCCCTTCCTGTATCACACTTTGCAGTGACGTAGACATTTCTGTGCGTTCATTTCGTATGGTTGCTGATTTCTGCCATTTTGCGTTATCTCCCCGTAACCCTGGCGAGCGAAAACACGAGATTTAACAAGTTAAAATGCGGGGATGCAGGTTGAAATCTCTCTATTTTAGCAGGGACGCGGAGTGAAAACACGATAATTACAGGGGTCTCTGGGTGAGAATAAGTAACTGGTATGTCGGGGATGGGGAGCGAATACACGATGATTAGCGCTGCTTAAACGTAGTGTTCTTGAACCGCGCCCCGACATTCCATTTCCAAAATTACCCCGCGATCTTGATAAATGTTTCCGCTCCTCGACCCCGCTATATAGCGAGTTATCACCCCGAACCCCTACCATCCATTATTAGTTGTAAATTTCAAGTGTTTTCGCCCGGCGGGGTCACCAGGCGATAAATCTCTATTAAAAGTTTAAGCAGCGCTAATTATCAGGTTTTCATCCCGCACCCCAGACATATCAGTTACTAAATCTCCCTGGCGGGGCTTCGACCTGCTTTCTCGACATTTGAACTTGTTTATTCTCGTTTTTTAATTGGGCTAAAACGCAGAATGACAGAATAAGCCAATTGAAACGAATGTAAAAACGAATTCCTGTCTAACCAGTTGCAGGGACGTAGACACTTTTATGCACGTCCATTTTGTAAGGATGCTAAATTCTGCCAATTCGCGTTTTAGCCCAATTGAATTATATTTTCAGCCCGCGGGCCCGTCGAGCGAAAACACGAGAATTAGCAAGTTAAAATGTCGAGAACGCAGGCCGAAACCCCACAAGGGCGATTTAGTAACTGGTATGTCTGGGGCGCGGTGCAAAAATACGATAAATAGCGCTGCTTAAACGTTTAATAACGAGTTTTCGCCTGGTGACCGCGCCCAGCGAAAATACGTGAAATTTATAAGTTAAAATGGTGGGTGTTCGGGGTGATAACTCGCTATTTAGTGGTGGAAAGGAGCGGAAACATGATGTTTAACAAGATCGCGGGGTGAAATTTGGTAACTGGATGTCGGGGCGCGGTTCGGAAATACAATGTTTAAGCAGCGCTAATTATCGTGTTTTCGCTCCCCACCCCTGACATACCAGCTACTAATTCTCACCCCGTGACCCCGGTAATTATCGTGCTTTCGCTCCGCTTCCCCATTCAATAGAGAGTTTTCAGCCTGCGCCCCCATTTAGCTCGAAAGGGTCGCAGGGAGATAACGCAAAATGGCAGAAATCAGCAACCATACGAAATGGACGCATAAAATGTCTACGTCAGTACGTAGGTACCATCCAATCTATTATCCGTCCGTCCGTCTATCCATCTATTTATAGTTTCGATTGGCTGATATAAGTCGTGGTCAAAAGTTATTATATTGTGGCCACAACTTATCAAATTGTGGCCACGATTTACTAAATTGAGGCCACAATTTAATAAGTTGTGGCCACAATTTAATAAGTTGTGGCCACAAGTTACTAAATTGTGGCCACAAGTTACTAAATTGAGGCCACATTTTAATAAGTTGTGACCACAAGTTACTAAGTTGTGGCCACAATTTACTAAGTTGTGGCCACAATTTACTAAGTTGAGGCCACAATATAAATAAAGTGTTGCGGGTGTCACCTCTGTGCCACCGTAATTACCAGATATGTGTTGAAATATAAATTAATTGCTTGTTATTCGTACAGCTTTATTCACACTTTATCTGCCTGAACAAACCATAAATTAGGCGTACAGTTATGTTATTGAACCAATAAACATACTTACACTTTGTGAATGCGTTTTCTGGATATAATGCACAAGTGAGTGTCACCTTTTTGTAATTCATTTTGTCATATAGCTTGTTTGCAGCATTTCTTCAATAAATCATAATCCCTATGTGTCATTTAACGGTAATATCTCATGATTTCAGATGGCGTGTCCGTGTGTTGTTTACAAACACAACAACTTATGCATTCAATAACTTTTTTAATACGTTTCATCGCGCGTTGTTAAAACTTGTAACATACTAACCAATGTAGTCGTCACACGATGTACGGACGACTTTATTCTTGCAAACTTGAGATAAATTAGGTAAAATATGTATTTACCTACTTTCACTTTCGCTGATATCCGCCATTTTAATTTAACTAACCTTTTGCTCTCGCTTAAAATTTTAACGAGCCCAAATACGTTCGACCCCCTGACTCAACCCTTTAAGAATAAAAATCCGTAAAGCAAAACGCCTTAGAAATATATGTGCTATAGGCATACAGACACTAAATAGAAAAATGGCGCAAAAGAATGGTAGTCGCATAATTGCGGATTCAAATAGTCCTCAGTTTTTTTGCTCTGTAGAGCTATTTTCCTTACTTCCTTTGCATTTTGTTTTCTGAAATCACACGACAGATCTATGCTTGAGATTTAGGTAGCATTTTCATAATGAAATAATAACATGACAGATTTTGTCATGGAAACATAGATCATACACCACCACTAAAATTTGGGGTCTCATTTTTTAGCTGATTTTACAGTTTGTGTGTTTGATTGAAAATATTTTTCTTGCAATAAACATGACCCCCACTTTTCTTTTGATTTTTATACTGCACTGACAATAATCTTCAAGAAAATGTAAGTTACAGACCTGATGTTTGCTGCGGCCATTGGAAATATGTCAATTTTATATAGAACAAGCAAATTCGATGAATTGGCATCCCCCGCCGAAAGGGTCTGTGGTGAGGAATGGCAAAAAATATATATCCGGCAAAAAGTTAAGGATGTTAATAAGAAGCAAATAATTTCATTAGTCAAAATCAATTTAACAGAAAACAAATGTTTAATTAAAAGAGTACATAATAAATGTATGATACTTTGATCCTGACTAAAGAATTTATTTTGAATGGGATATGCTTACTGTAATAAGCTTAGCTTTTAAAATTAAATGCAGTTAATTGAAATGCGAGGTGGGGGAATGGTACAACTTGCATGTTGATAAGTATTCAAGGAAGGTTTGAAAAAAATCTAAAATAAGGCATGATTTTTTTTTATTTTTTATTGGGGGGGGGGGGGGGGGGGGGGGGGGGGGGGGGGGGGGGGGTGTGACCAAGGCAAGTTGGTGACCAGATGTGGGTGAACAAAGTCACATGTTAATAATAGATGTTCAGGGAAAAGAATGAAAAAAAATTAATGATATTCTGCCAAACGGTAAGTTTGTTATGTACAAATATGTGGAATTTTAGGGCAATAACTCTAAAGTTACAAAAGAAATCCCTACGGAACTGTGTGTGCACAACCACATTATAGTGCTCTAAATTCTGTTTAAGTTTCATAGTTCTAGGTCAAATATATCAAAAGTTATGATGCAGAAATTGCCATATTTATAGTACCCTATATAGTTAACACTAGAAACTTCTAAGGGCCATAACTCTGGTGTTACTTGGGCAATCTGACTGAAACTTGATGGGCCCCATAACCTCATAGTGGTGAACATGTACATGACGTTTGTTTGAAAAAAATCTAAAATAAGGAATATTTTTTTTTTTTTTTTTGGGGGGGGGGGGGGGGGGGGGGGGGGGTGTGATCAAGGTAAGAGGGTGACCAGGTTTGGGTACACAACTTCACATGCTTACAACAAATGTTCATGGAAAAGAATGAAAGAAATTTAATGAAATTCTACCAAATGGTAAGTCTGTTATGTACAAATATGTGGATTTTTATACAATTAAAGGGCAATAACTCTTAATTTACAAAATAAATCTGAAAGAAATTGTGTGTACACAACCACATTATGGTGATCTAAAGTCTGTTTAAGTTTCATAGTTCTAGGTCAAATATATCAAAAGTTATGATGCAGAAATTGCCATATTTATAGTACCCTATATAGTTAACACTAGAAACTTCTAAGGGCCATAACTCTGGTGTTACTAGGGCAATCTGACTGAAACTTGGCGGGCCGCAAAAAACTCATAGTGGTGAACATGTGTATGAAGTAATATATAAATATTCCCAACCATTTCCTAGATATGGCTCCGGACGGACGGACGGACGGGAAGACGAACGGACGGACGGACAACGCCAAAACTATATCCCTCCGACTTTCGTCGGGGGATAATAAAGAAGAACAGCTATTTAGTGTGTTGTAACCTATAGCGTGGATATAATTAGCTGATTAGAAGTAACATAAAGTATATAACCGTTTGTGTTTGGTAATTTTTCTGTTAGAAAATTAGATACAATTACCTTGCTGTCCCTGCCGTCTCTGTTGCTTTGCCCCTGAGACACAAAAAATCCATATCAAGAGTAAATACATGGTAAATGGATTCATTTTACCCAACCTAGCTGTTGTCCGAACAATGCAAAATGAACACCAGCTATTTCCTAAACTTCTTTGTGTATGTAATAGATATCGACCGAAGTGGAGGTATGCATCGCTATACTAACCTGAGCCCGTGCAATGCGTGAATACCGAGCCGCGAAGCGGCGAGGTATTTACGCTTTGCACGGGCTCAGGTTAGTATGAAAAAGTACAGTCCGTGTCTGATAATTTCGGAGTGACGTCACGTTTGTTTATGTTTTCTGGACTTATAAAACTAACAAAATAGGTAAAGCAGCTTACATAAACAATAATATTGGGTATATTTTATTGCAACACGTCTGTCAGTCCCGGTAGCTCAGTGGTTAAGCATTGATGTTTGAAATGTCGAATTATGCGGGCCGTAGGTTCGAATCTAGCTAGGTGTTTTTTTTTCTCTTTCAGGGTCAACCACCATAATCATTCATTTTTCCTGGAATATATTAATATAATTAGATAGAAATATTATTAAATTAACTTCTATTTAAAGGTGACCAGCCATCAGCTCTGTGTAAACACATCGTATTATGAATGCATAGTCACGAAAACACTCGGAAATTTCGTGCAGGTTATATTCCTCCCTAGTATATTGCCAGTATTAGTGAAGTCAACATGTCAGAGGCGTCCACGCCTGTTGTTACAAAGAAAAACATTGTTCAGTATAAGAATGATGATAAATGCATACTACAAATATTCTGAAGGTTATTTCAGTCCGTCATTGTATACCGTAGTGCTGTATTACTGCATTTTGAATATTTTCAATTGTCTTTGAAACAATGTAATTAAAACATAAATAAAAAACAAAGATTTAAAAAAAAGTATAAATCACAATGGGATTCGAACCAACGCGACAATGGAAATAAAAAGAATCGCACATGTAAGGCTAACGCTCTACGGTACTAATCTTATATTTCAAAGTAAGCGTTCCAGTTAGTAGTATAATACAAAAGTGTGTACTTACATGACTTAGATAATGATAATTATCGACGACCCCCCTGACTTGGACTCATCCAAATAGTCACTCCGAAGTTAAAAAGTACATGCATTTTTGGATTTACCATAGTCAACAGATATCTGTTACAAGGACACTGGTCGAAACAGAATAAAAATCGATACATAAATGATCAAGTCATAACAGTTTATATGCACTGGGGGTAAGCCTTCAAAAATGGCAAAATTAGCAGTAAATTTGAAAAGTGCTCAGAATAGTCTTGCTTGCATTCTTTCCTCACACACTGACCATACACACAGACAAAGTCCTGAATATGAGTAATTTATTCTATTGTTGATCAATCAAACACCTAGTAACTTAATTACTTAATTACTTTGTTTGTAAAATGAATTTTATAAAAGAAAATAAACTTGCGATCCTTATTCAAAGTTTGGCCGCTGTCACAGTAATGGCTAATGTACTGCCAAGGCGTCCGTTAAGACGACTAACTAATGAAGACCGGGCTCGTGCCCTGGGACAGTTACAAGCTGGTATGCGACCCCAGGATGCTGCAGCGATATTTGGAATTCACCGGAGTACTGTTATTCGTCTTAATCAGCGGTATCAAGCAGAGTGTCACATTCAGCGTGGAGGATATACGCATTATTAGTGTTATCCGTGTGTGCAGAACTTTTTTTACCGAGTATATGTATGTTATAGAAGAGCAGTCGGAGGTTGTTGCATGCATTAGGTATGAATATTATCATTTACAGTAATCAGTTTGATAAATTACAACATAATTATGATGTGCATGCTGAATCTTTACCAAATGCAATTGCTACTTTTCCATATTTTCTTTTACAATTCGTTATCAAAACTATTTGAATGCAGTGCAATCTCTATCACTTACTTTACAGTCAGTCCATCCACTAAGCTCAGTTAGCTGACCACAAGACTTTGAAAAAATATGTCACAAGTAAGTTACCCCGGGCTCGATGTGTGTTCACCTTGATTATTTGACATAAAAACAGTTGTGCTTGAAATTATTCGTTCTCCAACTATCTATCATGTGGAGAAAAACGTCAGATGCACTCCGAGAACAAATCAATACTGGTGCAGAATCCATAAACATGTGTAAAGGTAAATGACCACTGTTGCATGACCGTTGCAAAGCCTATCCGCTTCATAGGGAGTGCGCAGATGTATGGATCGCGGGGTCGGGAGTTCGATTCTTGGGTATATGTTCTCCATGACGAATGATAAATGACAAATTATGTCTGAAATTATATGTTCTCCACCTATGATTCATATGAAGAAGTTGGCAGTTACTTGCAAAGAGCAGGTTAATATTGGTACAGAATCCTCGAAAACTGGTTAGGTAAACTGCTCGCCGTAACATACTGTAAAACAAAAACAAAACATACTGTTGAATAACGGCGCTAAACCCAAAACACACAAACAAAGCATAACCATTACAGATGAAAACAAATATTGTATCAAACATAAAAACCAGTCAGGTGAACAATCATCTTCCCTATAAGTTACTGTTTGCTCGAAAAAAAATAAGGCTGGGGTATCTTCGAAGCAGAATTTTGTTGCTCACTTGGATGTTTTAAAAACAAATTTTCTCGTTATTCAGCTTGATGCTAATTGTTTATACATTTTTCGTATTTTTAAATGTTTGTGTCCTAATATTAGTATTACGCGTTGTGGATTTACAGCAGACAGGAATAGGAATACATTTTTGTCTTTATATTCTTCTTGCAGAAAGCTATGTTGTATAATAGTTAAAAATAAGAATAACTTTAAAGGTGGTCAATCACATTTAAGCAAAATTTAGTGACATTTTTTACTTTTTGTATATTCTGTTAGAGATTTATTTAAAAAACAAAAATACCCATTACTTAGAGTTAGATCCCTGTTAGAAATGTATACTTTATTGATTTTCATAAAAATTTGTAATTACTCCACTTTAATATGAAAATATTTAAAATGCTTGGTATTTCTTTTTATTTCCATATAATTCCGAGTTTTACATTCGCATTGGATAGATATACCAAATATTTAACAATCTGAATCAAAAGGTGGGTTTTAAAATGCATGTAGCTTCTGAATTTCACTTTTTTCCATTCTATCTTGGTTGCGCAACCAAGATAGGCAAAGGGAGGTAATAATATTTTTTCAAACTTGCATTTCTAATGAATTCAATCTATATATGTAATTGTTAATGCAATTATTTTACGAATATAATACAATATATCGGTTAGTTATACATTTTATAAGTTAAAGTATGTTTATCACATTTATACTTATGATAAAATAACTCGATCTTGGTTGGGCAACTGCAATAGGAAAACCAATTATTAAAATATCTCCAGTGAAAACCTAACTTGTATTAAGCGCTAACTGAACATAAATGAGTGTAAATGATCAGATGTTAAAGTTTAAAACAAATCCGTTACTTAGCCAAAATCTGATTATCCACCTTTAAATGTGCAACGTGAATTCATTTTTCGACATTTCAGTCATGAAAAAATTGTGTTACGTTTACCTGTTCAGAAGTTTGTAACATTACGGAATACGGTTAAGGGCATAGTAGTGTCTGGTATGATACAACACGCAATATTTCGATAAGCAAAATGTCGTCCGTAGTATCGTACTGTCGCGCGGCTCGCAACCTTTTGTATCGCGACACGCGACAGTACGAGCACCGTGTCACCTTTCCCATTCAGTAAGACATGCTTTTTTTGGTACATGTACTACATTGTACATTCAAATTTCTGATGGCATATGTCCCCTAATCGGACGACTTGAAAGCTTATCCAGAAATATGTGCCTATAAGATTCCATTCACAAGTATCGATTCGGAAGAAAATGTTTCTTTCAAGACGAAAGCTTGTATTGGCATTTACAAATAAATTCTTAGGATTAATTAAAAGAACAAATTACCATGTTGAGCACATCTCGAATCTACTGATCTGAGTAAGTAAGCGCGAGCAGTTTGGACAGCTAAAATACTATTCTTTTAAGTAAAAAAGGGGCCATAACTATGTATAAACATGTATCAAAAATGATTCCTTTCAAAACTTATCGAAAAACATCAACATTTTGCAAAATTTTAATTCGAAAAGGGTCAATAACTCTGGAAAAAATCGCTCGATTGTAACCAAAATCATCATCGACTTGTATCTTATGATTGTGTACCAATGCACAAAAACGACCTCAATCCGCCAAAGCTTTAAAGAGTTATCACAGGACGCCCAGACTGATATGGTTACTCCAGTATACCCCCTACCCACTCCTAAACTTCGTTTTCGGGTTTTAGCTACGTTTTTGACAGCATTTAGCCAAAAACCTTCTCCAGTTGTTTTCAGTCTAAAAGTCACTGTGACATTCTGACCTTAAAATAAAATAAGACATGTGTGTGTGTTCGGGTTTAACGTCTTTTCAACAATTTTTCAGTCATATAAACGACGGTGTCTACTTGTAGCAGTGAGCACAATGCCCAACTTTATAGTGCTGCCTCACTGGAATATCACGCCGTAGACACGTGGCATGATACCCCACCCAGTCACATTATACTGACACCGGGCTGACTAGTCCTAGCACTATCCCCTTAATGCTGAGCGCCAAGCGAAGAAGCTGCTAGTACCATTTTTTGTCTTTGGTATGACGCGGCCGGGGATCGAACCCACGACCTCCCGCACTCGAAGCGGACGCTCTACCACTAGGCTACCGAGGCGGTTCGACCGACAACAATCTTCATATAAAATTTGACGATTGAAGGCCAAACTATTCCCACGGTGACCTTGACTGTAACCTACTAAACCCAAAACAATAGGGGTCATCTACTGACCACAGGCAATCATGAAGTAGGACTACAACAGGCCTATTCATCCTTCAGTTATGGCGCAGAAACCGCTTCAAGGCCAGTGTCACCTTGGCCTTTGATCTACTAACCCCTAAAATAATAGTATTATAGTGGCTATCAACAAATGACAGGCAATTTTCCTATAAAGATTGACTACCCAAACAAAAATTTTTTCTAATAAACACTATAAAAACACCTTATAAACACTATCAAAACCGCTTTTTTGGTGTTTGTTAGTGCGTTCCATTAGTGATCCATTGAAACAATCAAGAAATGGTTGCAATGGATCGCTAACGGAACGTGTTCCATTAAATGGATCGCGATTTTGAAGCGAGTTATTAACTTTACTGAGCCATTCAGAAGGCTTTCTCCTCTTTTATCAGGAAACATATGGTTTTAATCCATCGAATGTACCGTAACCGCAGATCTTCTAGTTGCTATGGTTATGTTATGTAATCTCATCTATGGTATAATATAGAGGGAAGAAATTAGTGCATTTTGTAGGTTGTAAGTGTAGGGGTTGGACATATGGATTTACTGAAGAGAAAATGGTGGTTGTTATTTCATTTAATTTCTATGATTTACAACTAAAGGTATTTTCTTAATACATGTACTTACAATTCAGTATAAATAAATGCATGTTAACATTGTGATTCTTTATAGATTTCATTTTATGTTAGAATTCAAAGATTTATCAAATGCATAACACAATAGTTTTTGAAATGCTGATTCAAATGACCTGTATATTACTTTCTTATATTGAAACTATAGTTAATAAATATATGTTTCTCTTTGTGTATCTATATTTCACAAAATTTAAGCTGGAATTTCTGTTAGATCTAGCTGCATGACTTATCAAATGATTTGTATAAAACTGCATCCAAATGATCATGAAAATGTTGAATGATTGCTATATAAATTATTTAACAAATTTATATTTGAATAATTTTAACAGAAAAACCTTTTCAACAGTTACTGCATATCTCTGCAAATCCAGGCTATATATATCCAGTCACATAAACGATTTGCCAAAACTGAATGCATCAGGTTTCAATTAAATACAGCATGTAGTTAGGAATTTATCAGTTTGATGAAACGCATTCCACTGAGTGATCTATTAAGCGATCTATTATATATGCGTTCCATTAAGCGATCCATTATGCGATCCATTATACGATCCATTATACGATCTATTATGCGTTCCATTATACGATCTATTATGCGTTCCATTGAGCGATCTATTGTGCGCTCCATTAGCGTGTTGTTAAATGACACATTTATGTTAATTAGCGATCCATTAGCTCATTTGCATGTGAAATTGGAACACGGTTTTGATGGTGTTTATTGGATTAACAACTCGCTTGCGGATCATGGTTTTAGTGGTGTTTATTGACAGTGTTTATTGGGCCTTTTTTTTTTTGTTTGGGTACTGTTGGCCCTATCCTCAAATTTTTGCTTGAAACCAGTTACCGGCTGCCAGACATGATCAAAACAATATACACACCGTTTTGTGTGTGTGTGTGTGGGTGTGGGTGGGGGGCTTAGAATGCTTGTGCAACGTGATTTGAATATTAATTTATGCATAAAAATTACCAAAAAAAGTTTACCATTACCCGTGACCTCAACATTTGCGCTAGCTAGGGGACTGGGTTTTGAAATGTCATATTGTTTGTTATAAGGGTGTTTGAAATCTAACCATGCACGACCAAGTTTCTTAGCCTTTAGTATATGCACTTGCACACTCACACACAGGGGCGGGACTAAAAGCCATGAAATAAAACAGAACTCGACAACCAGGTGAGCCTGCATGAATGGATGACCTATCTCACGATTTTCTGTTGTAGGTAAGTAATAGTATAGCATTATGTACTCCCATTCAATTTTTTAATGAACCAAAATAATTAACGTTTGAACAAAAAGTGCTTACCCAGGACTTGTGGGTACCACCTCCTGCTATGGCAGTCAAGCTTCCTATAGGAAATGTCGACTTGGCAGATTTGCCTACTGTACAATAAATTAATTGCATGATTTTAACCAAACAGGTTACTTTGCTAGGGTATGAATTTGTTGATTTCAACTTGTGAAGATGAAAAGAATTTTATATGCTCCTGGGGCTTAAAATTTCAAAGATTCATACAGTTACAAAATCCATAAAAATTAGTCCCTCACCAATATTAATGATTTCACAGTAATATAAAATACAGTAAACCCTGTCTTAAGCAGCCAGCCAAGGGAGTGGGGAAAACGTGGCTGCTTAATGCAGGTAATTTATAGAATGAATGACCGTTTTGGAAAATGAGACACTGGCTGCTTAAGACAGGTTGGCTGCTTAATAGAGGTGACCACTAAAGCAGGTTTTACTGTACATTCTCACCCTCGTGGTCAGCTCAAAATGGTAAAGGCTAACTTCAGATCAAGACAAGAGACACGGAAATTCCACGTAAAAACCAGGTTTATCAAATATTTTCTATTTTTAGTAACATTGACTGACCTTACAGTGACCTTGACCCTACAAACTCTGACCCCAGATTCTTCCCCAACCTTGGTCTTACTATATGCTACCTATAGGCAAAGTTTCATTTCAATATCTCAACCCAAACTAATGATATTGAACAGAAACCAAATCTTGACACTGCCCATCCATTCCATCCATCTGTCCACCTAACCACATCGCCAATCTAATAACCAGGTTTTCGACTTTGAAAACGCTGCTTACAAATTACAAAACAAAACAATATATGTTATCATGATGAGACTTTATTACAAATATCACAACAAAGGTTGCCATACTCACAGTATGCTAAAATGATAACAGTTCACATCTGGATGATTACAATTCATATTGTACATCAAATGAGCTGCGCCAGGAGAAAACCAACAGTGCGTTTGCAACCAGCATGGATCCAGACCAGCCTGCGCATCTGTGCAGTCTGGTCAGGATCCATGCTGTTCGCTTTCAAGCCTATTACAATTAGAGAAACAGTTAGCGAACAGCATGGATCCTGACCAGACTGCACGGATGCACAGGCTGGTCTGGATCCATGCTGGTCGCAAATGCACTATGCTGGTTTTCTCATGGTGCGGCTCAAATAATTTAATAACAAAAACTGTGTTATTTGTAAAACAGATTTTTTTGAGCTCCTTAACAGCGAATGTATATATTGAATTCAGTGCCATTTCAACAGTACTTTAACAACAAGACTCGCCATATATTGACCAAAACAACTAGCCTGCCGTTCACTATTTACATTACTTTGGAAAGAAAAAATTGCGTAACTTCATACGAAACTGATCTTTTTTCATAAATTTCTATAATGGAATGGTCCATCATTCAATTTGGGCAATACCATTTATCATATGAATACCATTTATGATTTGAAGGGGTGTTTACTGAAAATTTACTGACTGAATAGCGGACAGTGCAGACCATGATCAGACTGCATGGATGTGCAGGCTAATCTTGGTCTGCACTGGTTCAAAAGAATCACGTGCCGCCAGCAGGCTAAAGGTTAATAATAACATCAAAATAATTCTTCTTTTTTATCTTAAATGAGACCACACAAACTGTTCAAAATAATAAACTTCTTTGTTTGTTTTGGGTTTAGCTTATTTTTTTAAAATTTATTCCTTGGTTCTAATACAGGACTTAACATGCTCTCCACAAGTATGTGCTGACTTCTCCACAAGAGTCAGACATAGATGGGAAATGTTTTTATCAGATCATCATGGAGAACATAATCCTGCCCCAAACTCATCACCACAAGATCTGTAGATCCACACTCCTTATTATTACACTGGTAGCTATATCATCATCGACAGGCTAGCTCTATTGATCAGTATAATTGAGCCGCGCCATGAGAAAACCAACAGTGCGTTTGCAACCAGCATGGATCCAGACCAGGCTGCACATCCACACAGTCTGGTCAGGATCCATGCTGTTCGCTTTCAAAGCCTATTGCTATTAGAGAAACTGTTAGCAAACAGCATGAATCCTGACCAGCCTGCATGGATTCGCAGGCTGGTCTGGATCCATGCTGGTCGCAAACGCACTATGTTGGTTTTCTCATGGCGCGGCTCATATAAATCTCTTGGAATGGCCAACAAAAACTGTTTGAATTTTAAGACCTCTGACTAAAACCAGCTGGCATGAAATATAGAACATGTCATTTGTTTTATTGGCGCTATTATAAAGGGAATATTTGTAATAATATTTCCTTTGATGCTACGAGAATTTTAACAATTTCTTAAAAGGAAAGGATATAAATATACATGTATGCCAAAATCGAATATTAACCAATTAAAGACGGTATCTTAAAAACATTATATTTTCTTCCTTAACCTTTATCCTACTAAATTTCTAAAATGATTGGGCAATCTTTCAATCTGGGCAGTACCATTTATTATTCAAAGGGGTGTTCACAGATGTGCTGGCTGATCTTGGTCTGCACTGGTCGCAAAGGCAAAATCACTTGCCGCCAGCAGGCTAAAATCTTCAAACAGTTCATGTTGCCACCCTGGAATATCCAAATTATCACTTTCATCATTTATGATCACAAATTTAAGAAAAATAACTCAACTGTCTAAGTTTTTCAAAATGAATCAAGCAGAAAATTAATATAAACTACATCAATAAGTCATATAAATGAGGACTGATCCATATATAGCACTTTTAAGACGTGTAATGAAATAAAATCAAACTAAAATTCCTTAAAGTACCTTAATGTTTTTGCAGTATTTTCTAAAAATAACATACAATTTATAGTATATTTATCATGTTATTGACAAGTTATGGAAAGTATTTTAACAACTGCCACATGTCAGTGACATTATTAACACTTACCATGCTAAATTTTTGGACAGTACCATTAACTGTTTAAAGGGGTGCATACAAAAAAGGTACTGACTGAATAGCGAACAGTGCAGATCATGATCAGCCTGCACATCTGTGCAGTCTGATCAAGGCAAAGGCAGAATCAATTGTAACCAGCATGATAAGGGTTAACATCAGAAATTGACATTTTTGAAAGCCTTATAAGCACTACATGTGAAATTCAACCTGTTTAAACATTTTTTGGTTGATTGAAGACAGATGTTGCTACACAACAGTTTCTGTTGATTATCATTTCATATGGTGAGGTGCATTTTTTAGATGTCATCTGGTGACTGTCCTTATTTTTTTGCATGTGGTGAAATGGTGTCAGTGGTATGCTTTTAACCTTTAGCCGCTAAATTTCTAAAATGGACTGGTCCATCATTCAATTTGGGCAATACCATGTATTATTCAAAGGGGTGTGCACTGAAAATTTACTGACAAAATAGTGAAAAGTGCAGACCATGATTGGTCTGCATGGGTCGCAAAGGCAGAGTCACTTGTTGCCAGCAGGCTAAAAGTTAAAATGAATGACCCCAGAAAAGAATATTTACACATGCAATCAGAACTGAATTAGTGTATATCTTGATATATTGACTATAATAATGTAACAGTGAATAAACGTGCAGTGATATTATATTTGGATAAACCCTCCTACATACTGCTTCAACAATTGAAAACAATGACTTTTTTAAAAGGATATTTTTAAAACAAACAACTCTTTATTACTGGCCTGAGAAATGTCAGCATGCAAAATTAAGTAGCAGATTTACTATTACATCAGCTTTTTGATATTTTTCATTGAAATAATATCAACGTGTCAGCAATTTACACAAAGTATCTAAATTGTAACCAACAAAATCAACAACAAACATACATATATGAATGACACAATTAATCTTAAATATTAAGCTTCAAATCTCTCATTGGGCTTTTCCAGTATTCTGTGTTAAATTCCTAATCCCCGTAAGTTGTCAATTTAAGGTTTGTCCCTACAAGACATACTAAATACTTTGTTTTCAATTTTAAGTCAGAAAGACACTGTTCTGATCAAATGGTGACTTTCCAGTTTTTAATGGTCAAGAAGGTACCAGGTGCACTTGTAGTCATTACTTCATGCATAGACAGGCACCCTGGTAGATCAACAGACCTTCCCTAAGCTAACTGGACAGCTTTCTCATACAATGACCTGCTCAGAGCCATTGTATTGTGCGGAAACTAATTCAAAGTTAGTGACCTTTACCGCTTAGTTCATACATAATTTATTTTAGGTGGATTGTGAAGGAAGTTCTACAACTTATATTAATCACTCTCGACACCTCATTCCTGATGGAATACATCGCCATGAGGGTATGAGAGAAGAGGCCAGTTTCCCTTTTAATGCGGAGCACCAAGCAAGTGAGCTACTGGTACCATTTTTAAGTCTTTAGTATGACGTGGCCGGGGATCGAACCCACGACCTTCCACACTCGAAGCGGACGCTCTACCACTAGGCTATCGAGGCGGTGCTTTACCTTTACCGCTTGACCATAAAGACTCCCTTTACTAAATATTGATGCATTAAACAACCAACTAGATCTACAAATATTAACCCTTATCATGCTGGACATGATTGATTCTGCCTTTGAGACCAGTGTAGCTCATGATCAGTCTGCACATGCATGCAGTCTGATCAAGATCTGCACTGTTCACCATTCAGTCAGTATCTTTTTTGGTAAGCTGCCTGTTTAATGGTACTGTCCAAATTAAAATGGACAAGTTCATTATAGAAATTTAGGGGGGTAAGGGTTAAAAGTTATTCTTAGCTAATTTCATCAAATGCATCATGAGGTAATGTTTTTTTACGGCACAATGTCATTCTACTATAATGGCTCTTTGAAAATTCTTCCATTCAAATTGTAGTTTATTAATCTAAAAGAAACTTCACATTTGTCTAATGTTGAAATTATGGACAGTTAAATTTTATTAGATTTGAATGCATGTACATTTCATTTTAAAGATCACCTGTACATAGAAATTAAAAGTTACTTTTGAACAAAAAGGTTCACATGGTAAAAATGTATGCAATACCAAAACCTACACAGACCAGAAAAAAGTTCATATATTTTTTTAAATTTTCACATTCTTATTATAGTTATGCATATGAAACAATTTCAGAAAATGTTCAACATATCAGCTTCTGCATTATGAATCCCTATTATACAGAGTTATTCTATTTTGCAACTAAATGAGAAGAAACATATCTAACAAGAGCACCGCAATGCAGAGCAATATACGCCCAAAGGTATGACCTTTGACCACTAAGTGTGACCTTGACCTTGTAGCTAGCCATCCAGAACATGCGTGTCAATGTGGTGAACATTTGTGTCAAGCTTCTTTGAAATCCTTCAAGGGGTTCAAGAGTTACACAGCAATGACCCTTGACCCCTAAGTGTGACCTTGACCTTGAAGCAAGACATCCAGAACATGCGCTCTGCAAGTTGTCTTGATGTGGTGAACATTTGTGCCAAGTTTCTTTACAATCCTTCAAGCAGTTCAAGAGTTACAGAGCGGACACGAAACACACTCATATGACCTTTGACCCCTAGTGTGACCCTTGACCTTGAAGAACGTGTGCTCTACACATAATCCTGGTATGGTGAACATTTGTGTCAAGTTTCTTTGAAATCCTTCAAGGAGTTCAAAAGTTACAGAGCAGACACGATATTGCTAACGGACGGACTGACACCTGGGGTATAACATAATACGTCCCTTCTGGCATATAAAAATGACAACAGAATCTATAGAGCATATAGCTAAATGAAAGACAACAAATAGTTTATAGTCCTTCTTCATTTTACAAAAAGCCAGGACTTTTTTCTTGATTATCAAGAGGTTAGTCACAACCTGATATTCATGACGAGACCAATTAAAGACCTTGCAGACAGTGTTTTACCAAACAAGCAAGTACGTAACTTCTGCATGTATCGGCACGACTGTCTTGACATCTGATTGGCAGCTATGATTAAACAAAATTAATGTGTTAACACCAGAACCGGAAATTGTTCAGAAGGGAACCTTTGAGAAGTTGAGGTGATATTAGTTCCAGTGAGCTAACTGTTATATATTTCCATGAGAAGCTGGCATGACAAAATTCTAACCAATGCAGCTTTAACCAAACTTAAGACATAAGTAGAACTAGTCCAACTTGTGACCTTATTATCACTTTCATTTCATTTCACATGGATAAATGTTGGACAAAAGCACCCCCACCCCACCCCTGCTTAATTTGACCACTGAAGAAATTTAAAAATAAATACATTTTTTAACTGGATAATTATAATTTTTTCAAAAAGAATGAAGTGAAAATTTTCATACAATTGAAAAAGAGGGATTTCATCCACATTGGTCAAACTGAACCAGGGACATTTTGTCAAGGGGTATTGTCTGTATCCCTTACAGCAGCAGACGACCTGAGATGTTGTTTATGGTACATTCAAACATCAACAAAACATAAAACTCCATAACAGAGTTTTCCTTGATTTCTCTTTAAATATGACTATACTTTTGATATTACACGTCATTCTAATAAGCCTCTGAGGTGATCATAAGCACTTTTTAAATTTCAAACTAAATGGATTATTTTTAAAATCTATTGTTAAAAAAATGATGAGGATATTTCCCATAGCAAAATTCAGCCATTTTTGACACTTATAACTAACAAGAGGGCCATGTTGGCCCTATATCGCTCATCAGAGTTTATCTGGCCTACTGACCTAGTTTTTGATTCCAAATGACCTGACTCGAATTTAACCTAAAGATCATCAAGACAAACATTCTGACCAAGTTTCATATAGATTGAGTCACAACTGTTGCCTTTAGAGTGTTCATAAACTTTTTTCCTTTTCCTGTGACCTAGTTTTTGAACCCAAATGACCCAGATTAAAACTGGACCTAGAGATCATCAAGACAAACATTCTGACCAAGTTTCATAAAGATTGAGTCACAACTGTGGCCTCAAGAGTGTTCACAAGCCTTTCATTTGAACCCACATGACCCAGTTTCGAAACTGACCTAGAAATCATCAAGACAAACATTCTGGCCAAGTTTCATAAAGATTGGGTTACAACTGTGGCCTCTAGAGCGTTCACAAGCATTTCCTTTGATTTGACTGGGTGACCTAGTTTTTGACCAGACATGACCCAGATTTATACATGACCTATAGATTATCAAGACAAACATTCTGATTAATTCTCACGAGTTCCAAACTTAAATTGCAGTCTCTAGAATGTTGACAAGATTTTCCTTTGATCTGGCATTTTGACCTAGTTTTTGACCCCACATGTCCCAGTTTCAAACCTGAACTAGAAATCATCAAGACAAACATTCTGACCAAGTTTCATAAAGATTGAGTCAAAATTGTGGCCTCTAGAGTGTTCACAAGCTTTTCCTTTGATTTGACCGGGTGACCTAGTTTTTGACCCAACATGACCCAGATTTGAAGTTGACCTAGAAATCATCAAGACAATCATTCTGACCAAGTTTCATAAATATTGGGTCAAAATTGTGGCCTCTAGAGTGTTCACAAGCTTTCCCTTTGATCTGGCCTACTGACCTAGCTTTTGACCCCACATGACCCAGTTTCGAACTTGACCTAGAGATCATCAAGACAAACATTCTGACCAAGTTTCATAAAGATTGGGTCACAAATGTGGCCTCTAGAGTGTTCACAAGGCAAATGTTGCCTGACGCCGGACAATGACCGGTCACAATAGCTCACCTTAAGCACTTTGTGCTCTGGTGAGCTAAAAATGATCAATTTTGACAGTATTTTTTAATGGTTCCAGATATCTTAGCACAAAGGCAACATTTTCACACAAAAACACTTAAGAATGTAAAACTACAGGGTTTGACAGTAATAGGATTCTAGAGCTCCAAGGATCCTTGATATTTGTTAAGACTCTTTCTCTCTGGCAGCTAGCTATATTCCACTGGGATCCTTTATCTCAGTGCAACTATTGCTATTCCATTGGGATCCTTTATCTCAGTGCAACTATTGCTATTCCACTGGGATCCTTTATCTCAGTGCAACTATTGCTATTCCATTGGGATCTTTATCTCAGTGCAACTATTGCTATTCATTGGGATCCTTTATCTCAGTGCAACTATTGCTCAACTTAGTATAAACTTTCAATAATTTGCTACAAAAGTTGCAATGGTTAACATAAGAAGTTTGCTTGTTCCTAACTGATCAGGATCAGTCTCCTAGAGCAAGTAGTGGGCCGTAACACGGACCAGCACACATACAAGATCTTTTTCTCTGTAGCCGAGACATTGCCAAACTCTGATTATCAATCATAATGGAGAGAACAACCTTTTAAACAGAGACATTGTGAAGCTGCAGAAAACGGCTTAAATGCATATGCTTAGCTTAATGCAACCTACTTAGCTCAAATTACATTGAATAATTGGGAATGCTCTGAAATTTATTCTTTCTTTGGAGGATTCCCACAAAGACAGGAGGGCTGCCGAGTCAGTAATTTGGGAGTCCTTCAGGATCCTTGGAAAATCATGCTAAGTGTCAAACCCTGAATTGATCAGTAGCACAAGCAGTCAACATTCAACAGTATAGATAACTTGTTAACTCTCTAAGTTTGATTGTAACAAGCCAACAAATGTTTGTTTCTGGTCCGTGGTTACAGAGAAGTTCAGAGCCCAGGTGACAACCTTCTGTACGAACTCCTGTCTCTCTACCGTAGAGATGTGAGCTGAGTGGTTGGCCAGATCTATCAATACACTCACAGACTCCAGGGGATTGGGAAACGGTGACTGAAAATACACATACTCAATTAAATATAATTTCATACTAGCAAAAATCTATAAAATAAAACAGAAATGAAATTCCTATATCAATACAGGGCAAAATCTTGTTAAATCTCATGAAAATCAAAGAGATCTTATTTACTGATGATGATGCTTCACTTGGTAAGCCTCCATGTGTTTGATAATTTTTTTTAGCTTATTTATTCCCAACATTAAGTACATAAATGTACACTGACACATATGTCAGACTTTGATCAAATAAAGACAAGAATGGAAGACAAGTCTTACAAAATCAAGTTGACTTAAACATCGAGCAAGTAGCAAAGTAAGAACTTGTCTAAAGTATAGTTTGAATCAGAAAACTGTAATATTATATTATTATTATTATACCAAATTTATATAGCGCCCTTTTCGTGTTAAACACGTTCAAAGGTGCTTTACATAGCGCAAACGCAGCCACACAGGGCACGAAATTCATCCTCTACTAGTACAGACACAGAGCGATTTGACCAGAGGGACAGAGTGAGATAAAGTCCCCAGAACAGATAGGGAGAAATCCTTTTCAGATACAGACCTGTCCGGCTAACTTAGCCAAGCTCTTTGCGATTAGACAGTCTGGTTCTTTAACGTGCCCGGTGTATAGCACCGATACACGCGAAGCCGTCTTTCCTGGGAAGAACCAGTACAGGCCTCTTAGTTTTAAAATAAATAACAGTATTTATACCATGTCTGTGAAAAAAACCCAACTAATTTGTTGCTTTTTTGTTTGTTTGATTCAATGCTGCACCAACACAATTTAGGTCAAATGGTGCCTTTCCAGCTTTGATGGTGGAGGATGACCCCAGGTGCCCACCTATGCATAATTTCCTCACAGGCCGGCATTTAGGTAGAACCACCGACCTTCCGTAAGCCAGCTGGATGGCTTCCTCACATGAAGAATTCAATGTCCGTAGTGAGGCTCAAACCCAAGTCTGTGTGGGACAAGTGATTCAAAGCCAGCGAACTTAACCACTCAACCAAAGAGGCTGGGGGTGGTTTACATTGTGACAGTAAATTAGAAAGTGTTACTACTTGGCCAAAGAAAACTATTGGGTCTGGTACTCCAAGAAATATAATTTAATAAAATACCTGTGTGCTATCTGGTCCCCTCTTAAGTTCTCCCATCACATACTCTTGTTCATCTTTCAATATTGCCATGGTGATGTAACGCTTGAAATACTTCTGGTCCACCGGCATACTGTACCACTCGTCTGGTACATTGATATATTTGGCAGGATTTATAATATTTGTCATGTCCTTGAACCCAGCATCGGGTCGGGTATGAAATCTTGGTTCATCTTCGAACAAAATTTTCCGAGACTTATGCAAAAGTTCACATGATGAACACACTTCAAAGAAACTACATTTGAGTTCTGTTTCCGTTTCACAATGCACGGGAACATCTCCTAGATGAGGCACGTGAATATTCAACATCTGATCAAAATGTTGACTTAACACTGAATGACACATATGACCCTCAATATGTTCTTCATGTGTATGATGATGCATACATGTATGCATATTTGTGTCCAATACTGAACCGGTATTCATCTGATTGTCATTTCTGAAAGACATCTCTGTTGCCATGGCAACGGCACCTTCTGGGACTGTATGATTGTCTGTAGAACTTTTCTCTGGATTTGTTGCACTACTACCATCCGACTTTTCTCTTGCACCAATATCAACTCCGCTTGCTCCATTTTCAGGTGTTTCTTCTGATCGGCCATCTTCATTTTCTCCAGAGTTTCTTCTTTCATTTTTCTCTTTAGAACCTGGTTCAGCTGCTTCGGATGGTTGTGTGTTCTTTGACAAAAGCAGCTGTGATATGGCCTTATGGATGTAACCTAAAGTCTCTGTTAATGCATATCTTTTTGCTTGAAGGTCCCACAATACACCCTGAGCAAGCTGAGACAACTGTCCTACTGTTATGGAGTAGTGATTCACATTTAACACCGGGCTTAACTGAGATCTAGTCTGTTTAATGCTGAATTTTGTATTATTAACCTTTTCAACTTTGGCTTCATGTTTTGATTTCACTACCATTTGATTGTCGTTTTCATTATCATTTTTGTTGTCTGATTTTTTCCCACTGGTTTCTGTATTGTCTAATTTAGGGAGATCTACCCTCAACACTTCTGTATTGTCAGTAAGTTCTGAATCACCTGATTTAGCTTTTCCATTACCACTTTTTTTGTTATCATCTTCCAATTCTACATTAGCATTTTCTATATCCTCCGTCTTCAATACACTATCTGCATTAGCGTTTTCATCCAGACTAGAGTAAACAGTATATTTAGTCAAATCTCCTGGAATATTTCCTACTGTACCAGAATCAAGTCTTTCTCTTTCATCTACATGAACCTTAGGATCACCTGACTTAGTTGCTTCCCCTAGAAAACAGCTCTCCTTTAAGAAGTTAAGAATAGCCACATAGTAGTAAGCTCTCAGACAGTCAAGTTCTCTACATCTGAGACTGCTAGTGTTTATGAAACTCTCATCCTTGTGTTCAGAAAGATAGCGTTTTATCGTGTGAACTTTTGACGCTCCGTCAACGTGGGAATGCGTATCCATACTGATCATCACTCTCATTGCAGTCACTTCCTGCTGTAACTTCAATATGTACTTTGGTCCTGCATTGTAAAATAAATGTGTAAAAATTGAATTTAAATATTGGCCCAGTATTATGCATCTGTGTTACTGTAAAATCATTTAATTTCTTGGGCATAAAATTTTGTGGTTTTGGTCAACACGGCAATTTGGTGGGGATATGAATTCGTGGATTTCAACTTTTGAACATAAACTGAATGGGAATTTTACTTGTTTGTTGGGATTAAATTTCGTGGATTGACTTAACCACGAAATCCACGAAAATTAGTCCCCCACGAATATTAATGATTTCACAGTATATCAATTGAATAGAAAGTTCATAAGCACATAATAATTACATTTTATGACTGGTTCCTGACTTTGGTCCAGCACTCATCCTGAAGTAAGAGATTATGGAGACCATTGTTAAAGTCTACTGCTTTATGGCAGAAATGTTTGTATGTAATAAAATCTGTAAAAAGATCCTTCGATCGAAGCAAAGAATGCAACCAAGAAGAATAATAGCAGACTCGGTTTGAATGAGTTTGTTCGTAAGAGGTAATGAAATGTGCAACACCTCTCACGCCCCCTAGTACCGGCTTAAGCGGAACTCTATTACACATATGTAAGCTTATTTATAGTGGCCGTCGGTAACCCATATGGGTCATTCCTTCAGAGGACTGTTAAGTCATGTTAGTGGGAGGACAGAGTGCAAGATACAGAAGAGGTTCTAATTACAGAAGTTTCTCTGGTTCTTTAGCGTGCTAGGTGTAAAGCACCCATATACAAGACTCTCATCCCAATGTTAGTAATTTTTAGTTGGAGGAGTGTAGGCTGTAACTTAGACCCCTGGTATCTTAGTCAGACAGTGTTTCCACTGGACCGCTGCACTCTGATATGGCAGATAGCAATCAATTAGACCTACAATAACCTTTCATTCTAAAGTGTGAAAACATTTTGACTGATTACGCAGTTAAAGTGTGAACAGGAAATAGAACCTACAAACCTTTCATTCTGTGCAGCCTGATCATGGTCTGCACTGTTCGCTATTCAGTCAGTAAATTTTCAGTGAACACCACTTCCAATAATAAATGGTACTGCCCAAATTGAATGCTGGACAAGTCCATTCTAGAAATTAAGCAGGGTAAAGGTTAATGGTGTGAAAAAAAACCATCCTACAAATCATTCATTCCAAAGAGTGACACTATCTTGATGGACTGCACAGTTATAGAGTGAACATGGAACTGATCCTATAAGCCTTGCATTCCAAAGTCTCACATTGACCTTGGTAGTTTACACAGTGGACAGGAAATAGATCCTATAAACGTTTCATTAAAAAGTGTCGCACTGATCTCGATAAACTACAAAGCTGGAGAAAGGATGGGAAATAGATCCTATAAACATTCTGAAAGGTGACACTGACCTTGATGAATTAAAAAGCTATGAAGTGGCAGGAAATAGACCCTATGAACCTTTCACTCCAGTATGACCTTGACCTTAAAGCTGAAACCTCTGTGTTATTTGTGGGGTGGAGAAGCAGGGTGTGTGTGTGTGCATGCATTGGTAGGGACAGGAAACTAAAGGGCAAGAAACCAAATGAAAACAAAAATTGGGGAGGGGGAATGGGGGCTAATGGGGAGAGTGGGTGTAATGGAGACTGTTGCCGTCAGCAAATCATCTCATCACCATCTGCCTATATTCCAAGTTTCAATTGAAGTTATGCTCTGGACACAAAATATGATGGGCAGATTTGACCTTGCTATGACCTTGACCTTTGACCTACCACCCTGGTTCATGCACTCTATATCTCAAGTCAATACCCTGAATGGTTTATAAGTAATGTTCCAGACACTAAATATGACAAACATATTTCACTTTTCAGCTCAATTTGTGACCTTGACCTTAAACCTATAAACCAGATTCATTTTCTGTGCACATCGTCTCATCACTACCTTAGTAACCTACATGTCAAGTTGGAAGTCAATACCTTACATGCTTAATAAGTTTTGCTCCGGACACAAAATATGACAGATTTGACATTTTAGCTAAATTTGTGACCTTGACCTTTGACCTACAGACCTGGTTCATGTGCTCTGCACATCATCTCATCGCCACCTACCTACAGGCCAAGTTTGGAGTCAACAGCTTGCATGGTTATTTAGATATGATCCGGAAATAAAAAATGATGGGCAATTTTGACCTTTTAGCTAAATTTGTGACATTGACCTTTGACCTACAGAGCCAGTTCAAATGCTCTGCACATCGTCTCATCACCATCTACCTATATGCCAAGTTTAAAGTAAATACCTTTAATGATTATAAATGCCTTGGAAACCAATTACGACGGACGGATGGACAGATACACATAATACGTCCCGTTTTTCCAAAACGGGCATATAACAAGAGCTGTCTCCATAGGATGACACATGCCCCCGATGGCACTTTGAATGAATAGTTATGGCCGATGTTAGAGTTTAGGACCTTTGACCTACGGAGCTGGGTCTTGAGCGCGACACGTCGTCTTACTGTGCCACACATTCGTGCGTAGTTATTATAAAATCCATGCATGAATGACAAAGATATGGTCCGGACATGCCCATCAATGCACTATCATGAAAAATGACCTTTAACGTCTAAGTGTGACATTGACCTTTGAGCTACAGACCTGGGTCTTGCGTGCGACACGTCGTCTTACTGTGGTACACATTCATGCCAAGTTATTTGAAAATCCATCCATGGATGACAAAGATATGGACCGGACACGCCCATCAATGCACTATCCTTTAACATCTAAGTGTGACCTTGACCTTTGAGCTACGGACCTGGGTCTTGCGTGCGACACATCGTCTTACTGTGGTACACATTCATGCCAAGTAATTTGAAAATCCATCCATGGATGACAAAGATATGGACCGGACACGCCCATCAATGCACTATCCTTTAACGTCTAAGTGTGACCTTGACCTTTGAGCTACGGACCTGGGTCTTGCACGCGACATGTCGTCTTACTGTGGTACACATTCATGCTAAGTTATTTGAAAATCCATCCATCGATGACAAAGATATGGACCGGACACGCCCATCAATGCACTATCCTTTAACGTCTAAGTGTGACCTTGACCTTTGAGCTACGGACCTGGGTCTTGCGCATGACACGTCGTCTTACTGTGGTACACATTCATGCCAAGTTATTTGAAAATCCATCCATCTATGACAAAGATATGGACCGGACACGAAAATTGCGGACAGACTGACAGACCGACAGACTGTTCAAAAACTATATGCCTCCCTTTGGGGGCATAAGAATGTTAGAAGTTTTTTACCCTGTGGCAGGAAGAGCCTGAGAATGCCTTGCAACACATGTAAATGTCCTGCCTCATGTAGACTGCCAACAGCTTGCAGAAGATGTGACATTGCTGTTGGTGTCTCCGACATCATCAAAGACAACATGCATAACGTCAGATCTGTACACACTTGAATTAGGATCTGAAAGATAAAACAAGAATAAATATAGAATCTTTATAATGTCTAAAACACATTTAGAACTTCTGTCTGATTTTCACCACTTTTCACCACTTTGATTCTCCTTTTATTGATTACCCTTTATTGTACAGTGAAACCTTTCTAAACCTGAACCGATGAGTAACGGCAACTCCTCCAAACTGAACAAATTCTGCAGTCCCGAAATCTGGCAATCTTCTTTCATTTGAAAAGTCCCCTTGTAAACTGGAACCCATCTATTCCGGAAACTGAACAAAATTTCCAGACCAAACGTCTACTTATCAACACAAAATTACCCATGAAAACTAAACCATTTTGAAGACAATCAAAATTTTGGCATTTGCCTTTTATTTAACATTATTTCCAGAATTTACTTAGTTGGTAGTACAGAGAGGATTCATTCTTATTTAACATTATTTCCAGAATTTACTGTAGTTGGTAGCAAAGAGAGGATTCATTCTTATTTAACATTATTTCCAGAATTTACTGTAGTTGGTAGCAAAGAGAGGATTCATTCTTATTTAACATTATTTCCAGAATTTACTGTAGTTGGTAGCAAAAAGAGGATTCATTCTTATTTAACATTAGTTCCAGAATTTACTTAGTTGGTAGCAAAGAGAGGATTCATTCTTATTAACATTATTTCCAGAATGTACTGTAGTTGGTAGCAAAAAGAGGATTCATTCTTATTTAACATTATTTCCAGAATTTACTGTAGTTGGTAGCAAAGAGAGGATTCATTCTTATTTAACATTATTTCCAGAATTTACTGTAGTTGGTAGCAAAGAGAGGATTCATTCTTCAGAGTTGTTCTAAACAGAGACAAGATTAAACACGACTTCAAAAGCCCGGCAGTAATTATCTCCCTAGCGCTACATAAAACAATGTGGACAATAATACCATGTGACCAAGAAAATCACATGACACTTGAAAAGAAATTTAAATATAATTTTCTTATTTTCCAGTTGTTTTTTTTTATTACATCGCCCAAACAAGCCTTAAATCTCTGAATAATATTCAAGACAATTTCAGTAATTAAAATCTAATATTAAATGATGAAAAAAGAAAAAGACTGATAAATATCTTGATAAAAATGTTGTGTTGGCTTTAGAGCAGATCACTACAAAGGGCACTGATATGACATATCCACCAAAGAAGTATATCTGAATCAAATTCACTGCCTGTTAACCCTTACCCTGCTAAATTTCTATGATGAACTTGTGCAACTTTCACCATTAACTGTTAAAAGGGGGTGCTTACCAAAAAGATACTGACTGAATGGCGAACAGTTCAGACTTTGATCAGACTGCACAGATGTGCAGGCTGATCATGATCTACACGGGTAGCAAAGGTAGAATCAATCGTGTCCAGCTTGATAAGGGTCAAGTTACATACACTCACCCACATTCATTCAACATAAACCTATCCCGCCCACTTAACTCAATAGGGAGAGTGCAAATCTACAGATCGCAGGGTCACGAAATCGATCCCTGGGCTGGGCATATGTTCTCCATGACAATTTGATAAAGAACACTGTGTCTGTAATCATTTGTCCCCCACCTCTGATTTATGTGGGGAAGTTGGCAGTTACTTGCGAAGAACAGATTTGTACAGACTCCAGGAATACTGGTTAGGTTAACTGCCCGTCGTTACATAACTGAAATACTGTTGAAAAACAGCGTTAAACCCAAAACAAACAAACAAACAAAACAACATACAACCTATATTTTTTTTAATGCACATTTGTTTTCCAAACTAATGCAAGACACTTACTTGAGGTAATTCAACCTGTGATTGTCTCCCAGCATGCAACAGACATAATGTTTTATACATGTCCTCAACACTAGTGGTATCCATGGCGATGTCAAAATGGCTGTACCAGATGCGTAAAACATGGTGAGGAAATGTATGACCTCTGATCAAGTGCAGTTGCCATGGTGATAGACTACTAACATCTCCGGGATCAAGGATGAAATCTGAAAATGACCAAAATTGCACAATATACAAGAGATATAGTGTTAGTTTTCCCTAGCGGCTTTTTGTAATTTCTCCAGTTGTGATAATCTTTTCATGTATATTTAAACATTGATAGAAACAAGTGCACTTAACCATTAGCCTGCTGGCAGCAGGTTATTCTGCCTTTGCGACCAGTGCAGACCAAGATTAGCCTGCACATCCGTGCAGGCTAATCATGGTCTGCACTGTTCGCTATTCAGTCAGTAAGTTTTCAGTAAACACCCCTTTGAATAATAAATGGTACTGCCCATATTGAATTATGGACAAGTCCATTTAAAAAACATAGCAGGGTAGGTGTTAATATTGCCACGCTGATGCCTCCAATTCTAACTTTAGTTTTTAATTTTATTAGGGTTGTACCGCAATCCAACATAGTATAGGTTATATAGTGCCAAACAGGACTAAAAGTTTTGGTTGCATAATATGAGGTTTGGCATTTAAGAAAAAAATATACCTGCTGGAATCACAGAAATACAGGAAAGGCAAGTGTTTTGACCCCCCTTTACAATCATGCAAGGGTAAGACTGTGGTTGCATACACAAGTTGTACCAGAACCACATTGCATTTATTTGACATTATTTTACATTTTTTGTGTGTGTGTGGGGTGGAGGTGGGGGGGGGGTTTAATGTCACACTGAAACAATTATAGGTCGCATGGCAACTTTCCAGCTTTAATAGGAGGAAGACCCTGTTAGCCAGCTGGAGCTCACATGAAGAATTCAACACCCCGATTGAGGCTTGAACCCACATCGGTGAGGTGCAAGTGAATCAAAGTCAGTAACCTTAACCACTAAGCCACAGAGGCCCCCTTTTAATGACATTAAGAAGTATAAACGTAAGTTTCATTAAAATAAAGGGGCAAAAATCTTACTCCAAATATCAGAAACAAGATATATTTATGATGTCCCTTTGTTGACTAAATTTATGGTATGGCTTTGCTTCAGACATGTGTATATTAATGACATTAGTAGTTTCACACAACTTGCAACCTTTGTACTGGCAGTTGTGTTCTCCCTGCACAGATTATCCCCCGATGGACTTGATAGAAACAAAAAAAGTCAAAAATATTGCATACAAAATCAGAGATGTTTAAAAAAAATTCTTCAAAACTAAGATAAGTATGAAAACCAGAATTGTGGCTTAAAAATATAAACAATGTACTATGACATAAACAGTATTAAATTTCATTACAGACACAAGAACCTTATTTACACAGATGATTCTATATGGAAAATGTAAAGTTGTGCCATTTAAAATAACTTTTCCAACCTTTGACTGTTGTATTAATGACAAGTAATGGGCTACGACACTTTCATAGAGAAAATCAAAAATTCATTGCCGGTGAGTGAGCTTTGCAGGTAAGACCAAAGTGTTCTGAGAATTTTCTAATACGTCAATTTTCTCCGACTTAACAATGAATGGCATTTTTCTAAATATTTCACTGCCTATGAATCCTGTATTTCGCATACGGAACAGAAAATACACTTGTGTTGTTTATCAAACCATAATACAACCATATGTTCACACTGACATTTTATCACTATTCATAGTTCAGAGCTTTATAGCAGCAGTACAGAAAGCAACAAATTTAAGAAAATATGTCAGAGGTTAACAGCTATCATATGTTACAACAGATTGTATCTATTCATAGACAAAGAAAACTTCATTTTTAACAGTAACTGATTTAGAATTTATAAGCTTTAAGGTCATATCAAAATTACAGATGCACATCCACCTGTCAACTGTTGAGCTTTAATTGATGCGGAAGACCTCTGCTACCTCTAGGTTAACGCATATTTCACCACCTCTAGGTTAACGCATATTTCACCACCTCTAGGTTAACGCATATTTCACCACAGAATTTTTGCATCCCGGCATCATTAAGTATAAGTGATTTCAAGGCTGAGGTAAGCATGTGACAGATCATTAAGCTATATCAATTTTGAGACTTTAACCCTTACCATGCTAAAATTTTTAAAATGGACTGTTCCATCATTCAATTTGGGCAGTACCACTTCTTATTCAAAGGGGTGTTCACTGAAAATTTACTGACTGAATATCGCACAGTGCAGACCATGATCAACATGCATGGATGTGCAGACTGATCTTGGTCCGCACTGGTCGCAAAGGTTAAACTACTTGCTGCCAGCACGCTAAAGGCTAAAGACCTTATCAAAAATATATTAAATACTTTCTAAATATAATAAAAATGATACCGGTAGAAACATTTGAAGATTTTAGCAAAGCTAAACAAGCCGGCTATGGAGGCCCCACAAACAGCAATAACTGGCATCAAGAATAAGGTCCCCTTACTCGTGATTAAAGGATCAATATGAGTATGTAAACTTTGTTACCTGGTAATTGTATTTTATGGGTATCTTGTTGGTCCCATTTGGTCAGCATATCGTGACTTACTGGATGTATCCCTAGCGTATCTAGTTCACAACACAACATCTCGTGCATACTGCTTGTTGCCAGGTATACCTTTAAAACAAACAAGAGCCATGTCAGACATGGCTAATCCCCCCACCGGGCATATCATAATTGAAGGATGTGGTCCGCATCAGGGGTTTTAAGATGTGGAAGAAAGAATAAGTCAGTAGTGAGGTGGTTTACTGCTAAATTTTATTAATTTTCATGAAGAGTATAACTATGATGTTTTTCTATATGGCTACTGTAAAAAGAAGGAATGGAAAGCTAACAGGGAACAAGAGTGCCAGAATGTCACAATATATGCCCGTCAAAGCAAATTTCTTTACTCTAGCAGCTGTATTTGCAAATGGAATGTTAATTTTGTGGTTGTTTAGTAATCATTGTAAGTCTTTTGTTTTTTAAAGTCCACAAAAAAACTCCTTACTAGGTAGAGATACCTTATATATATATAAAATTAATAAAATACACCTAAAACTGGAGAGTAACATCTATGCTGTACCACAGAAAAGTGGTCTTGTTTTTTCCCTAGGGTCAATTATAAAAATGTTACAATATAAGTTATTTATAGTAACAACTAAGGGAAGTTAATCTTTATAAAAAAAAAAAAAAAAAAAAAAAAAAAATTGCAAGTCCACACAAAAATCTTTATCAGAAGAGACTGGTCAAAATACACCTCAAAATTGGATTTAGCATGTTTGTTGTACTACAGAAAAGTGGTCTCGATTTTTCCTACGACTAGTAATGAAAAAGTTACAATAAAAGCTATTTAAAGTAACAACAAAGGGAAGTAATTCTAAAGAAGGGAACTGCGCATGACACTTCGTCTCATGATGGTGTATAATTGTGCCAAGTTACATCAAAATCCCTCCATGCATGAAGAAGAAATGCTTCGGACAAAGTCATTCTTGTATCTGACCTTTGGCCTCTAAGTGTGACCTTGACCTTAGGCCTAGTGACCTGGATCTTGCGCATGACACTCCGTCTCGTGGTGGTAAACATTTGTGCCAAGTTATATCAAAATCCCTCAATGCATGAAGAAGAAATGCTCCGGACAAGGTTTTTATTCTTGTATCCTTTGACCTCTAAGTGTGACCTTGACCTTAGACCTAGGACCTAGTTCTTGCGTATGACACTCCGCATCGTGGTGGTAAACATTTGTGCCAAGATATATCAAAATCCCTCCATGGATGAAGAAGATATGCTCCGGACAAAGTTCTTTAAGAAAATATGATAAAGGGGAATAACTCAAAAAATAGGCAAGGTAGAGTTATTGTTCTTGCACACTGCACTTCCTCCCAATGTGTTCTATCAGTGTATGAAGTTTGAAGAAAATCCCTCCAGTACTTTTGGGGTTATGCTCCGGACAAAATGTTTTAAGAAAATATGATAAAGGGGAATAACTCAAAAAATAGGCAAGGTAGAGTTATTGTTCTTGCACACTGCACTTCCTCCCAATGTGTTCTATCAGTGTATGAAGTTTGAAGAAAATCCCTCCAGTACTTTTGGAGTTATGCTCCGGACAAATTTTTTTAAGAAAATAAGATAAAGGGGAATAACTCAAAAAATAGGCAAGGTAGTGTTATTGTTCTTGCACACTGCACTTCCTCCCAATGTGTTCTATCAGTGTATGAAGTTTGAAGAAAATCCCTCAAGTACTTTTCGAGTTATGCTCCGGACAAATATCGTTGCGGACGCACGGACGCACGGACGGACGGACGGACGGACAGACGGACGCACGGACGGAGAGCATTTCTAATATCCCCTTCACCTTTGGTGGGGGGATAAATAATTGAGCCGCACCATGAGAAAACCAAGATAGTGGCTTTAAGACCAGCATGGATCCAGACCAGCCTGCGCATCCGCGCAGACTGGTCAGGGTCCATGCTGTTCGCTTACAGTTTCTCTAATTGCAATAGGCTTTGAAAACGAACAACATGGATCCTGACCAGACTGCGCGGATGTGCAGGCTGGTCTGGATCCATGCTGGTCGCAAACGCACTATGTTGGTTTTCTCATGGTGTGGCTCATATATCATTTTTATAAAAAACAACTGGAGATGTAACTCGAAGTTCATTCAGATCTAGGTTAACACGTGTTTCTTCTGAACATATTCTTTCTCCCTGGAAACCTTTTCAAGGTTGACACAAGCCATAACAATATCGTATAACCTTCAACTCAAAACATTTTAAACTCTACTGTCAGAAAATGGAATCAAATTACTGTTGAACAACAAATGAAGAAATGTTTATTAAGCAACTGTTTCAAATCATTTTTCAATTTCTGGCAAATCAATTTTGAACTTTTGTTGAATTAGGATTGGTTATTGCAGCCATTTTGAGTGTTTTAAAGCACTATTTTCCACACCTAAAGCTACTTGAGAAAAGTCACCTGTTTTCCTTAAATGTGTTCAACATAATAAATCAACCTATTTTCAAGTCCCATAAATGTTACCACTGCTCATAATAACAACTTTATTTCCCCATTGTTTAAGTGCAGCTTAAACAAATTTCACAATATAACATGCACAAACAAAATGATCGTCAGAATATAAAATTTCAATTTTATAATAACAATGTACATGGTATTGTAATCTATAATGTAAAACACAGGCACGGGTCCAGTGTATATTTTTTTTGTTTGATATGATTTTTTTTTCACACAAATATACTTTATATATGTTAGTCAAATGAAAAAAAATCGATGACAAAAAATCCGGTCACAATATCATATACATGGAAAAGGTAAACTATACGAGCGTAACGCTATGGGAAGCTACTCGGCAAACTTGTGGAACATTTCAAAATCGAAGTTTATACACTTACAGCCGCTACCTGCATGATTGCACCTTCGAAACATTTAAAGCCTTCCATAAATACTAAACTGATCCCATAAATTGCTTTGAAATACACAGTACAAGTCCCTAGGAGCGAAATATTTCAAATATCCCCGACGATTTCAGCTGCCAAACGAAGTGATAAAAACCAGGAACACGTCCGCTATCCGGAATGAAATCACCGGGGATAACTGAAATATTTCGCTCGTAGAGACTTGTACTGTGTTTTTCAAAGCAATTTGTGGGATCAGTTGAGTATTTATGGAAGGCTTTAAATGTTTCGAAGGTGCAATCATGCAGGTAGCGGCTGCAAGTGTATAAACATCGATTTTGAAATGTTCCACAAGTTTGCCGAGTAGCTTCCCATAGCGTTACGCTCGCGTAGTTCACCTTTTCAATGTATATGATACTGTGACCGGATTTTTTGTCATCGATTTTTTTTTTCATTTGACTAACATATAAAAGGTTAATTGTGTGAAAAAAAGGATTTTTTATATTAAATAAAAAAAAAAAAAAAAAAAAAAAAAAAAAAAAGAAAACTAAATAATTAAACACTGGACCCGTGCCTGTGATGTAAAATAAAGGATGAATTACATTTTTTCAAAAGCCCCAACATTTTTCCTTTTTCTTTGAAAGAAAGAACAATTTAATTATATATAACCATTTCTTCTAAGAACCTTAAATACTGTAAAATCATTTAATTTCGTGGACAGGAAATTTTCATGGTTTTGGTCAAAACTGTTCATTTTGTGGGGCTAAAACTTCGTGGATTTCAATTGCTGAACATGAGTGGGATTTAGTTTAAAGAGATTTAATTTTGTAGATTAACGCATCCGCAAAATCTACAAATTATAGCACCCTATAAATATTAATGTTTTCACTGTAGTACCATTTTTTTAGGTGTATTCATCTTTTCATAATATGCTAGCACAAAGGGAAGTGTCCCGAGGGCTCGCATTGAAATTATTTTTGCCGAGCTAACTGTTACAAGCACAAGAAATTTCATTTGGCAAAATCAAACTTTAACTTTGAACATTTTTCTACAAAGAAATATATGTGCATGAAAACTTATATCTGTGTTTATTGTATCTGTTTAATACATGTACATTTAAACTGATTTTTTTAAACCAGATGCCCATGGGCAACATGTCGAGCCCGCCAGCTGTCAAAAGTACTGGGAGTTGCACATGACACTCCTTGTATCATTGAGGCAAACATTTATGCCAAATAAAAAAGAGATTGCAAACAGTTACAATATAAGTTATTTAAAGTAACAACAAAGGGACATAAATCTCAAAAAAAAAAAAATCTAAGTCCACACAAAAATCCGCAACAGTAGAGATAGGTCAAAATACACCTGAAAATTGGATGTAACATGCATGTTGTACTACAGAAAAGTGGTTTTGATTTTTCTCTACGACTAGTAATAAAAAAGTTACAAATATAAGCTATTTATAGTAACAACAAAGGGAAGTAATTCTAGGATCTTGCGCATGTCACTCTGTCTCATGATGATGAACAATTGTGCTAAGTTACATCAAAATCCCTCTATGCATCAAAAAGAAATGCTCCAGACAAAGTCATTCTTGTATCTGACTTTTGACCTCTAAGTGTGACCTTGACCTTAGACCTAGGGACCTGGTTCTTGCGCCATGACACTCCGTCTCATGGTGGTGAACATTTGTGCCAAGTTACATCAAAATCCCT
Source organism: Mercenaria mercenaria (assembly GCF_021730395.1). Lineage (NCBI taxonomy): Eukaryota > Metazoa > Mollusca > Bivalvia > Venerida > Veneridae > Mercenaria > Mercenaria mercenaria. Next base: position 53,409,462 of record NC_069365.1, read on the forward strand.
CCATGCATGAAGAAGAAATGCTCCTGACAAAGTCATTTTTGAATTTGAACTTTGACCTGTAAGTGTGACCTTGACCTTTGAGATAGAAACCTGGGGTTTGCACATGACACTCTGTCTCACTGAGGTTAACATTCATGCCAAATATAAACAAGATTGCTCCATGCATGTCAAAGTTATGGTCCGGGCAAACAAATCCGGACGGATGCACGGACGCACGCACATACACCAAACAGCCATTTGGACAACCTTACGCTCAAAAGTTTGGCCTTTTTTTCCTGTTTAAATTCAAGAATAAGTCAGTATCTAACTCTAGACTTAGGAATGACGTCATAGACATGTTTCAAGAGATTCAACTTCTCATTACACAGAAACAACAAAAACACTTTAAGCAGGGTCACATAATGTCAAACACAAGAATACAACTTCCTGTTTGAAAACTGTTAACATACCATGCCCACACATTGTCATTAATGTGTAAATGAAAGCAGTTTTAATGGGTTTCTTTTTTAAATTAAATGGTTTTATTATACAAATGGTTTTTCCTGAAGCCTCAAACATTTTTCTTTTTGTTTTAAGTAAGATGATGAGTGAGTTTTTTGTGAGATGTTATATAACTGAAAATTTGTTTTGCTTATTTCTTCAACAGAATACATATGTTTACTTATTTAATGGCGCTTAGTTAATCTGAGCAGAAATCCTGGATTCTGCTCAAGTCCTTGTTTTCCTTGAAACCCTGTCAGCAACAACTTCCTTCTACCATAAAACAGAGATGGAAGACAACTGACTTCAGACTTGTCATACGTCAAATCGTCACAAAGAACAAATACCATGACCTTCGATCGAACCCACATCCTCTAGATTAACAGTCTTAAGCTCCCGATCTAAGCGTGCAGTTAACAGGCAATAATTTCAATTTCTATTCTTTAAAGAAAACATGTAGATATTTCACATTTGTCACAGCCATGACTGGGCCTCCATGACTTGAGTGGTTAAGGTTGCTGGCTTCAAATCACTTTCCACCTCACTGATGTGGGTTCGAGCCTCACATGGGGCATTGAAATCTTCCAACTGGCTTATGGAAGGTCGGTGGTTCTACCTTGGTGCCTGCCCAGGATGAAATACTGCACAGAGGGACATCTGGGTTTTTTCTCCACCATCAAATCTGGAAAGTCACCATATGACCAATAATTGTGTTGTTGCGATGTTAAACCCAACAAAACAAAACAAACATTATGTATTTATTACCTGAAGATCTTTCTTGTTTCTGAGGAATTCATACGTTTTCTTCCACTCTTGCTGCAGCAGGTGTTGATGTACAACTTTCTGTGTATACATCAGTCCCTGTTGTTTGTCATTGCCTATCATGGAGATATGGGCCGCTGTACGTAAACTTGACTGGTCGTATCGACGTGCCAACAGTTTGGCTGCGTCCTGCACCTGCTTCATAGCCAAGTGGCTGAAAAAACATAAAATATTACTCCATGAAATTCCAAAATTGCATACAAAAAGCCTTGAAAGCATGTAAATGTTTACTAAAACAATTAGCATACCTGAAAGCCTGTTACAAATCCATGAATAAATTAAAAGTCTGAACTAATAAAAGAAGCAAGTTTATTGCCAGGCTTATCACCATTTGGCATTTGGGTAATGACTATGACATCATCTGTATGGGGCACTGATGACTTGTGTAAACAAGAAATACTCTATTACAAAGCATAATTGGAAAATCTTCCAAAATATTGAAATTATAAATTTTCTGACAATGGAACTACAGCACTATGAAACATTTCTAAAAGGTTACACTGTATTGTAATTTAGTCTTGTCAGTGGAATAGCTTTTTGAACCAGTTCTCTAATTATAAACCCAACCATACAGTCTTTAGAAACATTTCTTGAAGGGTACACAAGCAACCAAAGTAGAGTTATTTGAAACATTTCATGAAGGTTACATAGTCATAATTAGAGCTTTCTGAAACAAATCTATTCCTGCTGACACAATTATAGGTAACACGGCAACTGCTCTGATGGTAGGGGAAGGTCCAATGTACCCATGTTTCAAAACGCCCTACCATTGTAATTAGTTGAATAATACCATTGACTGTGTATCCTTTGCTAAATGTTTTTAAACATTTCTGATAGGGTACACAGTGAATGGAAGAGCTTTTTAAACATTTCTCAAAGGGTAGGGTGAATGAAAGAGCTTTTTAAACATTTCTCATAGGGTACAAAGTCAATCCTTGAGCTTTTTGAAACATATTATGAATGGTAAAACAGTTTTGAAACAGTTCTCTTAGAGTACACAGCCAAAAGCACAGCTTTTTGAAACAGTTCTTTATCTAATGGTACACAGTCAATCATTGAGTGTTTTTGAATATTTTTTGGAGGGATCAAGGTGGAAGTATCACTAAACTGTTCTGCCGATATTAAACAACAAATTGAGCTGCACCATGAGAAAACCAACAAAGTGCATTTGCAACCAGCATGGATCCAGACCAGCCAGCACATCCGCGCAGTCTTGTCATGATCCATGCTGTTCGCTTTAAAGCCTATTGCAATTAGAGAAACCGTTAGCGAACAGCATGGATCCTTACCAAACTGCGCAGATGCGCAGGCTGGTCTGGATCCATGCTGGTTGCAAAACCACTATGTTGGTTTTCTCATGGCGCCACTCAATTCTCTACCTTGTAATCAAGCCGAATACTATGTTTTTTTAAAGTTAACGAAAAGATACTTCCTTAATTTGCATCAGTAACATATTAGAAAGAGAAAGGTAAAAACATTAGGTATTTTAGTAAATAGAAATTAAAGATTTGTGCACAATACCATTTAGCAGCTTGTTCATAGTTTCCATCTTTAGTCAGTTGTTGAGCCCATAAGGTGTACAACTCCTCCAGAGCTGGATCCAAGGGAGACAATCTTGCTTTAGCCAATGCAATTGCTTCCCTGGAATATAACAGTTAACTCTAATCAATTTATTACATTTACCATTTACTATATCAAAAGACCTTTGTTCTAATGTATCTTTCTCTTCAATGTTCAAGCTCCATTTCGGTAAAGTAAAGTGAAATTTAAACAATTAAAAGCAAGAGTGACAAACTATCATAACATATGCATGTCACAGCAAACTAGAGCTGCTTTTGAGAAAAGCGGATGTCTCCCACAACTGCCTAATCATCTGAATAGTAGTATAAGATCGGATCAGAAATGTTCAAGCGTATACCCTACTCCTTATATATTCTTAATTCCCAATCAGACTTTCAGTGCTTTGATTATCAAAAACAACCCAATCAGACTTTCAGTGCTCTGATACAACCCAATCAGACTTTCAGTGCTTTGATACAACCCAATCACACTTTCAGTGCCTTGATTATCAAAAACAATGTTTCAAGGGCCATAATTCCGAAGTGCCTGGGCCAATTTGGCTAGTTATCGAACTTGGCCGAGGACACACTTTGTTCGAGTTTGGTGAAGATCGGATGAGAAATGTTCGACTAAGAGCGCGGACAAGATTTGTGACAGACACATGGACACACACACAGACAGGAGTAAATTAATATGTCTCCCACACCACTGTGTGGTGGGAGACATAATTACTTTTTGACCATTTAAATACTCTACTTATTGAGCAGACTAACCTTCAGTTTTCCAAATTTTGCCTAATTCAAGGGCTATAATTTTAAAATGATAAAAACTTTAGTTTTCTCAATTTTGCCTAATTCAAGGGCCATAACTCTAGAGTGACAGAGACTATCAGGCCAGTTATCAACTTGGCCAAGATGATATGCATATAAATATCCTTAGTATTTTGAACACTTGATAATATTAAGCAGTCTCTGTAAATTTGAGCAGTTTTAAGTAATTCAAGGGGCATAACTCAAGAAATACTGGGACCATTGGCTTGGTTATCAATTCAATCTGAGATATTCTGCCCATAAACATTTTCATTAAGTTTGGTGAGTAATGGATACAAATTAGTTAGAGAGTGGACACCGTCAATTTTTGCAATTTTTAATTCAAGGGCTATGACTCAGACAGCCTTAAAGGATACTGCTGGTTATTCACCTAGTTTGGTGAACATTTGCTAAGATCTGCTTAAGTTAGAGAGTGGATGGACACTAAATTTTTGGCAAAAATTTAGCAATTAAAAGGCCACAAATCCAAGAAGACTTGGAGGATCCAGCTGGTTATCGAACTTGGCCAACATATTATACCCATAAACACTGTGATTCAGTTTGGAGAACAATGGATAAGAATCTCTCAAGTCAAAACATGGACACAGTCAATTCTCACAAATTTTAGCAACTCAAGGGTCATAACTCAGAAGATTCAGCTGCTTATTGAACTTTGGCAAGGTATTATATTCAAATGTGGTGGCTGCTCAAGTTAGATAGCGGACATTGTCAAAATCTTTGCAATTTTGAAAGCAAAGGGCCATAACTCCAGATAGACTTGGAAGGATCAGGTGAACATGAGATAAGAATTGCTCAAGTTAGAGGACAGAAAACTTTTGACGATGCTGATTACTGCCACATGTGATCCCATAATATGTCCCATTTCATAGGCGTATAAAAAGTTGAAATTTCAGACTAGTATGAAGCGGAACAGAAAGGAACGTAAAAACAAGACGGATATCCAGCATGCATGTATTACGCAGCAAAATTTCACCCAATTTCTTCTAACTGATAATATGTAATAACCAGTACTTTTTATTGTTAGACTAACACATTTTCTTTCAGAATATATGTTATGTAAAACCAAGCTATTATTGTTTATCAACTGATATTGTGACAGTCTTCCTTCTTAAATATTTTAGGTTAAGGAGTCCCCAAAGGAGGAATAATATTAATCAACATTATTTAGTATATAACAGTATTTTGAAAATCAGACATATTTAGTTACCAAAAATAATATTTTGTAGTAAGTTAAAATGTTTAAAAAATGCATTATATTGGTGGCCTTAATAGATGCATAGACATTTGCCAAGTCATATACTCCAGATATTTTCATTGCTATGTTTATTTTCATTTCCATGCCCAACTCTACCATATACAATACAGGCCTTAACAAGAATTATACAATTTTCATACCTTGTGACATAACTAATTGATGCTTACTATTTTAACTGATACTATTTAAGGTTCAAGGTGACATTTATTACCAACAACATTGTCTTGACAAATAAACTAATTTTTATTCTTACATGGTAAAACCATTATGTCAACTAATATTGTATAAGCTGGACAAAACATTATTGTTCCAAAGAGACACATTAAATTGTCACCTACCCTAGAATTACTTTTGAATTAGATACATTGTCATATGGTGCTTTGATTTATCTGTAGCCTTAAGAGTTATAAGCTCAAGCCGCCAATATACTGTCACTTAAACTGACCAATCAGTTTACCTATTTTTGTTATCCAATGATGTTACATTTTATGAATATTCATTGTTAATGTTGCATTTATATTTCAATGTTTGTCACCTGTAATCAGTAGTGTTTTTTAACTCTAATGGTGTTCCATCAGATCAGTGGTTGTCCACGTTGGAAATTTCTAAGTTAATTTATTATTGTTATTGGTGTTCCAATGGAATAAACAGTGTTACTGTTGTTTGAAATTCAGCGAACAATAAAAATACGGAAAGTCACAGTGGTGTTCCATTGTACATCTCATTCCCGCACACAGCTTCTTAATACATGTTTTCATATCTAAGCAGATGGGTGTGCAGCCTGCAAATTTTATAAGCAGACGACAGTGAAACACATTATCGACATCTCTAACATAGAAAACATTTACACATGCGTAAAAAAAACTGGTTCACAAAATGGCATTGAAAATGTATTGAACCATAACTATGAAAACAATGGTAACAGATGGGAAAATGTATGACAGAAAACATACACTTTCATATGGACTGAAAAATTTATTATCAACACAACTGCCTTATTTCAGAAGTACAAATCTTTTTTTTTTTTTTTTTTTTTCTGTTTTGTACAAGAAATGACTGACAACAGCAAAGCGTGACATGCCTCCTTTGTTTGATATCTTGTAACTATGTAATTAGCAGTAAAATTTGGATGACAGCTTGCAGTTAATGACAGATAAAACATACGTAAGAACATAGCAATATACACATGATTAATTGAATTACGATGTTGTTTTATAAGTTTGTTTGCACTGACACAATTTTAACAGGCTGCGCAACAACTCTCCAGCTTTCAATGTCAGATGAAGGTGCCTCTCCAGAAATTATTTAAGAAACCAATGACCTTCCACAAGCCTGCAGGATGACGGGGCATGAATTCTAACCTGCAGAAGTGAAGGTAAAATGACTTGAAGCCAGCTGCCTTAACCACAAAGCTATCGGCCTCAGATTGACAGGTGATTTAAAGTTGGCGACTTTAGCCAAAGAAGTCCTGAATTACAATATTAAAACAAGGAACCTATTAATAAATAGTAACTTTAACAATTATCTGTGTCAAGGATGGTTGTTGTGAAATTATGCCTGTTTAACTGGCAATGGATGTTTTGGTGTACATTGTCATAATGAGTAAATTCCATTAACCTTTAGCCTGCTAGCGGCAAGTGATTCTGCCTTTGCGACCAGTGCAGACAAAAATCACCCCTTCGAATAATGAATGGTACTGCCCAAGTTGAATGATGGACCAGTTCGTTATAGAAAATTTGCAGGGTAAAGGTCAATTTATTCCCATAATAAATGGCACTCATGCAAGCAGGGACTGAATGGATCAACTGTTGTTATGGTAACACAAAGTTCTTAAGGTAACTGAAGAAACAGAAAATGTACTTAAATGAGGCAAAAACTTTCTATGAATAATTATTCATCCATTATTCATCTAAATTGCTCGCCACTTGAATGTCAATACAGTGGTCATTTCGTACAGTGAAATTGTATAAACTTTTCAATGGGATAAGAAATGTTAAAGCGATTACACTTAAAACAGAATTCATCAAGAAGTACTGCTTCATAAAATAATAACTGTTGTCAACAGTTTACAGCACAAGACTTAAATTCTTAACAAGAGCTAGTAGAACATGAAATACCCTGCTTGATGCATTCAGTAACTGCACAAGGAACAGAAATTATTTGGTCACTGTGCACTGGACACTTGACTTACTGACCTCAAATCAATAATTATGGGTCATTTACCAGTCATTAGTGACCTTGGTATCAAATGTGATCTTAAACCAAAGAATTCTCTGGTTATTTGGCAAAAAAAACCCTAAAGACTGTTCTGCGTCCTTGACCTTGACCTTTGACCTACAGACCTCAACATCAATAGCGGTCATCTGATGGTCACGATCAACCTCCATATTAAGTTTCGTGATCCTAGGCCCAAAGCACTCTCAAGTTATCATCTTGAAACGGTTTAACTGTTCCGGGTCCATTTGACTTTGACCTACTGACCTCAAAGTCAATAGGGGTCATCTGCTGGTCATGATCAGCCTCCCTATCAAGTTTCGTGATCATAGGCCCAAGCGTTCTCAAGTTATTGTAAGAAACCGTTTAACTGTTCCGGGTCAATGTGACCTTGACCTTTGACATACTGATCTCAAAATCTGTAGGGGTCATTTGCTGGACCAACTTCCCTGTCAGCTTTCATGATCCTAGACCCGAGCATTCTTGAGTTATCATCTGGAAACCGTTTAACTGTTCTGGGTAAATGTGACCTTGACCTTTGACCTACTGACTTCAAAATCAATAGGTGTCATCTGCTGGTCATGACCAACCTGCCTATCAATTTTCATGATCCTTGGCCAAAGCATTCTTGAGTTATCATCCTGAAACCAACTGGTCTACATACCGACCGACAGACATCTGCAAAACAATATACCCCTCCTTCTTTGAAGGGGGCCATAATAAAATCACAAAAACATTGATCTGCCATATGTAAATTTCTGAGTATACGAGGGGTGTTAAATAAATACCCGGAAAAGTTCTCTCATTTGTTTATTTCTTGTCCCATTTTGTTGAAATTTGAAAATATGACGGATATTAACATAATAAATGCAAATATTTAAATTACAGATTTCAGAAGATGCACAATATTTATTTATCGTCTCCTAGGCAACGTCACTTCCTCAAAAGCGGCCCAACGTCATTAAGACGCTGTAATATCACAAACAATTAATCAGTACAACTCGTGATTACCATTGGTTCAATGTTTATCTCAATTATATGCATTTCTACACCTTCCTAAGAATAAACAAGCAAATTTCCATGAATTGGTATCCCCCGCCAAAAGGGTTTGTGGTGAGGAATGGCAAAAAAATATATCCGGCAAAAAGTTAAGGATGTCACTAAGAAGCAAATAATTTCATTAGTCAAAATCAATTTAACAGAAAACAAATGTTTAATAAAAGAGTACATAATAAATGTAATACTATGAATTATTACTTTGATCCTGACAGAATTTATTTTGAATGGGATATGCTTACTGTAATAAGCTTAGCTTTTAAAATTAAATGCAGTTAACTGAAATGTGAGCTTGAAGTTTAACTGGAACAAAATATTGTCTTTGAGTGGTTTGGCACCAGGTGTTGCTGTTTAACATGTACATTTGGACTTAAAAGAACAGATGTTCTTAAGAGAACACAGTTCTTAAGAGAACACAGGTAAGATATCTTGAACATGGCAGTGAAGTTTAACTGGAACGAAATATTGTCTTTGAGTGGTTTGGCACCAGGTGTTGCTGTTTAACATGTACTTAAAAGAACAGATGTTCTTAAGAGAACACAGGTAAGATATCTTGCACATGGCTGAGGACAAGGTTTGTGCAGTCACAACTTAATATATTTATTTTTTTAGGGGGTGGGGCTGCAGGGAACAGGAGAGGAAACAAAATTTCACATGTTGATTATAAATATTGATGGAAAATTAAAAATGAAAAAAAGTAAGGGCCATGATGGCCTATATGGCATGATGATGTAGAGTTGATGGAATGACAGACCTTGCTGTTTATAAAAATTCATGCAGTCCTAGGAACAAATCTAAAATAACCGAAATGGAAAAAAATTTGGACCGGGTTGGGGAGGGGTGAGGCAAGTTGAAAATCAATCTTTTTAAGGTCACATAGGCAAGATTTAATGTAAATTTCTGCTCAAGGTATTTGTTTTTGTTATAACAAGTTGTAAACATTCTTCTTGACAATCAAGTAAAGCCACATATAGGGGGAATGACCAACTTTAACCCCAGGGTCAAAAGAATATTGAATGTTTTTTCTCAGTTAAATCTAAGGCCCTACATTCAAAAAACAGCCATGTAGCTTCTCTGATTTATTTTTACATAAATTTTGCAAGGTAAATCAATTCCTGCGCTAGGAGGGGCAAGTTTGAAACCCGGGGTCCAATAATTTGACCCTAATTTAATAAGGGCCACTACAATGTACACCAATTTTTCTCATAAGTTCTAGGCTCTGAATTATTTAGATGTTTTTTTTAGATTTTCCTATGTAAAATCAAGGGACCCCTGGGGGCGGGGTGACAATTTTTCCTCTGGGTATGATTAAATAACTGTATAAGCTTTCCTCTCGCAATGTAATTGTCCTTATAAAGTCTGTAATTGATGCTTATGTTTTTAAAAAGCATTTTTAATTCCTAATAGAAATCAAGTAACCCTGGGGCGGCCAATTTTGACCCCGGGTCATGATTTGAACAAACTTGGTGAAGTATTAGCAATACTTCACACCATATATCTAAGCTCTAAGGCTTTTGGTTTTTGAGAAGAAGATTTTTTAAGATTTTCCTATGTAAAATCAAGTGACCCCTGGGGCGGGGTCAAATTTGACCCTGGGGGACATGATTTAAACAAATTTTGTAGAGGTCCAATAGCAATGCTACATGTCAAATATCTAAGCTCTAGGCCTTCTAGTTTATTTTTAGAAATTTTTTTGAAGATTTTCCTATGTAAAATCAAGTGACCCCTGGGGCGGGGTCAATTTTGACCCCGGGGTCATGATTTGAACAACTTTAGTAGAGGTCCACTAGGCAATGCTACATGTCAAATATCTAAGCTCTAGGACTTCTTGTTTATGAGAAGAAGATTTTTTAAGATTTTCCTATGTAAAATCAAGTGACCCCTGGGGCGGGGTCAATTTTGACCCCAGGGTCATGATTTGAACAAAACTGGTAGAGGTCCACTAGGCAATGCTTCACACCAAATATCTAAGCTCTAGGGCTTCTGGTTTTTGAGAAGAAGATTTTTAAAGTTTTTCCTTTTGGTTGCCATGGCAACCAGAATTCTGTATGGAATTCAATTCTTGAACAATTTTTAAAGAAGACCATCCAAGGAACATCCCTGTGAAGTTTCATCAAAATTGGCCTGTTGGTTTAGGAGGAGATGTTGTTTAAAGGAAAGTGTGGACGGACGACGGACGGACGGACGGACGGACGCCGGACGGTGAGCGATCACAATACCTCACCCTGAGCACTTTGTGCTCAGGTGAGCTAAAAAAGGGTAAAAGGGTGAAGTTGTTGGGGGGGGAGGGGTAGAGGATGCATGATCAGTGGGGGGCATGATGACTGGGTGGAGGAGTGAGGTGGGGGAATGGTACAACTTGCATGTTGATAAATAATCATGGCAGGTCTGGAACAAATCTAAAATAAGAAATGAAAAAAAAAATTTTGGGAGGGGGAGGGGGAGGGGGTGTGACCAAGGCAAGTGGGTGCACAACTTCACATGCTTATATTAAATGTTCACAGATAAGAATGAAAGAAATTTAATGAAATTTTGCCAAAAGGTAAATTTGTTATGTATACACGGCCTGTAAACACTGGCTCGTCCTCTTTGAGGAGATGAGTTGAAAAAAGAGCCAACGATACTTCCGAGGCGGCGCTAATGACCGGAACTTTAAGCAGAATGTAAACAAAGAAGAAGGGTGAGTTGATTGTTTCCTTTCTCAGTTAAATGTAAGGCCCTATTTCAAAAAACAGCCAATGTAGTTTCACTCAGAAATGATTATACTTTTTACATATGCAGGCCATTTTGCAAGGTAAATGCATTCCTTGGCGTGAGAACTTTTGAAAATTGGAAAATGGGGCAAGTTCGAACCAGAAGTGGAGATTTACCAATATATTTCGCCCTAATTTACACAAATAAGGGTAGACATACATTGTACCAATTTTTCTCATAATGGTTTGTTAAATCTGAATTATTTATGTGTTTTAACGGCGGGTTTTATTCGTCTATGCTCAATTTTGGCTAAGAGGAGGAGCCAGAGCCTTGAAGGAGGCGCAAAAGGCCGGAGTGGGAGCCACTGACCAGTTCTTTCTCTGGGTGATTAATACTCGTATAAAGCGTTTCCGTTCTCGCATTGTTATATCTGTTCCGTTTTAATGTTTGTAATTTGATGCTTGAAATTGTATTATACTACCCAAATGCACATACTCTACCTAAAATAACAAGTCTTGGGGCTGTCCGTAAGACAGCGCATTCGACTTTTCTCAGTGCTTGACTTTGAATTAGAGCTTTGCCAGTAAAACTTTATAAAACTTTAAACAAAAAAAAGTTTAAGTTAGAAAGGGCATAACTGTCAAAATTCAAATCAGAGTTATGGGGTTAATTTCTCTTGGGGCAGACTTTGATAGTAATTAACTATTTTAAGTTTCAAGTCAATAGCTTTGATAGTAACAGAGCTATCTGACTTAATTAAAAACTTTTAGCAAACATTCTAAGTTAAAAAAGGGGCATAACTCTGTCAAAATTCAAATCAGAGTTATAGGGATTGTTTCTCCTGGTGTAGACTTCGAAAGTAAACTATTTTAAGTTTCAAGTCAATAGCTTTGATAGTAACAAAGATATTTGATGCTTTCAAAAGGGTTAATCAAAAATTATAAGTTAAAAAGGGGCATAACTCCATTAAATTCAAATCAGTGTTACAGGGATTGATTCTCCTGGTGTAGACTTTGATAGTAAATAACTGTTTTAAGTTTTAAGTCAATAGCTTTGATAGTAACAGAGATAATTGACTTTATAAAAAACAACAACGCCGACGTCAACGCTGTTGCGAGTGCAATAGCTCTACTTTTTCTTCGAAAAATCGAGCTAAAATATATGCGTATATATCAATGCAACGGCTACACAGTTTTATGACAAATGGTCAATTTTAATGTAAATGTTTGAAAAGAATCGCAAAGAAAGGATTCTCAATTCTATGTGATATTATTCCTTTTGTTCGTTCCAGATGGATCTGTTTAAAGGCAAACGTAGGAAAGTGTTATCATTGACAAAGAAAAAGAACGACGTAACATACAATTGTAAAAGAAGTGAAAGTAAAACACAGCAAAGCACATCAAATTTACACGAACACTTTAGAAATGTAACCACGAGCACCCAAAATAAAAAGAAGCGCAAGGGAACGGCTGTCACCAGCAATAAAGTGAATACATTCAGATCTCCTTTGCACAAAAAAAAATGTAAAGTATTATCGCTGATTGTTCGCTTGTACAATACACACCAGGACCGGAAATGGTAATACTTCTTGCGGAAATGATGGCGATTTATTCTGCAAGGCCATTAATCAGCTTAGTATGTGTGTAAATTAAACAAAACAGTTGTGCTATTTGACATTTGGTTTTATACTTGCTACCAAGTAAAATATTTGATTAAACTTTGAAGCGCTATTTCTGGGTGCATACATGGCGCTAAATACAACGTCCACGTGACGTAAACACAATTCTTTTTGACGATTTAAGCATTGCTAGTCATGTTAGAATGTTCACTTTATTTATAAAACTCCCTCAATATTTTTGCTAATATGTTGTTGTTTTTTTCTATTTTTTCAGTATATTTATGTCTCTTCTAATTCATTGAGAAACAAATGTTTTTAAGAGTTTATTTGAAAGCATAAATAAAATCGAGTAAGGTAGTGATACCATAATTATGATGTAAATATAAGAAATGATATTTTTCGGTATTCCTCAGAATAGGATCGGTAAATCAATGAATCGCGCTAGCTGGAAATTAAGTATCAACATACATGTTTCCTTACAAACGTTATTTAAGTAAAATTAGAAAACTGTATTTATAATTCTGTAACTGTAAGCTCAGTAACGATCAATACCCATTCTTACTGCGTAGCATTAATTAACAATAAAGTCTGACAGCAAATTTTGCCTCAACAGATGCCACCTTATTTACAAACTCCCAATACTAAATTATAACTCAGTATGACTTTGACTGCAGAACGACTGACAAACGGACAAGGATAAGACAAAGCCTATATAAAACGTGCGGTTCGACCGGGGAATAAATATCTAACGTTTTCAGTTTCACTGTTATCCTTAGAATATCTGGGAGAAGTATTTTGAGTGTTAGCATTTTCATATATATATAATCGAATTAATCAATTTACAAGTAAACAAAAATATTTATTTAGCATTTGTAAGTACCCAGTGAAGCACATATTGCAATTGCATTTTAAGACTACTAAAAAGTTAACACTAACTATTAAAAATTTCAAAACGCGTTGGACACCAAAACCGTTGTGCATTAGGAAATGTCCCTTTCATAAAAATATCATAATTATACAACTTCATACGCCATGATAGCCCATTATTAGACAAGTGAAAAAGAAAAAAAGAAGTGCAAATATCTCACAATACATTCTAAGAAAATGAATAGGATGTTGTTACAATATCATCCATCAGATGTTTGTCACAATCAAAGGAAACCATGATAAAGCTCTGGTATGTCAGAATTAATGATACATTAAAAAAATCTCAATTTCATAGTGCTTTGGCTCCCACTCCGGTTCTTAGCGCCTCCACTGCGTCGATGGCTCCTCTACATGGTGATAAATGGACATGTACGGGATAAACACGCTAGTAAACCACATAAATCATGCAGTACCAATATATGCTTTTCAGCAAGATTGATGCAGTGACTATAAAACCTTAAATTTGTGTAAATTAGGGCGAAATATATGGGAAAATGTCTACTTTTGGTTTGGACATGCATAATTTTCTAACTTTCAAAAGTTCTCACGTCAAGGAATGCAATTACCTTGCAAAATGGCCTGCATATATAAAAGGTATAATCATTTCTGAGTGGAACTACATTGGCTGTTTTTTGAAATAGGGCCTTACATTTATCTGAGAAAGGAAATAATCAACTCACCCTTCTTTTTTGTTTACATTCTGCATAAAGTTCCGGTCATAAGTGCCGCCTCGGAAGTATCATTGGCTCTTTTTTCAACTCATCTCCTCAAAGAGGACGAGCCAGTGTTTACAGGCCGTGGTATAAATATGTGGATTTTTAGAAAATTAAAAGGCAATAACTCTAAAGTTACAAAAGAAACCCGTTCGAAATTGTGTGTGCACAACCACATTATAGTGCTCTAAATTCTGTTAAAGTTTCATAGTTCAAGGTCAAATATATCAAAAGTTATGATGCAGAAATTGCCATATCTATAGATCTATAGTACCCTATATAGTTAACACTTGAAACTTCTAAGGGCCATTACTCTGGCATTACTTGGGCAATCTGTCTGAAACTTGATGGGCCCCATAACCTCATAGTGGTGACATGTATATAAAGTTTGTTTAAAAAAATTCAAATAAGGAATTTTTTTTTTTGGGGGGGGGGGGGGGGGGGGGGGGGGGGGGGGGGGGGGGGGGGGGGGGGGGGGGGGGGGGGGGGGGGGGGGGGGGTGAGGGGGGATAGAGAGGGGTGTGATCAAGGTAAGGGGGTGACCAGGTGTGGGTACACAACTTCACATGTTTACAATAAATTTTCATGGAAAAGAATGAAAGAAATTTAATGAAATTCTACCAAATGGTAAGTTTGTTATGTACAAATATGTGGATTTTTTATACAATTAAAGGGCAATAGCTCTTAATTTACAAATAAATCCAAATGAAATTCTGTGTACACAACCACATTATGGTGATCTAAATTCTGTTTAAGTTTCATAGTTCTAGGTCAAATATATCAAAAATTATGATGCAGAAATTGCCATATTTATAGTACCCTATACTGTTAACACTAGAAATTTCTAAGGGCCATAACTCTGGTGTTACTTTGGCAATCTGACTCAAACTTGACGGGCCGCAAGAACTCATAGTGGTGAACAAGTATATGAAGTTTTAAATAAATATTCCCAACCATTTCCTAGATATGGCTCCGGACGGACGGACAACGCCAAAACTATATCCCTCCGACTTTCGTCGGGGGATAATAAATATTGTTCATATGATATTCCTGTCGTACTGATGAAATGGGACACTGAGCTTTGATGCCGTATAGAGGAGCTCTTTAATTGATAAAACGTGACTGAACGTTATTTTTCATGTCTATACCACGAGATGTCAGGGATATTCTCCTGACCATTTTTTTAAAAGTCTCGTTCCACTAATAAAATTTTGTTTTATTCAGGGCATTGCCATTAAACATTTAGCTGTATAGCATTTGTCTTTTTCCTTGATTTTCGATTCAAAACACAAAACGTCATCTCATGACTCCATTAAACACTGACTTTCAACACAGTATGCCTGCCAAACATTTTAATGATGTCACATTTATAATTTGACGTTATTGGCGTAACACATACACTTCATATTTATATTCACCCAATTTAAGAAAGGGTAGCTTGAAAAATACGCCAGTGCCAAGTAATGTTTAAGCGCATGTAGTATAGAAAAGGAGACAAAATTGGGCCGGATGGCCGGATGAAAAGAAAAACAAATTTTGACACATCAACTCAGTATTCCGTAATCTATATTATTTAGCAGTTTCATTCATTTTTGATGATACATAAAGAAATGAGAGCACGATTCCGGGTATTTATTGAACACCCCTTTGTAAAATATGGAAACCTATCTCAAACTTTGATGAATTTATTATTACACCACTATCTCATATTCTCATCAAAAATTTACTGATTAAAAATCTATATAAACACAGAAGAAGTAGTAACATCTGCAGAACATTGTCAACAGCTTTATTCTATCATATAAATGCATACAGCTGTATACTTAAGATCTATGTCACATGTATATAACACGTAAATACATGCTTACATTTCAATGAAGCTGCGAGATTTTAATGGTTTTTTTTTCCCACATAAACATATAAATTTCATACAGAAAACAAAAATACAGCTGCATATTTTAAATCTATGTTACATACCGGTAATATAAAACGTAAATAAATATTTCGATGAAGCTGCAAGATTTTAATGGTTTTTTTTTCTATAAATATTACAAATGTGAACATAAATTTAACATAAATTTCTTACAGAAAATGACAACCTTCCTTGACACTGTTTTAACCCTTAGCCTGCTGCAGGCGAATTTAACAGCCTTTGCAAACAGCTTGGAACCAGATCAGACGCCGATTAAATCGGCGTCTGATCAGGTTCCAAGCTGTTTGCTACTCTGACAATATTTCTTCCAATTTTGGAGCAAATTGAATGAACTTTACAATTTTAGCAGACAAAATTTCCAGCAGACGACAATTTATCTAGCATGCTAAAGGTTAAATGTACCGGTAATAAAAAACAGAATGGGGTAAGATTTGTCCTGGTTAAATACATACTAAGATTTATTTTATATACATAAATTTACTTACTTACTGATATAGGGCACTGATACCCCGGAACATGCTAATACCTTGTTATGTTAGCTCAAGGGCAGTAGCATTTTGCCATCCAATTTTGAACATTTACATAATTTTTTTTTTTTTTGAGAAACAAACCCAGAAGCATAAAATTATGTCAACTTTGTTTGGTTTTTTAAAAAAAAATTTCATGTGTGTCAACTTTATTTTTTATTTTTAAAGTTTTGTTTTTTCAACAGTCAAATTTGTTTGTTTTGGGTTTAATGCCCTTTTCCAGCCATATTACAGTTATGTAACTGCGGGCAGTTCACTTAACAAGACTGTTCATGGATTCTGAAACAGTACAAACCTGTTCTCTGCAAGTAACAGCATCTGTTATTTACATGTATGTAAATTTACATACATACTGATACAGAGCACGAAAACCCAGAACATGCTTATTATGTACATTTAATAAACATTTAAAAGCATCTGCTATTTAACAGTTCCTATTTCAAAGGGGCGAATCAAATTATGAGTTAAATGTCAAAATTTTCATTTGGGTCTTCAACGGGCCTAAGTAACTAACCTGAGGAGGGCCTTAATCTTTTGACTTTGTTCTGATCAAATCCATAAAGCAGTTCATGAGAATAAGTCATTTAAAGCGGTCTGAAGTTTTAGCTCTAGGTGCCCCTAGAAAGGGTCAAATGGAACCAGCTGATCAAAATTTAGAGAGGTCCATGCAAGGATACTACAGACAAGAAGTTTTTTTTGATTTATTTTTTATTCTAAGCTCTAGCAGCCAACTAAAGGGGCCATGCAAAACATTTGAAAGTCGCCATATGACCTATCATGTGTTGGCGCGACGTTAAATCAAAGTCGCCATATGACCTATCATGTGTTGGTGTGACGTTAAATAAAAAAAAAAAAAAAAAAAACACAAGAGATCACAGAGTGATCTTGGCGCCCACCAATGTGCCATTTTTGAGTGTTCCAAATTTCAAGACTTACTGACAAGCTCAAGGTCAAATTTCATTTCCATACAAAACACTGTGCATGTGGTTCAAATTCGAAAGCTGTAGCTTGAGAAATGTGAAAGTAGGTCACTAGATCAATTTCAAGGTCAAAGTTCTTTGTACACAAAACTATGCATGTGCATCAAGTTTGAAGGCTGTAGTTTGAGAAATTTGAAAGTAGGTCACTAGGTCAATCTTAAGGTCAAAGTTTAATTTGGTACACAAAACTATGCAAGTGGTGCAAATTTGAAGCCTGTACCTTCAAAAATGTGAAAGTAGGTCATTAGGTCAATGTCAAGGTCAAAGTTTGTTTCGGCACACAATCCTATGCATGTGGTCTAAATTTGAAGCCTGTAGCTACAGAAATGTGAAAGTAGGTCACTAGGTCACTCTTAAGGTCAAAGTTCATTTCGGTACACAAAACTATGCATGTGGTCCAAATTTAAAGGCTGTAGCTTGAGAAATGTGAAAGTAGGTCACTAGGTCAAAATCAAGGTCAAATTTTATTTCAGAATACAGAACTATGCATGTGGTCCAAATTTGAAGCTTGTACCTTCAAAAATGTAAAGTAGGTCACCAGGTCAGTGTAAAGGTCAAAGTTTGTTTCGGTACATAAAACCATGCATGTGGTCCAAATTTGAAGGCTGTAGCTTGAGAAATGTGAAAGTAGGTCACTGGGTCAAAATCAAGGTCAGATTTCATTTCGGAATACAAAACTATGCATGTGGTCCAAATTTGAAGCCTGTACCTTCAAAAATGTGAAAGTAGGTCACTAGGTCAATGTCAAGGTCAAAGTTTTTTTGATACACAAAACTATGCATGTGGTCAAAATTTGAAGGCTGTAGCTTGAGAAATGTGGAAGTAGGTCACTAGGTCAAAATCAAGGTCAAATTTCATTTCAGAACACGAAACTATGCATGTGGTCCAAATATGAAGCCTGTACCTACAAAAAATGTGAAATGTATAGCTTGAGAAAATGTGAAAGTAGGTCACTAGGTCAAAATCAAGGTCAAATTTCATTTCGATACCAAAATTATACATGTGGTCCAAATTTGAAGACTGTACCTTCAAAAATGTGAAAGTAGGTCACCAGGTCAATGTCAAGGTCAAAGTTTGTTTCGGTACACAAAACTATGCAGGTGGTCCAAATTTGAAGGCTCTAGCTTGAGAAATGTGAAAGTAGGTCACCTGGTCAAAATCAAGGTCAAATTTCATTTTGAAACACGGAACTATGCATATGGTCCAAATTTGACACCTGTACCTTCAAAAATGTGAAAGTAGGTCACTAGATCAAAATCAAGGTCAAAGTTTTTTCTGGTGCACAAAACTATGCATGTGGTCCAAATTTGAAGGCTGTAGCTACAGAAATGTGAAAGTAGGTCACTAGGTCAAAATCAAGGTCAACTCATGTCAAGGTTCATCTGCCACTCAAAAATATACATGTGGTCCAAGTTTGAATGTTGTAGTTATTGACAAGAAGATTTTAAAAGCTTTTCCCTATATAAGTCTATATGAAGCATGTGACCCCCAGGGCGGGGCCATATTTGACCCTAGGGGGATAATTTGAACAAACTTGGTAGAGAACCACTAGGTGATGCTACATTACAAATATCAAAGCCCTAGGCTTTGTGGTTTGGACAAGAAGATTTTCAAAGTTTTTCCCTATATAAGTCTATGTAAACCATATGACCCCCTGGGCGGGGCCATATTTGACCCTAGGGGTATAATTTGAACAATCTTAGTCGAAGACCACTAGATGATGTCACATACAAAATATCAAAGCCCTAGGCCCTGTGGTTTTGGACAAGAGGTTTTTCAAAGTTTTTCCCTATATAAGTCTATATAAACCATGTGACCCCCAGGGCAGGGCCATATTTGACCCCAGAGAAATAATTTGAATCATCTTGGTAGAGGACCACTAGATGATGCTTCATACCAAATATCAAAGCCCTAGGCCCTGTGCTTTTGGACAAGAAGGTTTTCAAAGTTTTTCCCTATATAAATCTATGTAAATTATAGAAATAAACAAAGGGCCATAACTCACTCAAAAATTGTTGATTCAGTCTGATTTTCAGGGGGACACAACTAGGGTACCAATACATCATTCTGACAAAGTTTGGTCAAAATCCCCCCAGTAGTTTCTGAGGAGATGCGATAACGAGAAATTGTTAATGGACGGACGGACGGACGGAATGACGGACGGACGGACCACTGACGCAGAGTGATTTTAATAGCCCACCATCTGATGATGGTGGGCTAAAAAATGAAAAACATTTGAAAGGTAATCATACAAGGATGCTTTATTATAAAGTTTGGTCAAGATCTGTCAAGTGGTTCATGAGAAGTTGTTTAAAAAATTTTCTTCTACTCTTAAGAGCCCCTTAAAAGTTCCAAGCGAGGTTAATTTTTATTGGAGGTGTCTGGTATAAAGACCTGACAAATAACTTACTTGAACAGTTTATGCCTCTTGAAGAGCCTGATTGCCTCGTACACCTTGTGACATGCCAGGAAGTAGCTTGCTGCTTTGTGGTACTGTCCGTCTGACTCTAGCTGGACAGCGTAATCTTCACACACTGATGTCCAAGTGTCAAATGAAGCTGAAATATATAAAGTTAACATAATGTTACATCAATTAGTGCTGCTTTTTTTAGCGGAATGTACAACAGGAAGTGCTGCATGTAACGTAACAACAGTAAGTGCTGCTACACATAGTGTAACAACAACACATAGTATAACAACAACACATAGTGTAACAACAACAACTTGATCTGAAATGTTTGGTAAGAACAGGCAAAAACAAACATCATAAATTGTTCAAAGTTTCTTTGACAGTTAGCTGGGTGCATATGCAGAAAAGGGGCACCATAATGCCGTTCAACTTAGCAAATCTATCATCTTGCCATTTTAGTTCACATAATTTGAACTACGGTTCATTTTCATACTCAATCTTATAATGTAAGCCACGCTGGAGTTCTATTAAAGGCTGGGTAATTGGGGATTTCCCCTTGCTTAGTCTAAGGATCCATATCTCTGGCTACTTTTTCCTGCACTTTTGCTGCCATAGGTAAAGTACTGAATGGGAGGACCCCTAGACCCACCTCTACCTTGCAACTTCCACTTTAATAATCAAATGAAACCTCTGCTGAGCAGTGTTATACTTCTTCTTACACTATGAGATGAAACAAAAATCATGTGTATCGACACGCCAACAATTTTGGCACCCAACAAAATTTAATGTCATGGTCCCCAACAAAAAACTGTTCTTTGAACATTTTAGCAATTTTAAAAGCAATGCCAGAAATTACAAGAATCCCTCCAGAGTATTACCTTATCACAGAATGATATATAAACAATATATCAAGCAAATCATTTACTTAAATGTTCCCATAAAAACAGTAATTGCCAAGATCTGGAACTCAAGATAATCTTATCCAAATTTCGGAAGTTGTTTTTGCATCATTCATTTTTCTGCAGAATATTCTGTTGTAACACTTGAATGGAAAATAGAGTGCACCCAAAATTTATTTATCTTCCAAGGTTTTTCAAAAAATGTGTATGCATGAGAAAGAATAAAAAAAAACAACAAATGTTTCCCAGTGTTTTCTTTATTTTGGTTTTCACCATTATTTCAGTTATGTAGGACCCAGTGTTCCTAGATTCTGTACCAGTACTAACCTGCTGTCCTCCAGTAACTGCCAACTTCTCTACATGAATAAGAGGTGGAGTATGAATTGAGTTGAGACACAATATGTTTTATCAAATCGTCAAGAACATACGCCCTGCCAGAGGATCGACCCCAAGATCCATAGATCTATGCTCTCCCTACTGTCATGAGCTAAATGTGTGGGAAAAGTTGTCCTGGGAGGTCATCTCATGATGCCAAAGACATGTGTGAAGTCTGAAAGCATTTGGCCAAGTAGTTTTGGAGAAACCTACTAATATGCAAAACTTTAACCTGTAATTCCAAGTTAAAATGCGACATAATTTAGAAAAAATAAAAGCTAGAGTTATGAAATGCAACCTATGAGATCATAATTTAGTCTTATGCACATGTATAAAATGCAATCTATGAGAATATAAAGCAGTGTTATAGTAACATTTGGTTGAAATGCAACATATGAGAATATAAATTAAAGTGTTATGCATACTGCTGAAATGCAAACCATAACACCAACATTAATGTTATGATATTTTGGTAGAAATGTAACCTACCCATATATGAGCCACGCCATGAGAAAACCAACATAGTGGGTTTGCGACCAGCATGGATCCAGACCAGCCTGCGCATCCACGCAGTCTGGTCAGGATCCATGCTGTTCGCTTTTAAAGCCTATTGGAATTGGAGGAACTGTGAGCGAACAGCATGGATCCTGACCAGACTGCGCGGATGCTGGTCGCAAACCCACAATGTTGGTTTTCCCATGGCGCGGCTCATATTGGTTTACTCTTATGAGATTACACACTTGGTTAAAACAGGCTTTCTATGAATTTGGGCTTAATTTTATTCAGCTTTTTAACCTTTACCCTGCTAAATTTCTAAAATGGACTGGTCCATCATTCCATTCAGGCAATACCATTTATTAATTGAAGGGGTGTTTACTGAAAATTTACTGACTAAATAGGGAACAGTGCAGACCATGATCAGACTGCACTGCACGTATGTGCAGGCTGATCTTGGTCTGCGCTGGTTGCAATGGCAGAATCACTTGCAGCCAGCAGGCTACAGGTTAAATTACAATATATCTTTAACAGTCTCTATTGCCCAACTGTATTAAACAACTATAAACACAGTATGAGTTTAGAACATCCCCAGCACTATTTGGAAACTTTCTAAAACAAGAGATCACAGAGTGATCTTGGCGCCCACCAATGTGCCATTTTTGTGTGTTCCAAATTTCAAGACTTACTGACTAGCTCAAGGTCAAATTTCATTTCCGTACACAACACAAATCTATGCAAGTGGTCCAAATTTGAAGGCTGTAGCTTGAGAAATGTAAAAGAAGGTCACTAGGTCAAAATCCAGGTCAAATTTTACTCCGAAATACAAAACTATGCATATGGTCCAAATTTGAAGCCTGTACCTTCAAAAATGTGAAAGTAGGTCACTAGGTCAATGTAAAGGTCAAAGTTTGTTTCGGTACACAAAACTATGCATGTGGTCCAAATCTGAAGGCTGTAGCTTGAGAAATGTAAAAGAAGGTCACTAGGTCAAAATCAAGGTCAAATTTATTTCGGAATACAAAACTATGCATGTGGTTCAAATTTGAAGCCTGTACCTTAAAAATGTGAAAGTAGGTCACTGGGTCAATGTAAAGGTCAAAGGTAATTTCAGTACACAAAACTATGCAAGTGGTCCAAATTTGAAGGCTGTAGCTTGAGAAATGTAAAAGTAGTCACTAGGTCAAAATCAAGGTCAAATTTTATTTCAGAATACAAAACTATGCATGTGGTCCAAATTTGAAGCCTGTACCTTCAAAAATTTGAAAGTAGGTCACTAGGTCAATGTCAAGGTCAAAGTTTTTTTCGGTACACAAAACTATGCATGTAGTCCAAATTTGAAGGCTGTAGCTTGAGAAATGTGAAAGTAGGTCACTAGGTCAAAGTCAATGTCAAATTTCATTTTGAAACACGAAACTATGCATATGGTCCAAATTTGATGTCTGTACCTTCAAAAATGTGAAAGTAGGTCACTAGGTCAAAATAAAGGTCAAAGTTTTTTCCAGTGCACAAAATTATGCATGTGGTCCAAATTTGAAGGCTGTAGCTACAGAAATGTGAAAGTAGGTCACTAGGTCAAAATCAAGGTCAACTCATGTCAAGGTTCATCTTGCCACTCAAAAATATACATGTGGTCCAAGTTTGAATGTTGTAGTTACTGACAAGAACATTTTAAAAGCTTTTCCCTATATAAGTCTATATGAACCATGTGACCCCCGGGGCGGGGCCATATTTAACCCTAGGAGGATAATTTGAACAAACTTGGTAGAGAACCACTGGATGATGCTACATTACAAGTATCAAAGCCCTAGGCTTTGTGGTTTGGACAAGAAGATTTTCAAAGTTTTTCCCTATGTAAGTCTATGTAAACCATATGACCCCCAGGGCGGAGCCATATTTGACCCTAGGGGTATAATTTGAACAATCTTAGTTGAAGACCACTAGATGATGTCACATACAAAATATCAAAGCCCTAGGCCCTGTGGTTTTGGACAAGAGGTTATTCAAAGTTTTTCCCTATATAAGTCTATATAAACCATGTGACCCCCAGGGCAGGGCCATATTTGACCCCAGAGAAATAATTTGAATCATCTTGGTAGAGGACCACTAGATGATGCTTCATACCAAAATCAAAGCCCTAGGCTCTGTGGTTTTGGACAAGAAGGTTTTCAAAGTTTTTTCCCTATATAAATCTATATAAATTAAAAGAAATAAACAAAGGGCCATAACTCACTCATAAATTGTTGAACCAGTCTGATTTTCAGGGGGACACAACTAGGGTACCAATACATCATTCTGACAAAGTTTGGTCAAAATCCCCCCAGTAGTTTCTGAGGAGATGCGATAACGAGAAATTGTTAACGGACGGACGGACGGACGGACGGACTGACGGACGGACGGACGGACGGACGGAATGACGGACGGACGGACCACGGACGCAGAGTGATTTTAATAGCCCACCATCATCATGATGGTGGGCTAAAAAGTTGCTATAGCAACAGAATTTTTCCATGGAGGCTGTATTGACTCAAATCATGTTACAAGTAATGCTACTTAAATTTCATGTCTGTTTCAATTTAACTGACAATGAGGAGTATTGTTTGTTTGTTTTAATGCTGTTTCTTTTAAACTAGTATTTTTCTATTCAAAGAATCCAGTGAGTTATAGGCTAAATGGATATGAAATTGCAAATATTTTATCATTCTATGCATTTTCCTGCAGTTCAACCTTAGATGCTTCCTTACTCCATAGAAAACACCAAGAGCCAATCACGTACATTGGTTAATGTTTTCTCTTGTCGCTTGAATACTACTATTAGTTAGAACTTTAATTTAACTGTCTATACATTCTTACACTGTGCTCATGGGGCCTCCGTGGCAGAGTGGTTAAGGTCAACGACTAAAAATCACTTGCATCTCACCAATGTGGGTTGAAGCCTCATTAGGGGCATGGAATTCTTCATGTGAGGAAGCCATCCAGCTGGCTTACGAAAGGTCTTATGAAATAATGCCTGGTCTTCTTTTTACATGAAGAAATTGTGTTTGGTTATTTTGTTGCTTTTCTATATCATTTCCCTCTGAGGCCTGAGTTACCATGAACAAAAACCTTGATTCAACTTTGTAACTGCTGTATGTGAAAAACAACTTGGAATAACAGGTGAAGTATGAATTATACTTTGGAGAACAAGTTATCCTCCCACAGGGTCCATTTAATCCACAACAACTTATCTAGGGTTGTAACGTGGAGCTCAATCTGTATGGCTGCTAAACCTATACCTAAGTTTGTAGTGTGCTGCTCCACCTGCATCTAGATTGTAGTGGAGCTCAACTGGAATCGATGCTCAACCTCCATTGGTGCTCATAGGTTTATAGTGTGGAGATCAACCTGTATCTGTGCTCAACCTGTATCTATGAGGAAGTGTGGAGCACAACCTGTATCCAGGTTTGTAGTGTGGAGCTCAACCACACCCTATAACGTGACACCATAAGACAACATGACACCGGATCGGACAATGTGACACTTTACCGAGATTGTTTATTATTAGAAAAATGAATTTAACGACCCGTTATACCCAAAAACACGCGTAAATTCGATAAAATACTGCAAACCGAGCGAAATAAAGACAAGAAAACGTATGATCAAATGTTGTTGTCAGACAGAACATCTTATAATTAGAATTTGGTGTCAGTAAGAACCTTCCCTGAGAGTCATGTGGTGTCAGACTGAACATTTGTGGTCTACCCATCTGGCTTGAACACCTCGTATTTTCGAAAGTAATGGAGATTTCGCTAGGATATTTGGCAGACAAGGAGACTGAATGTTGGGCTTTTTTATTGAGGGCAATGCCAAGCTTGTTGCCTCAGAAATGAGAAAAAATCCTCGGTTCAATATCCAAAACAATGAAAATCTGGCCGCGAATTAGTTATCTGTGTGATTATTTGGTGGTCTTTTTTATTCAGAAAACATTCCTTTAGATGCCTCTTTCTCTCCTGGAAAACTGGTAGGAATCTGGTTTTCATTGATTCACATTGTGTGTAGACAAAATTGAAAACACTTACTGCAAAACGAAAACAATCTCCGAAAAGTGTCACGATGTCCGATCCGGTGTCATGTTGTCTAATGGTGTCGCATTATCACATTATAGGGTGTTGCAACCTGTATCTGTGCTCAACCTGTATCTATGATGAAGTGTGGAGCGCAACCTGTATCTGTGCTCAACCTGTATCTAGGTTTGTAGCGTGGAGCACAACCTGTATCTGTGCTCAACCTGTATCTAGGTTTGTAGTGTGGAGCACAACCTGTATCTGTGCTCCGACCTGTATCTAGGTTTGTAGTGTGGAGCACAACCTGTGTCTGTGCTCAACCTCAGACCTGTATCTAGGTTTGTATTGTGGAGCGCAACCTGTATCTGTGCTCAACCTCAGACCTGTATCTAGGTTTGTAGTGTGGAGATCAACCTGTATCTGTGCTAAACCTGTATCTATGATGAAGTGTAGAGCACAACCTGTATCTGTGCTCAATCTCAGACCTGTATCTAGGTTTGTAGTGTGGAGCACGACCTGTATCTGTGCTCAACCTCAGACCTGTATCTAGGTTTGTAGTGTGGAGCACGACCTGTATCTGTGCTCAACCTCAGACCTGTATCTAGGTTTGTAGTGTGGAGCACAACCTGTATCTGTGCTCAACCTCAGACCTGTATCTAGGTTTGTAGTGTAGAGATCAACCTGTATCTGTGCTAAACCTGTATCGATGATGAAGTGTGAAGCACAACCTGTATCTGTGCTCAACCTTAGACCTGTATCTAGGTTTGTAGTGTGGAGATCAACCTGTATCTGTGCTAAACCTGTATCTATGATGAAGTGTAGAGCACAACCTGTATCTGTGTTTAACCTCAGACCTGTATCTAGGTTTGCAGTGTGGAGATCAACCTGTATCTGTGCTCAACCTCAGACCTGTATCTAGGTTTGTAGTGTGGAGATCAACCTGTATCTGTGCTCAACATCAGACCTCTATCTAGGTTTGTAGTGTGGAGCACAACCTGTATCTGTGCTCAACCTCAGACCTGTATCTAGGTTTGTAGTGTGGAGCACAACCTGTATCTGTGCTCAACCTCAGACCTATATCTAGGTTTGTAGTGTGGAGATCAACCTGTATCTGTGCTCAACCTCAGACCTGTATCTAGGTTTGTAGTGTGGAGCACAACCTGTATCTGTGCTCAACCTCAGACCTGTATCTAGGTTTGTAGTGTGGAGATCAACCTGTACCTGTGCTCAACCTCAGACCTGTATCTAGGTTTGTAGTTTGGAGCACAACCTGTATCTGTGCTCAACCTCAGACCTGTATCTAGGTTTGTAGTGTGGAGCACAACCTGTATCTGTGCTCAACCTCAGACCTGTATCTAGGTTTGTAGTGTGGAGCACAACCTGTATCTGTGCTCAACCTCAGACCTGTATCTAGGTTTGTAGTGTGGAGCACAACCTGTATCTGTGCTCAACCTCAGACCTGTATCTAGGTTTGTAGTGTGGAGATCAACCTGTATCTGTGCTAAACCTGTATCTATGATGAAGTGTAGAGCACAACCTGTATCTGTGCTCAACCTCAGACCTGTATCTAGGTTTGTAGTGTGGAGCACAACCTGTATCTTTGCTCAACCGCAGACCTGTATCTAGGTTTGTAGTGTGGAGATCAACCTGTATCTGTGCTCAACCTCAGACCTGTATCTAGGTTTGTAGTGTGGAGCACAACCTGTATCTGTGCTCAACCTCAGACCTGTATCTAGGTTTGTAGTGTGGAGCACAACCTGTATCTGTGCTCAACCTCATACCTGTATCTAGGTTTGTAGTGTGGAGTTCAACCTGTATCTGTGCTCAACCTGTATCTAGGTTTGTAGTGTGGAGTTCAATGTGTATCAGTGCTCAATTTGTATCTTGGTTTATAGTGTGGTGTTCCTCCTGAATCTAGGTTTGGTGTGTTGAGCTCAACCTGTATCTTGTATGTAGTGTGGCGTTCCTCCTGAATCTAGGTTTGGTGTGTTGAGCTCAACCTGTATCAGTGCTAAACCTGTATCTTGTATGCACTGTGGTGCTCTAGGTTCTGGCGTGGTGCACAACCTGTTTCTAGGTCTGTACTGTCATGCTCAACTTTTGTCTAAGTTTGTCGTGTGTGGTGCTCAATTTGTAGTGTGGTGCTAAAGTATCGATATTTATTAAATTCCTAATCCTACTTTAATACTTCTATAGCAGGTTTATCATATTCAATGAAAGGAAGTGATTTAATTGATCATTAACTATTCCATTACATTTTTTTTTTTTTTAAATGAATGAAAAAAGTCTCACATTTAATATACAAAGACATTCTAAATTTTAACTGTATAAATATATGATACATTTTTTATCTAGAACATAAAACATTTATACCGATCATGATTTGCCAGTTATTGATTTACGTCATTACAAGAAGGTGAATGTCCTTTGCAAATTAATATCTTACAGATGTCAATGTCAATTTCCTATGTAAATGTCATATAGGTGCTACAACACTTGCCTAATGAATAAATCAACAACTGTTACAGAGCTCAGTAATTATTTCCTAGCTTTAGCCTACTTCCATTTTATCATGATTACAACATTCTCTCAGAACATTCTAGCTTTAAAACTTTTGTACTTTAGAATGATACAATTGGGACATTAAATGACATTTTTTACTTCTAGTATATTCAATTAGATTTACTTAAGGTACAAATAGATGTGTGTCCATTATACACCGGTGCCCCCAATCCTGCTGCAGTATGAATATTTTTGACTAAGTCAAGGACCATAACTCTGGTCTGGCTGTGTGACATTGCAATTAACACCTGGTTCATAACTTTAAATGCTGAGTAAGAACCCTGTTAAGTCTGACGACTCCAGGTCAAAGACTTTTTGAGATTTGTACAACACAAAATTCAACAGATGGACGGCAAATCTTGTTGGGGGGGGGGGGGGGGGGGGGGGGGGGGACGGGGCACAAAACACAAAAAAAGTCCATAACACTGAGTTAGAACCCTACTAAAATGTACATTGTTTTTCGTTTAAATAATATTTTGTTATTACCTCCCTTTAATACTTAAGTATTTAAAAACTTGATTATTTCTTTCAATTTCAATATAATCGCTAATTTTACCTTTTCAGTTTGACAACTAATCAGATATAATGTTTTTAAATGACCTAAATTAAAAGGTAAGTTTTAAAACTGTGTTTAGCTTCAGAATTCATTCATTTCCAATCTACATGTATCTTAGTTTCAGAGTTACCAAAATAAGCAAAAAGGAGACAAGAAACGCGGTAATGCCACGAAACCAGGTTTTCAACACTTTTCATAAGAATAAACAAGAGTGCCAGAATGTCACAATATACGCCCTTCACAGCAAATTTCTTTACTCTAGCACCTGTATTTGCAGATGTAATTTTAATTTTGTGGTTGTTTAGTAATCATTGTAATTCTTTTGTTTTTCTAAGTCCACAAAAAAACTCCTTACCAGGTAGAGTTTAATACCTTAAAATACACCTAAAATCAGAAAGTAACAACTATGTTGTACCACAGAATAGTGGTCTTGGTTTTTCCCTACGGTCAATTATAAAAAAGTTACAATATAAGTTATTTATAGTAACAACTAAGGGAAGTTCATCTTAAAAAAAAAAAAAAAAATACAAAAAAAAAAAAATTGTAAGTCCACACAGAAATCCTTACCAGGTAGAGACTGGTCAAAATACACCTCAAAATTGGATGTAACATGCATGTTGTACTACAGAAAAGTGGTCTTGATTTTTCCCTACGTCTAGTAATGAAAAAGTTACAATATAAGCTATTTATAGTAACAACAAAGGGAAGTAATTCTAAAGAATTATATGTGTATAATTGTGCCAAGTTACATCAAAATCCCTCTATGCATGAAGAAGATATGCTCCGGACAAAGTTTTCATTCTTGTATCCTTTGACCTCTAAGTGTGACCTTGACCTTAGACCTAGGGACCTGGTTCTTGCGCATGACACTCCGTCTCATGATGGTGAACAATTGTGCCAATTTTCATCAAAATCCCTCCATGCATGTAGAAGATATGCTAACCCTAACCTAACCCTAACCCTATTTTTAGTAACAATGACCTTGACCTTGATCCAAGAAACTCCAAAATCAATCCCAAGCTACAACTTTATATAAGTTTTCTATACACCAAGTTTCATTATGATAGCTCATTCCTAAATTAAGTTATTGGCCGAAACCCTTTTTCTATTTTAAGTAATAGTGACCTTGACCTTGACCCCAGAAACCCCAAAATCAATCCTAGCCTTTGTCTAGATATAAGCTACATACATACCAAGTTTTATTCAAATATCTTTACGGAAACAAAAGTTATTGACCAGAAACACCAGTTTGACGCCGCCGCCGCCGCCGCCCGCCCGACCGACATCTACCCCAATCTAATAACTCAGGTTGAAAACCTGGTTAATAAAAATAATTTCACAAACTTGCATATCTAATGAATTTCTGAGCTAAAAGACAAAATTTTCTTGCATGTCTGTCTTTTTGCTGGAGATTGAAAAACTTGTCTTACACCCTGGGGTGTAAGATGACTTTCATGATGAATGCATTATAGATTCGTAATATTCGTAACTATCTTACTATAATGAAAAAGTGCTTACAAGACAATTATATGTTTTTTTTTTACTTCTATTAACTGAAGAATACAGTATGCAAGAAAAAGAAACTGTCACTTGAAAATGGTGATGGAAATAACTGGCTCAAGCGTTAACTGTTTAGGCAGTTCAGCAGAAAAGAGCCAATTATACCCTCATTTTTTAGCAAGATATTTCAATCACCACTTTCAACCAGATTCATTAGTATTTATAATTTTTGACAAATATATTACAATTGTTCATATCAAAGTACATATATCAAATTTACTTATGCTAAAATAACTCCGTCTTGGATAGAAAGAAATATCAAATTTTAGAAATACCTCCATTAAAAATCTAACATGTTTTAGGCGCTTAGTGAGCAAATGATTGCATGTTTCAAACAAATCCAAATCGGAATCATTTAAGTTAACCCTTACCCTGCTTAATTTCTATAATGATCTTGTCTATCTTTCAGTTTGGACAGTACCATTAACTGTTGAAAGGGGTGCTTACCAAAAAGATACTGACTGAACAGTGAACAGTGCAGATCTTGATCAGACTGCACATATGCAGGCTGGTCATGATCTACACTGGTCGCAAAGGCAGAATCAATTGTGTCCAGCATGATAGGGGTTAAAGCATGTTAAGATCACTTTAAAGGTCATAAGGTCAAGGCCAAGGTCATTTCCTCAGGTAAGTGAATCAGTAGTGGTGTTGCAAAAATATGACATCAAAAGTAAATTCATTTTCTAAAATTTTCGAACAAACTTTTGCCTATGTGACAATTATTTGCTTTTAATTAATGTTACCGCATACCTACTACCTAACATGTGCAATGCATCATCCTGTGCTAAACATCTGCCATAAGCTTTTTATTCTTGTGATTACCACAACAGGTAAGTTGAGATATACAATTAATTTTTTCAGTAACCATTCACTTCTAGCAATCCCTTGTTTTGCTAGCTTCTTGTTTTGTTTTATACTTTTTTTCTGAATTTGACAGCATTATTGCTTGTTCAAACCAGAATAACTGCCATTAATACATCGGCGTAGAACTAATCTCTGAGTTGGGGGGAGCATCCGACTAAATTTATGCATATTTTCCCTGAAAATTTTCAGAAAACCAAAAGAAGAACAAGAGCTGTCACTATTGGTGGCAAATGCCCCCGAGGCATGCCCAAGAATGCTACAGTTGTCTGCGCAAAAAAAAACCACTCACATCATTTCATGACCTTGACCTTGACCCAAGAGGCCCGGGTTACAAGCCTGACACACCTTCTCAATATGGTTAAAGTTTGTGTCAAATCATTTTCAAATCCCTTGATAAATGGCAGAGTTATTGACCAGACAAGAAACACTTTTGACTTCTAAGTGTGACCTTGACCTTGGAGCTAGGGGTCTATGTCTTGCGCATGACAAGTCATCTCAATATAGGGAACATTTATGCCAAGTAATTTTAAAATCCCTTCATCAATGGCAGAGTTATGGACCGGACAAGAAACAGACCATGTTAACCTTTAACCTCTAAGTGTGACCTTGACCTTAGAGCTAGTGGTCTGGATCTTGCGCATGACACTTCGTCTCATTGTGGGGAACATTTATGCCAAGTTATTTCAAAATCCCTTCATCAATGGCAGAGTTATAGACCGGACACGAAACAGACCCTGTTAACCTCTGACTTCTAAGTGTGACCTTGACCTTGGAGCTAGGAGTCAGGGTCTTGCGCATGACATGTCACCTCATTATGGTAAACATTTATGCCAAGTTATTTCAAAATCCCTTCATGGATGGCAGAGTTATGGACCGGTCACGAAACAGACCCTGTTAACCTTTAACCTCTAAGTGTGACCTTGACCTTGGAGCTAGGGGTCTGCATGGGTCTTGCGCATGACAAGTCGTCTCATTATGGTGAACATTTATGCCAAGTTATTTCAAAATCCCTTTACAGCCCGGACAACAATTTACATGGACTGACGCACGCATGCACAGACACACCATTGGGGGCATAAAAAAACATCAAATCCATTACTGGAATATCTAAATGCTCTCTCAAAATCAGCTTTTTTCCCCTTTATTAATTCACTCTTATTTCTGAGAAAAATAGGTTTTTCAGATACAATGTATAATGCTGCCCCTCGCTAACTCTCATAGTTTGGAGGGGGGCTGCAACCCCCTCTGGTCCCATGCTCATACGCCTATGTAATTAAATGTCAGCCTCGTGATGAACCAGACTTTTTGCTATAAATTCTTTTTGTAGAGTTACAGATCTTTAAGATGACTGGGCTCAGTTTGTGAAAGATTAGTCTGCTATCTAATCTTTTGTCACTGCATGACCATTGGCCGCAGTTGTAACAAAATTGTAGTTGTGACAAAATCGGTCAGTTACTGGAACATATTAATAAAAATATGGAGAGAATGGTATTAACGATGGCATCATTTTGGTTCAAATAAGGTTTAAACAGAGGTTTCATAGTGTTTGGCTTGTAAGTGATTAACTTCCTGAACCCTGTTTATGTATAGACCTGTACTGTATAAAACACAAATTTTCTTTTGTTAACAAAAATGAATCTAAATTTGAGGTCATTTAACCTTTATCATGCCGGACAGGATTGATTCTAATCAGCCTTTGTGACCAGTGCAGATATTGATCAGCCTGCACATCTGTGCTGTCTGATCAAAATCTGCACTATTAGCTTTCAGTCAGTATCTTTTAGGTAAGAACCCCTTTTAACATCCAAATTGTCCAAATTGAAAGATGGATGAGTTCATTATAGAAATTTAGCAGGGCAAGGATTAACAGTTTGATGAGCGCTGTGTTAGTGTAACTATATGGGTCTGCACACGGATATCACCTATTGAAGGTAGTTGTGTAGGGGGAGTAGCGGAAGGGAGCAGGGTTATGATTTAGCTTTACTGATGTGATGAAAGCCCGAAGCTCAGATCTGAATTACTCCCAAACCTGATTCCTAGTGACAAACTACTATTTGTACCAGTCTAAAAGAATCTGTGATCTCATCAGGTGTCTGAACTCACAACATCCAATGGTTATGATTCGTTGTGCCAATTAATACTGTAAAACCATTGAATTTCGTAGCTTTTGCAAAAAAGGCATTTTTGTGAAAACCTGAACTGTTAGTTTTCAACTTTTGAAGGTAACATGAATAGGAATTTCTAATCATTTGTTGGACTTTTAATTTCCTGAATTGACAAAACCATGAAATCTGCAAAAGTTAGTCCCCTCCCCTTCCCCTACCACCACCCCCGGACAAATATTGATGACTTCACAGCAAGTCAATGAACCTACAGAAACTGCTTTGACCCAATTATATTTAATACATCTACATCAAATTCTGTAGGTTTAAATTTTTTTTTTATTCATTAGGAAAAACACAACTGCTTTGAGCATAATATTGTGTAACCTCCTATCTATCATGTAGATTTATGCTTTGTGAATGTAAAGTTTGACAACATTAACACATTCTTCCTTGCCGCAAGACATCAAATTGTCACTTCAATTAAATAAAACAGACTTGATCACACCATAAAGATGTAATATATCTTCGTTCAAAAAGCATGGAAATGCATCTCTCATTAAGTTTGAATAAGACTACCGTCTTTGAGGAAAGATAAATAATGCTCAAAAGTTTTAAAAAGTATAGGAAACTAGATGTATGTCAATTGGAAACAGGTACCCCCACTCCCTGCCACTCACAGTACATGGTTTCATGACTCTAAATAGGTGAAATATTTTTAAGATGTTTGCAACACAAACTTTTAAGCACTTTATTCCACTGAGTGAAGGCCCATAACTCTGGCCTAGCTGAGTGAAATCCCAAACAGAACATCAGGCTATATAAATTAAATCTTAAGTCTACTGCTTTTTGAGATACAAGAAACACAAACTTATATCCCCTTTATGCATATTTTTTACAATATAGGGCCATAACTCTGGTCTGCCTGACAGAAATCCATAACAAAATCTCAAATGCACAACTTCACATGCTGAATAATATTCCTATGATAATATTTCATGAGCCAAGATCAAATACTTTTTAAGATATGTGCGACACAACTTCTATGCCTTTTAATGCATATTTTGACTAACTCAAGAGCCATAACTCTGGTCTGGCTGAGCGATATCTCAAACAAAAGCCCAGGTGCACAACTTCAAATACTGAATAATATTCCTGTAATGTTTCATAATCCTGGGTCAAATGCTTTTTAAGATATATGCAACTCAAACTTACGCCATTTTAATGCATACTTTGACTAAGTTTAGAGCCATTAACAGTTGTGGTCTGGCTGACTGTAAGATCCCAAATAAAACATCAGGTGCATAACTTCCCATGCTGATTAACAATCCTGTGAGATTTGATGACTCTGGGTCACTTTTTGATAGATGCACAACACAAATTCAGAAAGACAGATGGACGGATGGACAGACAGAGGCATTTCTAAGTACACCCCCATCCACCACAAAAAAATCACATTTCCTTATATTATATTGATATGCTTCATTGGGGACCTGCTTTGAATTATTAAGAGACAGAAGTCTGATAAAGCCTGGCCGCAATGTTTACGTAATTATGTAAATGAGCAGACAGTTGACACTTCCGGTGTAAAGGGTTTACCAATATAAAAATTTATAAAACGCACTTTCAGGATGAAGACCCCCTCAATTAGCATATATGCATACAATGCACTCTAGCAAACTTAATTTCTATTCAATGGGGTTCACTGGCAGACTTAATTTCTAATCAATCAGGTTAATTTGAAGAATTAATTAAAAATCAATCAGGTTAATTGGCTGAATTAATTTCTATTTAATCAGCTTGATTGGCAGAATTAATTTCTATTCAAATCAGGTAAGAAAAATTAAACCTTATTTAGTCAGGTAAAGTGCACTCCCGCAAAAAATTATTGTGCATTTTATTTGACCTGGCAGGGCGGGGTTTCGCGACGGTCCACTATATTATTGTGTGTGTGTTCGGGTTTAATGTCTTTTTCAACAATTTTTCAGTCATAAATGACGGTGTCTACTTGTAGCAGTGAGCACAATGCCTAACTTTATATAGTGCTGCCTCACTGGAATATCACGCTGTAGTCATGTAGCATGATATCCCACCCAGTCACATTATGCTGACACCGGGCTAACCAGTTCTAACACAAATCTCTTAATGCTGAGTGCCAAGCGAGGAAGCTACTAGTATCATTTTGTACGTCTTTGGTATGACGCGGCCGGGGATCGAACCCACGACCTCCTGCACTCGAAGCGGATGCTCTACCACTAGGCTACCGAGGCGGTTACTACATTATTGTGCAGGGTATGTAGTACATGTAACCAATGTAGCATTGAATTTAAGTCGTTGGTTACCGAAGAATACGGAATTAAACGTTTATATTGCTCTACCTATTTTGCTCCTTTTTTGAGATTACCATTATTTGCATGAATCAGACGTTAACTCCGCCCTGCCAGGTCGAACAAAACACACTATACTAAGTCAGGTACGTATGTCAACTGCATTCCACAAAATTTAAACTATTCAATACAGTTCAATCTGGTAAAATTAAACTTAACTTCATACAACCTGAAGAAGAGTGCATTCTGGCAAAATTAAACTTTATTCAGTCAGGAACACAATGCATTCTGGCAAAATTAAAACTTTTTTCAGTCAGGAACACAATGCATTCTGGCAAAATTAAAACTTTTTTAATCAGGAACAATTCTGGCAAAATTTAGTGAATTCCTACAAAATAAAACTTTAATAAGGTTAAAACTACAGCAAAATTTACCTTATCAGGTTATAAGGTTTACAGTGCAAAGTTAGGTCAAAGTATACAGTTCATTCTGGTAAATTTAAATTTTATCCAATGTCTTAAAGTTCCATAAAGTTTTTAATTTTATGTTATGGCTATTTAAAATGAGCCGCGCCATGAGAAAACCAACATAGTGGGTTTGCGACCAGCATGGATCCAGACCAGCCTGCACAGTCTGGTCAGGATCCATGCTGTTCACTGACGGTTTCTCTAATTGCAATAGGCTTTGAAAGCGAACAGCATGGATCCTGACCAGACTGCACGGATGCACAGGCTGCTCTGGATCCATGCTGGTCGCAAACCCACTATGTTGGTTTTCTCATGACCAGCTCAAATAGATGTTAAGCATAATTACATGGTTAGAAAATCACTTCTTTCAATAGTATGCCTGCACTTAAACAGTACCAACCATAAAGGGAGATAATCATAAACAATATATATATTCAGTAGTATTTTCTACTATGTTAATATAAATATTCCAATTTTTGGCAAAATAAATGAGAAAAACAATTATCGAACAAGAGATCACAGAGTGATCTTGGCGCCCACCAATGTGCCATTTTTGAGTGTTCCAAATTTCAGGACTTACTGACTAGCTCAAGGTCAAATTTCATTTCCGTACACAACACTGTGCATGTGGTCCAAATTCGAAAGCTGTAGCTTGAGAAATGTGAAAGTAGGTCACTAGATCAATCTTTAGGTCAAAGTTTAATTCGGTACACAAAACTATGCAAGTGGTCCAAATTTGAAGGCTTTAGCTTGAGAAATGTGTAAGTAGGTCACTAGGTCAAAATCAAGGGTCAAATTTTACTTCAGATCACAAATCTATGCATGTGGTTCAAATCTGAAGCCTGTACCTTCAAAAATGTGAAAGTAGGTCACTAGGTCAATGTCAAGGTCAAAGTTTGTTTCGGTACACAATCCTATGCATGTGGTCTAAATTTGAAGCCTGTAGCTACAGAAATGTGAAAGTAGGTCACTAGGTCAATCTTAAGGTCAAAGTTCATTTCGGTACACAAAACTATGCATGTGGTCCAAATTTGAAGGCTGTAGCTTGAGAAATGTGAAAGTAGGTCACTAGGTCAAAATCAAGGTCAAATTTTATTTCAGAATACAGAACTATGCATATGGTCCAAATTTGAAGCTTGTACCTTCAAAAATGTGAAAGTAGGTCAGTAGGTCAATGTAAAGGTCAAAGTTTGTTTCGATACATAAAACCATGCAGGTGGTCCAAATTTGAAGGCTGTAGCTTGAGAAATGAGAAAGTAGGTCACTGGGTCAAAATCAATGTCAAATTTCATTTTGAAACACCGAACTATGCATATGGTCCAAATTTGATACCTGTACCTTCAAAAATGTGAAAGTAGGTCACTACGTCAAAATCAAGGTCAAAGCTTTTTCAAGTGCACAAAACTATGCAAGTGGTCCGAATTTGAAGGCTGTAGCTACAGAAATGTGAAAGTAGGTCACTAGGTCAAAATCAAGGTCAACTCATGTCAAGGTTCATCTTGCCACTCAAAAATATACATGTGGTCCAAGTTTGAATGTTGTAGTTATTGACAAGAAGATTTTAAAAGCTTTTCCCTATATAAGTCTATATGAACCATGTGACCCCCGGGGCGGGGCCATATTTGACCCTAGGGGGATAATTTGAACAAACTTGGTAGAGAACCACTAGATGATGCTACATTACAAGTATCAAAGCCCTAGGCTTTATGGTTTGGACAAGAAGATTTTCAAAGTTTTTCCCTATATAAGTCTAAGTAAACCATATGAACCCCAGGGTGGAGCCCTATTTGACCCTAGGGGTATAATTTGAACAATCTTAGTTGAAGACCACTAGATGATGTCACATACAAAATATCAAAGCCCTAGGCCCTGTGGTTTTGGACAACAAGTTTTTCCCTATATATAAGTCTATATAAACCATGTGACCCCCAGGGCAGGGCCATATTTGACCCCAGAGAAATAATTTGAATAATCTTGGTAGAGGACCACTAGATAATGCTTCATACCAAATATCAAAGCCCTAGGCTCTGTGGTTTTGGACAAGAAGGTTTTCAAAGTTTTTCCCTATATAAATCTATGTAAATTATAGAAATAAACAAAGGGCCATAACTCACTCATAAATTGTTGAACCAATCTGATTTTCAGGGGGACACAACTAGGGTACCAATATATCATTCTGACAAAGTTTGGTCAAAATCCCCCCAGTAGTTTCTGAGGAGATGCGATAACGAGAAATTGTAAACGGACAGACGGACGGACGGACGGAATGACGGACGGACGGACCACGGACGCAGAGTGATTTTAATAGCCCACCATCTGATGATGGTGGGCTAAAAAAGGATTTAGAAGAAATAGACATATTTTATGTTCCAGACGAAATATTGTTTGCTGTCACATTATATAAATTATAAGGCTTTGACTCACAGTAGTGAAATCTATTCTAATTTCTAGTTTTAAATCCATATTCAATCAATTTATATCAAGGAGGCCATTTTGGTTGCCATTTCTGTCTTTTTTTTATGTCTCATATCATGTTGGTTAAGATAAAAAGATTTCAGGATTCAAATAAAAACTATATTCTCCATTTTGACATAAGAAAAAACAAATAAAACATGCAAGTTAATTTTTTTGGTGCTTTATAGATGGATTTCAGTTGAAATTCTGCCTAAAACTTGATAAAATTGCTAAAATATAAACATTATAATTATGTTTTTTTCATGTGTTTCATCTTAAGTTTGTTCATTTGTAGAATTCCTTGGCAAAGACTTACTGTAGACCCAAAAACTTACAACTAATAACATAGGTGGCTGAAGGTTACCAGAACATCTGACCAAAAGAGTATGTTCAAAGAGAGAGAGAGAAAGAGAGAGAGAGAGAGAGAGAGAAAGAGAGAGAGAGAGAGAGAATAATTATATTTATCTTGGCTGAAAACCTATTCATTTACTAGCAGGTATTATCAACTTCAAGCGGTTAAGTTTCTTTCCTGATTTTAAAGTTAAAGGTCAATTTTTTTTTACATTAAATGTGAAAATTACCACATTTGTGCATTAATATACTTAAAAGAAAAGCTATATAGATGTAGTAAAAATATATTTTTTTGACATTTGGTCATAACAATTATGATGCATTTTTTAATTTTTTTTTATTTAATTAGATAGACTGTAGAATATTTTGTATAACTGACAATAATTCCAATATCTGTGAATTCAAACAATTTCACTGGTTTAGCCAAAACCTTCACACACTGACAAACCCTTTGTTTTTCATTTTTGTATTCAAAAAAATTGTTAGTATCTCAGTGTTGTGTCAGTGCCGAATACAATCAGGGTAAACTTAAAGGAATGGCAATATCTTTTCTACTATTTCTGTATTATAAAGTATGCCCTCGGGCATAATACCAAGCCGTCATGTGTGACCTTGACCTTAGACCTAGGGACCTGGTTCTTGCGCATGACACTCCGTCTCACAATGGTGAACATTTATGCCAAGTTACATCAAAATCCCACCATGCATGAAGAAGAAATGCCCTGGACAAACTTCAATTTGACTTTTGACCTCCAACTGTGACCTTGACCTTTGAGATAGGAACATGGGGTTTGCGCATGACACTCCTTCCCCATTGAAGTAAACATTCTTGTCAAATATAAACAAGACTGGTCCATGCATGTCAAAATTATGGTCTGGACGGACGCACAGACGGACAAACGCATGCACATACACCGACCCGCAAAAAGTGACGACTAAGTCCAGCTCACCGCAAGCAGGCTCGACAAAAATGTAAGTATTAGCACTCATTTAAGAAAAAGATCAAATAAAAAGTTTGTGGTTTCAATGAAATTTTGCCATAAAGTTGTTTTTTGTAAATTTTGAGTCATTAAAAATTGTTGCTCAAACATTCAAGTAAAAGGATCAAATTAATTTCTGCAAACACACAAATTACATAAAGACCCTCTGGGGGCTAACTCATTCAGTATGTGCTTTATTTGGCAGGGTTTACCCATCCGTAAACATCTTAAAGAAAATATCCCATAGAAAACACAATGACATCTGATTATCCAGACCATTTACTGACCTTATCATTACCTCTTTCTACAAAATGACATACATTTTATTTGGCCTGAGAGTGAGTCAGTGTCAGACTCTCTATATAAAGTTAGCCAAGTTTCCCTCAGCTTACCATAAATGCTCCTCACAGATAATATATTTATTGATCTAAGCAAACATAGGGTAATATGGGGGATCAATAAAGAAAAGAACTGATCCATTACTTGTCATGCCAAAGCAGTAATAATACCTCAAAATATTGGCATTTACATAACTGACATACTCTTAAAAAGGTCATACAGACTTCTGGCTTAACATCTGCCAAGAACATGAAAAGTTTGAACAAACTGCAGGCTCTTGTCAGCCCCACCGCCTCCTCCTCAACCCCCCCCTCCCTCCCCCACACACTCACGCCCTACAAATACAAAGAGCCTGTATGTTATTGCATAATAAGAGCAAAATTAAGATTAGTATGGATTTTGAATTAATTCTGAGATCTTAATTAACCATCACCTACAACTGGAGCTGTTTATTTTGGCAATTTTTTTTCAAAAGTTAAAAAGTCTGAATTTTCTAGAAAATCCATTTTCCTCTATCTGTCAATCAACAGGGACACTTGCACAATTTATGGCAGCAATGAAAGTAAACATTATTTTCTTTTGAAGTTACTTTCCTGCTAATTAATTATTTGATCTTGTACATTTGTTTCTGAAGTGTCATTAATTTTTTTTAGCTTTAAACGATTATTTTCCACAATTACCTTGATCTACTTAAATAACAGTGGATATGTTAAATGAGCCGTGCCATGAGAAAACCAACATAGTGGCTTTGCGACCAGCATGGATCCAGATCAGTCTGCGCATCTGCGCAGTCTAGTCAGGACCCATGCTGTTCACTAACAGTTTCTCTAATTGCATTAGGCTTTGAAAGCGAACAGCATGGATCCAGACCAGCCTGCGCAGATATGGATCCATCCTGGTCGCAAAGCCACTATGTTGGTTTTCTCATGGCGCGGCTCAAATATTTATTATCCCAAAAAAATACAAAAGAAACTTTGTATCTGGGTAATATCTATATTTGCTGTTGATAAAAAGAATACTGAAAGGCAGTAACGCTTATTAATCCTTGTACTTCTAAGCAACTTCCTTATATTAATAAATATAATTGGCGATTTACTTAGATAAACTTGGGAGGATAAGGACGGAAAACATCAATCGTTCTGGAATATCATCTATTTTTCCCCCCCCAGAATCGTCATTTTCGACTGTAAATTCACACTTTGTTCACCTTGTCCAAGTAGAGACAGAAACTTTTGTTAGGATAATTACCTTCAGCTTGGTCCACGCAACATTACTAATTATTATTCATAAATACACTGGTCGCACGTAAAATGATAGTAATGTCTAGTCTCTTGCACCTGATTACAATAATAATGTCCGAATTATACAGAGGAAGATTCCCACAATGCAACTGTGCTCGTTTGTGAAACACGCTATGGATATGAATTACGTGCATGAAGTACGTGCAATAACTGATCGGTTACTCTGGGACAGGAAATGGACTTGATATTATGTAATGCTTTTTTGTCGTTACCATGGGAGATACCCTTTATCAGTTTATGACATGATGAAGATAATACTAGTGTAAATGGATTTTCGATTGTTGCCATAATGCAGTCAGTGGATATTAAATTTTTTCAATTCCTGAGTGCTGTTATGTAGTTAAATACAATTAAAATAGGAGAATGGTTGATTTTGACGAGTTAAGCGGTCGTACCAAAAAGCGCCGCTGCGCGAAAACCAACGATACAGCTTTGCGACTGCATCCG
The DNA here is from genome assembly GCF_021730395.1 of Mercenaria mercenaria. Lineage (NCBI taxonomy): Eukaryota > Metazoa > Mollusca > Bivalvia > Venerida > Veneridae > Mercenaria > Mercenaria mercenaria. The sequence goes on from NC_069365.1 coordinate 53,451,603, forward strand.
TGCAGGCTGATCATGGTCTGCACTGTTTTCTATTCAGTCAGTAAATTTTCAGTGAACCCCCTTCATATAATAAATGGTACTGCCCAATATGAATGATAGACCTGTCCATTTTAGAAATTTAGCGGGGTAAAGGTTAAAAGCAGACATTCCAGAACTAGCAAATTTTAATGCTTTTAAGATCTAATTCATATTCATCCTCTAATAAAACTGCTTAAATTTACTGTTTTTAAAGCTTTAGGTCACACCTACATAATGCAGGTCACACTTTTCATAGTTGAGCAAGACCCATCGGAGCCCTTTTTCGCATTCTTTTTAGTAATAATGTATACATCTTGGAAACTGCAATCAGCATGATGGCTTCCTCACATGACAGCTCATACCTGGCTCCAACCCACAGACATGAGGGGTTGGGGTGTGGGAGGAAGGAATGATAAAGTCAGCGACCTCAGCCTCCCACTCAATGAAAATATAAAGCCCAGCATACAAATCACCCAGTTCATACTAAACTGAAGGAAGTCTTTTTAATCTCACTGTCTTAGCCAATGATAAATTTCTTACATTTTGAAATGCCTGTGATTGTGTAATTTTCCTATACAGCCAAATCTAACAACTGATGGAAGGTACAAAAGGCAAATAAAAACCAACATGAACATTAAAAATTCATCAGTTTTCTTTTTTGCTGCAAGATGTTACATGCTTTTTATACTTTACTTAGTAATTTATCATTTTATCTATCAAATAGATCTATCAGGAAGTCGTACTTTTGTGTATCATATTTCATTTGCTTTTTTATAAATGTAGATTTTTTTTCCCCATTTAGGAAGAAGATGAAATAGTAAGATAATATATGTGCTGATGAAAAATTACCAATTTGAAAGGTTTTGATTTAAAACTGTGTAAGCAGTAAGAGATTTCACATTAATAAGGCATCACAAGATTAGTATACTGTGCTGAAATCTAGAAAACTGAAATTTAAACTGAATTTAATTAGGTTCAAGAATGTAAAAGTTTTAAAACCATACATATTTAGGTGCATCTAATGTTTGATCTGCCTAGCTTGTAACAGGTTTTTTTTCCCAATTTTTGTAAATTGTAATTTCGGAAAATTTTCCTTGTTTTAAACAAGAGGGCAAAGATGGCCCTAAGTCGCTCACCTGAGTAACATAGTTTTATCTTAACAGTGTAAACATGTTTTACCTAGTGATTTCATGGAGACAAATATTCTGACCAATTTTCATTAAGATTGGACCAAAAAAACGTGGTCTCTTGTGTGTAAACAAGCTTATATTCTTTGATTTGACCTGGTGACCTAGTTTTTGACCCTACATGACCCAGATAAAAATTCATCTGACAGCAAATGAACATGAGTGTTAACAAGCTTTTCCTTTGATTTGACCGGGTCACCTAGTTTTTGACCCCATATGACCCAGTTTTGAATTTAGCCTAGGAATCATCAAGATAAACATTCTGACTAAGTTTCATGAAGATAGGGTCATAAATGTGGCCTCACAAGCGTTAACAAGCTTTTCCTTTGATTTGACAGGGTGACCTAGTTTTTGACCCCATATGACCCAGTTTCGAATTTGGCCTAGAAATCATCAAGATATACATTCTGACCAAGTTTCATGAAGATAGGGTCATAAATGTGGCCTCTAATAAGCTTCTCCTTTGATTTGACCTGATGACCTAGTTTTTGACCGACATGACCCAGTTTTCAATCCAGGCCTAGAAATCATTAAGATAATCATTCTGTGCAAGTTTGTATCAAATCAAAGCATAAATGAAACCTCTATATGGTTGAAAGGGCCAAACTAGAAAATTTTGCCCCTTTCGGGGGCAGTAACTCCAGAACCCATGATGGAATCTAGCCGGTTTGCGAAAGGAACTGAAATCTTATTGTGACTTAAGTTGTGTGTAAGTGTGGTTAAAATCAAATATAAAATGTCACTTCTATCCTGTTCACAAGGTAAAAATTAACAAATTTTGGCTCTTTCAGGGGTCGATCTGGGGCCGTAACTCCGAAACCTATAATTGGACCTGACAGATTCATCATGGAATCCAAGATTTATTGTTGTTGAAGATATTTTGCAAGTTTGTATCAAATCAAACCATAAATGAGGTCTCTATATGGCTGCAAAAGCCAAAATAGCAAATTTTGGCCTTTTAAGGGGCCATAACTCTGGAACCCATGATGGGATCTGCCCAGTTTTCGAAAGGAACTGAGATATTATGCCAATACAAGTTGTGTGCAAGTTTGATTAAAGTTGATTGCAAAATGTGGTCTCTATCATGAGCTAAAAAAATGTTTACAGAATTTACCATATGCAAGGAAACAGTTTCTTCATAAGAATGCATTCCCAAATAAAGTCAAAACTTAATCTGTAACACTTTGGTGTCATAAATGACTGAAATCAATCTTTAGGATTTAAATAACCATTTGGGGTTTCTTGCAAATCCATGAATCACGCGAGCGATTCTCGGAAAATTTGCAGATAATTCAAATTTGGATCACACAATTTTATTTACCGTAGATACCCATGTATAATGCACAGTTTTTTTACCCACCTCTGAATCGTGGGTGCGCATTATACACAGGTATAGACTATTTTCCAACTTCAAAACAAGTTTTGCTTCCGATTTTCGCCATTTTGGTAAAGGGAAACTACTCTCGGCGCTTACTGTCTGCACTAAAACCTAAGATTGCCGTTACGTTCCGTAAAAGATCGAGCAGTTTATTTTCCTTTAAACAAAATTAATTTCATATAAATTTAAAAATATTTTGACGAAAGAAATATTAAAAATCACAAATATTATGATACTTATTAACAAGAGCTGTCGGAGGACAGCAACGCTCGACTATTTAACAGCCTTGTCGCTTGAATGCATAAGAAAGTCGAAAAAAGGGGCATAATTTGTAACAAAGTCAAAATAGGGTTATGGAACCTGCAATAGTGCTTATCACTCATGACAGTGGACAAGTGGTATGAAGTTTTCAATCCATTCCCATTAGTGGTACTGAGATACCAGCTTACTTATAAGAATTTTAACCCAAAAACTCTAAGGTTGAAAAGGGCATAATTTTAAAGCAAATGATTATTGACCCTTTGCACTGACTCATACATGAAAGTGAACTAGTGTGTGAAGTTTCAAATCCTTTTCCATTAAGTGGATAATGGATACACTACATACAAAATTAACCAAAATTTTCTATGTTGAACAAAGGGGCAAATTTGTAAAAATCAATAAAGTTTAGGGGACCGTGCTTTGGCTGTCAGATCACTGACAGTGAACAATGTGAAGTTTATCAATCCATTCCCATAGGGTACTGAGATACAGCTACATACAAACCTTAACCAAAAATTCTAAGTCGAAACAAGGGGCATATTTTGTAAAAAAACCCAAAATAGAGTTAAGGATTACCAGTGATGCAAAGTGAGTTTATCAAGTAAATAAAGTGTTTGAAGTTTCACCATTCCAAAAGTGGTTCTGATACAAGCTTACATACAAAACCTTAACAAAAATTTCTAGTCATAAATGAGGCAATAATTTGTTGTAAAAAAGCAAAACAGAGTTTGGAACCTTGCAATTAAGTCAATTTATCACATGAATAATGTGTGAAGTTCCAAATCCATTTTTCCCACAAGTGGTTGCGGATACCAAGCTTTACATCAAAAACTTAACCAAATCGGGACGCGGACGCGGACGCCACTGCGGACCGAACCATGGGCGAGTCCATAGTTCTTACTAATTCATATGAATAGTCGAGCTTATAAAAATCGAGTCTTATCTTTCACCGAGATCAAACTGTGAACAACAAAATTGATACAAGGTGACAAGGTAATTGCAGATAATTATTGGCTATTTGAAAAAGGCTATCACACTTTTTGTTATTGGTTTGAATTGAGAAGCTCATGTCATTTTGAAAGATACCATTCCGAAATATTGAAACAGTTGCTTTCTATTTATTCAAAATATTTAATTAAAAAAAAAGAAAAAACAAGAGCTGTCACTAATGGTGACAAATGCCCCTGCAGCACCTTGACCTTTGACCTGGTGACCCTAAAGTCAGTAGGGGTGGTGTACTCAATAAGTACTATCAGCATGTGAAGTTTGAAGGTCCTGGGTGAAGTGGTTTGCATGTAAAGTGCCTTCATGCAAAAAGTTAACGTTGGCCCCTGTGACCCTGACCTTTGACCTGGTGACCCCAAAGTCAGTAGGGGTGGTGTACTCAATAAGTACTATCAGCATGTGAAGTTTGAAGGTCCTGGGTGCAGTGGTTCGCAAGTAAAGTGCCTTCATGCAAAAAGTTAATGTTGGCCCCTGTGACCTTGACCTTTGACCTGGTGACCCCAAAGTCAGTAGGGGTGGTGTACTCAATAAGTACTATCAGCAAGTGAAGTTTGAAGGTCCTTGGTGCAGTGGTTTGCAAGTAAAAGGCCTTCATGCAAAAAGTTTACACTGGCCCCTGTGACCTTGACCTTTGACTTGGTGACCCCAAAGTCAGTAGGGATGGTGTACTCAATAAGTACTATCAGCAAGTGAAGTTTGAAGGTCCTGGGTGCAGTTGTTTGCAAGTAAAGTGCCTTCATGCAAAAAGTTAACGTTGGTCCCTGTGACCTTGACCTTTGACCTGGTGACCCAAAGACAAAATGGATGGTTTACTCAATAAGTACTATCAGCAGGTGAAGTTTGAAGGTCCTGGGTGCAGTGGTTCGCAAGTAAAAGGCCTTCATGCAAAAAGTTAACGTTGGCCCCTGTGACCTTGACCTTTGACCTGGTGACCCAAAGTCAGTAGGGGTGGTATACTCAATAAGTACTATCAGCAAGTGAAGTTTGAAGGTCCTGGGTGCAGTGGTTCGCGAGGTAAGTGCCTTCATGCAAAAAGTTAACATTGTGACGAACGAACAAACAAACTAACTAACGGACGGACAGTTGAAAACTAATATGCCTCCCTTCGGGGGCATAAAAACAACAAATATGATATTTTACTAGTTTTATTTTCGAGAAAACAAAAATCGATAGTACTGCGAGACTGATGCTGCTCTCCGCCGCGGAGCTAGAATTTTTTACCGGTGTCAATGTAAACTCTACTTTCGTTTTCTATCCACCTCAAAATTGTCAAAAAAATTTTTCCCCAAGGATTTTGGGCTAAAATTGGGGGTGCGCATTATACAAGGGTGCGCATTATATATGGGTATCTACGGTTAGTAAATTGTTTCCCTGAAATCGAAATAAATGTCAGGCTATTGAAACAGACCTACCCTTGTTAAATTGTAATTCGCCTTTCAATAATAGTAAACTTTCCAATTTTTATAATTCTTGTAAATGTAATAAAAAATATTTATTTAGTTTTGACCTTTACCATCAAATAAATAGGTTTTAGCTAAAGATTATTAAAATTTTAGTGTCAAATTTAGAAAGATCTTTGTTTAACAACACCTGAATTTGTTCTTTTTTTTAACAATGACGTCAAATGGCACATTGTGCAAATTGTGGAAACTGCCACTCTCTGTACTATTGCATAAATTTTGTTTAAAAAATTAAAAATAAACCTGTTTTGTTTTCTTTCTATACAAAGCATATATCAAATGTTAAAATCTGATAATAATTGAAATGAAGCAATAATTGTATTTGGAAAATTTAAAGTAATTTCCTATCATCACGGTTACAGTTTTTTAGAATGTCTACTTTAACATCATTGGTATTGTTAGAGATATCAAGGAAAAACCTTGTTATTGGTGAATCAAACACTCACTCACTGCTGCATGCATTATAATTTATTCTACACGCACATATTAAAATCTCAACATGGAATCATCTTTTTTCAACGGTTTGAATTTAAGTTCATTTTATGAATTTTCTTTAATCTGAATAAAAAAACCCTTACCCATTGGTGCCATAGCAACTAACCAGTCGGAGAGTTCATCACGTTGCCTAGCAACACGTAATGCACCATTGATATTGCCCTTCCAGATTTCTAACTGGTAGAAATAGTCCATGTTCTCATTGTTACGGTGGTGTTCTCCTGAAATAATATAAAATATATTTGTTACATGAACCCACAATAAGTCCAGCTTGAACTGATAGTATGCAGGGGTGCTCTTCTGAAATACACAGTATAGCTTAACATTTGTTATATTTATCCAAAATAAGTCAAGAAAGAAAGAAGAACTTGCTAGAAATAACACAAGTCTGTGGAGACATTCTCCTGAAATACACAATATAACATAATATGAGCCGTGCCATGAGAAAACCAACATAGTGGGTTTGCAACCAGCATGGATCCAGACCAGCCTGCGCATCCGCGCAGTCTGGCCAGGATCCATGCTGTTCGCTTTCAAAGCCTATTGTAATTAGAGAAACTGTTAGCGAACAGCATGGATCCTGACCAGACTGCACGGATGCGCAGGCTGGTCTGGATCCATGCTGGTCGCAAAGCCACTATGCTGGTTTTCCCATGGCGCGGCTCATATTACATTTATCGAGAATAAGTCCAGGAGAAACCCTGCTGAAAATAGTAGTCAGCAGTGATGTTCTTCCAAAATACATACAACAATTCATACAACAATTATCCAGAGCAAATCCAGAATAAACATTCGCTACTTTTTATCTGCTGAAGTCAATAGTCAAATTCCATCTACCATATCTCAATGGCTGAAGGAATGACCTAGGAACTCTTGCCGTTATTTCAGGCCTGGTTAATACTAGAAGTTGTTTTGACTTGCTCAAGCATCAGATGTCCATCCGAACTCAGAGGCAATCGGCAAGTGATTTTGAGTTTAATTGTTACCTTGAAGACCCAGTTATATTTATTCAGAATACACAAATAAAAGCCAAACTTATGCAACAATAAAAAATTATCATGCGAGTTCTCAGGAATAATCTTCAACAACAACAACAAACATCCACTAAAACACAATTTATCCAGAATAAAAGAACATTCTCCCATCAGCTCAAAGAAATATATGTGGCTGTGACAGTAGTTTCCCCTGAATAAGACCCATAAAACCTTCACAAAAACATACATTTACCCTGGCAGTTATCCATACATTCATCCATGCATTTATCCATGCATTTAACCAGACTACACCAACAATGAAAGCTGAACTTCTGCCTTCTCAGAAGCTTATATTAAGATTGCATTATTTCATAGCCCAATATAGAGTCCAATACAGTCAGCAGTATGGGCGGCGGTTACCGCCAAAATGAGTAAATATACGACCCATTCATTAACAAGCCAGTCAGTGCAGTGCAATTTAATGCCGTCTAGTCTAAAGTTCCATCCTGTTCAGTAGCTTTCATTCAATGCATTGTATTTAGATACCATTTAATACAAAACTTCATTTAATCAATTTAAATATGAAACGATATGTTAAAAAAGTTGTTGCGATGCACCGAAATGTGAAACCATCCGACAAGTTATGGTGCTATGCAGCCCAATGTGAAGACGTTTGATGCAACATGAGTTCATGCAGTGTAAAATGAGATGATTTATTAAAACTAGACTCCATATTGAAACCACGTTGTTTAATACAAAGCGGTGTATAAAAATTTGATGCCATGCAGTGCAATTCGAAACCGCCCGACAAATTATGGCGCCATGCAGCCCAGTGCGAAGACATTCGACGCAACCTGAGTTCATGCAGTGTAAAATGAGATGAGACATTATTAATTGACGCCGTCTAATGCGATGTATTAGATCTTGGTGCCATGCAGCGCAATGTGAAACCGTCCAACACAGCTTCTATACATGCAGTGCAAAACGGAAAGACTCACTGCAACTTGACGCCGTCTAATGCATATTGAAATTGTTTTGTGTAAAACGAAGCGGTGAATAAGTTATAGTTATCATTCAAGAAATAGGTCTGCAAAAGACTCTGCATGGTGTTGTGTTTATAGACCTCACAGGTCACAGGTATTCCGAGCATGTTAACTTACCTGACTTACCTATATGTTCCTTTATTTCAAATCGTCCAGGTTGGTTTCAGGTTTGCAAAACGTTTGTTTGTAAGTATGTATAATTGAAACAAATACATAGAAATAGGAAAAACACCATGTGCTTAAAATGGTCGGGCGATTTTCTTCGCACCTGTAAATGTACGACATGACATTTTGTTCTGCATGAAAAACCCGTGCTCATTCGGTAAACATTGTGGTGATTATCTTTCGTAATAATACGGATTCGTCAGGATATAACACAGATGTCATTTTATCACAGTTTTAGAACATCTTTGAATAACTGCAAGTTTATTCAGTTTCTTAATTTGCTACTTTGTCGTATATATGTGTTTATATAGATTTATCATTACATAATAACAAGATTGTCTGGATCACGTGATACATTAATCGCTCAATCTCTTGTACGTTTTGTCAAAATAATCTGAAAATTACATCCATTACCTCAATCTGAGTATATATCGGGGTAATATAAGAACAATAGAAAAGTACAAAAGTTTGGATAACCTTTTTTATTAACTTCGACAACTTTGTAGACATAAAGAATGATTACTCCAAATTTTGGTTGTTAAAATTCAGATTTTTTTTTTAACAAAAGCAAAATATATAAAATTGTTCTCGGGTGATAAATAGATATATAAAAAATATTAACTACATTAAAAATGTAGATATTAGCACTTTTCTAGAGATACTGAAACATTTGTGCTTTTATATTGTTATTGTATTACCCTGATCAGGGTAAGACACCCCCGATCAAGGTAATATAACACCGATAGGAAGATGTGCCCAACCTGTGTAACTATATTTACATTAGAGAAGACCAAATGCTTCAATATTTTGTCTTATAAGAAAAGCTTAGGTTCATATTTTCAATGAAGATTGATTATTATGATGACAAGTTTTATGAAGCGCGTGGTAACAATGGTGAGACCATGATTAAGATGGCATGAAGTTGCAACGAATCGTTTCCCTTTACAATGCACGTACTCATTTGTCGTTAAATGGCTTCACATTGGGCTGCATGGCATCAAATTTTTATACGCCACTCCAAATTACACAACACGGTTTCAATACGCATTAAACGGCGCCAAGTTTTAATGAATCGTTTCACTTTAGACTGCATGAACTTGTGTTGCATTAAACGTCTTCACATTGCACTGCATGGCATCAAGTTTTTATACACCGCTCTGAATTACACAAAGCGATTTCAATATTCATTACACGGCATCAAGTTGTAATAAATCATTTCATTTTACACTGCACGTACTGATGTTGCGTTAAATGGCTTCACATGGTATCATGTTTTGTCGAATAATTTCATATTATGGTGCATCACAACAAGTTTTTCAATGCATTGTTTCATGTTTAAATGGGCGTCATGAAGTTTTTTATTGCATGGTTTCAAAATACAATGCGTCGATTCCAAATTTACTGTACTGGATGAAGTTTTAGACTAGACGGCGTTGAAATACACTGCACTGACCGACTTGTTAATAGATGTATTGTATATTTACTAATTTTGGCGGTAACTGCCGCCCATACAGCTGCTTATATACTGACAAACAATTTTCGTAAGGTCAGTTAAGTATACTAAGGTTATAACTAGATCACAACCATTAATACATAACAACTCTCTTATGTTATTTTACTGCAATTTCGGCTGGTCAGTGGGTCATCAATTACTATTTTATTATCCAATTATTGTCTGTTTACTTATGCCAGGGTAGTCTACCTAACAGAGTCTCTGGATTTCTTATCAGAGTTCATTAAGTGCTTGTTCTCCACAAACAACTGACAACTTCTCCACATGGAACAGTGGAGGAGAAAGTATGAAAGTGGTAAAATATGTGGTCAAACTATCACAGAGACCAGACTTCTCTTCAACTTGAGATTAAAAAGTGTGTTGAGGTGTTGTGGGTGAGGGTTGAGGATGCTGGATGCTTTCATGTTGATCTATTTAGTTCTGAACAGTTGATTAATACAGTAGGAAGTATTTTCTTTGTTATTACCTCCCTTTATGGCACTGACAGTAAAATGTTAACATTGAAAGTATTTTCTTTTAATCATACATATCTATTTCGAAGCACTTTAGAACTTTAAAAGCCAATTATGCCTTGATGAAAAGGTGCTGCACAAATAAAATATGCAAATGAGGCTATAATCATATGTTAAATTTCTCTAAGCTTTTATCTTTGGTAGCATTTGAAACTGATTGGCATAAATACCATAAGTACATAACCAGTTAACTTTTATCAAATCTAGCATTTTTAATTACTTCCCTTTAATTATTCATAACGGTTTTAAAAACATCTAATTCTTATATATATGATTTTACAACTATTAAGAGCATGTGCATATCTCTACAAATGTACACAAATTGGTTTATTTAATGAAGCAGCACTCTTCAATATGTGCTATTCTAGGCATAATTTTGTATTAAGTGTTTGTATAAATAGTAACATCGGAAGTCAACATCATAAAACCCATTTCTCTTTATATTAGACAGCAGTGCATGATGAATGTGTTTTTGCATGTTTTCATCATATTTTCATCCTTAATTGATCCGGAATAAAGCAACTTTTGTAGAAAAAAATATAATAATAACACCTTTCTTCATGATGTAAAAAACACCCACATTTGTCCAATAAATGTCATACATCTATTTTAACTTTAATTTGTTCCTATTAAAGCAACCTGCTGTTTCTATAAAAACTGTTACATACAGGTGGTATAAAAACCCATGCAAAACTCATGCAAGCACCTGCTGATGTTAGTATGTTTTACACACAGGTTTATCTCTTAAATTACCCAAGCATGTCAGGTGATGCAGGAGAGCAGTATCTGTTTTGGTTTTAGCCAGATCATCTGCCAGTTTCTCACCATAGATTTATGAATTTTCTTATTAAATTGAACACTAGCAAACAAAAAAAATCCTCCAAATTTCCTGCAGATAAGCAGAGGGTATGTAAAGAACAAGAGTGCCATAGCAGTCCTATGTCGCTCATATGACCTTGACTGTTTGACCTGGAATATAATTATGTATGACACACTGAATCATGAATGGTGACAACTGTGTTTAGTATATTATTAAACTAAGGGACCCTAACATGGGTCATATGCCCCCATTTGAAAACAAAAGGGCCATGCTTAAATTTTTTTTTGTTTTCTATTTTTAGCTCTCATCGGCCCCTAAAAGGGGCCATCTTGAGATCTTCTTCGTGTGATTTAAACCAGACCTAGTTGGTGTGCACACATTATCTGGCTATACTGATAATCTTATTAGATTTTTTCATATAATTTCTTCTTAATTCTCAGAACATTACTGTCTTAGCTTTGATTTGAGCAGCCCAATGTGGTTCTCAGGGGCGATCTATCCCTGTTGAGCTGTAGTTCATGAACTGATGAGCATTCATGAACTGTTCACGAACTGTTCATGAACATTCCTGAACCATTCGTGAACAATGCGATGAATGTTCCTCAAAAAGTTTGTGAACTGTTCACGAACCAAAAGTTCATGAATTGTTCATGAAACTATTCCTGAAAAAGTTCACCAACTGTCTGTGAACCTAAAGTTCAAGAATTATTCATGAACTGGTTCTTCAAAAATTTCACCTTTGGTGCATGATTTTAAGTTCACAAATAGTTCAGTAATCAAACAAGTGACTTCATTCAGAACTCCAGTGCAGTATTTGATTTTATTTCAATTATGCTGATGGTTCATGAACCTGAATACACTGTTCATGAACTTCAAATTAATGAATTGATCAATCAAGTCTGAAATTCATAAAATCCATAAAACAAGATCCATTTACTTGTAAAAGCTTCTAGTATTTACAGCTGAAGGCTAATACCAGAGTTACTGATAACATACATATGACTAGGAATGTTACTACATGTATTTTGTATTTTATGTTGTCTGCAATTTGTACAAAATTTTGATTAAACATATTGGGGATAGCTAACAGAAGTTTCATCATTATTTGGCAATTTAGAAAATTCCACTGGAAAAGAATAATGGTGTACACTGATACCTGGTTGGTGAATTTATTGATGTCTTTCATTTCATACCAGAAATCCTGGAAATATTCATGAACTTGTTTAAGAATGAATCAAGATTTTCTCATGAATGTCAATATACCTATAGAATTCAAGAAAAATTCTTGAAAAAAAAAATGATGAACTTTTTATGAGCAGTTTAAGAATATTAAATTCTTAAAACATTCTTGATGTGTTCTTAAGAAAAAGTCATCTAAGATTCAATAAAAGTACTAAAAATTCAAAACCTTTTTCTAGTTCAGTACCAGTTCTTGAACCCAATTAGAGGAGTTTCTGAACTGTTCATGAATGTTCATGAACATTAAATTTATGTCACATGATCAGTTTCCATTATTTTGTTGCATGCTGGGAAATTTTTTGCACATGTGTTTCAGCAATTTTTTAGAAGTTTGTGCAGCAAATGAGAAGAAAATATTTATCATACTACAGTAAAGAATGGTTTAAAATGAACATGAGTATACTGATTATCAAATAAGTAATTATGGTGTTGTCATAAATTGTTCATTTTAAAAAATATAAATCCTTTTAAAATGTCACATGTTTTCACGACCCTGAAACAAAGCTAGTATCTAATTTGAATGTCAATCTTGAGATTAAAGAAAATTAGACCGTCTAGCAACTAAATTTCGGATAAAATTTCACTTGGGATTTTGTTGTTTTTTCCGCTTTTTATACTTTGGAATTTAAAGACCTTTTTCAGTGTCGTATGAGGGCTTAATAATTTTTAAATGCAAAATGGACACAATCGGATGTCCTTGGATTTAATCACAGGTTTAAACAGTACAAAGTGTTCTCAAGTCACTGACCTGAGAAAGCCTGCTTTTCTCAAACAGACTTTATCAGGCAGTTGCTATAGTAACGTCACTATTGTCAAAAACACTGTTTCTAATTCAGCTGGGTTCATCAACTTTCCATTTATCTTGTTACTTTCAGTTCATGAACCTCTGGTTCATGAACTATATATGGTTCATCAACTTGATGAATAGTTGATGCCGCAAAAAGTCCCATTTGTAGTTGATGAACTGTTCATGAATAGTTCACGAATAGTTCAAGAATTATTCATGAACTGTTCATCAAGTTCACGAATTTCTGGTTCATCAAATTCATGAAACTATCAATTCATGAACTTTGATGAACACATCCAGTTCATGAATTTGACGAACCAGTCTAGTTCATGAACTTGATGAACCGCGCCAAGTTCATGAATTTTTGATGCCGTAAAAAGTCCCATTTGTAGTTCACTAACTTTCGTGAACTATTCGTGAACAAAGTTCTGGAATAGTTCAAGGATTATTCATGAACTGTTCATGAATTTCTCAACAGGGAATTGTATGAAAAGAATTGGAACCACTGCCTTACCCTTGCATGATCGTAAGAGGCGACTAATAGGGTCTCAACACTTGGTTTTGCTGAAACTCTGTGATTCCAGCAGGTATGCAAATTTTGATTCCATACCGCATGTTTTTATTTCGATGTAAATGAGATGTGAAACCAAAATTTGTAGTCCTGTTTGGTGCCATATAACCTATACTGTGTTGGTGTGCCGTAAAACCCAAATAAATAAATAAATTGATTTGAGCAGCAAAGGGACATAACTTATTGATATCTGAATGACATTGAGAAGTAAAGGGACATAACTTATAGATAACTGATTTTCACTGAGAGCTTACCCATGAATGGCACTGAGAAGCAAAGGGACATAACTGATAGATATCTGAAGGCCAGCAGAGTTTAGTATTTCCTGTGCTTCAAAACAGGGCCTTGCTTTATTTATTAAGGTGCACGTCATCCAAATAGGCTTTCAACTGCAGCAATAACCTTGAAAAATCATTTCTATTATATTATTACTAGATTGTGGGTCATTAATGACTGCAAAAGTAAGTTGTAAAATGCATGACAGAATGCAATTTATAATCTAAAAACTGCACTGAGTCTGGAATTCATTTAATAGCACTGACAAGCAAGAAAACAGCTGGCAGTGTTTTAATTAGATATGTTGATTTCGGTTTTTACTATGAAATAACACAGTAGAGGTTACATGACACCAAACAGGGCTAAAACAACCGAGTTTAAGGTAGTTCTGCACGTTTGATAAACCGGAAGTATTGGCGTACGTAACAATGTCAATTATCCGCAAAAAAAGCCCGGACTCTGTTTACCAAAAAGAAAATAATTTTAATATGAACAAATGGCAACTAGAAAATGCTTTTGTAAAAAAGCGCATGTCTCCCCCAATGCAAAGTCCTATAGGCAAGAAGTCAATAGGGGTCAGGAGCAAAAATCAAAGAGACACTGATGGTTGGCTGCAATAGGGATCATCTACTTGGCATGTCCAGTCATCCCGATAAATTTCAAAACTCTTGGCCTAGTGGTTCTCCAGTCACTGTTCAGGCTCCTGTGACCTTGACCTTTGATCAAGTGACCTCAAAATAAATAGGGGTCATCTACTCTGCATGTCCAATCATCCTATTAAGTTTCAACATCGTAGGTCAAGTGGTTCTCAAGTTATTTCCAAAAAATGATTTTACATGAACAGGCCACTGTGACCTTGACCTTTAACAGACTGACCCCAAAATCAATAGGTGTCATCTACTCTGCATGTTCAATCATCCTATGAAGTTTCAACATTCTGGGTCAAGTGGTTCTCAAGTTATTGATCAGAACTGGTTATCAATGTTCGGGCCCCTGTGACCTTGACCTTTCACAGAGTGACCCCAAAATCGATAGGGGTCATCTACTCTTCATGACCAATCATCCTATGAAGTTTCAACATTCTGGGTCAAGTGGTTCTCTAGTTATTGATCGGAAATGGTTTTCCATGTTCAGGCCCCTGTGACCTTGACCTTTGACGGAGTGACCCCAAAATCAATAGGGGTCATCTACTCTTCATGACCAATCATCCTATGAAGTTTCAACATTCTGGGTCAAGTGGTTCTCTAGTTATTGATCGGAAATGGTTTTCAATGTTCAGGCCCCTGTGACCTTGACCTTTGACGGAGTGACCCCAAAATCAATAGGGGTCATCTACTCTTCATGACCAATCATCCTATGAAGTTTCAACATTCTGGGTCAAGTGGTTCTCTAGTTATAGATCGGAAATGGTTTTCAATGTTCAGGCCCCTGTGACCTTGACCTTTGACGGAGTGACCCCAAAAACAATAGGGGTCGTCTACTCAGCAGCCCTACAACCCTATGAAGTTTGAAGGTTCTAGGTCAAATGGTTCTCCAGTTATTGCTCGGAAATGAAGAGTGACGTACGGACGGACGGACGGACAGGGCAAAAACAATATGTCTCCTTGGGGAGACATAATTATCACAAGAGCACCACCTTGCAGGTGCAGGCGCTCATCTGATTTTTTTGTCTCTGTTTAATCACCACCTTGCAGGTGCAGGCTCTCATCTGATTTTTTTGTCTCTGTTTAATATTTTCTAAGTCCAAAAGGGGCCATAATTCTTGCAAAAGGCAGGATGGAGTTATGTTTCTTGCTGTACAGAGTCAGCTATTGATGGTGAACAAATGTTGCAAGTTTCAAAGCAATAGCTTTGATAGTTTAGGAGAAAAGCTGACCTAAACATAAAACGTAACCAAGCAACGCCAATGCTGAAGCTGGCCGACGCCGATCAAGTGATCACAATAACTCATCATTTTTTTTCCAAAATTCAGATGAGCTAAAAATGGCAATCCTGTAACTGTCTTTCTACAGAGAAAATATGATATTAAAAAATTTGACATGTTAAAGAATTTTAAATATCTCTTAAAATCAGCTTGTAATGTACGGATCTCTTTAATCATGGGCAGATATTTCAAAAACAAGCACAGAAATCTATACATTTTATTTATCATAGATAGACCATATGAATATTTACAACTATCAGAAGTTAAATTTCATTACAATCTCCGTTGTAGAAATATTTCTATTCATGAAAATGTTATCAAAATTTTCCCTTAGCCGCAAATTATGAAAACTTGTCTGAGTTCACAATTTTTTCAGATCAGTCTAGCAAAAAATCAAGCACATGACCATATCTTTTTCAATTGCTAATTATTTTTTTGTAAGTACTTTATATATATTGTTCTAAAGTTTTGAAAAAAATCATGATTTAATCAAATTCAACATTGTTGAAATAATTTTGATCGGAACATGAAGAACTACCTTAATATCTCATTAACATAGAAAGTATGGAATCAAATCTGTTTTATTTCAGTCATGATAATTTAATGGTTCCACTTATGAAGCTGGCCCAACACTTAATTAATTTTGATTTACTTTTTTTTAATACTGTTCATTTATAACAAAGCATGAAAATATATGACTTGGAAATTCCCATCTTTTCAATAGAACTATGATTTGTAAAAACAAAAATGAAACTTTAACATTAAACTTGCAATAACTGAGAAAATTCAAAACATTATACAAATTAGGTGCTTTAGTTGCTTTAATTTTCTATGAGCACAAACAATAAATGAGCCGTGCCATGGGAAAACCAACATAGTGGCTTTGCGACCAGCATGGATCCAGACCAGCCTGCGCATCCGCGCAGTCTGGTCAGGATCCATGCTGTTCGCTAACAGTTTCTCCAATTCCAACAGGCTTTAAAAGCGAACAGCATGGAGCCTGACCAGACTGCGCGGATGCGCAGGCTGGTCTGGATCCATGCTGGTCGCAAACCCAGTATGTTGGTTTTCCCATGGCACGGCTCAAATTTTGTTTGCAAGATTGTCTGTACTCTTTCAGACATTATCCCAAAATGACTTTATTGTACTTGTTGCTGTGTAAAGGTAAGTAAGCACTTGAAACTTTACAGTAAGTGCAGACATCTTGACCTTGACCAGGTAAACAACACTTATCTTAAACCTGACGCAAGAAAGAAGCATAAGAGAGACTAAAACAAAGATAAAATGCTCTGAGCCTGAAAAAATAGTAAATCATCTTTTGTGTTTAAATGCTTGATTTTTACATAGGGAATAATACATCCAAGTGATTTTGTAGTTTAATACTAGATGCCCACGGGCCACATGTTGAGCCCGCCAGCTGTCAAAAGGACTAACATTTATGATGCTATTATTAAATGGCGGCGGCAGAACTGATTGTGACAAACATTTCTGCCAAGTTATTTAAGAACATCTTCATCCATGGCTAAGATCAGCCCAGACAAGAGAAATTGCATCAACTTTTGACCTTTGACCCCTAAGTGTGACCTTAACCTTTCAACTACTTATGCCTGACAGACTGTCACACTGAGGCAAACAATTGTGCCAAGTTATTTAATAAACCCTCAATCCATGGCTGAGTTACAGCCCGGACAAGGAAAACTGCACCAAGTTTTGACCTTTGACCTCCAAGTATGACCTTGACCTTTAAGCTACCAATCTGGTTGTTGCTCATGCTATATCATCTTATCAAGGCAAACATTTGTGCCAAAGTATTTAAGAATCTCTCAATCCATGGCCGAGTTACTGCCCAGACAAGCAAAACAGCACAGAATTTTGACCTTTGACCCCAAAGTATGACCTTGACCGTTAAGCTACCAATCTGGTTCTTGCACGCAACACATCATGTCACTCAGGCAAATATGTGTGCCAAGTTATTTAAGAATCCCTTGATCCATGGATAAGCTACAGTTCGGACAAACTCGGATGGCGGGACACACGAAGGGATGCATATACACCATACCGCCATCATGTGACAACTATGTCGAGTTCACCACAAGTGGGCTTGACAAAAATTACAGTTTGGATTTCAGATCCTAAGGAATAATATCAAAAGGGTGCAGCGAGCGATTTAATAATACTCACCTGAATGACAATCAATGGTTTTATTCACAGATAAAATCACCTCTTGAGATGTACTATTTTGATTCTAACATGATATCAAGGATTGCTATCTACATCCTCGACGACATCTATCAAATTATTTTCAAGTTACGTGTTGTATCCAAGCACACTGTATGTGATATACAAACTAATTTTATTGCATAATAACGTTACAGTTTCATGTTGTGGTTTAAGAGACACCTCATTGCTTCTTCAATATGAGAAAAAAAAAAAATCACAGTTTTTCGAGTAATTCAAGGGCAATAATCCAAGAGTGCCTGGGCGATTTTGGTGGTTATCCAACTTGGTTGAGATATTATGACAACAAACATTGTCAGCAAGTTTGGTGAAGATCGGATGAAAACTGTTCGACTTAGAGAGCAGACAAGGCTATATTCGCAGTTTTTCAAGTAATTGAAGGGCCATAATCCATGAGTGCCTGGGGGGATTTTGTGTGGTTAACAAACTTGGCCGAGCAATTATAATGCCCACAAACATTGTCAGCAAGTCTGGATGAAAACTGTTCAACTAAGAGAGCAGACATGCTTTGGACGCCGACCACCCGCCACGGGTGTTCACATAATACGCCCCGCTCTTTCAGAGATGGGAGTATAAAAAAAGTATTTTTTAATGCTTGGTGCACATTCCAATAAAACAATGAAAGAATATATTTGTAACTGACAATTATGCTAAAAAAAGAAAGCAACAAAAATGATAAATTATGTTCCATTTCTTGGAATAATTACATTCTTATCTGAAACTTCATACTTCAATAATGTCTGTCAAACACAAACTGTATAACTTATTGATCCAAAATAATACTTTAAATCATTACCTAAAATATAAAAGTATATCAAGTTCTATTGATCAATGTTTTATTTTCTGTATGATTTCAAAATCAATTCCTTTTATTTTATTTCAAATCAATTACAAATTTCGCCTTGAAACCAACACAAAAAGTTCAGAGGAAAAGGTTTGTGGAATATCTGGTACAATAATACAACTACAGTGAATGCAAACAGCAACATTACTTAGATCTATATTAACTACTAAATAATATTTATATAAAAGCCTATGCTTATATCATTAGATTTTTGGATAAACACTGACATAAATGATTATATTAAATTTAAAAGTTAAACCTGATTATGATACTGCATTTCTCTTTTTAGTAGTATCGTAAAATAAATATTTATCTGTAATTGTAATAAAACAACTGAGTAATTGTAATTATAAAACTGGTATTACCTGATTTTTTATTATTAAATTCCAATTACCATAAAAATAGCATTTTCATATAGTAGCTGTATTACCAGTATACTACTTTGTTTTGTTTATGTTCCATATCGTAAGTCATTAGTTATGCAAGTCTCACCATGCTGTATGTGCCAAATTGACCCTGATAGGGTCATATATCTTTAACTACAACATAAACCTCTGATTACAGTCTGATAAAACTAATACACAATTTACCTTGACCCAGATCGAAGATAAACATGTCTATTTCATGTGGTCTATTTCATGTGGGGAAATACGTTTTTGTGTATACATTGTTTTATATCAATGAAATCAAATACTGCAATACAAATATAAACATAATGCATAATATAACATATAATATAACATATGATGTTATCTTAATACTAGAAAATCAATTTATGAAATAAGAGATCTTTAAATAGATTTGAGCCGTGCCATGGGAAAACCAACATAGTGGCTTTGTGACCAGCATGGATCCAGACCAGCCTGCGCATCCGCGCAGTCTGGTTAGGATCCATGCTGTTCACTAACGGTTTCTCTAATTGTAATAGGCTTTGAAAGCGAACAGCATGGATCTTGACCAGCCTGCGCGGATGCGCAGGCTGGTCTGGATCCATGCTGGTCGCAAAGCCACTATGTTGGTTTTCTCATGGCACGGCTCATTTATTCTTAAATTAGGCTTGCATTAAACCTAGCACTCAGTATTATGTTATTTCATCATACAGATTTATATATTATGTATGTCAAGGAACTCTGCCAAACTAAAAACATCTGCAACAATTATTTGTTTATGAACTTTATGTACTAATAAGCTTTGATAATGTGGCAGTTGAGTCCAATAAGTCCAGGGATGTTCAAAGATAATCCCTCATAGATCTATTGTAAAGCAAATATTGGATTTACCTGTATTGGAAAATATTCAGTGTCGTTTGGATTTAGGTCAACTGCCACATTATCAAAGTTTATTAGTACTATCCCTTTTATACCATATGACTGTAATTAAGCTAGCTGAACCTAATCCTTGATACAAGTTTAAAGTGACATCATTCCCCAAAAAAATTGAAAAAAAAAAAAACAACAACAAAAAAACTTATTCATATTTGATTTTCTTGCTGAAATATTGTGTTTAATATATTTGATGACCTCCCTTTATAAGGTTTAACCACACTTACCACTTCTGATAACCTCCCTTTGATAACCTCATTGTAACTATTAATTTTAATTACCTCCCTTTTCTAGGTGCAACACAATCATTATTTCCACCTGTGTCTGATTATAAAGTCCAAACTGCCTACCTTTATTAGGTCTAACTTGTTAATCTAAAGCCCTACTGCATTTATCTCCCTTTATTAATCCAGATTATAATCAATTTTCAGATTCCTTTCCTCTGGCTTGTTTGACTAAATATACCCTTTTCCAGCAGTCTGTTTATACTTAATAACTACAGATATCAAAACCAATGATATCTACCTGTTTCACTGAATTAAAACACCTGAGCAGATGTGTTTAAATCTAGGACTTTTTTATTAGGCTTTGACCTGTTGTTCAAAATAGAATCTTTTTAAGCTGGCAACTTTTATCTGCTTCATCAAATCGCTACCAGGCAGATTTCTTTCCAAGTTTTTTCAGCCATTATTCAGAAACAAGGTAAGTTTTATGTCATAGATAACGTAATAAGATGATGTTCAGTATGTATGCAAACCTTGGCTTAAAACGTACCATCTTATTTTAATCCTTACCCTGCTAAATTTCTAAAATGAATTTGTCAATCTTTCAAGCTTGGCAGTGCCATTAACTGTTAAAAGGGGTGTTTACCAAAAAGATACTGACTGGCGAACTTTGCAGATATAATATGTGCAGGCTGATCATGATCTACACTGGTCAGTCGTGTCCAGCATGATAAGAGTTAAAATCTCAATGTTAACTGACCAAGAAATCTTGTTCTTAACTTTTGTCATGGTTTCATACACCCTAAGTTACAAATAAAGGGTCTGCCATTATAACTGTCCTTATCCCCCTTCCCCAATCCCGATCCTCACCCGATGCAACCCCAATATGTCCATAATCATGTTATTATGTAGCTGAAGTCATTATCTAGATGCTGGCTGGAAGATTGTCCAGGCCTTCTGGCATCGATTTATAGCCCTCAAATTAGTAGAACCTTCATACTGTTCATGCACATGTATTCTAGAAAAAGACAAAAACAGTTAATGAACTGCCATTCAAACATTCATAATTCCACACATAAAACAAGAGCTGTCAGAGGACAGCAAAGCTTGACTATTCAACAGCCTTATCAACTGAATGAATATAAGTCGAAAAAGGGGCATAATTTTGTAAAAATGGAACCTGTATAATGCAGCAAGCTCATCACAGTGGAAAAGTGTGTGAAGTTTCAATCCATACCCATTAGTGGGTACTGAGATACCAACTTACATACAAAAACTTAACCAATAATTGCCAAGTCAAAAAAGAGGCATAATGTTGTGAAAATGCAAAACAGAGTTATGGAACCTGTGCTGTGTAAGTCAGTTTATCACAGTAAATCAGTATGTGAAGTTTCAATCCATTCCAACAAGTGGTTATTGAGACACCAGCTAACATACAAAAACTAAACCAGGGCCGATGCAAGGGTGAGCCCAATAGCTCTACCTATTCTTTGAATTGTCATTTAGCTAATAACTTGACCACATTCAAGTGCAGTCCAGCACCTCAGTCCTTAGGCATGAGAGACCAAAGACATTTCCACAAAATGCAGGAATCATTTAATTTATTTTTTATTTTTGTTAGGTTTAACGTTGCACCGACACAATTTTAGGTCATATGGAGACTTTCCAGCTTTGATGATGGAGGAAGACCCACGAGGTGCCCCTCCGTGCATTATTTCATTACGAGCGGGCACCTGGGTAGGTTACGACCGACATTCCGTAAGCCAGCTAGATGGCTTCCCCACATGAAGAATTCAATGCCCCGAGTGAGGCTCAAACCTACATGGAGGGATCATTTGGTCTTGTTACTCATACAATATCAAGACCTCATTTCTTTATTCAATAAAACTTCTCTGAATATAAGTCCTTATGCAATTCAACAGATTTTATGCCACTACAGTAGACAAAATATTCTGTGTATCAAGTTACTTTTTGATTACCGACTGCAAAATTTAATACCATTTGGCTATGAAATTAATCTCATGTAAGAGAAGCAAAGAGAAATTATTCTATTGTTAATTTTAAGTTCAGACAGAAATAAATCATATTTACCATATAGCTGTCTTCAAATTATGATTAAATATAATTCTAACATGACCAGCTAATAACCTACATACTTTTGCAACTTTAAACCGACCTTGAACTTTGCTGCGCGCGCACCATGTTTTGGCCAAATGCTGCGGCGTAGCACGTAGTTATAATTTACGCTTGATGAAAATACTCCTCTGATTCTCATCTAACGCTATTTTAAGTTAGTCGTGTTAGAATCGAAATAATAAGTATCTAAATAAGGTTTATCGTAGAATAACCCGAGTTTGGAGTTCTTAGGTGTAGAAATAGATCACGAAGACCGAATTTTGATACTTATTATTTCTTAACTGAATTTCACCAAATTACGCTCTATGTTATTAGTAGTTGAACTGTATTTTCAAATCTCAAAGTTGAGAAATGGGACAAGCTTTAGTCTAGTATAAATAAATCAAATATCAATTAATCAAACTATTCATTAAAAAAAAAAAAAAATTACTTAAAGTTCCAAACAGATAAAACAGCCAAATATTCAATGGTAAGAAAATAGAACACATGAACTTATACAATTAGAGCCATAAAGGGAGGTAATCATTAACAATAGATTCAATACCATTTCATACTATGTTCATCAATATTAAACATTTCAGCAGATACATGAGTAAACAATTATCCACAATAGGATTTAACAAACAAGAGTGGCAGACTGTCACAAAATACGCCTGTCATCGAACTTGGCCTAATTCAAGGGCCATAATGCAAGAGAGCCTGGGGCAATTTTGCTGGTTATCAAGCATGGCCGAGATATTATGCCCACAAACATTGTCAGCAAGTTTGGTGAAGATCGGATGAAAACTTTTCGACTTAGAGAGCGGATAAGGCTAAATTTGCAGATTTTGAGTAATTCAAGGGCCATAATCCAAGAGTGTCTGGGGCGATTTGGCTGGTTATCGAACTTGGACAAGATATTACGCCCAAAAACATTGTCACAAAGTTTGGAGAAGATGGGATGAAAACTGTTTGACTTAGAGAGCGGACAAGGCTAAATTCGCAGTTTTTCGAGTAATTCAAGGGCCATATTCCAAGAGTGCCTGGGGCGATTTGGCTGGTTATCGAACTTGGCCGAGATATTATGGCCATAAACATTGTCACCAAATTTGGTGAAGATGGATGAAAACTATTTGACATAGAGGGCGGACAAGGTTAAATTTGCAGATTTTGAGTAATTCAAGGGCCATAACCCAAGAGTGCCTGGGGCGATTTTACTGGTTATCGAACTTGGCTGAGATATTATGCCCACAAACATTGTCACCAATTTGGTGAAGATCGGATGAAAACTGTTCGACTTAGAGAGCGGACATGCTTTTGGACGCTGCCCGCCTGCCACAGGTGTTCACATAATACGCCCCGTTCTTTCAGAGATGGGCGTATAAAAATAGACATATTTTATGGTCATAAGGTTTTTTTTGGAGGCAACTGGAGTGGGGGGGTGGGGGCCGGGGGAGTTTAATGCTGTTTTTCAACAGTATTTCAGTTATATAATGGTGGGAAGTTTAAACCTTACCAGTGTTCCTGGATTCTGTATCAGTACAGACCTGTTTTCCAAAAGTAACTGTGAACTTCCCCACATGAATCAGAGGTGGAGGAGGAATGATTTCAGACACAATGTCTTTTATTAATTCGTCATGGAGAACATACGGCCCGCCCGAGGATCAATCTCACGACCCCGCGATCCATAGCTCTTGTATTCCTATTATAAGTGGTTACTGTCAGATACCTGCTTATAAATAACAAGAGGGCCATGAAGGCCCTGTATCGCTCACCTGACCTATTGACCTAAAGATCATCAAGATCAACATTCTGACCAAGTTTCATTAAGATATGGTCATAAATGTAGCCTCTAAAGTGTTAACTAGCTTTTCCTTTGATTTGACCCAGTGACCTAGTTTTTGCCCCCACATGACCCAGATTCTAACTTGACCTAAAGATCATCAAGATTAACATTCTGATTAAGTTTCATGAAGATACAGTCATAAATCTGGCCTCTAGAGTCTTAACAAGCTTTTCCTTTGATTTGACCTAGTGACCTAGTTTTTTAACACACCTGACCCAGATTTAAACTTGACCTATAGATCATCAAGATTAACATTCTGACCAAGTTTCATTAAGATATGGTCATAAATGTGGCCTCTAAAGTGTTAACTAACTATTCCTTTTATTTGACCCCCGTGACCTAGTTTTTGACCCGACATGACCCAGATTCGAACTTGACCTAAAGACCATCAAGTTTAACATTCTGACTAAGTTTCATGAAGATATAGTCAAAAATGTGGCCTCTAGAGTGTTAACAAGCTTTTCCTTTGATATGACCTAGTGACCTAGTTTTTGACTCCATCTGACCCAGATTTAAACTTGACCTAAAGATTATCAAGATTAACATTCTGACCAAGTTTCATTAAGATATGGTCATAAACGTGGCCTCTACAGTGTTAATTAGCTTTTCCTTTGATTTGACCCGGTGACCTAGTTTTTGACCCGACATGACCCAGATTCAAAATTGCCCTAAAGATCATCAAGTTTAACATTCTGACTAAGTTTCATGAAGATATAGTCATAAATGTGGCCTCTAGAGTGTTAACAAGCTTTTCCTTTGATATGACCTAGTGACCTAGTTTTTGACCCCACCTAACCCAGATTTGAACTTGAGCTATAGATCATCAAGATTTGACCAAGTTTCATTAAGGTATGGTCATAAATGTGGCCTCTAGTGTAAACTAGCTTTTCATTTGATTTGGCTTGGTGACCTAGTTTTTTATCCTACATGACCCAGATTCAAACTGGACCTTACGATCATCAATATTAACAATCTGACCAAGTTTCATGAAGATACAGTCATAAAAGCGGCTTCAACAGTGTTAACAAGCTTTTCCTTTGATTTGACCTGGTGACCTAGTTTATGATCCCAGATAACCAAATATCGAACTCGTCCAAGATTTTATTAAGGGTAACATTCTGACCAAGTTTCATTAAGATTGGGCCAAAAATGTGACCTCTAGAGTGTTTAACAAGCTTTTTCTTTGATTTGACCTGGTGACCTAGTTTTTGACCCCAGATGACCCAATATCGAACTCGTCCAAGATTTTATTGAGGGTAACATCCTGACCAAGTTTCATTAAGATTGGGCCAAAATTGTGACCTCTAGAGTGTTAACAAGCTTTTCCTTTGATTTGACCTGATGACCTAGTTTTTGACCCCAGATGACTTAATATCGAACTCGTCCAAGATTTTATTGAGGGTAACATTCTGACCAAGTTTCATTAAGATTGGGCCAAAAATGTGACCTCTAGAGTGTTAACAAGCTTTTCCTTTGATTTGACCTGATGACCTAGTTTTTGACCCCAGATGACCCAATATCGAACTCGTCCAAGATTTTATTGCGGGTAACATTCTGACCAAGTTTCATTAAGATTGGGTCAAAAATGTGACCTCTAGAGTGTTAACAGTCAAATTGTTGACGACGGACGGACGGACGGACGGACGGACGACGGACGACGACGGACGCCGGACACAGGGTGATCACTAAAGCTCACCTTTGAGCACTTCGTGCTCAGGTGAGCTAAAAACTTAACCAAATCCAAACGTGGATGCCAATGAATTTGTGCAAACATTGACAAATAGGCAAGTACAGAAGCTCTATCTCAAGCTAAGACAAGAGCACCGCCTTGCGGGTGCTGACGCTCATCTGATTTTTTTTGTGCAATAGAAATATTGTCCTACCCATGATTTTCTAAGTCTAAAAAGGGCCATCATTCTTGCAAAAAGCAGGATAGAATTATGTTTCTTGATGTACAGTGTCCACTAATGATGGTGAAAAACTGTTGCAAGTTTTAAAGCAATAGCTTTGATAGTTTATGAGAAAAGTTGACTTAAACATAATACTCAACCATGAAAATGATTTTCTAAGTCCAAAAGGGGCAATAATTATTGCAAAAAGCAGGATGGAGTTATGTTGCTTGCTGTACAGGGTCAGCTTATGATGGTGAACAAGTGTTGCAAGTTTCAAAGCAATAGCTTGATAGTTTAAGAGAAAAAGTTGACCTAAACATAAAACTTAACCAAGAAATCTGATATTTTCTAAGTCCAAAAGGGGCCATAAATCTTGCAAAAAGCAGGACGGAGTTATGTTTCTTGCTGTACAGGGTCAACTTATGATGGTGAACAAGTGTTGCAAGTTTTAAAGCAATAGCTTTGATAGTTTAGGATAAAAGCTGACCTAAACATAAAACTTAACCAAGGAAACTGATTTTCTAAGTCCAAAAGGGGCAATAAATCTTGCAAAAAGCAAGATGGAGTTATGTTTCTTGATGTACAGGGTCTGCTTATGATGGTGAACAAGTATTCCAAGTTTCAAAGCAATAGCTTTGATAGTTTAGGAGAAAAGTTGACCTAAACATAAAACTTAACCAAGAAATCTGATATTTTCTAAGTACAAAAGGGGCCAAAAATCTTGCAAAAAGCAAGATGGAGTTATGTTTCTTGCTATACAGGGTCAGCTTATGATGGTGAACAAGTATCCCAAGTTTCAAAGCAATAGCTTTGATAGTTTAGGAGAAAAGCTGACCTAAACATAAAACTTAACCAGGCAACGCCGACGCAGACGCCGACGCCGACGCCGACAACCGCTCAAGTGATGACAATAACTCATCATTTTTTTTCAAAAAATCAGATGAGCTAATAAAATGGAAAAGGAAAGTACCAATAATAAGCACATGTCCTCCTTGTGTTGTTGATGTATGCCATATTCTATTTGTATTGGAGTTGAGTACACAATAAAGTGTGACTGATGGGCAGAATGACACCTAGGGATGCACAGTTAAAGTCTCATAATGCCTTTGTTTAAAATGTGGCTGCCACATTTTCCGTTATGAACATATAAATACATTAATATCTTGTTAAATTCTATTTCTGATAGTTACTTTCTTTAACATTTGTCAAAGCTTTGAATATTGCTGAATATACTAGAATGTTTTATTGAATCTATTGTTGTTTTTTTTATTCACTCCTTTTGTGGCTCTAACTACAACAGTTCCTGCGCAATATTAAAAGTTGTGCTTTTCTAAGCATGTAAGTACGCATAACATCTATTCGGAAAGTTGTTTCATCAGATAAAAATTTAAAGCATTATGGACCTTTAAAATACTAAATGCTCTCCTTGTCTTCCAGACTGGGAGGCATTATAATAAATCAGACAAGAAAGTAGGAGTTTAGTACCAACGATTTGCTCAAGTCAATTTCATGCAGATGATGTATGCCAAGTTTCATTTAATGATGTATGCCAAGTTTCATTTAAAATGAATTGAAACTGAAGGAGTTCAATAAGTAACTCAGGGGCATGGCACAGTATCTTAAAATAGATTAGTCAAAAGTCTGATAAATTGCACAGAGGTCTCTTTGCCATATGGAAAGACAGCTTCATAGGAGATTTTCAAATGAATGTAGATGCACACATTGCAATCATATATCTCTTACTTTCAATTTTCTCTGAAGATATCTTATATGGAAAATATATTCTTTATACTTAATGTCAGCTTTAAGAAGCTGCCTCAGGCTCAAGTTTCCATTAGAATTCTGGAAAATCTGGAGTCTAGGGTGATTTAGTATGAAAAATTAACAAAAGAATTCTACAAGACAGCTATATTCCCCTGCAGGAAAAAGGTTTGTTTATTATTCTGGTGCATGTTTAATACTAGTTTTTTAAAACAACATTTCATTAATGTTAAAGACGGCGGTTAACCTAACCAGTGCACATGTTTCTGAATAGCAAACCAGTGCTTAACTCGTTCTACACAATCATAGAACTGAAAACTGCTTCACCAGAATCAGAGGTGTAGGACAAATAATATCACTGACAACATTGCGCCCTGCCAAAGACTGAACTCACCAACTCTTGACTGATGAATCTTGATTTAACACTTCTACTTATAAGAAAAAATGTCAAGGGCTCATAACTCTGCAAAAATTCCAATGAAGCGGAAAATGTTAACCACAACAACCTCTGTATGGATCCTCTGAGTGCCAACAGTTTTCAACCAAATAAATAAAATCAAGGGAAGTAATCCTGACTATCAAGGGAAGTGATCATGAAAATATATAATCACTATCATGAAAATCTACAGTCATTATTATCCACAGAAAGAAATTGAAGGGCAAATAACTCTGCATACATTTATTCCGGACTGGTCCATCAGAATGGACAGAGACGAACAATAAAATTAGAAATGTCAACCAAATTTCTATGTACAGAATCTGAGAAAGTACTTTTTTCATTTACACATTTTAAATAAACACTCTTATCATGCAACTGACTTTGTTATTATGCTCATCTGAGTTTTGCAAGAGCTTGATTGAAACAATGATAAAGAATTATATAACTAACCTGACATTATTGCTTTCTCTTGACCCACATTTCAAACAAATCACTCTGTACAAGCACAAAATATAATATTATATCCATTTTTTTTCTAAATTCCTTCACATATATAAACTTGTCGATATTCATTCATTTTCTATACTCCATTTTTTCCCCCCTGTTTAATTCCTCAAGTTAAAAGGTAAGATTCGTGTTCAAGTGTCAAACTCGTGTAAGATATTACATGTAACGTGTTTGCATTTTACAACCTGAATTAACTCTTAACATTTTTTTCCACAGTAACGTACTGGTACATAAAAATCTTCACACTCGTAACCACTCAATATAAAGTCTCCACAATAAATCCACACTGTATAAAAAATTAATTAAAATAAAAACCATGGATAGAACTGATATTATTTTTATTACGAAACAGGCATGTTGTTTAAACTTGTACAACAATATTCGTAAAGCATGAACTTCACATCTATATAGTGCTTCGACAGAAAGTTAACCCAGTAACCCACAAACTGACCCAGTATTACATTATCCTTCTGTTATACAGCATGGTAATCTTATCTCTCTCTGCTGTTCACCTACTGTTTTGAAAGACACTTAAAACCATTGATTTTCACAACTCTATTCTACCATTAAATGAGTACATATTGTAAAATGGCTCCTTGACATTATTATACAAAAAAAGTCATAGTAAAAACTTCAAGATCTGAAGATTCCGTTTATCGTGTTTAAACCGCGATATAAATCTGATAAAATACTGTGAATTATTTGAAATACGTTTGCACAGTTACATAGAATATTCTTGCACTAGCTAATATGGTTCCTTCATCTAATAAAAATCCTTAATTTGATAAAAAACTAGTTCTTGATGGGTATCTGTATGAACATTTCATGTTCAGACTGTATCTTTTAACAATCTTCAAAAGTTCTGAGTTTTTTTTTAAAGGAAAGATAAAGTGTAGTGTGGAGTATTTGGGTGGGGGTTTCACAGCACAAAAAATAACATGGCCAGATCTCTTTCAGATACTGCTCTTGTTGGTCAAAACCATTGCTGTAAACTTGTTTTGCTTTTATACATTATAGCCTTTTATAACAGTTTGAAAGTGAAATAAAATGACCCGCATCACGAGAAAACCAACATAGTGCATCTGCGAGCAGCATGGATCCAGACCAGCCTGTGGACCCGCGCAGTCTGGTCAGGATCCATGCTGCTCGCTAATGGTTTCTCTAATTGCAATAGGCTTTGAAAGCAAACAGCATGGATCCTGACCAGACTGCACGGATGTGCAGGCTGCCCGTCTAATGATCCATGCTGGTCGCAAATGCACTATGTTGGTTTTCTCATGGTGTGGCTCAAATGTGATAACTTTCAACAAACACACTGTGGGAGACAATGCTGTAGTTTATAGTGGAAGGGGAGATAACTAACTGAAGTTCCACATTCAAATCTATCAGTATACCGTTATTACCCATGTATATAGCGCTCCCTTGTGTAATACATACCCCAAACATTTTGAGGTAGCCTGAAAACAAAAGTAGGGTTCACACTGACAACAGAAATAATTTTTATCTCCGCAGATGACAGCAAAATAGCTCTCACTATACTATCAGTTTTTGTTTTCTCAAAAATAAAATAAATTCTATAGAATTTTGTTATATTTGTGGAATCTGTTTTTGTTGATTGGATTCTTTTTTTTTTACTTTGAAAATTTTTATGAATAAATATAAAGCAATTGTTTCCAATTTCTCAGAATGGCATCTTCTTTTAAACTGACAACAAAAGGTGTGATTGTCTTTTGTTACCATCTGTTAATGGTCAAACAGGTGGTAATTATTAGCAATTGTGTCAGTTTTGTCCTTCACATTTTGCATTTTGATCTCTCTTGAAGATTATACTTGATGATAAACAAGAAGTCAATAGGAGAGAGGATCAAAAGTCAAAGATACACTGATAGTTGGGTGTAATAGGGATCATCTACTTGGCATGTCCAATCACCTTATGAAGTTTCAGCATTCTGGGTCAGGTGGTTCTCAAGTTATTGATTGGAAACTGTTTTCCATGTTCAGGCCCCCTTGATCTTGACTTTTGATGGAGTGAACCCAAAATCAATAAAGGTCATCTACTCTACATGTCCAATCATCCTATGAAGTTCCAATATTTTGGGTCAAGTGGTTCTCAAGTTATTGATCAGAAAGAGTTTTCCATGTTCAGGCCCCTGTGACCTTGACCTAAGATCAAGTGACCTCAAAAACAAAAAGGGATGTCTACTCTTTAAGTCCTATCATCCTATGAAGTTGGAGGGTTCTGGGTCAAATGGTTCTCAAGTTACTGATCAGAAACCATTTTCCATGTTTTGGTCCCTGTGACCTTGACCTTTTATTAAGTGTTTCAAAAATCTATAAGGGCCATCTACTCTGTAAGCCCCATCATCCTTTGAAGTTTGAAGGTTCTAGGTCAAATGGTTTTCCAGTTATTGATCAAAAATGAAGTGTGACAGACAGATGGCCCCTGTAACTTTGACCTTTGATAGAGTGATCCCAAAAACAATAGGGGTCATATACTCTGTAAGTCCTATCAACCTATGAAGATTGAAGGTTCTAGGTCAATTGGTTATCAATTTTAAGTTACTGACCAGTAATAGAATTCCATGTTCAGGCCCCTGTGACCTTGACCTTTGATCTAGCAACCCCAACAATAATAGGGGTCATCTACTCTGAAAGCCCTATCATCCTTTGAAGTTTGAAGGTTCTAGGTCAAATGGTTTTCCAGTTATTCATCAAAAATGAAGTGTGACAGAGACAGATGGCCCCTGTGACCTTGACCTTTAACAGGGTTACCCCAAAATCAATAGGGTCATCTATTCTGCATGTCCAATCATCCTATGAAGTTTCAACATTCTGGGTCAAGTGGTTCTCAAGTTATTAATCGGAAATGGTTTTACACGTTCAGGCCCCTAAGTCCTTGACCTTTGTTTGTTTTGGGTTTAACGCCATTTTTCAACAGTATTTTAGTCATGTAACGATGGGCAGTTAACCTAACTAGAGTTCCTGGATTCTGTACCAGTACAAACTTGTTCTCCGCAAGTAACTGCCAACTTCGCCACATGAATCAGAGGTGAAGGACGATTTATTTCAGACATAAAGTCTTTCATCAAATCGTCACGAAAAACTTGAACAATTCTGGTGGAAATTTTTAGTTACACTGCATTTGTATGGTATTATTACTTTATCTGTGTAGTGGTTTAGGAGGAAATGTTGTTTGAAGATATTTCTATTTTTAGCTCTATGTGCAACCAAATGGAACCTTTGAACAAATTTGGAAGGGGACTATCCAAGGAGCATCCAAGTTTCATCAATTTCCACATCACCATTTCAGAGAAGATGTTTTTTTGGAGAAAAGTGGACTGAGACGGACACCGGGTGATCATAAAAGCTCACAATAGCTAGCTTCATACTGCACAATGTTCTGTGCTCAGGTGAGCTGAAAACAAGCCTTATAGTTCTAATAAAGACAAAAGATCACAGAGTGATCTTGGGGCCCACCAATGTGCCATTTTTGAGTGTTCCAAATTTCAAGACTTATTGACTAGCTCAAGGTCAAATTTCATGTGCATGTGGTATATCGAAAGCTGTAGCTTGAGAAATGTGAAAGTAGGTCACTAGATCAATTTCAAGGACAAAGTTCTTTGTACACAAAACTATGCATGTGCATCAAGTTTGAAGGCTGTAGTTTGAGAAATTTGAAAGTAGGTCACTAGGTCAATCTTAAGGTCAAAGTTTATTTCGGTACACAAAACTATGCAAGTGGTCCAAATTTGAAGGCTGTAGCTCAAGAAATGTGAAAGAAGGTCACTAGGTCAAAATCAAGGTCAAATTACACTTCAGAACACAAATCTTTGCATGTGGTCCAAATTTAAAGTCTGTACCTTCAAAAATGTGAAAGTAGGTCACTAGGTCAATGTCAAGGTCAAGTTTGTTTCGGTACACAATCCTATGCATGTGGTCTAAATTTGAAGCCTGTAGCTACAGAAATGTGAAAGTAGGTCACTAGGTCAATCTTAAGGTCAAAGTTCATTTCGGTACACAAAACTATGCATGTGGTCCAAATTTGAAGCCTATACCTTCAAAAATGTGAAAGTAGGTCACTAGGTCAATGTAAAGGTCAAAGTTTGTTTCGGTACACAAAACTATGCATGTGGTCTAAATTTGAAGGCTGTAGCTTGAGAAATGTGAAAGTAGGTCACTAGGTCAAAATCAAGGTCAAATTTCATTTCGGAACACGAAACTATGCATGTGGTCCAAATTTGAAGCTTGTACCTTCAAAAATGTGAAAGTAGGTCACTAGGTCAATGTCAAGGTCAAAGTTTTTTTCAGTGCACAAACTATGCATGTGGTCCAAATTTGAAGGCTGTAGCTACAGAAATGTGAAAGTAGGTCACTAGGTCAAAATCAAGGTCAACTCATGTCAAGGTTCACCTTGCCACTCAAAACCATACATGTGGTCCAAATTTGAATGTTGTAGGTTATTGACAAGAAGATTTTAAAAGCTTTTCCCTATATAAGTCTATATGAACTATGTGACCCCCAGGGCGGGGCCATATTTGACCCTAGGGGGATAATTTGAACAAACTTGGTTGAGAACCACTAGATGATGCTACATTACAAATGCCAAAGCCCTAGGCTTTGTAGTTTGGACAAGAAGATTTTCAAAGTTTTTCCCTATATAAGTCTATGTAAACCATGTGACCCCCGGGGCAGGGCCATATTTGATCCTAGGGGGATAATTTAAACAATCTTAGTAGAAGACCACTAGATGATGTCACATACAAAATATCAAAGCCCTAGGCCCTGTGGTTTTGAACAAGAGGTTTTTCAAAGTTTTTCCCTATATAAGTCTATATAAACCATGTGACCCCCGGGGCGGGGCCATATTAGACCCCAGGGCAATAATTTGAATAATCTTGGTAGAGGACCACTAGATGATGCTTCATACCAAATATCAAAGCCCTAGGCTCTGTGGTTTTTGACAAGAAGATTTTCAAAGTTTTTCCCTATATAAATCTATGTAAATTATAGAAATAAACAAAGGGCCATAACTCATTAAAAAATTGTTGAACCAGTCTGATTTTCAGGGGGACACAACTAGGGTAGCAATACGTCATTCTGACCAAGTTTGGTCAAAATCCCCCTGGTAATTTCTGAGGAGATGCGATGACGAGAAATTGTTAACGGACGGAAGGACGGACGGAAGGACGACGGACCACGGACGCAGAGTTATTTGAATAGCCCACCATCTGATGATGGTGGGCTAAAAATACTTTTTATTGATCTTTTCTGAAAATTCTAGTTAGCTGAAAAAGTTCAATGAACTCAAAGATCGTATATCTCCATCAGAAAAGAAATACTGAACAAGTATCATTATGAAGTCTTTCATGTGTAATTTATTATACAAAGTTCTTTGTAATAAGATCACATACTTTTCGTTCAACTGGAAAATTTTCAATATGACAAAAGTAATCAGATGTACTATTTATAATGACTTGCCAAACATTATACACTTTAAATATGTATGAAACTCTTTGATACATGACACATTTTCGACAGAAAAGGATCTGCCTGTACATCAAAGTTCAATAATTAAAATTTTCTTTTTTGTTTAACCTTTATCCTGCTAGATTACTAAAATGGACTGGTCCACCAATCAATTTGGGCAGCACCACCTATTATTCAAAGGGGTGTTCACTGAAAATTTTCTGAACAGCTCTGCCATGGTCGCAAAGGCAAAATAGGCTAAAGGTTAAGGAAAAATAACTTAAATACCGTAATAATTCTATTTATAGCCCGGGCGTTTATTAGAAACATGGTCGGCTCAAAAGTTAGGGATGGGCGAATATTAGAGACAAATCACCAGCAAACATTCAAAATCTTGATGCAATATTTATTTTCGAACATATAGGTGACTGTAAGAAAGTGATGATGTGATAGTCATACAAAAATGGATAACGGCCGTACTAGATCGGTACTATAACCGGCCAAGCTAAACTCACAAAATACATGATTAAATTTAATTTATTCTGTCATGAATATAGTATTAAGTATTTTTTGTCATGATTCTGTCAATTTCAAGCAAATTTAAACAACACCCTATTGTTTTAGATCAAAGCGCCTTGAATCCAGTATTGATTAAATTTCCCTTGCGGAACCCCTGTCTCGAAATGCCAGACTATGACGTGACGTAATTACGAAAAGCGCGCGCCTTTGCATTAGCACATGTCACTAGGTCAATACACATTACATGTATATATGATATGGCGGCATGTGTGTTAGTTTCAGTTAAATTAACGGCCGT
Source organism: Mercenaria mercenaria (assembly GCF_021730395.1). Taxonomy (NCBI): domain Eukaryota; kingdom Metazoa; phylum Mollusca; class Bivalvia; order Venerida; family Veneridae; genus Mercenaria; species Mercenaria mercenaria. The sequence continues at coordinate 53,486,702 of NC_069365.1, forward strand.
ACTAGATCGGTACTATAACCGGCCAAGCTAAACTCACAAAATACATGATTAAATTTAATTTATTCTGTCATGAATATAGTATTAAGTATTTTTTGTCATGATTCTGTCAATTTCAAGCAAATTTAAACAACACCCTATTGTTTTAGATCAAAGCGCCTTGAATCCAGTATTGATTAAATTTCCCTTGCGGAACCCCTGTCTCGAAATGCCAGACTATGACGTGACGTAATTACGAAAAGCGCGCGCCTTTGCATTAGCACATGTCACTAGGTCAATACACATTACATGTATATATGATATGGCGGCATGTGTGTTAGTTTCAGTTAAAGCAGCCATAAAAGGTTATGTTCATAAAAATAATCATCCTTTCGGAACTATACCGACATGCATATTAGAACCTGAAAAGTATCGTGTTCATATATTTGGAATTAAAGACAAGAAAAGTGATGTACGATCTTACATCAGAAGGGAAATAAGAAAACTCGCTGTTTAACTGATAAAGGTAGGATTATTTTCTAAGATTCACAGGATGGGCGCTTATTAGATAACATCGTATTTTTTATTTTTTTCTAAAAAAAAGGCTGTTGTTTTTTTACAAAAAGTCGGGACTGGGCGTTTATTAGAGCATGGGCTATAAATAGAATTATTACGGTATCAATTTCAAACTACCATCTGCTCTTTGTGCATTTTACTCTATAAATATCAGCTTCCAGTCACTTTTTGCATATGTTTACCATGCAATGCATCCACTCAATGTCATCATTGTGTTTTTGTGATATGGCCTTGAGAACAGAATCTGATAAAGAGCTTCCGTGAGTCACATGTTGAGCAGAGAACAAATGAGCCAATTGCTCTCATAATCTGGTATCAATAAAAACAGACACACGTCTTGCCAAACTTCCATGAAACATGCAATCCATGTGAAGCAATTACAATGCAAAGATGAAGCAATTTTAACCCTTACCTTACCTAAATTTCTATAATGAACTTGTCCATCTTCCAATATTGACAGTACCATTAACTGTTAAAAGGGGTGTTTACCAAAAAAAGATACTGACTGAATGGTGAACAGTGCAGATCATGATCAGACTGCACAGATGTGCAGGCTGATCATGATCTACACTGGTTGCAAAGGCAAAATCAATCGTGTTCAGCATGATAAGGGAAAAACTTTGATCTATCAATTTTCACATCAAGCTTTACTGTAATTTTATGAAACAAGAGGGCCAAGATGGCCCTAGGTCACTCACCTGAGTAACACACCATAACAGTGTAAACATGTTTGACCTAGTGATTTCATGGAGACAAATATTCTGACCAATTGGACTGGACCAAAAATGTGGCTACTTGTGCGTAAACAAGCATTTTCTTTGATGTGACCTAGGGATCAAGTTTTTAAACCCACATGACCCAGATTCGTACTTGTCCAATATCTCATGAAAACAAACATTCTGACAAAGTTTCTGGAAGATTGGAGCAACAAAGTGGCCCCTAGAGTGTATACAAGTTTTTCCTTTGATTTGACCTAGTGACCTAGTTTTTGACCCCATGCAACCCAGATTTGAAACCATCTAAAATGAAAAAGTGACTAGCCCCTCTGGTGGCCATGTTTTTGACAAGACAAAATAATTGGAACAAACTTGATATAGGGTCCCAAAGGAACATTTCTATGATATGATTTAAAGCAGTTTCCCTCAAGATAAACAATTTCTGAAAATTATGTAAATCAGGCAGATCATTAACTCAGTTTTTCCAATGATTTGACCTAGTGACCTGGTTTTTCACTGAAGGGGTTAAGTTACAAATTTGTCCCAAACAGGCAAACATTCTGACCAAGTATTATGAAAGATCAAGTGGCAAATGTGACCTCTAAAGTTTTCACAATTTTTTTTATGATTTAACCTTAGTGAATGACACAGTTTTTCGTCTCAGGCACCCCACTTTTCATAATGATATAGATTTTATATATTCTAACAAAGATTTATGATAACCAAGTGGAAAATGTGGTCTCAAGAGTGTAATCAAGGTTTTTCTATAATTTGACCTAGTGACCTAGTTTAAAAACTCAGACAACCCAGTTTTGAAATTAATTTAAATTTCATAATAATAGGCAAACATTCTGGCAATGTTTTCTGAAGATCAAGTAGAAAATGTGGCCTGTAGATTGTTAACAAGATTTTTTTCTACAATATGACCTAGTGGCCCAGTTTAAGATTTCAGGTAACCAATTTTAAACTTGACCTACATTTCAAAGTGACAAACAATTAATGATGATCCAAGTAGAAAATGTGGCCTCAGTACAGGGCTTGTATAGTTTTTCTCTGATTTGACCTAGTAACTGAGTTTAAGACCTCAGGTATTTGAACTTGAACTAGATTTCACAAGGACAAAAACACATTCTGGCAATCTGTTATGAAGATCAAATGGAAAATAATATGGACTCTAGTGTTAACAAGATTTTTCCATGATCTGACCCAGTGGCCTAGTTTTTGACCTCAGGTAATCCAATTTTGAACTTCTATATTTCAAGGGGAAAAACCAACATTCTAACAAATACTTGTGAAAATCAAATATAAAATGTGGCCTCTACAATTAACGCAGTTTTTCTATGATTTGACCTAGTGGCCTAGTTAGACCAGGTAACCTAGTTTCAAACTTGACTTAGATTTCATAGAGACAAACATTCTGAGTTTTATGAAAATAAGGTAGGAAATACTGTCTCTAAAGTTGTTCTTTTAACTGATCTAGTGACCTAGTTTTTTAGCCTAGATGACCCATTCAAACTTGTAGGAGAACTCAATGAGGGTAACACTCTGACCAAGTTTCATAAGATTGGACCAAAATTTTGACCTCTGTTGTTTTAACATTCAAATTTTTGTTGATGAATGATGGACACAGTGTGATTATAATAGCTCGCCTTGTGCACAGGTGAGCTAAAAAATAATCCCCACTTCTTCAAATGGGCCGCAAATACCAAACACAGGAGGCCTAAAAGATGTTAAACAATTGCTGCATAAATACATAACATTAAGTTAATGTGTATTCTATTTCAACTATAATATTTAACATCAGATGTTCACCTTTTACAGAGGTTGTGAAAACTCATTACATTTTAATTGGATTATTTATCCTTTTTTTTCATGTGCAATAATGTCAATACCATAATTACTTATTTAAAGGTTCTGAGTGTACTCATGTACTCATGTACTTGTTGTAACTTTTCCTTGCCGTAAAAAATAAGTCTGATATATGAGCCGTGCCATGTGAAAACCAACATAGTGGCTTTGCAACCAGCATGGATCCAGACCAGCCTGCGCATCCGCGCAGTCTGGTCAGGATCCATGCTGTTCGCTTTTAAAGCCTATTGGAATTGGAGAAACTGTTAGCGAACAGCATGGATCCTGACCAGACTGCGCGGATGTGCAGGCTGGTCTGGATCCATGCTGGTCGCAATGCCACTATGTTGGTTTTCCCATGGCACGGCTCAATTATTTTTTCTTCTAATTTGCCATACTTAACTTACCAAATTTGCAAAAAGTCTCTCTGTGCAAAAGCGATTTGTGTGGAAACTGATCATGTGAGGTAATGATTTTTATGCTCATGAAAGTCCATGGACAATTGATGAACTTCTGTAATACCAGTTTTCTTACATTTTATGAATAATTAATGAATATTTTTAATGTTCATGGAAGACCTCAAATAAAATTATGTTTTCAACATGTACAATTTAATGACCTAATTTTGTTCATGAACTTTTTAGCTTGTCTATTCAAATTGGACTCACTTGTGCATCAGCATGTGCATCAGTGTCCAAATTTGGTTAATCATTTATATGTAAGCTGGTATCTCAATAACCACTTGTGGGAATGGATTGAAACTTCACACACTTATTCACTGTGATAAACTGACTTACACTGCACAGGTTCAATAACTCTTGATTTGCTTTTTTACAAAATTATGCCCTTTTTTGACTTAGCAATTTTTGATTAAGTTTTTGTATATAAGCTGGTATCTCAATGTAACCCACTAATGGAAAATGGATTGAAACTTCATAAACTTTAATTCACTCTGATAAACTGACTTACATCGCACACTGGTTCCACAACTGTATTTTGCATTTTTATAAAATTATACCCCTTTTCCGACTTAACAGTGTTTGGTTAAGTTTGTATCTCAGTACCCACTAATAGCAATGGACTCAAACTTTACACACTTGTCAACTGTCATGGGCTGATATCCACTGTATAGGTTCCATAACCCTGTTTAACACATTTACAAAATTATGCCCCTTTTACGACTTTTCTATTCATTCAATTGACAAAGATGTTGAATAGTTGAGCATTGCTGTCCTCTGACAGCTCTTGTTATGAACTATTGTTATGAACACACTTTATAAACTGATCAGGAGTCTTTCATGAGTATGAACTGTTCATGAAAGTCCTTGAACTTCATCTTGACTGGAAATTATAATAACTGGAAGACAACTACGGAGCTGAATGAAACAAGACAGATATTTCACCATCTTTCTTGAAAATTTGAACACTCTACAAAAAAAAAAAAAATGCAAGATTTAATGAAAGATACGAAATCTCAAGGTTGATAATATGAGCTTGAATAAGATCTAGTGCATTCTTTGTTGATAAGAAAGTTCCGCCATATATTATCAATGCAACCTTTATGTACTTATATGTCCTGGTATGGCCTGCTTTATTACTCAAACTTTTTATCAAAATGTCAATATAAGGAAAGTACACAAACATACTGATAAAGCAAGGGAACATACATAGATGAACAAGAATGATGCAACATGACGTAACATTGATTAAATGCTTGAAAAGTCTAATAGAGGGCATGACAAAACAAGAGGGCCAAGATGGCCCTAGGTCGCTCACCTGAGTAACACACCATCAACAGTGTAAACATGTTTGACCTAGTGATTTCATGGAGACAAATATTCTGACCAATTTTCATTAAGATTGGACCAAAAATGTGGCCTCTAAAAAAAATAATGAGAAATAATGAGCATTTTCTTTGACCTAGTGACCTAGTTTTTGACCCCACATGACCCAGATTAGAACTTGTCAAAGATTTCATGAAAACAAACATTCTGACAAAGTTTCAGGAAGATTGGAGTAAAAAAAAGTGGCCTCTAGAGTGTAAACAAGCTTTTCATTTGATTTGACCTAGTGGCCTTGTTTTTGACCCACATTACCCAGATCCAAGATTTCATGATAACAAACATTCTGACCAAGTTTTATGAAGATAGAATAAAAAATGTGGCCTTAGATTTCATCAAGAAAATCATTCTGATCAAATTTCATGAATATCCAGTCAAAAATGCAGCCCCTATAGCTATTGCACAAACACAGTTTTTTTATTTGACCGGGTGACCTAGTTTGCGATCCAAGATTACCCATATTCAAACTTGATCAAGACAAACATTGAACTGACCAATTCTCATGAGTTTCAAACTTAAACTGTGGATATTCCTTTCATCTGGCCTACTGACCTAGTTTTTGACCCCACATGACCCAGATTCGATCTTGACCTAAAGATTATCAAGATAAACATGTGGACTAAGTTTCATGAAGATATGGTCATAAATGTGGTCTCTTAAAGTATTAACATTTACTTAGCTTTTCCTCTGATTTGACTGGGTGACCTAGTTTTTGACCCCACATGACCCAGATTCGAATTTGACTTATCAGTCATCAAGACAAGCTTTTCAGTATGAATTCGCATTTTTGTAAAATCTCACACAGCCAAAACTCTTTAACCGGGCATGGCACATGTTCTGACATTATGTGCAATTGAAGCACTTTCCTATATCAACGTACTAAAATAAGGGTAGAATTTAAGTCATCAGAATAAGGTTTACGCATAAGTTCACTTCATACTGATATATTTCTGTAAGTTTGGGCCAGATTCCTTGGAATTTGTAGTAGCTAGGAGTTATTATGTCTCCCACCACACAGTGGTGTGGGAGACATATTGATTTACTCCAGTCTGTGTGTGTGTGTGTGTGCCTGTCACAAAGCTTGTCCGCACTCTAAGTCGAACATTTCTCATCCGATTTTCACCAAACTTGAACAAAATGTGTTTGACCATAAGACTTCGGCCAAGTTCAATAACTAGCCAAATCGGTCCAGGCGTCTTGGAGTTATGGCCCTTGAATTACCAAAAATTGGTCTTTTTACTCTTGTCCGCACTCTAATTCGAATATTTCTCATCCAATCTTCACCAAACTTAAACAAAATGTGTTTGACCATGAGACCTCGGCCAAGTTCGATAACTAGCCAAATCAGTCCAGGCATTTTGGAGTTACTGCCCTTGAATTATCGAAAAATTGGCCTTTTTACTCATGTCCGCACTCTTAATCAAACATTTCTCATCCGATCTTCACCAAACTTGAACAAAATGTGTTTGACCATGAGACCTCGGCCAAGTTCGATAACTAGCCAAATTGGTCCAGGCATTGTGGAGTTACGGCCCTTGAATTATCGAAAAATTGGCCTTTTTACTCTTGTCCGCACTCTAAGTCGAACATTTCTCATCCGATCTTCACCAAACTTGAACAAAATGTGTTTGACCATGAGTCCTCGGCCAAGTTCGATATCTAGCCAAATCGGTCCAGGCATTTTAGAGTTATGGCCCTTCAATTACCGAAAAAATCCGTCTGTTTACTCTTGTCCGCTCTCTAAGTCGAACATTTCTCATCTGATCTTCACCAAACTTGAACAAAATGTGTTTGGCCATAAGACCTTACCCAAGTTCGATAACTAGCCAAATCCGCCCAGGCACTTTTGATTTATGGCCCTTGAATTACTGATTGGATCCACTCATCCAGACCATCTAACTGGATCCACTCGTCTAAAACATCTAGAGAAACTAACATTTTTCATAGGGGCAGTTGTGGGAGACATGCGCTTTTCTCAAAAGCATCTCTAGTTTCAACAAGGCTTTATACTGAGCAATATACAAAATTCTGAAAAATTTCAAAGGACCATAACTCCTTAACCAGGCATGTTCACTTGTGTCCTGAAGTTCACTTCATAATATATTAAGTTATATGAGTTATTCATTAAATGATGAAGTAAGACAATTTTAGCCACTTAAGAGCAAAGAAATGAAAAGATTTACTGCTATCTACTGTTTTTCCAGCCACACTAAGTATTCATTTGTAAACATGGATTGGACAGATGGATGTAAAAGTCAGCAACTATAATAATCCTCCCCACCAATAGTCATGATTAAATTGCATACCCCCTAACAGGGAAGGAGGCTGAGAACATAAAGTGGACAGGCTTTACAGACTTTGAAAGAACGTGCTGTCAGTTTACAAATATGGTGTAAGAAATTGTACAGACGCTGCATGTGCTGTCAGTTTACAAATATGGTGTAAGAATTTGTACAGATGCTGCATGTGCTGTCACAATGTACAAATATGGTGTAACAAATTGTACAGATGCTGCACCTGCTGTCAGTTTACAAATTTGGTGTAAGAACTTTCCCTGTAACAAACTGTACAGATGCTGCACATGCTGTCAGTTTACAAATATAGTGTAAGAAATTGTACAGATGCTGCACATGCTGTCAGTTTACAAATATGGTGTAACAAATTGTACAGATGCTGCATGACATTGTGCTGTCACAATGTACAAATTTGGTGTAACAAATTGTACAGATGCTGCACGTGCTGTCAGTTTACAAATATGGTGTAAGAACTTTCCCTGTAACAAACTACAGATGCTGCACATGCTGTCAGTTTACAAATATAGTGTAAGAAATTGTACAGATGCTGCACATGCTGTCAGTTTATAAATATGGTGTAAGAAATTGTACAGATGCTGCACGTGCTGTCAGTTTACAAATATTATGTAAGAATTTGTACAGATGCTGCATGTGCTGTCACAATGTACAAATATGGTGTAACAAATTGTACAGATGCTGCACGTGCTGTCAGTTTACAAATATGGTGTAAGAAATTGTACAGATGATGCACGTGCTGTCAGTTTACAAATATGGTGTAAGAATTTGTACAGATGCTGCATGTGCTGTCACAATGTACAAATATGGTGTAACAAATTGTACAGATGCTGCACGTGCTGTCAGTTTACAAATATGGTGTAAGAACTTTCCCTGTAACAAACTGTACAGATGCTGCACATGCTGTCAGTTTACAAATATAGTGTAAGAAATTGTACAGATGCTGCACATGCTGTCAGTTTACAAATATGGTGTAACAAATTGTACAGATGCTGCATGTGCTGTCACAATGTACAAATATGGTGTAACAAATTGTACAGATGCTGCACGTGCTGTCAGTTTACAAATATGGTGTAAGAACTTTCACTGTAACAAATTGTACAGATGCTGCATGTGCTGTCACAATGTACAAATATGGTGTAACAAATTGTACAGATGCTGCACGTGCTGTCAGTTTATAAATATGGTGTAACAAGTGGTACAGATACTGCACATGCTGTCAGTTTACAAATATGGTGTAAGAAACTGTACAGACGCTGCACGTGCTGTCAGTTTACAAATATGGTGGAAGAAATTGTACAGACGCTGCATGTGCTGTCAGTTTACAAATATGGTGGAAGAAATTGTACAGATGCTGCAGGCAGCCATCTGCTAAAATATAATTATAGAGACTACTTGTACACTAATTAAACCACAGTTATATCTAATTAGCCGGTCATAATGATTAAAGGTTTAAGCTTTCATTTTCCCAACAAACCATTATGATCTCGTAAAGATCTCATATTTAATATCAGTAATTGGAAGAAAACTGCCATGTTCACATAGCCGAAAGTCAAGGTAGATTAGTATATTAACAGTCCCATGAAAATATTGTACTGCATTACAGAGCAAAGTGAGTTTTTGGACTGACTATGACCTTTTAGTGGTTTTATGACACCAATTAAGCTTTGAAAAGCCTTATTTTCGCAAGTACACACTTGAGAAATTATACTTAAAACAATCAATTGTTGATACCTTTTTTGAATCAGAAATTGGTCATAACATGCACACACTCAACGCAGTTTAGTTTGCCCTGGGAATCATAGCAAAAACTTGTATTAAAGCAACTGTATATGGAGACAATTCCATACAGAATCTATAACCCTCTTGAGGCAATTATGCTAAATGCACTTAGTTTATACCATTTTAAGAATACTGGAACATCATAAAGAGCAATATCTGCTAAATGTCAAAAGTAATAAATCATATGAGCCGTGCCATGAGAAAACCAACATAGTGTTCGCTAACAGTTTCTCCAATTCCAGTAGGCTTTAAAAGCGAACAGCATGGAGCCTGACCAGACTGCGCGGATGCGCAGGCTGGTCTGGATCCATGCTGGTCGCATACCCACTATGTTGATTTTCTCATGGCACGGCTCATATTTAGAATACTGCAACATCCATAAAGAATTAAGCCTAACTTCATAGTCCAACATCAAGAAAGACTCCATGCTAATTACATTTAAAATGCTACAACATCTACAAACAAGAGCACCGCCTTGCGGGTGCTGACGCTCATCTGATTTTTTTTGTGTAATAGAAATATTGTCCTACCCATGATTTTCTAAGTCTAAAAAGGGCCATCATTCTTGCCAAAAGCAGGTTAGAGTTATGTTTCTTGATGTTCAGTGTCCACTTATGATGGTGAAAAACTGTTGCAAGTTTTAAAGCAATAGCTTTGATAGTTTATGAGAAAAGTTGACTTAAACATAATACTCAACCAAGAAAATTATTTTCTAAGTCCAAAAAGGGCAATAATTATTGCAAAAAGCAGGATGGAGTTATGTTGCTTGCTGTACAGGGTCAGCTTATGATGGTCAACAAGTGTTGCAAGTTTCAAAGCAATAGCTTTGATAGTTTAAGAGAAAAAGTTGACTTAAACATAAAACTTAACCAAGAAATCTGATATTTTCTAAGTCCAAAAGGGGCCATAAATCTTGCAAAAAGCAGGATGGAGTTATGTTTCTTGCTGTACAGGGTCAACTTATGATGGTGAACAAGTGTTGCAAGTTTTAAAGCAATAGCTTTGATAGTTTAGGATAAAAGCTGACCTAAACATAAAAACTTAACCAAACATCGAGGAAGAATGAATGTGGTGAAATTTCCAAAAAATAGCTTGATTGGAGAAGACTAAAAAATTACAAAACATATTTCTAATAAAGGGCCATAATCTGCAAAAAGAAATGATTATCTTAGGTAGTTAATGTGCAACTATTCCAGCAAAGCAATACTTGATATTTTAGAAGTGACCAAACATAAAACTTAAAGCAACGCGACGCGAGCACCGACAACGCTCAAAACAATAACTCATCATTTTTTTTAAAATAATGCTAAAATCAATACTAATTTAATGCGCAATCCAAAGAAATCAAGATTTCTTAATGCTCAATATCCAAGAAACTATTATTTAGATGCTGCAAAATCCACAAAGAAACAATCTTAATTATCTTTATAATGCTACAACATCCACAAAGTAACAGTCCTAATTATTTTTAGAATGCTGCAAAATCCACAAAGAAACAATTTTAATTATCTTTATAATGCTACAACATCCACAAAGAAATTTAGCAATCTTAATTATCTTTATAATGCTGCAAAATCCACAAAGAATCAATCCTAATTATCTTTATAATGATACAACATCCACAAAGAAACAGTCCTAATTATCTTTAGAATGCTGCAAAATCCACAAAGAATCAATCTTAATTATTTCATATAATGCTGCAACATCACAAAGAACGAATCCTAGTCAAATTTATAATGCTACAACATCCATAAAGAATCAATACTAGTTATTTTTAGAATTCTGCAAAATCCACAAAGAAACAATCCTAATTATCTTTATAATGCTACAACGTCCACAAAGAATCAACCCTAATTATTTTTAGAATGCTTGCAACATCCATAACAAATCTACGTTGGTATCTTTAGGACATGCATTTATTTTTTTTTAAGATTAAACTATCTTGTGCGCACTACATCTTATCTCGGGCACACGACATCTTATCTCGAGCGCACGACATCTTATCTTGAGCGATCAACATCTTATCTCAAGCGATCGACATCTTATCTCAAGCGATCAACATCTTATCTCGTGCGCACGACATCTTATCTTGAGCGATCAACATCTTATCTCGAGCGATCAACATCTTATCTCAAGTGATCAACATCTTATCTCGTGCGCACGACATCTTATCTCGAGCGGTCAACATCTTACATCGTGCGCACGACATCTTATCTCGAGCGGTCAACATTTTATCTCGTGCGCACGACATCTTATCTCGAGCGGTCAACATCTTACCTCGTGTGCACGACATCTTATCTCGAGCGATCAACATCTTATCTCGTGCGCACGACATCTTATCAATATATATTTAGGCCCATTGTGTGAATTCAGATCATCAGTAAAAACTTTTGTTTCGATTTTACTTATAACCGTTTCACGTGTTTGCAGGGTTATAATTTAAATACGCAAACTGATCAAAAAGGCAGCAAAAATTCAATGATGATGCAAAGAAATAAATTTAAGTCCTTGACAAATAAAAAAAGATTTAGTATGTAGGCCTCGCCAATATATTAAAGAATTTCCTTGTTTCACCTTAATTCATGCATGCAATTTTATAACTTTTTTGCGCGAATTTATCAGTCTGTTGAACTGCAATTTGTTGCTATTCTAACATGCAGAAAGCATCATTGTTTATGTTCATTTAATTTTGAAAATAGGATAACCAATTATGTACACTGCTCTCCCAAATGATGTGATAAACGTGTACATGTACTTGTGGGAAGTTTAAGTAACGTCGGAAAAGGCGGGATCCTAATTATCAACTTGTCCGTACGTTTTACTGACAACCTAAATACACACAAAGGGCCTTAATATATATAGATAAGATGTTGTGCGCTCGAGATAAGATTTCTATCGCACGAGATAAGATGTCGTGCGCACGAGATAAGATGTTGATCGCAGGAGATAAGATGTCGTGCGCACAAGATAAGATTTTGATCGCATGAGATAAGATGTTGTGCGCATGAGATAAGATGCTGATCACTCGAGATAAGATGTCATGCCCACAAGATAAGATGTTGATCGGTCGAAATAAGGTGTCGTGCGCACGATATAAGATATTGATCGCTCGAGATAAGATGTCGTGCACACGGGATAATACGTTGATCGCTCGAGATAAGATGTCGTGCGCACGAGATAAGATGTTGAGCGCTCGAGATAAGATGTTGTGCGCACGAGATAATTTAATCGTAAAAACAAGAGGGCCATGATGGCCCTATATTGCTCACCTGAATACCATTGCTCTTAATGATAAGATCAAGTTTTGACATAGATCACATAGGCATACACATTAAATATCATCAGGATAAATATTTTCTTGTAACAGTCCCTTTTGACCTATGGCCCAGGTCACATACTAGTCAGGGCCAATCTCCATACCAAGTTTGAGGGTCCTAGGCTCAAATGCTGAAATTTTGTACTAGCATAATTATTCCTTACTCAGGAAGACTTAAATAACATTTAAAACCAATCTCATTAGATGATGCTGAGGTATATTCATTTATATAAAATAAAGGGAGGTAATTTGTCATAAATTCAGTCAAACATTACCTTCTTTAATTGTTCGAGCCACTCTGATGGCATAAATGACATTTCAAATCAGTATCTTCATTGGTTACTGAGATACACCCATTTTAATTTGAAACAAAGGAGGTAATTTGACATAAAATCAGTCCACAGTTATCTACCCTGATTGTCTCAGTCCAACTAATGACAATGATGAAATTTCAAATGAGTCCTATAAAAACTTACTGAAATAAATCAATTTTTATTAAAATCAGGGGAGGTAATCATGCATTGGTATATGCATGTAGAAGATACAGAGAACAAGTCTATACAACAATATATTAGAAAAGTATTCATATTGATAAACGTTCAATCAACTATTTCTTATCATGGAAGACATAAATAACATTTCAAACCAATTTCATTAGAAGCTGCTAAGGTATAGTCATTTACATAAAAAATAAAGGGAGGTAATTTGTCATAAATTCAGTCAATTTGTATCTTCACTGATTGTCCAAGTCAATCTGATGGCATAAAAGAAATTTTAGATCAGTATCTTCATTAGTTATGGAGATATACCCATTTTAATTTGAAATAAAGGGAGATAATTTGAAATAAATTCAGTCCACAGTTATCTTCCCTGATTGTCTCTGTCGAACTAATGACAATAATGAAATTTTAAATGAGTCCTATAAGTATTTACTAATATAAATCCATTTTGATTAAAGTCAAGGGAGGTAATCAGAGATAAAATAACTCCGGAACCTATGGTTGGATCTGACAGATTCGTCATGGAATCGAAGATTCATTGTTGTTGAAGATATTTTTTGCAAGTTTGTATCAAATCAAACCATAAATGAAGTCTCTATATGGCTGCAAAAGCCAAAATAGCAAATTTTGGAACTTTAAGGGGCCATAACTCTGGAACCCATGATGGGGTCTGGCCAGTTTTTGAAAGGAACAGAGATATTATGCCAATACAAGTTGTGTGCAAGTTTGATTGAAGTTGATTGCAAAATGTTGTCTCTATCGTATTCACAAGCCAAAAATGTGAAATTTTGGCCCTTAAAGGGGCCATAACTCTGGAACCCACGACGGGATCTGGCCAGTTTTCAAAAGGAATCAAGATATTATGCCAATACATGTTGTGTGCAAGTTTTATTGAAGCCAATTGCAAAATGTGGTCTCAATCGTGGTCACAAGCCAAAAACGTTAAATTTTGGCCCTTTAAGGGGCCATAACTCTGGAACCAATGATGGGATCAGGCCAGTTTTCGAAAGGAACCGAGATATTATGCCAAGACAACTTATGTGCAAGTTTGATTAAAGTTGATTGCAAAATGTGGTCTCTTATTGTGTTCACAAGCCAAAATGTTAAATTTTGGCCCTTTCAGGGGCCATAACTCCGGAACCCATGACGGGATCTTGCCAGTTTTAGAAAGGAACCGAGATATTATGCCAATACAAGTTGTGTGCAAGTCTGATTAAAATTGATTACAAACTGTGGTCTCTATCATGTTCACAAGAAATTGTGAACGGATGGATGGACAGACGACAGGCGATCACAAAAGCTCACCTTGTCACTAGTAACGTGACAGGTGAGCTAAAAATAACTGCATGTCCTAAACATACCACTGTACAAATCAACCCTACTTTTAGGATATTGTAACATTCACAAAAAGTGCTGTTACATACATATATCTTATAATACAAATCAATTCTTTCATACTTATGAGGGTGATTTGACATCAAGGAACAATCCATATAAAAATAGTGTTTTTTTTCCTATAGCAGCTGTTGTGGGTGTGACACTGCAAGAAAGCCTTAAGTGATATGCCTGTCATATATCACAACAGATATATCACAGTAACATGAGTATGATAAATCTGTCAAATTCCAATCCATTTAGAAGACACATTAATTCTGTTTTCTATAATCCTATGTTCTTTATGGCTGTATTAATTGGCAATTAAAACATTTCTCATTCTCTTAACAGGACTGTAAATGTCAAAACATACAAAGTAGGGACAAATTCACATACTGCATTACCTGGTCCTTTTTATCAAAAATGAAAAAACAAATCATGACCCATGACAAATTGAAATGCAACAAAATAATAAAAAAAATAATTTTTAACGACCATAAAACTGGCAATAAATAATCTTAGAAGAAATGATAGGCCCCACTTAAAACATTTTCATTGAAATCCAACCAAGTGTTTTGAAGTGTGGACAAGCTAAAGGCGGATGCGGATATTTTGCAGAAGTCTCCTAATCATGGCTAATTTGATTTATTTCAAAATAGTTTGTTTGTTTTGGGTTTAACACCGTTTTACAACAGTATTTCAGTTATGTAACCTAACCAGTATTCCTGGATTCTGTACCAGTACAAACCTGTTCTCCACAAGTTTTTTGTTTTGTTTTGTTTTGGGTTTAACGCAGTTTTTCAACTGTATAGTAACTGCCAACTTCACCACATGAATTAGAGGTGGAGTGGACGAATGATTTCAGACACAATGTCTTTTATCAAATCGTCATGGAGAAATCTGACTTAGTAATACATACAACAATAAATTGCTCACCTGAGTAACATACAATAACAGTGTAAACATGTTTTACCTAATGATTTCATGGGGACAAATATTCTGACAAATTTTCATTAAGACTGGACCAAAAAACATGGCCTCTTGAGTGTAAACAAGCTTATTCTTTGATTTGACCTGATGACCTAGTTTTTGACCCTACATGACCCATATAAAACTTCATTCTATATTTCATGCACACAAACATTCTGATCAAGTTTCATGCACATCAAATGAACAAGAGTGTTAACAAGCTTTTCCTTTCATTTAAACGAGTGACTTAGTTTTTGACCCCATATGACCCAGTTTCGCACATAGCCTAAGAATCATCAAGATAAACATTCTGACCAATTTTCATGAAAATAGGGCCATAAATGTGGTCTCAAGAGTGTTAACAAGCTTTTCCTTTGATTTGACTGGGTGACCTAGTTTTTGACCCCATATGACCCAGCCTAGAAATCATCAAGATAAACATTCTGACCAAGTTTCATAAAGATTGGGTAACAAATGTGGCCTCTAGTGTTCACAAGGCAAATGTTGACGGACGTCACACGATGCACGCCGACAGACAATGACCGGTCACAATAGATCACCTTGAGCAATTTGTGCTCTGGTGAGCTAAAAATGAAAAGTCTCATGTGTTGTTTAAATTTTGGGTGGTCGTTTTTTTACATAATAGATTTATTTTAGGAAGAAAATACCCTTTACATACAGTTAGCAGTTAGATCATTTCATTGATTTATGGAGACAGGCTAAATATAAGGCTATTTCAACAATCTGAACCAGCGCTATGTGAACAAAAAAATCAGTGTAAAATGATCAGATCTTCGTTTTAAAGAAATCGGTAACTTGATCAAAATCTGTTAAACCACATTTTAAATGCGATTGATCCATGCATAACTGATTCAGATATAATCATATTAAGTTGTAATACTGTATATTGTTCAATGTCTGTGAAATTTCATTCCATCTGTTGTTAAAAGGGTCATTGTGACATCATGTTACAGATACTAAGTCTTGTCTTTCAACAGGAGCAGTATATTAATGACACCGTGATATCTTTGCAGAAGCTGAAATTTCCTGAAGGTGATTTATTGTAGCTGATATTTCCTGAAGGTGACTTTTTTTTTGCAGAAGCTATATTTTCTTAAAGTGGTCTTTGCAGAAGCTGATATTTCCATAAGTTGATTTTGCAGAAGCTGATATTTACTTCAGGTGATTCTGCATCTATACAGCTTTTGATTCATTTTATTTCAAAAAACAAATTGATCATCTGTAGCATAATGAAATGGTTAGAAAAAGCACTAATTTCAATATTGTACTTGATCTTAAACAACCAGCACCATAAAGGGAGGTAAAAAGATTCAACAATACTGCATGAGGACTTTGTCTGTATAGTGCTTATATAACCTTATGTTTTATTTATTATTTCTTGTTTTATTTTATCAGATGGACTTGTTTATTCTGTATTAATGTCCATTTTGACATGTTTCATGCTTCATATATTTAAACAAAGCTTGGGGCTATCATTAAGGTATGGTAAAATAGCTATAAATCAAACCTCGAGAAAACATGGCTGAACAGAGTTTATGTCTTATGCCATATTTATACTAATGATAATACCTTTTTGATGATGCTTTCATTTATTTGTATTACATTATGCACACTCAGACCGACTCATTTTCTTTGTTACTTCACCAGGTTTTAGTTGTATAATCATAAATACTGTCTGAAACATCTCCAAACATTTTACCACAAAAACGATAATGTTCTGTTTTTTATCAAATGCAATTGTTGCTTTATAAGGCCAGGTTTTCACAGATAAAAGTATTAAGTTAATCCCTACAATTCCAGGTAAATCTATTTCAGCCATGATCTTTCAACATTTAAATTTCTTTTACTCCCAGCATCAGAGATTTTGAAAAAAAAATTAATTCAAACTGAAACCATGCTCATTACATATGAAATGTTCTAACTCATAAGGTGGTTAATCAGATTTTGGTCAAACTTAAACAACTAATTATTTACACTGATTTGTGTAAATTGTGTTCTTAATAAATGTTACATTTTCATTGGACGTCTTTTTAAAATTTGATTTTCCTATCCTTGTTGCCCATTCAAGATAGTATTATTTAGTACAAATACAAATTTAATGAACATATTTGCCTAAGAAATAATACGAGTATAAGCACTTTTGTATTAAGTTTAGTCAAAAATTTGCATTGACAAGTATATATTTTGCCAAAATTCATTAGAAATGCAAGTTTATAAAATTATTATTACCTCCCTTTGCCTTCTTGCACAACCATATTTTTTTTTTTTTTTTTTTTTTTTTTTTTTTTTGATTTAACGTCGCACCGACACATGATAGGTCATATGGCGACTCTCCAGCATTAATGGTGGAGGAAGACCCCAGGTGCCCCTCCGTGCATTATTTCATCACAAGTGGGCACCTGGGTAGAACCACCGACCTTCCGTAAGCCAGCTGGATGGCTTCCTCACATGAAGAATTCAACGCCCCGAGTGAGGCTCAAACCCACATTGATGAGGGCTTGCACAACCAAGATAGAATTCCTAATCTACTTGCTGTTTTACAATTTGCCTTTTGTTTCAGGTAGTTGAAATATCCCAACATTTATCAAAAGAACTGTAAATCAAAAAATAGTATTAAAATCTAAAGAAATAGTCCACTATTTAAATACTTCTATAATAAAGGGAGGTAATTACAAAATTGCATGAAAAGAAATAGACTATACATTTCTAATAGGGAATGTGTAATGGGTCTTCTTGTTCTAAGAGAATTATGAAAACTGAAAAATAGCCTGAACTGGCTTGTTAATCAAAGTTGTCCTCGATTTTATAGTATGGTTGAGATCAAGTTATTGAGCAGAGACTGATTCAAGGGCCATCACTCTGGAGATAAAGGTCTCAACAGGCTGGTTATCCAACTTGGATAAGACTTTGTAGAAATATACACATAGTTAAAGTTTAATTTACTTCTGAGAAAGGAAACAATGATAATTTTCCTATTTTTAACTAATTCAAGGGCAATAATTCTTGAGACAAATGTCCAAACTGGCTTGTTATCAAATATGACCTAGGTTAAAATAGAAGAAAAAAATACACTAAATATAAATTGGCATTTCTGACTACTTTAAGGGCCATAACTGGTCAGAAATGGCTGGTTAGAGAACTAATGACCTAGATTTTATACAGATACACACTTTGAATAAGCCTGGTTTTAGTTCTAAGAAAAACTATAATTATTGAGAAGATATCAATTTCATAGAAAACAAAGACATTTAATTGTTTGATACATATCATTTTGTGTTAAATAAATCTGCTTTATCAGAGAGGTTGACACAAGAAAGTAATTAAGTTAATGGAGAAAATAACTTTTCTTTAATGTCTGTGTTACATTTATTTATTAGCTATAATACACCACTATGGACACCTTTTACCATATTACTGACCTGTGCTGATGACACATTACTCCCACACACCTCTGTATGCAAATATCATACTTTTTTTCATAGATCATTGACATTTTTGATATCCAAATATCAGTTATTTTTGGATTAATCCCCTTCTTAGCACAAAGTTGTTAGGAGTTTTTAGGATCACTGGGGGTCTGCCGTCCATCCTGTCTTCCACAATTTCATTATATAACATCTCCTCCAACTTGTTAACCAAACTTAACAAGAGTGGTCCTTGGATGTCCTTCAAATTTAGATCATCCATGCAGAATTCCTGTTGCCATGGCAACCAAATGGAAAAACGTAAAAAACTTTCTCCTTAGAAACCACTGGCCCCAATGTTCCCTGGGCGACATCTACAAAATTTCTTCAAATAATTCTGTTTCATTAAAAAGACATGGCCCCCAGGTGCGGGGCTTATATTTTTTACATGTCTATATGGAAATCTTCTCAGAAACTGCTTGCCTAATTTCAAAATTATTTTACAGCAATATTCTAAAGCAATTCCATCTACAAAATTCTTTCAATTTTTTCTGTTTCATTAATGTGGATGGGGCTAATGTTTTCCCTTTGTGGGCTACTGAAAACTTTGAAAATCTCCACTGAAAGTCTGCTGGCTTATAATGTTTTGAAATAATTTCACAGCAATGTTCCTTGAGTGACCTACCAGTCCTTCAAATCATTCTGTTTTGTTTAAAAGTGCGACCTCTAGGGTGCAGTTGCTAGTTGAAACAATACTATTTCTTGATATTATGTCTTAGTATCCAGTGTCATCATTTCCCCAACCACCCCCATGTAACCAACCTGTATCTAGTTATCTTAAACCTTTAAATCTTCGTGACAGAAAAACACTTGGAAATGCCCTTTTTCAAAATAATTTCACAGAAGTTTTCCATGTGCGACCCTCTACAAAAGCTAATGGGACTCACCCCTGTAAAAAATGTTCTAGAACTAGTATTAAGTTCTTGAACATTCAAGAACTTCTGAAGAACTTAAAGAACTGTTCTTGAACCAGCAAAACAGTTCTTAGACTTTGGTTCTAGAACAATGATGGTTCTTGAACATTGGTTCAAAAACTGCAAAAGTTCAAGATCTTATAGAACTTTACCAGAGTTCTTAAACAATTACTGTTGGTCTAGAACCAAAATTGTTCATGAACACAGGTTTATTAAAAGTACTAAAATTCAAAACCTTTTTCAAGTTCAGTACCAGTTCTTGAACCCAATTGTGAGTTTCTGAACTGTTCATTCATTATACAAAAAACTTAGGTTTATTACCTTATACAATAATGAATAAGTTCTTGAACTGTTCTTGAACATTAAATTCATAATGTCACATGATCAGTTTCCATTATTTTGTTGCATGCTGGGAAATTTTTTGCACATGTGATTCAGCAATTTTTGAGAAGTTTGTGCAGCGAATAAGAAAGAAATATTTATCATACTACAGTAAGTAATGGTTTAAAAGGAACATGAGTATAATGAATATCAGATAAGTAATTATGGTGTTGTCATTAATTGTTCATTTTAAAAAATATAAAATCCTTTTAAAATGTCACAAGTTTTCACAACCCTGAAGCAATCAATCTTGAGATTAAATTAAATTATATATTGTTCAACTTAATGTTTTGTATTTTATGCAGCAATTGTTTACTTCTTATTATGCTCCCAATCCCACTCTAGTTTACTGTTTTACTCATGTCATTTGTTGAGGGTGTAAAATGTCATTTCACAGGGACTGAGACTAAAAACAAGAGGGCCAAGATGGCCCTAGGTCGCTCACCTAAGAAACACACCATAACAGTGTAAAACATGTTTGACCTAGTGATTTCATGGAAACAAATATTCTGACCAATTTTCATTAAGATTGGACCAAAAAATTGGTCTCTTGTGATAAAACAAGCATTTTCTTAGATTACGATATGACCTAGTTTTTGACCCTAGATGACCCATGTTCAAACTCGACCTAGATTTTATCAAGGCAATCATTCTGACCAAAATTCATGAAGATCAATTGAAAAATACAGCCTCTATCACATATACAAGTTTTTTCTTTGATTTGACCAAGTGACCTAGTTTTTGACCTCAGATGACCCATATTCAAATTCGACCTAGATTTCATTAAGACAATCATCCTGACCAAATTTCATAAAAATCAATTGAAAAAAACAGTCTCTATCGCATACACAGGATTTTTCTTTAATTTGACCTAGTGACCTAGTTTTTGACCTCAGATAACCCATATTCAAACTCGACCTAGATTTCATCAAGCCAATCACTCTGACCAAATTTCATGAAGATCAATTGAAAAATACATCCTCTATTGCATACACAGTGTTTTTCTTCGATTTGACCTAGTGACCTAGTTTTTGACCCCAGATGACCCATTTTCGAACTCGGCCTAGATTTTATCAAGGTAATCATTCTGGCTAAATTTCATGAAGATCAGTTGAAAAATACAGCCTCTATCGCATACACAAGGTTTTTCCTTGATTTGACCTAGTGACCTAGTTTTTAATCCCAGATGACCCATTTTCGAACTCGGCCTAGACTTCATCAAGGTAATCATTCTGACCAAATTTCATGAAGATCAATTGAAAAATACAGCCTCTATCGCATACACAAGGTTTTTCTTTGATTTGACCTAGTGACCTAGTTTTTGACCCGAGATGACCCATTTTCGAACTCGGCCTAGATTTCATCAAGGCAATCATTCTGACCAATAATCATGAAGATCAATTGAAAAATACAGCCTCTATCGCATACACAAGGTTTTTCTTTGATTTGACCTAGTGACCTAGTTTTTTACCCTAGATGACCCATTTTTGAACTCGTCCTAGATTTCATCAAGGCTATCATTCTGACCAATATTCATGAAGAATAATTGAAAAATACAGCCTCTATCGCATACACAAGGTTTTTCTTTGATTTGACCTAGTGACCTAGTTTTTGACCCGAGATGACCCATTTTCGAACTCGGCCTAGATTTCATCAAGGCAATCATTCTGACCAATATTCATGAAGATCAATTGAAAAATACAGCCTCTATCGCATACACAAGGTTTTTCTTTGATTTGACCTAGTGACCTAGTTTTTGACCCAAGATGACCCACTTTTGAACTCGGCCTAGATTTCATCAAGGTTATCATTCTGACCAATATTCATGAAGATTAATTGAAAAATACAGCCTCTATCGCATACACAAGCTAAATGTTGACAGACGACGGACGACAGACGACGGACGACGGACGCCGGACATTGAGCGATCAGAAAAACTCACCTGAGCATTGCTCAGGTGAGCTAACAAAAACAGTCTCTGACCACTAACTGAACATCACTTTGACCTATAGCTGACAGATTTCATAGGATGTGCCACTGGCTTAGATGGTCAGTCTGCTAAATAACAGTAATGTAGTTTCAAAAAAATGTTGTTTGTAGCCCCTGCCAAGATCAGTTCATGAATTTTTTGACAGGGTTCTTAAATTTGTTCTTGAATTTATTCTTGAATTAGTCAAAGGAAGGGTCTCAATTATATTGAACTTCTGTAATCATATCTAAAAGTTCTTGAACTGTTCAAGATCGTTGCAGAATTAATACTTGAACTAGTTCTTGGATAGTTCAAGAACATTAAATTGCCATTCTAGAACTAGGAGTTCAAGAATTTATTCTAGGTTTAGTTCTAGAACTTGAAGTTCTAGTTCTAGAACTTGAAGTTCTAGAACGGTCATTTAATGTTCATGAACTATTCTAGAACTAGATTCAAGAACTGTTCAAGAACTATTTCTTGAATTCCTCGCAGGGGCAGGTTAGCGATTGAGGGCCATCATGTCCCTCTTACTTAGTTACTGGCTAGTATGTGTTTATTACTAACCCAAATAAATGACAGAACAAATAACACCATGGCAGTACCAATCGACTTGAAAGTGGTTCAAATAAGCCTGATTGTGCTAAAATTAAGTAGTATAAACTAACTCAAATATGCCTAAAAATTCTTAAATTCAAAGACAGTGACTCACCAGAACATTTGTAAAGAATAAATTTAAGTGGTGAACAAATAAAGAAACCTTTTTTCAGCGACAATAAAACCTTATTCACATTGGAACATGTTTTTCTCTGCTAATTAAACCTTCAGTTTTTATTTACTTTATTCTACTATTGACGTAAGCAACACCTTGCAATTGACCAAATACGTGATAATAAGCTGGTTGTAAAAAATATCGGATATTGCCTTGAAGAAGTGATCAATATCATGGCACTATATCATGACTCTTATCATGCTTTGCCCTTACGAAAATGAAATATGGAAACAAGCTGACATTAAGCTGCAAGGTAACTGTCAATGATCTGGCAACAGTCTGTCAAAAAAAAAAAGGTAACTGGAAATAATCTGACTCCTATATGGGAACAAACTTCCAAGAAAAAAAGTTTAGCTGAAAATAATATGGACACTATTTCCATATTATTTCCAGTTTCTGGGAATAATCTGCAAACTATATGACAATAAACTGGCTCATAACAATCAGCATGTAAACACACTGACAATATTGTCAGCTTGTTTCCAGTGTCTGGAAGAAATCTGGCAGGAAAATGGCAAGAAACTGGAAATAAAAAACATAATTTCTATAATCGAATTGAATGAGTACTGAGATACCAGCTTGCATACAAAAACTTAAGCAAAAAATGCTATGTGGAAAAAGGGGCTTAATTTTGGAAAAAAGTATAGTTATGGGACCTGCTTAGTACATGTCAGGTCATGACATTGAACAAGTGTGTAATTAGTTTCAATCTATAATTTTGTAAAAAAAAAAAAAAAAAAAAAAAAAAAAAGAAAACATAGGGGCATGTCCAATAACTTCTATTCTTTGAATAATCGAGATAAAAATTACATAAGTGACAATATTGTATGGATTGGCTGTCTGTCTGACAGTACATTGGATATAAATTTTCTCAGAGCAGATTCTGACAATGCACTGGCTACACAATGGCAATAAACTGGCAATATACCCATCTTAGCAATTTTCACAGCAAAACAAATATTACAAGACACCTTATCAAAATGGCCAAGTGTTGCATTTTTCCCTCCAAAACTATTTTCAGTTTTCAATAGTTTTCCAGCACTGATGGGCACATTGTAAAGGTACTTTTTCTTCATTTTACAGTTACTTGTTTTCATTGTAACACAGATTCTGTCCGCAACAAGTATTTTTGCTAAACAGATACAGAAATTTTAAAAGTCATGTATTTTCGCTACCCTGTAAAATTAAACTTGCAGATTTACCATAATCTTTGTCAAATTTCCTTTGGTTTCAATATTATATTATTGATAACTGAAATATTGCAAATCTGACTTTGTATTAAAATTAAGTCACAAGCAAATGAAGGTTTTAAGTCACATTAAAATTCATATTAAACATTAATTAGAATAAATAGAAAAAAATATATACTGACACTAAACTGGAAACAAACTTCCCATTCACTGACAATGCTATGACAATACAATGGTAATAAAGACAATTTTCCTAGGGGGAAATAAAAAAAATTAGTAACACTGAGTAGTAAGCGATATATTGGGATACTAGTCCATCTTTAGCTCAGTAGGTAGAGCGTCGATCTACGGATCATGGGGTCGCGAGTTCCATCTTAGGACAGGGCTTATGTTCTCCGTGACTATTTGATAAATGACATTGTGTCTGAAATCATTAGTCATCCACCTCTGATTCATGTGGGGAAGTTGGCAGTTACTTACAGAGAACAGGTTTATACTGGTACAGAATTCAGGAACACTGGTTAGGTTAACTGCCCCCTGTTACATGACTGAAATACTGTTGAAAAACAGCATTAAACCCAAAACAAACAAACAAAACTAGTCCATCTGCCACACTAATGTATACCCGCTGTTACATGACTGAAATACTGTTGAAAAACGGCGTTAAAACCCAAAACAAAAAAACACTAATGTATAAGTGCTCATAACTTGGTACTGCATAAAGGAATTTAGTTAAAACTTTAAATAATGATTCCAGTTTGCTAAAGTGTTTTTCTTGTCCATGTAAGAGAGCCTGGCATGTTGTGACTGACTATACAATGACAATACAATGACAACACACTGGCAATATGCCAGTGTGTTGTCAGAAAAATATTTCCAGTTGACTGGCTGTGCACTGACAATACAAGGACAACAGACTGGAAAGTCCAAAAAGCCGCTTGTTAATGGTGGTGCTGTATCTAGACCCTATGTTTTAGTCAGTTGTTGTCAGTTGTGTATCCAGTGTGTTGCCAGATTGACATTGCATACCAGTTTGTTGCCAGATTGTTGTCAGTGTTTATTTCCAGATACCTCTATATAATTTAGCTCCTTCAAATAGTTTTATATGAAAAATCAATGAAATTTTGTTAAAACGTCATTACAAATATCACTGACAACAAACTGTATATAAACTGACAGCAGACTGGAAGTTAAATTTTACAGCTGGTTTTCAGGTCTGGAAATCAGCTGACAAGCACATGGACAGCTACTCGGGAATTTTCAGAAACGCTTTTCAGTGTTTCCCACCCAACTAGAGGTGTACTGGTCAGGAACCCAGGCAATCCTTGCGTGTATCAGTGCTATACACTGGGCACGTTAAAGAACCAGGCTGTCTATTCGCAACGAGCTAGGCTAAGTTAGCCGGACAAGTCTGTATCTGATTTCTGATCTCTCTGTCGTGGGGGCTTTGTCTCACTCTGTCCCTCTGGTCAGATCGCTCTGTGTCTGTACTAGTAGAGGATGAATTATGCGCCCTGTGTGGCTGCATTTGAACTATGTAAAGCGCCTTTGAACGTGAAATTGATCATGAAAAGGGCGCTATATAAATCTGGTATAATAATAATAATAATAATGATGGTTATTAAGTGGCAACACACTGGATCAGTTTATTGTCAGCTCTGGAAATAGGCTGGCAAGTAACTGGATTTTAGAGTATTATTGACTGGAAACACACTGGACATAAACTGACCACACACTGACAATAGGGAAGGTTTTTCATAAGGGTCTAAACATGCAATACCTTAAAAAACAGTGTATAAATATCTTTGAAAGCCTTTTGCACTTTCTTTTTGAAAAAAAAAAGGAAAAGGAAAAAGAAGTTAAATAAGGGGCTTGTTCTTGTGAAAGAAATTGTATTCAAATTTCTTAAAGATACCTTCATCAGTTACATACTGCAGTTTAAAATTCCTTTTGAATTTATTATGCAAATTTTATGTATTTGAATGTTAAAAGTGTAACATAAATTACAGCATTAGACAGGAAGTATAACATTTCAGGCATTAAGATTTTGTCAAAGCATGCTTTTAATATCTCATCGGCAATTTCCTTTTTTAGTTCATTATGCAAATTTAAGATAGTAGCAAAATTTGATACTAGGTTCATACCATTTAAGGGTGCTCAGTCAAATTTAAGCAACATTTCATGACAATTTTCACTTTTAAATTAGAGATTTATTTAAAGGTCCAATACTAAGGAAAGTGAACATTTTAATTTCTTTCAAAAAGCACAGAAACTATTTCATTTTATTGGAAAATGAAAGTTGGTATGTAGAAATTCGAAATAAATCGCAGTATAGGTACAATTATTTTTCTATGAAGTATGAAGAAAGTTAAAAAGACCTGGGGGGTCATTCTGTCGATTCACTGAAATTTCAACATAATACACATACATTTCTTTGAGTTCCAAAGACCTTCTGTAAATTTTGACCTGCCAATCTTCATTATTTAGTGTCTTGCAGAAGTCTATGCACTGGCTATGAAAAAAATTGCCAACTCACTCTTCCTTAGTAATGGACCTTTAAGAAACAAAAAATCCTATTACACAGAGTTAGATCCCTATTACAGATGTATATTTTAGGCGAAGGGATGTAATAACAATTTTACAAACATGCACTTCTAGTGAATCTTAGCTAAATATGTAATTTTTAAAGTAAATCTTTAACAAATACAAGAGCACTGCCTTGTGGGTGCAGATGCTCATCTGATTTTTTTGTCTATGTATAATTGAAATATTGTCCTACCCATGATTTCTAAGTCCAAAAGGGGCCATAATTCTTGCAAAAAGCAATGTAGAGTTATGGTACTAGCTGTGCAGAGTCAGCTTTTAATGGCAAATAACTGCTCCAAACTTTAAAGCAATAGCTAACAAGGCCGCTCACCTGAGTAACACACCATAACAGTGTAAACATGTTTCACCTAGTGATTACATGGAGACAAATATTCTGACCAATTTTCATTCATCGTGTTCACAAGGAAATTGTGAACGGACGGGCGAAGGGCGTTATGTTTCTTGCTGTACAGAGTCAGCGTTTGATGGTGAACAAGTGTTGCAAGTTTCAAAGCAATAGCTTTGATAGTTTTGGAGAAATGTTGACCTAAACATAAAACTTAACCAAGAAATCTGATATTTTCTAAGTCCAAAAGGGGCCATAATTCTTGCAAAAAGCAGGATGGAGTTATGTTTCTTGCTGTACAGAGTCAGCTTTTGATGGTGAACAAGTGCTGCAAGTTTTAAAGCAATAGCTTTGATAGTTTAAGAGAAAAGCTGACCTGTACATAAAACTTAAACCAGGCAACGCCGACGCCGATCAAGTGATGACAATAACTCATCATTTTTCCCCCCAAAAATCAGATGAGCTAACAAGAGGGCCAAGATGGCCCTAGGTCGCTCACCTGAGTAACACACAATAACGGTGTAAACATGTTTTACCTAGTGATTACATGGAGACAAATATTCTGACCAATTTTCATTCACCATGTTCACAAGTTAATTGTGAACGGACGGACGACAGACGAAGGGCGATCATAAAAGCTGAGTCACCCTGTCACTACATGACAGGTGAGCTAATAAAACAATACTCTTACTGTCATATAATTCCCTAGGTATGTTTATCAATTTAATACTTACGTTTAAATATGATGATTGGGCAACCAAGACAGGAAAATCAAATTTTAAAAACACCCTCTGAACAGAAAATTCAACAGGTTTGAAGCACTCATAAATAAGTGTTAAATTAAAATAATCAAATGTGAAAGTTTCAAACAAATCCATCATTTTACCAAAAATTTGATTAACCCCCTTTAAGGTGTCTGTAATGCGTACAATGTATTCAAAGTATGCTTTTGATACATTATACAAAGAAGCTGATTTCAGAAGAAAATGTGCTAAATATTTAAATTTTTATCAGAAATTCTAAACCTCTTAACAAAACATTATTGAGGATAATCCTTTGAAACACTGAAATACCTTTCTATTAGTGATCACCAGATGCAATGTTTTCCACAGGTGGCGTGGTGAAAATGTAAAATCTAGTGTTCATATGTGCAAAAAAAAAAAAATATAAAAAAATCACATTTTTTCATTTGTTTTAACCATACTTTACTCAGTGTATACTCTGTTCTAGTGAAAAATACATCTTCTCAATAATTCCCGGGGAGCGGTGGTATATTACAAACAAAAATGGCATTATGTGCATCTTACTGCACATAGTGTGTTTTTGGTGAATGTTTTATAAAAGCAATTTTCGGCTGCTGTGCATTTAAATGTTAAATTAATGCTAATGCAGCATAAATATTTGATGTTGATGCCTTACAAATAAAGCAATCGGCCTAATAAAATAATAGTTCTTTTCTTCAATCTTCTATTCAGTGATCTCCCTTACTTATAGGCAGATATTTATGAAGTTGAAGGGAAGCAACTCCTGCGTGCAGTTTGATTTTTCTTAAAAAGACTGCCCCAGTCAAAATAAGAAAAGTCATATTTGGAAACTTATTATTTCGTACTGGTAACAGGAAAAGTTTGGTATATTGGGTTAAAAGCTATAATAATTTCCTCCACCCTTTCCACACACACATCTATTTTAGCTGGATTTTTACTAATGATAAATGCGCATAATTCCACTTTGAACAAGTTGAATAAAATAATAAAATGTGAATTCGCTCTGCAGAGCACCATGTTTTTTTTTACATTTTTATTCAACTAGTTACCAAATTAAAAGCAGAAAACACAATATAAGATTCTATTTATCAAATATTAGCTTTTTCTGTTCATTCTAGACCAAATCAACTCACCACATCACAACACCAATTTAATATGTTATTACACTAGCCTAGTATCAAATATCTGACTTGTTTTTTCACTCCCCTGATGTCAAATGTGATAATATACAATATTTAACCAGGAAATTCTCTGCATTAATTCCATAGTACTGATTAGCAGGGACATGAAATAAATGACAAACTCTGGAAAAAATATTTCCAAGATTACTGCCACTCTACAGGTTACTGTATAATTACTTGGAATATTAATGAAAAACATATTGACTAAATGAATTTGTAACGGGAGAGAAAAAAAAAGACTGTATTGTTTGATGAATGACCAAGATGATATTAAAAGCAATATCACCTGTAGTGCCAGCTCTGTAGGGACTACTGATCTTGAGATATAGAGTATCATTCTTGCAAAAAAAAGTACAATACCTGCAATCACTGCAAGGAAGTAAATGGTCCCTAACAGTGATTACATAATCCCTGCTGGAAAGTACAATCCCTGCTAGAGACTATAATCCCTGCAAGAAAGTATGACCCCTGTCAGATGATCCCTGCCAGATACTATAATCCCTGCCTGACAATACAATCCCTGCCAGATACTATAATCCCTGCCTGACAATACAATCCCTGCCAGATACTACAATCCCTGCCAGAGAGTTCAGTCCCTGCCAGAGAGTACAATCCCTAGAGAGTACAAGTACAATTTCTACCAGAGAGTACAATCTCTACCAGAGAGTACCATCTGTATCAGAGAGTACAATCCCTGCTAGAGAGTACAGTTCCTGCCAGAGTAAAATCTTTGACAGAGAGTACAATCCCTGCCAGAGAGTAAAATCTGTGTTAGAGAGTACAATCCCTGCTAGAGAGTATAATTCTTTGTCAGAGAGTACAATCCCTGCCAGACTGTACAATTCCTACCAGAGAGTACAGTCCCTGCCAGAGAGTAGAATCCCTACCAGAGTGTACAGTTCCTGCCAGAGACTATAATGCTTATCAGAGAGTACAATCTTTGCCAAAGACTATAATACTTGCCAGAGAGTACAATCCCTGCCAGAGAATACAATCCTTGCCAGAGAGTACAATTTCTGAGAGTACAGTCCCTGCCAGAGAGTAGAGTTCCTGCCAGAGTGTACAATTCATGCCAGAGAGTACAACCCCTTCTAAGAGTACAATTCGTGCCAGAGAGTACAGTCCCTGCCAGAGAGTACAATCCCTGCCTGAGTGTATAATTCCTACCAGAGTGCAGTCCCTGCCAGAGAGTACAGACCCTGCCAGAGAGTACAATCCCTGAGAGTACAATTCCTGCCTTAAGGAGAGTACAATCCCTGCCAGAGAGTACCATTCCTGCCAGTGTACAATCCCTGCCAGAGAGTACAGTCCTTGCCTGAGAGTACAATTCCTGCCAGAGTGTATAATCCAGAGAGTACAATCCCTGCCGGAATACAATCTTTGCCAAAGAGTACAGTCCCTGCCCAATCTGACTAAAGTACTTGATCTTCTAAACGAAGATCTGAGAACGACCCATTCACATACGTCTTCTGTATATTTTGGATTTCCAGTATTGCTATTTTTATTTTAACCAATCAGACGACTCGTTGGAATGTCGAAGAGTAAGAAAAATGTACAGTCATTCCAGGGTTCGAACCCGGGACCCCTTGCTTACAAAGCAAGTGGCCTACCGATTGAGCTAACCGGCTATCTGACACATTACGACATAAGACTTGTAAATATCAAAAGTTTACAGGTAGATTTGCAAGATGTTGTAAGGTAAGCTCTGATTGGCTAGCGAAAGGGTCGTCAGAACGAGGCTATGAATAGGTCGTTCTCAGATCCTATGCGTAGCGTAATAGGAGATGTACTTTAGTCAGACTGAGTCCCTGCCAGAGACTACAATATGGCCAGAGACTACAATCCTGGCTAAAGACTACAATCCTAAAATCAACTTGACCTCTTTTTACAGTGAAATATTTTCTGTTTGTATGGTTAAGATCAAAGAAAAAATATTTATGCCACTATTCAATGTTTGCAACTTAGGGTATTATTCAAGAACCATAACTCTTAAAGAGATTATGATCCAATTTGGCTGATTATCTAACTTGGCCTATATTTTACAGAGATAAACATTTTGTATTAATCTGGTTTAGTCTAAGAAGAAATAAAAGGGTCACTGTTTTGAGTATAAATACAGGAACCATAACTCTAAGATTACTGGGCAACTGAGATAATATCCCTTTGAGCTAGTTTTGTGAAAATTTGATAGGATCTGTGAACGATCCTGATATTACCATCAGTTTATAACAAACTGTACCCTTAAGGTGGCATATAACACTTAATGAAATTTGGACAAATTACAGAAATTTTTTAGCAGGGTAGGGGTTAATCTTGAACTTTTCACATTTCTATTTCTAAAAGGACACAAACAAACATAAACACACTTAAAATCCAATCACATAAGGTCAAGTCTTTGAATTTGTTCTAGACTGGATTAAAAATCTTACAAATTTATTGTATTTAAATAACACAGACTTATTTATGTGGATAACAAGGAGCAACAAGTGTTCAATTTCAATTAATCTTTTGATCCACTATTTTATTTATAACCTCATGCAATTGACATTTATATGTATTTTTTTAACTGCGCAATTATATAACTGTAACACCACAATTTTATCATGCTGATATCATGCAGATAAAGCAGAGTGTATTGAGCATTAACATTCAAAAAGTAATAATTTTATCATGTTTTAATGAGAAGACTACATTACAAATATGAAAAAAAAAATCAGTTTTATTACCTCATTAAAATTAAATATTCTTTTCTACAGACATCTAGGATCATTACATTCCAATATTAAAACAGAAAAAACAAAACAATATGCATATGTTAAACTTTTAATACTTACATTTTTTATTCCTCTTTTATTTCATTAACATCTGTGGAGTTATTTTCATCCTCCCAAAAGAAATTATAATGAGATCTGTAGTATTTTATAAGATTCCTTTTGTCACTAATTAGATTTTATTTATCTATAGTCAACTTTTGTTTTTAACACAGCTAAATCAAAATATTGTTTTAAAAATCCTTCACAAATATTCAAGAGATAATGTATTTTAAATTTTAATATATCACCTTGAAAATTAATTCGCAAAAAGGAAGTAGAAGTTTCTGCGAAAAATTGATAAAAATTACAAAAGAAATATTAACAGTTGTAAATCACACTTTTATAATCACTCTGATATCGAATTATCTAAAACCTCAAACTTTATATAACTGCGCTGCAACACTGATCCAACTTATAACACTTTTATCAATATCATTCAAACAAATCAATTAATATGCAACCGTAAGAACATTAGCAATTTAAGTACTGTATACAGACTGCAAAATTGTTACTTTTAAATTTTTAATCTTCAAAAAGCAACTTTTTTCCCTCTTAAAACCTTAACCAAATTAAAATCACTGACTATTCCGTTGCGATTTGCCGACACTCAAAAGAATCATTGCACTGTAAGTTATTCGAAGACAATAACATATTTTGTCTATCACACATGTTTACGTTAGTTTTTGCTATTACCGAGGATCATGACTTTAGCAATAATAAAAATAACTGTGGTTGTTAATCAAGCAGCAACCTAACCCCAAGGTCACGTCAAGCTACAGTAAGCACAGTGTCGACAGTTTCCGACATTTGAGAGTTTGTGTACAAAATGGCCTACTGTTGTCTGTGAGGTCTGAAGGACAAATACAAACATCTCCTTATTTAAAGTAAGGCTAAATGAATTAAATGCCTAGATTTATATAGAAAGTATTAAACCTTTCAGGTTCATGAATCAGTAACTAAATTTACCCGTAATGTTAACATGCATTTTTGACCAATAATTAGCCAATTAAACAACTGTCTCACTTGCAAACCAGTGGAGAACTGAATTAAACGCCTAGTTTTATACAGAAAGTATTAAATCTTTCAGGTTTAAGAATCAGTAATTGAATTAACCCATTATGTTATCATGCATTTTTGACCAATAATAAGCCAATTAAACAACTGTCTCACTTGCAAATTGGTGGAGAAGAACTGAATTAAATGCCTAGTTTTATATAGAAAGTATTAAATCTTTCAGGTTCATGAATCAGTAATTGAATTAACCCGTAATGTTATCATGCATTTTTTACCAATAATTAGCCAATTAAACAACTGTCTCACTTGCAAATATGTGGAGAAGAACTGACTTTAGTTAGAACACAATGTCCTATCTAATTTGTTTCAATAAAGTTTTCCTTTTTCTGTGCATCTTAAAAATACCAACCTAATGTGAAGGTGTTTTTTCACTATTTTGCAATTTATGCTCTCCTTAATTCATTTTACATTCGAATTATTGTCCCAGAAGCAGGAAAATATTACCCTAAATGTTAAAATATCTATAGAGTTTCAATCCAGTATCTGCATCAGTTTTTTGGAGATAGTAACTTGCATGTAAAACTTTAACCAGGATTTTCTAAGTCCAAAAGGGGGCATAATTTGCTCAAAATACATGTCAGAGTTATGGGACTTGACCCACTGAGGTTGGTAATTGACCTAGAAAAAGACACAAGAGCTGTCACTAATGGTGACAAATGCCCCCGCAGCACCTTGACCATTGACCTGGTGACCTTGACTTTTGATCTGGTGACCCCAAAGTCAGTAGGGGTGGTGTACTCAATAAGTACTATCAGCAAGTGAAGTTTGAAGGTCCTGGGTGAAGTGGTTTGCGAGTAAAGTGCCTTCATGCAAAAAGTTAATGTTGGCCCCTGTGACCTTGACCTTTGACCTGGTGATCCCAAAGTCAGTAGGGGTGGTGTACTCATTAAGAACTATCAGCACGTGAAGCTTAAAGGTCCTGGGTGCAGTGGTTCGCGAGTAAAGTGCCTTCATGCAAAAAGTTAACGTTAGCCCCTGTGACCGTGACCTTTGACCTGGTGACACCAAAGTCAGTAGGGGTAGTGTCCTCATTAAGTACTATCAGCACGTGAAGTTTAGAGGTCCTGGGTGAAGTGGTTCACGAGTAAAGTGCCTTCATGCAAAAAGTTAACATTGGCCCCTGTGACCTTGACCTTTGACCTGGTGACCCCAAAGTCAGTAGGGGTGGTGTACTTAATAAGTACTATCAGCACGTGAAATTTGAAGGTCCTGGGTGCAGTGGTTCGCGAGTAAAGTGCCTTCATGCAAAATGTTAACGTTGGCCCCTGTGACCTTGACCTTTGACCTAGTGACCCCAAAGTCAGTAGGGGTGGTGTACTCAATAAGTGCTATCAGCACGTGAAGTTTGAAGGTCCTGGGTGCAGTGGTTTGCGAGTAAAGTGCCTTCATGCAAAAAGTTAACGTTGTGACGAACGAACGAACGAACGGACGGACAGTTGAAAACTAATATGCCTCCCTTCGGGGGCATAAAAATAAGTTTCAAAGCTATATGCCTTTAAATGATAGCCATATTTTCTTGCATGCAAAACTTTAACCAAGGTGTGACGCCGACGCCAGGGTGAGTAGAATAGCTAGACTATTTGAAGAATAGTCGAGCTAAAAACTAGTAGAATAGCTAGACTATTTGAAGAATAGTCGAGCTAAAAACTAGAATTTATTTATTGTGTATGTATACCACTCCTGCTTTTGACCATTTTTTCAAGGGCCATACCTCTGGTCTTGCTGAGTGACATCCAAATTAAAACACCTGGTGCACAACTTCACATGTGAATATAAACAATCCTGTGAGGTTTGATATCTCTAGGTGACATTCTTTTTGAAATATATATGGCACAAATTGGGAAGGGAAAATCTATTAGAGACCCCCTCCCCCAAATTTTGAGGGGCATAAAAAAATAATGTTTTTTCATAAAACAGAATTTTAGACGTACCCGTCTCTAAATGCGATTATTTATCCTTAACTTGATTACGTAATATCGTATTCATATACCGTAGATACCGTATAATGCGCAGTTTTTTTATCCCCGGGACCACCCCGAATCGTGGGTGCACATTATACACAGGTAAAGAGGATTTTCCAACTTCAAAACAAGTTTTGTTTCCGATTTTCGCCATTCTGGCAAAGGGAAACTACTCTTCGTGCTAACTGTAACCGCTAAAATCTAAGATATTGCTGTTACGTTCTGTAAAGGATCAAATGGTTTATTTTTCTTTCAAACAAAGTTAATTTCATATAAATTTTAAAGTATTTTGATGAAAGAAATATCTAAAAATCACAAAAATTATGATACTTATTAAAGATCGAGTATTATCTTTAACCGAGATCAAACTGTGAACAACAAAACTGACACGAGGTGACAGGCTAATTGCCGGTAATTAATGGCTGATAGCCATATTTTCTTGCATGCAAAACTTTAACCAAGGTGTGACGCCGACGCCAGGGTGAGTAGAATAGCTAGACTATTTGAAGAATAGTCGAGCTAAAAAATAGTAGAATAGCTAGACTATTTGAAGAATAGTCGAGCTAAAAACTAGAATTTATTTATTGTGTATCTATACCACTCCTGCTTTTGATCATTTTTTCAAGGGCCATACCTCTGGTCTTGCTGAGTGACATCCCAATTAAAACACCTGGTGCACAACTTCACATGTGAATATAAACAATCCTGTGAGGTTTGATATCTCTAGGTGACATTCTTTTTGAAATATATATGGCACAAATTGGGAAGGGAAAATCTATTAGAGACCCCCTCCCCCAAATTTTGAGGGGCATAAAAAAATAATGTTTTTTCATAAAACAGAATTTTAGACGTACCCGTCTCTAAATGCGATTATTTATCCTTAACTTGATTACGTAATATCGTATTCATATACCGTAGATACCCGTATAATGCGCAGTTTTTTTATCCCCCGGGACCACCCCCGAATTGTGGGTGCACATTATACACAGGTAAAGAGGATTTTCCAACTTCAAAACAAGTTTTGTTTCCGATTTTCGCCATTCTGGCAAAGGGAAACTACTCTTCGTGCTAACTGTAACCGCTAAAATCTAAGATTGCTGTTACGTTCTGTAAAGGATCAAATGGTTTATTTTTCTTTCAAACAAAGTTAATTTCATATAAATTTTAAAGTATTTTGATGAAAGAAATATCTAAAAATCACAAAAATTATGATACTTATTAAAGATCGAGTATTATATTTAACCGAGATCAAACTGTGAACAACAAAACTGACACGAGGTGACAGGCTAATTGCCGGTAATTAATGGCTATTTGATCGTAACAAAAAGACTATCGTACCTTTTGTTATCGGTTTGAATTGAGAAGCTCATGTCATTTTGAAAGATACCATTCTAAAATACTGAAACAGTTCCTTTCTATTTATTCAAAATATTTAATTAAAAAAGAAAAAACAACAAATATAACAATATTTTACTGGTTTTATTTTCGAGAAAACAAAAATCGATAGTACCATGAGACCGATGCTGCTCTCCGCCGCGGAGGTAAAATTTATTTGTCGATGTAAACTCTACTTTCATTTTTATCCACATAAAAATTGACCAAAAATGTTTTTTCCCAGGATTTTGGGCTAAAATCGGGGGGTGCGCATTATACATGGGTATCTACAGTAGTAAATTCTTTTTTTATTATATAATGCACTTCAAAAAAGCATCTAAAAATCTAAGAGAACTTTTAATATCATGAATGAATTTGATTTAATGACATCAACAATTTAATCCTGTTATTATCTGTTATATTTGAGTACTTCCCTATACGTAGAAGCTGGTGACAGTCACTATCTTTTATTTATTCATTCACTTAAACTGATTTAGAGATATCAAAAAAAAGTCTTATTTTTCAATATCATTAAACTATAGAATGAATTTGAATTTAAGATATCTATAGTTCATTCAATGGCATTATACAATAAATCAACTGATATCATTTTTGATATCCTAAACTTGATCTAATTATACTTTATATTAATTCTGTGATATCAAAATTTCTTTATTGACATCAAAAGATGAAACTAATGACATCAGATCTTAAAGTAAACAGATTACAATATTTAAAAACTAAAAGTATTAAAATACCAAATAAAATGAACAAGAGGGCCATGAAGGCCCTGTATTGCTCACCTGACCTACTGACCTAAAGGTCATCAAGATTAACATTCTGACCATTTTTTCATTAAGATATGGTCATAAATGTGGTCTCTAAAGTGTTAAGTCGCTTTTCCTCTGATTTGACCCGGTGACCTAGTTTTTGACCCCAGATGACCCAATATCGAACTGGTCCAAGATTTTATTAAGGGTAACATTCTGACCAAGTTTCAGTAAGATTGGGCCAAAATTGTGACCTCTAGAGTGTTAACAAGCTTTTCCTTTGATTTGACCTGGTGACCTAGTTTTTGACCCCAGATGACCCAGTATCGAACTCGTCCAAGATTTAATTGAGAGTAACATTCTGACCAAGTTTCATTAAGATTGGGCCAAAATTGTGACCTCTAGAGTGTTAACAAGCTTTTCCTTTGATTTGACCTGGTTGCTTAGTTTTTGAACCCAGATGATCCAATATTGAACTCGTCCAAGATTTAATTGAGAGTAACATTCTGACCAAGTTTCATTAAGATTGGGCCAAAATAGTGACCTCTAGAGTGTTAACAAGCTTTTCCTTTGATTTGACCTGGTGGCCTAGTTTTTGAACCCAGATGATCCAATATTAAACTCGTCCAAGATTTAATTGAGAGTAACATTCTGACCAAGTTTCATTAAGATTGGGCCAAAATTGTGACCTCTAGAGTGTTAACAAGCTTTTCAATTGATTTGACCTGGTGACCTAGTTTTTGACCCCAAATGACCCAATATCGAACTCATATAAGATTTTATTGAGGGTATCATTCTGACCAAGTTTCATTAAGATAAGGCAAAAATTGTGACCTCTAGAGTGTTAACAGTCAAATTGCTGATGACGGACGGATGGACGACGGACAGACGGATGACTGACGGATGACGGACACAGGGCGATCACGACGGACGATGGACACAGGGCAATCACAAAAGCTCACCTTTGAGCACTTTGTGCTCAGGTGAGCTAACAAGAGGACCATGATGGTCCTGAATCGCTCACCTCTTCCCACATGACCCAGTTTTGAGTATGACGTCGTTTTTTCTATTATTTGACATAGTGACCTAGTTTTAGAGCTCATGTGACCCAGTTTTGAACTTGACCTAGATATTATCAAGATAAAAATGCTGACCAATTTTCATGAAGATCCATTGAAAAATATGGCCTCTAGAGAGGTCACAAGGTTTTTCTATTTTTATACCTACTGGCCTAGTTTTTGACTGTATGTGACCCTGTTTCTAAACTGACCTAGATATCATCAAGGCGAACATTCAGATCAATTTTTAGGAAGATCCATTGAAAAATATGGCCTCTAGAGAGGTCACAATGTTTTTTCATTATTTGACCTACTGACCTACTTTTTGAAGGCACATGACCCACTTTCAAACTTGACCTAGATATCATCAAGATGAACATTCTGACCAATTTTTATGGAGATCCATTCACAAGTATGGCCTCTAGAGAGGTCACAAGGTTTTTCTATTTTTAGACCTACTGACCTAGTTTTTTGACCGCACATGACCCTATTTCAAACATGACCTAGATATCATCAAGATGAACATTCAGACCAACTTTCATACAGATCCCATGAAAAATATGGCCTTTAGAGAGGTTATAAGGTTTCTCTATTATTTGACCTACTGACCTAGTTTTTGATGGCACGTGACCCACTTTCGAACCTGACCTAGATATCATCAAGGTGAACATTCTGACCAATTTTCATGAAGATCTCATGAAATATATGGCCTCTAGAGGGGTCACAAGATTTTTCTATTTTTAGACATACTGACCAAGTTTTTCACCGCACGTGACCCAGTTTCGAACTTGACCTAGATATCATCAAGATGAACATTCAGACCAACTTTCATACAGATCCCATGAAAAATTTGGCCTTTAGAGAGGTTATAAGGTTTTTCTATTATTTGACCTACTGACCTAGTTTTTGATGGCACGTGACCCACTTTCGAACTTGACCTAGATATCATCAAGGTGAACATTCTGACCAATTTTCATGAAGATCTCATGAAATATATGGCCTCTAGAGGGGTCACAAGATTTTTCTATTTTTAGACATACTGACCTAGATTTTCACCGCACGTGACCCAGTTTCAAACTTGACCTAGATATCATCAAGATGAACATTCAGACCAACTTTCATACAGATCCCATAAAAAATATGGCCTTTAGAGAGGTCACAAGGTTTTTCTATTATTTGACCTACTGACCTAGTTTTTGAAGGCACGTGACCCAGTTTCAAATTTGACCTAGATATCATCAAGGTGAACGTTCTGTCCAATTTTCATGAAGATCTTGTGAAATATATGGCCTCTATAGAGGTCACAATGTTTTTCTATTTTTAGACCTACTGACCTAGTTTTTGAAGGCATGTGACCCAGTTTCGAACTTGACCTAGATATCATCAAGGTGAACATTCTGACCAATTTTCATGAAGATCTTGTGAAATATATGGCCTCTAGAGAGGTCACAAGGTTTTTCTATTTTTAGACCTACTGACCTAGTTTTTGACGGCACGTGACCCAGTTTCGAACTTGACCTAGATATCATCAAGATGAACATTCTGACCAACTTTCAGAAAGATCCCACAAAAAATGTGACCTCTAGAGTGGTCACAAGCAAAGTTTACGGACGCACGGACGCACAGACGGACTGACGGACGGACGACGGACGACGGACACCGCGCGATCACAAAAGCTCACCTTGTCACTTTGTGACAGGTGAGCTAAAAATTTAAAATATCACATAATGAATGTATTCAGATATCACAATTTAGTAAATAAATCGTAGAATAATGATATCATCATATAAAGATATCAAATGAAGTTGTGATATCCACA
The DNA here is from genome assembly GCF_021730395.1 of Mercenaria mercenaria. Taxonomy (NCBI): domain Eukaryota; kingdom Metazoa; phylum Mollusca; class Bivalvia; order Venerida; family Veneridae; genus Mercenaria; species Mercenaria mercenaria. The sequence goes on from NC_069365.1 coordinate 53,526,363, forward strand.
ACTAAATTACAGATATTAACCTTAAGTTTATTTGCCTGCTGGCGGCATGTGATTTTGCCTTTGCGACCAGTGCAGACCAAGATCATGGTCTGCACTGTTCGCTATTCAGTCAGTAATTCCCTTTGTTAAACAAGTCGTACTGCCCAAACTGAATGATGGAAAGTCCATTTTAGAAATTTAGCAGGCTAAAGGTTAAATAAATGAATCTTTCTTTCTTCTTATCGTTCGCGACTACACTGTCAGACCAGTAGCCTCGATGAAACTTGTGGTTTGCTGCAGATCCTCAATGCCTCCATACAATTTCTAGTGGATTGAGGTATCTATTGGCCAAGTCACAGCTCGCTCCTGGTAATGCCTTTTACATCTCTGAAGTATATGCTCCGCAGTCTGATCTTCTTCACCACATGGACAAGCTGGCGATGATGTCAGTCTGTATTTGTTGTACATGTGAGCATTGAGCTTGTTGTGCCCTGAGCGGAGCCTGACCATCATCACTTGTTCAGACCGATCAAGGAGTTGAAAAGCATCTTCCTCCATCCTTGGTCTCATTAGTGCCTTGATGATGGTGTCTTTCTCCTTGTAACTCACAGGTTCTGTTGGTTGTTCTGACTGAGCTCCTAGCTTAGCCAGTTTGTCTGCCTCTTCATTGCCTGCAAGTCCACAATGGGATGGAATCCACTGAAGTGCTACTTTGCAGGTTATACACAGGCTCTGCATTCTCCTGGCTAGCTGCGGAGCTTTATTGTTGATCAGAGCTTCCATGACAGACAGTGCATCTGTGAGAAAGACGACTGAGGAGCTTTCTTCTGCCGAGTCTTCAACCATTGATACGGCCTTCATGAGTGCTTCAGTCTCTGCCTTGTAATTGCTGCAGCGTTTTCCTGTGGCTGCAAGTAGTGTTTCTCTCTTGCCAGATGGGTATTGAATGAAAACTCCTGCTCCTCCATCTTTGACGGAGCATGTGGCTGATCCGTCTGTATAGACATGAGTCCATGATTCCAGAGAATAGTCTTCATTGATCATAGCAAGTGTGAGGCTCTTCCGAATGCCTTCATCCTCTTGCTTCCCGCGGTCAAGACGACGAACAGCAAGTCTCACAGTCACTGAGGACAGATCATTCGCTAGTGGGTTTATATGTCATCACTACCTAGAGGAGTCGTTGGTATGCTCAGCTAAGTTTTGAACTCTCGGTTGAGTTTCTTTGCCTCATGTACGAAGCTGCTACGTTTGAGCTGATTCTTTGTGTAGCCATCTAGCTTGGCTTTCATGGGATGGTCTTGAAAAAGACCTGAACTTCTCTGCTTGAAGCAGAACCTTTGCATGTCTTCTGTCTTGTAACGGCTGTGTGCCTGTTAGCTTCTCCATGAAGGAGATTGGTGTAGACTTTGTAGCACCTGTCATGATCCACAATGCTTGGTTCTGGACCTTGTCTAAAGCCTGTTGGTTAGTTTTGGCAGTAGTGGACCAGGCAGTTGAGCTACACTCTAAATGGGGTCTCACTGTTCCCTGATATACTGTCTTGAGTATTTGCTCATTTGCTCCCCACGTTGTTCCAGCAAGTTTGCACATCATGGCAAGCTTCCTACGGGCCTTCCCTTCTGCTTGACTAATGTGGGGCTTCCAGGTTAGCCGTCTGTCAAAGGTCACTCCGAGGTATTTTGCCTCGTCTGCAATAAATGAATGATCTCGAAGACAAATTTTATCCCAATGATTTATTGTTAGAAGGATGGATGATGACAAAGATGACTGGAAGAAATGTCATAATCCATTAATCTTAACTACGTTTCCTATAAAGCCTTCCAGCTATAAATAACGTTTCCTTGAACTTTTACATGATTTACATAAAACGATAATTAATTGCATCTTGATTCAAACTGACAGGAAAACTTTAAGCACTGCACATTGAAAGTGCACCTTTACAGTTCAAATAATTAACAAGAAATACATATAAATCTATATTGAAGACTTTATAGGGAATCGATCCTACCGATCCCTCTATGGTAACATGCGATATACCGAATTATATACTATTGAATTAAAAAATGTGTACTTCTGGCACGTGCACAGAGTGTCTGACTTCAGATTTTTTGGAAGAATACGCTTTTTCCTTGTGCATAATAAGTGTCTACATAACTTGTATGAACCTCAACGTCTTGCACATCAGTACAAAATTAATATGGGCAGTGTTGTTTTTATTCCAAAATCTACCTTTAAATTGATAGGAAATCAATCCTGCTGTGTTGTGTGGTTCAGGTTTCAATGAGTGTTTTCAATGCTTCCTGGCATTCTACTGTGGTGTGTAGCTCAGTTTCAGTGAGCGTTTCTAATGCTTCCTGGCATTCTGCTGTGGTGTGTGGTTCAGGTTTCAATGAGAGTTTTCAATGCATCCTGGCACCATGCTGCTGTGGTGTGTGGCTCAGGTTTCAATGAGTGTTTTCAATGCATCCTAGCAGCATTCTGCTGTGTTGTGTGGCTCAGGTTTCAATGAGTGTTTTCAATGCATCCTGGCATCATTCTGCTGTGGTGTGTGGCTCAGGTTTCAATGAGTGTTTTCAATGCATCCTGGCATCATTCTGCTGTGTTGTGTGGCTCAGGTTTCAATGAGTGTTTTCAATGCATCCTGGCATCATTCTGCTGTGGTGTGTGGCTCAGGTTTCAATGAGTGTTTTCAATGCATCCTGGCATCATTCTGCTGTGGTGTGTGGCTCAGGTTTCAATGAGTGTTTTCAATGCATCTTGGCATCATTCTGCTGTGTTGTGTGGCTCAGGTTTCAATAAGTGTTTTCAATGCATCCTGGCATCATTCTGCTGTGGTGTGTGGACCAGGTTTCAGTGAGTGTTTTCAATGCTTCCTGGCATTCTGCTGTGGTGTGTGGCTCAGGTTTCAATGAGTGTTTTCAATGCTTCCTGGCATTCTGCTGTGCTGTGTGGCATTTCAATAAGTGTTTTCAATGCTTCCTGGCATTCTGCTGTGCTGTGTGGCTTAGGTTTCAATGAGTGTTTTCAATGCTTCCTGGCATTCTGCTGTGTTGTGTGGTTCAGGTTTCAATGAGTGTTTTCAATGCATACTGGCATTCTGCTGTGTTGTGTGGCTCAGGTTTCAATGAGTGTTTTCAATGCATCCTGGCATCCTTCTGCTGTGTTGTGTGGCTCAGGTTTCAATGAGTGTTTTCAATGCATCCTGGTACCATGCTGCTGTGGTGTGTGGCTCAGGTTTCAATGAGTGTTTTCAATGCATCCTAGCAGCATTTTGCTGTGGTGTGTGGCTCAGGTTTCAATGAGTGTTTTCAATGCATCCTAGCATTCTGCTGTGGTGCATGGCTCAGGTTTCAATGAGTGTTTTCAATGTTTCCTGGCATTCTGCTGTGCTTTGTGGCTTAGGTTTCAATGAGTGTTTTCAATGCATCCTGGCATCATTCTGCTGTGTTGTGTGGCTGTTTTCAATGAGTGTTTTCAATGCATCCTGGCATTATGCTGTGTTGTGTGGCTCTGGTTTCAATGAGCATTTTCAATGCATCCTGGCATCATTCTGCTGTGGTGTGCGGCTCAGGTTTCAATGAGTGTTTTCAATGCTTCCTGGCATTCTGCTGTGGTGTGTGGCTCAGGTTTCAACGAGTGTTTTCAATGCATCCTGGCATTCTGCTGTGGTGTGTGGCTCAGGTTTCAATGAGTGTTTTCAACGCATCCTGGCATTCTGCTGTGGTGTGTTTTCAATGCATCCAGGCATTCTGCTTTGGAGTGTGGCTCTGGTTGCAATGGGTGTTTTCAATGCATCCAGGCATTCTGGTGTGGTGTGTGGCTCTGTTTGCAATGAGTGTTTTCAATGCATCAAGGCATTCTGCTGTGGTGTGTGGCTCTGTTTACAATGAGTGTTTTCAATGCATCCAGGCATTCTGCTGTGGTGTGTGGCTCTGTTTACAATGAGTGTTTTCAATGCATCCAGGCATTCTGCTGTGGTGTGTGGCTCTGTTTACAATGAGTGTTTTCAATGCATCGAGGCATTCTGTTGCGGTGTGTGGCTCTGTTTGCAACGAGTGTTTTCAATGCATCCAGGCATTCTGTTGTGGTGTGTGACTCTGTTTGCAATGAGTGTTTTCAATATATCCAGGCATTCTGCTGTGGTGTGTGACTCTGTTTGCAATGAGTGTCATTCTGTTGTGGTGTGTGGCTCTGTTTGCAATGAGTGTTTTCAATGCATCCAGGCATTTTGCTGTGGTGTGTGGCTTTGATTGCACTGGGTGTGCTGAATACTTCAAGGTGTATGGCTCTGGTTGTACTGAGTATTCACAGTCAAAAATCAAAAGCCTGAAAATGTACATTGTAAAGTCTGAAATATCATTTTGCAATAGAGTTATATAGGGAAAATCTGGCAGCCAAAAGCCTGAAATCAGGGCCGGTCCTGTTTTCAATTTCTCCAGGCATCCCACTTCTACTCACCATTTTAAGAGAATAAGAAGAAGAGGCAATTAATTTTATATCTGTCTGCAAAATTGAGAGTGGTAGTGGGCGGATCTTATCCTCAGATTCTACTATTTCCTTTCCTGTGAACACTCTAAATTGATAATTATCTGTTACGATTCCTCCTGGGTTTCTCCCAAGTAAATAAAAAGTATGCTAAGCAGAATTTTATTCAAGCATAAAATATTTCATGACAATGTTTTATAGCCTACACAAATATCAAATCACTGGATCCATAGCTTTTACAGCATAAATGTTATGAAATGTTTGGAAATGGAATATTACAGCTGTAAAATGATAATTTAGCAATTATTTTTCCTGGAATTATCTAGGAAAGGAGTAAATTTTTAACACAATAATTGGGTAATAATAAGGTTTTATTCAAGGTACATAATTACTTTTTATTACAAGCACATAACAACTTTTTTTTACAACTATGTAAGTACGTAAATCAGGAAGTGTTCCTTGTTAAAAATTATATTACATTCTTTTTCAGTTTACTCTTACAGGGTTTTACCTCTATAAAACAAAACTGTCAAGTTTTCATCTTTAATCACATAATAATTATATTATAAATTTATTCTATACACACAAGAAAGTGTCAAAAATATACAGGAAGGTCATGTTCTATGACAAAGATTTATGTAATTTAAAGTTGAAGTTCATGCTATCATGGTGAGGTGACAAGGTGACATTTATCAGTGCTAACAACAACTTGTTGAAAATGAAAAACAACATATGACCAGCCCAACAGTGACCTGATCTGCTACTGACAGAACGTTCATTGAAAATATAAACACACTCTGTAAGGAGTGTCATATCTCATTCACATGCCATATGGCAAAGTTAATTATTTGCTATGATATTATTAATATCGGAAGCTTAGTAATACAGACATCCAAATTAATTATTATAATGCAACAAGAATATTGCTTAGCAATAAACATGCCCTACTGGTAGCTGTTTGAGAGTGTATGAAAAAATATCTTCAACTTCAGGATCCCACTTTGCCGCCTCATGTAATATTCTGGATTATTTGTTACTATAGCAACCACATTTTTAACCATTAGCAATGAAAGAAAAGGAGTGTATAATCCCTATATTTAGCAAGTTCCATAAAAAACATCTAATGTACTTTAAAAGTTATCACATGATCCAATTTTTGCCATAGCAACTACATTTTTTGTCAAAGCAACAGAATAGATGAACATGCATTTGCCCACATTGTCATCTACACATGTACCAGGTGATTAGGGGTGAGGGAGGGGAGGGAATGGCAAACCAAGATGACAGAAACTGAGATTTAAAAAAATAATTTTAATAAGCAAGGCAAGTTTAAAGTGGAGAAAATAAAATTTTATTTGGCTAATAAAATTACAAGCTGGATAACTGGCTGATAGACCAAAAAAAAACCCCAATAATAATCCAAATGGAAAATTTATTTCAATTGATAAGAAGCCAATTCTTGCAAATCAACTTGAACAATCTGTGAAAACTTTTAACCATTTGGTTTAACAAAGTATCTTTTCTGAGCATCTGTGTAAAATTTCTTTGTTCTTCCTTCTTTGTATATTTAGCCATTTAACAGGCATGGGCGAAAAATACAACTTTCAACAAGTGTTCGTGGAACACGAAATGCCCCCCTTGATGCATTCAGTAACTGCACAAGGAACTGAAATTATTTAGTTACTGTGCACTGGAGTTGGATGTACTGACCTCAAATCAATAATTATGGGTCATAAGTGACCTTCGTATCAAATGTGATCTTAGACCAAAGCATTCTCAAGTTATTTGACAAAAAAGTGTTCTACTGTTCTGGGTCAATGTGACCATGACCTTTGACCTATTCACCGTACCATCATATACTGTTTCCATTGCAAGCCTATTCTCCATACCAACATATACTGTTTCCATTGCAAGACTATTCTCCGTACCATCATATACTGTTTCCATTGCAAGACTATTCTCCCTACCATCTATACTGTTTCCATTGCAAGCCTATTCTCCGTACCATCATATACTGTTTCCATTGCAAGCCTATTCTCTGTGCAAGCCTATTCTTCGTACCATCATATACTGTTTCCATTGCAAGACTATTCTCCGTACCATCATATACTGTTTCCATTGCAAGCCTATTCACCGTACCATCATATACTGTTTCCATTGCAAGCCTATTCTCCGTACAAGCCTATTCACCGTACCATCATATACTGTTTCCATTGCAAGCCTATTCTCCGTACCATCATATACTGTTTCCATTGCAAGCCTATTCACCGTACCATCATATACTGTTTCCATTGCAAGCCTATTCTCCGTACAAGCCTATTCTCCATACCATCATATACTGTTTCCACTGCAAGCCTATTCACCGTACCATCATATACTGTTTCCACTGCAAGCCTATTCTCCGTACAAGCCTATTCTCCGTACCATCATATACTGTTTCCACTGCAAGCTTATTCTCCGTACCATCATATACTGTTTCCATTGCAAGACTTTTCTCCGTACCATCATATACTGTTTCTATTGCAAGCCTATTCTCCGTACCATCGTATACTGTTTCCATTGCAAGACTTTTCTCCGTACCATCATATACTGTTTCCATTGCAAGACTATTCTCCATACCATCGTATACTGTTTCCATTGCAAGCCTATTCTCCGTACGATCATATACTGTTTCCATTGCAAGCCTATTCTCCGTACCATCATTTACTGTTTCCATTGCAAGCCTATTCTCCGTACCATCATATACTGTTTCCACCATTGCAAGCCTATTCTCCGTACAAGCCTATTCTACGTACCATCATATAATGTTTCCATTGCAGGCCTATTCTCCGTACAAGCCTATTCTACGTACCATCATATTCTGTTTCCATTGCAAGCCTATTCTCCGTACAAGCCTATTCTACGTACCATCATATACTGTTTCCATTGCAAGCCTATTCTCCGTACCATCATATACTGTTTCCATTGCAAGCCTATTCTCCGTACCATCATATACTGTTTCCACCATTGCAAGCCTATTCTCCATACAAACCTATTCTACGTACCATCATATACTGTTTCCATTGCAAGCCTATTCTCCGTACAAGCCTATTCTCTGTACCATCATATACTGTTTCCATTGCAAGCCTATTCTCCGTACAAGCCTGTTCTCCGTACCATCATATACTGTTTCCACTGCAAGCCTATTCTCCGTACCATCATATACTGTTTCCACTGCAAGACTATTCTCCGTACCATCATAAACTGTTTCCACTGCAAGCCTATTCTCCGTACCATCATATACTGTTTCCACTGCAAGACTATTCTCCGTACCATCATATACTGTTTCCACTGCAAGCCTATTCTTCGTACCATCAAATACTGTTTCCACTGCAAGACTATTCTCCGGACCATCATAAACTGTTTCCACTGCAAGACTATTCTCCGGACCATCATATACTGTTTCCACTGCAAGACTATTCTCCGGACCATCATATACTGTTTCCACTGCAAGCCTATTCTCCGGACCATCATATACTGTTTCCACTGCAAGCCTATTCTCCGGACCATCATATACTGTTTCCATTGCAAGCCTATTCTCCGTACCATCATATACTGTTTCCATTGCAAGCCTATTCTCCGGACCATCATATACTGTTTCCATTGCAAGCCTATTCTCCGTACAAGCCTATTCTACGTACCATCATATACTGTTGCATCATTGCAAGACTATTCTCCATTCCGTAACATTTTCCCATCACCGAAAGCACACTATGCAGAGGGTCGAATTGTCTTTCTCCGTAATGGTTATTTTGAGCCCACAAGTATATTTTAGCACTCAAAGACTGTATTATTGCGCTCTTCAATAATATTGCCGATATTAAACAAATTGAATTTATATGATACACTGTACTTTGTTAGATATGTTTACTAATTGTTAAGTATGTGATTAGTGTCTAATTATGCAAAAAGACTGCTTGGTGAAGGAGGTAGAACTACTTTTATGTTTAAACATTGAGGTGAATACTCTGCCCAAAAAAGTCACGTGCTACCTCATATGATTTTTTGTTGTCAGGTCAAATAGAGTTATCTATTGATTTTGTGAAAATCCTAAAAACAATTCTTGCCTAAAAATGCTTAGAGTTTTTCCTGATGGTCAATTCACTTATGAGATGACGTGAACAAACAGTAATTTGCAATATTAGCAATGGCTTGATAGTTTATGAAAATTGACTCTGTCTGACAATATCAATATGTTGTTTTCTATAGTCAAAAGGGTATATATGTCCAAAAAGTGTGGATAGTGCTGTATACAGGGTCATCATTATATGGGAATGTAAAGTATCTAATGTATTCCATTTTCAAATGCATGCTTCATATTAAATCATTGATAAAAATCAGTTCTGACTCTAAAATATAATTATACCAAAATATTGCATTTTTATTGTGAAAACTTAATATCTTGCAAGAATACAGATGGTAAGGAGTTTGTTTCTTGGTATAAAATGGGGTGCATTTGGGATGGGGAACTCTATATGTTGAGAGGTTTTAATGTATTGATATTTAGATAAAGTGACGTAAAATGAAAAACTTAACATGAAAATTGATTTTAAGTCAAAAGGGGCAATAAATTGGAGAGGGAGGGGGGTAGGTTCGTGATGTACAGGGTCTGCTTATGAGTGGTAGACAAGTATTCCAAGTTTCAAAGGCAATAGCTTTGATAGTTTAGAAGAAAAGTTGACCTAAACATAAAACTTAACCAAGAAATCTGATATTTTCTAAGTACAAAAGGGGCCATAAATCTTGCAAAAAGCAAGATGGAGTTATGTTTCTTGCTATACAGGGTCAGCTTATGATGGTGAACAAGTATTCCAAGTTTCAAAGCAATAGCTTTGATAGTTTAGGAGAAAAGCTGACCTAAACATAAAACTTAACCAGGCAACGCCGACGCAGACGCCGACGCCGACGCCGACGCCGACGCCGACAACCGCTCAAGTGATGACAATAACTCATCATTTTTTTTCAAAAAATCAGATGAGCTAAAAATCAGTCTACCCATTTACATATGAGTTATTTGTCTGTCAGGTGTCAAGATAGCCAGTTATCTAGTGTGATTTTGTGAAATCCTAAAAACAAATCCCCTTGTGCCCTATAATTCTTCTAATGTTTCCTGACCCTCGGTCATATTACTTTATGAGATACCCGTGACACAAACAGTATATTTCTGACTATGTCAAGGGTCATTATTATATATATATAACTCTGGTCTGACATATTCAATATGTCTGTCTTCCCTTATATAGTAAAAAGATAGTATGATGTCCACAAAATGATATATCAGGATAGTCATCATTATAGGGAAATGTTCTAGACAGCATCCTATCTTAACTGTTTATTACCATTATCTTCTACTAATTTGACTCCATGCATGCTTCAATATCTAAATCATTGATAAAATTTATTCCAGTTCTGCTGCAATATCAATGCTTCAATATAATATTAATTCCAGTGACCAAAATATTGCATTCTGTAGTTGTTGAGAACACTTTAATATTTCCAGAGGAAACGTCACAGACTGGTTTAAGGGAAGGTTTGTGTTCTGTGGTATAAAAATTGGGGGGTGGGGGTGGGGGGGGAGAGAGGACCTCTTTATATGTCATGGGAGAGAGGACCTTTTTACATGTCATTAGATTTTACTTCAGAAGTGAGGGGTGGGGAAAGTGGAGGAGGGGGGAGAGGACCTCTTTACATGTCATTAGATTTTACTTCAGAAGTGAGGGGGAAAGTGGGGGGGGGGGGGGGGGGGGGAGAGGACCTCTTTACATGTCATTAGATTTTACTTCAGAAGTGAGGGGTGGGGAAAGTGGGGGGGGGGGGGGGGAAGAGGACCTCTTTACATGTCATTAGATTTTACTGCAGAAGTGAGGGGTGGGGAAAGTGGGGGGTGGGGGAAGAGGACCTCTTTACATGTCATTAGATTTTACTTCAGAAAGACACAGATGAGCATAACAATTTTTCACCTTATTTTTTGTGTCTGCCATTCCTTAAGTACTGCCAGGTATGAAGTACTATAAAGAACAAGTTCAGCCATTTCCCAATATATTTCTGAAGCCATATACAGTATATTAACACAAGACCAAGTAATCCATATTACTCTGATAGATTTGAGTGTTCTGGCACTCCTTCCAACCTACTTTTCCCTCCAAAATTGTTTTCCAGATCAATATAACATCTAATAATATTACACTTTTTCCAAAACCCCCCACAAAAACAGCAAATGTAATTGAAATTGTTAAACAAAAAAACAAAGTGTAAAAAGAAAGGCATTGTATTAACTAAATGTTTTGATATTTGAAGAAAGCTAAAAATTCACATAACAAACAATTTCTAATTTCTCTAGAGGGGTTTTTGTCTTTGATATAATTATTTTCCCTTTTTTCTCTCTTAGAATTCATCATATGGTATAAAAGTACTAATGTCATTGACCTACAAAACAATCTATTTGCTCTGGAACAAATTTTCTTCATGCAGTATTATGCAAGAACACAACAGCTGCCCAAACCTGTCAAACCATGACAATTAGGAAAACCTGTCAATATTGTGGTACAAATTTACATATTTGTAAGTAGAGTGCACTAATTAATTGCTATTATATGTTTGATTTATATTAAGCAACTTTTTCATAAAAAAAAACAGAAACAACAACAAAACACACCAATTGTATGTCAATCAGAATTGATATCAACAATAAAGACAGTCAATACTTTAACCTTTAGCCTGCTGGCGGCAAGTTATTCTGCCTTTGCGACCAGTGCAGACCAAGATCAGCCTGCACATCCGTGCAGGCTGATCATGGTCTGCACTGTTCGCTATTCAGTCAGTAAGTTTTCAGTGAACACCCCTTTGAATAATAAATGGTACTGCCCATATTGAATTATGGACAAGTCCATTTAAGAAACATAGCAGGCTAAGGGTTAAGAGAGATCAATAAAGATCATTCACATAACCACTGAAAATCTAAGTGATAAACAACAGCTGTTCGTTCTCAAGTTACTGGGGGGGGGGGGGGGAACCATTTCCAAGATTCAGGCTTTTGTGACCTTGACCTTTGAACCACTGATCCAAAGTGCATAAGGAGTCATCTACTTCATAAGCCCAATCATGCTACCTGGTGCTTGAAGGTTCTGTGTCAAGTGATTCTCAAGTTATTTAGTGAAAATAATTTTCAAGGTTCAGGTCCCTGTGACCTACTGACTTCAAAAACTGTAAGGGACAACTACTTCATAAGCCTAATCATGCTACCAATTATTGGGTGGAAACCGTTCTCAAGATTCAGGCCCCTGTTACCTTGACTTTTAACCTATTGACACCAAAAACTATAGGGGTTATTTACTTCAAAAGCAAAATCATGCTACTAAATTTGAAAGTTCTGCGTGAAGTGTTTCTTAAGTTATTTGGCGGAAACCGTTGGCTCTACAGACAGATGGATGGACCAACTGACCAACATGACCCGACAGGTGCAGAGCAATATACCTCCCATTTCTTTGAAGGTGGCATAATTACATTTATTGTACTACAATTAAGTTAAGTAAGATTTTTAAATATTAAGCCTAAAAGGTATACCAAGTACCCTCAATAAAATACCCCTTGGGTAAATATTGCAGGGTATGTTGGCCAAATTTCAATTCCCTCCCTACCCACCCCTGAACACCTTGTTCAATTTTGTAAGTAAATACATTTTTAAATCAAACATTTATGAATGCTACAATTCATTTCTGACATAGCATTTACAGATAACTTGTCTGCATGTAGATGTTAATCGACCATTGTTCTTGTCAACAGTTTACTGATGATAACTTGAGAATGCTTAGGCCTAGGATCACGAAACTTGATAGGGAGATTGATCCTGACCAGCAGATGACCCTTACTGATTTTGAAGTCAGTAGGTCAAAGGTCATAGTCACAGTTACCCAGAACAGTTAAATAGTTTCCGGATGATAACTCGAGAACACTTGGGCCTAGGATCATGAAACTTGATAGGGAGGATGATCATGACCAGCAGATGACCCCTATTGATTATGAGGTCAGTAGATCAAAGATCAAGGTCACAGTGACCTAGAACAGTTAAACAATTTCCAGACGATAACTTGAGAATGCTTGGGCTTAGGATCACGAAACTTAATAGGGAGGCTGATCATGACCAGCAGATGACCCCTATTGATTTTGAGGTCAGTAGGTCAAAGGTCAAGGTCACATTGACCCAGAACAGTTGAACACTTTTTTGCCAAATAACTAGAGAATGCTTTGGTCTAAGATCCTTCTTCAATTTGTAAGTAAATACATTTTTAAATCAAACATTTATGAATGCTACAATTTCATTTCTGACATAGCATTTACAGACAACTTGTCTGCATGTAGATGTTAATCGACCATTGTTCTTGTCAATGTTATTTCAAACTTAATTAATTTTTACTCAATAAAATCATTAAAAATATAAGCTTACCTGATTTACATCACTAATAAACTATAATTTCAGAAAAACAATAAATTGCTCTGAAAACTTGTAAAACTATTTGTAACAGTTGACAAAAAACAATTTCAATTTGATGATAAACATCACTCAATTAACAAGTCATTTTAAACACAAGAAGGCCATGAAGGCCCTGTATTGTTCACCTGACTTACTGACCTAAAGTTCATCAAGATTAACATTCTGACCAAGTTTTATAAAGATAATGTCATAAATGTGATCTCTAAAGTGTTAACTAGCTTTTCCTTTGATTTGACCCGGTGCCCTAGTTTTTGACCCCACATGACCCAGATTCGAACTTGACCTAAAGATCATCAAGAGTAACATTCTGACTAAGTTTCATGAAGAAACAGTCATAAATGTGGCCTCTAGAGCGTAAACAAGCTTTTCCTTTGATTTGACCTAGTGACCTAGTTTTTGTCCCCATCTGACCTAGATCCAAACTGGACCTTGAGACCATCAAGATTAACATTCTGACCAAGGTTCATGAAGATACAGTCGTAAATGTGGCCTCTACAGTGTAAACAAGCTTTTCTTTTGATTTGACCTGGTGACCTAGTTTTTGATGCCAGATGACCCAATATCGAACTTGTCCCAAGATTTTATTGAGGATAACATACTGACCAAGTTTCATTAAGATTGGGCCAAAATTGTGACCTTTAGAGTGTTAACAAGCTTTGACCTGGTGACCTAGTTTTTGACACCAGATGACCCAATATCAAACTCGTCCAAGATTTTATTGAGGGTATCATTCTGAGCAAGTTTCATTAAGATTGGGCCAAAATTGTAACCTCTAGAGTGTTAACAAGCCTTTCCTTTGATTTGACCTGGTGACCTAGTTTTTGACCCCAGATGACCCGATAGCAAATTCGTCCAAGATTTTATTTAGAGTAACATTCTAACCAAGTTTCATTAAGACTGGGCCAAAATTGTGACCACTAGAGTGTTAACATGCTTTTCCTTTGATTTGACCTGGTGACCTAGTTTTTGACCCCAGATGACCCAATATCAAACTCGTCCAAAATTTTATTGAGGGTAACATTCTGACCAAGTTTCATTAAGATTGGGCCAAAACTGTGACCTCTAGAGTGTTAACAAGCTTTTCCTTTGATCTGACCTGGTGACCTAGTTTTTGACCTCAGATGACCCAATATCAAAATCGTCCAAGATTTTATTGAGGGTATCATTCTGAGCAAGTTTCATCAAGATTGGGCCAAAATTGTGACCTCTAGAGTGTTAACAGTCAAATTGTTGACGACGGACGACCGACAGACGGCGACAGACAATGGACACAGGGCGATCACAAAAGCTCACCTTTGAGCACTTTGTGCTCAGGTGAGCTAAAAACTTAGAAGTCAATATCTATATTTATAATTTCCTAAGGAAGGTCATGTCATGGATGACAATCACCTAGGCTCTATAACAATATCCAGTTCATAATCAATATGCCAATAATGCTAATTCTGCAAATCGCTAGACATCGACTATAGAACTGGCTTTCAGAATTACTATACAAAGAAATTAAAGGATGTCAGTCCATACGCAGAAAGTTAGTATTTCTTAATGAGCTATGGAACTGACATGCTTTTTTTTTCTCTTTGAATTTTCTACTATGAAATCAATAACATCTATTAAAATACAAGATTTTACAAACTTATCTGAAAAACACTAGAGAACATGCCAATCATTTTTCAGCATCAGAAAATTTAATACCTTGTACAACTTTAAACAAACTGCAGACATCTTTGCCATCCTTTTGAGTTTACATTCAATGTAGTCTTTGTCATCCTTTGAAAGTAACAGATAGTGCAAGTCTCTGTCATCCCGAAGTATCAGATATTGCAAGTATTTGTCATCCATTGAAAGTAACAGACAGTGCAAGTCTTTGTCATACTTTGAAAGTAACAGATATTGCAAGTCTTTGTCATCCTTTGAAAGTAATTGATATTGCAAATATGTCGTTCTTTTGAAGTAACATATATTGCAAATCTTTGTCATCCTTTGAAAGTAACAGACAGTGCAAGTCTTTGTCATCCTTTGAAAGTAACAGATATTGCAAGTCCTTGTCATCCTTTGAAAGTAATTGATATTGCAAGTATGTCGTTCTTTTGAAGTAATATATATTGCAAATCTTTGTCATCCTTTGAAAGTAACAGACAGTGCAAATCTTTGTCATCCTTTGAAAGTAACAGATAGTGCAAGTCTTTGTCATCCTTTGAAAGTAACAGAGAGTGCAAGTCTTTGTCATCCTTTGATAGTAACAGATAGTGCAAGTCTTTGTCATCCTTTGAAAGTAACAGATATTGCAAGTCTTTGTCATCCTTCAGAGGTATCAGATATTGCAAGTCTAATTCGTCATCCTTTGAAAGTAACAGATAGTGCAAGTCTTTGTCATCCTTTGAAAATAACAGACAGTGCAAGTCTTTGTCATCCTTTGAAAATAATAGATAGTGCAAGTCTTTGTCATCCTTTGAAAGTAACAGATAGTGCAAGTCTTTGTCATCCACTGAAAGTAACAGATAGTGCAAGTCTCTGTCATTCATTAAAAGTAACAGATAGTGCAAGTCTTTGTCATCCTTTGAAAGCAGGTAGTGCAAGTCTTTGTCATCCTTTGAAAGTAACAGATAGTGCAAGTCTTTGTCATCCTTTAACAGTAACAGATATTGCAAGACTTTGTCATCCTTCAGAAGTATCAGATAGTGCAAGTCTTATTTGTCATCCTTTGGAAGTAACAGATATTGCAAGTCTTTGTCATCCTTTGAAAGTAACAGATATTGCAAGTCTTTGTCATCCTTTGAAAGTAACAGATATTGCAGAAAGTCAGAGCCATCCTTTAAAGCTTACAGTCATTGCAGTCCTTTCCATCCTTTGAAAGTAACAGACAGTGCAAGTCTTTGTCATCCTTTGAAAGTAACAGATAGTGCAAGTCTTTGTCATCCTTTAGAAGTAACAGATATTGCAAGTCTCTGTCATCTTTTGAAAGTAACAGATAGTGCAAGTCTCTGTCATCCCTTGGAAGAAAAAGATATTGCAGAAGTCACAGCCATCCTTTAAAGTTTACAGTCATTGCAGTCTTTGTCATCCTTTGAAAGTAACAGATATTGCAAGTCTTTCTCATCTTTTGAAAGTAACAGATAGTGCAAGTCTTTGTCATCCCTTGGAAGTAACAGATAGTGCAAGTCTTTGTCATCCAAGTCTTTGTCATCCCTTGGAAGTAACAGATAGTGCAAGTCTTTGTCATCCTTTAAAAGGAACAGATATTGCAAGTCTTTGTCATCCTTTAGAAGAAACAGACATTGCAAGTCTTTGTCATCCATTGAAAATAACAAATATTGCAAGTCTATTTCGTCATCCTTCGGAAGTAACAGATATTGCAAGTCTTTGTCATCCTTCGGAAGAAACAGATATTGCAAGTCTTTGTCATCTTTTAAAAGTCACAGATATAGCAGAAATCACAGCAATCCTTAAAAGTTTACAGTCATTGCAGTCTTTATCATCCTTTGAAAGTAACAGATATTGCAAGTCTTTGTCATCCTTGGGAAGTAAAATATCTTGCAAGTCTTTGTCATCCTTTAGAAGTAACAGATATTGCAAGTCTTTGTCATCCTTTTGAGATAACAGATATTGCAAGTCTGCCATTCTTTGGAAGTATCATATATTGCAAATCTTTGTCATCTTTTGAAAGTTACAGATATAGCAGAAATCACAGCCATCCTTAAAAGTTTACAGTCATTGCAATCTTTGTCATCCTTTGGAATTAACAGGTATTGCAAGTATTTGTCATCCTTTGAAAGAAACAGATGTTGCAAGTCTTTGTCATCCTTTAGAAGTAACAGATATTGCAAGTCTTTTCAACTTTTGAAAGTTACAGATATTGCAAGTCTTTGTCATCCTTTGAAAGTAATTGATATTGCAAGTATGTTGTTCTTTTGAAGTAACATATATTGCAAATCTTTGTCATCCTTTGGAAGAAACAGATATTGCAAGTATTTGTCATCCATTGAAAGAAACAGACATTGCAAGTCTTTGTCATCCTTTGGAAGTAAATCATATTGCAAGTCTTTGTCATCCATTGGATGTGACAAATATTGTAAGTCTCTGTCATCCTTTAAAAGTAACAGATATTGCAAGTCTTTGTCATCCTTTGGAAGTAACACATATTGCAAGTCTTTGTTATCCTTTGAAAGTAGCAGATAGTGCAAGTCTTTGTCATCCGTCTAATTCGTCATCCTTTGGAAGTAACAGATATTGCAAGTCTTTGTCATCCTTTGGAAGAAGCAGATATTGCAAGACTTTGTCATAAATGTTTCAAGTCTTTGTCATCCTTTGGAATAAACAAATGTTGCAAGTCTTTGTCATAGATATTGCAAGTCTTTGCCATCCTTTGAAAGAAACAGATGTTGCAAGTCTTTGTCATCCTTTGGAAGTATCTCATATTGCAAGTCTTTGTCATCCTTTGGAAGTAACAGAATGATATTGCAAGTCTGTCATACTTTGGAATAACAGATATTGCAAGTCTGTCATACTTCGGATTAGTATCAGATATTGCAAGTCTGTCATACTTTGGAAGTATCAGATATTGCAGAAGTCACCGCCATCACTGCTATTCTTAAATACAGCATTTTATCAGTATTATGCAAAGACTTTAATAAATTCAATGTGGAAAGTCACAAACGTAATTTTCTTTTTATCATATGTTAGCTTTTCCTGCCAAAACTTTCTTTAACTATTATAAACCCGTCAATTTGACCAACGTCTCCTATACTTTAAACTACGTTGACGTCAAAGCTTTATTACACTAGCGTATTATCAATTTTATGTAATGGCTTTACGTCAAACATGACAAATACAAGTTACTGCAGTCTTTGAAAATTTGTCATCTCCTAGTATGACCTTGAACTATGACCTAATGATATGGGCTGTGCACTCTCCACATCATGATGAGATAAACAACTGATACTCCTTCAAGCAGTTTACAAGATACATGGAGTGGATCCATAGTTAAGCCATTAAGTGGCCTCCAATTGTGACCATGACCTTTAACCTATTAATTTGGATCATAAATATTTTTCATCTTATGATGGTAAAAATTCCAACATAATTATCTGAAAGTCCATCAAACAGTTTCAAAGACATGCCTCAAGAAAAGAAAAGCTGATGAATGAAAAGACCAATGGATTTGCCTGCACCCCCCCCCCCCCCCCCCCAAAAAAAAAAAGTGTAATTAACCCTTAGCCTGCTAAATTTCTTAAATGGACTGGTCCATCATTCGTTCTGGGCAATACCATTTATTATTCAAAAGGGTGTTCATTGAAAATTTACTGACTGAATAGCGAACAGTGCAGACCATGATCAGACTGCACGGATGTGCAGGCTGATCTTGGTCTGCACTGGTCGCAAAGGCAGATACAATTGCCGCCAGCAGGCTAAAGGTTAATTCACTTAGTCATTGTATTTGCAGCATTACATTGACCTTTACACTTTACAGTATGTAACAATTAATCTAAGTATTGTCAAAAGCTATGGTTTATTTTGTATAAATTACCATAAATAATCTTCATTTGTTCTTGAACCTGTCATATATTAAGATCAGGTTTATATTTGTAACTGTCACAACAGCCTAGCTACTATGAAATAAGTATGATTTATAGGGGACTTGTTTTCAAAGGTTCCATTGTTGTGTCAATCCACACAAATTAAATCCACACAATTAAATAAAATTCCTCGTTCATTTATAAAATCTGAAAATTTAAAATCAACAAATTAACAAATTCACAGTTCATGTCTAAATAAAAAAGCCAAAAGCATAAAAACTTACGGAAAATCTTAAAATTTAAAATTCACAACTGAATTAAGTCTCAATGAAATGCCATTTTGGCCAAAAACACGAAAACTTCATGGTCATGAAATTCACCGGTTTTACGGTAATATTTAGCAGATAATTCTACTTCTTTTACTTTATCTATTGAATGATTTTCTAACAATCATCTTGTAATGTTATTGTCTGTTATATAAGTGATTATGATTTATTAGATGTATAGGATAGACAACGAGTGCCGTTGTCTACGGGATATATACAACGAGCAAAGCGAGTTGTATATATCCCGTAGACAACGGCACGAGTTGTCTATCCGACTTAGACCACGTGACATAAAAACTGCAATTATTGAAAACTCTCCCACGCTTTCTATAGAAATTAGGATGAACGTGTTTTTATAAGAGTAATATCATCTTTGTACCGTTAGCGCTTAATTGTCAGTAGGGCATATGAAATAATGCAGGTTAATTGTATAAATTCAGTTTTACTCAAATACCGGATTTACTAAGATTTAACGTTCATTAACACTTTGAGTCATTTGCAATCACAAAATTAATGCTAAACAGTTAAATATAGATTTCTCAAAAATACTCAAAACTGGACTGCATGCTGAACAATTAGTTTTTGTGAGAAGTTTGCATGTTGGCGAAACACGATGACAGATACTTTGATTCGTTGATTCAAGAAGATAGCCAGGTTATTTATTTATTTATTTAGTTAGTTAGTTAGTTAGTTATTGTTTTTATTTGTTTACTTTGTCTATCAGGATATAGTTAGAGCGTAGATGCTCGTAGGACTACGAATACCTTTTACTACATCGTGCCCTTCTTGTAAGAATGATGTAGTTGTTTTACTATGAAAACTAGTACTGGGGTTATATGAGAAGTCATGGTCGTGTCCCCAATGATGCTCGAACCCACGACTACTGCATTAAGCTGATAAACTAACCGCCTGTTAAATTTCTATTCAAGATACTAGTCTTGGTGGGTGGGAAATACTAGTATGATGTTTTAAGTTTACTGTAAAGATGATTTAGTGTTTAAAATCCTTAACAAGTACATTTGATTTTCTAAGTTTTCTAAACTGTCGAAATCTACTGATAAAGTTAATCGACCGTTAACTCAATCGCCTGTTAAAGTTTCGAACAACTGGATCCAGTTGTTTGCAAATGTAAGGATCGTGCTGACATGTCTTTTTTTTATAAAAAGTGAACATAAAAAGTTACAACTGTTGGAAATGTTTCAGTGAATGTATAAATTACATTTTTACCCAGTTGGTTCTACACTACAAATATGTAGTTTATTGTAATTCAATTTTATTGATATCTAATAAGATGGGGTCATTTTTACGATATTAAAATTTAGACGTTGTCAACTGAATTTACCTCAAAGTCATTCTTATTTTTTATCCCAGTGATAACTGGTGAGAATATTGCAAGGTCATTTAACTCCGGAGTTAGCCTGTATTGTTAGATGGTAAACTGACATGAAATTCACGCGTTTTTTTGCCCAAGTTTCCCCCGATATATATATACAACGCTACTGTTGTATATAAAATATAGACGGGTACAAGTCTGCTTTGCGATTGGCTATTTACGGATTATCGTGGTCTAAAACTGGGTTACAACTTCAGAAAACGTGGCTGTTCAGTAGACAGAGATAAATATGTTTAATATTTATAACTGATACGAATATGGATCAAAAATGTTTATCATGTCACTAAATAAAATGTAAATATTTCATTTATAAGTAATTGGTTCTATCATATTAAGGCGTAAAAAAAAAAATTGTTTGTTTCTGGTATCCCGACCTACCCTAAATTTTTGGCCCGACCCTAAATGTTTTTATGGCCTTGGAGAATATTTTTTTCAACTTTTTAACAAAAAGATGCAAAACTGCACTTTTTATGCTTTAAACATGGTCAGTGATGTTAGAAATCAACCTACTGATGCTCTAAAGGCATAACCCCCTTATTTGTAATCATTTTTTGACAAAAAAATAATTTCCGAAAAGTCTCCCTTAATAAAAAAAATTTCCAAAAAAAAAAAATTTCTGACCTACCTACCCTAATTTTTTTCAGCATGTTACCGGAAACAAAGAATTTTTTTTTTTTAGGCCTAAACAATAAACAAATTTATGAAGAACTTCTCAACTGCCGCGTTTTCTTAAAGGCTCATAATGCCTTTTGTTTAAAGTGTGGCTGCCAAAATTTTCGTGATAAGCATAAAATAAGTCTGTTTGTTGTAAAATCCTATTTTCGATAATTGTGTTCTCATGTATATGTCAAAGGTTTGAATATTAACCTTTACCCTTCTAAATTTCTAAAATGGACTAGTCCATCAATTTTGGCAGTACCACTTACCGTATTTTCCCGAATTAAGGCCCCCCCTCTAATTAACGCCCCCCACCCGTTTTGGAGGGAAGAAAAATCAACAAGAACAAAAAAAAAAATCACCTACCTCATTTTTATAAGTCCACATAATAAGTAATTTACAGTAAGTATCCAATGTATTAAGAATTAAACACACTTTTAAACAGTCCATGGACCGTAAATCCAAAACGTTTATACTAAGTACGGTACGTATCCAATCATCAAATAGAAAATTAAACGGTAAATCTATTTTTGATTTGTTTTTGCACCACCCGCGCACAAGCTTCCTGCCGACTTTAAACAAATTTGCGGCAAAGTGTTAACCTTTTCTTCGGCAGTTTTAATAACTTTTAATTTAAAAGCCGACACATAAGCAGCGTGTCAAGCCACTGACATTGTGTATTGCTACCCGCATGTACTAAGGAAAATATTATCGGAGTACACAGCTGTTTGGGTATGATGACGTAATGTGTAATGTCGCGAGCGTGTCACGGAATACATGAGGTACCGTATTTAAATGCATAATTTTAAGACACACTGCATTAAATTGGATGCCAAATAATTACGTTTTGGGGGAATTAAACAACACAGAAACACTTTACAGTTGGTTTGAACGATGTTTTTAAGTTTTGTAAAATTTTCATTTTTTATTTTTTTTACCTCAAATGAACGCCCCCTCTTTGGAAAATGTAACGCCCCGGGGGCGTTTATTCGGGAAAATACGGTATTTGCTCAGGTGAGTTAAAAACAAACCTGCCATGATGTTATACCACTCTGACATGAAACTTACCAATAATTAAAAATTAATACCAATAATTAAAAATTATTGTTCTTAAAAACAATTTTCATTTCAGGTGTCTGTGATTTAATGGCTGCAAATGACTTGCAATGTAAGGTAAATAATTGATTTCAGTTTCTTCTTTCAATAGATTTTAATTGTAAGCTATTTTATGCCGGTCCTGGAACAAGTACCAATCCATACATCACATACATCATTGCCTAAGGTTACCTATCATCTTACAGCAATTGTAAAAAAAAAAAAAAAAGAAACAAAGAAGAAAATTAAAATCCCATAAAACACATGTTTTTAATCAATCTATCTTCATCTGACATTTTATTTCCAATTTATAACAGTATCTTCCATCCTTGACCTCCGTATGTTCGTGGTAATAGTTTGTTTACATCATGAACGAGGAACCAGCTAATGTAAAACACTAATCATGGTCTAATTAAAGAGATATATAAAGGAAAGCTGCCTCTACAAAAAAGAAAACAGGTCATGGCAATGAAACATTCACTAATTTGTTTTTTAGGGTTATAATAGTACAATATCCTGCAAAATCAATTTGAGTTTTTGTCTCTTAGAGCTGCCAGATAGTTTGAATTTTAACATGAAATTCAATCCTTGCATGTGACTAGGCCATCTTATTGGAAACTAGAGCTATCACAAGAGTGACGAATTATACACCCACAATACGTCCTTGTCACAGAAGTAAGCCAATGTCAAAGTCGAAACTCAAAATCAATAGAGGTCATCTGCTGATCATGATCAACCTCCCTATTAAGTTTCATGACCCTAGGCCCAAGCATTCTAAGTTATCATCTGGAAACGATTTAACTGTTTTGGGTCACTGTGACCTTGACCTTTGACCTTCTGACTCAAAATCAATAGGTGTCATCTGCTGGTCATGATCAACCACCCTGTCAACTTTCATGATCCTAGGCCCAAGCGTTCTCAAGTTATGTAACAAAATTTATGATCCTAGGCCCACGCATTCTCAAGCTATCATCCGGAAACTGTTCCGGGTCATTGTGACCTTGACCTCTGTATTTTCTGTCACTTGTTGCCATAGCAACCACATTATGGCAACCACAATTTCTGAGGTGGAAACAACATAAAAGGACATGCGTAACATCCATTCATGCAGAACTACTTTAATACATTTTTGTTTCTTGTGCATACTTTTATTTGGAAATTTTCAAACACTAAATAGATCATAATTATTACCATAGACTTACAATGAAGTAAGTCTTTTACAGAAAAATATAAAACAGAAGAACACAAGAAAACTGTTGAATAACTTGTGGCTTATCATGATATGGAAAAAGGCATAAATATGCCAATACCAATCATAATAAAGCCCGCAGTACTGTTGCATTGCTCTCTCTTTACGACATTTTTTCCTCCAAAAATGAACTCGTTTGCCCAATTAGAAGGTTCCAAACATATTGAACATGACAAAGAAATCTACTTTGTAAAAATAGGATTAGAGAGCTAAGCTAGCATAAGAACAATGGAGTTCTCTTGAGAAAACATTAGACAAGATGGATGGCAGTAAAATGTAAGTGACCAATATTCATTGTCAATTATTTCAGTCTCTGTCTACTTAAACAGTGGAAATAAAATACAACTGCATGAAAAAGCAGGCAGCACTGTCTGTAAATATTTAACTGACATTCATTCGTCTTTGCCAATAATTAGAGCATTTTTGGTATTTTACGCAATAACTATATCCTGAAATTATTAATACTAAAATAAGCTACAAATTATAGTCAACCAATGAATTAATGGTAAGATCTCTGATTTATATGTAAGTTAATGTAAGTTTGTTTGTTTTGGGTTTAATGCCGTTTTGAATAGTATTTCAGTTATGTAACGGCAGGCACTTAACCTATCCAGTGTTCTTGGATTCTGTACCAGTTCAAACCTGCTCTCCACAAGTAGCTGCCAACTTCCCTAGAAAAATCAGAGGTGGAGGACAAATGATTTCAGACACAATGTCTTTTATTTAATCATCATTGAGAATATACGCCTTGCCTTTGGGATCGAACTCATGACCCCGCAACCATATATCTGCACTCTCCCTATTGAGCTAAGCGGGCAGGCTGCAAGTTACTGTAAGTTTGAATACAATTACTATAGAGAAGTAGCACAGACATCATTGAACTTGACAGATCAAGGTTCATATCTCTGCTGATGATATGCGCAGTTACACTTCACACTGACCACTCATAAGGTTTCGTGATATTCAGCCCAATGGTATAGGGCAACCATTGGCAAGTAGAATAAACCCTGTAAAAATTATGACAAATTAAGGACATTGACTCTGCTGTAAATCACTGAACTGGAACATGCTGATGACATACATAACTGGGCTTGGCACTGATATTTTCTATAATGTTTGGTGGAAATTTGCCCAAATATACTGTACGAGGAGAAGCCAAAACATTGTAAAAACTTTGACAAATAAAGGGCCACAACTCCTCTGAAAAGCACTAAACCAGAATATGCCCAAGAAATGCAAAACTAAGCTTTGCAATTATCAATTTTATGAAGTTTGGTGTAACTCCTCCTGTTGGCATTTGAACAGTTGCGTGGAAGAGGTAAACTATTATAAATAAAAGGCCATTACCCCGCTGAAAATCAATGTACTGGAACATGCCTAAAATATGCATAATAAGGTTATGCACTGATCATTCCTGTAAGTTTAAATGGTGGAAATCTACCCAATAATATAACAGAAGTGGCCAAAACATAAAACTTGCTGAACCAAAAGGCTGTAACTCCATTAAAAGTCAACGATCGGAACATGCGGACAACATGCACAACTAGGCTCGGCAATGATCACAATGAAGTTGGTTGTAAATCCGCCTGGTGGTGTCGGTGGAGTTGCATGGACAAACTTGTGACATACATTGCACACAGACTGAAAGACAGATGGACAACACTAAATCAATACGTCTCCCCAACAACATATGGGAGACATGATTATGTTAGTAGTATTATATCATTACACTATGGGAGACATGATTTTGTTAGTACTATTATATCATTACACTAAATTTACCTTCTACTGCCAGACAAGCAAAGGTTGCTCTTCTGTCTAAAAACAGTCCCAAGTGAGTAACATCCTGTCCTGATTCCAAGAAATCTTTGTCTCCTGCAAAAGATCATATATTGTGCTTTAACGTTTAGCCTGCTGATGGCAAGTGATTTTGCCTTTGCTAACAGTGTTGAAGACCAAGTTCAACCTGCATGTTAATGCAGGCTGATCTTGGTCTGTACAGTTCGCTATTCAGTCAGTAAATTTTCAGTGAAAATTCCTTTTAATATTAAGTGGTACTGCCCAAAATGAATGATCGACCAGTTCATTTTAGAAATTTAGCAACATGACAACATTTTAAGGTCAACAGTAATGTAGAAAGCAACTGCAACATGGCAACATACTGAGGTCAACAGAAATGACGAATGCAAATGCAACATGCCAATATTCTGAGGTCAACAGCAATGTAGAAAGCAACTACAACATGGCAACATTCTGAGATCAACAGAAATGTTGAATGCAAATGCAACATGCCAATATTCTGAGGTCAACAGCAAGGTAGAAAGCAACTACAACATGGCAACATTCTGAGGTCAACAGCAATGTTGAAAGCAACTACAACATGGCAACATTCTGAGGTCAACAGCAATGTAGAAAGCAACTGCAACATGAAAACATTCTAAGGTCAACAGTAATATAGAAAGCAACTGCAACATGACAACATTCTGAATTTAACAGCAATGTAGAAAGCAACTGCAACATGGAAAAATTCTTAAGTTAACAGCAATATAGAAACCAACTGCAACATGAAAACATTCCAAGGTCAACAGCAATATAGAAAGCAACTAAAACATGACAACAATTTGCAGTCAAAAGCAATATAGAAAGCAACTGCAACATGACAACATTCTATATTCTAAGATTAAAAGCAATACAGAAAGAAAAAGCAACATGAAAATATTCTGAGGTCATCAGCAATGCTGAAAGCAACTGCAATATGACAATATTCTGAGGTCAACAGCAATATAGAAAGCAACTGCAACATGACAATGTTCTGCGGTCGACAGCAATACAGAAAGCAACTGCAACATGACAATGTTTTGTGGTCGACAGCAATACAGAAAGCAACTGCAACATGACAATGCTCTGTGGTCGACAGCAATACAGAAAGCAACTGCAACATGACAATGTTCTGTGGTCGACAGCAATACAGAAAGCAACTGCAACAGGTCAAAAGCAATATAAAAAGAAACAACAACATGAAAATGTAGTATCTTCATTGGTTTCAAAGATGTTAAAAAAAACCCCATCAATTTTAATACTACTTTCTGAGTAAAGATTGGGAATATTTTGTTTGTTTTGGGTTTAACGCCGTTTTTCAACTGTATTTCAGTCATGTAACGGCGGGCAGTTAACCTAACCAGTATTCCTGGATTCTGAACCAGTACAAACCTGTTCTCCGCAAGTAACTGCCAACTTCCCCACATGATTAATCAGAGGTGGAGGACTAATGATTTCAGACACAATGTCTTTTATCAAATAGTCACGGAGAACATACGCCCTGCCCGAGGATCGAACCCGCGACCCCGCAATCCATAGACCAACGCTCTTACCTACTGAGCTAAGCGGGCGGGCTTAAGATTGGGAATAACTTTGACCAAATAAAAGTTAGAATAATGGAATGCAATATTATAAATTTGTATTATGAACTCAAAATGTGTATGTAAAAATTCAATCAAATGTATGAATAGGTTCCAGAGATATAGAAGGAAATGTCAATTTTTCTGGAAATTTTTCCAAGTAAAAAGGAGAGAAAAAATTGTCAAAACAAAAGTCAATAGTTATGGAACCTGGTATACGAACATGTCTTATGATCCTACAGACATACTACAAGTTTCAGAATGATTTTCTGTATCAGTTCCACAGGTGGAATGGACAGAACAGTGACAGACGTGACAGGCTGGGATCCTAGTGATTCCTGTTCTGCCCCCACCCCCGCAACAAAGTTTGGTGCGGGTATAAAAACTGATTCCTACACTGTCCCCACTAGGGTATAAATATGTACCATTACCTGTTTTTCTATCAGCCAGATTGATATAAGTAAAAGCTAATCCTGTGTATTTTTTTTATTTGACAGATGGCTATTAATACAAGAGGTCCCACATGGCCTAAGTCACTCACCTGAGGAGGACATTTTTTACCTTTTGACATTGCTTCTGACCAAGTTTGGTGAACACCTATAAGGCTGTTTAATAAAAGTAATATAAAGCTTTTTCTATTTTTTATTTTTTTGGCAGGACAAAAGACAACAACCATCTATTTATACCAATAGCTCACCACGAAAAGTTCAGGTGAGCTTAAAAGATAGCAATCCAACAAGTTACCATACCTAAATTGTAATCTCTCCTACCCAGAAATTCTTGATTTAGATGCCTAATTACAGTTTTTGCCTTCCAAATAACCTTTCTTGTTTTCTCATCAAAAGATCATCCAAATATAATAAAAAGCTTCTAGAATATCAGTTATAATTGGCAAAAAACTGCAATACAATAGCAAATAACTTCTGAATGGCTTTATGTGTCAACTAATTCAATTTAGCCTCGACTGTTATGAAAGGTTGAAATTTGAAGCTTATTTGAATCACACTGGAGTCTGTTTCCTGTAAGAAGCAGCACTGGTGTCATATGGGAAGGTGTAGTCATGACCCCAGTTGGGCTCAAACCCAGGACATCATCAGGAGCAACTAACACCCTTAGAATCAACCCTGAAACCACAGCTCCCCTTATAAATGAATAGTTTTTATTTCTTTCTCAGAAATAACAACTTTCTTCCTCAGAAATAACAACATTGCCAAACTGTCTCAATATAAGCCAGTCAAAATAAATTACTTTCGGCTTTTAAACTACTTAGTTATTTAGCAGACATGTTGTCATTTTCTTCAACTCAAAGGCCATTCCTTCAGAGATACTTATCTCAACTGACTGGTAATCATAGCAAACTTGACCTAGGTTTTATAAAGATAAACATTCTAAGCAAACATGGTTCAAAGATGTCAATTTTTGTACTTTTGTTGAATTCAAAGGCCATTACCCTACTAGCTGGTTATCGAATTTGGCCTTGGTTTTATACAGAGATACAAATTCTGTATAAATCTGGACCAGTTTCAAGAATACTCCTGTTACTAAGTTGACATTGCTAATGTTCACAATTTTGAGTAACTCAAGGGCCACAACTCCATAGCAAGTAAGATTATCTGGCTTGTTATTAAAACTTGGTCGAGATATCATGCCCATAAATAGTCTAAATTTGTGTAAGATCTGCTTAAGTTATTTTATACTGCCAATTTTTCAGAATTTCAAATAATTCAAGGGCCATCACTCCGAAGTGACTAGGTATTTAATATCACAAAAGCATTATGCCCATAAGGATTCTGACCAAGTTTGGGAGACATTAGATTAGAGCTACTAAAGTCAGAGAGAGAGAAAACAGTATTTATTTTTTTTAAATTATTTTGAGTAACTCAAGCGCTATAACTCCAGCTAAATTAAGAGTGAACACTCAATTTTCACAGCTTTATACAATTATGGGTCTATCACTCAAGAGTGACTGGGTAACAAACTTGGCTGAAATATTATGTCCACTAACATTCTAAGTTTGGCATAAAATGGATAAGAACTTCTAAAGTCTGAGAGTGGACATTTTTAGTATTTCAAGGGCAATAACTCAAAAGCCACATGGATAATCCAGCTGGTTATCAATATTGGCTAAGATATTACTCCCATGAACATTCTGATCAAGTTTGGTGAACATTGGACAAGAACTGTTTTGTTTTTTTAGCAAAGGCAGAATCACTTGCCGCCAGCAAGCTAAAGGTTAAATTTATAAGCATACAATTAAATCAACATGTTATATACTTAGTAACATTAGAATTTCAAAAATATCAAATTATACAAAGGTATAATTATATTCATTTTGCTACCACATCACATTTTAAAGTCCTAAAATAACACATAAAAGTTGTATATACAAAACAAATGAATATCATTTACAAGAATAAGAACATGAAGATTTTTATTTTTTACTGAAAATGGCAAAATGTCACCAACATATTAATAAATGCTTTCTTTCCAAAAGGGCACAACAAAGAGGTTATTTTGCTTTTGTTGTCATGGTCTTCCCGCATAAAAATGGGTTGAGGTGGTAAAATGAGTAACTTTATATGACTAAACACTTTGATTAATTTTGAAATGTTATCAACAACATATTGTTCTGACAGAGTGAACACTAAATTTTAGATGTTTATGTTCAGGATATTTTTCAGTTTAAAGAGAAATAACTCTTGTATACGGATTGCTTTAAATATCTTTTTAAAAGACCAGAACTACTGAAGACAAAATTTTCATCTTTCATCTAAATAAAAGCACTGCAAGTTTTGTACAAAATGTCACATACTTGCATTTAATTCAACTTTCATAAAATTTAAAGAACCATTACCCTTGCCTCGGCTATTATCTAAAGAACCACTACTCTTGTCTAGGCTGTTATATAAAGAACTACTGTTCTTGCCTTGGCTGTCCATTTTCATTAAATCTTAAAAACAAGAGGGCCATGAAGGCCCTGTATCGCTCACCTGACCTATTGACCTAAAGATCATCAAGATTAACATTCTGACCAAGTTTCATTAAGATATGGTCATAAATGTGGCCTTAAAAGTGTTAACTAGCTATTCCTTTGATTTGACTCCGTGACCTAGTTTTTGCCCTGACATGACCAAGATTCTAACTTGACCTAAAGATCATCAAGTTTAACATTCTGACTAAGTCTCATGAAGATATACAGTAAACCTCACTTATAAGGAACTCGGATATAAGGAACACTCGGTTATAAGGAACAGTTCTCAATTCCCCAATCTAATTCCTTCTTTATTCTATGTAAAAATCCTCGGTTATAGGGAACTCGGTTATAAGGAACACTCGGTTATAAGGAACACTTTTTCCAGTCCCAAAGTACGAAATTCAGTGGAAAAAACCCTCGGTTATAGCGAACAGACATAAAGAATAACAAGAGCACCGCCTTGCGGGTGCTGACGCTCATCTGATTTTTTTTGTGTAATAGAAATATTGTCCTACCCACGATTTTCTAAGTCTAAAAAGGGCCATCATTCTTGCAAAAAGCAGGATAGAATTATGTTTCTTGATGTACAGTGTCCACTTATGATGGTGAAAAACTGTTGCAAGTTTTAAAGCAATAGCTTTGATAGTTTATGAGAAAAGTCGACTTAAACATAATACTCAACCAAGAAAATGATTTTCTAAGTCCAAAAGGGGCAATAATTATTGCAAAAAGCAGGATGGAGTTATGTTGCTTGCTATACAGGGTCAGCTTATGATGGTGAACAAGTGTTGCAAGTTTCAAAGCAATAGCTTTGATAGTTTAAGAGAAAAAGTTGACCTAAACATAAAACTTAACCAAGAAATCTAATATTTTCTAAGTCCAAAAGGGGCCATAAATCTTGCAAAAAGCAGGATGGAGTTATGTTTCTTGCTGTACAGGGTCAGCTTATGATGGTGAACAAGTGTTGCAAGTTTTAAAGCAACAGCTTTGATAGTTTAGGATAAAAGCTGACCTAAACATAAAACTTAACCAAGAAAACTGATTTTCTAAGTCCAAAAGGGGCAATAATTCTTGCAAAAAGCAAGATGGAGTTATGTTTCTTGATGTACAGGGTCTG
The DNA here is from genome assembly GCF_021730395.1 of Mercenaria mercenaria. Lineage (NCBI taxonomy): Eukaryota > Metazoa > Mollusca > Bivalvia > Venerida > Veneridae > Mercenaria > Mercenaria mercenaria. The sequence continues at coordinate 53,557,079 of NC_069365.1, forward strand.
CTTATGATGGTGAACAAGTATTCCAAGTTTCAAAGCAATAGCTTTGATAGTTTAGGAGAAAAGTTGACCTAAACATAAAACTTAACCAAGAAATCTGATATTTTCTAAGTACAAAAGGGGCCATAAATCTTGCAAAAAGCAAGATGGAGTTATGTTTCTTGCTATACAGGGTCAGCTTATGATGGTGAACAATTATTCCAAGTTTCAAAGCAATAGCTTTGATAGTTTAGGAGAAAAGCTGACCTAAACATAAAACTTAACCAGGCAACGCCGACGCCGACGCCGACGCCGACAACCGCTCAAGTGATGACAATAACTCATCATTTTTTTTCAAAAAATCAGATGAGCTAAAAATGATTGAAAACCGAAAATAAACATGAAAATCGCTGATGACGTCAGACTAACGTCGGCACTATCACGCGCTTTCATGCACCTGAATAAACACAAATTATATCATTTCTATGATCTTTAGTTTGTTAATTCACGGATACAATAAAACATATATATAATATCATCAAGTTACCAACGATAGTAGAGTAATATTTACTTAAGATTATGTTCGACAGCTACATGTATTGGGTATTTCATGTTAACAATGGTGACGGTCACGGTCATACTATCCTAAATAAATGTGCTAATTACACGTGATTAACAACAGCAAACAGTCTAATTTACCAAATCTCCAATTGTAAAAATTATAGCAGGTGCTAAAATGGACAATAGCAAAAGTATAGGTATAATTTACACTTTAATCCATATATATGGCGCCGTTGTCTAGTCGTAATTACACTGTATGTCATAACACCTTAAATGTTAATGGGTAGTCTAATTTAAGATTTTTGTAATAAAACAACAACATTTGTTTTATATTAGAATCGATGTCTATTCACGTAACATGCTGTCAAGCAAGGTTAGAGGAGTAACTGCAACATATCTTATAGTCATCATGTAGCTCTCTCCAAAAAGAAGATAGAAATAATCGACAAAAAATAAACATACATTACGGTCATTCTTACCGACGAACATTTTGGCTTGGTTTAGGCTTAACACTGCGTTTAAACGCTATTTCAGTCATATACATGCAGGCAATTTACCTTACCATCTCTCCAGAAAAGGACCGGTGTAACGGTCAGTTTTTTCCCCAGTCAGTTCTTTCCCCGGGGAAAAAAATGACTAGTTAGTTTCTTCCCCGGGGGAAAGAATTGACTAGTGAGTTTTTTCCCCGGGGAAGAAACTGACTGGTCAGTTCTTTCCCCCCCTAGTCAATTTTTTCCCCCCAATCGCAACTGGTTACTCTTGATCATTCTTATGGGGGGAAAAAACTAACTAGTCAATTCTCTCCCCCCTCATCAATTTTTCTGGCTAGTCAATTATTTCCCCAGTTAGTGAATTGGAACTGGTTATTCTTGGTTATTCTTAACTAGCCTGTTTTTCATTTCCGATAGTCAGTTTTCATTTAAATTTCATATAAGATAAGAAATATGTTTCATATTTTGTGTAAATTTAAAAAAATGTTTTTAAAAGAACTTATTTAATTTCTGTTGTATTTTTAGCTCATCTGATTTTTTGAAAAAAAATGATGAGTTATTGTCATCACTTGAGCGGTTGTCGGCGTCGGCGTCTGCGTCGGCGTTGCCTGGTTAAGTTTTATGTTTAGGTCAGCTTTTCTCCTAAACTATCAAAGCTATTGCTTTGAAACTTAGAATACTTGTTCACCATCATAAGTTGACCCTGTATAGCAAGAAACATAACTCCATCTTGCTTTTTGCAATATTTATGGCCCCTTTTGTACTTAGAAAATATCAGATTTCTTGGTTAAGTTTTATGTTTAGGTCAACTTTTCTCCTAAACTATCAAAGCTATTGCTTTGAAACTTGGAATACTTGTTCACCATCATAAGCAGACCCTATACATCAAGAAACATAACTCCATCTTGCTTTTTGCAAGATTTATTGCCCCTTTTGGACTTAGAAAATCAGTTTTCTTGGTTAAATTTTATGTTTAGGTCAACTTTTTCTCTTAAACTATCAAAGCTATTGCTTTGAAACTTGCAACACTTGTTCACCATCATAAGCTGACCCTGTACAGCAAGCAACATAACTCCATCCTGCTTTTTGCAATAATTATTGCCCCTTTTGGACTTAGAAAATCATTTTCTTGGTTGAGTATTATGTTTAAGTCAACTTTTCTCATAAACTATCAAAGCTATTGCTTTAAAACTTGCAACAGTTTTTCACCATCATATGTGGACACTGAACATCAAGAAACATAACTCTATCCTGCTTCTTGCAAGAATGATGTCCCTTTTTAGACTTAGAAAATCATGGGTAGGACAATATTTCTATTACACAAAAAAAATCAGATGAGCGTCAGCACCCGCAAGGCGGTGCTCTTGTTTTATTTGCCTTTTTCCTGTTTCAATTTCTTCTAAAGTAACTAACTAAGGAAATTACTGCTGGTCAGTTCTTTTCCCGCGTAGCCAGTACTTGACCAGTAAGGTGGGGGAGGTAAATTGACCAGTCAGTTCTTTTCCTCCTAGCCTGTACTTGCTCTGTTAGGTGGGGGAAGAAATTGACCGGTCAGTTCTTTCCCTCCTAGCCAGTACTTGACCTGTCAGGTGGGGAAATGAAATTGACCAGTCAGTTCTTTCCCCCTATCATATGCTTGACCTATCAGGTGGGGGAAGAAATTTACTGGTCAGTTCTTTCCCCTCTAGGCAGTACTTGCTAGAAAGAACTGACCGGTCAATTTCTTCCCCCTCCAGCCAGTACTTTTTCTGTTAGGTGGGCGAAGAAAATGTCTGGTCAGTTCTTTCCCCCCTAGCCAGTGCTTGATCTGTCAGGTGGGGAAAGAAATTTACTGGTCAGTTCTTTCCCCTCTAGGCAGTACTTGCTAGAAAGAACTGACCGGTCAATTTCTTCCCCCTCTAGCCAGTACTTGCTCTGTTAGGTGGGCAAGAAAATGTCTGGTCAGTTCTTTCCCCCCTAGCCAGTGCTTGATCTGTCAGGTGGGGGAAGAAATTGACTGGTCAGTTCTTTCCCCTCCAAAGCCAGTACCTGCTCTGTTAGGTGGGGGAAAGAACTGACTGGTCAATTTCTTCCCCCACCTGATAGGTCAAGTATATGCAAGGGGGGAAAGAACTGACTAGTCAATTTCTTCCCCCACCTGATAGGTGAAATATATGCTAGGGGGGAAAGAACTGACTGGTCAGTTTCTTCCCCACCTGACAGGTCAAATACTGGCTAGGGGGGAAAGAACTGACCGGTCAATTTCTTCCCACACCTGACAGGTCAAGTACTGGCTAGCAGGGAAAGAACTGACCAGTCAATTTCTTCCCCCACCTGATAGGTCAAGTACTGGCTAGGGGGGAAGGAACTGACTGGTCAATTTCTTCCCCCACCTGACAGGTCAAGTACTGGCTAGGGGGGAAAGAACTGACTGGTCAGTTTCTTCCCCCACCTGACAGGTCAAGTACAGGCTAGGGGGGAAAGAACTGACAGGATTTCTTCTCATACCTGAAGATAAAGTACAGGTTAGGGGGGAAAGAACTGACCGGTCAATTTCTTCCCCCACCTGACAGGTCAAGTACTGGCTAGGGGGGAAAGAACTGACCGGTCAATTTCTTCTCCCACCTGACAGGTCAAGTCCTGGCTAGGGGGGAAAGAACTGACTGGTCAATTTCTTCCCCCACCTGACAGGTCAAGTACTGACTAGGGGGGAAAGAACTGACTAGTCAATTTCTTCCCCCACCTGAAGATAAAGTACAGGCTAGGGGGGAAAGAACTGACTGGTCAATTTCTTCCCCCATCTGATAGGTCAAGTACTGGCTAGGGGGGAAAGAACTGACCGGTCAGTTTATTCCCTCACCTGACAGGTCAAGTATTGGCTATGGGGGAAAGAACTGACTGGTCAATTTCTTCTCCCACCTGACAGGTCAAGTACTGGCTAGGGGGGAAAGAACTGACTGGTCAGTTTCTTCCCCCACCTGACAGGTCAAGTACAGGCTAGGGGGGAAAGAACTGACAGGTCAATTTCTTCCCCCACCTGAAGATAAAGTACAGGCTAGGGGGGAAAGAACTGACCGGTCAATTTCTTCCCCCACCTGACAGGTCAAGTACTGGCTAGCGGGGAAAGAACTGACCGGTCAATTTCTTCCCCCACCTGACAGGTCAAGTACTGACTAGGGGGGAAAGAACTGGCCGGTCAATTTCTTCACCCACCTGACAGGTCAAGTCCTGGCTAGGGGGAAAGAACTGACTCGTCAATTTCTTCCCCCACCTGAAGTTAAAGTACAGGCTAGGGGGGAAAGAACTGACTGGTCAATTTCTTCACCCATCTGATAGGTCAAGTACTGGCTAGGGGGGAAAGAACTGACTGGTCAGTTTCTTCCCCCACCTGACAGGTCAAGTACAGGCTAGGGGGAAAGAACTGACTGGTCAATTTCTTCCCACACCTGAAGATAAAGTACAGGCTAGGGGGGAAAGAACTGACTGGTCAATTTTTTCCCCCACCTGACAGGTCAAGTCCTGGCTAGGGGGGAAAGAACTGACCGGTCAATTTCTTCCCCCACCTGACAGGTCAAGTACTGACTAGGGGGGAAAGAACTGACTAGTCAATTTCTTCCCCCACCTGAAGATAAAGTACAGGATAGGGGGGAAAGAACTGACTGGTCAATTTCTTCCCCCACCTGACAGGTCAAGTACTGACTAGGGGGGAAAGAACTGACTAGTCAATTTCTTCCCCCACCTGAAGATAAAGTACAGGCTAGGGGGGAAAGAACTGACTGGTCAATTTCTTCCCCCACCTGAAAATAAAGTACAGGCTAGGGGGAAAGAACTGACTAGTCAATTTCTTCCCCCACCTGATAGGTCAAGTACTGGCTAGGGGGGGAAGAACTGACTGGTCAATTTTTTCCCCCACCAGACAGGTCAAGTACTGGCTAGGGGGGAAAGAACTGACTTGTCAATTTCTTCCCCCACCTGAAGATAAAGTACAGGCTAGGGGGGAAAGAACTGACTGGTCAATTTCTTCCCCCACCTGACAGGTCAAGTACTGTCTAGGGGAGAAAGAACTGGCCGGTCAGTTTCTTTCCCCACCTGATAGGTCAAGTATATGCAAGGGGGGAAAGAACTGACTAGTCAATTTCTTCCCACACCTATATGCTACGGGGGAAAGAACTGACTGGTCAATTTCTTCCCCCACCTGATAGGTGAAATATACGCTAGGGGGGAAATAAGTGACTGATCAATTTTTTCCCCCACCTGATAGGTCAAGCATAATTATGCAAGGGGGAAAGAACTGACCAGTCAATTTCTTCCCACACCTGACAGATATTAAAAAGTAATGGCAATCAAACAGAAGTTAAAAAATTTGATTTGACAAGAAAAAAAAACATTGATTAAAGTTACAAAAAAGAAACATACAGGTTTATTCAAATGAAAAGCAATACCTGTCTCATCTGAAATTTAAATGGAAAATGAATAGACACTTGTATCCCAAATAACAATACTGAAAGAATCCAGTACTTGAAGGGAAAACTAGGGGGAAAGAACTGACTAACTAGTCAGTTTCTTTCCCTATCAGAAAACTTATTCCAAGGGGGGAAAAAACTGACTAGGGGGGGAAGAAACTGACTAGTCAGTTTTTTCCCCAGGGGAAAGAATTGACTAGTCAGTTTTTTCCCCGGGGAAAGAACTGACTGGGGGAAAAACTGGGCTGTTACACCGGTACTAGAAAAGTAACTTCCTCACATAAAGATTAAAGGTCGGCCTGGAGTGTGAACACTTGGCCTTTATCAAACGTCAGTCAAATAATGTTCGCTATACAAACTGTGTTCGTTATACAAACCTCGGTTACAAGGAACTAGTTCGCTATATGGATATAAGGAACCTCGGTTATAAGGAACAATTTTTAGAGGTCCCAAGCTGTTCCTTATAAGCGAGGTTTACTGTAGTCATAAATATGGCCTCTGAAGTGTTAACAAGCTTTTCCTTTGATTTGACCTGTTGACCTAGTTTCTGATCCCACATGACCCAGATTTGAACTTGACCTACAGATCATCAAGATTAACATTATTAACATTCTGACCAAGTTTCATTAAGATATGGTCATAAATGTGGCCTCTACAGTGTAAACTAGATTTTCCTAGATTAAAACTGGACCTTAAGATCATCAATATTAACATTCTGACCAAGTATCATGACGATACAGTCATAAATGCGGCCTCTACAGTGTTAACAAGCTTTTCCTTTGATTTGACCTGGTGACCTAGTTTTTGACCCCAGATGACCCAATATCGAACTCGTCCAAGATTTTATTAAGGGTAACATTCTGACCAAGTTTCATTAAGAGTGGGTCAAAAATGTGACCTCTAGAATGTTAACAAGCTTTTCCTTTGATTTGACCTGGTGACCTAGTTTTTGACCCCAGATGACCCAGTATCGAAATCATCCAAGATTTTATTGAGGGTAACATTCTGACCAAGTTTCATTAAGATTGGGCCAAAATTGTGACCTCTAGAGTGTTAACAAGCTTTTCCTTTGATTTGACCTGGTGGCCTAGTTTTTGACCCCAGATGACCAAATATCGAACTCATCCAAGATTTTATTGAGGGTACCGTATTTTGGTGCGTATAGGTCGCACTTTTTCTACCCATTTTGCTGCCTGAAAAAGTTCCTGCGACCTATACGACAGAACATTGCCAGCAGAGTTTTTTTTCGGGCCAATTTTCTGACCGTAGCTCTCGCAAAATTACGTGCATCTGTTACGAATGAACAAAATGGATAAAAAATATCAATATCGGTGGCTTTTCAACCAATATATCGTAAATAACCCATACAGACTATTAAAATTACGAATGACTTTTATTCAAAGATGTTTTTGCAGTTTGAATTACGTTTGTTTCTACTTTCATTTTACTGGACACCACTGACATGTACTCCGGGTTGGATAAAATCCGGACAGATCCGTCCTCCATTCCAAACATTGTTTATACTAATTCTTAGCGTATTTAAAAACTTGAAAGATAATTTTTTACTTTTGATTTTTAAATAAAAGAAAAAATCTAAAAAGAAATATTCTGTTAATCTTTTTACTCAGAATCAAAAGAACGCGGTTAATTACATGACACGGAAAGGAAACTTGCATGATTACAGAATGTAAACGCAAACCGTCTGCTGCCAATTACAGGGGTGGTATAGTACGTCATCAACAGGTGCGCGCAACACTTCCCGATGCGGCTTTTTTGTGTCAAAACATCTCGATTCGGTGAGTAAACTTGCGATTATTACATTGATAACTAATAGATTCGGAAATGACATATAGTCGAAAGTACCCGCACATGCGTCTAGTTTATCATTTACGTTTGCATTTTTCAAGAAAGCCTTCCGTTTAAGAGAACATTCGTGCACAATGCACTTCGTGGAAACACTTCCCTATTCACCACACCATATTATGTCGCATAACAAGGGTTTACATGCATTTCTGATAAATCCAAGCATTGACGGGTGTTCTTTTGTGGTAAACAGACGTCAGTGATACCTTGATTACTCATTGGAATCTAAACTTTCCGAAAAATCAGTAAACTAAAATTTCGCCTTCCCGATTCATCAACTGAATTGATGTCCTTCCCGGCTCACCAATTTCCAGCATGACTAACATCGGGCTGGTGCTCATGTAAATGTGATCACACTTGCCTGGAAGTTCTATTAATTCGAATAACTAATTGTTAGAGTGCTTGCACTAGATGGTCTGTAAACTTCATTTAAGCATTTGAAGATAATATTGAAAGAACGAGGCATATCTTGAACATATGTTGTATACTATAAACATGCATATGTATGATATAATTATGTTCTATCATGTCCTTATATTTGTTATTTTAGGTACATGAAAGATGAAAAAGGAAACAAAACTTCTAGTCTGCATCAATGGAATTGTCAATATATGTTAAAAAGGATTGCTGAGTGATCGGCATGCAAGACATTATTGACATATTATATTTTCCAAAAGCTGTACGACATAATATTTGAGAAGTGGAGAACATCCTCTAACGGAATTACCCCAGACAAGGATTTCAACGCTCAACTAGGTCTCCGTACCAAACTTTGTCACGACTATGTCGGTTGCTGTTTGAAGGTATGGATATATATAACTGATTTAATTTCAATAATGTTTCAGTAGATAAACGTTAATAAGGGGTATAGTTAGATAGGCACTTCGACACATGATAATATAAATAGAAAGTATTTTGGAAACCATTAGTTAACTTGTTACTCTAATTATTTTTTCATGATAACTATTTATGGCGTGTCATCGAAAATAGTCGAGTATGATGACTTTGATTCCGAACTTGAGTTCAAGGCAAGACTCGATGAGACAAATAAGAATATGCATTGATAATATGCTAAGTAAAGCAAAATTATATAGTTAAATTATTATCATGTGCTGATTTTTAAAGTAGCAACCTTTTAATATATTTTTAAAGGTATAAAGTCGCACCAATGCAGTTTAGTTTTTAATGATATGCTACTATTTAGTTTTGTTTAACGTTTCAGAGCCACGTGATCATCACAATTGCTCGGGAAAAAATGAGAAATTACTGTATCGCGCCAACGAAATGTTCTTATTAAGGAGTTTTAGATGTGCGCAGAAAAAGACCAAGAGTGACTACAACCGAATTATAATTACCATTTAGTAGAATGGGACATTGTATCTACTGACTAGAAAGCGGTTGAGGATTTAACATTTTACTAATGTTCAGATTTTGCTTGCAAATCTTAGTGCACCCAATTACATGTTAAAACTCGAAGTGAGAACAATTTTACTTGCAATGTAAATTACTTTGCTTTTCTTAAACTGTTTAGTTGTTGAAAATGTTGTTGTATAAAAGATTATTTAAAATAGGAAATTTTACTGATTTTTTATTTAAACCCTTACACAGTGGAAGCCTTTGTGACATAAACATACGCACATACATTTTCAAGACATAGCAACATCTTCTTTTTATCAGCTAATGTTATATATTTACACAAATCAACAAAGTAGATTTATTACTTGATTGTAGCAATTCTAAATTTTATACACACTTATAAATACGAGTATAATGAAAACGTTTCTTTAACTTTGGACGTAATTCTTTATAACTCAGCATTTAAAAAAATGAAATTCACCTTAAGTTTCATTAAGATCGCATATCTGACAAATTCTTTCCACATTGTATGCTTTAATTTTCTTCGATCAAGAAGCAGTGTACATCTCTATCTCACATATTCTCAACAACTGGAAATATTCAGACACGACAGAAAGACGCGAAGTGAAGATGCACTGCCTAAACTTCATAATCAACAAAAATCAGAATATAATAACTCTTGAAACCATTAAACTGGAAAATGTTGAGGTTTTGTGCAACCACACTAATTATAACTCAGAAATTTCATTAAAAACACACAAAACTTGATAAAGTGACAATGTAGTATAATCTGTGAACGTTTATTGACCGAAACATAGAGATAACAAGAATATTTACACTGTTGTGTTTTACCCGTTATGCGCATTAGTGTCAACTACATTTCATACAAAGTTTAATACTGCTGTTGCCTTTCATCAAAATCTGTCAAATGTTATTTAGAAGAAAGGAGAGGCACTGACAAGACTCTGTGACACAGACAGACAAAACAAAACATGTTTCAATAAAAAATCACAATTGTTTGAAGTCACGCAAAATCACATTAAATTCCGTCTACAAACGCTGTTCATGGCTAAATATTGTACGGTAGTGGTCACACGTAACAGTGAGCTGTTTCAAACGGTGTCTGCACATATTGCCAGTGAGTGAACCTCAAACAACGACTACTTTTGTGGTCTTCATTTCTGACTTTTTCACAAACATCCTCAACAAGCGGGTATTGTTCTTTCTACAATTCTGATTTTTTTACGTGTCATTTTATTCCCGAGAAATGCAGGAATTACTATATGCAGTTTATGTTCATCTGTCTACGGATGTCATACTGCTGAACCCCAAGTGTTTAGCTTCATAATTTAATTCTGATAAACAGAATATCTCAGGTGTTTCTGTTGTGATCTGAAAAAGAAAGAGTAAATCTGTCATAATATAGCCCTTGAAAGTAAATTAAACACTGGTTTTACTGACATAAACGTTCATTGCTAAATACTAGTTTTGCTGGTATGACAACCGAAGTACCATGCGTCAAAATAAATTGAAAGGCTACATATAATTAAGTCAAACACGATGCCACACGGGCGGTGAGCCGGGAAGTGCATCGTTTTACCTGGTGAACCGGGAAGGCGAAACTTTATATTACTGATTTCTTTGAAACTATAGATTCCAATAATTAATTAAGGTATCACTGACCTCTGTTTGCCATAAAAGAACACCCGTCAAGGCATTTAGGCATTAGAAATGCATGAAAACTCTTTTTATGCGATATATTATGGTGTGGTGAATGGGGAAGTGTTTCCATGAAGTGCATTGTGCTCGAATGTTCACTTAAACGTAAGACTTTCTTGAAAAATGCAAACGTCAGTGATAAACTAGAGACACATGCGGGTACTTTAGACTATATGTCATTTCCAAATCTATTTGTTACCAATGAAATAATCGCAAGTTTACTCACCGAATCGAGGTGTTTTGACATAAAAAAGCCGCATCGGGAAGTGTTGCGCGCACCTGTTGATGACGTACTATACCACCCCTGAATTAGTGTCAAAAAGCCGCTTTTCTTTGATGTAGTCTGTTACCGATACTACTGTTGGTACGAAACGGTTGGGAACAAAAATAACACTGTCCGATTTCCACCAATCAGGTTCTGATAATAATTCAGTCCGCGGCATCAATATGGCCGCCGCCATAACTTTTTTGCCGGTAAATATTAAATATTGCTGGGGGAAAAATCCGAAAATTAACTGCGACTAATACGCTAGAACTTAAATTTTCCGACCATTTCTAGAGCAAAAATTAGATGCGGACTATACATTACCGCGACCTATACACGCCAAACATTCTGACCAATTTTCATTAAGATTGGGCCAAAAATGCGACCTCTAGAGTGTTAACAGTCAAATTGTTGGCGACGGACGACCGACACAGGGCGATCACAAAAGCTCACCTTTGAGCACTTTGTGATCAGGTGAGCTAAAAAACAGTATACTCTTACCTCACTAGCAACTTTATTAGGGGATTTAAAGGTTCTCTCTATGCCCAATGGACTGGTTATTTTTAGCAACTTCATTTAAGGAATGTTAAATTTCTCTCTATGATCCACTGACTGGAAATTGATAGCAACTTCATTAAGGAATATTAAATTTCTCTGACTGAAAATTTATATCAATTTTAGTGGGGAATGTTAAATTTCTCTGATTGAAAATTTATATCAATTTTAGTGGGGAATGTTAAATTTCTCTCTATGATCCACTGACCAGATATTTACAGCAACTTCAGTAGGGAATGTTAAATTTCTTTCTATGACCCACTGACTGGAAATTTATATCAATTTTAGTAGGGAATGTTAAATATATCTCCATGATCCATGGATTGGCAATTTATAACTTTTATAAAGGAACATTAAATTTCTCTCTGATCTGTAAACTAGAGTCAGAACTAACCAAGACTAACAATAACCGTTACCTTATCTGTAACATTTCAATCGGGTAATTTCTACGGTTTCCTTCTGGAAATGTCAGAATGGAGGATCAAATATAGAACTGGAATGATTATTTTAGGAGCAGGTAACATAAACAAGACTTCTTTTCCGTTACCTAAAGACATACATCATTGTTGAATCTCAGACAAATTCCTCAAGAAAGCTATTTATATCAGACAAAATATTACTGAACACTTTCCTCTTTGCACATAATGATTGGCACTGACATGTTAAAATTAGAAATGTTAAAATTGACATTTAAAGCAATTACTGCAATAATAAACAATGTTCCATTCTAAAAATATTAACTTGTTGCTATTCATGGTAAGGTACAGTCCAACCTGTGCCCATAGTCACTTTTCGTAAGCAGTCACCTATCATTAATTGTCACTTTGAATCCCCTATCTTTAAATTCTGGCATTATATGGCCAAAATGCTTTATCTGCACGACAGCCACTGTTTTTCATTCCAATTATAGCATTTTCTGACCCATTTAATGATGACTTCACACTTTATTTTTTCTATTCCCATTATAGCATTTTCTAACCCATTTTAAATGATGACTTCACACTTTTGTTTTCTATTCCATTCTGAACTCTAAGTCAGTACTGTAGAAATATAATTACTGTACAGAAATTCTATAATTAGAATCTTCTGTTCAATAATACCAGAGTACATACTTCATCTCATAAATACGTATATAATTAATAAGGGCTTAAAAAATGCAGTCATCTGCTGGAAAAAAGCTCTAGGTGAAACTGTCGAGTTTAAATTGTTTTAATGCTCGTCAGGATGTGCCCAACTTTGAGTAAAATAAAATAAATAAAAACTGAGCTGCTGACAAGCTGGGGTAGCTGAACAACTGAAACTAGAAGTTGATAACTGTTCGAAACTCTAAAATCCATCCGTTCCATTAAGGTACAGTATCATAATTATATAGTATATACAAGAGCACCGCCTTGCGGGTGCTGACGCTCATCTGATTTTTTTTGTGTAATAGAAATATTGTCCTACCCATGATTTTCTAAGTCTAAAAAGGGCCATCATTCTTGCAAAAAGCAGGATAGAGTTATGTTTCTTGATGTACAGTGTCCACTTATGATGGTGAAAAACTGTTGCAAGTTTTAAAGCAATATCTTTGATAGTTTATGAGAAAAGTTGACTTAAACATAATACTCAACCAAGAAAATGATTTTCTAAGTCCAAAAGGGGCAATAATTATTGCAAAAAGCAGGATGGAGTTATGTTGCTTGCTGTACAGGGTCAGCTTATGATGGTGAACAAGTGTTGCAAGTTTCAAAGCAATAGCTTTGATAGTTTAAGAGAAAAAGTTGACCTAAACATAAAACTTAACCAAGAAATCTGATATTTTCTAAGTCCAAAAATAGCCATAAATCTTGCAAAAAGCAGGATGGAGTTATGTTTCTTGCTATACAGGGTCAACTTATGATGGTGAACAAGTGTTGCAAGTTTTAAAGCAATAGCTTTGATAGTTAAGGATAAAAGCTGACCTAAACATAAAACTTAACCAAGAAAACTGATTTTCTAAGTCCAAAAGGGGCAATAAATCTTGCAAAAAGCAAGATGGAGTTATGTTTCTTGCTGTACAGGGTCAGCTTAATGATGTGAACAAGTATTCCAAGTTTCAAAGCAATAGCTTGATAGTTTAGGAGAAAAGTTGACCTAAACATAAAACTTAACCAAGAAATCTGATATTTTCTAAGTACAAAAGGGGCCATAAATCTTGCAAAAAGCAAGATGGAGTTATGTTTCTTGCTATACAGGGTCAGCTTATGATGGTGAACAATTATTCCAAGTTTCAAAGCAATAGCTTTGATAGTTCAGGAGAAAAGCTGACCTAAACATAAAACTTAACCAGGCAACGCCGACGCCGACAACCACTCAAGTGATGACAATAACTCATCATTTTTTCTCAAAAAATCAGATGAGCTAATAAGCTATAGGCTCAACAGTTCGCAACAAGATTCCAGTATGTATGGTTTTCATCAGACTTCAAAGTATATACTGTGTGAATAGAGCTGGACAAGAACAAACTGTAACTCCTGCAAGAGGACTAAGAGATCTTCAAGCTTTGTACTTTTGAAAAAACTCACTACCTGCATTATGTGGTCACCTGTCTTAAGCAGCCTATCTTATCTTTTCCCTTGACTGGTAGCTGAACAAAGGTTTAATTGTATACCATAACAAGAGCACCGCCTTGCGGGTGCTGACGCTCATCTGATCTTTTTGTATAATAGATTGTCCTACTCATGATTTTCTAAGTCTAAAAAGGGCCATCATTCTTGCAAAAAGCAGGATAGAGTTATGTTTCTTGATGTACAGCATCCGCTTATGATGGTGAAAAACTGTTGCAAGTTTTAAAGCAATAGCTTTGATAGTTTATGAGAAAAGCTGACTTAAACATAATGCTCAACCAAGAAAACTGATTTTCTAAGTCCAAAAGGGGCAATAAATATTGCAAAAAGCAGGATGGAGTTATGTTTCTTGCTGTACAGGGTCAGCTTATGATGGTGAACAAGTGTTGCAAGTTTTAAAGCAATAGCTTTGATAGTTTAAGAGAAAAAGTTGACCTAAACATAAAACTTAACCAAGAAATCTGATATTTTCTAAGCCCAAAAGGGGCCATAAATCTTGCAAAAGGCAGGATGGAGTTATGTTTCTTGCTGTACATGGTCAGCTTATGATAGTGAACAAGTGTTGCAAGTTTTAAAGCAATAGCTTTGATAGTTTAGGAGAAAAGCTGATTTAAACATAAAACTTAACCAAGAAAACTGATTTTCTAAGTCCGAAAGGGGCCATCATTCTTGCAAAAAGTAGGAAGAAGTTATGTTTCTTGATGTACAAGGTCAGCTTATGATGGTGAAAAAGTGTTGCAAGTTTCAAAGCAATAGCTTTGATAGTTTATGAGAAAAGCTGACTTAAACATAATGCTCAACCAAGAAAACTGATTTTCTAAGTCCAAAAGGGGCTATAATTATTGCAAAAAGCAGGATGGAGTTATGTTTCTTGCTGTACAGGGTCAGCTTATGATGGTGAACAAGTGTTGCAAGTTTCAAAGCAATAGCTTTGATAGTTTAAGAGAAAAAGTTGACCTAAACATAAAACTTAACCAAGAAATCTGATATTTTCTAAGTCCAAAAGGGGCCATAAATCTTGCAAAAAGCAGGATGGAGTTATGTTTCTTGCTATACAGGGTCAGCTTATGATGGTGAACAAGTATTCCAAGTTTCAAAGCAATAGCTTTGATAGTTTAGGAGAAAAGCTGATTTAAACATAAAACTTAACCAAGAAAACTGATTTTCTAAGTCCAAAAGGGGCAATAATTCTTGCAAAAAGCAGGATGGAGTTATGTTTCTTGATGTACAGGGTCAGCTTATGATGGTGAACAAGTGTTCCAAGTTTTAAAGCAATAGCTTTGATAGTTTAGGAGAAAAGTTGACCTAAACATAAAACTTAACCAAGAAATCTGATATTTTCTAAATATAAAAGGGGCCATAAATCTTGCAAAAAGCAGGATGGAGTTATGTTTCTTGCTGTACAGGGTCAGCTTATGATGGTGAACAAGTGTTGCAAGTTTTAAAGCAATAGCTTTGATAGTTTAAGAGAAAAAGTTGACCTAAACATAAAACTTAACCAAGAAATCTGATATTTTCTAAGCCCAAAAGGGGCCATAAATCTTGCAAAAGGCAGGATGGAGTTATGTTTCTTGCTGTACATGGTCAGCTTATGATAGTGAACAAGTGTTGCAAGTTTTAAAGCAATAGCTTTGATAGTTTAGGAGAAAAGCTGATTTAAACATAAAACTTAACCAAGAAAACTGATTTTCTAAGTCCGAAAGGGGCCATCATTCTTGCAAAAAGTAGGAAGAAGTTATGTTTCTTGATGTACAAGGTCAGCTTATGATGGTGAAAAAGTGTTGCAAGTTTCAAAGCAATAGCTTTGATAGTTTATGAGAAAAGCTGACTTAAACATAATGCTCAACCAAGAAAACTGATTTTCTAAGTCCAAAAGGGGCTATAATTATTGCAAAAAGCAGGATGGAGTTATGTTTCTTGCTGTACAGGGTCAGTTTATGATGGTGAACAAGTGTTGCAAGTTTCAAAGCAATAGCTTTGATAGTTTAAGAGAAAAAGTTGACCTAAACATAAAACTTAACCAAGAAATCTGATATTTTCTAAGCCCAAAAGGGGCCATAAATCTTGCAAAAGGCAGGATGGAGTTATGTTTCTTGCTGTACAGGGTCAGCTTATGATGGTGAACAAGTGTTCCAAGTTTTAAAGCAATAGCTTTGATAGTTTAGGAGAAAAGCTGATTTAAACATAAAACTTAACCAAGAAAACTGATTTTCTAAGTCCAAAAGGGGCAATAATTCTTGCAAAAAGCAGGATGGAGTTATGTTTCTTGATGTACAGGGTCAGCTTATGATGGTGAACAAGTGTTCCAAGTTTTAAAGCAATAGCTTTGATAGTTTAGGAGAAAAGTTGACCTAAACATAAAACTTAACCAAGAAATCTGATATTTTCTAAATATAAAAGGGGCCATAAATCTTGCAAAAAGCAGGATGGAGTTATGTTTCTTGCTGTACAGGGTCAGCTTATGATGGTGAACAAGTGTTCCAAGTTTCAAAGCAATAGCTTTGATAGTTTAGGAGAAAAGCTGACCTAAACATAAAACTTAACCAGGCAACGCCGATGCACACTCTGACACCGACGCCGACACCGATCAAGTGATGACAATAACTCATCTTTTTTTTTTTCAAAAAATCAGATGAGTTAAAAATGTTGTTATCTTTCATTTCAGAAAAACTCCAGTGGAATGCAAAAAAATACAAAAAAAAAAACAATTTAATTTTCTAGCAAATCACCAACTCTTTCCATTCAATAGCACCTTAATGGAGTTGATTACAACTTAGCACACCCTTCCCCATCTAAATCAATTACGCTTTAGCAAATTGTCTTCTTTTCTTCCGCATACCCCACTCCCTTTTGATGGTTCAATTAAACTCAAATATTCCCACTTTACAGGGACTTTATTTGTGACTGAAGATTTGAAAGGATTCACGTGTGGGGTCTGTTACATTTTACTTTCTATTCTCTCAAATGCACACAAAGCTGCATTTTTGTGTCAATAGATTCAGAAATTAAATCTTAACAAAAAACTGCTGCCAATGCTACTACAGGCAATTAATGATGTATGAGCGTTAGACATGAAGGCCCCAGTTTAACCAAATCAAACAATCCTTGAAGCATGCAACAATTTGATGTCTTGTTTACTACAGAAGTTATAATAAGATTGTTGCGTGATTTTGAAAGACATGTAATGCTAGGCCAAAGTTAACTGAAACTGTTTCCAGTGTCAAGGTTACTGTGACCTTCACCTTTGACCTAATATCCTCAAGGCCACTGCAACTTTGACCTTTGCCCTACTGACCTTCAAAACAACAGGTCATCTAATGATCACAGGTAATCTTTCCATGAAATGTTATGATAAAAGCCAAAATGTTCTTTAGTTACTGAGTAAAAACTGGTGTTTGAGACCTTGACCTTTTAACAACTGACCCCAAAACAACAAGAGCTGTCTGAAAAACACATATGACTGCCCCCCTGATAGCCTTGGATATTAAATGACCTCGACCTTTGACCCAGGTTAAAGAGCCTTAGAGTGATAGGGGTCATCTACTAAAGGAGACCAACCATCTTATAAAATTTAAAGTATGTAGGTCAAACAGACCTTAAGGAATTGAATTAAAATGGATTGTACCCTGTGACCTTGACATTTGACCCCGTGACCCGGAAATTATTAAGGGTCATCTTCTCAAGGAGACCGGGTAAATCAGTTTTGCTGAATTTGATCTATAAAGGATTTGATGCTAAGTGACCTTGACCTTTGACCTAGTGACCCGATATTGATAAAGATCATCTACTAAAGGAGACCAATCAACATATGAAATTTGAAGTATGTAGGCCAAACAGATCATAAGATATTGCTTTAAAATGGATTTGACCCTGAATGACCTTGACCTTTGACCTCATGACCCAGAAATTATTAGGAGATTAAAGATCCAATAAAATATGAAGGCTCAGGCTCAAGATAATAATCAGAAATGGATTTAACCAATTAGGACCTTGTGACCTTGACCTTTGACCAAGTGACCCAAAAAATCAATAGGGGTCATCTTATTTATATTTATATTTGGGTTTTACGGCGCACCAACACAGTATAGGTTATATGGCGCCAAACAGGACTACAAAAATTAATTTGGGTTTAACATTTTATTTACATCGAAATAAAAAAATAAGGTATGGAATCAAAATTTGCATACCTGCTGGAATCACAGAGTTAACAGCAAAAACCAAGACCCTATTAGTCGCCTCTTACGATCATGCAAGGGTAAGGCAGTGGTTCCAATTCTTTTCATTATATACAGATCATCCCAGAACCACATGGGGCAATAGGGGTCATAATAGGGGTCATCTACTTAAGAAGACCAATCACCCTGTGAACTTAAGGCCCAAGACTGTTCTCAAGATCTCAAGGGGTCATCTGCTGGTCATGATCAACCTCCCTATTAAGTTTTGTGATCCTAGGCCCAAGCATTTTCAAATTATCGTCCAAAAACAGTTTAACTGTTCCTGGTCACTGTGACCTTAATCTTTGACCTTAATAGGGGTCATCTGCTGGTCATGATCAACCTCCCTATCAAGTTTCATGATCCTAGGCCTATTAGCGTTCTCAAGTTATCGTCTGGAAACGGTTTAATTGTTCCGGGTCACAGTGACCTTGACCTTTGACCTACTGATCTCAAAATCAATAGGGGTCACCTGCTGGTCAAGATCAACCTCCCTATTAAGTTTCATGATCCTAGGCCCAAGCATTCTCATGTTATCGTCTGGAAACCGTTTAAATGTTCGAGGGACCTACTGGTCTCAAAATCAATAGGGGTCATCTGCTGGTCATGATCAACTTCCCTATCAACTTTCATCCTAGGCCCAAACGTTTTTGAGTTATCATCCGGAAACCGGACCGACATCTGCAAAACAATATACCCCTCCTTCTTTGAGGGTGTGTGTGTGTGTGGGAGGGGGAGGGGGTGCATAATAAGGGTCATCTACTGACAACTGGCTATCATCCTAGATAGATAGACAGATTTATTTCTGCATAAAATGTATACAGAACATGGTAAAATAGATATCAAAACATATATGTAAAAGAACATAAAAAAACTAAAACTACATTATACACAAAGGATAACACAAAAAAGGGACAAAGATGTCTCTTATTTCCATTGTGGTCCTTATAATAATATGAAGCTGAACAACAGTAGGCCAATTAAAGCATTTTTTAGCATTTGAGTGAAAACAGTTTCAAAGTTTAGTGATGATTTATTAAGTGGTTCATAAAAAATGTTGTTACACAATTTTTCTATTTTAAGCTCTGGCAATCTTTAACAGCAACAAAGAGGAACCATTCGAAGAACAGGAGGGCCATGATGACCCAAGACTGCTCACTCAAGTTAAACAGATTGCCTTTAACTATTTTCACAAAGGATCGATCACACATGAAAAATATAAGTGTACTTAATATGTAATTGAAAACCAAACCTCTCAAGTGACTGTGACCTTGACCTTTGGCATACAAACCCCAAAACAACAGGGGTCATATTCTGACCTTTATTAATCATAAACAGAAACATCTACTGACAGACAACTACTGATCCACTGACCAACACCATCGAAAAATATTAAGGGGGCGTACGTAAGTGTGAAAATTTTGCTGGCCATTAAGTTCATAATCATTTAACTTGCTTTTAGGTATCATTTTTCTGAGTTCTGCAGGAACATCATATAGTACAATCTCCAAGCAGAGTTGCCGTTCATTCCTCACCATACACCTCTGCAACAGGCTAAATGTCAAGAATCTTGGCAAAACTGGAAATTTGCATTTTATTTAAATGGAAGTTGAATTTTAATTATCCAAATGCAAGGCTTGGCGAATAGCTGAATCCGAGTTATGTTAAATCAGACAAAAAGATGATATTTTTGAAGATAAATATGGAACTATTTTCATGCCTCTTTACACTTAATGCACATAAATATGTAAACAAAATTGTTATTGTCCCCTAAAACTACATCAAGCTTACTTATAAAATTTTCGTTGGTGGATTTACGACCATTCGGCTTGACTGACCTCGAATTTGCAGTAAAACAAACGAAACAATCTATCTGTTTTTCTTTCACCGGCATTCGAGAAGACATTTTGAATCCACGGTCATGTGATCAATTTTATCACGTGATTTGTAACTACTTTCTGAGCCTACTACAGAGGTGAATGCTAATGTAACCGGTGTGCAAGAGAATGCGTATAGTATAGGCAAGGGTTTCATTAACTTACTGCAGTAAAAAGTGGAAGTTAAAAGGTTGTGGGGGTATTTGGTTCTCCTATTTAGAGCTTTATTTTCAACAAGAAGGAAAGTATTTCCAAATTGTCATTCTGTTCCAAACCAGCACCTGTCTGCCTTTTGTGATTTTTTGTGGCCGAAAGCTTAACCCTTTACCCTGCTAAATTTCTAAAATGGACTGGTCTACCATTCAATTTGGGCAGTGCCATTTATTATTTGAAGGGATGTTCACCGAAAATTTACTGACAGCAAACAGTGCAGACCACGATCAGCCTGCACGGATCTTGGTCTGCACTGGTCGCAAAGGCAAAATCACTTGCCGCCAGCAGGCTAAAGGTTAATACAAGTTTGACTGTATTTCAAAGAACTAAACCTGACAACCATCTTTTGCAGTACAATACAACATTGCATACCATGTTTGTAATACTTCAGATTACTCAGATTACTCCGATGTTTTTGAATAACTGAGATACATTATGTTTAGCAGTAGTTAATTATTTACAAGAAACTGTCATTTTTGCCATAGTCTTGGTTTTTGCTATGCAACAAAAGAATCCAACAGAATATAGGTAAACTATACTATATGCACAGTGCTAGAAATCAAAATACTAACACCTTTCCTTTTCCTATAAAACCATAGATACGGTTTAAAAGAATTTGTAGAACAATTAGATTTATTTCGAATGGGCAGAACTACCTTAATAGCATTAAGCACTTTACACAGTTAAAATCACCTCCATTTCTCTATAAACCGAGCCTGGGATGAGCTTTAAATGCTGTAGTGAATTACTGGGTTAAAAAAAATTAATTGCATTGCGAAAATAAACTGTTTATTTATTTTTTGCTATCTCAAAAACCTGCAGGGAAAAAGAAATCATGATAGAATCGGGAAATTTGCTATATTAAGTCTAATAAAGTTTAAAATGGCACACAAGAGGAAAATCAGGAATGATTACTTCAATACAATTATTTTATTTCCCATATTTCCATTGATTTCATTTCTTGTTTTGCTTGTTTGTATGTATTATAACCCATTTGGACGACTTAACAGGAAGACAGTGCAAGATACAGAAGATGCTCCGATTCCAGAAGCTTTCCTGGTTCTTTAGCGTGCCAGGTGTAAAGAACCCATACACAGGACTCCTATGATATCCCAATGTTAGTAATTTTTAGTCGGAGGAGCGGAAGCTCAAACTGAAGACCCCTGGTTTCGTAGTCAAACAGTGTTACCACTGGACCACTGCGTCTGCTCTTGTTTTACATTGGCAAAATGATCTCAAGAAGAAAACGCAACACTATCAAGATTCAGAGTGTTGTTTTATTCTTTTTTTTTTTTTTTTGTTTGGTTTAACATCGCAAGGTCACAGTTACAGGTCATATGGCGACTTTTCAGCTTTGATGGTGGAGGAAGACCCAAGAATTGCCCCATGGTGCATTATTTCATTAGTTCTGGGTAGAACCACCAACCTTCCTTAAGCCAGTGGATGGTTAATCCTCACACGAAGAATTCAACACCCCGGGTGAGACTCAAACCAACATCTGTGAGGGTCAAGTGGGACCTTAACCACTCAGTCACCGAGGCCCCAGGTGTTGTGATATTCATTCATTTTATTTTTCCAGTATATAAAAACACACACAGTTGACCGGCTTGCTTCATACTCAGCTATATCAAATAACATTACTCTGATAAAATCTACAGTTCAAACCTGCATGGCATCTCAAATTTCAATACTAGGAGAAAACACAAAATTTTGGTCCTGTGTGTTTTTACGCTAGATGTAATGACATGGTCTAAAATTGTATGTATACATTTAAACAAGAAATAAAAAAAAAATCATATATATCTTTTTCTAGAGAGTACTCATCAATCTGAAACATACTGTTGTTCATAATTTTATATGTTTTACGTACATTTACAACACATGATCCTGCTTTCATGCCAAGAGCAAATGATTATACTTTGACACATCAAGATGTAAAATCGAAGTAATATTGCTGACGGATTTTCAAATTTACTTAAACTTTGGGACTTGAAAATCCCTTGAAGGTGGAGTTAGTTCTATACCGATTTCAACCATAATTTGACTGGCTGGCAACATATATATACTGCTAATTTGATATGACAAAATAAGAGCTACAACAAGTTAAACATGATACTGGACATGTAACTCTTAATGGTAACATTAAAAGGATTTCTAATTAGTAATGTTTACAACTTGTACGAATAATTAATATTTGTAATACCTGTGTTGTTATTCACATAAACTGGTTTTTTTTTTCAAGTATTTTTTAACCTAATAACCTATTTTCAACATGAAAAACAACATAATTAACAAATTAGTATGTATTACACCGAGTCGAGATTATGTTAATGAGTTCATGAACTTTCATGAAAAGTTTGTGAATAGTTTATGAGCATTCATGAAGTGTTCATGAATTGCTCATGATCTGTTCATAAAGTGTGTTCATGAACAATTATTCATGAAAAGTTCATGAACATATTTGAGGTGGTTTATGAACAAATAATCTTTAGCGAACTTTATTCATAAACAGTTCATGAACATTCATGAACATTTAAATATTCATTCATAATATACATAAAACTTAGGTTTATTACCTTTTACAATAATGAAAAAGTTCATGAACTCTCATGAACATTAAATGCATAATGTCACATGATCAGTTTCCATTATTTTGTTGCATGCTGGGAAAAGTTTTTGCACAATGTCATGTGATTCAGCAATTTCTGAGAAGTTTGTGCAGCAAATAAGAAGGATATATTTATCATTCTACAGTAAGGAATGATTTGAAAGGAACAGGAGTATACTGAATATCAAACAAGAGCTCCGCCGTGTAGGTGCAGACACTCATCTGATTTGTTTGTCTCTATATAATAGAAATATTGACCTACATTATACATTGTTTAACTTAATGTTTTGTATTTCTTGCAGCAATTGATACTTCTTATTATGCTTCCAATCCATCTCTGAGTTTACTGTCTTACTCATGTCATTTGTTGAAAGTGTAAAATGTCATTGTCACAGTGACTGAAACTAAAACTAGAAATGTGTCAGACACGGATGCCCCCACAACATGAGAAAGGTCACAGGCATGGTACTGTTTACAAACTAATAGAAGGACCCTTGGCCCTATTTATTTACAAAAAAAATATTGTAGGAAAACCAAAAAATTTAGTAATCTGTATATGTAGTGAAAACTGGCTAAGTTCAACCAAGGACTGTGACCTTGACCTTTGAGCTAGTGAAATGGTTGTTGCGCATGACACATCATCTATCCATGCTTATCATTTGAGTCAAATTATTCTGAAATCGGACCTGATGATGCATGTCAAAGTTATGGCCCTGACACGAACACCACCCTTTCCCTAACACACAAAAAACACAACAACAGGGGTAACACTGTATGACCCCCCCATTTTATGGCAGGGGCGTAAAAAACAGTCTCTGGCCACTAACTGAACAACACTTTGACCTACAGTCGTCAGATTTCATTGGATGTGCCATTGGCTTAGATGGTCAGTCTGCTAAATAATTGTAGTTTCAAAAAAAAAAGTTGTTTTTTTGCCCCTGCTAAGATCTGAGGTTCATGAAATTTTTCACTGCAAAGCTCTGGACTGTTCATGAATTTTTCATGAACTATAAATGGGATTTTCCAGTTCATGAACACATTATGGAATTTGTTCATGAACAAAATCCTGAAATGTGTTCATGTTATGTTCATGATCTGTTCATGAACAGAAAAGAGTTCCATTTTCAGTTTATGAAAAGTTCATGACTTCATTCATGAACATTTCATGAAAAGCTCATGAAATTTTCAACTGGGAAGACTTCTATAAAAATATAGATTAATATTAATTTTTGAATTCAGACCAAACAAATGGTTTAAAAAGTGTATCAACATGATGTCTGCAAGCATACATTTTAAGTCACCTATTATTTTCTAGATGTATTAAATGTTAAACTTCCCATCTAAGAAAAACACCAAAAACATGAATCCTATTTTCCTTAGACGTATCTCAAGTATTTATTTCTGCATCGATCAACATATTTTGCAAATATCATGCGTCACAATTTTGTGCTACCAGGAAAGATTTTTTCAATTTGTTTTTTATTTCTATTTAATTTACTGTCATAGCTGTTAGAAAATCTAATGGATTATTATCAATTTGCAGTTCCTAAATCATCTGAAGAAACTGTATCCTGCAAAAGCACTTAGAATAAATATCATATAATAATGATTATATTACGCAGCAATTACATCAGTTCTGTAATCAGCTGTTTAAAATGTAAACACATTATCAATGTTTTTGTTTTTTTTATGATTGAACAGTAATAACTTAAATCTGGAAATTGTGTTCATGGATAAACACACGTATAAGCCATGACAACAGGGCCATAATGCCTGGATCGCTCACCTGAGTTACACAGCTTGCTTGACAGTCGTGCAAGGAAAATATCTGTGAAATTATTTTGAAACAAGTGAAAGAAGTATTCATGTATTGCCATGCAATACAAAGTCCCCTACTGAAAAGTGAAAACAACTAATTTTCCCTACTGCAGTATAACATAATGATCTGATATCTGTCAATGATGTATAAACAATACTGTACTATTTATACAATATGTTATATAACACAACATTTGGATTAAAATTTGCAAATACAAAAATCTATAGTAACTGCTGTTGATTGCTTATAACATAAAAAGTTATAAAAGTGTTTGATTCCAATTCTGATAACAATTAATTTTGAAATTGGTGGGAAAATATGACAAACTAGAGCTATCACTAAAGGTGATGAATGTACCCCCCGCATGCACTGACACAGTACATTGCAATCTGCCGCACACAAGATTGCATAATTATGTGGACTTTATGTATATAGACTGTATGTATACAGTATAGTAACAAAAAACAAAGTCCCATAACTATGCAGAATATTTATCTAAAAGAATGTAAATTGCACCATGCACAACTAGGGTTGGTACTGATCACTTGTGTGAAGTTTCATTAAATTATGTGTAAGGGTTTGGTAGATTAGGCACGCACAAGATTGCATATGCAGACTGTATGTACATAGTATGTTAACAAGAAACAAAGTCCCATAACTCTGCAATTTTTGTCGCTGAAAGAACCTAACATGCCCCATGCACAACTACTGTTGTTACTGATCACTTGTGTGAAGTTTCATTAAATTGTGTCAAGGGGATGAGGAGAGATGGTGCGCACAAGATTGTGTCTATGTATATAGTATAGTAACAAAAAACAAAGTCCCATAACTCTGCAATTTTTTTTTCTATAAGAACCTAACATGCCCCATGTACAACTACTGTTGGTACTGATCACTTGTGTGAAGTTTCATTAAATTCTGTCAAGGGGATAATGAGAGATGGTGCGCACAAGATTGCGTCTACAGACAGACGGACAGACGGCCAGACGACCTGAAACCAGTATACCCCCCCTTACAAATTTGTTGTCGGGGGGTACAATAATGTATGAAATCATCATATTAAAGGGGAATAATTCTGAAGATAATACACCAAAAATTGGTGGGAAAATATGACAAATAATGTATGAAACAGTCTTCGTCGTAACTGGGTTGCCCGAAGTCCGGGACAAGTAGATCCTGTTTCGGGCAAGCCAAAGTTTTCAGGTGGTTGCCCGAAACAGACAAGTGCTTTTTTCCGAAATTTAAATCCCTTAATTTTCACAATAATTACAAAAAGAATTTCATGAATCTGAAATGAACATCCTAAATACAAGCTTTCGTATATTTATGCATGAATTGATGACTTCACATTTGCACTGTATTAAGTAACTTTACAAAATCCAGAAATTACATCCCTAAAAATTACCTAGATTGACTGGAATTTACCATGGAATCGTAAAGATATCAAAACGTCATGCCAGTAATTTTCCATTCCACGAGCACGTGCGAATTATCGTATCACCGTTACTTTTCTTTATCGACATGTACACAAAAAACGCGTGTAGTGCATTCATTTTTTAATATATTCGCTTCAAATTTTCAACACCACTTGAGAAGTAATACAGTTTGAATTCTATATGATATTGACAGAAATGTAGGCAAAATTCTATAAAAACGATCGAAGTTTCATACAATTATTTGTAAAATTTCAAACAGCCCGATCTTAATTATTTACTTATTTCTAAAGTAAATAATAATACATACTATGGTCATAAAATTCAGACTTTTGACAGGAAAGTACAAAAAACCGAATTAAAAATTCTTAAATAATGAAAAAGCGGCAGCAATTTAAATACATCGAGTAAAACGATTTTTGGCAAACAGATTTCTGCAAGTGCGGCAGAATAGGTTACAGGACCTCGTGAACGTAAATAAAAAATTGTTTTAAAATAAAGCAGTACGATGTCGCTGTGGTTTTTAATAAGTTTAATAAGTAAATGAATCTTTGTACATGTCTTTTTTGACCCGACACTATGTCTGATATTCTTTTCAAACAATAATGTAAATTCCTTGAGGGCAAATAGGTCACAGAGGTAGGATATCTACTATTATTGTTTGACACATTTACCTGTCAGTTTATACGGGTTATTGCACATTCGCTTTAAAAAAAAATAAAGAAGATACTTTTTTATTGATTTCTTCTCAGCAATTTAAAGAACTGAGGCCGTACGATCAGGCAGTGATGTGTCACATGGCGCGAAAACATGACGTAATGCCATGACAATTTCGGGCAACTATCAATACCGCTTTGATCTCCACTTCAGATGCCATGATACCGACATCAATACCGCTTTCATCTCCACTTCAGATGCCATGATACCGACACACTTCTTTTAGCTCTTTGAGGGGTTTTAATTGATGATGAAAACAAGGCCAATTACTTGCATTTTTATGTTTATCAACAGAATAATTACCGATAATTGTTAATGTCTTTTTTTTCCTCTTTAAACACGGGTGAGTTGATGATGATTATTGTGACCATATTTTTTGGACACGTCACCCAAGACTGTGATAATAGGCTACATTTTCTTGATAATAATGCTTCAAAAAGAAAAAAACATAACAACAACAAGAGCTGTCTCCATAGGATGACACATGCCCCCGATGGCACTTTGAATGAATATATAGTTATGGCCGATGTTAGAGTTTAGGACCTTTGACCTACGGAACTAGGTCTTGCGCGCGACACGTCGTCTTAATGTGTCACACATTCATGCGTAGATATTTTACAATCCATGCATGAATGACAAAGATATGGACCGGACACGCCTATCAATGCACTATCATGAAAAAATGACCTTTAACGTCTAAGTGTGGCCTTGACCTTTGAGCTACGGACCTGGGTCTTGCGTGCGACACGTCGTCTTACTGTGGTACACATTCATGCCAAGTTATTTGAAAATCCATCCATCGATGACAAAGATATGGACCGGACACGCCCATCAATGCACTATCCTTTAACGTCTAAGTTTGACCTTGACCTTTGAGCTCTGGACCTGGGTCTTGCGCGCGACACGTCGTCTTACTGTGGTACACATTCATGCCAAGTTATTTGAAAATCCATCCATGGATGACAAAGATATGGACCGGACACGGCCATCAATGCGCTATCCTTTAATGTCTAAGTGTGACCTTGACCTTTGAGCTACGGACCTGGGTCTTGCGCATGACATGTCGTCTTACTGTGGTACACATTCATGCCAAGTTATTTGAAAATCCATCCATCGATGACAAAGATATGGACCGGACACGCCCATCAATGCACTATCCTTTAATGTCTAAGTGTGACCTTGACCTTTGAGCTATGGACCTGGGTCTTGCGTGCGACACGTCATCTTACTGTGGTACACATTCATGCCAAGTTATTTGAAAATCCATCCATCGATGACAAAGATATGGACCGGACACGAAAATTGCGGACAGACCGACAGACAGACTAACAGACGGACAGACGGTTCAAAAACTATATGCCTCCCTTCGGGGGTATAAAAAAAAATAAGAGCTGTCTCCATAGGATGACACATGCCCCCGATGGCACTTTAAATGAATAGTTATGGCTGATGTTAGAGTTTAGGACCTTTGACCTACGGAGCTGGGTCTTGCGTGCGACACGTCGTCTTACTGTGTCACACATTCATGCGTAGTTATTTTAAAATCCATGCATGAATGACAAAGATATGGACCGGACACGCCCATCAATGCACTATCATGAAAAATGACCTTTAACGTCTAAGTGTGACCTTGACCTTTGAGCTACGGACCTGGGTCTTGCGCGCGACACGTCTTACTGTGGTACACATTCATTCCAAGTTATTTGAAAATCCATCCATAGACAAAGATATGGACCGGACACGCCCATCAATGCACTATCCTTTAAGGTCTAAGTGTGACCTTGACCTTTGAGCTACCGACCTGGGTCTTGCGCGCGACATGTCGTCTTACTGTGGTACACATTCATGCCAAGTTATTTGAAAATCCATCCATCGATGACAAAGATATGGACCGGACACGCCCATCAATGCACTATCCTTTAATGTCTAAGTGTGACCTTGACCTTTGAGCTCTGGACCTGGGTCTTGCACGCAACACGTCGTCTTACTGTGGTACAGTACACATTCATGCCAAGTTATTTGAAAATCCATCCATCGATGACAAAGATATGGACCAGACACGCCCATCAATGCACTATCCTTTAATGTCTAAGTGTGACCTTGACCTTTGAGCTACGGACCTGGGTCTTGCACGCGACACGTCGTCTTACTGTGGTACACATTTATGCCAAGTTATTTGAAAATCCATCCATCGATGACAAAGATATGGACCGGACACGAAAAATGCGGACAGACCGGCAGAGGGTTCAAAAACTATATGCCTCCCTTTGGGGGCATAAAAAAAAATACCGACCTACCGACCCTACTTTTTTGGCCATGCCACCAGAAACACATTTTGAGGGGGGGGGGAGGCCTAACCAGGCTGATCCATTATTGCAGTTAAATTTGAACAACTACACTATTTTTTAAAGGCCCTCGCTAAAAAAAGTAAGTTTTAGAAGGGTAGTGCAAATTTGAACCCCACACCTGGCATATAACTAGATACTGGTATAGGTCTTACTTTTTTTTCTACAGTTTTCTCCCATAATTTCTGTCTGCTAGTTACTTGAATATTGCAACATGGTTATCCATTTACGTTGGCTTAGCCTGCCCATGTATAGTGTGGGTAGGTTAGTTGACTACCATTTAAACAAGTGAATGAAGTATTGCCATACAAAGTCCCCTACTGGAACTTTCTCTACTGCAGTATAACATAATGAACTGATATCTGTCAATGATGTATAAACAATATTGTACTACATATACAATATGTTATAACAACACAGTTGGATTAAAATGTGCATATATAAAAACCCACAGTTGTTTTCATATTGATTTTTTTTGGCTGATTATAAAAATGTTATCATGTAAGTTATTTATAGTAGATCTAACAACAAAGGGAAATTAATCTTTAAAAAAAAAAAAAAAAAAAAAAAAAAAAAAAAAAAATTATATAATATAAGTCCACAAGAAACTCTTAACCAGGTAGAGATAGGTCAAAATACACCTAAAATTGTGTACTGTAAAGCATGCTGTACCACAGAAAAGTGGTCTCGATTTTTCTCTACCGCCAGTAATAAAAAAGTTACAATAAAATCTATTTATAGTAACAACAAAGGGACGTAATTCTAAAAACAAGGGTGCCTCATGGTGGTGAACATTTGATCCAAGCTACATCAAAATCCCTCCATGCATGAAGAAGAAATGTTCGTACAAAGTCATTCTTGAATTTGACCTTTGACCTCTAAATATGACCTTGACTTTAGATCTAGGGACCTGGTTCTTGTGCATGACATGTTGTCTCAGCCAGGGGAATATTTGTGCCAACTGATATCTACATCCTGCTTTGCATGACAAAGTTATAGACCGGACAGGAAAAAAATCCTCTTGACCTTTGATCTCAAAGTGTGACCTTGACCTTTAAGCTAGGGTATTGGATGTTGCGCATGACATGTTGTCTCATCATGGGAAACATTTATGCCAAGTAATATTGTTCTCCCTTGATGGATGACAGAGTTCTGGATCAGACAGGGAAAAAACCTTATTGACTTTTGACCTCCAACTGTGACCTTGACCTTTGAGCTAAGGGTCTGGACTTTGCGCATGACATGTTGTCTTATCATGGGGAACATTTGTGCCAAGTAATATTAAAATCCCTTCATGGATGGCAGAGTTATGGACGGGGCAGGAAAAAAACTCTGTTGACCTTTGACCCCCAATTGTGACCTTGACCTTTGAGCTAGGGGTCCGGGATATGTGCATGAAACGTCGTCTCATCATGGGGAACACTTGTGCTAAGTGATATTAAAATCCCTTAATGAATGTCAGAGTTATGGACCGGACACGAAACAGACCCTGTTCATGCTATGTTAACATTTGACTGCTAAGTGTGACCTTGACCTTTGAGCTAGGGGTCTGAAAGTTGTGCATGACACATCGTCCTATTATGAGGTACATTTGTGCCATGTAATATTAAAATCCCTTCATAGATGGGAGAGTTATGGACCGGACAGGAAAAAAGCCTTGTTGACTTTTGACCTCCAATTGTGACCTTGACCTTTGAGCTAGGGGTCCGGGATTTGCGCATGACACATCATCTCATCATGGGGAACATTTGTGCCATGTAATACTAAAATCCCTTCAAGGATGGGAGAGTTGTGGACCGGACAGGAAAAAAGCCCTGTTGACCTTTGACCTCCAATTGTGACCTTGACCTTTGAGCTAGGGGTCCGGTTTTTGCGCATGACACGTCGTCTCATCATGGGGAACATTTGTGCCAAGTAATATTAAAATCCCTTCATGGATGACAGAGTTATGGACTGGACACAAAATTGCGGACGGACGGACGGACGGACGGACGGACGGGTGGACAGACGGAATGACGGAAAAGTGCATTCCTATAGTCCCCGAAACTGGTTTTCAACCAGTAGGGGAGTAATAACTGAATGTTGAATTAAGCATAAACCAAAATACATCATATTTATAAACAAAATGGTTTTGGGCAAGTAAAAAATTTTTATGTTTTCGGACAAGTGGTTTTCTTAACTAACTTGCCCGAAAGGACAAGTGCTGAAAAAAAATTAAGGCGAAGACTGATGAAATCATCATATTAAAGGGAAATAATTC
This sequence comes from Mercenaria mercenaria, assembly GCF_021730395.1. NCBI lineage: Eukaryota > Metazoa > Mollusca > Bivalvia > Venerida > Veneridae > Mercenaria > Mercenaria mercenaria. The sequence continues at coordinate 53,588,381 of NC_069365.1, forward strand.
TGAAGATAATACACCAAAAACTGGTGGGAAAATATGTTTATATTAAAATATTTTACAGAGTGGACAGAAAAAGATGAATGTTGACTTTTGGCTATCAAATATGACCTTGACCTTTGAGGCAGGGTTGCACATGACACAATGATTCATTATGGGGAACATTTGTGTCAAGTAATATTAAAATCCCTTAATGGATGACAAGAGTTATGGACCAGAAAGGGAAAAAAAATCTTTTGACCTTTGACCTCAGACTGTGACCTTAACCTTTAAGTTTGGGACAAGGATATTGCATGAGACATGTTGTCTTATAGTGGTGAACATTTGTGCCTTTAGTAATATTAAAATCCCTTTAAATAGTGGATGACAGGGTTATTGACCAAACAGGAAAAAAGACCCTACTGACCTATGACTCTAAGCATGACCTTGAAATTTGAGCTAGGGGTCTGGGTGTTTCGCATGAGATGTTGTCTTATTATGGGAGTACATTTATGCCAAGTAATTTTAAAATCTTTTTAAGGATAGTTGAGTTAAACACCAAACAGGAAAAAAAAAAACCTGCTGGCCTTTGACCTCCAAGTGTGACCTTAATGTTCTTTGAGCTAAGGGTCCAGGTTTTGCGCATGACATTTTGTCTCATCCAGAGGAATATTTGTGCCAACTTATATTTAAATCCTCTTTTGCATGACAAAGTTATGGATGGATGGGACAGGAAAACAAGAGCACCGCCTTGCGGGTGCTGACGCTCATCTGATTTTTTTTGTGTAATAGAAATATTGTCCTACCCATGATTTTCTAAGTCTAAAAAGGGCCATCATTCTTGCAAAAAGCAGGATAGAGTTATGTTTCTTGATGTACAGTGTCCACTTATGATGGTGAAAAACTGTTGCAAGTTTTAAAGCAATAGCTTTGATAGTTTATGAGAAAAGTTGACTTAAACATAATACTCAACCAAGAAAATGATTTTCTAAGTCCAAAAGGGGCAATAATTACTGCAAAAAGCAGGATGGAGTTATGTTGCTTGCTGTACAGGGTCAGCTTATGATGGTGAACAAGTGTTGCAAGTTTCAAAGCAATAGCTTTGATAGTTTAAGAGAAAAAGTTGACCTAAACATAAAACTTAACCAAGAAATCTGATATTTTCTAAGTCCAAAAGGGGCCATAAATCTTGCAAAAAGCAGGACGGAGTTATGTTTCTTGCTATACAGGGTCAACTTATGATGGTGAACAAGTGTTGCAAGTTTTAAAGCAATAGCTTTGATAGTTTAGGATAAAAGCTGACCTAAACATAAAACTTAACCAAGAAAACTGATTTTCTAAGTCCAAAAGGGGCAATAAATCTTGCAAAAAGCAAGATGGAGTTATGTTTCTTGATGTACAGGGTCTGCTTATGATGGTGAACAAGTATTCCAAGTTTCAAAGCAATAGCTTTGATAGTTTAGGAGAAAAGTTGACCTAAACATAAAACTTAACCAAGAAATCTGATATTTTCTAAGTACAAAAGGGGCAATAAATCTTGCAAAAAGCAAGATGGAGTTATGTTTCTTGATGTACAGGGTCTGCTTATGATGGTGAACAAGTATTCCAAGTTTCAAAGCAATAGCTTTGATAGTTTAGGAGAAAAGCTGACCTAAACATAAAACTTAACCAGGCAACGCTGACGCAGACGCCGACGCCAACGCCGACACCGACGCCGACGCCGACGTCGACAACCGCTCAAGTGATGACAATAACTCATCATTTTTTTTCAAAAAATCAGATGAGCTAAAAACCCTACTGACCTTTGATCTCCGTGACCTTGACCTTTGAGGAAGGACTCTGGGTGTTGCGCATGACATATCCAGGGGTGTAAAATTCCACTCGCCCGCTCGCATTGGCGAGTTAAAGTCTGAGTAGGACGAGTGGACCTCGCTGTATACTCGACCGATCGGGCGAGTGGTTTTTTTACGTCCTTACTTTACCAAAATTCAGAAATTACAACTCCAAAACGTCAACAAACTTTGAGATGATTCAGTCGCTTCCTGGATTGACTGGAATTTACCCGCGAATCGTAAAGATATCAAAACGTCATGCCGGTAATTTTCCATTCCACAAGCACGTGCGACCTATCGTATTAAATATCTAATTTACATCGTCACGTACACAAAAACCGTGCGTAGTGCATTCATTTTTTAACACTTTCGCTTCAAGTTTTCAACATCTCTTGAGAAATAATACTATTTGAATTCTATAATGATTTTAATAAGCTATCGACAGAAATGTAGGCAAAATTCTATAAAAACGGTCGAATTTTCATATAAACATTTGTAAAAATTCAAACAGCGCGATCTTAGTTACTTATTTCTTTCTAAAAGTAACTAAATGATGAATACTCTGGGCATAAAATTCAGACTTTTGACCAGAAAGAACAAAAAACAGAATAAAAAATCTTAAATAGTGAAAAAGCGGCAGCAATTACAATACATGGAGTAAAACGATTTTTGGCAAACAGATTTCTGTTAGTGCGACAGAATAGGTTACGTGACCTCGTAAACGTAAATAGAAATGCGATTTTAAAATAAAGCAATGTGATGTCATTGCGGTTTTTAATAAGTACTAAATGAATCTGTGTACATGTATTTTTTGACCAACAATTTAAAAGTTTTTTTTTTGTCAAACAATAATGTAAATTCCTCGAGGGCAAATAGGTCACAGAGGTAGGATATCCTCTATAGTAACTATCGTTTGAGACATTTACCTTTTATACGGGATATAGCACATTCGCTTTTGATAACAAATTAAAGAAGAAACTGTTTATTGATTTCTATTTCTCAGCAATTTTAAGAACCGATGCGGTACGATCAGACAGGGATGTGTCATATGGCGCGAAAACATGACGTAATGCCATGACAATCTCGAGCAAAAATACCGCTTTGATCTCCACTTCAGATGTCAAGATACTGACTCTTTGAGGGGTGTAAATTGATCATGAAAACAAGGTCGATTACTTAGTTTATCGTCTGAATAATTACCGATAATCTTTAACGTTTTTTTTCCTCTCTTCAACACGGGTGGATGGACGATGATTATTGTGTCCAAATTTTTTAGACACTTTTCAAAATAAATATTTTTCGGGAAATAATACTATTGTACATAATACTCCTTTCATAAAAGTGACAATATTAAAAGTGTCAATTATTAGGGCGAGTGGCTGTTCACTAAGGGCGAGTAGATATTACTGGCTACTAGTCCTGCAGGGCGAGTGGTGTGAAAAATAATTTTACACCCCTGATATCACCTGATTATCAGAAACATTTATGCCAAGTAATATTGTAATCCCTTGACAGATGACAGATATCTGGACAAGAAACGAAACAGACCCTGTTCAAGCCATTTTAACATTTGACTGCCAACTGTGACCTTGATCTTTAAGCTAGGGGTCTGAAAGTTAGACATGACACATCATTTTATTATGGGGTAAATTTGTGCCAAGCAATGATAAAAATCCCTTCAAGGATTGTTGAGTTACAGACCAGACAGGAAAAAAGCCCTGTTAACCTTTGATCTATAAGTGTGACCTTGACTTTTGAGATTGGGGTCCGGGTTTTGCAATGACAAATGATCTCACTACTGGAAACATTTGTGCCAAGTAATATTAAAATCCCTTGATGAATGCCAGAGTTAAAGGGACTGGCCTCCAGATAGTTTGACAACAACAAAAATTTATTGGAAATAAATGCTATATTTCTTAAGAAGGCTTTAAAAGATAATTACTGACAAACTATAACTGTTACGGAAACACATGAGAATTTGCTGTTTTTACTACTTTTTACGATGAAAATTGAAAAGCATTTGTAATGCTTTACTCCAGGTACTTTCTCGATTATAAATATCTATATTTCGAAGTCATAATTCACTAATTCCGCTGTAGCGCTATTGGCCGATTTGGCTAGTTATCAAACTTGACCAAGGACTTACTTGCAAACACACTGTGTGGTGGGAGACATAAATATACTGCTTTCTCATCATGCTCCTTTCCATTTAAAATGCTGATAAGGTCCTTCTTTAAGCTAGAATTACACTGCCCCGGATGGACTGTTAAGTTCCGGATTCCCATCCCCGGATGGTTTACGAATGAGTTAGGAGTTCTATGGATGCATTACGGATGGTATCCAGAACTCATCCGCATGCCAATCTGGGGCAGTGTAATTACACTTTGATTTTTTGGTGATGGCCTAAAGCCAGAAACAGGTTGAAATTTAAGTTGAATACTTAAAATAAAAAAATTAAGCAATTAAGTCTAATAAAGTATGTCAAAGACTTTAAATTATTTTTAGGAGACTTTGGAGAAAAACTGACGTAAGCATTTTGTTTAACATCCTCATGCCCCTTTCATTTTTATAAAAAAGTTCACAATGCAATAGTTAAAGCCAGTAACATTATTCTTATCAATTATTCAGCATCTTGACATAGAAGTACAAATACCTAAAATTCAATTACCACAACATAATGCTTGGATAAAATAGTGATTTATGGAAACATCACAAACAGATTCTGTTTTAATGACCATTTATTACATAAATAGATCCCTTTCTACCAGTGTTATATATCAGTCAAATTGACAATAATTTTAGATGCAGGGTTCTCGCCAGGCTATTATTGCCTGTCGCGTGCGACATGCCTTCAGACTTTGAGTTGTATATTCGACATCCCTTATTTCCCCAGTCATCCCTTAATTGCCGAAGCGACATGTCATAAAATCATCCCAATAAACACCCCGATTAATTCGATAGTGTATTCGAAAAGCTTCCACGTGCTACCCGATAGTTTAGGTAAAGCGATGCCAGTTAAGATAACCGACAAACCAATGACAGCTTCCTATGTGTGGAACGTGTGACGTAAATTTCATCATAGCTCCGCCTTTAAATCCTTTGACAGGCGGCATCTTGTGATGTGTACATGAAAGTAACTGTTTTTGCAAGTTTTAAGATTATACATGTCATTAGATATAATGACAGATGATTCAACAATTATCGTCCGAATGTTTTTCGCAATCAAGGAAAGACAATGTAAGGAATTAAGTCAAAAATTATGCAACACGGTAAAATGCTTTTGAACAATTATCGCCGTAATATTAATTTTTTTCACATGTATGAAATGTGTTTTCTCTGGCGGAATATCGAAAAGAGAATGCAAGAATTAATGTTTTCTGTCGTCAGTTTCAAAATAGAACTTGTAGAGAAAAGTTTGAAATACCCTCCGTGAATTATTTCAACACGAACGGACACTTTGGTAGAACCACCGACCTTCCGTAAGCCAGCTGGATGGCTTCTTCACATGAAGAACCTCACATGAAGAATTCAACCCCCCGAGTGAGGCTCGAGCCCACATCGATGAGGGGCAAGTGACTTGAAGCCAACGACCTTAACCACTCGGCCACGGAGGCCACGGTCACAATTTCAGAATCCCTCCCAGCCACGCCAAATGGCCACTGGTCCAAAATGGAAACCAGCGTTTCCCTGGATGACAGTCTCAGATTGTGTTGTTTTACATGTATGTACAACAAACAGTTGACATTTTCAAAAACTTAAAATGGATAAGTTTTCAGCAAATAAACTCCACAGAAATAGAAGACATAAACTTTAAAATACAAATAGATCTGTGTGCAGTGCTAAAATTGTGTTGTTTTATGTACAATAAATAGTAAATGAACATTTTTAGCAACTTAAAATTGATGAACTTTTAATTGTCATTCAGCAAATAACTCCATAGGATTTTTATGACCTAATACCTTTTTTTGTTGTACATGTAAATGATGCTTATTAATCACTGAAAATACCACTATGTTTTTCACTCTGAAATGCACCAGAATGCACCAAAATGAGTTGTAGTAACACAAAATTTTCTGGGGTGACCCCCATACCCCCAAAGCAGGAGGGGACACCCCTCCTGCACCCACCCCTTTGCTCATCAAAAAATATCCTTCTGCAACATGCCTTTAGAAAATCCTGGCTAGATCCCTGAGATGTATTAAATAAGACTGAAAAATTGTTTGAAACCAGTGAACTTTTTTAAGCATCGACATGTTACAATCATTAATATGTCATTTCAGGCTCAATTTTTTCTGTTTCTACGGGGTTTTGTATTTGTTAGTGAAATACAAGCTGTATTTTAGACAGAAAATTCAAAGGTATATAATAAATATTGATATTGCATTAATCAGGACTTGTCACACCAGCTTTTGCAGACATTAACAAATTTCCTCCAGCTAATTTAGTAGCATGAATATCAGCCACTACCAACCAACTTAAGAGTGTGAACATTTTAGTTGTATTACAAAATAAGCTTAAAAATAATACAAACAAAATTAATGGTACCATATATCAGAAATGGCCTGGAATCAACTATCGACAGCCGACAGAGAGTGAATGTATCACAGAAAGGTAACTATATTATAATTCTGTTTTATGGTTATATCAGAGGAGGACAGAATTGCTGTGACCTTGACCTTTGACTACCACCCTGGTTCATGCACTCAGGACATCATCTCATCACTACCTACATAAATCCCAAGTTTATAGTCAATACCTTGAATGGTTAATGTTATGCTCTGGACAAGAAACATGACATACACATTTGACCTTTGAACTCAGTTTGTGACCTTGACCTTTAACCAACAGACCCAGTTCATGTGCTCTGCACACTGTCGCATCGCCACCTACCTACATACCAATTTGTAATAATATAATTATAGTTTTTAATAATAATATATCAAATGTAGCATTCATTTCAATACCGAGCTTTGTTACTGTATATGGAAAATACTTGACTCCTTGGGGACAAATACTAAAACCTTTAAAAGCATATAGCTTTCAAGTTTTTGCTATCGCAAATTTCAAATCTTTTATAATATTGATAAACTTCCATTCCAGTACAAAGACATCCTTCCATGTGAGTTTTGGCATGTAATTTTTTTATTTGTGTATTTCAAAGGAGGCACCTTGTTTGTCATTTTTTAAAAAAAAAATCTTCTTTTTTTTTTATATCAGAAATGACACAAAATTGAAATACAAGATTTTTAAGGAACCAACATCACCAAAGGCAGAGATGCCAAATAAACATGTGAAAATATTCAGGATTTTCTTTCTTTTTTTTGGGAGAGGGGGTGGGGGGGGGGTGTTGCTTATGTACTACAGAAAAAAAAAATATCAACAAATCAACTTTTTTGACCTCCTGAAATGTAACCAAAACTGACACATGAAATTTCCAACAATGGTGACGTATAATATATCAAGCTGTCATATTATATATAATCAAGTCACTTAAAGAGAATGTATCTATCCCTGTAGACTAATTTCACTTCTTTCTTTCTCTATTCATTTCATAACCAAGTAAGAAGTCCCCAAGAAAATCAGCCCAATAATTCTTGATTAACACAACCCTCTTAGCAAAGTGAGAGACACTGACAAACCTACTCTAACATAGGAGAAAAAAATAATCTAGACAAATTGAATCATAAATCAGAAATTGCCTGGATTCTCCTTCAACATCACATCCACACAATTTGTTTTACAGGAGAAGGGAAAGACATAAAGTAACTGCTTCTTTACTATGCTTACTTTCAATTATTGCACTTATACTTCTTCTGTAGACATCTCGAGGTCAAATTTGGCACATTTAATCGCCAGACATGACAGAAGTTCCTGTACTTTGTTATTTTCAGAATAACAAAACCATATCTGTTGCACTCGATAGGTTTCTTTATTTAGATACTGGCCTATATGTTAATATATTTTTTTCAAACAACTTTAAGCACTTGAATGAAAGCACCTTATATAATCAAACTGAAACAGTGGTATCACTTAAGGTGCTCTTATCATTAACCCTTAACCTGCTATATTTCTGTAATGGACTGGTCCATCTTTCAATCTGGACAGTACCACTTATTACTCAAAGGGGTTTTCACTAAAAATTTACTGACTGAATTATATAAGCAAACAGTGCAGACCATGATCAGACTGCACGGATGTGCAGGCTGATCTTGGTCTGCACTGGTCGCAAAGGCAGAATCATCTGCCGCCAGCAGGCTAAGGGTTAAGTAACAAAATGTTTTGAAAAAAATTTAAAAAATCAGATTTCTGAAATAACACAACAGGTATCAAAAGATTCCCTGAAATTGGAACTTTTGTTAAATAGCATACTATTTTTATTCAAATATACTGTCTCCTTAAAGGGAGGTAATTACACAAAATATTTAAAAGCAGGAATCTAAGTGAAAAGCAATTGTGTGTAGTTAGAAAGTTTTTACAATCCAGTAGAAACAAGAGGGTCATGATGACCCTGGATTGCTCACCTGAGTAATATGAGCTACATGTTTTAAATGTCAAACTGATGCTAAAATATTAAGAAAGCAGGTCACATTCATGGTCACTGAAAGTCAGTGTTAAGATCGGTGTGCAAAACTGTATATGTCATCCAAATTTCAAGGCTGTGTATCTTAAAACAAGAGTGCCAGACTGTCACAAAATATGCTCGTCATCGAACTTGGCCTAATTCAAGGGGCATAATCCAAGAGTGCCTGAGGCGATTTGGGTGGTTATTGTACTTGGCCGAGATATTATACCCCCAAACATTGTCAGCAAGTTTGATGAAGATCGGATGAAAACTCTTCGACTTAGAGTGCGGACAAGGCTAAATTCGCAGTTTTTCAAGTAATTCAAGGGCCACAATCCAAGAGTGTCTGGGGCCATTTCGCTGGTTATCGAACTTGGCCGACATATTATGCCCACAAACATTGTCAGCAAGTTTGGTGAAGATTGGATGAAAACTCTTCAACTTCTGAGTGCAGACAAGGCTAAATTCGCAGTTTTTCAAGTAATTCAAGGGCCATAATCCAAGAGTGCCTGGGGCGATTTGGCTGGTTATCGAACTTGCCCGAGATATTATGCCCACAAACATTGTCAGCAAGTTTGGTGAAGATCTGATGAAAACTGTTCGACTTAGAGAGAGGACATGCTTTGGATGCCGACCGCCTGCCCACCACTGCGGGTGTTCACATAATACGCCCCGCTCTTTCAAAGACGGGCATATAAAAAGGTCAGTAGGTCAAGGTCACAGTCAAGTGACCCCTAATTACTTGTGTGAATGGAATCATTAGGTAATTATAATTAAGCAGTCTAGGAAATAGGATCAGATAATTTTTTAAGTATTTTTTCCTATATAACTCATATAAAAATGTCCCCCGGGGCTTGGCCTCTTTTCACCCCAGGGGCATAATTTGAACAATCTTGTTAGAGAACAACAAGGTACATCAAGGCCAAGTTTCAGCGACTTCCATCAAATGGTTTAAGAGGAGATGTTGTTTAGAGGAAAGTGTCGATGGACGCCGGACGGACAGATGCTGGACAGTGAGCGATCACAAAAGCTCATCCCAAGCACTTTGTGCTCAGGTGAGCTAAAATTGGCCAATCAGTTACTTGAATGCCACAGAGCCCTTTCAGAAAATTTATTATTACTTACGTTAAAAACTTTTATAATATGTTTTATTACTTTTGTAAGACCAAACTTGACCAAAAATGTTTCACACTTGTATTGGCAATAAACTTCAATAACTGTTTCAGCACTGATCATTTAAATTTACAGAAATATGTTATACTCAAAATTCTGAACTGCAAACCTTTTAAAAATTAATGCACAAATATCATTCAGAAATAAAGTTTAACATAATGGGAACGAAGAATAGATAGAAACAGAGAGAAGGATTTTTCCCATCTAGGCAAACAAAAACAAACTATTTACAGCTGTAAAGTTCAAATATAGCGATAGAATGACATATAATCAAACAATAAAATTCGCAAGGAAAAAGCATACCCAGATTGTTTTTCCCCTATATCGTTTTTCCTTATCTATCCCTTTCCTATGTGTATCAATATAATGCCATAACATTTTTGTTACTGGCAGCAAATCAATATTGGCTAAAAAGAGATCGCTAAAAAAACTTCCTAACAGTTAGTTCTCTATATCATGTGACATGATGCCAATTTGACTGTGAAAGATTTATATAATCTATTGGTTCAATAAATGGGTTTTAATCATACTTCATCTGTTTTTGTTCCTCATCTAAAACACTTTTATTTCTGCACATTTTCTTCAAGAGAGAAGAATTGTTTTCTTTTTTTGCTGACATTATTAAGTACAATTACCTCATTATCACAACCGGAGACAAAAGAAGTAATTGACAAAAAGTAAACATTGGCAAAACAGTCTCTAAAAATAATGTGCCCATTTCTATTGTCACGCAATATATTTTATTGCAATCTTTTATCCAAATCACACTTGCTGTTTTTATTATCTATATTAAAGAGAAATTGAAAAAAAAAATTTTTTTCTCCTATCTAAACACCAGAACAGGAGTTTAGGATTTTCTAGAACACAACATGATAGGTCTTGCTTACTGATGTTATTATTCATACAAAAGAGAACTTGAAAAAGAAAATAAAATCATGTTTTTTCCTATCTCAACACAAAAACTTTATTATCTTGTTTCATATAACACAACATGATAGGGTTAATGAAGCAGGAAAGACTGGGTAAAAGAAATAATGATACCAAACAGCTTACCAAGGAGAGAAATTAAGAACAAACCAGACAAAACTGAGATTGCTCATCTGCTATAAACCAGCCAGGGAGCTTAATGTAAGAACCAGCCAGAACAAGAGCACCGCAATGTGTGGAGCAACATACGCCCGAAGGTATGACCTTTGACCCCTAAGTGTGACCTTGAAGCAAGCCAGAACATGCACTCTGCACATTGTCTCGATGTGGTAAACATTTGTGTCAAGTTCCTTTGAAATCCTTCAAGGGGGTAAAGAGTTACAGAGTGGACACGAAACACACTCATGTGACCTTTGACCCCCAAGTGTGACCTTGACCTTAAAGCGAGCCAACCAGAACATGCGCTCTGCATGTCGTCCCGATGTGGTGAACATTTCTATCAAGTTTCTTTGAAATCCTTCTAGAAGTTCATGATTTACAGAGTGGACACGAAATTGCTTACGGACAGACTGACATCAGGGGTATAACATAATACATCCCTTCGGGCGTAAAAAAATTCAGTTTGCTCATCGCTATAAAACAGCCAGAGAGCTTCTCCCATTCTCTCATACCAGAGAAGTATCTGAACCTCTGGCATATTTCACTGAAATTTTACAGTTTGGTCACATTACAGGTAAAAAGTTTCAGTCAATCAGTGACATTTCACGACAAATCTTGACAAACCAATCAAAATTGGCTGTGAGAAGTGTGAACGCATCCTTTTCAATATAACACCGAATTATGAGGAAAATCCTTATTTCTTGCGGTAAATTTCTAAACATGGGATTACAGGAACTAATCTCTTTAAACTGCAGTCATGCAATATCGTCTAAATTCATTGTGACAGAGTATTTTGCTAAGATACTGTTTACATTTTCAATTTGGTGTGCCCAATAATGGCGAAAAGTGATTGACTGAGTTCATTTCAAGTAGTAATCAAGAGTGCCCATGCTCACCAGATAAACGAAAGAAATATATCAGAGGTTCATCTCGGAATTTTGACAAACTTCTAATGGATGAGAATGAGATTCTGCATGAGATAGCTTAATGAAAGAACCAACCTGGTAAAATTATGATTTCTCAAAAACAGAAGGCAAGATTTGTAATTTCAAGACTAAAAGCCATTCTTTCAGGTACTAACTATATTTAGTCAAAATCTGAAAATATCACAAAAAAAAGGACAATACTGATACCCTTAAGATGAAAGTAACTCAAAGGATGTTGTTGACCAGTTGATGAAAAACTTGCCAAAAATTTCATTGTTTATTTACACTCAGATGATCAGTGAAACTTTTAAAACAAAGCACGTGCGGGTGCTGACCTCATCTGATTTTTGAAATAAATATTGTCTACCTGTTTTCTAAGTCTAAAGGGCAATTCTTGTAAAAGCGAAGAGTTATGTTCTTGATAAAGCGTCCATATGATGGTGAAACAACTGTTGGCAAATTTTAAACAAAGCTTTATAGTTTTTAGAAAGCGATTAAACACAATTATAACTAAAAGAAATCTGATTTTCTAAGTCCAAAAAGGGGCAATAATTATTGCAAAAAGCAGGATGGAGTAATGTTCTTGTACAGGGATCAGTTATGATGTGAACTAGTGTTGCAAGTTTCAAAGCAAGCTTTCGATAGTTTAGAAAAAGCTGACTTTAACATAAAACTTACAGAAACGAATTTCTAAGTACAAAAGGGCCATCAATCTTGTCAAAAAGAATTGGAGGTTTGTATTCTTGCTTACAGGGTCAGCTTATGATGGATGAACAAGTGTTCAAAGTTTAAAAGCATAGTTTGACAGTTTAGGAAAAAGATGACCTAAACATAAAACTTAACCAGAAATCTGATATTTTCTAAGTACAAAAGGGCCATAATCTAGCAAAAAACGATGGAGTTATGTTTCTTGCTGTACAGGTCAGCTTATAATGGTGAACAAGTCTTGCAAGTTTCAAAGCAATAGCTTGACAGTTACGAAAAGCTGACCTAACAAAAACTTAACCACATGCGACGACGATCAAGTTACAATACCATCATTTTTTCCAAAAAAAGATGAGCTAAAAATGCTAAATGTAGTATCCGCAACAAAAGTTTGATTGTGATATAAGTAAATGTTCTTTCAGCTGAAATGCTGGTATCAATTGCAAATCAAAGCAGTTGAGGCAGCTAAGCTGATATCAAGCTATATACTTAAGATCTTTAACCTTTAGATCTAGATAAATTGTCGTCTGCTAGGAAAATGTCGTTCTAAAATGATTTTAATCGGGGTCTGATGGTTCCAAGCTGTTTGCAAAGCTGTTACTCTGCCTGCAGCAGGCTAAGGTTAATGGTATTACAACATACCTCTTCAATGGCATATTTAAAATGCTTGTCATCAAAACTACCTATTTTCAACAATTTATGTCTATTCTTACAAATTTCAACTCAAACAGTCTTACCTAAATGCAGAATTAATTTTGTCCTTCTTTGGAGCTCTAAAAGACAAAAGTGTTTCAAGGACATGGTTCTATTAGACTGGTTTAATCCATCTTCGAGACTATAAAGGTGGATTTAAAAAACAGTATCGAAATTTCAAGAGTTTAAAAATATTCGATCAGAATGTGCACAGTTTTTATAAATAAATGAAGTTACTTGAGACCAGCTAGACCTGTTACATATTATAACAACCACTTTAAAATATCTCAGACTAGAAAAACAGTCTCAAAGTCTGTCATGGCAGTGAAAAAAAGAACGCCAAAAGTTATGCAAACTTAGAAGACCAGTCTCAGATCTGTTTACAGTATTAAAAGCAACCAGCCTAAAAATATTTCTCACTAGAAAACCAGTCCCAAAATCTGTCATGATATTGATACCAATCAAACTAACTTATGAATCTAGCCTCTAAAATGGTAAAATATTATATAATTAATAGCACTAGTCTCATGTCTCAAATCTGATATTGTATGATAACCACCAGAAAGATTAGCAGGTTGACCGTCAGATGATATGTTATTTATAGTAAACCAGTCATAATTCTAAAAACCAGAAAAACAGTTCAAAATCTGTCATTGGGATCAACAACAAGTAACAAGCAACTTCCAAATTTCTAAATGAACTTGTCCATCTTCAATCTGGACAGTACCATTCGGTGTTAAAAGGGGTGCTTACCAAAAAGATACTGACTGAATGGCGAACAATGCAGATCTTGATCAGACTGCATGGATGTGCAGGCTGATCATGATCTACATTGGTCACAATGGCAGAATCAATCCTTTCCAGCATGATAAGGTTTAAACATAAGACACAATACATAATATCACAAATTATTACTGCTAAAGTGGTGTGAATGTAAATTTTCATAAATCTGGACTACACTTAAAGTAACAACTCACCATATATCAGTTTAGCCAGTGTAACAAGATCATCCAATAGATACTGCTTTCCTCGATTGTCTCGTTTGTTTGTTTCCGGGAACATTGACTTCAGCTTTTGCTTTCTTCTTTGAGTGCTCTCTGTAAGTGAAATCAAATAAATCTCCATTAACAAGGGAATATAATTTTATAACCTAACAATATTAAAACCTTCCTACAAAAAGTGTTTGATAAATGATTTTTTTTAAAACCATGAAATTCTGAAAATACTTGTAGAATTGTCAATGGTTAAATGTAGGCGAGAACAAATGAACTTTAACAATGTAACATATTGGAATAAACAACTGTACAATTAAATAGAAAACTCTCCTGAGAATGTCATGGTGCCAGCTAACAAAAACTATCATATTTCGCTTTTAAAAACACAGTTTAGTAGCTGTTATATTAATGATTATATTCTAGTTTATATTAAAACCTGCAAAGGTCAGAAATATAACTTAAGTGCCATTAATATTAAACTAGAACTGTCACAGGAGTGACGAATAATTCCCCCACAATACGGCCTTGTCACAGAAGTATGGAAACCATAGGAAAGAAATGGCCACAAGAAGGTGAAATTTAAGTTGTTTAACTTGACCTGTGTATCAAAAATTATTTAAATCTGTCAACCCTTTCATGAGTTTGGAAAATTTTAAGTTAGAAAGGGGCCACAACTACGTCAAACAAGAGCACTGCCTTGCGGGTGCAGATGCTCATCTGATTTTTTTGTCTTTATATAATAAAAATATTGTCCTACCCATGATTTCTAAGTCCAAAAGAGGCCATAATTGTTGCAAAAAGCAATGTAGAGTTATGGTACTAGCTTGCAGAGTCAGCTTTTAATGGCAAATAACTGCTCCAAGCTTTAAAGCAATAGCTTTGACAGTTAAAAAGAAAAGTTGACCTAAACATAAAACTTAACCAAGAAATCTAATATTTTTTAAATGGTGGACAAGGTTGCAAGTTTTAAAGCAATAGCTTAGATCGTTAAGAGAAAAGCTGACCTAAACACAAAATTTAACCAAGAAATTTGATTTTCTAAGTCCAAAAGGGGCAATAATTATTGCAAAAAGCAGGATAGAGTTATGTTTCTTGCTGTACAGAGTCAGCTTATGATGGTGAACAAGTGTTGCAAGTTTTAAAGCAATAGCTTTGATAGTTTAGGAGAAAAGTTGACCTAAACATAAAACTTAACCAAGAAATCTAATATTTTCTAAGTCTAAAAGGGGCCATAATTCTTGCAAAAAGCAGGGTGGAGTTATGTTTCTTGCTGTACAGAGTCAGCTATTGATGCTGAACAAGTGTTGCAAGTTTTAAAAGCAATAGCTTTGACAGTTTAGGAGAAAAGCTGACCTAAACATAAAACTTAACCAGGCAATGCCAACGCCGATCAAGTGATGACAATAACACATCATTTTTTCCCCAAAAAATCAGATGAGCTAAAAATGGTGGTTTATAGGCAAAGTCGAACTTGACCTGTATTTTATAATGTTACACTTGTGTACCAAAACTTAACTAGAGCTATCACTAAAGGTGATGAATGTACCCCCCACATGCACTGACACAGTACATTGCAATTTGACGCACACAAGATTGCATAATTATGTGGACTGTATGTATATAGACTGTATGTATACAGTATAGTAACAAAAAACAAAGTCCCATAACTATGCAGAATATTTATCTAAAAGAATGTTACATGCACCATGCACAACTAGGGTTGGTACTGATCACTTGTGTGAAGTTTCATTAAATTGTGTGTAAGGGTTTGGTAGATTAGGCACGCACAAGATTGCATATGCAGACTGTATGTACATAGTATGTTAACAAGAAACAAAGTCCCAGAACTCTGCAAATTTTGTCGATGAAAGAATCTAACATGCCCCATGCACAACTACTGTTGTTACTGATCACTTGTGTGAAGTTTCATTAAATTGTGTCAAGGGGATGAGGAGAGATGGTGCGCACAAGATTGTGTCTATGTATATAGTATAGTAACAAAAAAACAAAGTCCCATAACTCTGCAAATTTTTTTTCTGAAAGAACCTAACATGCCCCATGCACAACTACTGTTGTTACTGATCATTTGTGTGAAGTTTCATTAAATTGTGTCAAGGGGATGAGGAGAGATGGTGCACACAAGATTGTGTCTATGTATATAGTATAGTAACAAAAAAACAAAGTCCCATAACTCCACAAATTTTTTTTCTAAAAGAACCTAACATGCCCCATGCACAACTACTGTTGGTACTGATCACTTGTGTGGAGTTTCATTAAATTGTGTCAAGGGGATGAGGAGAGATGGTGCGCACAAGACTGTGTCTATGTTTATAGTATAGTAACAAAAAAACAAAGTCCCATAACTCTG
Organism: Mercenaria mercenaria; assembly: GCF_021730395.1. Taxonomy (NCBI): domain Eukaryota; kingdom Metazoa; phylum Mollusca; class Bivalvia; order Venerida; family Veneridae; genus Mercenaria; species Mercenaria mercenaria. The sequence goes on from NC_069365.1 coordinate 53,604,694, forward strand.
CAAATTTTTTTTCTAAAAGAACCTAACATGCCCCATGCACAACTACTGTTGGTACTGATCACTTGTGTGAAATTTCACTAAAGTGTGTCAAGGGGATGAGGAGAGATGGTGCGCACAAGATTGTGTCTATGTATATAGTATAGTAACAAAAAAACAAAGTCCCATAACTCTGCAATTTTTTTTTCTAAAAGAACCTAACATGCCCCATGCACAACTACTGTTGGTACTAATCACTTGTGTGAAGTTTCATTAAATTCTGTCAAGGGGATAAGGAGAGATGGTGCGCACAAGATTGCGTCTACAGACAGACGGCCAGACGGACAGACAGACAGACAACCTGAAACCAGTATACCCCCCCTTACAACTTTGTTGTCGGGGGGTACAATTAAATCTGTCAAGCCTTTAATGAGTTATTGTCCGGAAAAAATGAGTTTGGCAAATTTTAAGTTGAAAGGGGGCCATAACTACGTAAAACAAGAGGGTCATGATGACCCTGGATCGCCCATCTGAGTAATATGAGCTACATGTTTCAAATGTCAAACTGATGATAAAATATTAGGAAAGTCAGTAGGTCATATTCATGGTCAATGAAATTCAGTTTTACGATTTGTGTGCAAAACTGTGTATGTCATCAAAATTTCAAGGCTGTATCTTAAAAAACAAGAAAGTAGGTCAGTAGGTCAAGGGCAGGGCCTCTTTTCACCCAAGGGGTACAATTTGAACAATTTTGGTTGAGGACCGTAAGACAATGCTACAAACCAAATATCAATGGTCTAAGTGTTGTGCTTTCAGACAAGAAGATTTTTAAACTTTTTTTCCTATATAAGTCTATGTAAAACTTGGGACCCCCGGGGCGGGGCCATATTTGACCCTAGGGGGATAATTTGAACAATCTTGGTAGAGGACAACTAGATGATGCTACATACCAAATATCTAAGCCCTAGGCCATGTGCTTTTGTACAAGAAGATTTTCAAAGTTTTCCCTATATAAGTCTATATAAACCATTTGACCGCCGGGGCGGGGCCATATTTGAGCCTAGGGGGATAATTTGAAAAATTTTGGTAGAGGACCACTAGATGATGCTACATACCAGATATCAAAGCCTTAGGCCCTGTGGTTTTGGACAAAAAGATTTTTAAAGTTTTTCCTTTCGGTTGCCATGGCAACCAGAGTTCTGCATGGAATTCAATTCTTTGAATAATTTTGAAAGGGGGCCACCCAAGGATCTTTCCTGTGAAGTTTGGTGTAATTCGGCCGAGTGGTTTTCAAGAAGAAGATATTTTTTAGAAATTGTTGACGGACGACGGACGAGGCACTACGCACGACCGACATCAAGCAGTCACAATAGCTCACCTCAAGCTAAAAATTGGTGGGTTGTAGCCAAAGCTGAACTTGACCTTGACCTATATTTAATGATGTTACACCTGTGCACCAAAAATTATTTAAATCTGTCAAGCTTTTCATGATTTACTGTCCGGAAACCATGAAAACCAACAGACCGACAGACTGACAAGCTCACTCCTATATACCTCCCCTATACCCCCATACCAATCCTATAATGTTTAATGACACTAAGTCAAACACTTTTTTTGAGATACATTTTTACACAAAGTTTTATGCCCTTAATGCATATTTTGACTAAGTCAAGTGCCATAACTCTGGTCTTGCAGAGTGAAATCCAAAACAAAACTCATATGCACAAGTTCACATGCTGAATAATATTCCTACATGGTATCATGACAGAGCTATTATGAGACCTGTCACATGAGATCATCATATGATGATAAGTTGTGTAAAACATTTGGCAGAGTTTATATGAACATGGTCACTTTCAAAACTTCTTTAATGTCGACACTGACTTGAATGCTGAAAAAAAAGAAGGTTTTTTAAGACCAAATGAAAAAAAGAAAACACTTGCCAGACTTGTCTGTTTTCTGTCTAGAAACTTTAACCTCCCTTTTCTGTACCACCGATACATCTTGAACTGTTGTAGAAGCATCGCCCCCTTCACTGCAAATGTCCTTTGTATCCACCTTTATATCTGTAAATGATCAGTTATAACAGATAATATATTGTTATATATTTTAGCTCTCTTACTTTTAAATGCATTTAGTCACAGTAAGTTGAACTGATAGATTTGGTCATTATTTTTTCTTACAAAAAACAGAAACCTTGGTTCTTTCACTGGAAAAGATCCAGTCTATTTAAAAGCTGTGAGGATTGCAAAAATGAAAACACCCAATTAAAAGCCTGTATACCGTAACACACAGACATTTCAGGAAATAAGAGGTCGCAGAACAGGAAATGCCCCCCTTAATGCATTCAGTAACTGTACAAGGAATGGAAATTATTTGGTCACTGCACTGGACGTTTGATGAACTGACCTCAAATCAATAATTATGGGTCATTTACCAGTCATAAGTGACCTCCGTATCAAATGTGATCTTAGACCAAAGCATTCTCTAGTTATCTGGCAAAACAAGTTCTGGGTCAAGTGACCTTGACCTTGACATTTGACCTAAGCTGACCTCCAAATCAATAGGTGTCATCTGCAGGTCATGATTATTTTCTCAGCTATTTTACTTAATTCAAGAAATCTGTATAATTACTTAAAAGCAAAACAAATCACTAAAATTTCCATTCTAAAATTCAGACGCAATGGCTGAAATGAACTCCATCAATACGTGAAACATATGGCTAATTTCTGATGTCTTAGATATAACTATCACTTGCTACATGGCATCAAACAAATATTTGCAGACATTTTTAAGGCAAAAAAATCTGTTAACGAAGCTTACACCTTCCTTACTATTAAGATATATGGGGGGTGCATTTTACATTTTAGCATATTGTTTAAACAGAAAGAAAGACAAACAAGAGGGCCATGATTGCCCTATACATCGCTCACCAGAGTTGATCTAGCCTACTGACCTAGTTTTTGACCCCGCATGACCAAGAGTTGAACTTGACCTAAAGATCATCAAGACAAACACTCTGACTAAAGATTTGGTTACAACTGTGGCCTCTAGAGTGTTCACAAGCTTTTCCTTTGATTTGACCGGTGACCTAGTTTTGACCCCATATGACCCAGATTCGAACTTGACCTATAGATTATCAAAACAAACATTCTGACTAATTCCCATGAGTTTCAAACTTAAATTGTGGTCTCTAGAGTGTTGAAAAGAATTTTCCTTTGATCTGGCCTAGTGACCTAGTTTTTGACCCCACATGACCCAGATTCATAACTGACCTAGAAATGATGAAGACAACTATTCTGACCCAGTTTCATAAAGACTGAGTCACAAATGTGGCCTCCAAAGTGTTCACAAGCTTTTCCTTTGATTTGACCAGGTGACCTAGTTTTTGACCCCACATGACCCAGTTTCGAACTTGACCTTGAGATCATCAAGACTAACATTCTGACCAAGTTTCATAAAGATTGGGTCAAAAATGTGGTCTCTAGTGTGTTCACAAGCTTTTCCATTGATCTGACCTACTGACCTAGTTTTTGATCCTATATGACCCAGTTTCAAATCTGACCTAGAGATCATCAAGACAAACATTCTAACCAATTTTCATAAAGATTGGATCAAAAATGTGGTCTCTAGAGTGTTCACAAGCTTTTCCTTTGATCTGACCTATTGACCTAGTTTTTTACCCCACATGACCCAGCTTCAAACTTGACCTAGAGATCATCAAGACAAACATTCTGACCAAGTTTCATAAAGATTGGGATATGCTTACTGTGATAAGCTTAGCTTTTAAAATGAAATGCAGTTAACTGAAATGTGAGTTTAACTGGAAAGAAATATTGTCTTTGAGTGGTTTGGCACCAGGTGTTGCTGTTTAACATGTACTTAAAAGGACATGTCCTTAAGAGAACACAGGTAAGATATCTTGAACATGTCTGAGGGCAAGGTTTGTGCAGTCACAACTTAACATGCTCAAGGTTTGAACATTAAAAAAAAAAAAAAAAAAAAAGGAATGGAAATAATATATATATACATATGTCATAATTTATTTTTTAGGGTGGTGGTGCAGGGAACGGAAGAAACAAATTCACATGTCGATTAAAATTGATTGAAAATAAAATGAAAAAAAAAAAAAAAAGTAAAGGGTGAAGTTGGGGTGGGGGCAGAGGATGCATGATCATGGTGGCATGACTGGTGAAGTGAGGTGGGAATGTACAACTGGAGTTTGAAAAAAATCTAAAATAAAATGAAGGCAAGTGGGTGACAGTGTGGTGCGCAACTTCACATTTTAATAAATGTTCACAGAAAAGAATGAAAGAAATTAATGAAATCTGCCAAATGTAATTTGTTATTACAAATATGTGGATTTTAGACATTAAAGGGGCAATTAACTCTGAAGTTAAAAAAGAAATCCATACAAAATTGTCTGTGCCAACACATTATAGTACTCTAAATTCTGTTAAGTTTCATAGTTCAAGGCCAAATGAATAAAAGTTTATGCAGAAAATGCCATCTATAGATCTATAGTAACCTTATATAGTTAACACTAGAAACTTCTAAGGCCATAACTCTGGTGTTCTGGCAATCTGACTGAAACTTACGGCCGCAAGAACTCATAGTGTGAACTTGTATATGAAGTTTTAAATAACTATTCCCAACCACTACCTAATAAGCTCCGATGGACGACGAAAGACGAAGGAAGGACGGAATGATGGATGGAAGGACGGACGGACGGACAACGCCAAAACTATATCCCTCCGACTTTCGTCGGGGGATAACAAGTGACCAAGTATTGCAGTGGCAATATGGATATACAGTAAACCTTTCTTATAAGGAACAGCTAGACCCTTAAAAATGTTCCTTATGAACCGAGTTCTAATCGAAGCCACTAGTTCCTTGTAAACAGGTTTGTACTAACGAAAATCGTAAGGATACACATTTGACTGACGTTTCATAACGGCAATGCTGTTCACACTCTGGCGACTTGAAGCTTTATGTAGAAGTTGCTTTTCTAGTAACTGTCATCCTGTGAAAATGGCAATTAAACTGCCTGCATGTATATGACTGAAAAAGTGTGAAACATGCTTAAACCTAAACCAAGCCAAAATTTCGCGTAACATGACCGTAATTATGTTATAAATGTTGCATTTTAACTTCTTTTTAGATGGGCTACAGATACATAAATATGCTGCAGTTACTCTCATACCTTGCTTGAACTGCATGTCGTGTCAATAGCATCAATACTAATATATAAGTAAATGTTCATTTTCATTACAAAATTTATAAATTCAGACTACCCATTAAAATTGAAAAGTAGTGTTTAGGACATACTGAACGTATTACGACTAACAATGCGCCATACATACGGATAAGGCTAAATAACCATACTTTTGCAATTGTCCATTTACACCTGCTATATTTCATTGACAAATTGGTAAAGTGGCTGTTTGCCATTGTTAATACGCAAATAGCACATTATTAGTTTCGTTCACTATGTTAACATGAAACACCAATACTGATCGACAAATCTTAGTAAAATAGTGCATCTACGTTTAGTAATGGTAATATGATATTATATATTCTTTACATATCCTGAATTACAAACTAAAGATCATAGAATGAAATAATTGTGTTTATTCATGTGCATGAAAGCGATTTTATTGCTAAAAGCCGGGTATGCACGTTACTCGACGCATCACATCCAGTTTATTCTGCTTTCAATAATTTATCTTTTGTCTGTTCGCAACCGAGGGTTCTCCATTGCATTTCGTACATTTGGGACTGGAAAAAGTTCATGTATAACCGAGTTCCCTATAACCGAGTTTTACATTAATAAGAAGGAATAGATCGGAATTGAAATGTTCCTTATAACTGAGTGTCTAATCGGTCCGTATAAGTGAGGTACTGTACCTACGGAAAAAATGATTTACTTGACCTTCATAATATGACCTTGACTTGACGAAAACATAGGTGCGTGACACATAAAACAGGAACATCGTGATAATAAAATAATCCTTCAATGCAATCAAAAGTTATGGAGCAGAAACAAATCTTTACTTGACCTTAAACAGTGACCTTGACCTTTAACCGACAAGCATAGATAATACATTGACACATTCTCTCATCATGGGGAACATTTGTATGTTGCATTAAGATAATACATCGATGCATATAAAAGTTATGGAGCAGAAACAATTTTTACTTGACCTTCAATAGATGACCTTTGACCTACAAGCATAGATCATACATTGACACATTCTCTCATCATGGGGAACGTTTGTGTGTTGCATTAAGATAATACATCGATGCATATAAAAGTTATGGAGCAGAAACAATTTTTACTTGACCTTCAATAGATGACCTTTGACCTACAAGCATAGATCATACACTGACACATTCTCTCATCATGGGGAACGTTTGTGTGTAGCATTAAGATAATACATCGATGCATATAAAAGTTATGGAGCAGAAACAATTTTTACTTGACCTTCAATAGATGACCTTTGACCTACAAGCATAAGCCATGTACATGCATAAACTACATACTGCCCTCTATTCACATTCCAAGTCTGATGAACACAGCTTGAATACTTTTTGAGTAACTGCAGGATCCAGATTTGCAGACAGACAGACAGTGGGATGGACAGATGGATGTAGTGTATTTCTATAGTCCCCTCTGGTGTCTCACCGGTAGGGGCTTTAAAACATAAAGCCTTCATGATGCAATACCTGAAACCAAACTTTCAATTTCTTTTGCCTAATTGGCAGGACCGATGTTTAAGTATGCACAATCTGCAACATGCATCTTATCACTATCAATTACATTTTGCACCTGAACTTAATTTTTCACTTTCGTTAATAAGCTTCCTGCTGCGTCTAGATACCTTGTTTTGTTGTGTAAATTTCATGATTCCAGACACTATCAGACTTCTTACAAAAACCTTAAACATTTATGAGCCTTCTATTCTAGTATATATAACCACAAAATTTCCCTACAATTGTACTTTACGAAGCTAATTAACAAAATCTAAGAATCTGAGATATCCATCAAAGAAAAAAAAAATTCTGGAATATCAAATATTTTTTCACATAATCTTTATTTCAGTATTCTCATTATTTCAATCCCATATAAAGAGATACACTTGTTTTTTTTAAATAGTGTGAAATATTTTTTTTTTTTTTTGGCCAAAACAGCCGTTTCTTTGGAATATGAATTTATGGATTTATATTTCTAAAGAAACAAGGAGCTGCATTTTAAAAAAGCAAAATTATGTCCCCTGGGTGTATGACCATAAGAAAATTATTTTTGAGGTTTTAAGTTTGAAGGTGAAGTTCATATGAAGGTCAAAGTTATCTATTTGTAAGTCAGTTTGGAAGTACTGCTACAAGGTCTGTTGAGTGTATGAACTAACTTGGGTCATTTTAAGTTTGAAGATGAAGGTCATTATGAAGTATCAAGGTCATATGTAGTATCAAGGTCATATGTAGTCAAGGTCATTTATATATTTTCAGTTTGCAGATCTTGCCACAAGGATTGTTGAGTGTGAGTATGAACTCAATCAGGCCATTACCGTAGACACCCATGTATAATGCGCACCCGTGTATAATGCGCACCCCCGATTCAGGCCATTAATGTGGGCTGTAGGTGAAACAGTAAAATCTGGTTCAGACAGATGGACAATTCAAACGCCATATGCCCGAGGGCATAAAAAATGAATCGGAATTTTACATGTTTGTCGGAATTCGATTTTGTTGATGAATTAATCAACAAAATTCCTGAAAATTAGTCCCTCACAAAGATCAATGAATTCACAGTACATCAGATTTGTCCCGAGTTGTTAAGTATTTGTCTTTATGAAATGGCCTTGTATAAATATTCCCTGAAATTCTGTTGCATTAATATTGCAGAAATTGATCTGCATACGGAATATTGCAAAATTTTCAAAGAAAACTTAATCTGTCATCTTCATTCTTCCTCATCATTTTCATTTTTCTCATGATTACCTTTAGCCATCAATTCCTTCCTCTTTTCTTCAAGCAGTTTTTCTATGTCGTCTTGATCTTCTACTGTGATGCTGACATTGTCATTTGTTTCCATGGTAACACTGTCAATACTTGCTGGTGACTCAGATTTAAACTTGTCAATTTTTTTTTTCTTCTTTTTCTTTGTGTCTGTCAAAATAAAAGAATTCTTTAAATAATTGTATAAATCAAAATTTCATCTAAAATAAAGTTTGTTTGTTTTGGGTTTATAATAAAATATAACGCCGTTTTTCAACAGTATTTCAGTTATATAACGGCAGACAGTTAACCTAACCAGTGTTCCTGGATTCTGTACCAGTACAAACCTGTTCTCCGCAAGTAACTGCCAACTTCCCCACATGAATCAGAGGTGGAGGACGAATGATTTCAGACACAATGTCTTTCATAAAATTGCCCGGAGATCGAACTCACAACCCCGAGATCCGTAGATCTGCACTCTCCCTATTGAGCTAAGCGGGCAGGCTCTAAAATAGGGAGATGACAAATTAACTGTTTCAGTCAAAGCTACTTTGACAGTCGTATCTCTGACAAGTTAATATATTAAGAGATAAAATCCTTTTTTTTATTTTTTTTCAAACAATCATGCCGGAAGCATCACAAAGTATTTCAATTTTGCTCAGTCATAAAGAAATCAAGATTATTTCAATCTCTCTAGATTTTGCTTCCAGGAAAAGCACTTTATTTTATGTCAACATCCTAAATATATCAATGCAATGTCACTTGGATAAATTGAGCCAAAGAGAAAATTTGTACCGCAAGCAATCAGACTGATTTATTTCGGTAAAGATAGGAGACTCTTCTAAATTGAGACCATTTTCTGATGTCAGGCAGACAACTTATGCTGAAAGAGGAGAAAAATCTGTTTGATGTAAAATCACATTAATCAACCATATTCCAGGAAAACAAGGAATTGTTTTAACAGATCTATTGACGTCCCCCACAAAACGACATTCTGAAAGCAACATATGATCTGACTATCTGAGAACTTGGGGAGTTTAGGTCTCAATCTCCACCTCCACATTCTGATTTTGGGAAGACATGAAAGAGACCATGCCAACATATGACCTCCGAGTGTGATCCTGATTTTGATAGCACATCACCATGTTATTGGGAAAGTATTGGCAGAGTATTGACCAAACATGACAGACACATGGCACCAGAAAAAAACATATTACATACAAGTGGGACACTGACTTTAAACACGTCACTTCATTAAATCTTGAAATACTACAAAATATATGGGAGGATTTTGTCAAAACACAGGAAATTATAATGCAGAAAACTGTCCAGTTATATTACAAATATATATAAGCAACATTTTATTGATAGCAATTAAAATATAATCAAATCTTTAAGATGATTTGGAATCTGAAAAACGCAACTAAGTAAAATAACAGAAGATATGATTTTACTGACTGCACTTTATTCTGTGACCAATTCTTACCGAGCTGTCCTGGTCTCACTGGATGATCTTTGATCTGCCAAATATGGGCACTGAAATCATCTCCCCCAGTGATGACCTCTCCAGGGTCAAGGCCACTCCACTGGCAACACAACAATTTGCCTAGATGTCCGTTGTAACAAGCAAGTATGACATTATCTGTCACATTCCACACCTGTAAAAATATATAAAAGGACAGTGATGCAAAGATGATCTATCTAATTATGTTTACAGCGAAAAGTCCTTTACCCTTACCCTGCTAAATTTATATAATGAACTTTTCCATTTTTTCCATTCGGACAGTATTATTAACTGTTAATAGGGGTGATTACCAAAAAGGTACTGACTGAATGGCGAACAGTGCAGATCTTGATCAGACTGCATGGATGTGCAGGCTGATCATAATCTACACTTGTCGCAAAGGCAGAATCGATCGTGTCCAACATGATAAGTGTTAAATGCATACACTTGTTTGACGTTTCAAACTTAATTCTCTTTCAATAACTGTAGAAGATTTTGATTGTTTTGGGTTTAACACCATTTTTTCAACAGTATTTCAGTTAATTTCAGTTATGTAATGGCGGACAGTTAACCTAACAAGTGTTCCTGGATTCTGTTCACATAACAATTACAGTGAAAATATCTAACTAGAAACTTTGCTTCATTTGATTTTTTCTTTCTTCAGCTTTTTGCCTTTCTTTATTGAACTAGTTATTGATTTTTTTGTATTTTTTTTGGTATTATCATTCTCTGTATAACAGTATATGTTTATACTAAATTCTAGATCCATTTGTTACCTTAACCTACTCTTGGGGAAGGGCCGTCGCTAATGTTAGAAAAACTTGTAGCCCAACCCTTTTGCTTCTGATTTCAATGTATACATTACTAACATCCTTTTCAAACTTTCAGTAATCTATCTTAAAATAATGCATGCGTTTATTAGTAATATAAATATAAATGACACCTTTTCTTTCTCTAACCATGTATGCTTTGGACATTTAGTAGGGTCGTTTAGTTCCCTATTTAAAATAACAAGTACGCCTGACATTTTTGGATTACGCAGTCAATGTAAACAACATAAAATTAGTGTGTTCAGGAAGCAATTCTACGACAGTAATGTAAACATAAGACATCGAAATCATAAAAATGGCATCACTTTCCCGTTCAAACGTTACTGAACAGGAAATTATTGTCTGAATCTCTCCAAATGGGATATAAACTCCTAGACAACAATTAGTCGTCAAACGTTAGCTAAAATTGTCTGCTTATGTTGTACTTCACAAGGATAAATACTAGTGGGAATAAATTGGCTTCCTACAATCGGAACATTACAGAGAAATCACTGAGTTAACTGTCACTAACAAGTTCTCCTGGGTCAATGTTGAATACAAGGGTCACTCAAAAAACAGCTGAGTCAGAAGATCATGCAACTATTTTCAAAATCTTCTGGGCTTTAAATAAATATAAGACTTCAGTTGTATTTTTCGTAAACATGATTCCCAGGCAGATTTACAACAGTTTGGCAACAGATAATATATGCACAGCACTGAAACAGCAAGCACCATTTCAATTATGTCAAACCTGTGCTTATAAACACCTCTGAACAGAGACCACCTGCCAATAACGAAAAAAATGCTGTTTGGTTATTCTAATTTTCCAGAGAAAGCCCAATGGGTTACTTTAAAATTTGACCAGTAGATCTAATAAAATGATTGTCATTTTCATGCCTCCAGTCCAAGTATATTTTCATTTTTCACTCAGAGTCAGTTTTTGCAAATTACCCTATCAGATCACACACACTTGATTACGAGGCAGTTTAGTGCTCATACCAAGTTTAAATATTTGCAAAACATGCAAAAATCAGCAAATCCATATCAGAAACTAGAAAATGCTTTTGTAGTAAAGCCCCCAGAGCATTGTAGTAATAGACAGAAGTCAAGACAAGAAGTCAATTAGGGACAGGAGCAAAAGTCAAAGAGACACTTATGGTTGGCTTAGTGACTGAAATGTAAAAAGGATCATCTACTCAGCATGTCCTATCACCCCATAAAGTTTCAACGTTCTGGGTCAAATGGTTCTCAAGTTATTTATCGGAAACTGTTTTCCATGTTCTGGCCCCTGTGACATTGACCTTTGATCAAGTGACCCCAAAATCAACTAGAAAATGCTTTTGTAAAAAAGCGCATGTCTCCCCCAATGCAAAGTCCTATAGGCAAGAAGTCAATAGGGGTTAGGAGCAAAAGTCAAAGAGACAATGATGGTTGGCTGCAATAGGGATCATCTACTTGGCATGTCCAATCATCCCGCTAAATTTCAACACTCCTGGCCTAGTGGTTCTCAAGTCACTGTTCAGGCTTCTGTGACCTTGACCTTTGATCAAGTGACCTCAAAATAAATAGGGGTCATCTACTCTGCAAGTCCAATCATCCTATTAAGTTTCAACATTGTAGGTCAAGTGGTTCTCAAGTTATTTCCAAAAAATGATTTTACATGAACAGGCCACTGTGGCCTTGACATTTAATAGACTGACCCTAAAATCAATAGGGGTCATCTACTCTGCATGTTCAATCATCCTATGAAGTTTCAACATTCTGGGTCAAGCGGTTCTCAAGTTATTGATCGGAACTGGTTATCAATGTTCAGGCCCCTGTGACCTTGACCTTTAACGGAGTGACCCGAAAAACAATAGGGGTCATCTACTCTGCATGTTCAATCATCCTATGAAGTTTCAACATTCTGGGTCGAGAGGTTCTCAAGCTATTGATCGGAACTGGTTGTCAATGTTCAGGCCCCTGTGACCTTGACCTTTAACAGAGTGACCCCAAAATCATTAGGGGTCATTTACTCTGCATGAACAATCATCATATGAAGTTTCAACATTCTGGGTCAAGAGGTTCTCAAGTTATTGATCGGAAATGGTTTTCCATGTTCAGGCCCCTGTGGCCTTGACCTTTAATAGAGTGACCCTAAAATCATTAGGGGTCATCTACTCTGTATGACCAATCATCCTATGAAATTTCATCATTCTGGGTCAAGTGGTTCTCAAGTTACTGACCGGAAATGGTTTTCAATGTTCAGGCCCCTGTGACCTTGACCTTTCACAGAGTGACCCCAAAATCGTTAGGAGTCATCTACTCTGCATGACCAATCATCCTATTAAGTTTCAACATTCTGGGTCAAGTGGTTCTCAAGTTACTGACCGGAAATGGTTTACAATGTTCAGGCCCCTGTGACCTTGACCTTCAATGGAGTGACCCCAAAATCGATAGGGGTCATCTACTCTGCATGATCAATCATCCTATTAAGTTTCAACATTCTCGGTCAAGTGGTTCTCAAGTTACTGACCGGAAATGGTTTTCCATGTTCAGGCCCCTGTGACCTTGACCTTTGACAGAGTGACCCCAAAATCAATAGGGGTCATCTACTCTTCATGACCAATCATCCTATGAAATTTCAACATTCTGGGTCAAGTGGTTCTCTAGTTATTGATCGGAAATGGTTTTCCATGTTCAGGCCCCTGTGACCTTGACCTTTGACAGAGTGACCCCAAAATCAATAGGGGTCATCTACTCTTCATGATCAATCATCCTATGAAGTTTCAACATTCTGGGTCAAGTGGTTCTCAAGTTACTGACCGGAAATGGTTTTCCATGTTCAGGCCCCTGTGACCTTGACCTTTGAGGGAGTGACCCCAAAAACAATAGGGGTAGTCTACTCCAGCAGCCCTACAACCCTATGAAGTTTGAAGGTTCTAGGTCAAACGGTTCTCCAGTTATTGCTCGGAAATGAAGTGTGACGTACAGACGGACGGACGGACGGACGGACGGACAGGGCAAAAACAATATGTCTCCTGGGGGAGACATAATAAGGGTCATCTTCTATGCATGTCCAATAATCCTATGAAGATTCAACATTCTTGGTCAAGTGGTTCTCAAGTTAGTGATCGTAAACGGTTTTCCAGGTTAAGGCCCCTCTGATCCTGACCTTTCATCCAGTGATCCCAAAAACAAACGTAAGCCCTATCACCCCATGAAGTTAGAAAGTTCTAGGTCAAATGGTTCTCCAGCTATTGATCGGAAATGAAGTGTGATGGGCGGACAGACGGTTGGACAGGGAAAAAACAACATGTCTGATAACTAGTATTTAGAAATTTTAACATATAGTGTGAAACTTCCTTTCCTCTATTTCATTTCTAAGTCTGAAACTACTCATTGTAGTATGTTTGGAATTGGACATAATTATCTATTAATATAAGGCAAAATCAAGAAAGTGTAAATACAGTCAAACTTCGTTTTCTCGAACTCCTATAGTTCGAGCACAGTCCTTTGCTCGAACTTTACGTCAGGACCCGGTAAAATCCCTTTATAATGTATATTGTTTGAAGGCACAAAGCTACCAATAACTCGAACTAATTATGCCAGTCCTGTGGAGTTTGAGTGAATGATATTTGACTGTAAATACTGACCAATATATTTTTGAAATGATGTTGTCATTTTTCATAAACTTAAGGGAAAAGAAATCCCAATTGAACTAAAGTCTTCTTCTAAACTCCAATGAAAAAATTAGTGATGATTACTGCTAAACAAGAGGGTCATTGACCCTATAGCGCTCACCTATGTACAAGGCTTCAAGTGTGTTTGTATAAGTATAGAGTTAGGTTTCTTCTATGTTAGCCTATATTATACACATGTCACACACACTTTTGAACCTAGTGCAATAATTTGAACAATTATGGTATACATTACAAATCTGATAATACATGCCAAATATCAAGGCTCTAGCTATTATTGATTCAGAGATGAAAAGTGACCACGCCCCTCTGGCAGCCATGTTTTTTGACGAATCAAAATAATTTGAACAATCTTGGTAGAAGGTCACACAAGAACCATTTGTGTAAAATTATTTTAAAATCAGGCTTGCAGTTTCAAACAAGAAGATTTTTAAAATTTCCAATATACATGTAGGGAAAAGTGACCACGCCCTCTGGTGGCCATGTTTTTTGATGAATCAAAATAATATTAACAATCTTGGTAGAAGGTCACACAAGGACCATTTGTGTAAAATTATTCTTAAATCGGGCTAGCAGCTTCACACAAGAAGTTTTTTAAAGTTTCCACTATATGCATAAAGGTAAAAGTGACCACGCCCTCTGGCGGCCATGTTTTTTGACAAATCAAAATAATTTGAACAATCTTGGTAGAGGGTCACACAAGGACCTTTTGTGTAAAATTATTTTAAAATCGGGCTAGCAGCTTCATACAAGAAGATTTTTAAAGTTTCCGCTATATGCATAAAGGGAAAAGTGACCACGCCCTCTGGCGGCCATGTTTTTTGACAAATCAAAATAATTTGAACAATATTGGTAGAGGGTCACACAAGGACCACTTGCGTAAAATTATTCTAAAGTCGGGCAAGCAGTTTCATACAAGAAGATTTTTAAAGTTTCCACTATATACATATAGGGAAAAGTGACCACGCCCTCCAGCTGCCAGGTTTTTTGTCTTATCAGTATAATTTGAGCAATCTTGGTAGAGGGTGACATAAGGACTATTTGTGAAATTATTTCAAGATGTCGTTTGAAGTTTTTTCTATTTCTAGCTCTGGCAGTCGCAGTCCCTAAATGCAACCAAGCAGAACCGTTTGAACAACTTTGGTAGAGGACCACCAAAGGAACATCATGGCCAAGTTTCATCAAAATCCATTCATTGGTTTTGGAGGAGATTCGTTTAAACACAAATGTTGACGATGCATGCACGACAGACGACGGATACAGCTTGGTCACAATAGCTCACCGTGAGCACTTTGTGCTCAGGTGAGCTAAAAATATCTACCCACATAATTATGTGCCTACCTAAAATAAACAAACAGTTACCATACTAAATACTAATTAATGACTCCTGCCTAACTGTAGTATACATATATTAAACACATACTGCCAAACAAATCAAAACTGTTGGGCTACCAGACAAAAGTACTAGTACTTTAACTTAGCCCAATGGGCTATCAATGAATTTTTAGAGTTCTAAATCCGTGTGCAGGGATATATACTATCTTTATTTAGGGGCCCAGACTGTCAAAAATAAATGTTCAACATTATAGGTATATGGATATTTTTCTCCAACAATTTAGCCCAAAATCTAGGGACCATGGGCAACTGGGCCCCAGCTAATTTATATCCCTGACTCAGAGATTTGCTGAGGCTGCATTTTTGCGCCATTGGCGCGAAAAAAATATGAATGGCGCACCAAATTTGCGTCGATGGGCCTTTGCCGCGCCAGAAAATCTGAAACTCAAACCCGATAATGATCGCTAGTTTGCCGGTCTTGCACGGCAGATGGATAGACATACCTCCAGGGGAGATCACTGCGACGGATTTGAAAAAATAATGTGTCGTGATTATTGCACCATGATTGTATCAAAATGGCCACCGCACCGAAAGGAAAAGCGATTATGAACGAATTTTTCAGTCTTCCTGCCCCTAGGAAAATGAACCAGACTTAAGTTACACCGGGGAAAGATACAAATGAAAATGATACATTGAACAAAAACAACGATTCAACTATAGATATCGCTGAACATTAAACAACAACCTCAGAATCACAGAGTGATCTGACCCCCACCCAGTCAAGTAATTTGGGTAAAGCGAAAAAGTAAGAGGAAAACGTCTGACAAACATAGCTTTCAGAACTTATTGGTTGAGCATACATGGTTAAGTTATAAGGAAAGGAGAATTAATGACATGTACTTTGTGTATAATTTTACATTTAAACAAGAGCTGTCTCCATAGGATGACACATGCCCCCGACGGCACTTTGAATGAATAGTTATGGCCGATGTTAGAGTTTAGGACCTTTGACCTACGGACCTGGGTCTTGCGCGACACGTCGTCTTACTGTGCCACACCTTCATGCGTAGTTATTTTAAAATCCATGCATGAATGACAAAGATATGGACCGGACACGCCCATCAATGCACTATCATGAAATATGACCATTAATGTCTAAGTGTGACCTTGACCTTTGAGCTACAGACCTGGGTCTTGCGCGTGACACGTCGTCTTACTGTGGTACACATTCATGCCCAATAATTTTAAAATCCATGCATGAATGACAAAGATATGGACTGGACACGCCCAACTATCATGAAAAATGACCTTTAACGTCTAAGTGTGACCTTGACCTTTGAGCTACGGACCTGGGTCTTGAGCGGGACAGGTCATCTAACTGTGGTTCACATTCATGCCATGTTATTTGAAAATCCATCCATCAATGACAAAGATATGGACCGGACACGAAAATTGCGGACAGACTGACAGACCGACAGACGGTTCAATATCTATATGCCTCCCTTCGGGAGCATAAAAACTTTACACTTCTAAAAGCATAAGAAAGGTAAAGTTTTTATTAAGAAAGGTAAAGATTTTTTAAATGTAAACTTTGATTCTTTTTGAATGGCCCAAAAAGTTTCAGAATGGCCCCATGTTTTCAAGGTAGATGGGAACTCTGCTGATTGTGTTATAGGTCCACTACCTTCAGCACAGCCATTATCGGCTTAGTCATTCTTATTTGCATCTACTTGAAAAATAAATATTACGTTTATTTTAAGAAACCCTGAAAGAAACCATTGTGTGTCCACTCTTACAACCTTTCCTCTTGTTTTTTTTAAGAAGGTCAAAAGGTTTAACACTGAATTTTCTTTAAGGGAAGACAGATAATATAACACAATCTACGTGGGTTATCTTTTTTCAGCTCTTTTGACTGAAGATAGCTAAAAGCATTGGAGGTACCATCCATGTTGTACCACAGAAAAGTGGTCTTGGTTTTTCCCTACGGCCAATAATAAAAAAGTTACTAAAAATAAGCTATTTATAGTAATGTAAAAGGGAAGTAATTAAAAACAAATAAATATTGTAAGTGGACAAAAGAAGGTTCTGCTAAATAAATCTGTTGACATAAATGAAATTTCAGATCAGTATCTTCATTAGTTATGGAGATATAACAATTTTAATTTGAAATAAAGGGAGGTAATTTGACATAAAATCAGTCCATAGCTATCTACCCTGATTGTCTCAGTCCAACTAATAACAATAATGAAATTTCAAATAAGTCCTGTAAGTACTTACTGATATAAATCCATTTTGATTACAATCAGGGGAGGTAATCAGATATATAATAACTTTGGAACCTATGATTGGATCTGATTTGTCATGGAATCCAAGATTTCTTGTTGTTGAAGGTATTTTGGAAGTTTGTATCAAATAAAACCATAAATGAAGTCTCTATATGGCTGCAAAAGCCAAAATAGCCAATTTTGGACCTTCAAGGGGTCATAACTCTGGAACCCATGATGGAATCTGGCCAGTTGAATAAAGGAACCAAGATCTTGTGGTGATACAAGTTGTGTGCAAGTTTGGTTAAAATCAAATCATAAATGAAGCTGCTATTGTGCAGACAAGGTCAAAATAGCCAATTTTGGCCCTTTCAGGGGCCATAACTCTGGAACCCATTCTGGGATCTGGCCGGTTCAAGAAAGGAACCCAGATCTTATGGTGACACAAGTTGTGTGCAAGTTTGATTAAATTCAAATCATAAATGAAGCTGCTATTGTGCAGACAAGGTCAAAATAGCTAATTCAGGCCCTTTCAGGGGCCATCACTCTGGAACCCATAATGGAATCTCGCCAGTTCAAGAAAGGAACCGAGATCTTATGGTGATACAAGTTGTGTGCAAGTTTGGTTAAAATAAAATCATAAATGAAGCTGCTATTGTGCAGACAAGGTCAAAATAGCTAATTTTGGCCCTTTCAGGGGCCATAACTCTGGAACCCATAATGGAATCTGGCCAGTTCAAGAAAGGAACTAAGATCTTATGGTGATACAAGTTGTGTGCCAGTTTGGTAAAATTCAAATCATAAATAAAACTGCTATTGTGCAGACAAGGTCAAAATAGCTAATTTTGGCCCTTTCAGGGGCCATAACTCTGGAACCCATAATGGGATCTGGCCAGTTCAAGAAAGGAACCGTGATCTTATGGTGATACAAGTTGTGTGCAAGTTTGGTTAAAATAAAATCATAAATGAAACCACTATTGTGCAGACAAGAAATTGTTGACGGACGGACGCACGGACACACGACAGACGGAGGGTGATCACAAAAGCTCACCTTGTCACTATGTGACAGGTGAGCTAAAAAGTGAAATTTCAGCAGTTAATGCCTGGTACATTTATCCTGCAATATTTTTTACTTTTTATGACAAAACACTTTAAGATGTATCAGCTTGGTAACTACAAATGACAGAATATCCAAAACAAAATTCAAGAAATTTTTACAGCCTTTTCAAGTATATTTAACTTTTTTAAGGACTATTTTTCTAGTAATCTCAATCTGAACAATTTTTATCAATTATTTCCGAAGGTGTTATAGTAGAAATTGCTCTTGATGTAAGATGTTACAAGGCAGTCTGAAAGACAGCTATATCCCCCGCTACTGTTATGGATAGTGAAAGAGTTGATGGTATTGGGTGGAACCATTAAACATTCTTAAACATTTATGCACATTGTCTTGATAAGGAGAATATTACAGACAAGTCATATTAAAATCCTTCAAGCGGATTAAGGAGATACAGAGCAGATATAAAATGGAAGGCTCAAACCTTTGACCTTGAGTTGTGACCCTGACCTTGAGCCAACATGGCTAACTCGTGAGTTCTGCACATCATCTTGATGAGGTGATCAATTGACCTAAGTTTCATGAAATTCCTTCAAGGGGTTTAGGAGATACAGAGCGAACATAAAATGAAAGGTTCAAACCTTTGACCTTGAGTTATGACCTTGACCTTGAGCCGACATGGCTGACTCATGAGTTCTGCACATAGTCTTGATGAGGTGATCATTTGACCCAAGTTTCTTGAAATTCCTTCAAGGGGTTTAGGAGATACAAAGCGGACACAAACGAAGGCTCAAACATTTGACCTTGGGTTGTGTTCTTGACCTTAAGCCAACATGGCTGACTCGTAAATTCTGCACATGGTCTTGATGAGGTGATCATTTGACCAAAGTTTCTTGAAATTCCTTCAAGGGGTTTAGGTGATACAGAGTGGACAAGAAATGTTACGGACAGATGGACGGAGACCATTCCTATAACCACCCACCACTTGTGGTGGGGGATTAATAAAATGCTGTCTATTTATTACCACTCCAGCTGCATACCAAGATAGACAAGTGACCAAATATCTTTCTTTTTCTTTAATTATCTTCAGATTTTCTGACTGTACTTTAATTTTATCATTTCCACAACAAAAGTTGCTGACAGAACATTTTCACAGAGTTCGAGTTGAAATTCATTTACTTTTTAAAAAAATTCAAGTACATCTCAGGTTTAAAAGGATTTTAGTCATTTTCAATGAGTTTTCAAGGAACAGCATCAAATTCAAGAACTTTTCAAGGTCTGTGCCAACCCTGAGAGAAAGCAAACATAATCATCCCAGAGGAACATTAAAAATGATGTACAAGTGAGTTTGGCATAAACCACATCCAAGTCTGGGTAAGAATGAGTAAGTACTGTAAAAATAGATGTATTCTAGGTCAAGAAGTTTGCAAATCACCAATTCTCGACTTTACGCAAGTGAAAATATTCCCGAACCGCTGAAATCACTATGTGCTTAAAATATTTATATGTCATCATGGTCACTTTACATCTATTGTAATTGGTACCAAAATTTAAATTGTTCATCTAAACCCAAAACAAACTGTCTCTTGATGTTCCTCTAGGAACCAGCTGCGTTAGAACAGATGTAAATCAAAAAATCTAATACACCTATAAACAAGAGGGTCATGATGACCCTAGACCGCTCACCTGAGTAATATGAGCTACATGTTTCAAATGTCAAACTGTTGCTAAAATATTAAGAAAGTAGGTCAGTAGGTCACATTCATGGTCACTGAAAGTCAGTTTTAAGATCGGAGTGCAAAACTGTACATTTCATCAAAATTTCAAGGCTGTATCTTAAAAAAACAAGAAAGTAGGTCAGTAGGTCAAAGTCACAGTCAGGTAACCCCTAATCACTTGGCATCATCAGGTAATTATAATTAAACAGTCAAGGAAATATGATCTGATAATTTTTGAAGTATTTTTTCCTATATAACTCGTATAACAAATGACCCCCAGGGCGGGGCCTCTTTTCACCCCAAAGGCATAATTTGAACAATCTTGTTAGAGATCCACTAGGCAATGCTACATACTAAATATCAAAGGCCTAGGCCTTGAACTTTCAGACAAGAAGATTTTTAAAGTTTTTTCCTATATAAGTCTATATTAAACTTTGGACCCCAGGGCAGGGCCTCTTTTAATCCCAGGGGCATAATTTGAACAATTTTGGTAGAGGAACACTAACTAAATATGCAACATATTAAATATCAAAAGCCTATGCCTTGCAGCTTGAGGCAAGAAGATTTTTAAAGTTTTTTCCTATATAAGTCTATGTAAAACTTGAGAATCCCGGGGCAGGGCCTCTTTTCACCCCAGGGTAATAATCTGAACAATCTTGGTAGAGGACCACAAGGCAATGCTACATACTAAATATCAAAGGCCCAGGTCTTGTGGTTTTAGACAAGAAGATTTTTAATGCCTTTTCCTATGTAAGTCTATGTAAAACTTGGGACCCCTGGGGCGGGATCTCTTTTCATCCCAGGGGCAAAATTTTAATAAAATTCATAGAGAACCATTAGATGATGTCACAAGCCAAATATCAAGGCTCTACGTCTTGCGGTTTTGGACAATAAGTTTTTTAAAGTTTTTCCTTTTGGTTGCCATGGAAACCAGAATTCTGCATGGAATTAGATGCTTTGAATAATTTTGAAAGGGGGCTAACCAAGGACCATTCCTGTTAAGTTTGGTGTAATTCTGCCCACTGGTTTTCAAAAAGAAGATTTTTTTAGAAAAAAATGTTGATGAACGCACAACACACAACACACGATGGAGAACAGACATCGAGCGGCCACAAAAGCTCACCATCAGCCTTTGGCTCAGGTGAGCTAACAAAGATATATCTTGGTAAATGTGGACATTTATGCTGACTGAAACTCATGCAAATTTAATGATATCCTTAAATAAGTGAACATTTCCACATCTTAAGTTTTTCCATTTATTCAGCAGCTTTTCTTCATGGCACATTATTCTCCCAAAAATCACGTATTCCTTACTTAAATTAGTGAAAATATTACCAAAGCATTTCCATCATATGAAACAGATACGAGAAATCCATCTGTATGTGGACTCCAGGCCAGGCCTGTTACCCGGCTCGAATGGCCCTCGAGTCTTCTCCAACTTTCAGTTATCTGTAACGGTTCCTGTTTCTCTTCACCTTCTGAAATATAGCAATGATAAACACAGTTGTAAGTAGTATTCAGTGATCTGTCAACTGTACTCTGTACAGATTTAGTATCCTGTTTAATATAATCTGCATTTTGCACGAAATTTGATGAAAACAATGAATGATTTCACTTTGTATAAACTATTTTTTATACTATCCTGACTTTCAATCAGAAAATGGGGCCTCCATGGCCAAGTGGTTATGGTCACCGACTTCGATTGACTTGCCCCTCACTGATGTGGGTTCGAGACACACTATGAGCATTGAATTTTTCATGTGAGGAAGCCATCCAGTTGGCTTACGGAAGTTTGGTAGTTCTACCCAGGAGTCCACCTGTGATGAAATAATACATGGAGGATTTTCTTCCACCACCAAAGCTAGAAAGTGACCATATTACCTATAATTCTGTTGATATGATGTTAAACCCAACAAAACAAACAATCAGGACAGCTTTCAAAACATTTTTTTTTCACGTATAACTTTAACCTTACCAAACACATTGCTTAGATCCACCACACAGATGTATGATTCATTGGAGCCAAGAGCCAGGTAGAACTTGTATGGTGAGCCATTAGGTGATGCCATGGTAACTGTTGGATGCCAGAGAACACAGTTGACAAGTTTATGGTGAACCTGGATTATTGCCTTCAATACAAAATCTCCTGCACTGTATACCTCAACAGTCCTGTATAGAAACAAAACATCCTGTATATTAACCGTATACCTCAACAGTCCTGTATAGAAACAAAACATCCTGTATATTAACCATATACCTCAACAGTCCTGTATAGAAAACAAGAGCTGTCGGAGGACAGCAACGCTCGACTATTCAACAGCCTTGTCGACTGAATGAATACGAAAGTCGAAAAAAGGGGCAATATTTAAAAAAAAGCAAAATAGGGTTATGGAACCTGCATAGTGCTTATCAGCTCATGACAGTGGACAAATGTGTGAAGTTTCAATCCATTCCCATTAGTGGGTACTGAGATACCAGCTTACATATAAGAATTTAACCCAAAACTCCTAAGTTTAAAAAGGGGCATAATTTTGTAAAATGCAAAGTTGAGTTATTGACCCTTTGCACTGCATGTCATATCATGACAGTGAACAAGTGTGTGAAGTTTCAATCCTTTCCCATTAGTGGATACTGAGATACCAGCTTACATACAAAACCTTAACCAAAAAATTCTAAGTCGAAAAAGGGGCATAATTTTGTAAAAAAGCAAAACAGAGTTATGGAACCTGCTTTGTGTATGTCAGATCATGACAGTGAACAAGTGTGTGAAGTTTCAATCCATTCCAATTAGTGAGTACTGAGATACCAGCTTACATACAAAACCTTAACCAAAAAATTCTAAGTCGAAAAATAGGCATAATTTTGTAAAAAAGCAAAATAGAGTTATGGAACCTGTGCAATGTAAGTCAGTTTATCACAGTGAACAAGTGTGTGAAGTTTCAATCCATTCCCACAAGTGGTTGCTGAGATACCAGCTTACATACAAAACTTTAACCAAAAATTTCTAAGTCAAAAAAGGGGCATAATTTTGTAAAAAAGCAAAATAGAGTTATGGAACCTGTGCAATGTAAGTCAGTTTATCACAGTGAATAAGTGTGTGAAGGTTCAATCCATTCCCACAAGTGGTTGCTGATATACCAGCTTACATACAAAAACTTAACCAAACCGGGACGCAGACGTGGACGCCGACGCATGGGCGAGTCCAATAGCTCTACTATTCTATGAATAGTCGAGCTAAAAAACCATCCTGTACATTTACTATATACCTCAACAGCCCAGTATGGAATCAAACCTCTTGTACAAACCTGTACAGATATAAGATCTTCTGGGTAACAGTGTGGTATAGATAAACAGAAGCTGTGTTTTCAAAATGCAAAATCATGTGCTCAGGTGTATGACCAAAGACGTTTATTTTTAGATTTTAAGTTTAAAGGTGAAGATCATATGAGGGTCAACTGTATATAGGTCAGTTCACAGGTCTTGCCACAAGACTTGCTGAGTGCGAGTATGAAGTAAATTGGGTCATTAATATGGGCAATAGGCAAACTGGATGGATGGACAGTTCAATGGCTATATGCTCAGGAGCAGAGAGATTTCCTGTACTGTATATCTTAACAGTCTTGTACAGACATAGGATCTCCTGAAATGTATACCCAAACAGTATAGAAATAAACTCAATGTGTGTCCAGACGACACTGATGCCCCCATTTTGTCACTGTTAGGTCATATGTTACTTGTTGACAATGAAAGACTTTTTGATGGCCTTGACCTAATATCCACAAACAGGGGCCATCTATTGACTTGAAGCAATCATGTTATGAAGTTGCCAAAGTGTCTATTGTCACGTGATTGGAAACCATTTTCAGTCTTGAGTTGCAGTTGCAGTTCTTGATTAGATACTGATTTTCAGTCTTGAGGTCACTGTTACCTTAACCTTTGACATACTGACCCCTAAAATAATATAGCATCTGTTGACCACAGATAATCATCCCATGAAATTTAACAGCTTACGGCTCAAACATTTTCCAGTTATTGATTAGAAACCAAATGGTCTACCAACTGACTGATGAACCACTCAACCAACATGAACAAAACAATAACTCTCACCTTCTATAAAAAAAAAAGCAGGTTTTTTTTCTCCCCTGCCTAAATGTCCACTAGCAATAAGAAATAATTTACCCATCATCATTTCCAACTGCAACAACAGAGAAATCTGGGCTCCAACATATCTCACTTCTTGTTGGAACTCTTGTGCCAGCCTGAAATTAAAGCAAATATGAGCCGCGTCATGAGAAAACCAACACAGTGGCTTTGTGACCAGCATGGATCCAGACCAGCCTGCATATCCACGCAGTCTGGTCAGGATCCATGCTGTTCGCTTTCAAAGCCTATAGCAATTAGAACAAGAGCTGTCCGTAAGACAGCCAAGCTCGACTATTCGAAATATTGTCACAGAAGCAGGAAAATATTACCCAAAAAGGTTAAATATCAAAAGAGTTTTAAGTTCAAAAGGGGGCATAATTTGACCAAAATGCATATCAGTTATGGGACTTGCTGCTATCAACTAGTTTTATAACCCCGAAGGCACATGTGAAGTTTCAATTCAATATCTGCATTAGTTTTGGAGATAGAAACTCGCATGTAAAACTTTAACCAGAATTTTCAAAGTCCAAAAGGGGGCATAATTTTCCCAAAATACATGCCAGAGTTATGGGACTTGACCCAGTGAGGTTGGTAATTGATCTAGAAAAAGAAAAAATAAGTTTCAAATCTATATGCCTTTTAGTAATTGCTGTATGTACTTGCACGCAAAACTTTAACCAGTATTTTCTAAGTCCAAAAAGGGGAATAATTTGCTCAAAATACATGTCAGAGTTATGGGACTTGATCCAGTGAGGATAGTAATTGATCTAGAAAAAGAAAAAGTAAGTTTCAAATCTATATGCCTTTTAGTAATAGCTGTATGTACTTGCACGCAAAACTTTAACCAGAATTTGCTAAGTCCAAAAGGGGCATAATTTGGCCAAAATGAAGGTCAGAGTTATGGGACTTGCTGCTATCAACTAGTTTTATAACCCGAAGACACATGTGAAGTTTCAAATCAATATCTGCATTAGTTCTGGAGATAATAACTTGCATGTAAAACATTAACCAAAATTTTCTAAGTCTAAAAGGGGGCATAATTTGCTCAAAATACATGTCAGAGTTATGGGACTTGACCCAGTGAGGTTGGTAATTGATCTAGAAAAAGAAAAAATAAGTTTCAAATCTATATGCCTTTTAGAAATAGCTGTATGTACTTGCACGCAAAACTTTAACCAGAATTTTCTAAGTCCAAAAGGGGGCATAATTTGACCAAAATGAAAGTCAGAGTTATGGGACTTGGTGCTATCAACTAGTTTTATAACCCCGAAGACACATTTGAAGTTTCAAATCAATATCTGCATTAGTTTTGGAGATAGTAACTTGCATGTAAAACTTTAACCAAAATTTTCTAAGTCCAAAAGGGGGCATAATTTGCTCAAAATACATGTCAGAGTTATGGGACTTGACCCAGAGAGGTTGGTAATTGACCTAGAAAAAGAAAAAATAAGTTTCAAAGCTATATGACTTTAATTGATGGCTGTATGTACTTGCATGCAAAAACTTAACCAAGGTGTGACGCCGACGCCGACGCCGACGCCGACGCCGACGCCGACGCCAGGGTGAGTAGAATAGCTAGACTATTCTTCGAATAGTCGAGCTAAAAACTGTTAGCGAACAGCATGGGTCCTGACCAGACTGCGCAGATGCGCAGGCTGGTCTGGATCCATGCTGGTCGCAAAGCCACTATGTTGGTTTTCCCATGGCGCGGATCATATAATAAAACAGAAAGTATCAACAGTTCATTATTATTAGCATACACACTGCCATGACATAATAACAGGCCAAAAAAACATTAGCAACCATGCTGTTGAAAACTTTAACCAAACTTGAAAAGGCTGTAATTAATACTAATCCAATCAAGAGTTACTTAACTTGTTTATTTCAGTAGGTTTTAATCCAGTACATGCAACAGTTACAGAAATTTAAGACTTAAGACTGTCACTAGAACCAGGAAGTATAGAATATCTCTCATTATTCTTTGAACAGTCAAGGTACTAACAGCTGTGCCCTTTTGAACTTTATTTAAAGAACATGTATATGGTAAGCAAAATTTTTTTAAAGTTTCCACTATATACATATAGAGAAAAGTGATCATGCCCTCTGGCGACCATGTTTTTTGATGAATCAGAAATAATTTGAACAACTTTGGCAGAGTGTTACACAAGGACTATTTATGTGAAATTACTTCAAACTGGGCCAGCAGTTTAGGAGGAGATGTCGTTTAAAGATTATTTTTTCTATTTATAGCTCTGGAGGCCCCTATGTGCAACCAAGTGGAATATGATTTGATCAACTTTGGAAGAAGACCACCCAAATTAAGAGATATCGTTTGAAGAAAAGTGTGGACACTTTGTAATTAGGTGAGCTAAAAAGTAAGAATACCCTGTATGTAGGGTTAGAGGTGTGTATCAGTTTCCCAACAGATACTGCCTCCTTGTCCAGTTTCTTTGGCAGATGTTCTAGAATGTTCCCATCTCCGCAGCTGTATACATGGTAACCATGAGTAGATACATTCAGGTCAACTGTAAATAAAGTGTTATTTTTAGAGTGTTCCATGATGAACTTTACAGCTATACACGTGGAAACCAAGGATAAATACATTCAAGTCAACTGTAAAAGTCAGTAACAACAAAACATTACATACTAGAATGTTTTCCAAAAGGTTGTCTATATCTGTATACATGATAACCATTATTATTTCACACCTATATATTTTTAACCAATTGGAAGTTTTTCTTTCTATCACGTGACAATACAAAAGAAACCAGTACTGTACTGTGTGTCACATTTTCTTATGTATATATAGTAACATCCGAAATCTACAATCCACAAATTCCATATTTTATTCATATTGGACTTCAGTCCCAAAAATCCGTATCTTTTTCATATTGGACGGGACAACTCTTCCGATTCCTTATAAGGAGATTTGGAATTACTTCCCTTGTATATAGGGACAGCAGTAATTTTGTTTGAATAAAATGCTATCACTTTCTTATTTTTGAACGGAACATGTTGATGTAAGCACTCAATTTCTTAGTTAGAACATTTTCTATCCAATTATCATGGTTTCGGTTCAAAATTTTGCACCGAGAGTAAATCTAAATGTATAAAATCTATGTGTTATTTAAACTACCGTATAGCGGGTTATTTCTGCGGTCAAAATATTCTGCGTTTTGGCCCCAAAAATTGAGAAATAAATTTTTGCGTGTTTAATTTCTGCGTTTTCACATAAAAGGAAGAGAAATTTCTGCATTTTTATGCCAAAGAGGAGGTAATTCCTCGCATATTCGGGTGTTGTGAGAATGATAGCGTATGAAAACAATAAACTAAATTACTGGTAACTGCTGTAAAATAACTTTACATTTAAGGAATACATTGTATGTGAATTGAAAAAAATATAAGTCTAACAACAATTGCATAAACAACAACTTCAAACTACGGTATATCGGCATAACGGTTACACTGCTTATATGAAGGTTACTAAAGTAAAGTTCGGAAGATCTTCACAAGGGATTTATAACACAAGTGAAATTCACTCAGTTTATTTCATTCACAGAAGAAAAATGTTTTCTGAAGGATTAACAGTTAGGACTTTGATTGACCATCACACCTAATTATACCATTATCGGTAATTGTCAGATGGCGACGGTGATTTCCAATAATTAGACCATGCCATTGTGAACTTTGGATTACCTAGGGAAACATAGCGTGAAACAATGTTGGTGAAAATAATGCAGATTTTTTGCATTTTAAAATTCTGCTGGATGAATATTCTGCTGGAAATATTTTGCCGATTCTACCGAGAGACCGCAGAAATATTCCCCCCACCCACCCCCCGTAGAAATAACCCGCTGTACGGTAATGTTTGTTGTTGGTTGGGAGTTAAAATGTATGAAGTTTTGTTTTTACATCTATCATTTTTATGGTGTGAAATAAAGAGGTAATTTAACAGTGTTGAGTACAATACTGAATTCAATTGGACTCGTGCACAGCAGTAATAACCCATATTTGGACTCTGCATTCGCCTCGTCAAAATATGGATTATTACTGCTGTGTACTCGTCCAATAGAATTCAGTATTGTACTCAACACTTGCTAAATAACCTCATAATATTACTCTCTGTAGCTTAGCAACAGTATGTATTCTTATAATCTTCAAAGACGATTTTTGTCAGAGAGACTCATTCCCAAAATGTGTTAATGTTAAATTCTTTGGTATACAAAATGGTGTCATTCAAAATTTTACAGAAAGTTACATTTTCATACTGGCCCGCTTATCATGACAATCAAAATGCCTGAAATCCTTTACCTGCCCTGCTTTTTTTAATATCAGCCCAAATTTTCTCCTATTGGCTGAGTTTAGTTTGGTTTTGACTCAAACTGTTCATAGAATATGCCTAATATATAACCTATTGCAAATAATCCAGATTGCAATTGTTAACTGCGATACCAATATACAGACAATATGGTCATGTCAATGAAATACTGATACAGGATTTTGGAATATCGTTACAATAAAAAACAAGAGCACCGCCTTGCGGGTGCTGACGCTCATCTGATTTTTTTTGTATAATAGAAATATTGTCCTACCCATGATTTTCTAAGTCTAAAAAGGGCCATCATTCTTGCAAAAAGCAGGATAGAGTTATGTTTCTTGATGTACAGTGTCCACTTATGATTGTGAAAAACTGTTGCAAGTTTTAAAGCAATAGCTTTGATAGTTTATGAGAAAAGTTGCCTTAAACATAATACTCAACCAAGAAAATGATTTTCTAAGTCCAAAAGGGGCAATAATTCTTGCAAAAAGCAGGATGGAGTTATGTTGCTTGCTGTACAGGGTCAGCTTATGATGGTGAACAAGTGTTGCAAGTTTCAAAGCAATAGCTTTGATAGTTTAAGAGAAAAAGTTGACCAACATAAAACTTAACCAAGAAATCTGATATTTTCTAAGTCCAAAAGGGGCCATAAATCTTGCAAAAAGCAGGATGGAGTTATGTTTCTTGCTGTACAGGGTCAGCTTATGATGGTGAACAAGTGTTGCAAGTTTTAAAGCAATAGCTTTGATAGTTTAGGATAAAAGCTGACCTAAACATAAAACAACCAAGAAAACTGATTTTCTAAGTCCAAAAGGGGCAATAATTCTTGCAAAAAGCAAGATGGAGTTATGTTTCTTGATGTACAGGGTCTGCTCATGATGGTGAACAAGTATTCCAAGTTTCAAAGCAATAGCTTTGATAGTTTAGGAGAAAAGTTGACCTAAACATAAAACTTAACCAAGAAATCTGATATTTTCTAAGTAGAAAAGGGGCCATAAATCTTGCAAAAAGCAAGATGGAGTTATGTTTCTTGCTATACAGGGTCAGCTTATGATGGTGAACAAGTCTTCCAAGTTTCAAAGCAATAGCTTTGATAGTTTAGGAGAAAAGCTGACCTAAACATAAAACTTAACCAGGCAACGCCGACGCCGACGCCAACGCCGACAACCGCTCAAGTGATGACAATAACTGATCATTTTTTTTCAAAAAATCAGATGAGCTAAAAATGAAGAAAAAAATGCACACCCAAAGAAAAAATTTTTCCTTGAATATTCTAACAAAAAAAACTATAACTATAAATCTTATTGTATTACCAAGAAGTTTTTACTCAATGTCTATATCAGTAAATAATACAAAGTTGTTACTTGGTTTAAATATTCTTTTATTTTGGCATAACTGGCCTTAACAAACACCAGACTGAAAAGTAT
The DNA here is from genome assembly GCF_021730395.1 of Mercenaria mercenaria. Classification (NCBI taxonomy): domain Eukaryota; kingdom Metazoa; phylum Mollusca; class Bivalvia; order Venerida; family Veneridae; genus Mercenaria; species Mercenaria mercenaria. The sequence goes on from NC_069365.1 coordinate 53,634,923, forward strand.
GACTAGATAAGAATGACATATTTCAAAGTATACACACAGATGAACTTAAATCAGATAAAGTCTGGTGTAGAAAGTGAGCCAGTATGCCTCCTTCTTTCTTGAGATTAAAGCCTAACACCACTCCGCTAAGAAAGAAGGAAGAGACCAGCTCACCTATAACCAGTTGGCAAAACTCAACAAGGAGAAGCGGTGGAGATGGATGGTGGATAAGCAGGCTGTTACTCGGCAATGTTGATATAAACACAGACTAGAAACAAAGAACTGTTTTGGCGGCTGACACATGATTCGGCGCGATTTTGAACAAAGAGCTTATGTTTCAGTGGCTGTATTTGATCATGTGATGCATTTATAATAATGAGCATGGAAATTTTGTGTATTCGTCACATGATGCATTTCTGAAAACAAGGCCCCAGAAGTTGATGTTTTCCAATGCTAAATGGAAGTAAAATTTGTGTATTCATTAAAGCACTTGTTGTCACATGATACATTAATGAAAATGAGGCTCCGAACTTTACACTGAGGTAAACAGAAGTACATGTGTGTATCTGATACGCGCTAGCTTTTAAATGAGATTACGAAACGAAAGTATATTCGTTGCATCTATACATTTCTTATAAACCATATTTATTACATAAACTTCCATATAATATTATGTCCTTTACAGTATATATGGTTACCATGCCTAGATATTACCATCAAGATAAAGTCTGACTGCTTAACCAGTTTGAATACTTAAATACTCAAGCCTTGTACCGAATTAAACCATTAATGTACAGTTGAAACTCGGTATCTCAAACTTTCTTAGCTCAAAATTCCAGATGTATTGAAAACATTTTTTAAGTCTCGTCCCAAAAACACAAAATATTATTTTAAGTAAAATTTCAGTTATCTCGAAGTAATGGCTCAATCCCTTGGAATTCGAGATACTGAGATTAAACTGTATATACATACCGGTTGACTTAGATGGCGGACCCCAAGTTACCACATACACCGTTCTTCTATGGTAGGTAGTAGATATTAGTGGAGGTCTGAAAGGTGAAAAAAGTCTGTAAGCTGGTAACCTATTACACACATTTCAGACATTTCTCTTTTTTTTTTTAAAGCTCTGTCACGATCTTGCTAATTTTGCTAGTTGCCGTTTTAGAAAAATGAAGACACACTCCACATAAAGGATTTATAGAAACCTGTACTGAGTTGTTTATATAGATACAGTTCTCCATTCAGACCTATCAGAGCTCAAAGGGATTTAATCCAAAACACTAATTTTATAAGACTGTTTCATTGTTGTATGCCAATTCTAACTGAACTTCTTTTAATACTATGGATGGAGTATACATACACACAGATTCAATTGAATTTACTTTTCAAAAACTCATTTGCAGATTTTGTTTACAAAAGAACTAGCGTTCTTTTAAGTCATTCAAACAAGTAGCAATTTTTTAAACATATAGGGAATGATGATGCTGCCTTAATTTGTCTTAATGTTATAAATTACATGACATGAGAGACAAAACTTAATAATAAACAACCACATAGAAAATAACACATTTCATATCAAATGAAAACTATGATTTATTTATTTTGTTTGATTTAATGACGCACCAACACAATTATAGGTCATTATGGCCACTTTCCAGCTTTGATGGTGGAGGAAGGCCGCAGGTGCCCCTCCGTGCATTATTTCATCACGAGTGGGCACCTGGGTAGAACTACCGGCCTTCTGTAAGCCAGTTGGATGGCTTCCTCACATGAAGAATTCAAGACCCCGAGTGAGGATCGAACCCACATCGATGAGGAGCAAGCGATTCCAAAGCAGCGACCTTAACCACTCAGCCACGGAGGCCCCTGAAAACTATCATATTACATTAAGTGTCTTACTTGTTTGAGAGTGTATCATAGATTCCAACACGTCCATCATCTGTACCATATGCTAGCAAACCTTCTTTGGCAGGATGCCAACATAACTAAAATGTAATTTAAGTTCTGTATTTATACAACACAATTATTGAACATTTAGCACTAAAGGCCCTGTATATCACATTAAATCTTCCGGAAAAGAGATTTTACTTTCTTGTACCCAATAAAACAAATATATTTCAAATCATTTGAAAGGAAATAAACTTTTTTTAATGAATTACATATTGCATGACAACCGCTTGCATTAACATACAACAGCAGTATTTTTATTTCAAATTATGCCTGTCCTCATATGACACTGGTACTTGCTTTGCAAAGAAGTTGACTTGAGAATGACTTACATAAGCTTGAAGATTTCTTTACATGTTAGCTAGACTAAGAAAAAGTATAGAAAAATAAATATGTAAGAGTAACCTACAGCTGTAACTTTAGCTCTGATGCCCTGCCATAATTGTGTCATTTCAAACCAATCAGATGACGATCTCAGGTTCAACAGTCTTATTGTTGTATCTCCAATACCCAGAGCTAGTCGACCTACAAAATAACAAGCTGTTTGTAAAACATATATGCTCCCAATGATGGCCTTTCAGAGGCTGCAAGTTCTGTAATTGTCAGTTTCAAGTATGTTGTGACCCTGACCTTTGACTATCACTGTGACCTTGACCTTTGAGCAACAGACCTCCAAAACAATAAGAGTGATCTACTGACCATAAGTATGTGTGTGTGTTCGGGTTTAACGTCTTTTTCAACAATTTTTCAGTCATATAAACAACGGTGTCTGCTTGTAGCAGTGAGCACAATGCCCAACTTTATAGTAGACACCGTTGTTTATATGACTGAAAAATTGTTGAAAAAGACGTTAAACCCGAACACACACACACATACTTATGGTCAGTACATCACTCTTACTGTTTTGGAGGTTTGTTGCTCAAAGATCAAGGTCACAGTGACCATAAGTAATCATGCTACACAGTTTGACAGTCCTAGGCCAATGCATTCTCCACTTATTGATCTGAAATCGTTTTCAGACTCAAATCAATATGAATTTGACCTTTGACCTACTAACTCCAGAAATAATATGGGTCATTTAGAAAACATATGTAATCATCGTATCAAGTTTGCCTATAATAGGCTTAAGTAGTCTCCAATTACACCACAAACATAGGACTGTTACTCAGACTGTTTCTCTTAAAGCCCTGCTCCGTGGCTATTCAAATTCTATTGTGTGTATGCAACCCGTAATTACAATAGGTCAGTGTCCGACAAATCAATTGCCTGGAGCCCACGGGCTACCAGAAATTTTTGTCGGGCTACCAATAAAATTCAGAAGTAAGCCCGCCGGGCAAAAACATAAATTTAAAGCATCAGTAGCCCGGTCGTTGTATAATTTACAAAATCAACATCCGGTTGTTTACTTGATTTTAGCTTGCAATAAACAACAACTGACCACGTGTAATGATTATCCGGTCGTAACTGGTTCAAACTAGTTTATATTTAACCCCGCCCATTATCGATAATTTCAATGGTAGCTGCAGAAACAGTCTCTGCCTTCGCGCCGAGTTTTTATCAAAAAATTACATCACGGCAAGTGCATATAGGTAATGAGAATCATTGAAGTGTTAATATTAATTGATAAAGGGTATTGATCCATAAAAAAAGGAAAACCATGACAAAATCTCGCCAATGAATGAATTATCCATAAGCGACCAGCTGATCACCGAGCACATGAAAAGTGCCCTGTAAGATTTCTTCATGTAATCTTTAAATTACACCATTGTTTACTATAATAAGTACATAAATAAGCAGTCTGATACTACCGTAATTTCAACTAGAAGATCCACAATTTTTAATGAATTTCGAAAGCAAAGATGAGTTTACAATGTCTTGGAATAAACCCGATGTCGTATGCAAATTTTCCATATCAATTCCTTCAAAAAAGCTATCAGTGTAATTTTTTATGATAATTAACATCAAAATTTGAGGAACTATCTCTGGTTTACCTTAGTGAGTCAAGTAATCTGAGCAAAAACTACTTTCACACAACATTTCGGAAGTGTACCAGTACCTGGATAGTATATTTTGGATATATTTTTTACAGACTGTTTTAGCGTGTTTCTGTTAATGAAATATTGATGAAAGACCTACTCAATATAACATGAATTTTGATAAATATTTGTGTACAATGTGACCTGAAACAGACCTTTTATTATATTGTAACATGATCTTAGTTTCAAACTTAAAGGCCCTCCACTATTTCATATTGATATGAATAAGTTGACATCCTTGGTGACATTTTTAAGCAAAAGTCTTGAATGCTTTGACAAAATTATAAAGTAATGTAAAAACCCTTTTTAAACTCTGGTAATGGATTTGGGAAGACATCATTTACCACTTTATCCTGTGATGAGTAATCAGTACAATAATCATAAATGTCATGAATTATAACTTAACTATAAACATCTAGAAATGCTTTTCGAGCTCTAGAAATAACAGTAAATTTAATAAGAGTCAATTGTGACCGAGGTACCAGTCAAAATTTCTATGAATAAGGAGAATGAAATATTGACCATTTTTTTCTGTTTTCCATCATTCTTAACGAAACTCCAAAGGGGTCAATGACAATATCTGGACAATATCAACATCAAAATAAACATTTATTGTCATTCAAATATATATGTAGACTAATATGATATGAATGTGTATGTGGAACTGAAACAAGCACAGGTTTATTTTAATGTTTTCAAATTTATTAACCAAACATTGTTACAGAAATATTGGAGCTGTTTTCTCTGCTTTACCCAGCAGTTGAATCGCCGTCCGCCATTTTGAAAATGTGGAAATTTACAAGTCACTAAGGTCATTATGGACTTTCCTATGTACAGTATTCTAAAAATACTGCAGCAAACATAAATGGGAAACATTCTTTTGATATGATTGGTTGCTCTGGGATAAATTCATGTGACGTCATTTGCATTGTTTATATACTGGAATGTTGGGAAATCCCAAGACGGGTAAACCCGTCTTGTAGGCAAATAAGCCGACATAGTAGTGGACGGGTATACCCGTCTTGTAGGCAGTGAAAGGGTTAACAGAAGAATTACCTGGATCAAATGGAGAAGTTTTAGCCACATACAGGTATCCACCAAAAGTTGGCATAGTTCCCACCTGACACTTCAGCTTCATGTCCCAGAAAAATACCTAAAAATAACGATACAGATTACAATCTTATTTTGTCGGGTTTGAAGTCAAACCAAGACAACTTAGTTATATGGCTATCTGATTGTTAAAGAATACCCAAGGTGAGGTGCCCCTTTGGACATTATTTTGCGCTTTGGCGAGCAGTTTAGTAAAACAACAGACATTCCACTGCGACACGCCTCACATGAAAAGCAAAGCTTACGAACGGACTGAACAGGATGTTCTTACAACTGATGCTCAATCAATCCAGCTAGCCACTTGGGAAAAGAGACAGACCAAACTTGACATTTTAACATACTCTTACTGCAACATTCAAATAGTTCTATGGAAACCTGTCCTAAAAGCAATGGATTATTGCAATTACTATTTGGACTACTTTGTTGGTTTTTACATTGTTTTTCAACAACATTTCAATTATGCATGTCAACCAGTGTTCTGCAGAACCAGAACTAACTTGTTCCCTACATGTAACTGAAAACTTGCCCAAACAAGTATGCCAACAGGCAGAATGTCGAGCTCATCAGCTGTCATGTGTGACCTTGACCTTTGGACCTGGTTCTTACGCATGACACTCAGTCTCATAATGGTGAACATTCATGCCAAGTTCAAACACCAAAATCCCACCATGCATGAAGAAGAAATGCCACGGACAAACTTTAATTTGACCTTTGACCTCCAACTGTGACCTTGACCTTTGAGATAGGAACATGGGGTTTGTGCACGACACTCCTTCTCATTGAGGTAAACATTTATGCCAAACATAAACAAGATTGGTACATGCATGTCAAAGTTATGGTCTGGACAAAATCGGACGGACACACATATGGACGGATACATGAACTGACACACAAATACACCGACCCACCAAAAGTGACGACTAAGTCGCGCTTACTGTAAGCGAGCTGGACAACAAATCAGAGGTAGAGGACAACTGAATTTACACTTACTCACATATTACAGAACACTTGGCCTGCACAAAGATCAAACTCACATCCTCTGACTGGCAATATTTTACCTGGATATCAGGGTAAGCTGTTCACAATGTAACACTATACATATTTTACCTGGATATCAGGGTAAGTTGTTCACAGCATAACACTACACATATTTTACCTGGATATCTGGGTAAGTTGTTCACAATATAACACTACACATATTTTACCTGGATATCCGGGTAAGTTGTTCACAGTATTACATTACACATATTTTACCTGGATATCCGGGTAAGTTGTTCACAGTATTACACTACACATATTTTACCTGGATTACACTACACATATTTTACCAGGATATCCGAGTAAGTTGTTCACAGTATTACACTACACATATTTTACCTGGATATCAGGGTAAGTTGTTCACAGTATTACACTACACATATTTTACCTGGATATCCTGGTAAGTTGTTCACAATATAACACTACACATATTTTACCTGGATATCAGGGTAAGTTGTTCACAATATAACACTACACATATTTTACCTGGATATCAGGGTAAGTTGTTCACAGTATTACACTACACATACTTTACCTGGATTACACTACACATATTTTACCAGGATATCCGAGTAAGTTGTTCACAGTATTACACTACACATATTTTACCTGGATATCAGGGTAAGTTGTTCACAGTATTACACTACACATATTTTACCTGGATATCCAGGTAAGTTGTTCACAGTATTACACTACACATATTTCACCTGGATATCAGGGTAAGTTGTTCACAGTATTACACTACACATACTTTACCTGGATATCAGGATAAGTTGTTCACAGTATTACACTACACATACTTTACCTGGATATCAGGGTAAGTTGTTCACAGTATTACACTACACTCAAAACAAAGTTTATCTGGGTAAGTTGTCCACAATATTACACTACACATATTTTACCTGGATATCCAGGTAAGTTGTTCACAGTATTACACTACACATACTTTACCTGGATTACACTACACATATTTTACCTGGATATCGGGGGTAAGTAATTCACAATATTACACTACACATACTTTACCTGGATATCAGGGTAAGTTGTTCACAATATCACACTACACATACTCTACCTGGATATCGGTGTTAGTTGTTCACAATATTACACTACACATATTTTACCTGGATATCAGGGTAAGTTGTTCACAATATTACACTACACTCAAAACAAAGTTTTATTTCTAAGCAACCTTCTTACTTTCTACAAACACTTTACCTGTCTATCCATTGATGTAGAACACATTATTGTCTTTTCACTTCCAAGGAGACACAAATTGAAGGCAAACCTAGAGTGACCCTTTCCTGGGGCATGTAGACCCTGACATTTCTCCTTACCATCTTTTGTAATATTCCACAACAGGATGTCTCCACTGCAATTAAAAACCTTTATTTTATAATTTTAGAAATTAACTGTCACTTAAAAAGTTCAAATCTTAAGCTGATACCGTAAGAGACTGAAAGTAGTGTGATATGAACTTAAATAAGAAATGAGTGACATATTTTACATATGAGCCGTGCCACGAAAAAACCAACATAGTGGGTTTGCGACCAGCATGCATCCAGACCAGCCTGGGCATCCGCGCAGTCTGGTCAGGATCCATGCTGTTCGCTAATGGTTTCTCTAATTACAATTGTCTTTGAAAGCGAAACAGCATGGATCCTGACCAGTCTGCGCGGATGGGCAGGCTGGTCTGGATCCATGCTGGTCGCAAACCCACTATGTTGGTTTTCTCATGGCGCGGCTCATATATTATTTATATTCAGTCAAACTTCGTTGTCTCGAACTCGGACAATTCGAACACCATCCTTCGCTCGAACTCACAGCCGGGTCCTGGTAAAATCCCTAAATAATGTATTTTGTTAATTGCCTCAGACTGCACATAACTCGAACCAATTTTGCTAGTCCTGTCAAGTTCGAGCCAACAAAATTTGACGGTATCAATTTACCTCAAAGAGCTTGACACAATATTCTGTGGGGTATGTGGTAACCAGCACATTGTCAACCAACCACGCGTTTTACCACCATCATCTGCCCTCTCTCGACGACCTGGGGCAGGTAGCTTTAAAACAGACAGTTGTCTGGCCCGGCTTGTGCTCCATATACGGATAGTTTTATCTTTACTGCCGGAAGCCAGTAACCAACCATCTGTACCAAAACTGTCTTCACTCACTGTAGCTTGAGGCTTCTTCCTCCATGACTCTTCTGCAAAAGGGAAGCAGATGCAAGATATTAACTTGTTCAGTTTTGTTTACCATAAAATTTGCACAAATGAAACCAAAAACCTAAAAGTAAAGAAATGCAGGGCTCCAGATAATTTTTTTAGCCTATGAGTATTTACTCATCATAATTCTTGTGAATGAGTAAGATGGTAAAACCTGAAATTGACTAGGAGTAATTTTACTCCTGAAAATTTGTAAATGAGAAAAAAAGAACAGATATCAGTTTTATAACATATTCATTGGGTGTAACACCCATGAATTTGTTTGCAGTTCAATTTCAATACAGCATTAAAGTTTTTGCTTCTTTTTCTCCATTGGCTTGCTTTGACTTCACACTCACTGCCAAATCCAATTGATTATTCAATATAACTTTAACGATGTTTTGGGAATCATTTTTTGTTGGTCTAAAGAATGCGTAGCACGTTTGTTTACTTCATACATTCTTAGAAAGAGATATGTTGTTGTTTATTCCACACCGGAAGTTGATATTTTAAATCGACACCGCTTTAAAATACACTACCTTGACTTTACCATCAATGTTAATTCCCAACAATTTGATTTATGCACGCATTGAGTGTACAATATACTTTAACCTAGGTTTATAGAGTACAATTCAATCCCTGGGTACGTTAAATGTGGCAGAATGAATGTTGATCGTGCTCTGTTATGTAAAACATCCAGACGATTCAGATTTTGTTTACGCTAGTAAAGTCATTGTATGTGTTTCTATAATTTCATGTACATTTTTAGACGCTAAAAAAATAGGAGACATGCGTATATGCATTATTTCAAAGCGTAATTTACGCTAATACGCATCTTATCTGGAGCCCTGAGAAATGTGATAAGGGAACAATGTAATACTTATAAAAAAACAACAAAGAAATGTTTCTCATTTTACTGTCATAAATTCAAATTTCATCACTCTTAATATCTCTTTATTAAATTCATACTTGTAACATATCATTAATTTTGTAGAAAGGTGTATTTTCAGCTAAGGGAAAATATATTCCCTCATCCAATTCTTGTAAAACGCTGATATTCATGTTAATATTTTTTTCATTTTTACATGTTTTATAATTTCTGATGTACAATAGTTCCTTACCGACCTTGTGCCAAAACAAAAACACATTTGAATTCTTATCAATGGAATGTTAAGTATATTTGATAAGGTATAAATCAATTTATTTTTTCAACTAGTATTTCAGTTATGTAGTGACAGTCATTAAATCTAATCAATATTCCTGCATTCTGTACCAGTTCCTACATGTTCTTCACAAGTATTTAAGCTGACAACTTCCACATATGGATCACACCCCAAAATGAAGCACACTTGCTAGATGCATGCCTTCTGAAACAGATTTTTGTCAAATCCTAAAAAAGAATTTAAGCTGCACCAAGGGAACAAACTCTTGACCTCCCATTTCATAGTACTTAGAAGCAGGGCTTTAAAGTATAAAGACTTTCCTTACCAACACCGAATGACTCTAGGTCAGTTATATCTTCACTAGTCTGTGACGGTCTGTAGTCCTCTCCGGGGACTGGGCACCATGCCAGTGAATATATTTCCTCATCATGTCCTCGAAGCCGGGAAACTATCACACCACCCCTTTTTACATCTATCAGTGCAATCTGACCAGTCTTGTATCTAACAAACAAAATCAGTCATGGTACAAAGGTAATCACATCAGTTATTGATATAACTGAGTCAATGATGTGTTGATACATAATTCTAAATATTAAACACAAGTTATATATGTTGGGTTCAAGCTTGCAACCTCAACTAAAAATCTGACAATAAGCTAACTGGCTGCAACAGAAGCGTATGAAATATGTACAGACTGATAGATACATAGTCTCAGGAGTCATTGCCATTGCAAGAAATTGACTCAATTTCTTTTTTCATGTGGCTTTTAAAATGAGGCTATTATCTTAAGCAGGTTAATTTTGCACTGTAAATCACTCCTAAAATAGTGGCTCAAATAGTTTTGACTCCGTACAAGCCCTGCATTTGCATCTTGTCATTTGTTTTCTGGTTATTTACCAATCTGATAGTTGGGATATCACAGCGCATATATTTTTGTCTTGACATATTGCATACATGCCATAATTTTTCAGAACGTTTCCGGGATTCTGAGTTAAAATTTCCGGGATTTTTACCTTTTGTCCGGGACATACATCGTGACATTGGTATTCGTCTGTTTCTTGCAAAAATATCGTTATATTACATGTAGTTTTGCGAGATAAACATTGTTCACTCGCTTACAATGTTTTAATTTGCTGCAAATGTCGTCTAGCTTTCCAAGGGAGGTAAATACATATATGGGTAATACGCATCTATAGTTCGGCACGTGAATTTATTGCGTTCCCGAGGTGAACAGAATTAGGAGACTTACTATATACGAAGAATCAAGCTGGTCATTGTGATTTAGATTCTAGCTAATTTGGTATCATTCTAAAGCTTAAACATTTATCTAATAATTAAACTGAATCCTTAAAGGAATAAAATATATCTTGTAAATAAAATCACCAATATAAAATATTTGGAGTAGGGTCAATTTCCATGGGTCGGTCGGCAAAGGAATTCAATATTTTAATTTAGAATATGTGTGACAATTGATCTTGATCTTAAATTATTACAACCTTTTAAAATAATTATCGTTTAATTGACCGTTTTCAATAATCTCTTCCATAAAGGCGACATGTAGCTTTACCGCCAACGTGCTAAAAACAAAGAGATTTACGACTACTGTTCCTAATTTAAGTACCATAAAACAGTTATTGATTGCATAATCCTGTCAGTTCTTAATCAGGGTCATCATAATAACTGACTGTAACTTAATCAGTGTCATCAAAAGATCGTCGCGTGATCAAAGCGGAATTAATCAACACGTGTCCCGCTCGAGGGCATGAATTAGGAATGAACAATGTGACACTGGGGACTGTTTATTGTGTAAAATTCAACAACTTATAGACAAAAAAACAAGTTTTTTGGGGGATTATTTTTATTTGTTCCTGTATTTTTATTTTTCCGGGACATTTCAAGACTGTCCAGGACACTGGGACGAGTATGTAATTTCCGGGACAATCCCGGACAATCCGGGACGTATCACATGTATGCATATTGGTACATACCTGACAACCAATGACAACAAAATCATCAATACACATGTACAAACTGTATTCTTGCTAAATTAACATATACTACTATCTGTCAGTGAATATTTCGATGAAAGCTTCATTTGAAACTTCAAGCATAAATTGACATGCTTTGTCGTAATCAGTGTGCTTCAATAATCAGAAAATATATGGATGAAAAATTGTCATAGCAGGCTTAAAGAATGAATAAATAAGATTTGATAGACTAAAAAAGTCTTTAGAAGGGATATTAGTCTGTTTTAAAATATCATTAACAAATTTAATTTGGTCTCAGTTATCACCCTAAATTGTAACACAACGAGAAATCATTACAATATTTTTAACCTTTAGCCTGCTAATTTTCTACACTCTATCATTCAATTTGGGCAATACCACTTATTATTCAATGGGATATTCACTGTAAATCTACTGACTTAACAACCAAACAGCAGGCTTATCTTGGTCTGCACTGGTCGCAAAGGCAGAATCACTTGCCGCCAGCAGGCTAAAAGTTAAACATGTTAAATGCTATTTTACCAATCAAATTTATTGATATGTACTGTTAAAAGAAAAAAAACCCCTGAAACCTACCCAATGGCAACCACTCCAGCTTTGTATGGTGAAGCTGCCATACACAGTATAGCTCCTTTATCTGGTCTATGTGCTGCTTGTTTGTTACTGTCAAACTGCCAAACACCCACAGTTCCGTGCTCATCTCCTGACACAATCAGATCTGTTTGTTCTAATGACCAACAAATGCAGGTTACCTTGTGCTGAAAAATACAATCAGTGGAAGTCTGGAAATTTACATTTATCATATAATGTGGTGTAATATAGCATCAAAGTGCTCCATTCTGCAAGATCAAAACTGAATTATCCAAGACTCACTTTAGAGATTCACAGATATAGAATAAGTCCCAAAGATTTTTATACCAATTTAAAGGCACGAAAAGCATTTAATTCTAAAGCAGATTACATCTACATCTACGGGGATACTCCCAACAATCAATTTCTGATCATAACTGGGAGGTCGGAGCAGTTGTTAAAAACAAATTAGTATGTAGTCATTTTGTACTGATAATACTAATTATTTTTTCACTGATTTTTTTTTCCATTTGACTCAAAGTAATCTACACATTTTGCCTAAAATAAACATTCAAACAAATTAATTTATTGAATAATTTACAAATTTAACTATAATCTGCAACAGTTTTTTTTTAAATACTACAGAATTATTATTATAAACTTAATAAAGATTATTCTGTAATTCAAGAGGTATGATAAGTTTTCTAAGTTTCTAAATTATGTAGTCTTTTTATTGAAATAAATAACAATTTTTTACTGATTCTTTTTTCAGTTTGACTCAAAGATATCTATACATTTTGCCTAAAATAAACTTTCAAGCAATTTTATTGAATAAACAATTTTACAAGAAGGATTATCATAATTTTACCTTTTTTATATATCTTTTTTAGAGTTTTTCTAAAAAAATACTTAAATTATTTTGATTTATTCAGAAATAAAAAATGTATGTACAAAAATTAACATATTTAATTCAATAGACCTGTTAACTGCAATTTTTTTATAAGACTGCAGAATTATTCTTAAAAACTTAATCAACATCATTTTTTATTTCCAAATAAAGTTGATTAAGTATGTGCTAAAGTTCTGCTGTTATGCTTCTTTGATCTGAGACTGCTCAACACCTACCATTAATCAAAGATCAGTCAAGTTTAACAAAAGATCATTTAACACCTATTTAATCACTATAAATAATCAGGGGGTGAAACATCTAGGGGTGAAACAACCAGGAGGTGAAAAGTCTAGGGGAGAAACGTCTAGGAGGTGAAACGTCTTGATACCTTGCTATGTTACATGATACATGATATGCATGTGTTAAGAGAGTAAGAGCAGAATACAGTATAATAGAAGTCTTTGCTTTAGTTGATGTTACAGTAAAAAGTTGACATTTAATGAATGGAGAAATAGGATAATTTTGTCTACATACTGAATGTATAGAATGCTCAAGGTTCACAACATTATCTTCCACATTCCAGAGTTTGACAGCCCCATCTTCAGATGCACTGCAACACATCTTTACATATTCTTCATGTTCACACAATGTCAACGCTGTCAATTTCTCTTTATGACCAACAAATACAGATTTAAATGTCGGCGGATACTGGTCACATCCGAAAACATACACGTCGTGGCGCGCACCGAAAACAAGAATTCCCGAAGAATTACTGTCGGCGACTTTGCTGCAGTACCAGTTCGGTGAGGCAGATATTACTTTTACCGACATTTTTACACTGTAACAGTTTTGTCTGTTAAAAATATAATGAAAAACGTGTTTTTAACGTGCAAATTTCGTACTAAATACTCTCCAAAATTGGAGAATATGAAAATTAACGGTTGATAAAATCTGTGTTGCCGTAAAAAAAATTCGTACATGCGAAAATTAACTGTTGATAAAATCTGTGTTACCGTATGAAATCCGTACATGCTTTCTCCAAAAGGAGAAACAGGTGACTCTCCTGAAGCAGTCTAAGGACACCGGTGATATTTTGTCAGCCGCTATCTCAAAGAAGGACCGACAGCAGCTACTGTCCATACTGTGTAACATCCCGTACTTTGCACGCCAGGGCCTCGCACCACGTGGTTACGACCACAGCAAAGGCAACTTCATGCAGCTTCTAAAGTTTCCCTGTCTATCATGTCGTGGATGGTGAAAAAAATCCATGTTAACGGAATAACAGGAAGCTTAACTGGAGCTCGTGATATTACCGTGGCGACGTAAAATGCCAAAGCTGTTGATGAACGTGCACCGGGAGGCCATAAACTTTCACGAGACTGGCTAAAGTTGCCATTGAATTAATTGATAATCAGGAAGGTTAATTACTTCCCTTTATATAGCGCTGTCCATTAGAATGTCTAAAAAGCTGTACAAACGACATGGCTCGACTAAATAGTATTCTAGTTGCAACAGCTTTGAAGTTATATGTACATCGCATGGGAGTTTTATGTGTATACCTCCATAAATAACTAAATTTGGGGTGTTTCACTACCAAATACAGTTACTTCCAAGGACAACAGCTAAGTGATCTTATTAAAACTGCAACTCATAGCTTATATTTAAGGTAAATATTCCCCCAAAGTACTCCACAGAGCACCATTTCCTTTACATACTTCGAAAAAAAAGTCGAACATTGGAAGGGGAAGACTCCCTCCCATACAAACCCATACCCATCCACGTTGCGGGCTCAGTATCAGTCATCTTCCTACAGCCCTGTAGCATTTATAAGGTTTACTATTTTTGTTTATTTCTAGCAATGCTGAACAGAACCCAGACCCAGACAACCCTTGAGAGAGGTTTTGGACGAAGGTCTAGCCATGATGCTGGAAACCTGCCATTACTGATACCATATGTAGTATAAAGAAGTAAATGAAAATTGGTATAGACCCTTGTTGAGTTTGGGATTTCGATATTATCCGATTTACTTCCCCTTGGGTTGATACTTATCTTCTTCTAGGGTAGAGAACACCAATTGTTTTCCCATAGACTTCCATTATAACATTATGGCGTGTACGGCCTTCCATATATCGAAACATGTATATCCAATCACATTTTTTTCAAGAACTATCATAGTTCCACCAAAATATTGGACGAAAAACATGAATATTGATACTTTATTTAAGTAATTTTCGTGTGAATGAGATGACCCCCTGTTTACATCGTTGTCATGGCGGGAGAAATTCATTTGATGAAACTTTTTTTCAATACACATAAAATGTAGCAAATTTTGTCAAAATGTATAATGAAATACTGTAAATGCAGTAAAAACATTCCATTTTGGGAAAAATAATCACTTCTTGGGTTTGCTTACATGACTGACCAATCAGAACGCACAGATGCTACCTTATTCCCAGGTATACACTTACCTCATTCCCAGTAAGTTCCCTGTACTTTTTTGAATTGGTGGTCTCTGACCTCTACCAAAAAGCGAGATCTTGCTGCCAGTAATCTGTCAGGTGAAAGACTGGCTAGTTTGTAAATGCTCCTGTCTGTAATATACTATTTTCCTGTGTATAGGTACAACTTGTATTGGTTTTTACATTGTGTAGAAAAATAAACTCGTCCAGAAACATCTATTTGTCATATCAGCTAAAGGCTGTGCAACAGCAGCCAAGGAAATTTTCAACATTCAACACCCTTTCTTTCTTTATACCCTTATTTCCTAGTCTGTTTATTCAAACAATCTTCAGAGATAGGTTTAAAAACAAACTTATCAGCAATGTATATTTTCTCGTTTTTATTTATACTAACATGATTTACATCACAAAATGTTTTAACATGATTTACATCACAATATGTTTTACTGTCATTTATTGTTTAGCTTAACTATCGTCTTTATTTCTAAACATTGTTTTACAATAATTAAAAACATAACGAATCACTTTTTTTTCAGACAGAAATAATTATGACATTTGATTGTTCTCGAAGAATTAGATTGCTTACACTTTCCAAAATGTTCGGGAGTAAGAAGTAGAAATACATGTACATTTTGTACTTGTGCATAATTTCGTTATTTGTTAGAGTGACCTTTCACCACAAGTTTAAGACTACTATTCTTATATAATGAATCTACTTGTTACTACTGCCAGACTGTTCTGCCGAGTTATCTTGTGGCAGGTAAGGTACAAGGTGTAGAATTGAAAGAAAACAATCGTCAGTGCTATATTAAAATTCAGAACAAATATCTTAATTTAGTGATGCAGCAGAGCAGATAATCACCCAGCAAAAAGACCAAGGCTAGGACCGGTCTGTACGTGGTTTGCACACAATTTAAGTAGCATAAAAGAGTCTTTAATATTATTGTTAATGCGAATGTAATATAAGGAAGTTTCGGTTCTGAAGGTGTCTACATGTACTAGACTGAATTTGACCTCGCAAAATGCAATAAGGAAGGTGAGAAGAGTCGGGTTTGCCAGTTTAGAGTATTAATCATGTTAGAAACACTGTTTGTATAGTCAAACCTTTAGATTAACAGCGTGCCGCCGGCCTGTATAATATTCAGTTTTATCAGTCAGCTGTTGGCAATTTCCTCTAGCATCGGCAAGCGGAACTCAGTTACACATGTTTTGAATGGACTTTATGATCCAAAATGACAAGAAAAAACCAAATACATTCCACTGCACTGAGATCTATTTCAGTTTTTACCTCTGTGACGTGATTTCATATTTTATCAAGCCTAATTTCTTCATATAATCAACATGATTGATATCGTTTTAATTTGTCAGTTTGCAAAATACAGCGTTGTCATGACCGTGAATTGAAGTCCTATCGACCGCTGTAAATCATTTTTTTCATAATGTATTACTTTCCGCTGCTGGCATATCACGGTGTTGGACAAGATAGAAGGACAACAACAGGGGCAACAAGCTCCCTGCAGCGATTACTTCCCCTTACGGTACATCAAATAATAAAAGCAAGGGAAGGTAACCGCTTTGAGGAACTTGCAGGGGCAAGGGATAGCCTGGTTCCCGTCGTTGGAGAGGTCTATCAAGACCTCTCCATAGTTTTGGCTTTCAAACTAGGAGAATTTAGTCTAATCTACTAATTTTACGGCGCTAGATTTCACTTTCTAGCGCAAGTTACGGTGAGCCAGTCTAAAATGGCCCAAATGCGCTTGCGCACAAGTAAGTTTTGAAATCCTCTAAGACGAAAATAATTGTTCGTTTAAAATAAAGAAATATAGTGTAATACTATTGTTAACAATGTTGGAAACTTCAGTTATAAATAAAAAATATATAGATAAATATTTACTATTCTTTGTTCGCAGTATTCAAAGATATGCATATGAATTGAATCACGTTAAAATATATTTCGTTCAATTAAATGAATTTATTGTTTAACTGGCGGTTCTTTTTGCCGAGGACGTTTACCCATTCGTTTGGGCCACGGAAGATCTTTAAGATTTATTAATAACTGAACCGTTTCCAACAATGGTAACAATAGTATTACACTATATTTCTTTATTTTAAACGAACAATTATTTTCGTCTTAGAGGATTTCAAAACTTACTTATGCGCAAGCGCATTGGGCCATTTTAGACTGGCTCATTGTAATTTGCCCTAGAAAGTGAAATCTAACACCGTAAAATTAGTAGATTAGTCTAAATACTCCTAGTTTAAAAGCCAACACTTTAGAGAGGTCTTGATAGTACAGAATTTCAGAGATACAGATTGAGCAAGTCCTGAAATCAAGAAGTCGTGTATCGTATCTGTTTGTTGTTTGTTCGTATGAGTAATACTAATTGTGATTAATATTTAAAGTAACGTATGTTTCAATCCATTTTAGGATGTAGCTTAATGATATTACTAAGGAATAAAGCACTTAACTAAAAAGAGTTTTTACAAATATGTCTTAAAGACATCAATGCACCACTTGCGTGTTCCAAACAAATGGTGCAGACTCTGTAAGTATGTACATATGCATGTATGATGAACTTATTCTGATACTGATACCAAAAAGTGACTTCTCGCAACCTCTCACAACAAATTTTAAAGAATATTTCTGTCATTTGTTGTACATTGATGTTATAATGTGTCCTTTTGTGTAGTTCTGAAACATACGTTACCGAATTTAGATAAAGGTAGTTACATGACTTAATGTTTTAAACACAGTTCCATACTGAGGTAATCTATATGTAACAGTTGAAATACACCCTCTTTTGAATGAACTAGTTTGTTTTTATTTGTTAATAGTTTTAAAGGCGTCTCGTCTGTGTTTTCGTTAAGGAAATGTAACATGATTGCGCTGTTCAGTAATTCCGTCCCAAAATTACTATGGTCAAAGAAACATGTTTTACCAAAAGTGACATCTGTTTCACTACCTATGTTGTACTATATGTGTATGATGTTCTATAAGTTCAAAATGTGCAGTGTTTATTTACATCAGAAATAACATCAGCAACTCTGAACACATAATGCATATAAATCGATAATTTCAGTAATGAATACAATCTTACCTTCCATAAATATTAAAACACAAACGCATTGAAAATATAAAAACCTCTGTCTTCAAGCCGCCGTAGTCAATCGAAACCCAAAATTTATCCTAGCTTTAGTATTGCATAATATTCTGTGTAATCTTGGTAACGTATGTTTCATAATGTATATTTTATTTCATCTTTGTAATGGTGTAAAATCTAACTGAGTAGGTGTTTTGCAATGCCAGTAAGCATGGTTAATGCATTAGCCTGGCATAATAATATACGAAATATGAAATTGAATAGGTGACCTTTAAAACCTAGGTAACGTATATTAATTTTTAGATACCCCCCCCCCCCCCCCCATCTTCTGTTTTTCTTTTGAATGAAAGTCAAAAATATTCAGACTGCGCACATACTGTACTATGTCTATCGTTAATTATCGATTATGCTATCTATGTTTGAAGCAGAAGCCATAAAAATTGATTATCTATGCTATCTTGACAGTGATGCTGAAAGAGGCACCATTGTTTTACTGTAGTTTGTGGACATCATATAATTGAGAATATTAATAGGGTTAAGTCCAACAAATGTTCGGTAAACATGGCTTATTCAAATTGAAAGCATACAAATGCAATTGTTGGAGTGTTTTCAGAGTTGTTAGTTCTTCAAGGTGAAAAATTTGAGAGGCGACAGTAACGTATGTTACATTTTAAAGTATCTTAATCAGCTTAAAGTCAGAATTATACAAGTAAGTTTACTTTGACATCTAAAATAAAAGGAAACCTTGGTACCCCAAACCTTTCTGAATGAAACATAAATAGGCTCGATCTATTGTGAAACAGCATGTGATTTACACGTATTACATTTGTATGCACGTTGTCTATAACCTAGACTGATTGCAAAGTACATATTATTTTTTCTCATGATAATATATAAAACTGTGAATCTTAACACAGTTATTTGATGATGTCTTATTAAAAATACAGTAATTTTGATACATTCATGAGTTATTAAGACTGGCTAAAATGTAGCTGGGGTGGGTGGGGTATTTTAACCCCTAATTTTTGGTAGAAATCGTCAATATTTGGAATAAATTGTTACAGTGAGCCTTTAATTGATCAAGAACAGTTACATTAGCAAACCGCTTATATCTGAAAGTCAGTATTGAAACAATCTACTAAAAAATCGTAGGTAGCTAATAATACTTTCAAAGAGAGAGAATTCCGCATTTTTCATACACAAGGTTTATTCAAATGAGTACTATTTTTGTTTGACATACGGCAGAAAGCGACATCCGGTCTTAAACAATCCCGGGATGAATGTATCAACGGCTGAAACCGATTAACCTTTGCGTAATTTCTTGGTTACGAATATTGAAAAACTAGAGAACTTACGGAAACTGGGCCCACAGACCAAAACATCATAAATAACCAATTGAATATAAATGCCTTAAAAACACATCTACTTATTTTATGTAAAAAATGACACTGGCCCCTGCCACTTAAAACACTTTCAGCCGTCACTGTCTCCATCACAACTATCGCTACCACTTTAAGACAGAGAGAAATTGTGGAATTGTGATTGTCAGTTCGGTATGTCTTTATTACTTACGTTCGAAAATACGAGTTAATTTGTTTTTATTTTAGTGTACTTGAATTACATTTAAGGCAATATAAAATATACCAAGATAGTAATACCATAAATATTTGTTAGCAGCAGACAGACAAATGCGGCGCCCCATAGGTGTAAGAATGATCGTTGGTACACCATATTGCTAGACAGATCAGTGGAACAGACTAAGGTACACCAAGGAAGGGGTATTCGTTAAGTTCGCGTTTTCACACAATATGAAATTATTATAAATGTAGATCTACACTAATTTCCTGTTTGTTTTTATTAACTTAACCCATGTAAACGACCATCCGATAATAATGTATGTACATCATTATAGTTAAAGTGTCTACCTTTCAAGAAATACGAATTTGCAGTCAGTGCAGTGTATAGTTTATTGCGATCTGCTGCAGAGAGGTACGTGTGTTGTATGCTATAATCAATAAACAGTGCATACAGTCTAAATTTAGACATCCGCCCGTGCCAGGCTGCTGAAGGAGTTGTAACAGTTAATGTGCAGAAATATCTTCACCTAAAAGTGAGAATATATTCTACTTTGCAGGGTAAGAAATTTGTTTTCTTCTGTAAAGAACTTGTAATATAGGTATTGCTATATATATTACTACAATATACAAAATATGTTTATCCTGATGACTGATAATTTTCGTATGATATGGATAGCGAGTAGCGAAATTTAGGTCAGAAGGAAAATTAAAAAAAACAAGTTCGCCGCATCAGCTCTGTACGTACTTGGTCTAATGGTACAATAGAAGAAAAAAATTTAGGCAAAAGGGGAATTTGTAAGCATGACAGAGGATTCATATATAATTTAATTTTCATGTCGGATAATAACTACAGGAACGCTGTTATATTTATAAGTATATATTCTCCTCAAAAAGGTTAAAAGACCGGAAATTACAAACCAATATAGCGCACACTAGCATATGGGGTTGAAAGAAATAAAAATTTTTTTCCACGAGGAATGGAAGGACTTTTACCAAGAAATTCCTCTATATTTATGCCCACGTATATGTACTTTGACACTGCGCTCGATATATTTTCAGATGATGTATTTGTATTGGAAAGAAGCGGGAGATATTTTCGGTATGTTGATGACATCGAGAGGTCTATTCTGTTGCTAACTAGAGCAATTGATATAAAAGGCACATCATTTGGGTACCACCACCTTGCTATATCGTACATTCGAATGCTTGAATATAATCCCACCAAGTTGAGACATATGGTAGAATCAACAAATCAAATAAACATTCAGAACATGCTTTCGTTTCATCAGCAGACACCAGAATCCTCGTCCACAGGTCATTCAATAAATGAAAAGCGTGATATCCGGAGCCAGGACATCATGTCATTGACGACAGGACTGGCCACGAAATGTAATGTTTCAGATAATAGCCAGTTACAAACATTACCGTTTGAAAATGATTTAGCACAAGGAAGTACAAACAGTCCAATATCTAATATATCCAGATTGAGTACTGACACAATATACACTCGAGCACCAATACAATGTAACGAACAATCTACACACACATTACAAAGAAAACATGCAAATACATATACAGACTCACAATGTGAACTGGATCCAATGGCGAAAACCTTTTTTCCGAAAGGACAGTATAAGCTAAAAGAAAAATTTCTGTCACAGCAGCAAAGTACACAAACGCATATGATTTATCAAAGATCGAAACAAAACCATCAACCAGGTTTTAACACAGGGAATGTATATGCATATAACGCGCCTCATCGCTTTATGCCCGTAGAAACCCCACACGCGTCTAAGCAAAACAAAAATGCTAAACACTTCTTTGAAAATGACAGTTTGGGACAACTGCCACTTGATTACACAGTAAAAAGAAATCATTACACAGGAATAGATAGTCGATTTAATAGACATTATGTAAATCAGTACAATCACTTTCACAAGATGTCTATGAACGGCCAAAATGTAAGACAAAGAAACATGTCTCATACCAAGCAGCATAGTTCCAAGCCAAAGTTAGGTTATGTAGTGAAGTGCCTCCGATTTCCGAAACATATTGATTATGAAAAACATAAAGATGTGATAGACATTGCCATCTCACACCTTGACAAATCTACCGGAATTTTATCAAACACGGCAGCACTTTATGACAAGGCTGTACTCTATCGCCAGATAAAACAAAATGACAAAGCGTTAGAAGTTTTAGAAAGTCTTATGCAAAATAAGGATGATTTGTGCTCTAGCGTTACGTTAGCAAATGCCTATGAACAGGCTGCCTTTTGTATAAGTGACATCATTGATAACCACGAGATAGTCGATGAAGAAAGAGCCCAACAGCTGTTAGACGACAGACTATTCTACTTGAAAAGTTCAATAGAAATTGAGTGCAATATTGTTGCGAAACATCCGTATCTTGGTCATTGCTGGAGATCTGCTCAAACTTTGCGACATATATTGCTCAGCAAATCAAAAACAAAACGAACGAAACAAACACTTAAAGACCTTTGGTTCTTATACAACAAGCTAAACAATCATCTTGAAGTTATTGGCGTCCTAAAAGAATTAAAAGACTTGGCTGAAGATGATGCTGAAAGGAAAGAAATCATTGAAGAGATCGTGAGAAAGTATCTTTGTGTACAGAATTATGAGGAAGCGGTGATCGCTCTGTGCATGTTCAATCGCTTGAACGACCGTTTTTCTAGAGTTGATCAAAGCTTGTACTTTCAGGTATATATCGAAGCTGGACTCGACGCGTTCAGAAGAAAACATTTTGAAAAGGCGCGCCTGCGAATCAAAAAGGCATTCGAATCCTTTGCAGAGCAACAAGAAGACGTCAGTAACAACGTTTCTTCTTTGACTGATGAATCTGATGAGCGATATGAGCTTTTTATTCTTTCAAACCTCGACGACGAGGGACCAGGAAGGAATCTGATGATGATGCTGAATAGTCTAGGACTCCGCACAACATTTAACGCAGACAGCACGAGCATTCTGCCTGGAACTCCAGAGGTTGAAGGTATAACAAAGGTAATGAACTTGTCAAAAGCCTTTGTGATATTGGTTAATTTTGATATAGAGGATAAAAAGATGCTACACTTAGTAGATCGAATGCAGAATATTGTGGAGAATAGAGTCGAGACAAGTTTTATCATGGTGATAACGAATGCAGAGACGGAGTTTCCGTCTACCAGTAGATTATCAGCATACAAAAGGCTTATTCTGGATCTGGATGATATTTCTGAGACAGTCATGGGTAACGAGGATACCTACGAAGGCGTGAAGAGTTTGCTAATGGCATTTGCTTATATTTGAGACATAGAATGAGGAACTTCAGTTGATATCTTAGGCATTATCGATCCATGGTTGAAAGTTATATTACCTACATGTCTCGAAGAAGGATTTTGCTAGCAAACGTACAAGTCATACTTCCTTTTGGTAACAAATTAAAATTAACATTTAGCCTGCTAAATTTCTAAAATGGACTGGTCCGCCATTCAATATGGGCAATACCATTCATTATTCAAAGGGGTGTTCACTGAAAATTTACTGACTGAATAGAGAACAGTACAGACTATGAGGACGTAATCCTGGTCAGCACTGGACGCAAAGGCAGAATCACTTGCCGCCAGCAGACTAAGAGTTAAATATTGCCTGACCTAAATTGTGGTATTTGTGATAGATATGCATTTTGATGTAATTATTTATTATACCTTTTGAATACATAAAAAAAGCAACTCTCGAATGATCGCTGATATATTTTTAACTTTAAATACTTGATACTGTTATTGATATTAAACATAGTACCAAGGAATCGTTTAGATGTCTGGTAGTTGTGCATTTATGACGTCGCATTACAAATAATTTTCAGGTTTTTTTTTTCTACTGCTTTTATTTTTCCTTTAATTCCATTGCAAATTCTAGCTGAAAACGCATTCCGGGTCTATGATTCACACTGCGGTAGATATTGCAGCTTGAAATAAGCACACTTCATGAGACGGACTGGTTTTGGGTCTCATTTAAGGTATAATATTAGTGGCGAAATGAACTAACAAAAATACACAGTCTACTTACTAGCTAAGGGAAATTTTATTCGACTGTAAAACTTTTAAAAAATATATCACTATTACTTTATATAAACAAAAGACATGAAACAGTTTCATAAATCTTACGTTAAAAATTGCTACTCACTTTCCATGCGTGAATAGTGTAAAAGATATTTATACTCTTTCTAGAGAAAATATGAAAGTTGTTAACGGCACAACCATCACCAGTTGCCAAATATATATGCCTCATTTTTTTAAGTTTATTATTTGAGCATTTGTGCTAAAATCAGGTGCGGACCCAAAGTCCCTCGGAAAAGTGATGTATAAGATATGTACATTGTATATATTTTACGTGTTTTGTAGTGTGTGTGTTTTGTGTGTGTGTGTGTGTGTGTGTGTGTGTGATTTTAATGTTGGCAGTAAGTGGATAGCAACTTTTTACGTATTGATAAAAAGATTAGAGTATTGCATCAGAGGTATATAAACATATATAGCAAATAACGATACACTTGAGATTTAATTTCAATTTTTATCTTTTATTATTTTTATTTTTTGTGACGGCTTTTAATTATCTTACTTACTGCTAGTTATACGAAATGAGTATATATATAATAAGCGAATCCTGTTATATATACTTTTAGTGATACGGTTTATGACTATGCGTAGAGGTTCCTCAAAAATATTATGCAAATAAATCAGCAAAAAAGTATTGAAAGAACTTTTTTATAACGGTCTGAAAGAATGAATGACACCGTCAAGTCCATGTGATAACTATAAATGTTGATAGCAAATTCAAACATTTTCTCAAAAACACAGTCATTTTATATTCTATATCCATAAGATATGTGTATATTTCAGATTGTGTCTATTCATTCTTTGTATAATAGTTGGATTTACCACTGAACGGAACTGTACCAGACTCTTGTCGCTATTCCAATTGTCTAGTACTGTTACAAGTTTTTAACCCTTTTGATCAATTATTTCTCGTTAATTTCAAATTTTTTCACGGTCGAACACATTCACTTGTTGTCAATTTTTAACTATATTAAATTTTGTACTGTGGATTTCGTTTTTACATTTTACAAGAAACCAAACACATTCAGTAAATCATTAAAATGTTGTTACAAATAAAAACAATTCAGTAAAAAAAGAGAAAAAAAACATGACAGATAATTATGACATCAATAAAGATATAATATTTACATAAGATTAATTTGAAAACATTATATAATGTGCACATTTTTTCTAATATCTTGAGGTGAACCAGTGATAAATGTTTGACTGAATCTGTATATTAAAACACCTTTTTTTCTTGCATTCTTGTACAAACGGTACGACTTGAATAAAATGGTCGAGCTGGGAACTCATTGTTTAACTTCATTGCCCTTCATTTTGCAATGTTATGTCAATATTTTGTTGAAATGTGTTTTTTTTCTGGTTCTATGACTAAAGATATTCCTACCTAAATTTAAATTTTGTATGATCAGAGCTCGCCTGTAACTGTGCTAGCGTTAAAGTTGCCTATCTTTATTTCTGATCTTGTTTCGATGAAAACATAAACAGTTAAACACTCAAATGTGGAAGCCTTCCAATAGATGATAAACAGACGGCGTTCTGGATAAAATTATAGCAATTCTAATATAGAATTATTATAAGCAGGCATACATGTAATAATGATGAATGCAGTCACTTTAATATCTACAATTTGTCATTTGGCTTTTTGTCGGTGTAACTGTCGCTCGAACCTAAACAAGAAAGTTAACGTGGTGAAATGATAAGCATATTTTTTAAGTTTTTGTGGTTTAGAATTTCAGATCCTTAAAAGAATTGTAAACTGATTGTGTTATATGACAACAACATAAATTACTATAGAATTATTATTCTTTTCTATTTCATGGCGAAATGAAATACATATTGCATAAATTTGCATAAAGGTGAAGAAAAGAATGTTTCACATTCGTGCCGTATTTATATCTTTTTCCTCTTCATAAAACAATTTAGCCAAACAGGCTGGTTAAAATATCAGAAACAAGACCACATACTCAATTGAATTTTTTTTTTCAGATCAACAAAAGAATCAATGTATTGTTGCATCCATCATATTATTATATTAAACAATCTGACTTAAGTACCCGATCTTCATAAATGTTAGATCCTATGCGTATCGTTAATAGGAGATGGTTTTAATCAGTAAGTCATAAAAACGTAGTTGTTTTATATCACAGTTCTATTTTTGTACATACGTTGCCGCCATTTCTGACAATAACCACAATTGCTGCCATAAGAAACCCATACAAATGGTAAAACGGCCAAAATCCATCCAACACTTTGCGCCCAGGACGGGAATGGTTCATCATGGTACATAGTAAACTGGCGTATAGTAAACACCGGACATGACGATAATGAACTGAAATGTGCAAAAAATATATGCAGTACAAATAAAACATGACAACCCATACAAATGGCAAAACGGCCAAAATCCATCCAACACCTTGCGCCCAGGACGGGAATAGTTCATCATGGTACATAGTAAACTGGCGTATAGTAAACACCGGACATGACGATAATGAACTGAAATGTGCAAAAAAAAAATATATGCAGTACAAATAAAACATGACTAAAAGTAGGATGTCATTTATTTATAATATGTGATAAAGCTAATAGCCGAGCCAGGTTTATCAAACATAAATGGATACAATGCCACATGAACAAAATGTACAGATGCTGTAATTACAGAAAGACTTACGAGTTTGTAACTGCTCCTGTCTAAAATACTAATTTTCCCGTGTATAGGTACAATTTGTGTTTGTTTCACGTTGTCTAGAATAGTAGACTCGTCAAGAAACATCTGTTTGTCAAAACGGCTACTGGTTGTACAATAGCAGGCAAAAAAGGCAAATTTTAACATTCAGCACCCTTTCATTTTATACCCTTCTTTCCTACCTTTTTTATTTACAAAATATTCAGTAATTTATGTTGATTGTTTCCTTGATTGTATTAAAACTCACAATTTGTTTTACTGTCATATTGCGTTTTAGCAAACCTGACACCTTAATTATCATAAATATTAGTATGCAATCATTAAAATCATAATTGATCATTTTTAGACAGAAATAAGGATGACATTTGATTGTTCTCGAAGAATTAGACTGCTTACACTTTCCAAAATGCTCGGGAGTAAGAAGTATAAATACATATACATTTTGTACTTGTGTATGATTTCATTATTTGTTAGAGTGACATTTCACCACAAGTGTAAGAAAAATATTTTCTGAACATTCCTTTATAGGGAGGATATAATTATGTTTGTTTCAGTGTAAGATTAAAATATCTTTCATGGCTGGACACCAGTGCAATATTTTGAAAATGTAAGATATGGTGTTCATGAGTGAAATATATTTTGATCTTACATGTAAAATAACAAATTTTCTTTTTGTTTCATGTTCAGATTTACCCTTTTTTAGCTGCACTATTCGGAGAATAGGAGGGCTATTCTACTCGCCCACGCGTCGACGTCGGCATGAGCTTTCTTGGTTAAAGTTTTTCGACAACCTTGGTTTTTCTGTCATATCTTTGTTATTATTGCTCATATCTTACTGTAACTTCACATAAACATTGCCCAGCATACAAACAAAGTATGTGCTGGGGCTGGGCCCATTATGCCCAAGGTCAAGGTCACCAAGGTGTTATACTTTTAAGGTTAAAGTTTTTCGGCAACCTTTCTTTTTCTGTCATAACTTTGTTACTATTGCTTATATCTTACTTTAAGTCCACATAAACATTTTCCAGCATACAGAACAAATATGTGTAGGGGCTGGGCCCATTATATTCAAGGTCAAGGTCACCAAGGTGTCATACTTAGGCTATTTTTTAGGTTAAAGTTTTTCGACAACCTTTGTTTTTCTGTCATATTTTTGTTACTACTGCTTATATCTTACTGTAAGTTCACATAAACATTGTCCAGCATACAAACAAGGTATGTGCAAGGGCTGGGCCCATTATACCCAAGGTCAAGGTCACAAAGTTGTCATACTTGGAATTATTTTCATGTTAATTTTTTTCGAAAGCTTCGTTTATAGATATATCTTTGGTACTTTAAAAGATAATGCCTTGAAATTAAAAATATTTCTTTATAATCATCATCTGCATGTGTGGTTACAATCCTCATTACTCTAATTGTATTTTTGACAGAATTATGCCCCTTTCATACTAAATGTTTTTGGCAATCTTCGCTTTCTGGATATAACTTTAGTACAATATAAGATAAAGACTTGAAACTTAAAATGTATCTTTATCATCATCACCTGCATGTGTGGTAACAATCCCAATAACTCTGATTTGTACTGTTGGCCAAATTATGCCCCTTTCATACTTAATTTTTTTTGCCAAACTTCGTTTTCTGGACATAACTTTGGTACTATATAAGAAAATGACTTGAAACTCGAAATATATCTTTAACATCATCATCTGGAAGTGTAGTAACAATCCCAATAACTCTAATTTGTGTTCTTGACAGAATTATGCCCCATGATGTATCTTCCTTTTAAAGTAGAGGTCTCTTATTACAACATATATTCATTTTACTGTCAAATAGCCGAATAGTGGAGCGCGCTGTCTTACTGACAACTCTTGTATAGTTTCTTACCAGTGAAAAAATATATTTAATATTTTTCACTGCGAAAATATCAGGTATATTTCACTATAAATTTCTATAATTCACTGCAAAACATGTTATAAAATGAATGTACTTGTTACTCAGACACACCAACTACTGACTGTTCTACCGAGCTATCTTGTGGCAGGTAAAGTATAAGGTTCAGAGTTTAAAAGAATAAAAATTCCCAGTGTTATTGTAAAATCCAGGACAAATATCTTAATTTAGCGAGATAATCACAGTGCAGAAAGACCAAGACTAGGACTGGACTGTACGTGATTTGAACACAATTAAAATAGAAGAAAAAATTCTTAATATTATTGTTAATGTGAATGTAAGACAAGAACGTCTAGCTTCTAATTGTATCTACATGTACTTGATTGAAGGGGGTGAGGAGAGTCGGGTTTGCCAGATTAGGGTATTTATCATGTTAGAAACACTGCTACACTTCTTGCATAGTCAAAGTTGTAACAGCGTGCCGCCGGCTTGTATAATATTACAGTTTTATCAGTCAGCTTTTGGCAAGAGCGCCATTCAATTTCCCCTGAACTCAATTACACATATTTCGGATGGACTCTATAATTCAAAATGACTAGAAAAATACAAACTACATTGCACTGCACTGAGGTCTATCTCGATTTGTACCTCAGTGACGTAATATCATATTTTATCAAGCCTAATTTCTTCGTATAACCAGCTTTCTAATTTGTCAGTTTGAACCTATGCAAAACATAGCATTGTCGTGTTCTACTGAGCACTGTAAATCATTTTCATAATGTTTCATCAGTTTTGTTGGCATACGTACGACAAGAAAGACAATAACTAAAAACACTGTCTCCACCATCACTACCGCTACCAATGTCACTGCCACTGCCACACAGAGAGAAATTGTGGAATTGTGACCGTCAGCTCGGTATTACTTTATTATTACGTTTGAAAATACGTGTCAAATTTTTTTATCGTCGAGTTAATTTGTCCTGTAGTGTACTTGGATTACGTACATTCTGGTGAATTAAAAAGGCCACATAGAATCTACTAAGATGGTAATACCATATAACTATTTGTGAGCAGCATCAGACAGATACGGCGCCCCTTGGTGTAAGAATGATCTTTGGTACACCAAATAAGGGTCGCATCTTCACGGGACAATATGAAATTATTGTAAATGTACAATTAAAGTCATATATTTCGTGTTTTTTTTTTATTTTAACCCCCAGGATTATTACAATCCACGTAAACGTCCCTTTACAAAAATAGATGATAATGTATGTATATCACAATAGTAAAAGTAGCCCGTCCGCTTAGCTCAGTAGGGATAGCGCAGATCTACGGATTGCTTGGTCGTGAGTTCGATCCCCGGACTGGGCGTAAGTTCTCCATGTCGATTTGATAAAAAGGCATTGGGCGTTCTTGGGCGCTTCGTTCTTCTTGTTCTTCTGTGTCCGACCCGAGATAGAATCGCCCTAATGACACGAACAAGGCCCAAGAACATTGTTCTCGGGTCAAAATTTCACACCACTTCCTAATCAGGAAGACTGCGAACAATGCGAGAACAACATGGCGGAATGAGAACGAGGACGATTCGTGCATGATTTACAGGCCAAAAAAAACTCATTTCCTGATCCTTTTAGTATTGAATGCAAACCAATGAAGAATTACGACCAAATAAATATTATTTGAATGAAGAAATTACACTACTTTTGTAGAAATGTTGGTTTACCCCCGTCGATAATGTAAACAAGCGCCGTAATCAAGGCTGTAAAACTTCACTTCCGGTTCCCGGTGTTAGAGCGTTTTACTCGAGCTACGTGATCCGACTCGACTCAATTCCATCCGGGGAATAAACGCCCAAAGACGCCCATTGTGTTTGAAATCATTCGTCCTCCACCTCTGATTTATATGGAGAAATTGGCAGTTACTTGCGGAGAACATGTTTATACTGATACAAAATCCAAGACTATTGGTTAAGTTAACTGCCCGCCGTTACATAATTGAAATACTGTTGGAAAACGGCGTTAAACCCAAAACAAACAAACAATAGTAACAGCGTCTACCTTTTCAAGAAATGCGAATTTTGCAGTAGTTTATTGCACCGAGATAGACGGGTCTGCTGTGTTGAATGCTGATCAATACAGTCTAAATTTAGACGTCCGCCTGGATGAGTTATAACTGCGCAGACATACCTTCTGGTATAATAATAATAATATAATGAACAGCGAGAATAAGATGTTCTCTTAGCGAAATGTAGATAATGAATTTTTTTTTAAATCGCAGTATCAGCTCTGTACTTGGTCTATTGAGATGGTAGAATAACTTTTAAGCATGATATAGGATTCAAATATAGTTCATATCAGAAAATAACTACAATACTGTGAAGTGGAAGTTGTTATAGCAATATATATACAGCTCAAAAAAGGTTAGAGACCGGAAATTACAAACCAATAACCGGATGCCCGATCATTTTATATATAGAGCCTGACGTCACTACTTTCCGTCAGTGCGTCAGACGCTTCCGTAGTGTACACAATGGTCAAGGTGGTCGCAAAGGGAGATAATCAAAACAGTGCACTTTATAGTACTTTCTATTATATTAATCATATAGTCAAACCTTTGACAAATACATGAGAAAACAATTATCAAACATTGGATTTAGCAAGAAAATAATATATTTTATATTTATTACAAAATATGTGACAGCCATATTTTAATCAAAGGCATTATGACCCTTTAAACAAATAAAAATTGTAGATTAAAGATACATTTATTACTAATTATCATATTATTGAACTAATTCAGATAAAGCTGAATATAAATGTGACCAATTCGAAAGTGGTTCATACTGCGTCAAAAACTGTGTCAAAGGCTCAGACAATAGATGATACTAATTAAGTATCTAGAGGCTACATTTTTTAAATCTGGTTAAAGTTTGTCTTTATAAAATATATGCCGCTTTCGAAACTGAGTCACCGTTTTGTACTCGAGCGAATCAGGGCCATCATTGCACTGCTTATTTTAAGATTGTAGCATAAGTCTTGACACGTGTCTCAATTAGTGAGATAAATTTAAATGTTAATTTTGATAAAATGGAAATTCTGTAGAGTATTATTTTTGATGAGACAGTTGATTCCCGTTGAAATGTAAATTTATGATCAGTTTAGTTTCAGACATGCTTATCATTGCTTTTAATTGATCTGAAATATAATGATACCTAACCTTCTTTTGATCTTTTCTCTGTCCTCTACAGTGGGTAGCTGAATAATTTTGTTAATAAGATCAATCAAAATTTGCATATGCATTTCTTGACCGCTTTGAATGGGAATTATTTGTTTGGTATTGATTAAAATGTTGCATTTTCTTTTTTGAGTCGGCTAAACGCTTTCAAGCGTTTGACGAGTCCTTGCTATCGTCCGATTTCTCATTCTTATTAAATGGCCTCACAACACAGCGAAGTGATGTAGTTTCATTAGATTGTCTCTAATTTCAAAGAATTCATTGATCAAACGAAGTTCAGGTATGTCAATCTTATTTGCTATGACCAATATACGATGTAATCTGTAAAATTTATGACTTGTAATTGTGTACTCGAATAAAGCCACGTATTTTCTTCCGCCGTAACTCATTAAGCATAAACACGCATAACGATTCTGCGGGATTTGGTAATACATTTCCGCATATGATTATGGTGACGAATTTTATGCCCTTTTGTCACAAAATAGCAGATATGATGTTCACAAATTCAAATAAATGCAGCATATTAATTTATTAGCCAAATTATCCATTTGTTACCCTGTCCGTTTCAAAAAATAATCTTTAAAATCATTGCGCAAATAACAAATTTATTGCGCTGTGTATTTTATGTATTGCACAGGCTTACCAAGCTTGCGTAACATCCTGCGAAAGACAAAATATAGTTCCAGAACATACTGCTAGTATTTATTGAGTCGGGCACCTCTGATAGCATTGGAATGTCTCTTATCAAAGAGTTTACCACATCGATGAAATTAAATTATGACAGCTTCATTTTAAATGCCCCGAATAAGATATGTACAGTACGTTAATTCTTCCGCGAGACTTCGCGGATGAATCCTAACTACATTTTGGACTCGTGTCGGCGAGCACGAGTGACCTGTTTATAACAACGCTTCTACGACTTTGCGTGCATTGAATTTTAAGCGGATAAATTATCGGAAGAAGAAGCTCTTACTGGTTTGTTTAATTACCTCTGATATTAAAAATGATTTTGTTTCTATTTTTCTAGAAATAAACAAATCGGCGAAACATTAAATTGTATTTTCTTGTAGTTTTTGAAATCGAAAGTAGATCGTCTATGTTTGGCTGCTTTGACGAAACGAAACAACTTTTTTTATGAAAAGATATAAATAAAAGGTAATTTAACCGTAAACTTCAATGTCAGATACTGCCAATTGCTGTTAAATGTCTTCGTATCATCACAATTTGTAAAACATATTGTTGAAACTGGAGATTTAGAAAAGTGTAATCGTATCCGGATATAATATTTTGGGTAAATATTGAGCTGTGTTATGAAATTTTAACATTGAAGTAACAGACATGATAGATATTATTGTAACAGAAATTATTCTAGAATTTATTTTTATAACACCTACATAGAATCTATATCAGACTCATATTCTAGTCCTGAGGCATGATCTGAAAGTAAAAAGATGATACTTGTGACAGTCATACTAAAAAGAATCTAGGTAATATTTAGAAATTGAAACATAAAATTTTCTGTTAGAAATCGCACCAAAGGCTGTATCAAGGGTCTACATATTCAAAAATTTACTGTGGTGATACCCCAAACCCTTCTTGCAGGAGGGGGTATCCTCCCACACCCCCCCCCCCCCCCCCCCCCCCCCCCCCCCCCCCCCCCCCCCCCCCCCATATTGTCACTTTACAGTTTGATACATTTGCCCTTTTACCACCTGCCACAATGTCCATTTCAAAATCTGACTGCAATTTAAAGCGGGAAGAAACACCCCTTCCCACACCTACCCTACTACCGACCACGTATCTCTAAACGCAAAAGTAAGTATACTTTAAATTGACACCACTTATAATATGATTGAACAATACCTAATATATGACACGGTTATCACCAGGACCATTATCTGTAAAATATCTGAACAGTTCTTTCGTCCATCCGTTACAAATTGTATGTGGCAATCCGCGCTGTAAAATTTTAATAAATGAATTGTCATATTCAAATTTTATCATGTGCAAATATATACCAGCCGATAATTGCCTCCTTTGGTAATGCCGGAGGCAAATGTTTACTGGACAAATATATATAGTCATGGGCAGTATCTTAGTGTCAGCTGTCAAATTGTAGTTTGTACTTTCAACATTTTTATTTCTGCGAACACTCTTCAGTTTTAGAGAAATATTTTGGGTTTAAATACTTGTATAATGTCAATCAAAGTTTTACTAGGCATCGACTGAATGTTCATTTCATTTATTGTGACAAAATCACTGTTAAGTTGGGGGGGGGGGGGGGGACTTAAAACAAACTGAAACTGGTAGACTATACTACCAGTACATCAATCTTTAGCCCACTCTCAGGCCTTTGTGTACCAATTTTTTCCATATCTCATTTATCAGTTTGTTTATTACTTACAGTGTTGGATGCTATCACTTTCTGTAGAGCACCATGGAAGCGTTACGGAGAGAGCTTAAGCAATATCCTTCAAGTGTTAGTGTGGCAGATGACATCAGGGTGGTATCAAATGGTGAAAAAATCAAATTAAAAGATAAACTCCTTCTCGAATTGTATTCAACTTTAAATGAATTTAGTACATCGATGGGAAAGGTTAGGATTTTGAACTTATTATCATTTCTTTACTTTGATCTTGGAGACCGCAAAAACGCGAATAAGTACAACTGCGAAGTTCTACAGGAAAGTCCAAACAATATAATTGCTTTGACCAACAATGCATGGTTTTCATTTAAAGACAGGAAAAACGTCAATGTGTGTGAGGCAACCCTGAAACGCCCGGGCGTTGCCGTATGTCCAAAAACATTTCAGTTCCGTTACAGAATCACATTTCTTAACATTTTCATCGCTGGGAGAATTTTGACTAGATTCTTGCGTTCTCTCTCTTAAAATTTGTTTCATGTCTTCTGTGATTTCGCAGAATAATGAGACAGCATTGTGATACTGTTTCATACCAAACCTCGAATACGTAAATGCTATCTCTGCTTTTGCTACTACATAAGCTAACTTGTCTGATTTAAGAGTTTTCAGGCGTTTCAGGGTTGCCTCACACACATTGACGTTTTTCCTGTCTTTAAATGAAAACCCTTTCGGCTACCATAGCAGACTAATGCGTACCATAAAAAAGGGGGTCGCTATTACCGCTATCATACACCGACTGACTACCGCAGAGGGCTTAAACGTACTATGAAAACGGGGGTCCACATTACCGACAACGTACAGCGTAGGACTACCCGGAATTTTTAGTTTTTCTTTGTATCTGGTGGAAATTTGAATGCTTTTTTTATTTTTTGCAGAATTTCATCTGAAATGTAAACTTTCATTTATGTTATTAACAAAACGGTATAAAATCAGTTAAACTAAATAATATTACGCAACAAATCACAGGTGTCCACTAAATTTAAAAACAAAATCAAACGTCTAGCGCGCAATAATGTTCTAAAATCATTGTTATCGCAAACTGTTAATAAGATTATCCTTTTCAGGCAATTAAGGGATCATTACTCTCTAAAAATACCAATTAGTTCTGAAAATTGCTCGTTGCGGTAATTACCAAACTCAGTTTTTAAAACTTAATTAATTAATCATTTCTACGCTACGGTATTTAAAGCTATTTTACTACGTCTGCATTATGCGGCTTCGGCATTCTAGGAGTCTGAAAACCACAGATCTGCCACTGATGCGTTTTGTTGACTTTTCTCCAATTATTTTTACTGTGGCTCTACGGTAATTCTGAACTTTTTTCCAGTGAAATACAAAACTGCACTGTGGTAATCGATTGTGATGTGCAATCGCTATTTAGTACATACGATTTTTCTAGATTGAAAGAGTGTACATTTATACACTACGGCAGTAATCTTTTAAATTGTTATTGTACATGCAACATACATATATACACTGTGGTAATTCTCTACAGAACGCACATATATACACTGTGGTAATTCTCTACAGAACGCTTCATCGTTTTTACGCCACAACGGTAATATATATGCACACATCAATTTTTCCAATTGCATATTAGACGTGTGTACATTTATCCACTATGGAAGTATTGTACTTTTCAAATTAAAAACTCAAACTTTATTTAAGAATGCATTTAAATTATTCCAAAGTACACAATGGTAATTTTGACTTTGAGCTCTATGCATTACAATGCATAGAGGCTCTGGAATGTTTTATAAATGGTACAGTATTCAGTATTTCACATATGACTTTGTATTTTCATTATATTCATGTATAGTCCGGGTCCGTAGTGTAAGAGATACATTCGTGCACTTGTAATCTCTGAAACCCCTCACTGACGGAGGGTCGTAGGTTTGAGCCCTGCTACCGACTATGATTTTTTATGCGAGAAAGTAGGCAGTTGCTTACGGACTTTGGCGTCTAGTACTGGTCTTTCCCAGGAACGATGGTTAGGTGAACTGCCTGCCTGATATAACTGAAATAATGTTGAAAACCGCCGTAAATCCGAACAAAAACAAATTATTCATTTATACACTCTGGTACTATGGCAAATTGGCAATTTTCTTCAAGATTGCGTGGTTTTGGCAATTAAATCTACCCTATCGACACGTGTAGACAGAAAAAGCCTAGTAATTATATACTATTGCAATATGACTTGGCGGCATGTGTCGGGGTCTAACACTCAATCTCCCGTTTATGAGGAAGACGTTCTAACCACCGAGCTACGGGCATGCATAACAGATAGAATAAAACCTTAAACTCCAGAACGGAGCCCGATTACCGGAAATCCCCATGAATAATTCAATTAAAACAGAACAAAGGATAGAATTTTTAATTTATTTTTCGTTTCTTTTGTCAAAAGTCGGTAATATCTCATATTAATTTCAATGAAGCCAGAGCATATTAATATAATCAGATGTTATTTTTTTAGTCTTGTTCCGAAAGGAAATAATCGAATTTCCTTAAAAAAAAACGTTCATAATCATTTCAGTCCTAGAAGTATTAGTATGAACTGTTTCCAAAACCGTACATGAATGTATTCTCGGTGAAATGAGATCTTTCAATTCTTCATTATATAATTAGACCCTTGACACCTAAATTGTGACTTTAAAGAAAAATATCAACGGAATACAGCTCGCGCCTGGGACACGCTCTAATTCAAATACAATAATATTAATAATAAATTTAGTTATTTAAACTCTGTTTGAAAGTCAATAAAGGCATAACAAACTAAAAAAAAGACACTACTTGCTACTATTATAAGTTTAACCACGAAGTGTTATTCGACCTTTTTGAGTTTTGTTTTGGCACTTGCATCAGATACACCACAAGAAACAGATTTTGAATAATTATGTATAAATTTAAATGAACCTGAATAACGTATATTTGACGCATTTTCATGATAGTCGAATTTATTGTCCGATCCGCTGACATAACTAGTAGGAAACTAAAAGAGAAATGTAACAAAACCATTTTTTTTTGTATTTACAAACAATCTTATGACAGAAAATAATGAAATTAACAACTGAATGAAAACAAAAAACAACAACAATACAGTACAGACAATTCCCTATAAACGGGTATGAGTAAGGAAACTCATAAATCAAATGCTATACACAATACAACCTGAACAACGTATTTTGGACTAAATTTCATGATTGACAGTCAAACCTATAGTCCGATCCGGGGAAAACCGGTACGAGACTAAAAGTAAAACATTAAAAGCAAACAAAACATATGACAGAAAAAAAATACAACTAAACTAAAGCAAGTTGTAAAAGCTATAACAGATGAGGATCATGCATTACTTACAAATCATCGCAAAGGATAACATAGAGCATGTGTAATTTTACACAATCAGTTCACTAAAAGTAAATAATTACAGTTTCTGTTGAATTTGTACTGTAGTTCGTTTAAACTGAGTTAGAATGAAACAATGTTGTCAACAACTTACAACAATAACCGACAATCTATATATACATGTATTTTCTGAATATAATCATAAACAACATATTAGATATGAGACGTCTAAAGGTAAAGGGTGTTTAGAGTAATTCGCATTATTAATGACGAATAGAAAGACAAAATGTCCAAAATTCAGTCATCGGTAGTACTGTTTAATAATTTAGTTATTTGTAAATACTATATATTTAACATGTCCGATTATATGATTATTATTTTCATACCATATTATTACAGAACAGAACAGAACAGAACAGATATTTTATTAACGTATACAATACATGTATCTTGTTAATACAACATGAAATTATACATATAATACAATATACGTGATAGGCAAAATGACTTTTCGGTATATGTAGAGAATGAACAGATCTGATTTTAACCATCAGTATATTACAAGAATATTACGACGATATCACAATAGAAACAATATCAATCTTGTTATACTAGTATACAAAAATTAATGCTAATAAATAATCTGC
The DNA here is from genome assembly GCF_021730395.1 of Mercenaria mercenaria. NCBI lineage: Eukaryota > Metazoa > Mollusca > Bivalvia > Venerida > Veneridae > Mercenaria > Mercenaria mercenaria. The sequence goes on from NC_069365.1 coordinate 53,673,336, forward strand.
ATTTACGAATTCAAGAAGTATAGGTAGTGTAATATAAACTGAATGGCAGTATATGTATATGTTATATTATAATTAATGTCAACACAAACAAACTTACAAGCATTTCCAAGACACGAGTTTAAATTCCTTGCAATAATTCCTTTCTCTTGTTATTAGCTAATGTTATATATTTACACAAATTAACTAGAATAGATTTATTACTTGATTGTAGCAATTCTAAGAATTTTATACATACTTGTATGAGTATAGAAATAACGTTTAATGAACTTTGCACGTAATTCTTTATAAACTCTGCATTTAAGAACAAAATGAAATTCATCTTCAATCTCATTAAGATCACATAACTGACAAATTCGTTCGTGTCTTTCTAACCTGTCTCTGCCGTACCTGGCAGACTCTATACGTAACTTATGTGCAGATATACGGAGTTTCGTTAAACAACTTCGTGATGTTTTACATAATAATATATTCAAATAATTTTCAATACCAAAATTTGTTTTAACATGTGAATATAAAGTATTTAAAACATTATTTGCAGCAATGTCGGCACACCATTTTTGCTTAAAACAATCTATAATTCTTTGTTTAAAAATGGGTACAAATGTTTTGGCTTCAAACTGACTTGGTAGATTCCAAACATCAGAGAAACCATGCTCGTTAAGAAGGCATTTCACATGGTATGCCCAATTTTTTACACCATTATGATTACACTGGTCTAAAGCATTTTGGTAAATACCTTTTAAAATAATATTATCTGTATTTAATAACTTAAACCAATACTTAATAATATGAACATATCTATTTATATACAGGGGATAACGCCCAAGTTCACCATAGGTTGCAGCGTTACATGCACTTTGTTTCACGCCAAGTATGTTTTTACAAAATTTAAGGTGAACTCTTTCAAGATCTTTAGACTTTGAGAAACCCCATACCGGACATGCATAATTTAAAATAGAACCCACAAACGAGTCAAACAGTTGAAGCGATATAAATGGACTTATATCATATTTGTTAATATTATTCATTAAAACATTCATTGCCTTTAAGGATTTGCCAACGATACACTGATTATTAAGAACAAATGAACCAGTATAGTTAAAAACAACCCCTAAATAATTAAAATCATTTACAACTTCTAATGGTTCATTATCATAATACCACTTCTCATATAGTTTGATGGGTCCCCTCTTTCGAAATACAACAACTTTTGTTTTAGAAGTATTAACTTCAAGTCCCCAGTAACAGCAATATTCATGTAAATTATTTAGACTGTTTTGTAAGTCTTGTTGAGTTTTACCAACTATGACCATGTCATCAGCAAATAATAGAAGAATTATACTCAAATCATACAATGAAAGTCCGCTGTCTTGCTTACCTTGTAAAAATAATTCAAGATCTTCTACAAATAAAGCAAAAAATGCCGGGGAATTATTTTGCCCTTGTCTTAAACCTATCGATATATCAAAAAAATCAGAAAGTGCATTACAATGTTTGACACATGATTTAACCACAGAATACATAGCTTTAAAAGATCTAAGTATTTTACCATCTAGACCCATATTGAATAACTTAAACCATAATGCATTTCTATAGACTGAATCAAAGGCCTTTTTCAGGTCCACAAAGGCACAATATAATCTTAAGTTTCTAGACAATATATTATTAACTAGATTATGTAAGACGAAAATGGCATCTATCGTACTACAGCCTTTACGAAAACCAAACTGTGCGTCTGACAAAAAATTGTTTTCTTCAATCCATTTATCTACTCTAGATGTCAAAATACTTGTATAAATTTTACCTAAATTGCTCAGTAAAGTTATTCCCCTATAATTATTTGGATCGTTACGGTCACCTTTCTTATGTAAAGGCACTATAAAACCTTGAGACCATAAGTCTGGAAAATACCAGCATCAAATACTTTATTAAACATATTGGTAATATGACCAACAAGGATATCCAAAGATTCAATAAAATATTCATTTAATAGGTTATCACTAGGACACGAAGCTTTGTTTCTGTTTAAACTTTTAATTGCTTTCCTTACTTCTATTGGTGTTATTGGTACATTTAATTCTTCAAATGTTGGGTTATCAATATTTAAATTACTCTCCTCATTAAAAGATTCTACATCATAAATAACTGTGGTTCGTATGTCATTAAACATATCTGAGAAGTACTTTTTGAAATCATCTAATGGGATATCACACCCAGTTGTTGACCTGTTCCTTTTGAAATGTTTCCAGAAATCCCTAGGTTTTGATTTACGTAGATTTATCAGCTCCTGAGACTGTTTCCGTATGTAAGAGCGCTTTGTTTTGCGCACAATATTTTTATACACATTTTTAAGGTCACATAAAATAATTCTATTTTCGAATGATTTATCACAATTAAAACTATGTAATGCTTGTTTATACGCATTTTTCGCATTTATACACGCAGCATTGAACCACTTATTATCTGTATTTAACTTGCGTTTATTGCTATAAGTATGCTTAAACAACGGATCGGCCACATCACAATATATTATTACAAGAACTGTCCGTAAGACAGCGCGCTCGACTTTTCTCAGTGCTTGACTCTGAATTAGAGCTTTGCCAGTAAAAAGTATTCCAAGTTAAAAAGGGACATAATTCTGTCAAAATTAAAATCAGACTTATTGGAATTGTGTCTCCTGGTGTAGACTTTGATAGAAAATAACTATTTTGAGTTTTAATAGTAACAGAGATATTTGACTTTATCAATATTTTTTAAAAAAATTCTAAGTTAAAAAGGGGCATAATTCTGTCAAAATTCAAATCAGAGTTATTGGAATTGTGTCTCCTGGTGTAGACTTTGATAGTCAATAACTATTTTGAGTTTCAAAGCAATAGCTTTGACAGTAACAGAGATATTTGACTTTATCAAAAATTTTAACAAAAAATTCTAAGTTAAAAAGGGGCATAATTCTGTCAAAATTCAAATCAGAGTTATGGGGATTGTTTCTTCTGGTGTAGATTTTGATGGTAAATAAGTATTTTACGTTTCAAGTCAATAGCTCTGACAGTAACAGAGATATTTGACTTTATCAATAACTGTAACCAAACATTCTAAGTTAAAAAGGGGGCATAATTCTGTCAAAATTCAAATCAGAGTTATGGGGATTGTTTCTCCTGGTGTAGACTTTGATAGTAAATATCTATTTTAAGTTTCAAGTCAATAGCTTTGATAGTAACAGAGATATTTGACTTCATCAAAAACTTTAACCAACGCTGACGCCGACCCCGGGGCGAGTGCAATAGCTCTACATTTTCTTCGAAAAGTCGAGCTAAAAATGAAATAACGGTTACGTAGTAATGATGTCTCGATGACGTTCTTGGCATCACGGACAAAAAGGTGTCACTTCACTTAAATAGCTTGTAACTTTAAAAGTACTTGGGATATTTTCATGGAATTTTCAGGAAATAATTACAAGAAGCCAAACTTTATGAAACATGTTTTTCTTTAATTTCAAAACTTTAGCTCTAAACCCCTTTTCCATTGAGACAGCACATATTAGAGAAGTATATTGCATGTGAAAATTAATTATCAAAAGATGAATCAATCAAACTTTCTCATTCGACTAAAAACCTACATATACACACGACACATAGTAAAGATATGTACACCATGTAATGTTCTCACTAAACTTAGACACCGTCTGTTTCTTTCTCCGTCAGCTAGTCGGACAGTCATTTCTTCTTTGTCAATTTCCCAGATGATTTTGATGGCATTTTACGGGGTGTTTCTGTTCTCACATGTATCTTCCTGGATGATTTTCGCAATGGTTCTGTAGCTCAATTTAAGGAAGGACCTTCTTATTATAATGTATTAATAATGAGCAATATTAAAACGTATCAAATTATAACATTTAGTGATTTTACAATGGTGATATATACTAAAATAATAAAAGAATGTTTAAATACTTCGTGCACTTAATTTCAGACACAATAGTTTAGTACCTGATTTTTCCAGACGCCGTTTTCTGTTGCCATATCGATTATCTGGAGTTTCCAATTTCGATGTAGTTGCCGTAAGTTTTACGGGCGTTTCCAGATTGGAGGTCTGTGTAGACTTGTCCTCAGTCATCCCAGTTCTGGATGCAACATCATGATATATATGGAAGAAAGCATTCCCTGAAAGTAATATTTAAAAGATCACGGGGATTAACACTGAAATTAGATGACACATATTTTTATGTAAGCAAGACATTTTGATTTTCAACTACAGTTATTGCACAACTTATCCGGAAGTGGCTTTTGTTTTTCAGGGCTGGGTTTCACGGAACATTTAATCCTGTACTAAGAAGATTAACCTGTTATGAGCAGTCGAATATATAATGCAATAACAGACTCATACTCTTATGACATGCTTAAATGTTTCGAGAAATTGGATCCAGAGGTACAATTGGAGTATACTTTGGATTTGAGCGACTTGTTATGTTATCAGCAATGAATGAGACCCAGTTTATATATATTGAGAATAAGAAATTACGTGCACTTAACATAGCAAGGACTCAATGACACCATAAAATAATTAAAACTACTCATAAGATCAATGTTACTTTCTAATAAGAAGAGCATTGTTATACCTGTATAAATTTACTTTACACTGCTTACAACCAAACGATGATGTTGGTGTCGGAGACCACCGGCGGTCTTTAGCTTCTTCATACTGCAAAATTGACAATCCCGTGTTAGCACTGACATTGAGATAATTTTATGTGAGTCTGTAAACTCTCTGTCAATGGTACCAACGACCTGCGTTTGTTTGGGTTTCCTAATTCTAGAACTGTAATGTCCAATTAGTTGTTCCGCAACTTGATGTAACTGATTCAATTTTTATTTAAAATTATGTTATAACAATATGCATTTTCATATTATATATTTATATGATATTTCTTTCATTTGATTTAAATATTACAGGCAATCTATTTTTTAGTTTTAGGCCTTTACCTTAGATGGATTAATTTATAATAATGTTTAGAAATCTTGATTTTTTGGTGCTTAACCCTTGGCCTAATGTTTTTTTACATAATGTAGCTGTTCACCAGGGCTATGTCCACAGCAAACCATAGGAAATAGGTCCATCACCTAACGCTTGGTCTTTGTATGGTGTAGCTACTTCGGTGGTGATCGTGCCTATCCACGCCCCCGCCCCCCCCCCCCCCCCCCCCCCCCCCCCCAAATGTACTTGTTGAATTCAACAATAGCATTTGGACAGGAGTATACCATTTTTCTTCAGGATTTACTTGCTTTCTGAGGACTGTATCCTGGTCTTTAGGAACGGGATTGAAACATGTATTCAAGACATGCCTTGAATCCTTCCATACTGTGGCTACCATCATCTCATCTTTGGTGTGACGTGTCATATGCTGTCCTCTGTTCAATGTCCTATTCGGATCATCTTTCTTTTGGACTGATTTCTGTGGTTTCAAATCATATCAAAAGACCCACAAAGATGGATGAGCTGGCAAGGAGCGCCTTTCCCACAGGGATTGATGTGTAGAATTTGTCTAGAAACACTATCTGGTTTCGTTGATATATAGTAGACTTTTGTAAGAAACTTGAATTTTAAGGCAGTGCCATAGTGTAGTTATACACATTATATGAAATTAGGTGCCCTTCCACAGTGCTGAGAAAGTGACCCTGCGAAAGGATTATAATCAAAATTTATCCCGTAGGCATTATTTATTCCTCCGAGTACCATAGTAGTTTAATGCAGGACATGCGAAGCTCAAGACTGTGCCGCAGCGTATTAATACATATTCGCACAAAATAGCATGTACTGCCATAGTGATACAGTGACCGTTTAAATATGTGACTTTTAATAAACAACATTAACTGTATGTTTTCTCTGCATATAAATACCATAGCACAGTTGTGCCACAGTGTAATTATACCAATAACATACAATGGACAGAACTTCCACAGTGTAGCCACCGTTTGACATAAAAATTACCGCAGCGTAAAAATGTAGTATATGTTTGGTAATTCCTTCTATTTTCAAATGCGGAAAAAAGCGATTTTAACACAAATACTGCATTATGTACTATGGAAATGGGCACCCCCATTTTTGTGGTACGTATTAGTCGTCTCTGGTAGCCCGCTTGTAAAACAGTAGTGGTAATAGAGAACCTCAAATATATAGTCTACATTTGGCGGCTCAGGTAGCGCGCCGGTGTAAGATAGCGGTAGTCGAAAGGATATGGTGATTATAGAATGACCTACGAGTAGACCATGGAACATAATGTATCCATATTGAAATTATAGAATGACTTACTAGTAGGCAACTGAAGATAATGTATGCATATTAGAATTATAGAATGACTTACGAGTACGCCAAGGAACATAATGCATCCATATTGAGATAATAGAATGACTTACGAGTAGGTCATTGAAAATAATGTATGCATATTGAGATTATAGAATGACTTACGAGCAGGCCATTGAACATAATGTATACATTTGGAGATTATAGAATGAATTACAAGTAGGCCATGGAACATAATGTATGCATATTGAGATTATAGAATGAATTATGAGTAGGCCATTGAACATAATGTATACATTTGGAGATTATAGAATGACCCACGAGTAGGCCATGGAACTTAATGTATACATATTGAAATTATAAAATGAATCACGAGTAGGCCAATGAACATAATATATACATATGGAGATTATAGAATGACTTAGGAGTAGGCCATTGAACATAATGTATGCATATAGATATTATAGAATGACTTACGAGTAGGCAATTGAACATAATGTATGAATATTTAAATTATAGAATGACTTATGTGCAGACGATAGAACAAAATGTATATTGAAATTATAGAATGACTTACGAGTAGGCTACTGAATATTAAGTATGCATACAGAGTTTACAGATTGACCTGCGAAAATTAAAATGGCATTATGATTATATCTTGCAATTCCGTTACGCATTTATAGCCTTATCAGTGTTGTATATGTCTCGTTATTTAGTAGTAATTGGCAAGATTTATTACAATGAAAAGAATATACCCGTGATGCATAAAACATTTTATCAATTCAATCAGCTTTATTTTAATAAGCTTAGAGTCTATAAATTGGGTTCACGTAAAATGATAATTTTGAATTGAATTATACAATAATTGATTTGTACAATCATTTATGAAAATCATTATGTCGAATAAAACATTCAAACATAAATTAACTAAACTGATTAAATCATTTACTTAAAGCTTTTGATCTCAATATCGCATGTTCACGCGGCATTATTGTATTTTCTGCATATGACGTTACAACAACAACTTCGCGCTGAAGATAATTATCTTCAAAATCAGTGGAAATAAACCGTCTGTGTGTTCATCAAATTTTTATTTTACAAAAATAAAATGTTTATCATTCAAAAGATATATTCATTGAGAGTAAGAAATCACTTGTACCTTAGCATTCATATCAATGGTTTTATACAAAAAAATGCTTTAAACAAGCGCGTACAGGTGATTTTTACACATTTTATATAGAAAATAAAAGGGAAAAATGACGAAATGATGGCATTATTAATCGTCGCGTGCGTCAATCAAAATTAAATATACAATTTATTTAAAAAATTTAGCGTGTGATGAATCAAATGTTGAACATGAATAATATTTTTGCACCTAAGAATTCTTATTTTTAGTATTCTTGTTATTAAGTAAAATGTGCAAATGATTTTCTTATTTATATATAGAAAACCTGACCTCTATCGAATATTGGCCGGAGGAATATTTTTCGGTATGAGTTTATGCCACCGAGATAGACAGGCCTGCTGCAGAGATTTTACGTGCGTTGTATGCTGATCAATTCCGCTGGAGGAGTTGTAACTCTGCAAAAATACCTTCACAAAGTGAGAATATAACCTACTTCACAGGGTAAGAAATTTGTTTTCTTCTTTAAAGAAATTAGGTATTTCTACATACATTACTAGCATATACAAAACTATGTTTATCCTGATGACTTATAATTTTATGACAAAGTATTATATGAATAGCGAGATTAAGATGATCTCACAGCGAAATGTTATCGATGGAAAATATAAAAAAAAAAAAACGTTCGCGGCATCAGCTCTTGGTCTATATAAACATCAATTAGATATCACTGTTTGAATTGCAACGTATTTTAGGGACATTACACAAATGAAAAACTTATATAGATTATAGTGATTATCATATTATTAAAGCTGGTGTAACCAGTTTGTGTGAAACTTTTAAGCTTTTCCACATTAATTTGAGTAAATCTGGAATAGAATAAATCTCCATTTGTTAGCAGGGTACATATATGCTAGAATGGAACGGCAGATGTCCTTTAAAGCTCATCTGAACCGGAAAGTTCATCTCCTACACATTTACTATTAACACATTTGAGAGCACAACTGTAACCCAATTTTAATGAAACTTGTTCAAAATTTATGCTTCAAAACCTTCTGACGACTTCAAAAGTGGATCATCTGGAGACAAAAATTAGGTCACAACATCAAATAAAAACAAACAAGACCACATTTTCTACACATACTACGTGGAAACTTTGCAGACTAATTGTCTTCATAAAAACCTAGGCCAAGTTCATAATACAGTCACTTTAGATTCAGATACTTGATCACTAGAAAAACTTTGATAATACCCCAAAGGGTCGCATATTTCTACCTGATCTATATGGATCCTGGTCAGAATGTTTGTTTTTATGATGCCAAGCTATAGTTTGAACCTGGATCACCGAGGGTCAAAGGAAAGTCACATGGTCAAAGCCTAGAAAAGACGTTTGACTCTCCAAAAGCCATATTTGCTATCTGTCAGACTTCAAAACCCAGTCAAGTCAGAATGCTTGCTTTAAACTGTTATAATTCAAATTCGAAACTGGTTGTACTTCGTCAGAAACTGTTTCAAAGGCTCCTGATGAAGATGATAGATGAATCTAGATGCCACATTTTCTAAATTTGGTCAAAGTTTGTCCTCTTAAAATGTATGCCGCTTTCGAAACTGAGTCATCGTTTTGTACTCATGCGAGCGAATTCGGGCCATCATTGTTATGTTTATATTAAGGTTTAAGTCTCGACATGTGTCATAATTGTTGAGATATATTTAAATATTAACTTTGATGAAATGGAAATCCTGTAGAGCATTACATTTGGTGTGACATTTATTTGCCGTTGAAATTTAAATTTATGATAAGTTTAGTTTCAGACATGATTATTATTAGTACACTTGTATAGTTTTAGTTGATGTAATATATATGAAGTTTGTTCAACCAATATTCCTGTAATATATCTTAATTGTTACTTAACCTTCTTTTGATCTTTTCTCTGTCAATTACAGTAGGTGGCTGAATAAGTTTGTTAATAAGATAAATCAAAATTTGCATATGAATTTCTTGCCAAGTCATTATGTGTACCAATGTTTTCCATAAATTCATTTATTAATTTGTTTATTATTTACAGTCTTGGATGCTATCACTTCTGCAGAGTACAATGGAAGCGTTACGGAGAGAGCTTAAGCAATATCCTTCAAGTTTTAGTGTGGCAGATGACATCAGGGCGGTATCAAGTGGTGAAAAAATCAAGTTATAAGATAAACTCCTTCTCGAATTGTATTCAACTTTAAATGAATTTAGTACCAAAATGGAAAAGGTTAGGGCTTTGAACTTATTATCATTTCTTTATTTTGATCTTGGGGACCGCCAAAACGCGAATAAATACAACTGCGAAGTTCTACAGGAAAGTCCAAACAATATAATTGCATTGACCAACAATGCATGGTTTTCGTTTAAGGACAGGAAAAACGTCAATGTGTGTGAGGCAACCCTTAAGCGCCTGAAAACTCTTAAACCAGACAAGTTAGCTTATGTAGTTGCGAAAGCAGAGATGGCATTTACGTATTCGAGGTTTGGTATGAAACAGTATCACAATGCTGTCTCATTATTCGGCGAAGTCAGAGAAGACATGAATTACATTTTAAAAGAGAGAACGCAGGAATCTAAGCAAAATTCTCCAGGCGGTAAAAATGTAAAAAATGTGATACTGTAATGGAACTTAAATGTGTTTGGACTTACGGCTACGCCATGACTTTGCGGAGACTATTGCATGTAAGCAATACTAATGACGAAGAAGATATAGATGTTATTAAGAAACGTCACTGTTCTGTTTTTCAATTATATGGTGAAATTCTTGAACTGGAAGACAAATCAGAATGTATACAAAGGTACAAGGCAAGAGCACTGGTAGAAGCAGGCTTACTAGCATATGGGGTTGAAAGAAATAAATTTTTATTTCCACGAGGAATGAAAGGTCTTTTACCAAGAAATTCTTCTATATTTATGCCCACGTCTATGTACTTTGACACTGCGCTCGAAATATTTTCAGATGATGTTTTTGTACTGGAAAGAAGCGGGAGATATTTTCGGTATGTTGATAACATCGAAAGGTCTATTATATTGCTAACTAGAGCAATTGACATAAAAGGCACGTCATTCGGGTACCACCACCTTGCTTTATCGTACATTCGAATGCTTGAGTATAATCCAACCAAGTTGAGACATATGGTAGAATCAACAAATCAAACAAACATTCAGAACATGCTTTCGTTTCATCAGCAGACACCAGAATCCTCGTCCACAGGTCATTCAATAAATGAAAAGCGTGATATCCGGAGCCAGGACATACTGTCATTGACGACAGGACTAGCCACGAAATGTAATGTTTCAGATAATAGTCAGTTACAAACATTACCGTTTGAAAATGATTTAGCACAAGGAAGTACAAACAGTCCGAATTCTAGCATATCCAGTGACACAATATACACTCGAACACCAATACAATGTAACGAACAATCTGCACACACACTACAAAGAAAACATGCAAATACAAATACAGACTTACAATGTGAACTGGATCCAATGGCGAAAACCTTTTTTCCGAAAGGACAGTATAAGCGTGAAGAAAAATCTCTGTCACAGCAGCAAAGTACACAAACGCATATGATTTATGAAAGATCGAAACAAAACCATCAAACAGGTTTTAACACTGGGAATGTATATGCATATAACTCGCCTCATCGTTTTATGCCCATAGAAACCCCACACGCGTCTAAGCAAAACAAAAATGCTAAACACTTCTTTGAAAATGACAGTTTGGGACTTGATTACACAGTAGGAAGAAATGACTACACAGGAATAGATGGTCGATTTCATAGAAATTATGTAAATCAGTACAATCGCTTTCACAAGATGTCTATGAACGGCCAAAATGTAAGACAAAGAAACATGCCTCATACCAAGCAGCATAGTGCCAAGCCAAAGTTAGGTAATGCAGTGAAGTGCCTCCGATCTCCGAAACTTATTGACTATGAAAAACATAAAGATGTGATAGACACTGCCATCTCACACCTTGACAAATCTACAAGAATTTCATCAAACACGGCAGCACTTTATGACAAGGCTGTACTCTATCGCCAGATAAAACAAAGTGACAAAGCGTTAGAAGTTTTAGAAAGTCTAATGCAAAATGAGGATGATCTGTGCTCTAGCGTTACGTTAGCAAATGCCTATGAACTGGCTGCCTTTTGTATAAGTGACATCATAGATAACCACGAGATAGTCGATGAAGAAAGAGCCCAACAGCTGATAGACGACAGACAATTCTACTTGAAAAGTTCAATAGAAATTGAGTGCAATATTGTTGCGAAGCATCCATATCTTGGTCATTGCTGGAGATCTGCTCAAACTTTGCGACATATATTTCTCAGTAAATCAAAAACAAAACGAACGAAACAAACACTTAAAGACCTTTGGTTCTTATACAACAAGTTGAACAGTCATTTTGAAGTTATTGGCGTCCTAAAGGAATTAAAAAGACTTAGCTGAAGATGATGGTGAAAAGAAAGAAATCATTGAAGAGATCGTGAGAAAGTATCTTTGTGTGCAGAATTATGAGGAAGCGGTGATCGCTCTGTGGATGTTATGTCGCTTGAACGATCGTTCTTCTAGTGTTGATCAAAGCTTGTATTTTGAGGTATATATTGATGCTGGACTCGATGCGTTCAGAAGAAAACATTTTGAAAAGGCGCGCCTGCGAATCAAAAAGGCATTCGAATCCTTTGCAGAGCAACAAGAAGACGTCAGTAACAACGTTTCTTCTTTGACTGATGAATCTGATGAGCAATATGAGCTTTTTATTCTTTCAAACCTCGAAGACGAGGGACCAGGAAGGAATCTGATGATGATGTTGAATAATCTAGGGCTTCGCACAACGTTTAACTCAGACAGCACGAGCATTCTGCCTGGAACTCCAGAGGTTGAAGGAATAACAAAGGTAATGAACTTGTCAAAAGCCTTTGTGATATTAATTAGTTTTGATATAGAGGATAAAAAGATGCTACACTTAGTAGATCGAATGCAAAATATTTTGGAGATTAGTGTCGAGGAAAGTTTTATCATGATGATAACGAATGCAGAGACGGAGTTTCCGTCTAACTGTAGATTATCAGCATACAAAAGGCTTATTCTGGATCTGGATGTTATTTCTGAGACAGACATGGGTAACGAGGATACGCACGAAGGCGTGAAGAGTTTGCTAATGGCATTTGCTTATATTTGAGACATAGAATGAGGACTTTCAGTTGATATCTTAGGTATTATGGATCCATGGTTGAAAGTTATATTACTTACATGTCTCTATAGGAAGTGTTATAGAAGCAAACCTACAAGTCACACTTCCTTTTGATACCAAATCAAAATTAACATTTAGCCTGCTTAATTTCTAAAATGGACTGGTCCGTCATTCAATATGGACATTACTATTCATTATCCAAAGGGGTGTTCACTGAATTCATACTGATTGAATAGCGAACAGTACAGACCATGATCAGCCTGCACGGACGTGATCCATGTTTTCACTGGTCGCAAAGGCTGAATCACTTGCCGCCAGCAGGCTAAAGAATAATGCCTTCGTATAATAATTTCATTTATCTAAATTGTGCTATTTGTGATAGATATACATTTGGATGTAATCATTTATTAAACCTTTTGAATACCTAAAAATAACAACTCTTGTATTTCACGTTACAGGGTTGACCGCTGATTTATTTTTAAATACTTGATATTAATCACAATTCGAAGGAATTATGAATTGTTTAGATATCTTGTAGTTGTGCATTTATGACGTCGCATTATAGCGGATTCATTTTTTTTAGAAAGATTTTGTTTATTGTCTACTGCTTTTATATTTGCTTTAACCACATGTGTTTGAAGCTCTATCAATAAAATATATGTGCAGGTTAGATCTGTACTATTTCATAGTATATTAGGTGGGTGGGATATGGTAATGCATACATTAATATTGATAGAGCTTCAAGCGCCTGTGCTTTAACCTTTAGCCTGCCGGTGGCAAGCGAGTCCGCCTTTGCGACCAGTGAAGATCAAGATCAGCCTACGTGGAGTCTGATCATGGTCTGCACTGTTCGCTATTCAGCCATAAAATTTACATTGAAAAGCCCTTAGATGATAAATGGTACTGCCAAAAATTGAATGACAGACCAGTTCATTATAGAAATGTAGCAGGGTAAAGGCTAATCCCATTGCAAATTCTTGCTGAAAACGCATTCCCTGTGGTAAATATTTCAGCATGAAATACACACACTTCATGAAACGGACTGGTTTGGGGTCTCATTTAAGTTATAAAGTTAGTGGCGAAATAAATTAACAAAAAATACACAATCTGGTTACTAGGGAAATTTTATTAGACTGTAAAACTCTAAAAATATATATCACTATTACTTTATAAAAACAAAAGACATGCAACAGTTTCATAAATCTTACGTTAAAAATTGCTACTCACTTTCCATGCGTGAATGTTGTAAAATATATTTATAATCCTTCTGGAGAAAATATGGAATTTGTTAACGGAACAAAAAATATATGTGCCTCGGTTTTTAGAATTTATTTAAGACTTTTTGCGCATGTGTGCAAAAATCAGGTGCGGACCCTGAAGTCCGACCGAAAATGATGTATAAGATATGTACATTGTACAAATGTATATACTTTACGTGTTTTATAGTTAACTGTCTTATAAACTGAAATTTGTCATTGTGCAGTAACGCATGCGTGTCTGTGTGTGATTTTAATGTTGGCGGTAAGTGGATAGCAACCTTTTACGTATTGATAAAAAGGTTTAGAGTATTGCATCAGAGGTATATAAACATATATAGGAAATAACGGTACACTTGAAATTTAATTGTAATTTTCTGTGACGGCCCTTAATTATATTATTTAGGCGTTTGTTTCCTGTCAGAGATGTAAGAAATCATCTTACTGATGCTCTAAAGGCATAATCACCTTATTTGTATTCATTTAATAATTTCCAAAATGTCTCACTTTATAAAAGAATGAAAAAAAATCCGACCAACCTACTCAAATAGTTTTGAGCATGTTACCGAAAACAAAGATGTATTAAGCCATACTACTAGTTATACAGAATAAGGATATACATGATAAGCGAATCCTGTCAAATATACTTTTAGTGATACGGTTCACTACTATGCGTAGAGATTTTTACACATCCTCAAAAATATTATGCAAATAAATCTAAATTTTGATGAGCAAAAACGTATTGAAAGAACATTTTTTACTAATAGTCTGAAAGAATAAATGACACCGTCAAGTCCATGTGATATCTATGAATGTTGATAGCAAATTCAAACATTTTTTCAAAAAGACATTTTATATTCTACATCTATAAGATATGTGTATATTTCAGATTGTGTCCATTCTTTGTAGAATAATTGGGGATTTCCCCCCTCCAATTTTCCCCATTCGATGTACCACTGAACGGAACTGTACAGACTCTTGTCGGTATTCCAATTTTCCAGAACATTTACAACTTTTGAACCCTTTTTGATTAACTATTTCTTGTTAATTTCAATTTTTCCCGGTCCAAACAACATTCAATTGTTGTCAATTTTTAACTATATTAAATTTTGTAATGTGGATTTCGTTTTTACATTTTACAAGAAAACCAAAAACATTCAGTAAACCATTAAAATGTTGTTACAAATAAAAACAATTCAGTAACAAAGAAAAAAACATGACAGATGATTAAAACATCAATAAAGATATAATATTTACATAAAGTTAATTTGAAAACATTTTATAATGTGCACATTTTTCTAATATGTATCTTGAGATGAACCAGAGATTTATGACTAAATATGTATATTAAAACACTTTTTGCTTGCATTCTTGTACAAACGATGGCGACTTGAATAAAATCGTCGGACTGGGAACTCATTGTTTAAAACTATACAAAACTTCATTGCGCTTCATTCTGCAATGTCATGTCAATATTTCATTGTAATGTTTTTCTGTTTTTAATTCTGGTTCTATGACCACAGATATACCTAGTTAAATTTCCTTGCTTAAAATTAAATTTGGTATGATCAGAGCTCGCCTGTGAGTGTGCTAGCGTTAAAGTTGTCTATCTTTTTTCTGATCTTGTTTCCATGAAAACATAAACAGTTAATCACTTAAATGTGGAAGCCTTCCAATAGATGATAAACAGACGGCCTTCTAAGTAAAATTATAGCAATTCTAATATAGAATTATTATAAGCAAGGGCATAATCTGAATTCAGGATAAAGCTATCATATCAGAGAATGTTACGAAAATATTGTGTCGCACATTTTTACACATATATGTAATAATGGTGAATGAAGTCACTTTAATATCTACAATTTGTGGAACTCAGGATAGTCATTTGGGCTTTTGCCATTTTCAACAGATTTAATAGGATCGTCAACGGCATAGATTTTAGGTATTTCATGTTCGTCGTCGGGAACGTAGCCGTAATTATCCCCGTAATATTTGCCGGTGCGGTTGGCCTTCAACCTCGGACCCCAGTCTGGTTTCGGTGTAACTGCCGCTCGAGCCTAAACAAGAAAGTTAACATAGTGAAATAATAAGCATATTGTTTAGGTTTTTTTGTGGTTTAGAATTTAAGATCCTTAAAAGAATTGTAAACTGATTGTGCTATACGACAGCAACATAAATTACTAGAATAATTATTCTATTCTATTAAAAAGCGAAATGAAATACGTATTGCAAAAATAATTTCATAACGGTGAAGTAAAGTAGGTTTTACAAACATGTCATATTTATATCTTTTTCTTGTTTATAAAACTATTTAGCCAAACAGGCTGGTTAAAATATCGGAAACAAGATCACATGGGAAAATTACAAATATTTTTTTCAGATCAACAAATGAATCAAGGTATTGTTTATCAGTCATGAAAATATATTAGTTTTATATAACAGGTCTATTTTTGTACATACATTGCCGCCATTTCTGACAATGGCCACAACTGCTCCTAGTAGAACCCATACAAGCGGCAAAACGGCCAAAATCCATCCAACACCTTGCGCCCAGGACGGGAATGGTTCATCAGCGACATAATAAACTGGCGTATAGTAAACACCAGACATGACGATAATGAACTGAAATTATGCAAAAATATATACAGTACAAATAAAACATGACTAAAAATAGAATATCATTTATTTATAGTATGTCAAAAAAAAATATATCCCAGCAAGGTTTATGAAACATAAATGTATACAATGCCAAGGAACAAGATGTACAGATACTGAAAATATTAAAAGATTTACAAGTATGCATTAGAACATAATGTATGCATATGGAGATTATAGAACGACTTACGAATAGGCCGTACTACATAATGAATACCTATAGGAAATATAAAACGACTTATGAGTAGGCCGTATTACAATATGTATACATATGGGGATTATACAATGACTTTCGAGTAGGCCAATAACATAATGTATTCATATGGATATTATAGAATGACTTTCGAGTAGGTCAAGGAACATAATGTATGCATATGGATATCATAGAATGACTTTCGATTAGGCTAAGGAACATAATGTATGCATATGGATATTATAGAATGACTTTCGAGTAGGTCAAGGAACATTTGGTATGCATATGGATATTATAGAATGACCTACGAGTAGGCCAAGGAACATAATGTATGCATATGGATATTATAGAATGACTTTCGAGTAGGCCAAGGAACATAATGTATGCATATGGATATTATAGAATGACTTTCGAGTAGGTCAAGGAACATTTGGTATGCATATGGATATTATAGAATGACCTACGAGTAGGCCAAGGAACATAATGTATGCATATGGATATTATAGAATGACTTACGAGTAGGCCAAGGAACATAATGTATCCATATGGATATTATAGAATGACCTACGATTAAGCCGTTGAACATAATGTATGCATGTTGAAATTACAGAATGACTTTCGAGTAGGTCAATAACATTTGGTATGCATATTGAGATTTTAGATTGACTTGTAAACACGAGTAAGCCACGGAACTTAATGTATGCATATGATGATAAAAAAGGCCTTACGAGTATGCCTTAGAATATAACTTGTACATATTGAGAATATATTACGACTTAAGGTATACATGATGTACCAAGATGAAGAATAAATTTCTAGACTTACGGGTATACCTTATATGTACCAATATGGAGGATATATTACGATCGATTTACAAGTATGTCTTAGAACATAAAGTACCGATATGTATACGTATGGAGAATATATAACGACTTTCAAGTGTGCTTTAGAATATCATGTACATGTACCAAGTATGGAGAATACATTACGACTTAACGAGTATGATATGGACTATAATGTTTAGAAATGGAATAAAGAACGATTTACGAGTATGATACAGAATATTATGCTGAGGTATGCAGAATAATGAACTACTTACGAGTATGATACAGAATATTATGCTGAGGTATGCAGAATAAAGAACTGTTTACGAGTATGATACAGAATATTATGCTGAGGTATGCAGAATAAAGAACTATTTACGAGTATGATACAGAATATTATGCTGAGGTATGCAGAATAAAGAACTGTTTACGAGTATGATACAGAATATTATGCTGAGGTATGCAGAATAAAGAACTATTTACGAGTATGATACAGAATATTATGCTGAGGTATGCAGAATAAAGAACTATTTACGAGTATGATACAGAATATTATGCTGAAGTATGCAGAATAAGGAACGACTTACAAGTATAGCCGCAGGAGTGATGCAGCACCACATTGGTATATAGTAAGCCCAGAATATAACATTTCTTGGACCCAACATCATTTCAATGTCCTTCATGAAATTTCGGATACCTTTAAAAAATAAAAAGAAAGAAACAATATAGCTATTTGTCTAGCAATAAAAGTCTCCTACCGGAAGGGGCATTTCTAATATTTGCTGCCATAGGAATCACATTTTTTGGCGACGCTGTCTAAATTCGTTTTCGTTACCTATGCCACGTGACTTCAGTTTGCAAATCAAACAACTTGATAACGCATTATAGATAATTTATCAAAATGGAAGATTTATGCAATACTCTGCCTGATTGGACGAGAGTGTCAATTTCTTTTCTCTGTTGATTGTGCTACGCTGAGTGAAATGTAGACAAAGCGTTTATCCTAAACGACGCTGTTCACAGTTTTAAAGCTAACTTTGGCTCAGTATATTTAGCAAGAATATTGTTATATCTCAAAATGATAAGTAAGTTTAATAAATATGATAAAAAAATCTGTTAAAATACCAACATATATCAAAGTAAAGAAAGAGCTGAATGCGGTCTGCGTATCACATGAATAAGGGTGTGATAAGAGTCTTTTATGTAGAGAAGTGCTTTATGTAGAGAAGTGCTTGTTACAATTGTCGTCTGTATATGAAAAGGTTTCTTGCTTTTGTGACTTATTCAGATTGCATATTAAAATGAATACTTATTTGCTTTGATATATTTGTTATAAATTATTTAACTGATTTATTATATATAAATATTTTTCTTTAGTATGGTAGGCAAATATTGAACTCAGTTGAAATCTGTTTCATTATATATATGCTATATAATGACTGAATCTCATTACACTGAAATGAAGGTATGCTGCATACAGTTTATCTTTGTGATATGACTACGGTCAAACTTTGTTTATGATACAAAAATATTGAAATAATTACAATTGTATGTTTTGCTTGACCTTCACTTTTTTCGGCGACGCCGTCTAAATTCGTTTTCGTTACCTATGCCACGTGACTTCAGTTTGCAAATCAAACTACTTGATAACGCATTATAGATAATCTATCAAAATGGAAGATTTATGCAACACTGCCTGATTGGACGAGAGTGTCAATTTCTTTCACTCTGTTGATTGTGCTACGCTGAGTGAAATGTAGACAAAGCGTTTATCTTAAACGACGCTGTTCACAGTTTTAAAGCTAACTTTGGCTCAGTATATTTAGCAAGAATATTGATATATCTCAAAATGATAAGTAAGTTTAATAAATATGATAAAAACCTGTTCAAATACCAACATATATCAAATTAAAGAAAGAGCTGAATACGGTCTGCGTATCACATGAATAAGGGTGTGATAAGAGTCTTTTATGTAGAGAAGTGCTTTTTAAAAGATTTTCCCTGCTTTTGTGACTTATTCAGATTGCATATTAAAATGAGTACTTGATTGCTTTGATATATTTGTTATAAATTATTTAACTGATTTATTATATATGAATATTTTTCTTTAGTATGGTATGCAAATATTGAACTCAGTTGAAATCTGTTTAATTATATACATGCTATATAATGACTGAATCTCATTACACTGAAATGAAGGTACGTTGCATACAGTTTATCTATGTGATATAACTACTGTCAAACTTTGCTTATGGAACAGAAATATTGAAATTACAATTGTATGTTTTGCTTGACCTTCACTTTTTTATAGGTGTGACGTCATTGTCCAAAGATTCACGAATAGCGAATATGCATTTGTTAAAGCGGGATCAGTTGGCCTATTTTAGAAATACAAATGTAAATTAAAATAATAAATAAAAAATCCTTTAATTGATTTTTTTTTCTCATTTATTCTAATCAAACTTGATTTGTAGCATCTTTGTTAGGCCCGCAGCCAACTTTGTTCAGCTGGGACATTTGACCCCTTTTCGGGGCTGCTAGAGCTAAAACTAGAAATGCCTTTATACAGCGTCTCATGGACAGCTTGGTGGATCTTTGTCATACTTGGTCTGGAGCATCATTATAAGGTCCTCTTCCAAACTTATTTATATAGGAACTTGGGCCCTATTAGGGACCACTATAGCTAAAAGTAGATATGCCTTTCTTCGCAATAACGACTAAAATGTAATGGATTTTTATCAAACTCGATGTGTAACAATATCGTAAGGTCTCCTGCTATTTTGTTACAAATGGGGATAGGGACCAATTTAGCTTAAAATATAAACACGTTTAATGACCTCTTCTCATGAACCGCTTTATGAATCTTCATCAAACTACTGCTGTAATTATTCGTCTAAGGATAAACGAAACAAAATTGCAACCCTACAAAACCTTTGCGAAAAATTAAAAGAGAACCATTTAAATTGTTAAAGTGCGGTGTTTAGTTTTGCAATTTGAAAAATGTTAGATGAAAGATGAATGTAAGATGAAAAATTCATAAACTTCTTTCCTTATTACAATTCGCCGACCATCATTTTTAAAGATATTTCTTGTTTTGTATTGAAATTTAATTGAAGAATATATATATATTTGCCAGATAACCTACCATCTTAAAGTCAGGTTTCACGAAAAAAATCTGGTACTATTTGTTATCATAGCATCTACAGTTTTCTCACATGTTTTAGTCTTTTTGTTACTACAGCATCCGTATCTGTTGCCAAACAACAAAATTAAAAGGATGTGCATATTCTCGTTGTTGCCACCTATCCATGTATTATGTTTCATTAAAACATATCTTGCACTTTTTAAGTTATAACAAAATCCACCATTTATGACTGACAAAAGGAGAGACAGGTGGACGAACGGACGGAAACACGGGGAATATTAAATGATGTGCATGTTTTCTACAAATATCTCTTGTACTTTTGAAAGTATCGCATAAATCACTTTTTATCATATTTTTTTGCAATCGTTGTTTCCATTATCAACCATATTCATTGCCATAGCAAAAAAATAAAAGGACATGTAATAGAAACTATATATTTCATATTGCCATCTATCTATGTATAAAGTTTCATGAAAAAAGTATCTTGTACTTTTTTTTAATATTTGCAGGATCCCATTTGTTGCCATATCGACCGCATGTTTTGGCCACAACAACATAATAAAAAGACGTACACATTTTCCATACATGTACAAAGTTTCATGTAAACAGATCTTTTACTTTTAAAGTTATCACATTATCCCATTGCGTGACTGACGGACGATTAGCTTTGTTGAAACAGTAAAGGCAAGACTTTAGCATCTTTGCTTGACATTAAAGGACCTAGGCTAAAACAAAGATTATCATGCATGTTTCTGCGGAGAAAACAATTTGTATTTACTAGACTTGGCACTTACGTAAAATGAATATTTGGAAGAATGCTTCAGAAATTTAAGCATGGGCCGGTTTTATGTGGCCGTTTGATGGGATGTATTTTCATCGTAAAATTGTTGGGTCGCTTAATAGAAAGGTCGCTTATTACAGGTGGTCGCATGTACGATTTGACAGGTAATCAATAAGTGTCTCTTGCTCGATATAAGATACTAAAGTGACTGGTTGAAAGCGCTTTGATGCCTTTTTTTACTAAATATTATTCTATCAGACTAGATTGCAATGCATAGCTCTGCATTCAGAAACATATTGAATTTGTTAGATGAATAATACAATATTTACAATATAAACTTAGTTTTAACTCAAATTTGTTGTTCTGGGAAATTTTAATTGAAAACTGGGAATTATTCTTTTAGGATATAAATTTCACTGATGATACGTCCCTTGTCTTATGAATGAACAAAAACTAAAACATACCGTAGACCCAACAGACAGCAATCAGTTCACAGAAACCGAGGACCATGAGATTGTAGGAGCCGGAATACCAATCAAATAATGTCAACACGAGTATACCGCCCTGAAAAAGATATAGTCCAACCATAGCAACACGAGTATACCGCCATTAAACAGATATAGTCAAATAACTGCAGCACGAGTATACAGTCAGCCAAATAATGACAACACGAATTTACCGCCATGAAAAGGATCTAGTCTGCCAAATAATGACATCACAGTACACAGCCCTGAAAAGCATATTGTCAAGCAAAAAATGTTATCACACTATATCGCCCTGAAAAGAATATAGTCAGCCAAATAATGTCATCACAGTAAACCGCCCTGAAAAGCATATAGTCAGCCAAATAATGTCATCACAGTATATCGCACTGAAAAGCATATTGTCAAGCAAAAAATGTCATCACAGTATACCACCCTGAAAAGAATATAGTCAGCCAAATAATGTCATCACAGTATACCGCCCTGAAAAGAATATAGTCAGCCAAATAATGTCATCACAGTATACCGCCCTGAAAAGCATATAGTCAGCCAAATAATGTCATCACAGTATACCGCCCTGAAAAGAATATAGTCAACCAAATAATGACATCACAACATGTCGCCCTGAAAAGAATATAGTCAGCCAAATAATTTCATCACAACATATCGCCCTGAAAAGAAAATAGTCAACCAAATAATGTCATCAAAACATATCGCCCTGAAAAGAATATAGTCAACCAAACAAGTGAATGAAGTATTGCCATGCAATACAAAGTCCCCTACTGGAAGGCACCTAATTTTCTCTACTGCAGTATAACATAATGAACTGATATCTGTCAATGATGTATAAACAATATTGTACTACATATACAATATGTTATAACAACACACTTGGATTAAAATGTGCATATATAAAAACCCACAGTTGTTTTCATATTGAATTTTTTTGGCTGATTATAAAAATGTTATCATGTAAGTTATTTATAGTAACAACAAAGGGAAATAAATCTTTAAAAAAAAATAATAATAATATAAGTCCACAAGAAACTCTTTACCAGGTAGAGATAGGTCAAAATACACCTAAAAATTGGATGTAACATGCATGCTGTACCACAGAAAAGTGGTCTCGATTTTTCTCTACCGCCAGTAATAAAAAAGTTACAATAAAATCTATTTATAGTAACAACAAAGGGACGTAATTCTAAAAACAAGGGTGCCTCATGGTGGTGAACATTTGGTCCAAGTTACATCAAAATCCCTCCATGCATGAAGAAGAAATGTTCCGTACAAAGTCATTCTTGAATTTGACCTTTGACCTCTAAATATGACCTTGACCTTAGACCTAGGGACCTGGTTCTTGCGCATGACAGGTTGTCTCATCCAGGGGAATATTTGTGCCAATTGATATCTAAATCCTGCTTTGCATGACAAAGTTATAGACCGGACAGGAAAAAAATCCTCTTGACCTTTGATCTCAAAGTGTGACCTTGACCTTTAAGCTAGGGTACTGGGTGTTGCGCATGACACGTCGTCTCATCATGGGAAACATTTGTGCCAAGTAATATTAAAATCCCTTCATGGATGGCAGAGTTATGGACGGGAGAGGAAAAAAACTCCGTTGACCTTTGACCCCTAATTGTGACCTTGACCTTTGAGCTAGGGGTTCGGGATTTGCGCATGACACGTCGTCTCATCGTGGGGAACACTTGTGCTAAGTGATATTAAAATCCCTTAATGAATGTCAGAGTTATGGACCGGACACGAAACAGACCCTGTTCATGCTATGTTAACATTTGACTGCTAAGTGTGACCTTAACCTTTGAGCTAGGGGTCTGAAAGTTGTGCATGACACATCGTCTTATTATGAGGTACATTTGTGCCAAGTAATATTAAAATCCCTTCATAGATGGGAGAGTTATGGACCGGACAGGAAAAAAGCCTTGTTGACCTTTGACCTCCAATTGTGACCTTGACCTTTAAGCTAGGGGTCCAGGTTTTGCACATGACATGTCGTCTCTTCATGGGGAACATTCGTGCCAAGTAATATTAAAATCTCTTCATGGATGGGAGAGTTATGGACCGGACAGGAAAAAAGCCCTGATGACCTTTGACCTCCAACTGTGACCTTGACCTTTGAGCTAGGGGTCCGGAATTTGTGCATGACACATCATCTCATCATGGGGAACATTTGTGCCGAGTAATACTAAAATCCCTTCAAGGATGGGAGAGTTGTGGACCGGACAGGAAAAAAGCCCTGTTGACCTTTGACTTCCAATTGTGACCTTGACCTTTGAGCTAGGGGTCCGGATTTTGCGCATGACACGTCGTCTCATCATGGGGAACATTTGTGCCAAGTAATATTAAAATCCCTTCATGGATGACAGAGTTATGGACCGGACACGAAATTGCGGACGGACGGAATGACGGAATGACGGAATGACAGAATGACGGAAAGACGGAATGACGGAATGACGGAAAAGCGCATTCCTATAGTCCCCGAAACTGGTTTTCAACCAGTAGGGGACTAATAAAGTCATCACAACATGCCGCCCTGAAAAGAATATAGTCAGCCAAATAATGTCATCAAAATATATCGCCCTGAAAAGAATATAGTCAGCCAAATAATGTAACCTGAAAAGAATATAGTCAGCCAAATAATGTCATCACAGTATATCGCCCTGACAAGAATATAGTCATGAAAATAATGTCATCACAGTATACCGCCCTGAAAAGGATATAGTCAGCCAAATAATGTCATCACAATATATCGCCCTGAAAAGAATATAGTCAGCCAAATAATGTCAACACGATTAGGCCGCCCTAAAAAAAGATATAATCAAGTTATAGCGACCCTAGTATACTGCACAGAATGAGATATAGTCAGCCAAATAATTTTAGCATGAGTATACCGCCCTGAAAAAGATATAGAATCACAATATAAATCTGATACGGCTACCTCTTCGTCCTACAGCTGTACAGAGGATATACGTATTGCAGGCAAGTAATAAATGCAGGCATAGTTGCATAGTGTATGTTTATGACATGACTTACGAAATAATTGAGTATATAAGAAAACAAATATCGTAGAATGCGAACCTTTGTCGTCATTGGTATACCAAGTGCAAAACCGATCATACAGCAGATGAAGGTAAACAGTGCCTTTTTCTTACGGAGCTTGCGTGGGTACAGATCTGTGATACCGCTTATCACTGTCTCCATCATCACCATCTGGAATAAAAGGTAGGGGCTTTTCAATTTTAAGCCTTACCCTGCTAAATTTCTATAATGAACTTGTCCATCTTTCAATTTGGACAGTGCCATTAACTTTAAAAGGGATGTATACCAAAAAGATACTGACTGAATGGCGAACAGTGCAGGTCATGATCAGACTGCACGAATGTGTCATGAATGTTAAAGGAATTAAGGAATTTAAGTTCACTGTTATTTATCGGCAAATGTAGCAAGAAGCACTGAAGGAAACGGATTTACACACCAACTCATTTTCCACTTGTAATTTTAGTTATGCCGTACCGGTATTTTGAAACCTGATTAAATAACAGTTTCTTACCTGACTGTCAAGTCCAAGGGTGATTATCATGAAAAAGAAAAGGAACGCCCACACTGACGACACAGGAAGTCTTGCAAGACCTTCTGGATAAGCTACAAATGCCAGTCCAGGACCTGAATGTACAAAAATTGAAATGTTATTTGAAGTTCTATGATATTGTATAATTTAGTAAACAATTTATTGCAAAAAAAAAAAAAAACAACTTTGGTGGCGTTCTTGCAAATATGTAATAAAATGACATTGTGGAGTATCCAATCACATACACTTGGCTTGTTTTTATCATTGCAAGTCATGACAATTACTTTAAATTCAGTGTTAAATTGTTTTACGTTATTTTATTGTTAACTATGTTTTTATTTCATTATTACTGTTTAAATTCCGTTAGCCTGGCTTCCTGGCTGCACGGTTATTTTCTTTATAAATCCTGCAAATATTTTATTAGTATATTTTAAGCCTCTAAGATAGTACATTTTTATCTGATGGCTAAACTATACCCCAAGTTCGGTGCCAGGGGGAATAAAAAATGTCATTATAGAAACAACCTGCTGGAGTTACTTCCGCTGTTTTAATGAAGATAACTTATATATGAGAAATATGACAGAACAAACAAAGGGACGGAAGCCAGTCTAAATTTCCGTTATCTCTATCATTTTCTTTATCATTCATATAATCTAAAATACACACCACTATCTGCAACGTCTGCAACAGGCTGGTTTGTTACGTGAGCCATATACCCGAGCAAGGAGAATATGGCAAATCCACCAAAAACGCTCGTTCCGCAGTTAATGAAAGCAACAATTATTGAATCCCTGAAATTATGTAATATTTGGTTACTTAATTAGAGATGGCTGCGTATGATAATATTATTGAAGCTGATGAACGGTTTTCATAAAATGAATCTCAACACTGACTCTTTTTCTCAAGGTACCTCTGAAATTTTATGACCCTTTTGAGTGGTAACTGTTTTGACATTTGATATAATGTCAGTATATACTTTGAAAGTTTATTATGAACATTTTGAAACTTTATATAGATATGTTTATAACTGAAAACGGTTATTTTTTAGAGTGAATTATATGTAATTGTATTGCAAACCTCCAACAGTTATTTTTGAAGTTGTTAAAGCTGGACATGGTGAGTAATCCTCCGAATGCTGGGCCGAGTGAGTAGAAAATCTGTGTTGCGGCGTCTGACCACACCTAAAGTAAAATCATACAATTTATAGAATCTTAGTTTTCTCTAGCGATAATCTTCTGTTCAGACTATTGCGCTTGCATCCATTTTCATTTAATGCATACCACATATCATCTGTTGACAAACTATATTAAGAGAGGGTAAAAAAAGCAAATAAAATCAGTTCCATTTTAGGGTCGCCATTCAGATATGAGATAACTTGCATACTTAAGACTAGAAAAGACGCATTTAATATATTGTTTCAATACAATTAATCTAATGTTTAATGTGCACTGAGTAAGTCAGTAAAGTGCATTTGAATGCATATTTTGGCAATTTGAAAGTAGACATATCACCATTTTCAGATTTATTCTTCTTTGCAAAGAATTTATTTGACAGCAGCCATAGTGTCAAAACTTTACATCCTGTTACAGAAAAGAACATCAAACGAAAACGGGTTTAAAGGTTATCTCTGTCGACATTACGTTATTCTAAATGCGCATCGTGTGTGATTGCATGTCCTTCATATATTAAATAAGTTTGAAAATAATAACTTCCTTATCGAGATGCACTGCATTTGCATTAAACTGTATTTGTATTAAACTGATGTGTACATATTTGCAATGCAGTTGAAAATTTAATAACAAAAATCTTAACCTTAGGATCTTTAAGTCTCTCCCATTCAGGAATGATATAAAATTTGATTCCTTCTTGATATCCTTCCAGTGTAAGGCCTCGCACAAGAAGCACAACCAGTAAGACGTATGGAAAGGTCGCTGTGAAATACACAACCTAGAAATAAAAAAAAATCAAAGTTTGAAACCGATTGTATCATCCAGGGAAAGATGTCGGACATGAAATACAATAAGACGTTTAACCGTTAGCCTGCTTAATTTCTAAAATGGAATGGTCCATCATTCAATTTGGGCAATACCATTTAAATTATTCAAAGGGGTGTTCACTGAAAATTTACTGACTGAATAGCGTACAGTGCAGACCATGATCTTGGTCAGCACTGGTCGCAAAGGCAGAATCACTTGCCGCCAGCAGGCTAAAGGTTAAGAAGGCCGCACTGATGTACATCACCTTGAAATAAAAGTCTGTCATCGATCCAGTGTAGAGGCGGAGCCGGGAGTTTAGCTCACTCCCCCACCCCTCCCCCAACGAATTGAAAATGAAAGTATGAAATTGACATTTACACCATTTTCGATCTGTTAACTACATATCAAAGATCAATTTAATGGCAACGCGTGTGTAAATTTATGAAAACGGAAAAGTTTCTATCTTTCTAAAGATAATAATATGATATAAAAACTTTTGACATGTTACATAATTCCAGAAAACTATGTTAAATCAGAGTCTCAAAAACAAGCATACAGACCTATATATTTTACTTCACTGTATTATAGGCCACAAAAATCATTTATGACTGTGAGAAGTTTCATTAAAATCTGCCTTATAGAACAATTTCTGTGCGTGTTTCACATTGGCGTCCATTATATTTTTTTAGTACAGTTTACCAAAACAAAAAATCAAGCACACGACACTATCTTTTTTTATTTGCCGAATTTTTAAAGTATATTCTGAAGTTTTGAAAATTAAGGGTTTAATCAAATTCTACATTATAGAATTTTTTTTATCCTACCTTAAGCCCATTCTTATCCACATTACCTGTTTGACAGGCAGCCGTTTTGTCACTTACTCTCCTGTACTGAATAGTAACATTATGTGCCAACATAAAGAATCCGTATCTAGGTACATGTCTGGATACATGATTTCTTTTTTAAATTAATATAGAATGTATAACAAATATCTGATATTGAGATAGGGGCCTATATCTATCGGCTCAATGGAAAATACTAGGAATTAGTGTAAAAATATCGGATTTTAAACCTTTCCAGAGGATTTGATTCCCTTCATCAGGCAGAAGAAGATGAGAACCCAGGCAAAGAACAAACAGATGATGTTTTTCAAGCTGATTCCACCGATTTCGTCGATTCCGTCAGATTCGTGAAGTCTCAAAACAAAGCGGCTGTAAGTAAACGGCATTTTAAAGAGATAAATACTTGTCTTTTAATATCATTCTACACTAAACACAGATGTTCTACATTTATTACCTACTCGTTTTTACTCTCCATTAAGTTACAACAGAACCGGAAACGTCAATATTTTTTTCCAAATTGACGTCTGCATTTCATATCGCGTGCATATCGTCATTTAAATGTGTGTCACTGCGTTAGTTTTCTTATTTACGTCAGTAGTGTCAGTTTATTTAGGCTACTGAACAAATTCATACTTTTTTTATAATAAATTGAAAGGTTTTGATACGTATGTAATATAAAGACTGTTAATTTTGCATCGACAAATATTCACTCGTTCTTTAGCGGAAGAATATTGCGCTCCTAAAGCCTCGCAGTATTCCCGCTTCAGAACTCGTGCATATTTCTCGATGCAAAGCTATTAACCTATTAATATTTAGAGATTAATTCATTATCTGAATTAAAATTTATAACCTGAACAGAAATAAACACTTCAATAGACAAGTATTCGTTTTGAATAAATGTAATGATTCATTATAGCGAGTAAGATATGGAACAAAAAATGGCAAAGATGTTCCCCTTTGTGAAGAAAGCACCAAAATTTGCATGAAATTACTTTAAGGTATCCCAAATCCTACAAGAGGAGGAGACACGCTATATCTGCCCTGCAACCTCCTTTTAAATCAGTTTTAAAAAGGGAAGTAAAAATGTCTTGAAAATAATAATATTTTTTCCTTTAAATTGAAATTCATCTATAAAGTAATGTTTCATATGATCTAAACATGGATAACATATCACTAGCATAGCCAAACAACCATTTGACATTGACAATATACAAAGTTTACTACAAAACACTCTTATTTCTCAAGATACATACTAAAAAGGGAGGTAATAAGATTTTACTGTATGTTTAATTTCAGAACTGCGTGTGAAAAGATGTTTCTTATGAAGAAAAAGTGAAAGTTGTATTATAAAGTGTTATAAAGTATACTGGATCAGAAATGGACTACATATACAATTTGTTTG
The DNA here is from genome assembly GCF_021730395.1 of Mercenaria mercenaria. Taxonomy (NCBI): domain Eukaryota; kingdom Metazoa; phylum Mollusca; class Bivalvia; order Venerida; family Veneridae; genus Mercenaria; species Mercenaria mercenaria. Next base: position 53,703,126 of record NC_069365.1, read on the forward strand.
CTTGAATAGACCAAAACATGAGGCCCCAAAGGGGAACTACCTTTTATTTATTTCAATTAAATAAATCTACAACAATTTCAAAAATGTTAATTCATTACCTTAACCAGTTATACCCCTTGACACAAAATTTATTCAATTACATTTTATACACACTCAATATACATGACTCAGGAAAAATAATATGAGGTCCTTAAAGGAGAAATTGTTAAAAATCACATATTAAGGGCAAATTAATTTATTTCAATCGTTGAAGTATCATATTTCCGAACTTAACATGTGTAAAAAACAGATTTTATAGATCAAATGTATATAATATAAAAAAAAGAAAAAATATTCACATGTTTTGTTCCATGGGTTAACCTATATATCTGTTTTTTATTAGGGCAATAGATTTATATAAAAAGAGGCCCTTCAATGGATCATTTTTGTATGTTACATAACAGTATAATCATATAAACATAACCATGTTTTCAAATTAAATTACGCGTCCAAAGACCCATAAAATAAAAGAAACTGATATTTACACCCATTCAATAGATATCTAAGAATTGTAACAGGTTTCCCAGTACTTCTCTAATACATTTGTTTGACAAATTTATATTTTTTATACATGAATGTGTTATTGCACTGGCGTTTAATTGATTCTATGAAGTGTACATAGTAATGAAAGTTAAGTGTATCATTACTGGTCAATCCAGATTCAACAGAATTAAGCAATGCAAGGGTCACAATTAAGGTAAACAGACACTAAATAGTAAAACTGGCGTGGAAAAAATCATGGTGGTTGCAAAATGGCGCATTCAAAGATTCCTCTTTGCTCTGTAGAGCTTTTTTCCATTCTTTTTTACATTTGTTTGCTGAAATCACATAACAGATCTATCCTTGACATATAGGAATCATTTTCGCAATAATATGATAGCGTGACAGATTTATTATGGAAATGTAGGTCATACAATTTGGAGTATCATTTTTAGTTGATATTGTAGTTGGTTTGTTTGACTGAAGTACATTACTCCCATTTAATGTTTTTTTTTCAGCACTGACAATATTCTTTAAGAAAATGTAACAAGGAGCTGCGTTCAATAAACGCTTGATGCCCCCAGTGGCATCCTTGTCGATAGATTTTGCACCTAAGTCCAAAAACGAGGTCAAGATCAAGGTCAAGCTGAGGTCAGGTGATGTTTGAAGATGAGGAATGGTCACAGTTTACATCTGTATAAGTATCAATTCATTCTTGTAAGGGGTATTGATGCTAGACGAAATGGTCCCATTTGGTTAACCAAGAAATGACCCATATAAAGCAACCTAAGTGCAAAATGAGGCCAAGGTCAAAGTGAAACTGAGGTCAGGTGATGTTTGAAGATGAGGAATGGTCACAGGTTACATCTGCATTAGTATCACGTCATTCTAGTAAGGGGTATTGATGCTAGACGAAACGGTCCTATTTGGTTAACCTCGTACGGACGGACAGGACAATCACTATATGCCTCCCGCATCAGTAGATGCTTGGGGCATAAAAATGTAAGCTACAGACATTTAAAACGGGTCCTGCTCTGTGATGTAGCCATTTGAAATTTGTCAATTTTATCTAGAATAAAGGCCAGCTATTTAGTATGTCACTACCTTAATGTCTCTCCGCAAACATGGCTTCATATAAAAATATTAGAAATGCGAACATCAGGTAATTTAGATGTTTTTTATTCTGTCTATTTCCTTTAGGAACTAGAATTTTATCTGGCACCATGTACTGACCTACAGCTTGATACCTTTGTTCATAACATGACCATGTATTGTTCCAAAAGTTTGAAGTCACAACATGTGGTGCACTAACTGGTACAGCTCGTTTAAATGGGTCAACTGTGTTGTTGCACTTATAAAATAGACTGTCCCAGTTTATAGGTTGGTCAGGGCTACTGATATGTATTGTATTTTGCCATCGAAATATTTCTATAAAATGCTTCTCCCCCTTCCATTTGGATCTGTCCATGTTTACAAACACGTTTGTTTATTTTATGGACTGTATGCGACATGGTACACATTTGTTTGCCGTAGATGCATAAAAACAAAAACACAAAGGCATAATGTTACGAGCAACCAACACAGTTACACTGATACACACTGTTACTTTCTATAGTAAAACAGTTTGCTAGTTTTTAGCTGTAGCTTCTTTTGGCCGTTTCAAACAGTTCTGGTACATGCTGACTAATTCCGTAGTAAGCTGTCTTTTTGGCATAAAAACAAAAATCAAACAGGAAAAGACACATGAAAGAACGTAGACTTAAAGCTAACATTCTTTATAATGTATTATCTGGTTTTGATACTGTGTCAATACGTTTGCAGAAATATCAAAATGAAGCCAGAGAATATATTTTCTTAAGCAATTAGACGTACTGAAAGCACCCCCTGAGAGATGATCAGGTATGTAGCAAATATCATTGTATCAAGCAGGTTGTAGACAGCCATTTATAGCATACATGGACATTGCTAATCCTGTCAACTAGAAATTGTCAAGAGAACTGGTGCTTTGCTTTAATTATGTAATACACTTCGTAATAAGCTGCTATAAGTTGAAGGAAACTCATCAGTGTAACTACAAGAATACATACAAAGGCAGATATAAATGTATCAAGCCAGTCCTGTGTACTGAGACATTTTGAAGACATGTGTGCTAGAGAGTGAAATACTGGCAAACCTATTACAGTTTTAGTTAAATATTGAAAGGGTTGTTACGCCTAAAATCAAAAGTTGTTTGTTTAGGGTAACCTGATTTCAACTTTTGTAAGTTCACAAACAATGCTTGGGACATTACACTAAACAAACAATTATTTTAGGACTTATAATTGCGCTACTGAGAGGTCTTCCTAACACTGTATTGGACAAAGAGCACATATCAGCTATGATCAGCTATCAGCTATGATTATAACTAGGACGGCTAATATATTTTAAGGAGACATTGTTTATAAACTAATCGATTAATCTTTACCTTCAAAAATGTACATCTAACTCTTTTTAGTATGACCTTCTTTATTTCTGTATCATATTTTCATCTTAAAGGTCCAATACTAAGGAAAGTGAACATTTTAATTTCTTTTAAAAAGCACAGAAACTATTTCATTTTATTGGAAAATGAAAGTTGGTATGTAGAAATTCGAAATAAATCGCAATATATGTACAATTACTTTTCTATGAAGTATGAAGAAAGTTAAAAAGACCTGGGGGTCATTCTGTCGATTCATTGAAATTTCAACATAATACACATACATTTCTTTGAGTTCCAAAGACCTTCTGTAAATTTTGACCTGCCAATCTTCATTATTTAGTGTCTTGCAGAAGTCTATGCACTGGCTATGAAAGAAATTGCCAACTCACTTTCCCTTAGTAATGGACCTTTAAACTATTTTCATATGTAACTATCTGCGTTCTTGGGGTGTCTGCAGTAAATCACTGCACTTTACATGAATTTAAATAAGATATTGAATTACAAGAAAAATACAAAATAACCCCTTCTATAGCTGCTCTTTTAAATGCTTTATAATATGCATAGGGAAATCGAACTATCGGTACCCCATGTAAGTATAAGTACTGTAAAATCGATTATATGATTACAGTATGTAGTACTACGTATATGTGAAATTGTTTTTATAAAATACCCTTAATGAACCTCAAAATGTAAAGAATGTTTAAAATAATATTTTGATATAATTAAATACTAAAATTAGTTTTGTTTACCTGAGTGATATAATATTCACACTTAAAAATAAAGTCATCCTGTAAATGAAATTTTTTAACTGTTTTCCCCCTTTTAGGGCCTCATCTGTGTCATCTGTTAGTGTCCTATATATCAAATGTATATAAAATGTAACTAAATAAATATTATGTCAATAACAACTACTTATTTTGGTTTTAAATTAACCTTTTGGACATTGCTTTCAAAGATATATGATTAAAATATATAAAATATAGGTCCCTTTTTGGGGCCTCATTTTAAGCTAATTGAAATTAGCAAACTGCGTGTCTCCTCCTTTTTTTGGATTCAGCATACTTCAAAATAGTTACATACAAAGTTTGGTGCTTTCTTCACAAAAGGAAACATCTTTTTCCTATAACCTACTCACTATTACGCCTTATAAGGTTCACTCACAGCTCAGACTTCAAAAATTCTGTTTATGATAGAACTTATTTGTCTGTAGTGAAAACATGCCTATGTGTAACAGTTGACAATTCAAATGTTTGCCTTCAGCATAACTATTAGAAAAATACGGTCCTATTTATGTCTTTAAAGCCCTGCTCCGCGGCTATTCAAATTCTATTGTGTGTATGCTACCCATGATTACAATAGGTAACGCGCCACACTTTAGCACACAAAACCACAGGTATTTTATATATAATTTTAAATACAATAGAATCTATTTTGACAGGCGTCACTGTTCATAGTCAGGATTTTCATGCATTTCGGTGACAATTTAAGGTTAAAGGTAGGACTGGAGCAGGTCTTTAATGTAATATGGTTAATACAAAATACTCGTGAATGAACATAGGCTAAAGAGTGTAACTATCCATTATGTGGTTGCAAAATGGAGGACACGAAATTGATATAACTTAGACTTGGAAAGGATCAGTCAGTTCTCAGATTGTTCTAGCTAAAATTAAAATAGTTTGTGGCAGAAATGTGGATTTACTGATCTTCCTTTCATAGTTCTATAGAATGTAGAGTAATGAATTTAGTACAAGCATATTATTATACACTTTATATCGACATTACTGTTTCTTTTACCTCCAATATTCGTCGCTAGGCAACTTAAGGTCCCGTTCACAACTTGTAAAATTCTTTTCTAGTACATCGAATCCAAGATTGTATAAACTTGACATGGATACTTGCTCCCCTATAGTCTTCAGTGTGCTGTTTACACATGACATATCCATCATCTCTGAAATAAGAAAATATTATCATCTAATTTTCTTTCATTTTCATTTCTTTCAAAAAGCAGTCATGTTAAAGCGTAATGACTTTTAGGTGTAGTTAAAGTACGTATTTACCTCTCAAGAGCATTGTTGTAACGGTACGAGTCCAAAGTGACAACAAATATAAACAATTCGACACCATACACAGGCATCCAAACCTTGCAAATATTTTATTTTACAAAAAGGCATGATTATGTTAACAAATAACCTAAAATGGTTGGAATTTATAATAATATGAGCCGCGCCATGAGAAAACCAACATAGTGGCTTTGCGACCAGCATGGATCCAGACCAGCTTGCGCATCCGCGCAGTCTGGTCAGGATCCATGCTGTTCGCTAACGGTTTCTCTAATTGCAATAGGTTTTGAAAGCGAACAGCATGGATCCTGACCAGTCTGCGCGGATACGCAGGCTGGACTGGATCCATGCTGGTCGCAAACGCACTATGTTGGTTTTCTCATGGCGCAGCTCATATAAATGACACCTTTTAAGGTTTGGTCGATTTTAGAATTTATCGACCTGGTTTTACTGTATATTACATCGCTCAAATAAGAATTGACAATTTTTATGTCCTTTTAGTAGATATCAATTTCGTAAAGTTATTGTTGTTCCATGTTGAAATATGTATGTATGCATATTATGGGCTTTGTGAGTTGACAAAATTACCATAAACAACTCTAAAAAAAGAAGGGCATTTTTTAAAATAGGCTGTCACTGTATATTCTACTTCTGCTTGAGCGGTTTCGTTTGTAATAAAATTAACCCAAGAATACAGTGACTTTGACCAGTTATCAATAATAATTTAAGAAAGAGAAATGCCATTCTCGTCCGTAACATGCAGTGTAGGGTACGTACTTAGAAGTTCGTCCACTTTTGTATTGTTGTCTAAGCTCGGGAAATCTGGGTAGGGGTCTTTTCTACAATTTGGGGTATTCCAAGGGTTGTCACAGTCAATCCACGGCACCTCTCCGTCCAGGTTGACAAAAGATACGAACATGTAGTAGATGGCGTACATGATGATCACGTTGTAGTAGATGCTGACAAGAGCACTGATCGTGACCATACCCCAACCGATACCTAACAAACAAATTAAAAGATGAAATTAACACTAAAGTACTACTAAATTGTATTTAATACCTACAAAAGATCATGTGTTTGCAAATATTATTGTCTATTATTAACCTTTAGCCTGCTGGCGGCAAATGATTCTGCCTTCGCGACCAGTGCAGACTAAGAGCTGATCTTGGTCTGCACTTTTCGCTATTCAGTCCGTACACTTTCAGTGAATATCCCTTTGAATAATAAGTGGTACTGCCTAAATTGAATAATGGACCAGTCCATCTTAGAAATTTAGCAGGGTAAAGGTTATAATGTACAAACGATAATAAATACGTAAAGACACCATTTTATATCTACATAATAAAAAGGAAGTGTTGTTAGTACTAAGTATATGTAACTTAATTTTTTGTTGACTAACTTAGCTTAGTGAGAATAAGAGAAAACATATCTTATATTGCACGTAAATCACGCATGCATTACGGGTAAAAAGTTGTCTGCGAAATCGACAGTGTAAACTACTAGGATTATATAGACTTTGAGATTTATGATAAATGTGCAGCAATTGAATAATGATATTAATAAAAATGATGAAGATGATGATGTTGATGTTGATAGTACTACTATTACAAATACTGCTAGTAATAAAGATAAAGATAATGTTAAGAGAAAATGTATTTAATTATTACATAACTCATTATATAAATCACAGGTCGATAGTTTGTGCTGCATAATCAGTCTATAGTAAACATATGTTTACTGTGCTAATAGGCTAATATGTCAGGCACTTGAATTTGAAACTGTGAAAATTTAATTTCATATGTCAATAATAAAACACTTAATAAATGGCTTGCCGGTCAATAATCAAAACTATTGGCCCTTTGGATGGCGGGAAATAGATTTGACTATCAACCGGCAAGCCATTAGGCCATTAGAACATTTTGTCCCTAAAACAAAAATGCAATTCAGTAACGTCTTTCAAGTGACACACAAAAAGAACAACGGTAGTCTGGCTACCAGTAACGTTATAGCGTAAAGTATCGGAAACACTCAGAAGTGTTCACAGTAAAAATGCATGAAACAAACATTCTAGCATAAAACTGCTGTTCTTGTCACTTTTCGGGGGTGTTTTAACAGGAGAGAAATTAACAAAGAGATTCTCGCGCTCACGTGCTGTTAAAACACCCTTTTATATATGCGCGTTTCGCGACAAAACGTAAACGTATTATGGCCCCAAAACGGATAATTCAAAAAGAAATGACGTCAACGTGAAAATAACAACGCAGACGTTCCCGCGCATTTCATGGATATTTATGACGTTGAAGGACACTATATTCATTTATTATTTTTTTACGCGTTTTATGCTAGAATAGCGTTAGCGAATGTTCATTTCGTTTTATAACATCTTCAGAATCCCTCGGGAAACGTTGATATCCTCGCCCTACCGGGCTCGGGCACCAACCAATCCCTCGAGATTATGCAGATGTTAAAACACGAAACATCATGCGTGATCCCTACATTAAAACATGAAGACATGATCACAGATTATGTTATGAAATATAACAAATTTACCGTAAAATAATGGATTCACTTTCCATACTGTAATTGGACCTTCAGACGAAAATTGTCCTACAGCCAGTTCGAAGAAAAAAAGGGGCAGCCCAGATATCAACAACATGATGACATAGGGAATCAAAAATGCACCTGAAATACAAAATAAATCAATAACATGATAACACAGGGAAATACAAGTGCACCTGAAATACAAAATAAATCAATAACATAATAACACAGGGAAATACAAGAGCACCTGAAATGTAAAATCAATAACATGATAACTGGGAAATACAAGTGCACCTGAAATACAAAATCAATAACATGATAACACAGGGAAATACATCTGCACCTAAAATACAATATGTAAATATTTTATCAACAACGTAATTACATAGGAAATTATAAATGCTCATAAATACAAAATGTAAACATTTTACCATCTTTGCAAGGAATTTGAATCAAAACATGATAACAGAGGAAATTAAAAATGCACCCTGACATATAAAATTTAGGTCTTATAACATTCTGATACCAAAGGCATGATAAAATACGAACTAAAATGCACCCGAAATACAAACTGTAACTGTGGTATCAACAACACAACAACATAGAAAATTTAATATATGAAGTATAAATTCTAAAATCAACAACACGATAAGATGCAGTTTAAAATGCAATTGAAATAAAAAAAAAGATGTAACTTTCATGTTATTATAATAATACAGATAATTACATAAAAACAAACCAAATGGACTTTTTCTATGTAGACGATGCACGAGTGCATGGGTATTAGATTTTAACAAAGTGGCTTTACAAATGTACATAATATGAAATTTTTAAGAATAGCTTGCACCATAAAATATGACATGTATCAGAGGTGTTAATTGTTATCGAATGAACACAATATGAAATCTTTACATGTTGCTTGCTGTTTACTCTGTGTCTGTATCAGTAGTATGGGATATTGATTTTCAGCTATAATTCATTACAAATGTACATAAGCTATTGTCTTTAGGCGTTATTTGCTCTTTACTCTGTGTCTGTAGCAGAAGTATGGGGCATTGATTTTCAGCTATAATTCATTACAACTGTACACAAGCTATTGTCTTTAGGCGTTATTTGCTCTTTACTCTGTGTCTGTAGCAGAAGTATGGGATATTGACTGTCAGCTATAATTCATTACAAATGTACATAAGCTATTGTCTTTAGGCGTTATTTGCTCTTTACTCTGTGTCTGTATCAGTAGTATGGGATATTGATTTTCAGCTATTTTTCATTACAAATGTACACAAGCTATTGTCTTTAGGCGTTATTTGCTCTTTACTCTGTGTCTGTATCAGTAGTATGGGATATTGATTTTCAGCTATAATTCATTACAAATGTACACAAGCTATTGTCTTTAGGCGTTATTTGCTCTTTACTCTGTGTCTGTATCAGTAGTATGGGGTATAGTTTTCAGCTATAATCATTACAAATGTACACAAGCTATTGTCTTTAGGCGTTATTTGCTCTTTACTCTGTGTCTGTATCAGTAGTATGGGATATTGTTTTCAGCTATAATTCATTTAAAATGTACACAAGCTATTGTCCTTAGCGTTATTTGCTCTTTACTCTGTGTCTGTATCAGTAGTATGGGATATTGATTTTCAGCTATAATTCATTACAAATGTACACAAGCTATTGTCCTTAGGCGTTATTTGCTCTTTACTCTGTGTCTGTATCAGTAGTATGGGGTATTGATTTTCAGCTATAATTCATTACAAATGTACACAAGCTATTGTCTTTAGGCGTTATTTGCTCTTTACTCTGTGTCTGTATCAGTAGTATGGGGTATTGATTTTCAGCTATAATTCATTACAAATGTAAACAAGCTATTGCCTTTAGGCGTTATTTGCTCTTTACTCTGTGTCTGTATCAGTAGTATGGGGTATTGATTTTCAGCTATAATTCATTACAAATGAACACAAGCTATTGTCTTTAGGCGTTATTTGCTCTTTACTCTGTGTCTGTATCAGTAGTATGGGTATTGATTTTCAGCTATAATTCATTACAAATGTACACAAGCTATTGTCTTTAGGCGTTATTTGCTCTTTACTCTGTGTCTGTATCAGTAGTATGGGGTATTGCTATTCAACTATGAATCATTATAAAAGTACACAAGATATCGTCTTTACCCGTTATTTGCCCTTTACTGTGCTTGTGGTAGAAGTATGGGAGATTGGTTTTTAACTATAAATCATTACAAATGTACACAGATAATGTCTTTAGGTGTTACTTGCTCTTTACTCTGTGTCTGTAGCAGTAGTATGGGATAATGATTTTCAACTATAAATCATTACAAATGTACACAAGATATTGCCTTTAGACCTTACGTCTGTGGCAGAGGTGTCCGGTTTTGACTGATTTTTAATTAGGCGTCATTACAAAACATTGCTTTCTCTAAAGTAGAAGCAATGGTTACTTACTATGTTCATATGTAAAAAATATGAAGTATGTTGGTAAATTTAACTTGTAAGATATTCAATACAAGATATTAAAACGAGACTGAAGACTCACCTCCTCCATTCCTGTAGCAGAGGTATGGGAATCTCCAGATGTTACCTAATCCCACAGCATAACCAATGCAGGACAACATAAAGTCCAGCTTGTTGCTCCATGTCTCTCGAGCAATCTCCTGTCAAATAGAAAATAATTCACATTGGTGAACAACTTTGTAGCAGTACGCTGAATAATGAATAACTTTTTTATTTCGTTTAAACGAAATAAAAAAAGTCTCACATTACCTAAGTGGAAATAAAGTGCGTAACATGTCACTTTAGGGGCACCGTACTATCCAATGTGTTGCATGCACTGTGATTTTTTTATGAACAAATAAGTTAACGCTATCATACAAATATTTTACCGACTCGAGTGACTCTAGATAAATATGAAAGACCAATTGCTTTTTAATCTTTAACTGTAACTCGTAGTTGGATTAAGCACGCGCGTAACACAGTACTAGTAAACTGTACTATAATTGTGAAATATAACTATGAAATTATATTCAGTAGTCTTAAGTGATATCGTAATTTTATTAAAACCAGGTAACATTTATTTCCCTTGACATACTAGTTATCTATTAGTATTATTTAAACTGAATTTTTATTGCTATTCTTATGTAGTCATAAAACAGTAAAAAAGCACTGGGCCATCCATTTGCCTTTGTTTACGAATAAAATCTGTGAAGATATCCCTTGGACCAAGAAACATTAAAGCAGACTCAGTTTGTTGGAGTATGTTGATGAGAGGTAATGGCATGTAAAACACCCCTCACGCCGCCTAGCAACGGCTTAAACGGGGTTCTGTTACAGTAGAAATGATGTTCTCAATGATCCCAAAGGACTAGAAAATTTAACGATATTGTACGAAGTACGTGTTCACTATAAGATATAGAATCAAAGAGTAAAATTAAAGTGTTTACAACGCGTTTCTCATTTCTACTTATTGATATTTATTTACCATTTCTATTTATTATATTTATTCATTGATAAACGTGTTCATTATATAACATACTTATTCGAATTCAAAGACTCGTGTGATTTTATATCCGAAAATCCGATTTTGTACCATATACATTATTTGCAAATTCTGTCATATTCTACTACTGCGAAAGTAATCTGATTATTTTCATTCTGGGAGGTAAATATTTTAATACTGCATCATCACTTAATGGTAAGCTCCCATTTAGTCCGTATTAGGAAAAGTTTAGATATAAGCCACTTTCAGATGAATGTTTCAACATTAAATAAGAACTGTAACAGTATACCATGTATTAAAATCTGATATATAATGTTAAGTTTACGAAATATAATGGTAATAGTTTACATCATAGGTAAATAACACAATCATATTATTGCGCACTTTGTCTTAATGTGGTGAATCATATCCTTAATTGAAAAGCGTACACAATCACGATCAAACATGAATATTGATGTAAATATACGATAGTAATAGTCTGTACACGATCAAGAAACAATAATACACCGTACTGTAGCTTAGGTATAATTGTGCACATTATAAACCAGCTACGCATGACAATGCAAGAAAATGCATGCCTATTTAGCTACACCTATAACTTCATCTCTTTAAACATACTTTTGGCTTCAACTGCATTTGTACTCCTATCTACATTTTTAAGTGTTGATAATTCTAACCTCATGTGTAGAACAGTGTACAATGCAGCTTTAAAGCCTAGGTACGTCCATAGGAGACTTGATATCATCTGTAACCATAGATGTACCTGACCTGACCTGACTACACCTTTACTGGCCTTGCTGCCCATGTAGGAACTTGGAATCATCGATAACTGAACGCTTATCTGACCTAACTACCTATATATTTAATAGCAATGTTTCACCTAAATGAGCTTGCAATATCCGATAATGCATAACTACCTATACATTTAATAACATTGCTATACTCATAGGAGCCTTAAATAACCGATAACTGCATACTTATCAGACATAATTACCTAACTACCTGTACATTTTATAACATTGCTACGTGAATAACCGATAACTGCACACTTATCTAACCTAACTGTGTCGCTATATATACTAGCTTCATCTAACAACAATAAAGCTGCCTGGCATCTTGAACTGTGCAAACGATAAAATTGTCCTTAAATGTACAGCCGTCCGGTCTGCCTATACTCAAAACTGCAACATATCATGCTTTAAATCCTGCAATTCTTACGATAGAAAGTTTCTACTTTTTAGTTTCTAAACGAGACTGGCCTATTATCGCATAAACTTTTAGCTCTGTTATATCTTTCTATTTTTTGCTTCATAGACAAGTGCTCATTTCAGTCGGACGGCTACGCGTTCTATCGCTTTTCATGGATACACAGTTTTAATACATCCATAAAAAATATAACAATTTGCTTTTACTTTTGAGTACAAAAATTCGAAGATTATTTTGAAAGATAAACATTTGATGAGGAGAAAGTGTTCGTCATGGACCGAGACTCGCTTTGATAGCCTTTATTTATCCATTGCAGTCACTTGATTATTTACTGTACTTCAGCTCTTATTTTTTATCTGATATAAAACTTTAACCAAGATGAAAGGATCCATGTCACGCAATTTAGTCTTCTTATTACAAGATAACATATAACATGATATGTTTAGACACATTCTCTTGATCTCTGAAGTGAACTTGATTTTCAACTTCATGGGTGGACTTTTTAAACTGCTCGTTTAGATTACATTTGTTGTAACTGTTATGATGCAGAAGGGCTTTGCAACCTCAGCCCGGACGTCCCCTGTAATAACCAATTACTGTTGTGTTTTTACAACCACACGCCCTCAATCCGTCCCACCCCCTCCCTCCACCTGGCTTGACTATCACCACGCACTTTGCATTCACTTTTTCAAAATCTAAAGAATGTCCTTGGTAGCGATATGAACAAATTCTTCAAGAGAAAAGGACCCCAAGCTTTTGGATTCAGTACATGTATCTAAGCTTCCTGTCTTGGTGATATCAGCCTGATGTATATTATGTGTATTGTTATCTGAATGAAACCTTTCCAGGGTCGCAATAAGGAGAAAAGATTGCTCCGCCAAAATATTTTGTTGAGTCTTTAGGAAAAGATACGATCATCAAGCATGCATATTATTGCTGCGGATTTCTGATTCCCATTCGATCAATCTTTTGTAAGTCATAATCTCAAAACTGATAAATTATTCTTTTCAGATTTAATCGCTTTCATTTCATTGTAGCAAATGGGTAATTTTGTTTTCGATACATATACACTAGGTTTGAGTAAAAAATAGATGTGTGGTATTTGATATTCCTGATGCACTTTTTGATACGCTATTGCCTTTGCACGCACTTAGCAATTTAAATATTTGTATACTGGAAACAATGAAAAAACCACTTTGTATTAAAGAATGAAAATACTTGATAAATTAAATGATGTGTACCAGTGCGAGCAGAGAAATTTGAAAAGTCCTTACTAATTCATTGATAGTAAATAATCAAAACAACTTAATAACTCCTACATATAACATAAGTACTGTGTGGTACGTAATGCACAGTACTACTGGCGCCTTTCTTTCTTCTGTGTAGGCCATAATATCTTATACGTATGTTGACGTAATAAAATGAGCCGCGCCATGAGAAAACCAACATAGTGGCTTTGTGACCAGCATGGATCCAGACCAGTCTTCGAATCCGCGTCAGTCTGGTCAGGACCCATGCTGCTCGGTAACAGTTTCTCTAATTGCAATAGACTTTGAAAGCCAACAACATGGATCCTGACCAGACTGCACGGATGCGCAGGCTGGTCTGGATCCATGCTGGTCGCAAAGCCACTATGTTGGTTTTCACATGGCGCGGCTCAAATCCTTTAACGATGATAAAGACTGTGCATTATATGAGCAAAAAACGATGTTATGACTTTTGAAACTTTATACCTGCCCTACATAGAAAATTATTTTACGTGAACATTTTAAAGATCTCTACATGCATCATTTTCATTTATTCAATAGGTATCAGGACCATAAATCTCACTGTGTATAAATATAAATAATCACGTCAGTTTGATATTCTATAGCTAGCAAAAAAAAATAATGAAAAACCAATGAGGGACAAATTTCTATAAACCATTATGTAAAATTTCAATACATGAATTTTTCAAATCTTTAAATTTCTGTTAAATAAAACTTGAACAAATATTAAATACCGGCTTTTACCTCTGGTTTAATACTTGCTTTTTAGATTAGACATCAGTGCATAAAATTTTAATGCCCGTAGTTAGGTCATTGAAGTATTCGTATTTTGGATGGATACATAATTTAAAAATAAATATCTTTTAAATCACCAACTGAACTCTCCTTTGTATGGTATTATCCATACACTTGAATAAAACCTTTAGAAAGTATTGCTTAAACTGTTCAATTTGATTAATATTTTTCCCCGTACTTGGATTCAGTGTTGTTATATTTTCTGGTCCTTTTGGGATCATGGAGTCCATCCAACATATGTGTAATAGTGTTCCGCTTAAGCCGGCGCAAGGAGGCGTGAGAGGTGTTGCACGTTTCATTACCACTCATGAACAGATTCAATCAAACCGAGTCTGTTATCTTTCTTCTTGGTTGCATTCTGTGCTTCCAAAGGATCCTTTTACAGATTTTATTTAAATCCCCAGTGCGGTCAAATATTTGTTTCCTAATTGCCCGATATTTAATTTAAAAAAATGCAATTTCTATAAGAAGATCCTCCGAAAGAAATATATGTCAGGCTTGGTTTGATGGAGTCTGATCGTGAGTAATAATGAATGATCGTGAGTAATAATGAAATGTGCAATAATCCTTCATGCCCCCTAACACCAGCTGAAGCAGAATTTTACTATGTAGAAAAATAGAATGGACTTTATGATCCCAACGAACCAGAAAATGCAACAACAGCGAGTCAAAATACAGGGAGGCTTTAACAAGTAAAGTTGTTGATATGACATTAATAAATTCTATAGGAAGAACCTTTGGCAGTATTAAACACAATCAAGCAGAATTATAGCAGACTATGGTCATGAGAGGTAATAAATAGGCAGAATCCCCACCTCCCTAGCATCGGCTTATGTTCTGTTATACAGATGCACTGAACGGACTTCATGATTACTCGTACAACACCGAGTTAAAGTACGAGAAGACATTTACGGCCGTCAAAAATAAAACCTGTAAGAGAAGTTCCTTCGGAAGCAGGAGACACAACCTGGTGAAAAATAGCAGCTCGGTTTGAGTTAGTTTATTCGTCACAGGTATTGAAATATGCAACACCTCTTGCACACCTTTACACATATGAGTACAAAGGACCAGAAACTGTAACAACAAATGAATTTGATTTTTTCGAATTCGATATTCATAAAAATTATTAAGTCACGGGTAAGTTCGGCTGTATGTTCATATTGTCTTAGCGAGGCATCGGCACTTCTTATTCGGCTTCATACAGTAATAAAGGGCAGCGGTTGTATTTATATATATTATCAAATACAGCTTGACATAAAGAGCCGTAATGATGTAGTCGTTATGCTTATCACCTAAATATTAGGTTTTCAGATATTTCGCCTATAATTAAACTAAAATGTTCTATACCTAATTCAAAGTGGTCATGATTTGGCTTTATCTAAGCCATAAAATATGTATAGCTCTGCAAAATACAAAAGCCAGTAAAAAGTTCGTGTTTGTGTCAGGGTACTCTAGCTGATCAATACTTAAGATTTTGTGGCATAACGTATTATTTGCCATTTTGATTTTCTTTGTTCTGCTCTTTTTACGGTTGTACAGTTCGTAAATAGCCTTTAGAGAGGATAAGTAGGTTAGAAGTTCAAAAACACTGCGACCTTTACTAATCGTCATAAATGCGTTAAAACCGACACCCATGAGAAGAATGTTTCAAACAGTTATGTAAAAATAAACATGTAAAAATAATTGCAACTTTACAGTATAGCATAGTTTATATCGTATACATTTGGGCAAATTTTTCAAATAACTTCAATTTCGCTGTAAAACGGTCTTCATTAATCATATAGTAAGAAGTTGATACACAGAAAACATACTGTTAAAGTCAAAGATTACATAATTTACATTTTATATGACGACAGGATGAACCCTTGCCTTTGATCTCATCCAAGATGCGATGTCGAAGTTGATGTAATTGAATATTGCATTAACCTTTAGCATGCTAGATAAATTGTCGTCTGCTGGAATTGTCGTCTGCTAAAATTGTAAAGTTCATTCAGTTTGCTCCAAAATTGGAAGAAATATTGTCAGAGTAGCAAACAGCTTGGAACCTGATCAGACGCCGATTTAATCGGCGTCTGATCTGATTCCAAGCTGTTTGCAAAGGCTGTTAAATTCGCCTGCAGCAGGCTAAGGGTTAAAATTGTGGTTTACAAGACAAATATATCTAGTGAAACGCAATGACAGTCTAAATATCAGACCGGTATTCTACGTCGCACAGGTTTTCCCCTTTTAGTGCATCACGGAAGAATTTGCGTGACTGTCTTTACTATTTTCACTTCTTCTGGTTGTTAGAACCAAACGTTGTAGCTGTATATCAATAAGAGCTTGCCATGCGAAAACTGTCTAGGCTATGAAAAGTTTTCTTTAAAGTATAAAATGCTGATGAATACATTTTTGTACTTTCAATGTATTATTTCATCAAAAACGCTCGTTTCCATTTTTTTCACATTTCAAAGACATGCTGAAGTTTTCTTCTAAACAAGGATTCCAACTGGCCGGATTTATCTTGAGTTTTTTTTGTAAACCCAGCGAGATAAACATTTGTAACAATTGGATCTACTGTTAAACAACATTATATGTGTAATTCTGTTCGAATTATAATGTGTACCTCAAGATGATGGGTATGCTAGTACATTGTATTCTTATTTGTGGTGAGAATTTACCCTTCACTACTATGGTTTATTTGAGCCGCGCCATGAGAAAACCAACATAGTGCGTTTGTGACCAGCATGAATCCAGACCAGCCTGCGCATCCGCTGTTCGCTAATGGTTGTCTCTAATTGCAATAGGCTTTGAAAGCGAACAGCATTGATCCTAACCAGACTGCGCGGATGCGCAGGCTGGTCTGGATCCATGCTGGTCGCAAACGCACTATGTTGGTTTTCTCATGGCGCGGCTCATTTATTTTCAATGCTTCTGCAATATACTTCAAGTGGTCGGGTGTTTTTTATTTTGATTTCACTCTGTATTTGCTGTGTTTGATATTTACTTGTAATTTTAATTTTACCTTTTATTGCGTCTGTTGCAAAATATAGGCCACTCAATTTCTTTGAGATAAGGAAAGAAATAAATACAGCTTAAAAATGTGAATCTACTGACTTGTTAAACAGAGTAGTGAATTGATATTCATCAAACATCTAATCAAACATTAGATGTTTGCAAAGATATGGTTATAAAATATTCAGATTTTCTGTACTGGATTAAATGACCTGTATATATAATATACTGATTTATATTTTTGCAATGAAAACTACCGATCACAGATCTATGTCAATAAATATGCATACATTTTTAATACTATTAACCAGTTTGAATTGTATATAAAGACTTTAATCCTTTCACCAAAACGGGTCTTTTTCGTATGAAAGAAACCAAATATTGATCGACTCGTACCGAAAATTTATGGACCTGTTGCAGGGTATGCCACATGTAGAGAAAACTATGACCTTGCCCAGTAGCTGTATTGAAATGCTGAGTTTCAAATTTGATTTAATGTAGAACTTGTGTTATAACTCCGCAGGTTTAAGTTTGAGCTATTTTGATACAGCTAACTAAAAGTACACATGATTTACATTATCTATATTGTGTTAAATTTATCCCGAATTTCTGAACTTTGACGAAACTCACCATAACATGTCTATACTTTGCAACATTTTTATATTTAACGACATTCAATGTTTAATTTCGGCAACTGATGGCTTTCAAACTGTTTAAGTGATATATGGTTTTGAGATCAACGTTGCCTATTTTTTTCCGTTTTTCACTTCGACTTACATTACAACCTATATTATACTGTCTACACATGTAGATATATATGTAATGTTTTTCATTATTAATTTGTATTTGAATTGGTCTCTAGCGTTTTATTGCATCGAAGAGCATAGACTCAAAATGTTTTATTAGCTTTCTAGTTCCGCTTGGTGTTTCTTGCATACCGGACTGGAAATTCTGGTGATTTCACCGGTGCTGGAAAACTCAATCTTACACCCCGGGGTTTAGGGTTATTTATTCACAGATTTATATAAATGAGACGAAAAATAAGACTGAAAGTAAATTGATAGTCACTCATCAAGCAAAATACTTAATTAGAGTTCGTGTTATAATGAAAGGGAAACACAACTATAACGATATAAAAAAAAGTCAAAAGCTATTTATATTAATACATAATTATGTCACACTATCGTAGTCGGCCTACGCTTTTGTTTGACGTACCAGAGGTATACCACAAGAAGTGATGCTTAGATTGTGAAGATGGTATCATAGTCGCGGGGTGTGCTTGTTTTACTGACGTCAGTGTATTCCGTACAACGGTACCAGTTATCTTGAAGGGAGCCTATACTCTCATAAAAGTAAACTTATAATGATTACGTGCGACATTTCAACACGATATGACTTTAGGATCTTGCAAAGCATCAAGAACACTGAAAATTATGTATGTCAATAAGTTACTTAAATCCACAGAGGATTACAGTGTGTACTATATTTCCATGTACTTGAATTTGACTGATAACAGAAATGTCATGTAACATTATCGAAGTAATGCTCCACAATCGCGGCCGTTATGGGTAACTCTGTATAAAGCCCAAACAGAGATGCACTAGTAAAGTACAATTATGCGTTATGGTTTTTATACTGGGGTGATTCGTGATAGAATAACGTGTTGGTTTATATCAATTCCAATACAATTGTTGTCCTCTAGACTATAGCGCATTTTTCTATCACGCAAGACGTACTTCGTATGGTGTGGTTTTATTTAAACGAACTACTACTGTTTTGAAACAGTGCACATGTCAGTTCGATTTTTGTACTGATACAATGAAATGTCAAGATGTTTGTAACGTAATTCTAACTTCCGTTCTATTTCATCTGGATATGCATTTTTTTTACTTTAAATTGTTTTTTTCGGCAAAATGAAGTCTAATAATAAGGAAAATAGTTTAATCAAGACTAACTGTATCCATTGACTGCTAACTGTCTATGTATCTATTCAATTCCCCGGGGCTATTATTTAAATATAGAAACAAATGAGTGATACATGCATGATGTGCTTTCCAGATGTATTTCATTAGTGCATATTTATGTTCAGTTTCTTACTTATCATGAAAAAACTGCTAGCAGAGGGAAATTATCAACCATGTTAAATATATTTTATACCTGAAAATATAGGAAAAGATTAGCCTAACTCATTCTTGCAAATAGTTTAGAGACTGTACAGTAGTGATGGGCCGACAATCGGCGACAATCGAATAATCGTCGGCGTTGCATTCATGAGCGCGATCGCCGACTTCACTTTTCCCTGACCGATTAATTACTTGGCACCACAAACGGATAATTTAGTTGTTTCTGACCTTTTTCTTTCTTGTATTTACCTTTCTTTAGGGCAATTACGCCAAGGGAAACTACTCTATGTAAAAATGGCTTCCTCCAAAGTCTCGAAAGAAATTGAGTTCATCTGCAATCTGACTAAAGTACATCTCCTATTACGCTACGCATAGGATCTGAAAACGACCTATTCATTGCCTCGTTCTGACGGCCCTTTCACTAGCCAATCAGAGCCTAGCTTACAACATCTTGCAAATCTACCTCTAGCATTGACTTTTGATATTTACAATTCTTATGTCGTAATGTATCAGATAGCCGGTTAGCTCAGTCGGTAGGCCACTAGCTTTGTAAGCGAGGGGTCCCGGGTTCGAGTCCTGGAATAACTGCATATTTTTCTTACTCTTTGACAATCGAACAAGTCGCCTGATTGGATAACATAAAAATAGCAATAATGGAAATCCAAAATATACAGAAGACGAATGTGAATGGGTCGTTCTCAGATCTTCGTTTAGAAGATCAAGTACTTTAGTCAGATTGAGTTCATCTGTGATCACCCAGATTTTGGAAGATATATGGCTTTTACAAAATTAAGCTTGGAAAAGCATCAACCTAGAATCTTGACATTAGTATGGCAGTATGCATAGCATGCTGTAAGAATTACGCAAGCATGTTAGCAAAAGTATTTTCAATTTTTGATTTTGTGGGATTGAAATCATTCCAGTCGTTATTAAGAATTAATAATTCGTTAATACTTTTTTGCTCCATATGATTTTAATTTAATAACATAATATATTACTGGATAAGAGTCTCTGGTGAAATTGAGACGAGTACCTAATTTGAAGTTTACTATCTTCACAAATATTTTACTTTTATGTTGTTAACTTACTTGTGTTTATGAAGGGATACAACAGAAATAGGATATTTGATATCTGTATGATTCATTTCTTAAGTAATGACATAAAACATACACTGTGAGGTGAACTTATAGATATGCAACTAGAGTAACCGATTATCCGATTATATCCAATTAATCGAATCGGTTGGCTTGTCCGATTATGCCGATTAATCGGTTGGCAAATCTAACCGATTTGCCCATCACTACTGTACAGGTATCTGAGCTCATGACATTATGGAAGTCTGGCTACATTTTTGGTCTAGATATCCCATAAATATTTTTACAACACTTAAATCGTTGTTAATGTCTTTGTATACATTTATACCACCTACGCACAGTTCAAAACCTAAATACATCTTCGTACATAAAATACTTTATAGCAATTTGATTATATTTTAGGGAAAATATATAAAGATTATACAAAAAGATAAAACATTTGACGAGGAGAAAGTGTTCGTCATGGACCGAAAATCGCTTTGATTGTTCAGCAAAATTAGAACTTAAATAAAAGTTAACCTATCATTGGCCGCCACTTGACATGAAACTGGCAGTTATTCGTTGTGAAACTGAACGTTTTGGGTTATTTTAATCTGAGGAAAACATAACTAGCGATGAAAGCTTTCATGAAGTCAATCTATTCTTGCCTACCTAGCGGGGAAAGTATACATTTATCTGAGCACGCGCCGGGGATAGATATTCCTGTCTTTCCCTAGAGAAAAACCTTGTCAAAAATAGCGTGCACTAAGGTGACGTCACATAGTACTGGTACCATTGTGACGTCATAAACTAAATAATGTCGGTCAAATACCCAAACCTATTTGTCTCCACGATCTATTTTGAACATGACAGGCAAGAAAAATGATCTAACATGTCTGCCTGTGTAAGACAGCTGTTTTCCCTACCCTCGGGACAGCATGGATAAAAAACCTCGCTAACGCTCGGTTTTCCATTCCACACTGTCCCTCGGGTAGGGAAAACCCCGTCTTACACAGGCAGGCATGTAAGATCCTTCTATTCTTGCCTACCTAGCTGGGAAAGTACACATTTATCTGAGCACGCGCCGGGGATAGATATTCCTGTCTTTCCCTAGAGAAAAACCTTGTCTAAAATAGCGTGCACTAAGGTGACGTCACATAGTACTGGTACCATTGTGACGTCATAAACTTTATAAATAATGTCGGCCAAATACCCAAACCTATTTGTCTCCACGATCTATTTTGAACATGATAGGCAAGAAAAATGATCTAACATGTCTGCCTGTGTAAGACAGCTGTTTTCCCTACCCTCGGGACAGCATGGATAAAAAACCTCGCTAACGCTCGGTTTTCCATTCCACACTATCCCTCGGGTAGGGAAAACCCCGTCTTACACAGGCAGGCATGTAAGATCATTATATTCTTGCCTACCTAGCGGGGAAAGAATACATTTATCCGAGCACGCGCCGGGGATAGATATTCCTGTCTTTCCCTAGGGAAAATCCTTGTCTAAAATAGCGTGCACTAAGGTGACGTCACATAGTACTGGTACCATTGTGACGTCATAAACTTTATAAATAATGTCGGTCAAATACCCAAACCTATTTGACTCCACGATCTATTTTGAACATGATAGGCAAGAAAAATGATCTAACATGTCTGCCTGTGTAAGACAGCTGTTTTCCCTACCCTCGGGACAGCATGGATAAAAAACCTCGCTAACGCTCGGTTTTCCATTCCACACTGTCCCTCGGGTAGGGAAACCCCCGTCTTACACAGGCAGGCATGTAAGATCCTTATAATCTTTGCATCATAAGATACTACATACCATGTATCATTTTTACATATTTACATTTTGTTTATAATTAAAGGGAGTACGGCTATGTATTCCATAGTATTACTAACACTGTAACCAATGCGTTGCATAAACCACACTCATACTACAGACGCCCTGCTTTTACCCGCACCCACTCTTTAAACGTTTGAAAAGTCTCCCTTAATAGCGCAACGGCGTTATTAAACAGAAAAGGATAAAAAATCAATAAATTATTTGGATAGTTGCAATCATATAGTTTTAATATACGGATAGTATTACTCTAATACTCTAATATTAAAGCAAGTAAAACAATTTTCTTTAAATAAAGAAACCAATCTTAATGTTTACATTGACTATTCATTTGTTTAAGGTACATGAAGTAAATTAAACAAATAAATTCTGTGTTTTGCCAATATTGTGTTTCTTTTCCATTTTTCAGACGCTAGATATTGTACCTTGTTTATCCAAAGTCTTTTGTTACTTGTGTTGGACAATGCAAGTTATACTGAATGTTACGTTTCTCCCTGTGTAATTCTGTATCTATGAGGTTTGGGGAACACTATTATATATATAGATACAGTTGGTCAAAATCTTTAGTGGAACATTATGCGAAGACATCGAAGTTTGAGAGACAATTCTACACTTTATGCAATGTTCGAACATGATCTAAATGTAACTCTATTTATGCCGCAATAAGGATGACAGGGATGTGATTTCTCGTCTTACCCCAATGTACAATCTAAGGTTCTTAAAAAAATGAAATGTACAGTTTACGAAACTTCTAAATGCCGCAATGTTTTTCATATTACAAATAGTATATTTATGAAATTTCCCCCAAGTTTAGAAATTTGTTTTGAATAACATATTCATATTTCAACGAAATTGAAAAAGGCTTTGTTATCTTTTCATTCATATTGCAACCTCAACCCCATTTTGAAATGGAGTCGCAAAATATGTATTAATGCGTATGATTAACAAACATTATAATGCAGTAAAATCTGGATAAAAGTACATGACTGTCTTTGGATAAAATTAAACATAGCTCAATATTAGATCTTAGGACAGAAAGATATCTCAATATTTGCCACCCAATAAATGATATTGTCTTTTTTTTAAGTAAAGCATTCTTGTATATTTTTGTGACTTTTTAAAAAAAAAATGGGTAGTGGTCGTAAATATAATGAAAATGATATCAGTGCATAGCTCGATTCTGTTTAAATTCCAGCATGTCATTATTATATATTTTTAAACCTGTACATGTAATTGTATTGCTTTTAAAATGAAATATATTGCAAAAAACATATCGCGGAGGCGTATACATAGCATCTTTTGATACACTGAACTCAACCACGCGATATAATATAATGATATCGTTTTTCTTTAAAGTTTATAGATATTCCATTTTCACTGATGATTATTTTTTCTGATTTCAATTTACATTTCTTTGTGTTTCAATGTCAGATTACGCAGTGAACAAATGGGTCACCCTATTCTTCAGCTTGAAAAATACAATAAAAAATACATTTACATTCAAATGTTATGTTCTTCAATAAACCAGAAAGGTCATTTACCATTTTCCTTACTCGATTAACAGTTGATGGAATTTGATCTTATCAAACAGCGAATACTTGCAAAGGTATGTATAAAATATATTTTATTTTATGTTTTTCGGTGGTTTATCGAAATATAACGGTGAATTATATCCTGATAAACTCACTGGCCACTCAGTGAAAATTATCAAATCTGATACCCGGATTAACGTCAAAAAGTTTACCGAGCGTACTGAAAGCCAAAAACAATATGACGATGACGTCGTTAAAATGACGTCATCTTTGCGATGCTTCCTGATAAAATTTCCCGCAAATTTCGACATTTTATTGAAATAAACACAACAAAAGTAGGGTTTTAGACATAAAATAAACAGAAAAATTGTTGGTATCGATGTAATATCACGGTAATTTCACTCGTGAACACCAAAAGTTGTTATTTTCACTCGTGGCTGCGCCACTCGTGAAAATATCACTTTTGGTGCCCACTCGGTGAAATTATAACGTGATATTACACCGAAACCAACAATTATCCTCTATATAATCCGATTGCCTATTTTAAGATTGAAATGACCTCCATTTACAGCGTACTTCGATTTATAATTTCACAGATCGATAATAATATATAAGCATACATTTTAAGGAGTATTAACCCGTTGACATTGTATATTATTAGTAAACCGAAAAAGAAACCAAATACTTCTCGACATGTGGTGAATTTATACGGATCTGTTATAAGATGTTAGCCATGACCGATTGAAAACTTGTCTTTGTGTTAGACCTTGAGTTAATATATCAGCATGCTTGAACTTTAATATTTTGGGCACATTATCAAATATGGCTGTTATTATGTAAAAAGTCTAAATATATCCGATTAAAATTAAGTCAAATTTCTGATATTTGTCAAGCGAAAAAATGCCTGTATTTGTACAAGGCATTTCGTGTTAATTCGCACGATATATATAGTGTGTAATTTCGATAACTGATTGGAATCAACCTTTTAAAGTCATATATGAACAGTTGCCTTTTGAATTCAATATTCGTATTTTAATGTTAACTGTTCAAATGTTAAATTAACATATACATTACAATTTAAACAGAAAAGACATCAATGTTTAAGCCACTTTCCCTTTCTATATATCTTTGAACTTTTCCTGTCGTGGTGTTTTATTTTCATGTTATTGTGTGCTGTAGCTATGTTTTATCCCTATATTGTATATTTACTTGGATGTAATAAAGATTATATTCTGTTTTGTTCTGTTCTGTTCTGAATTTTGCATTAGTTAGACTTAAGTATAATATACTCAAAAGTTTTTCACAAGCTTTTCAGTCATGTGTAATATTTTCAGCTCATTATTCACAAACTATAATATAACTCAGATTGACGGTAGAAAGTGAAATTGAAAGCCATCCATTATACAAAAAAGGTTAATTAGATTTCAAATAATCGTGAAAGTTACTCAGCTGTATCAACAAAAAGAAACCAAAAGCTATGTATATTGATACATATGTCACACGGTGGTAGTCACCCCACGCTCTTGTTTGACGTTTAAATAACCCGAATCATCACTCTAGGTTCTTCGTAGTTGTTACATACACTTAGCTGCGGTGTGAATCAGTGAGTGGGAGGAACACACCGGGGAGCGGTGCTGGGACTGCGGAGATGAAAGTATGGTATACACTTACTGAAGGGCTAAGGTCCGAAATACATGAATGTTTAGTTTCGGGCGTATTTGTTTTGTTTGATACCTTTTAGTAGAAATGAACAAAACAGATTTACTTACAAGCAATGGAAAATAATATCCATCCTATAAAATATGTCTTAACCTCAAATTATAGTGAAAGATGAGCCCATCTGTAACAATTGAAAAATTCAAAAGCAATTTATTTATACTGAAATATGTATTCCTTATCTTGTAGGTAAAGTTACAAATAAAAAAGAAACAAGAGCTGTCTCCATAGGATGACACATGCCCCCGATGGCACTTTGAAAGAACAGTTATGGCCGATGTTAGAGTTTAGGACCTTTGACCTACGGACCTGGGTCTTGCGCGCGACACGTCGTCTTACTGTGGTACACATTCATGCCCAATAATTTTAAAATCCATGCATGAACGACAAAGATATGGAGCGGACATGCCCATCAATGCACTATCATGAAATATGACCTTTAACGTCTAAGTGTGATCTTGACCTTTGAGCTACGGACCTGGGTCTTGCATGCGACACGTCGTCTTACTGTGGTACACACTCATGCCAAGTTATTTGAAAATCCATCCATGGATGACAAAGATACGGACCGGACACGAATGCACATCATGAAAAATGACCTTTAACGTCTAAGTGTGACCTTGACCTTTGAGCTACGGACCTGGATCTTTCGCGCGACACGTCGTCTTACTGTGGTACACATTTATGCCAAGTTATTTGAAAATCCATCCATCGATGACAAAGATGTTGACCGGACACGAATGCACATCATGAAAAATGACCTTTAACGTCTAAGTGTGACCTTGACCTTTGAGCTACGGACCTGGGTCTTTCGCGCGACACGTCGTCTTACTGTGGTACACATTTATGCCAAGTTATTTGAAAATCCATCCATCGATGACAAAGATATGGACCGGACACGAAAATTGCGGACACACCGACAGACGGACAGACGGTTCAAAAACTATATGCCTCCCTTCGGGGGCATAAAAAGTCAAACCTAATGCAAAATATTTAAGTACATCTTACTATAAAGACTACATATTTGTCATGACTCGCTACAGAAATGAAAACCTGACTCCAGATATACATTAATAAAAGCTATAACTACACTAACACGTTAGCTTGCTAGATAATTTCCGAGAAAATTTTCTTATGAGATGGTTTCTCGTTGTGATTTTTTTTTTCGAATTATCAGAAATCATAGTACTAAGAGTGCCAATAGACGCCACCATTTTAGTTATTATTTTCTTAAAATAAAAAAGTGGAAAACCACAGGTCGCCCAACACGACATAAACGAAAATGTTGCAGGCTCGGTTTGATTGAGCCGAGGCTGTTCATACAACTTCTTATTTAGTTATGATTCATGTTGTCTTAAAATGAAGTGTTAAATATCTAAAGTTATTCACTACTATTCGCAGATTTCAGTGTCTTTAGTTCATCGAATTTATAAAAAGGGGCTGAATCAAATAATAAAATGATATGCTCTCCAGGGTATTTTATCTTTTTCTGATGGGTTTATTGAATTCAGCGTGGAAAGGCTCTAATATTACATTCATTTTCTGTTCTTCATTCTTTGCTCCAATTCGACCAATGTCTTCTATACTTAAAACAACGTCAACGTTAAAAAGTTAGTGAACAACAGTTATACCAAAAATAAACTATTGCTTTGTTTCACCCTACTACGTCAAATGTGTATATAATAAAGTAAATAAAAAAGTTATGACTCAACAACACCTTTATAGAAATCCTTTACTTTCATTTGCAGCTAAAACCCTACTTGGGTGTACTATATGACGCCCTCTTGTCCAGAAGTGATTTTTTGGAGCAGCTATAACGCCTTGTGCTAACATCGCTGAGTTTGTTTTATTTGCCTACATTTTTATTTTGAACTGATTCACAAAGTTCGTTTAAGATGCACTTGTTGAAACAATTTCTTTCTAGTGTTTTAATCTTTAAATCTAAAACCAAGATAACTACATTGTACTAAAATGATAGAATTTATAAAGGATGTGTATCATATATGCAATAAAGACATTATGACTTTTGAAACGTGATAACTATCCTAATTGTCCTCAAACATGCTTAATTTAATTTACGTAATCTTTTCATTCATCTACTTTCTTTTCTTCAACATTTATTTGATTTCTTGCCGTGTATGGTTGTACATTGTGTATGACAGTTTCAAATTCTATGGCTCAGCTAAGATTCTACACTATGAAGGACAACTTTCTGTAATATTTTATTTAAAATATCAATGTGGTTTTTACATATTCAAATTTCTTCAATGTAAATTTGAATAAATATTAAGTACTTGTTCTTCAATCAGGATGTCTACCTCGACTTTTATATCTTCAATACAAACTGGGTTGTTCCGTATGACTCTCTGCTGTATATAAAATATTTTGCCCGTAGTTAGGTTGTTGAAGTACAGGTACAAAACTTGAAATAATTTTGTTAATTTGTTTAATCATCAAATGGTCTCTCCTTTATGTAATATTTTACCTGCACTTAAATAACACCTTTAGAATGTTCAAATTGACAAAATCTGAAGCTATAGATCACTTTAAAACACCAGTGCGCTAGGAGGGTTTGACTCTGTAAGCATTTCGTAAGTCTGATTTTTTTATTTCGTAAGAAAATACAACTAGTACTGCAGTGACGATAAAATATTTAACTAAATCCAACAGACAGTCATATGTCTGTCTATAGTGCATCTGTTCAATTGGTTTATTAGATGAATGCAGCAGAGTCAAAATGTTAAGCGTAAGAGCTTCAGTCATTGTCCTTGTATTTAGATTTATCTTGATAAATGATGTTGTAGTGTTTATACACTTGCAGTTAACCTGTCAAAATTAACTGAATAAAATGTTAGACAATTAGCATTACTTTAAAACAATTGCAATCTTTCATTTATTCATGGAAAAGTTAAACTTCTATTACATCTTTGATAAAAAGTTTAGATATTATGAAAAAGTATGAGTGCTTCAGCAAATTCAATAATCCACAAATCGACTTATTTTGAAAGGAAGCATTTTCAGATATGAGGTAATTTAGATCAGTTTAGTTTACAAAAGTTGCTATCTACGGAAGCTTAGAAGGGCCTTTAGTTGTGAGAAAATGTTTTCACAAGTACAGAAAACTAAGACGAGATGCCTAAAACTTTATGGTTTTCTCGCATTAAAATGCTCGCACTGTAGTATATTTTTCCATCAACACGATTTAAATTTAGTTGCAAAGAAAAAATCTTTTGTCATTTCGTATATTTTTATATTGACAATTAGCTCTGAATAAACATGTTGGAATAATTTTTATGAGATGGCTAGATATGTTTTGGTGATGACGTCTTAAATATTTCACGATGCCGAAATAAAACTTTTTGCATTTCGCGTATTTTTGTCGACATTATTTTTGGAAGTGGCATCTCAAATACTTCTTTGAAAGTAATTGCGAAGACGTTATACGGTTACATGACCACGTGCATAAGACTGTTTTCTCAGAATGTATGTTTTAGCTGCCTCTGAACAAAGTGTACCTTATCAATTAGTTTCAGAGAATAGATAAGGTTCTTACAATCATCCATTTGTCTGCATCTACGTCGGCTTCCTTATTTGTATAAGTTTATCTATCTTACTCGATCCGGCCCTTCCGCAAACACACCTTGGTTAAAGTTTTAATGTACTTTCTTTTTTATCTCTGTAATTACTTGATGGAATACTTCAACCATAAAATAGTTATTTCTCATCATCACCCACATCATATGGCACAAAGGTCATATCTCTCGCACCAATAGTTCATGAATTACCCCCCCCCCCCCCCCCCTTTTTACTCAGAATTTCAGTTTAAAGTTTTTTGTGCACTTTCTATCTAAATTATAATAAAATCTTATTCAAACTTAAAACAATTGTTCCACATCATCACCCATTTCATACTCACCCACATCATATGACACAAGGTCAATAACTCTGGCACAAATTGTTCGTGAAACATGCCCGCTTTTTACTAAGGATTTTAGGTTGATTTTGATGCATTTCCATCGTATCTTTGTTATTATAGAAAGAGTTTGATTAAAAACACTAACAACAATTGTTCCACATCATTATCCACATCATTTAACACAACGGCCATAACACTTGCGCCAATGATTTATGAATGATCTACCTTTATACTTAAAATTTCAGGTTTGATGCACTGTCATTCTATCTCTGTTAGTACCAAACGTATTTGATTCAAACTTAAAATAGTTGATTCACATCATCACCAACATCATATGACATAAGGGCCATAACCATTACACCAATATTTAGTAAATTATGCCCCCTTTTTGTTTAGAACTTTAGTTTAATTTTAAAGCTTTTTCATCGTAACTCTTTTGTCACTAAATGGATTTGATTCAAACTTAAAATGGTTGTTCCACATCATCACCTACATCATATGTCTAAGGTCAATAGCATTTACACCGGTATATTATGAGTTATGCCCCCTTTTTACTTAGAATTTCAGGTTAAAGTTGTGATGCACTTTTGCTCTATCTCAGTGATTCAAACTTAAAGTAGTTATTCCACATTATTAGTCACATGATATGAAACATGGGGCATTACTCTTGCAGAAATATTCCAAGAATTATGTCCCTTTTATACTTATCTAATGTTTTGATACTCTATCTCTATATCTATTATTACTAAATACATTTGACACAAGCTTAAGCTTCATCCTGATTAGAGTCATTAAACACTCCAGTGACAGCTCCAGCTTCCTCAAATGTGCTCCAAGTCACTATCCAGCATCGAAATTAGCAAGAGCGCTGTCTCCTGTGACGGCTCTTGTTTTATAATATGTTAATTATAATAATCAGGTCAAAGATTTTTCAGGATTGGTTTAATGAAAATCGAGAATTCGGGCTTTACAGTGTAGATTTTCATGCTTCCGATTTTTGACTGAATCCTTTGCCTATAATTTAGTAACAGTGACCTTGACCCAAGGTACCAAATTCCACTCAAATATACGTTGCTCTTTTTTTAAGGCAACACAGCTAGCAGATGTGGTCTGCTTATCTAATTTTTGTGAGAAAATAAGTTTTCTATATTTAGTAACGGTGACATTGTCATTGACCCCAGTGATCAGAACGCGTACCTCAGTCAAGAAAGTTTGATATGTACAAAACTTGGTTGCAACATCCCATTTGCAAAGAAATGTCATATATAGTAAACATTATACAAGTACTAAGGGCACTATTCTGGTGCAGTGCCGCATTTACCAGTGGCAGTCAAAATTATTACCACGTTTTATTGAAATACCCCTTACAATGTCTTAGATATGGTTCCAGGTGGGTAGAAAGACAATAAAACTCTACATAAGTAATATATGTATATAAGTACAAGGGGCATTAACTCGTTTCATCTGACTGAAACTTGCATGATCGCATTTCCTTACCTCAGTTTACATTGCTACCAAGTTTCATAAAAATTGTCTAAACCATATTTTAGGTATGGCTTTGGACGGACGGAAATTGGAATAAAAACACTAAGTTTGTATTATATATAGATGTATTAAGGGCGATAAACATTGTCTTTCATAGACACTCTGACTGAAACTTGCAAGGTGGCATTTCCTTCTAGCAATTAACATTTCTACCATATTTTATTTTAAATACTCCAAACAGTGACATGTCTCTGATAAGGCTCCAACCGGACTGAAACACGGACGACGGACGGACGGACAACGCAGTTTATCCATACCCCTGTGGGAAGGATAAAAAGCAAATGTAACGTTAAGGTATAGAGACACTCAATATGGAACGTGTGACTTATTTTGAAAGATGAATAGGAAACCATGTCGATAAGAAATGTGCGAAATGTTAAAAGTGTTTTTCATTGCAATAAGCTGAAGTCGAGATGTTAGAAATAAATTACTTCAATGCGAGTATTTTTGGCGAGAAAGGCAAATATCTTATCAATATCGCGCAAAGATTTTTCCGCGATGTAATTAGTTACAACTTCTCGACAATAATAATACGAAAAATAAAATCTTTCTGTCTTTGTACGAAGATTCAAATCAAGTTGTTTGAAAAGTTCGAACCAATGCGGAAATTTCAACGCGAAAAAACCTTAAAGTTTTAGGGATCTCGCCTTAATTTTCGGCACTTGTGAAAACATTTTCTAACAACTGAAGGTCCTTCTAAGCTTCCGTAGCTATCTGCTTTGATCGTTCAAAATGTTTTACTAGTACTTTGTTACATAATTAAAAACATCGTTTTTAAAAGTTATTTTTTAATTGTAAGACTCTAGCGTTATTTCATTTGGAGTGAAATCAATTATGGTCTTGAAATGATGGTCCTTTTTTGAGCACTTTTCCGACAACCAAAACTATTTGCCTTTTATGTTTCTCCCAGTTTTACTTTTTGTCGCTCAAAAATTTAGGTCCTGTTCTTTTCTACGAAATAAAATACATAATTCATTAATATCTAATATCTACGGAAGCTTATCAGGGCCTCCACTTATCTAAAAGTTTCGCGTCAAGTCAACTTGTGTCTTTTCGTTTTGAACAAAAACATCTGATGAAGGCGTGATAATTAATACATTATACGTAAATGTTTTTAATCATTACGCATACTTTTTTATGGAATTGCGTGAAATATTTGTCAATGCGATTAACTTCTACACGTCTAACTAGATCTTACAGCGAAGTCGTCAAGAAACATAACAAGAAGATAAATGTATTTGGTATTTCAACATAATTTACCCGACCTGTTACATCTTTTTCTCGAGAACTTTTACTTTAAGCGATATAATTATGCATGTCACGTGATATTTAAACACGTCAGGTTCAAAAATTGCCTATATTGGTCTTGTCTGCACAGTGATGGTTTCATTATGTCTACGCCAGAAATATTCTAGGGAGACATATTGTTTTCCCCGAGTTGTCTGTCTGTCCGTCTGTCTGTCCCGACGTGCCCACACGTAAATTTGGGGTTAGCGTTTCTGTTGAATTTGACATTTTGAGGTTGTGGTCATTCTGGGGTTAAATTGGTATTGTGGGGTTAAAAATTAGTATTGTGGGGTTAAAAGGATCAAAGGAAGATAATAGGTAATATAAGGGATTACCCCACAAATCCTGTAAGTTCGTCCGTCTGTCCTTCACAAATCGTGTCCGGGCTGTATTGTTTAAACCCCTTAAAGGATTTTCAAATTACTTGGCACAAATAGTCACTGTAACAAATCATGGAGGCTGGGGGAGACATGTGTTTTTGTTACAAAAACCCTTCTTGTTTGTGAGTTGATTTTAACTAAACTTGCACATAACTTTTACCACCAAAAGATCTTGGTTCCTTTCTTGAACCAGGCATATCCCATGATTGACTCGAGAGTTATATCCCCTAAAAGGGCAAAACTTGTCTAAATTGTGGTCTTGTCTGCACAGAATTATTGTTTCATTTATGATTCTATTTTTCAGCTATATTTCAATATGAACATGTGAAATTTCATAATAACACAACAACACTCCACCCTCTTCCACCCCACCCCCACATCACAACCCCCTCCCCACACTGAGGTGGCCTGCCCCCACCCCCCTTAAAATCTATTGTTCAGCTATATTTTCAATATAAACATGTGAAAATGTGAAATTTCAAAACAACAGTTCCCCGCATCCCGACACCCTGCTCCCCCTCCACAAGGGTGACATCCCTCCCCAGTTATTCTTTTTATTTTCCAGCTCTATTTCAGTATGAACATATGAAATTTCAAAAGAGCACTTCCACACGCCCCCGCCCCCTCCCCTCCTCCTTCCCATTCAGTTATATATGATTGTCCTTTTTAGCTCGACTAAATATATCAAACACTATCAAAGCTTTGATACTAGCTAGATCAATGTAATTTTGTATGTGAATAGAGGGCAATATTGAAATTATGAACAACACTTTGTTAAAATTCATGTTGCTATGGCAACAGAAATAGTCAAAATATAGTTTTCCCATATGGATCCTTTGATGACTAAAAATGATAGTGGCTAGGTTAATGTAATTTGGTATGTTAATACATGGAAATATGGAGATTACTATAGGTTTACTCTCCATCTGTCTGTCTGTCTGTCCATCCGTCTCACAATGTTTATCTCGAAAATCACGATTTATATTTTTTTTCAATTAAATATTTGTCGAAAATAGAAAAACATCGAGCATATTGAGAAAAGTTAAGTCGAAAAGTGAAAAACATCGAGCATATCGAGAAAAGTGAAGTCGAAAAGGGAAAAACATCGAGCATATCGCGAAAGGTTAAGTTGCATTACCTCTATACTTTTAATCTTTGTCAATAAATTTTATTGACATGTGTAAAACATCTTATCTAGGCGAGTAAAGACAAGTCGACTTAGCACAAAACATCTCACCAACTGTAGGCCCTAATAAGCTTCCGTAAATATCTGATGCAGTATTTCCGACTTTAACTTTGACTGTATGATATACCTGTGTGTTTTTGTTTGTTTGTTTGTTGGTGTTTTTTTTTTGTTGCTGTTTTTTAATTTGATCAAAATTTCTGTCATATTGCTGGGACATGGAACAAACAGCTGTCGCAACGTTAGCTTTTTAAAATAAGTTTTCAATTTGGTTTATGAAACTAAAATGATATCAAGATATTCGATATGAAATTAAAGACGGCAATTATTTTTTCTTTATACGTAACCTGACGTACCTGAGTAATACGATCTGTGCATAACTATGTAACAATACAAAAGTTAGCAGCACTTGTACCCGTTTGTGTCAGGGTACACCAGCTGATCGATAGTTAAGATCGAGTGTCATAACATATTTGTCATTCGGTCACCAAAATATTTCTTTGGTCTGTTGTGTTTACTGTTGTGTAAATAACTTGCATTGGTTTTATAAGAGACTAGTAGGTCAAAAGTTCAACAACGTTGCAACCTTTTGTTAATCGTCATAAATATGAGGAAACCGACACTTATTATGTGAAAAAAGTTTCAAACCGTTCTGTAAAAATAAAATAAAACAACAATAGCTTTCGTTTATGGTATAATGGTTTACGGACAGTTTTTCGCATCGGATAAATTGCTACGAAATCGTCGCAGTTACATTTTCTCAAGTTCAGTTTAACAAGAAACGGCTCGGCTATCTTACCTGTTTTCATTTGTACAAATGCAATGCAGGCATTATTTGTTTCAATTTTCTCTTCTTGACTTCGATGTATATAAATATCTTCTTTAAATATGCAAACTGTTAAGATAGCGAACGATGTTTTCTTTTGACTACATTAATAATTTCAAGCAATGCCTAATTTTCTGGGAATGCATCCATGAAAAGCACCATAATTAAAACACGTGCACGGATCGTCTCGCGATTTAGGATCCCAACTGGTTGATTTTTTATAAAATCTGCGAGGAATAGTATATTTGCTGTTCAACAGCATGTTAGTGTGAATGTATATTAAGATTATTTTGGAGTGAGGTGAAACGCCCCTCCACTTTCTTATTTTTGATATGCAAAGGTATCATATTGACGGATATACGTAGTGCTCTTATCATCTTACGGCTGTACGGCTGTTCTTATGCCGTGCTGTTTATAATGTTTCTGGTAATTTTATTTTTCTCTTCATTATGATTAAGTTTCAATGCAAGAATTCTCAATTCTGCAATGTACTTTTTTTCATATCGAAATAAATACGTGGGATATCGAAAGGAGAATTTTCATTCTTTTGCGCATTTTCATGTATAATGAAAGCTTTAATCATACAATATCACTAGTGATTTTTTTCTAATATAATTTTACATTTTCGTTTCTCTTCAATGTCAGAACTCGCAGTAAAATATAGGTCACTAGGTCACCCTTCGTCTATAAAAAAAAATCATGCATATTTGACGTTCCTCGTATGAAAAACAATAGCAACAGAAATATTTTCTTTTCACTATCTGAATTAACAGAAGAGTGAACTGACGGTCAACAGACGGCAGATATTTGCAAAGATATTTGAGTCGCGCCATGAGAAAACCAACATAGTGGGTTTGCGACGAGCATGGATCCAGACCAGCCTGCGCATCCGCGCAGTCTGGTCAGGATCCATGCTGTTCGCTTTCAAAGTCTATTGTAATTAGAGAAACTGTTAGCGAACAGCATGGATCCTGACCAGACTGCGCAGGATGCGCAGGCTGGTCTGGATCCATGCTGGTCGCAAACCCACTATGTTGGTTTTCTCATGGCGCGGCTCATTTATAAAATATAATCCGATTTTCTGTTTCGGACTATAATGGCCTCCAAGATTCAAATCTGCTTAATAAAACTAAGTGTATATACATATGCATTCATTTTAACAGTATTAGCTGAACATAAAATCATTCACCGGAACTGTTCTTTTCTGATTTGGAAAAAAGAACCAAATATTGATCAACCCGTACCGAATTTATATGGACTTGTAGCATGTTATGCGTCATGCCGAGTTACCCACGACGTTTATAAATTTTACTTTTAAGTACATTTTAAGAAATAACTCAGCACGCTTAGATACGGCTAAATAAAGTACACATACACGTCACATTATTTTTATTACATGACGTACATTAAGTTTTAGTCAATTACTGAAGTTTGACGAAACTTGCATTTTTCTTTTGCCATAAAATGTCTATATTTGTCAAAAACGTTAACATTGTCGTTCCGCATGGCAGATAATGTTTTATTTCGATAATTGATAGGTTTCAACCTTTAAGACGTAATTTATACAAAATTCAATTCAAACGCTCGTACGAAGAAGTGTGCTTTCAAATTAACTTAACCAAGCATTACAATTTACATAGAAACGTTCGCTGCTATATTCAAGTATTTTTCCCCTTCTGCTAATTATATATCAACTTTCTCTTTTTGTCTTGTTTTATTTTTGTATTATCTACTTAGAAGTGTATAAGCTCAATGATTGCTTGGGAAATAGATTTTAGTTTTGCGTGCTTTGTTGGCAAATAAAACACGTTTTTTTCCGTTCAGATGCCTCGAAACTCAAAACCGTGTTTTATTTGCCAGTAAAGCACGCAAACCTAAAATCTATTTTCATTCTTACACGTTTTCGAATTACACCAGGAAGAGATACTAATCTCGAATCCTTTTTAGGCAGAATAGCCGAAAGTGGGTCATTTTGCGAAACGTGTTTTAATCGACAAGCCAATACACGAGAAAATACTTCTTTGTTTATATAAAAGAAAATCTAAAAAGTGTTAGAATTTTATTTTAGTCATATTCATTATTTGCAAACTTTCAAACAACAAAGAACAGGGTAAAGAAGCAAATTGAAAGTCACGCATCATGCAAAATATTTACTTAGGCTATAGATGAATTCGTCTGTAACCAAAAGCTATTTATGTATAATGTTATATATGTATCACTGTAGTTGTCAACGCATGATTTCGTTTGACGTCTAAGATGGCCTGAATCATATTTACAATTATTATTTAATTGTTTCATTCAACATTTAATTGGTGCATGAGAGGTGTACCACAAGGAGTGGTGCTGAG
The DNA here is from genome assembly GCF_021730395.1 of Mercenaria mercenaria. Lineage (NCBI taxonomy): Eukaryota > Metazoa > Mollusca > Bivalvia > Venerida > Veneridae > Mercenaria > Mercenaria mercenaria. The sequence goes on from NC_069365.1 coordinate 53,740,254, forward strand.
ACTCCTGAAATTCAAAATATTGTCATGGCTTTTGCGTGCATTATTTGACGTAAATGTTTCAAATCTCGTACACAGTACCGCATAATCTTGATAGAGATTACAGTGTCATTTATGTTTAGGTAATCTCCATTTCCGAAAAAGTATTAAAGTGCTGTAATTTGATATACCTGACTTCAACCAGTAAATAACAGAAAGGCAATGTTACATTATCGATGGACAACCGCGGTCGCAAACTATTAACATTACAATGATGCTTTGATTTTTAACTTTGTCGTTGTTATAGCACGGTTTCTGCTGAAAGGCGTTTTGCCTTTTTTCACTAATGTTAGTCTCAGCGGAACATCTTTAAACCTTTAGGGAGACGAAAGGGTCTCAACAAACGAGGAACCGGTAAGTCGTACAGTATGTCTTTGTTATAAATCCATAAACAGAAAACGCGTAGAAATGATATAACTTACTTTTTTTAAAATTTATTGGTATATTGCCTTCTCGTTATGTTTCGAGTGACACTGCCCCCGTGAAATGTCTTATTTAGGTATACGTCGTTCCCTTATATGTACTACACTGTTAGGGGATAAAAATGATACAAAACATATCACGTTTTCCAAATATATCGGTATATTGTCACATGTCATATCGTTTTCACACACTATTCCTTTGCATGCCGTTCATTGCAAGGAGGACTCTTTCTTAAACCAAGCTATAATGGCCACAATAAGATTCTATACCTTTAGAATCTTCGACCAAGTATAATTTGTCCAAATAATTACACATTTCAATTGCAAACTGGGGAGATTTACGACAGTGCAACAATCGAGAATATATCAATTTCCTTAAACTATAGTTAAAATATCCTATCACGCAAGGTGTATTTCACATGGAGCGATTTTGACAGTGATCTTTCTTTCATCCTACTTTAAGTTTAAGGAAGACAAACAGCTTACAGTGAATCAAGAAACCACAGTAATACTCTTTACATGACCATTACAATTTCGTTTTGATATTCTGAAAGAACTAGAGTGTGCTTAGCCTTAATATAAACTTCTTTATATGCTGTTTTAAAAGCAATGATTGATCCTAAGTTAACAGAAGCCATCATAGTATCGCATTTAAATTGTGATTTATACTAATAACAGGAGAACCGATTTTTTTAAAATTATAGATATGGATAGAGTCAAACGAAGCCTAATACGCTTCAGAAAATCCGTCAGTGTGTGCCCTCCTTCTTCTATCAATCACATTGAAGGCAGTTTCAATTTTTTCAGTACTTTTTTTATGAAGAGTGTACAAATTGTACAATATCTGTGAAAATGAAAACAGTCGAACTTCGTTCGTTCGTACTAGGATTATTCCGACACTGCCCTTCGCTCGAACTCATTATCATGTCCCTGTAAGATCTCTATATAATGTATAGTGTTCGACTGCTCAAACTACCGGTAACTCGAATAAAGTTTGCCGGCCCCGTCGAGTTTGAGCGAACAAAGTTCGACTGCAGTATATCCATTTATAGCTGCATTGAAAAATTAGTTAAATACTAAGTAGGCCACAGGTTGTGAAGTGTCAGCTCTTCATCAGTAAGAAACCTCAATCGGTCACTTGCGCCCTACCTTTTGGTTTCTCAGTGATGAAGATCTCATGTAATAGCCTCGGTCCTTGTACATAGAGCATCCGACTGCTAAATGTCTATGTACTATTTTGCTTTTTTACACCCGGGGCTGTTATTTGAACATGCTTAATGTATGATAAAACAAATGAAAACAAAATGAGTGATTAATCGTTTGCGATAAAATGCAAAATGAGTTTTCAAGCGTGTTATTGCAATATTGTATATTTACAACGCAATAGTGTATGTTAAACAATGTTTATGGCATTACCATGACATCAAAATGATGTTGATTTTGGGATTTGAAAGTTTGTGTAACTTTATAAGCCCGATAATATGATTATTTTTGCATGATCTTTGTCAAGATCAATTATTCATTTTTTAATGACTTTTTCAAGTTTAGTGTGTAAACACTTCATATTTTATAACATATAGATAATATACAAAAACACATAAAAGCCGTCATCGTAGCAAATAGATACAAGTAAACAATCCCAATCGCTTTATAACTTAAGATAGGAAAATTTTAAGATATTTTCCAGTGGGTCGTAATCAGGGAAGTCTAATATCGTCGCAATACATAAACAAACAAAAAACGTGATATAACAGTAAACTAACTATATATGTGTATACTGATTTGCAATTTGTGATCTTTGCTTCAAAACAATAAAACTGTTTATGAATACGCCAAAATACAAATTACTGTTACTATTAAACACAGAACACTTTGAGCGCATTAAAAGCAGCAAAAATCACACGGGGGTGAAATGCGGTCAAAACGACATCGTTCAAGCAGCAACAAAGTGTGCGGTCAAGCTTAGTTATTTTAGTATGACATCAGCTAAAGGGCAATTCAGCATTTAAGTACTTTTAAATTACAACCCAGAACGTTAGTGTTCCCTTTGATATACAGTTACAATTTGCTGCAAAGTTTTACAAATGCTCAGGGAATAGTTAAGAGAGACATAAATTAGAACTGACTGAACCAAAACGATCTCCCTTTTTTGTCACTGCGATGAACAATTTAATGTTACTCCTTTAATCTGTTCCTAATTGTACTGAAATATTTTAAGACGGTTTTGAAACTTGATATTTTAAGATTTTAAGAATTTCGCCGCAGCGAATATCAATTCAGTTTTTCCTTTATATAAGAGCTTACACTAAGATATTTAATGTGTTATCTAAAAGGTATAAGAACACTCAAATTCATTTTAAATACGAGCGAAAAAAATGTAAGATTTAAAATGTTATATATGTACGTGGATACTAAGCAATGAAATTAAATTTAGACTTAAAGTTTAATGTTTATAAACATTGCCCGAAGCTATACTATTCATATTGGAGGAGAACGCGTATAGCATTATCAATGGATCATAAATTTCGCTCCCGCGATACATTAAAGCATTTAACAAGTTTCAACACTGGCAAAATTTTAACTATATTAAAACTGCAAATAGAAAACTACAGAGACATTTTTGGAAATGCGATATTTTTATATAATATTTGCATTTATTAATTAACAAATAAGGACACAGTTCATTGCTGCAATAACCTTCAGGTACAGTGGCGAACGAAAGATTTATTTTACATGTTGACACTTCACATCCAAATTGGTTCTGACCTTGGTTCATATCTTATGCAAATTCTGCGTTAACGCAAAAATAGGCTTTATACAGATACAAATAGCGCAACAGGCCAAAGATGTCACTCTCCGACGAAACAGTGTCCGCCACTAATTAACATTTTAATTAATGAATGACAGTGACTTTGTAAGATATGCGTTGTCAGACTCGGTGTATACACAAACATGTAGGTAATAAATTATGTCCGTTTTGTTACAATTGTAACAACAAAGAAACCATTTAATTTGAATACAAATATGTTGAACTTATACAGTTACCAGTTTTAATCAATTTTAACGGACATATCTAAACAATTTTCGAGTATTTTCATACATTTCGATGTTAATGATAGAGAAAACAAAACCAAAAACAAGCTCCCTGGCATACCATATACAGTTTTTATGTTTTAAGATACTTGTAAATCTTGAAAAAAAAATTTCAAGAATGAAAATAAACGTTATGAACAAAATCAAATTCTTAAAGCGTATCAGAACATTATTTGTTAAGTCTTAAAAAGGCATATAATATTACTTTTTTAAAGTATAGAATATTCCCCCAGTAAAGGGATGAAATGCCGTGTGTGTTTTTTTCGAGAAGATATAAACAATTGGGAATTCTTACAATGTTATGTATAAAAACTCGAGAAAAGGGAAATAAAAAGAAAAATAATGTAGAAGTAATTGTTTCTTTACCTTTCCCATTGTGGGACTTTTTTCCTTTTTTATTCCAGCGAAATTTTTTATTCTATTTTCCTTGAGCACTATTTAAACACACGCCCTAGTGGTGTTCTGAGGAGGAATGTATTCGAACTACTTTAAAGTAAGTTTGCGCTCCTTTGGTCGTGGCTGACTGCGCATGAAAACATGTTCAGTGTAAACATAAATTTTATAGGACGGAGGTAAATAAGGTATCAATAATAGGAAATGATTTAAAATGTTAAATCAAGTTTTTAGAAGCAGTAATGAGGTTTTACGTACGGCTTAACATGATTCATAAATGAGAAGGTGTAATCAAGATTTGTGAAGCCAATATCTTTAATCTATAAACAAATAATTTATGTTTTCCACTTTTCAGGTAATACAGATTGTTGTTTGAAACCAAAACTTCAAAGGAAACGCTGGTTTCTTTTTTTTTTTTTTTTTTTTTTTTTTTTTTGTCGGCAGGTCTTCTTTTCAACATACATGTATAAAATGATATTGTCATAATAGAATATGTAGCTAACGTCCGCCATTGAAATGGGTCTATTGTATAGTTCATATATGTACATTAAAGATACATAAATCTATATAATAAATGTAGCAAATATTACTTTCAATTATATTATTTTTACTATTGTTCACATTTATTTGTAAATTTGTATGGTGACTTATAGGTGCCATGGCACGGATGTCTTTTAATGTGCTTCTATGATATTTTTATAGTTTACGTATACATGAATCAAAATATCGCACAATTTACTTACTTATATTAACTGTAAAGATGAGTGTTTGGTGTAAAAGAAGAAATATACTTTTCTATTTTGCGCGAATGTTACGCCAAAAGCTAGCATGATTATTCAAATGTACATAAGAGATATTTGTGCCACCCATAATTGTACATTTAGCCATAGTATAAGCATGACTCTCAAATGGCGAAATGTACATCTCTAAATTGCGAAAATAGCCCGAACTGTAAGCATAACCTTTCATTGTAACTGCGACACTTCTGGCCAAAAATGCTTATTTCTAAATTGCGAAAATAGCCCTAACTAAAAACATAACTATTCACTGAACAGTGAAACATCTAGTCAAAAATGCTTATTTCTAAATTAAGAAATTATCCATTGAAAGCATAACTGTTTACTGAAGAGAGACTTCTGGCCAAAATGCTTATTTCTAAATTGCTAAAAAGCCTTAACTGTGACGGCATAACTATTTATAATAAGTGTGACGGTTCCGTCCTAAATGTACATTGCATATTTTCACATATGGTTCTAACAGTTTTATACAACTGTGTATGACGTAAAATAGTTTTTTTATTTCATCTTCTTCTGTTTTTTTTTTCTGTACGAAGAATGATGTCCGTCCCCTTCTCTGCAAGGTGGTAGATACTGTCAACATACTGTCATCTTCAAAGACACCAGTCTAAACAGAGCAGAAATAAGCTGTCTTAGGGTACACACTTGTCTGCTTTCTAACTTCACTCTTGTTGTTTGTTGTTTTCTCTGCCAAATATTGACATAATTCAATGACAATTGGACACATTGTTCAATAGTTCATTCAATTTGACAAACCATAACAAAGATAACGATCAGTTGTGAATTCATCCATCTACAACAGTTACAATAAAGTATCAAGAAAATCAGAAGGATGTTCCATAGCTCTTGTGTTGGTCACAAAATGGTTTAATCCTGGCACTACTTCCAACATAGAGGAAATCATGAAGTTGCTGCAGTGTATATGGGCTAATGCAGAGTTGCACTAATTTGCTACTTTTTATTGTAGGGTTACTTTATTGTAAATTACACAACTTAATGAGTTTATATCCGATTGCTGTCATTTTTACGTCAAATTTAGACAAACTGGTCATTGAATAATGTGTCAAATTTTCACCGAAATATATCAGTTTTTGACAAAGATGAATATGGAGTAAGAAAAGTTCTTAGCATACAATATTAAAATTTGTATTAGATTACACTGTTGATGTTTAGCATAATCATGTGTCTTAGACAATATATTTGATTTAACTTCACTTACTTACATTATTAGTTATATGGAAAAAAAATTTTTCCATATGGGCTTTGCACAAATAGAAGCAAAGTACAAGTAGTAAAGAGAAAACATTGTAATGTTACTATGCAAACGTAGCTTACATTACAAAGAAACCGACTTTTACACATGCTTTCATAGCACTCTTCAATTTCTTTTATATTGACACAGCAAGGTAGTTCGACCTAATCACTTTCTACACACATACATGAAAAGAATTCGTAATGCAATTACGTGACGAGTAACTGTTTATAAAGTTGGATTTGCAATTGTCTGAATTCTGACGTCACATCCTCTGTATCATCATCACTCATCCAGTCAACACCGCTGCTTCAGATGTCCAGCAAGACCTTCGAAATTACAATATTGAATGGTTACTAAAACGTCAAATAGCCACAACAGAACTCTTATGGAAATACAATATGCTTTACTACCTATCCGTGAACCTAAAGAGTGCTGAAAGTCCATACTAGTATTTTAAAAGGCGTATTGATCAGTCTTTATACTTAGTGATGTTTGGCATCATTGAAATGAAAGAACAGTTGAAACTCGATATCTAGAACACGCTTATCTCAAAATTCTGGCTATCCCGATGACGGTTTCTTCAAGTCCCGTCCCTAAAACATGTGGACAAAATATCATTTTAAGTCGAATTTCGGTTATCTAGGACTAGAACGCTCAATCTTTTGGAACTGGAGATACCGAGTTTCAACTGTATTTGCATATTGTAGTCAACAATGAACTTACACTCGCGCCGAGTGTGATCCGGCCTGGCAGATCTCGCGCCGAGTGTGATCCGGCCTGGCAGATCTCGCGCCGAGTGTGATCCGGCTTGGCAGATCAACTAATTGTAGACCAAGGTACTGCCTTAATGACCCTTTTATTACATAAATTTATTTATTCATACTGACACTGTGTAACTGACATTAACATTAAGCAATTGAGTCTAAAAACTTGTTTAAAATGTTAAACCTTTTGACTCGAAGAACGTCTAGACGCCATCATTGTATAATTTCTTATTTCATATTTGACGTCAATGCGTATTGCAAAAGTAGGGCAATGTTCACTGCGTAACCATTTACATTTGACATACGTACATACAGTAATTTGCATTATTCGTGACAAGCGTGAACACAAATTTATGACGAGAAAATGCAAAGCATATGTGTTTTCTGCTACAGCAGTATTATGCATTTAGACGAAAAACAGTAAAGTCTTTTTTTTTTGTTTAGTTATTTCTATGAACAGATTGTCTGTCTTTTTTCAACATTATAAAAACTGTCGTATATCAACATTATAAAAACTGGGCATCACTCCTTTATTTTGTTTTTATCTTACCATAGCCCTGTTTATCTTATACGTAAGCTTAACCAATACGGATGTATATAGCGACATCCGGCATTTGTCAAACCACATGCATTATAAATTACAGTAAACTGTACTTATCTCACTGCATAAACAATGCTATTTATATTTTTGATAGGGGAATATTTACAAAAGTTTACTAAAATATTACCTATATTTTGTACCGGTAGTTTTCCTATATGAATCATACCCAGTCATGCAACGAAAATCGTGAATACGCGCCCTTGTTGATAGCAATTTATACTAGATAAACATTACAAATACATTTTCAACTTAAAAGGGTTATTCAAGACGTTAGTAGATCAGCTGTAAATTTATACTAAAGACTTCACACGTTGAATACAACTGGTTACATTAAAGTATTTATATAAAAAACCAGCGTATGTCTTTAAAGCTGAATACAAGCTTACTCATACCCGTACCACCCCCCCCCCACACCCCGCCCCCCTCAAAAAAAAAATGTAGCCGTACTGTTTAAAGAGAGTGAATATTTATTATCTTAAAATTTTTGACTCTCACTTTTTTGTACATTTATGGCATTGTGACGTTTGACAATGTATTGTACTATTCAATCTGTCCCATCTTACAGAGTCATTTGAAGTTCAAAGCGCCAATAATATACGATAATTTACAGTACGAAGTGAAAAGATTTATGTCGATAGTGTAAAACGCTATAAAAAGTTATGTCGATAACTTACAATATAAAGTGAAAAGATTTATATCGATAGTGTAAAGCACTACAATGCAACATGTGGGACCAACAGGAAAATTTTTTTTTTGTTTAAAATATGATAATTAACAAGACATCAACAACTGACTTGTGTATGCGAATAAGATACGTGTTTTATTTGTGTTTATGAATAAGATATGTGTATATAAGAGCATTTGAATAAAATATGTACATATTCGCGCAAGTGAGTAAAATATGTGTTCAATAGTGAATATAAGTAAGAGATATATTTATATTATAGTTTAACGGGAAATTACACGTGTTCCTTCAAATTTCCGACTTTAGACCAATATTTTTAAAAGGATCAGTCATATTTCCGATGCAAAGATAACAACCTTTTTATTACATACACATCTACACGTATAAATATAATGTAAATATCATAAATTTGTTCAATAGCCTGAATAGGATTGACAATATTGAACTAAACAGAAAAAAATAGTGCAACAACAAACACTGAATTACGTCACGCACCTGATATGAAATTCAGGCGTCAGTGTATGGAAAAATATTGACGTTTCCGGTACCATTGTAACTTAACGGGGAATAGAAACGAGTATGTAATAAGTATTATATATTAAGAGAGGTGAGAGTTACCCTGTCCTTTCAAATTTCTACTTTCTACACTACAATTTAAATAACGGATACAGTCACATATATTCATTTTTTCCATCATGGAAAGCTACATGTTTTATCATATAATGTTATGAAATTACTGCCAGTTTTATATTAATCACCTGCTATTTAGCAATACCAAAAATAACCTAAAATATACATCTGTACACATAAGTTCATAAAAAGCGCTCATTATCTAGACAGTCAAATGTATTTTTGATAATATATCTCCGGTTGCATAATTCAGTAGGAAACACAAAATAGTTTGACTATAAAACATTAATTACATATGCCCGTGGTACCAAACTAATATTTATTTTTAAAAAGGTCATAGCTAGGACCCTGGCACATAACCTAAAAGAAACACAGTTATCTTTCTGGTAACTGCATGCACAAGTAACAGAATAAACTAACATGCAATTTCTAAACACATTTGAAAGACAATATCCAAAATTTATTGTTAGGCATTAAAATGCTGCGATTTCAGTAGCATATCCGAACGTTGATTAGTAATTAAGCAACGGCATTGTTCAATTTATAAGATTATCTTGTAATAATTCACACGGCTGTAAGTTTGTTGTTTGTTTGTTTGTTTGTTTTGGGTTTAACGCCGTTTTTCAACAGTATTTCAGTCATGTAACGGCGGGCAGTTAACCTAACCAGTGTTCCTGGATTCTGTACCAGTACAAACCTGTTCTCCGCAAGTAACTGCCAACTTCCCTACATGAATCAGAGGTGGAGGACTAATGATTTCAGACACAATGTCGTTTATCAAATAGTCACGGAGAATATGTAAGTGTTGACCAACACTGTTCATGTTTGCGAAAAATGAGTCGGGAGAATGGGCTAATGTATTATTCATAATTCTTAAATGATAATTGATTAACCCTTCAGAAAGGAACGAAAACGAAAAAAAACGAAAGAAAGAAAACATAAAAGTGATAAGTATTGACTATGTATATGAAATAATGTCAACGAGGATAATACTTGAAGGCAATATGTACATTTTTGCATATATTTGCAGTGGGAATGTATGTACGATAAGTTCACAGTGACATAAGATTTTCCGATATAAATACATAATAAAACATACTGTGACGGTGTTTAGCTTTAAATTGTACTGTATAATTGCGCATACAGAAACGATAAGAAAAGGCGGACATGTGTACATTAATAACATAAAACTCTTTTGAAATCACTCGTTAAGAAATGAAGTGTAGATCTGCATTTGAAATACTTAAAACCAATTCAAGCAAGCATAACCTTGCTAAATACTTGAAAACATAAAATGAATGCTTTAAAGATTGTACAATTCATTGCTGCGGACTGCTTGATAAATTACATTACATGTATATGGGAACATTTCAGATATACGAGGGTTGATCCAGAAGTAATGTCAGTGCCTCAATGGCGTAGTAATTCATAGTTGTATCATTATAATAAAGTTGTATTATAATCCAGTTCTAATTAGACGGGAAAATATTTTTTCTAGGATTGTATCGTTTTAATTAAAAATACTTAGAAATTTCAAGTATTTCTCCGCACGCTAAACAATGTTTGTTTATTAATCAGAAAGCAATCAAACAAAGACAATCACCGATTACTATGCGTCGTATCACATGGAATTATAATGAAGTGAAGTCACGTCATTCTGTCGTCTAAAGATAAAAACTTTGGTGACATCACCTCAGGGTAAAGTTCACTCTGTAGTGTCAACACTTGCTACTACTCAGTGAAAAATGTCGATTTCTGACGTCAAGAACGTCAGTGGCAAGCGGCGTTCGCCGTTCCTATGCTTTGCTTGAGAAGTATACAATATATATTTTATGGTATGAACTTTTGCTGTTTTCTCTTAGTGTAAACGTTTGTGTGACACCAATGGCATTACTTCTTGACCAACCCTCGTTTATTATGATCAATTATGAAAAGTTAACCGAATTTTATTTATTCAACTGACAACGTGAGAAAATGTAAATCAAGGGATGTAAATGTACATGTTTACTTCCAAATTATGTGGGCGGGTATAAATGTGGTAAATATATTTCAGTTGTTGAAAATAAACCATACTATCCAAAATAAATATGCAGTATTTCTTGTATAACAATCCATATTATTCAGCCGCGGCTGTAGCTTATTGAGTTTGAATATACTGGGCTGATATATCCCTAATAGAAGGCTTTTAAGTGACTTCTTATAAAAGTGATATTTATCCCCAATACTGTTACGACACAAAGCACATTTTTTTTCGATGCTACTTCGAAATTATACAGACGTCGGATGGATCTTCTTCTTTCTAGGGTCTTTTTACTACAGAACAAATATGTAAGACTGAGGCCCAACAATACCGAGACAAAACTTCCACGGAAGATAACGAAGCTGATGAACATATTATGTTGGAGCCGAAGATTATGAGTATGGAACAATGCCTTCTCGTGGTGTTAATTGTTTCATATTAGCTAAATGTTTGTTCGATGATACATTTCAAACAAATTATGTAATACCGCCAAATTTACTGTAAGTTATCCCATATAGGAGAAGACCTTTATAAGCTTAGCTTTCGGATCTTATCCTTTTTCAACATGTATAATATTGATATTGTAAATTGTAAAATGTAATATGCACATATGTTTGAAATAAAATATGTTTAAATCAATTGTTTCATCTCCATTACAACAGAAAAATATAGATCCACTAAGGATGGCCTTAACCTTTAAACAACGACGCGCTGCACGAGGAAGTGAAAGATCTTAAGTTATTTATAATATTCCTTAACATTTCTTTATGATAACGAACTGACCTAACAATGCGTGTTGTAAATTTCCATGCAAAGAGTTATGAATGTACGGTTTATATTGCAATGCATTGAGCGATATACGTAGATGATGTAATTTAATATGCTTAAACGAAATATTTTAATGACGCACGGCGGGACATTTTTCACATCTTTTGAAGTTTTGGTTACATATAAAATCAAATTATAAACATTAATATTAAAGGGACTAACCCACATATTTTAGGCGAAAAATAATTTCTCTCAAAAATCTATAAAAAGTGAGTACTCTGAAAGTGACTAGTGGTACAAACTTATTGACATAAGATTTTTGCAAGATATTCTTATAAATAACCAAAAATATTGTGCAGAAGGTAGTAAACCGTTGCAACGCTTTTGAAATAATGCAGACAATTTAATTTCTTCTTGCATTTTTACCAATATCTAACTATTATTTTCACTCACTCTATCATTTTTCAGTGTCATATATACATTTTATGCCAACCTTGGTGGAAAAGAAAATCTTGAAAAATTCCACCAAATATGTGGGCGAGTAGCTTTATAGTTTATTGTGAACTTGATCATATGTATTATTTGATTAGAGCGAGTCTGTCCGGTACTGAAAACGATAATTACTTAGTATACTAGGACCTACTTTACGACCATTCTCGCACACCAGAGGTCTTTGGAATAAACTGAACCTCTGATGGGTAAGAATGACGTATGAATGACGTATAACAAAGACTGAACTTTTACGAAAATCCCTTCAAAATTTATCTTTCTCGCCTGAATGGGACTTACATCTACTACAAATACTTCCAAAAAGATACAAAGTAACAGAATATCAAAGTTCCATAAGGCTTTAAAGTCATGTTTAAAAACAGATGAAACAGCTGTCAAAATAGATGTCAAACATAATGACAAGGTTATAAAAGCGGTACTTTAATAATACACATGAACTTTTACAGTAAGAGTCATAAAGGGAGGTAATCAAGAACGTTCCTCTGTGTTCATCAATATACAAACCTTTGTCAGGAATTACAGAAAATAATACGTACGATATAAACAGAAATTAATATATTTTATGTTAATTACGGAAAATGTGACCACATTTAATCAAAAGCATTATGAGCCTTTAACAGAAATATAGAATAAACTTACCAATTATGATGATGTCAAACCAAACGCGGACAAACAGCAATAAAGAATTGTATTCTGATCTGAAAGGGGAAAAACAAGTTATTTTTAATGTTTGAGACGTATCTGTTTACTAGAAACGGACGCACTGTATGATTTTAAGCTGAAATTTTCTGAATAAGATATATACAGGGACTACTTAATTAATAAACGTTTAAGCAAGACAGTTACTATATATTTTTTTGAGTGTGGTATCCAGTAAATCTAGCAATTTCATGAACATACTCAAACAAAGTCTTCTGTTATGCTGCTTGGTTACATTCTGCGCTTCCGAAGGATCTTTTCACAGATTTTATTCAATACGAACATGTACTATACTTACCTGAGAAACTTGTATATATTGCTTCTTTGTTAACGTGGTATCTGGTCTAAAGATGACAATGCTATTGCACTTTTCTTACGGCTAGATTATAACTGTGTGTCGAACACCACTTTCTAGGATATGGGGACCGTTTCACAAAACTTCATGATTTTTTTTTAAGTTCTGACCTTTGAAACACTTTTGTTTAATACGATATAATCTGTGCATTTTAAGATGTCACCTATTCAGTTTTACGGTAGATCTATTCTTTGGCTCAGATTCTAGGAATAGCCAAATAGTTAAAATGAATCTTATATATATATAATGATGTTCTTGCAAGATATTGCTCCTAAGTTTTAACTTTGTCCTATGATGCTTTGTGAAATGGGCCCCATATCTTCGTTGTACATGTAATATAACCTTCATATCATGTATCATATACTTAACCCTTACTATGCTAAATTTCTATAATGAATCGTACATCTTTCAATTTGGACAGTAGTACTGTACCATTGACTGTTAAAAGGGGTACTTACCAAAAAGATACTGACTGAATGGCGAACAGTGCAGGTCATGATCAGACTGCACATCCATGCAGTCTGATCATGATCTACACTGGCCGCAAAGGCAGAATCAATCGTGTCCAGCATGATAAGGATTAATATCAGGTCGTGATTCAAAGGCGTGTCTAATCAATTTTGATAAACACACTTTTGTAAAGCTACTAAACTTGTCTGAGTTTTTTTCGGAGGCAAAGACACAAAGTACCTGGACTAAGCATAAATGCAGTATTTAAGTAGAAACCGGGCTTTTGTAATGATGATCATAAACTACACGGTATATGACTGGATTCAACAAAACCAAAGGTCATAGACAATATTATCAAAACAGAAATGTAAGCTCCTATATCAATATTGAAATAACAAATATACAAAGCAAGATTTTCTAGTTTGTGAAGACCGTCAAAGGTTCGGTCAGCTTATTTAAATGATCTTTGTTGTAAAGGTATAATCTATTTTTAGCGAGCGGGATTAAGATATATGCTACAAATTTCATACTTGTGTGTTTTAAAACCAGTTTATAAGAGTGGTGCCCCTTTAAATAAGAAAACCTTGATAAGAGGTTACAAGTCCAAATGAAAAAAAAAGAAACGATGTATTTTCTGATTAAAACAACATTTTATTAGAAGGAAGAACTCTTAAAGATATAATAAAGTATCCACAAACACCAACAACAAGGGTAAATAACCAAAAAGAGTATTGTTTTATGGTATTTAAGTGGATCGTCCTCGAGTATTTATTGCAATGATTGTGAGGTTTTCAAAAGGCTATCGACATTTCAATACCACAAAAATGTAGACAAATGAGCCGTGCCATGAGAATACCAACATAGTGGGTTTGCGACCAGCATGGATCCAGACCAGCCTGCGCATCCGCGCAGTCTGGTCAGGATCCATGCTGTTCGCTTTTAAAGCCTATTGGAATTGGAGAAACTGTTAGCGAACAGCATGGATCCTGACCAGACTGCGCGGATGCGCAGGCTGGTCTGGATCCATGCTGGTCGTAAAGCCACTATGTTGGTTTTCCCATGGCACGGCTCAAATGTTCGAATCAGCTGCTTAAAACCCTAACGATATATGAGCCGTCTAAATATATTTACGCAAAAAGGAAATTGGCGAAATCAAAATGAAGTCTAACACTGAACACTTAAATTAATGTACCGAAACATATATAATATTGTTAACATGTCGACAAGCTTTTATATCTTTCTTTAAAAAAAAGTCATATTTATCCTATGAAACTTCACGCTACATAAAATCAAAACATATGTGCATGTACAAATACGCGCACACGCAATATTTATCTGTTTTCTTTTTAGAATATATCGAAAAAAAATCACATTTCTATTTCATTGCGAAGATACGAACAAAAACTGAAATATAAAGAGAAAGTTCTTCTAAACAATATTTAGTACGTTTTAGTCCTGATTAATTGGGTACAACATCCATTTACTGAGAATTTTTTTCAGTATATAAAGAGATAAAAAAAAGCAGATTTCATTGGCGTACAAGACGCCTAAATTAACACACAGGCTTTTGTCATCGCAAACTCGCCATAGCTGTCAAGGCTCCACTAAGGCCACAAGTGTGATCGGGGTCGAAGGGAAGGTTGTCCCTCGTGGGGGTCTGGAGGGCGATGATCCCTAAAAGCCGGAAACGCCCTCACATGGAAAATTTAGATTTTTAACACAAAATAGATATGGCTTTGAATAGTCTCCCTCCATGTTTACTTTTTTGTGACATTTATTCATGCGGTAGAAATAACACGTTGCACCGGTGAATGTAAAAGCTGTATTATACGGTATGAAAACACCGTGTCAATGTCGCCTTGCATGTTTGATTCAATAATTTTCTACGAAAAAACAACTGATTGCTTTATTGCTTTAAAATGCGTGTGACCTTGAAAAATAGGCGTGTGAGCGTGTTCTAGGACCAAAATGCGTGTGACACACGCGCAATGCGTGTGTCTTGACAGGTATGCAAAGCTGACCAGAAAGCTGTCTAGTCCCTTTGTTTCGTTAAAAATCAATTATATATTAACCAGTACCAATTCTAATACACACAAAAACAAAACAAACTGAACAGAACAGAACAAAGAGGCGTAACAGCTACTTCTGAGATAATTTTCCAAATTCATTTCTCTTGGTTCAGTTACAAAATATCTAGTTAGATCTACCCCATTTTAGAGTTTAAGTAACAAAAACTCGTATTATGCTTGAAATTTAGATATATATAAAACGTGTGTCTATATACATTTTCGGGATATACAAAGGACAAACAATGAAAGTTACGGATGCAATTAACATATAGGAAAAGAAAGTATGATTGTTATTTTACGATATTTCAAAGGAAATTCTCTTCTTCTAGACTGTGGGAGTATCGAATTTGGAATTGCTTCTAAATAAACACTGTGGTTTAAAACGTTTGAACAAATTTAAGTATTTGAGTATTTGTTTGGTAATGTCTTACAGTTATTTAAAATTTGTGATGAAATAACAAAATGCTGGACTACCCGTCCATAAAACGTTAATTCATTACTTCCAGTGAAAGAGCTGCTTAAGATAGGTGTTGTTAGTAATACCATGATGCATATATATGACAGATATGTTGATACTAATATCGTATAAAACACCAGAATATGCCCCTTCGCGTATTCCGTATCACTTTCATTGAGCCTGTTAATAAACTATCAGAAGTCACTTTGGTACGGTATAGAACTTATCTTTAGTGTCTACAATCTGTCGAACTCTCTATATTCAGCCGTTTTTTTGCCGTTTTCTGTTGCTTTAATGTTATAATCCACAGCATAGATCCTCGGTATCTCCTTCTCATAGCCGTCAGCTACATAGCCATAGTTGTCTCCGAAATATCTGCCTTGACGATCCTTCTTTAGTCTGGGACCCCAATCTGGTCTTGGCTTTATTGCATCACCTATCTAAAAGGAAATTTTGTTTGTTGGTTAAAACTCAATTCCACGACATCGCCAGGTAGTGTCTGATTTTTCAATACTAACTAGAGCTATCACTAAAGGTGATGAATGTACCCCCCGCATGCACTGACACAGTACATTGCAATTTGACGCACACAAGACTGCATAATTATGTGGACTGTATGTATATAGGCTGTATGTAATCAGTATAGTAACAAAAAACAAAGTCCCATAACTATGCAGAATATTTATCTAAAAGAATGTAACATGCACCATGCACAACTAGGGTTGGTACTGATCACTTGTGTGAAGTTTCATTAGATTGTGTGCAAGGGTTTGGTAGATTAGGCATGCACAAGATTGCATATGCAGACTGTATGTGGTATGTTAACAAGAAACAAAGTCCCATAACTCTGCAATTTTTGTTGCTGAAAGAACCTAACATGCCCCATGCACAACTACTGTTGTTACTGATCACTTGTGTGAAGTTTCATTAAATTGTGTCAAGGGGATAAGGAGAGATGGTGCGCACAAGATTTTGTCTATGTATATAGTATAGTAACAAAAAAAAAACAAAGTCCCATAACTCTGCAATTTTTTTTCTGAAAGAACCTAACATGCCCCATGCACAACTACTGTTGTTACTGACCACTTGTGTGAAGTTTCATTACATTGTGTCAAGGGGATGAGGAGAGATGGTGCGTACAAGATTGTGTCTATGTATATATAGTATAGTAACAAAAAAACAAAGTCCCATAACTCTGCAATTTCTTTTTCTAAAAGAACCTTACATGCCCCATGCACAACTACTGTTGGTACTGATCACTTGTGTGAAGTTTCATTAAATTCTGTCAAGGGAATAAGGAGAGATGGTGCGCACAAGATTGCGTCTACGGACAGACGGACTGACAGACAGACGGACAGACAGACAGACAACCTGAAACCAGTATACCCCCCTTACAACTTTGTTGGCGCGGGGTACAAAAATAGTAGTTGGAGACCCCGTTTGTTAGTAAGTTTTCAGGTACGAACAGAACCATCATTTTTCAGTAAGCCAGATCATGAAACAACTTGAACCCTGGTCAGCCCTGGTAAGGCTCGTGCTAACAATGATGAAGTGCAAGTTACTCGAGCTTGGAGGTCCAATTTCGTTGAAAACTTTGATGATCTGTCAAATGACACGTGCTCTCAACTATATCATACATATAACGTCTTTAATGAAATTACACCAAGGCAAAGATTAACTGTAAAGAACGTTAATCTTCAACATGCGGACATGGTTCTTTAGTCAAGTACTTTTCATATACATTATGTTAATTAAAGAAAATACCATTGTTCAGTCGTAGGCCTGCATAATGTATAAGAATGTCTAAGTGATGACTGACTAGAGCATTTTGGTAAAAGTGATATTCATTTCCAATACCCCTCTGACAAATACTAGCAACTAAAGAATTAATCAAAAATGAATAGAATCAATCAATATGTGATCAATATGCAACTCGTCTTACTCTGCAGCCGTTTCTGACAAGTGCTACGATGGCCCCAATGGTAATCCATAGGAGTGGAAGACAAGCAAGGATCCAGCCAAGAGCTTGAGCCCAACTCGGGAAGGGTTGGTCAGCGTAGTAGTAAACCGGTGTGTAGTTTATACCAGACATTATCACAATAAACTGAAAATAGAAATATCATGTAATAAATAGTTAGCTGGACAATGCATAATAAGGATGAAAGAAGCAAAGTTGTGTGTGATATTTACCAGACATTGTTGCGTATATGTATTCAAAAACGACTACAGTGCAGCACATACTATATGACATTCTTACTGCGAATTTCTTCGTCTCATTCTGTTGCCTTCCTCTCAAACGACTAAACGATTTTTTTTCGTTGTCTCGGTCTTTCACCCCAGCCACAACGAGAAAGAACAATAAGTTTATGTTTTTTTTTTTTTTTTTTTTTTTTTTTCGTTGTTTCGTCCCGCGAGAACAACAGAACGAGAAATACAGAGCGGTGAAAGGACAACACCGTTACGCACATGCCAAAACGCTGAATGAGAAAACTGCAAAAGGTCGTTCTGTCGTTGAAATGGGGGCGAAAGAACGACACAGTAATCCAAAGACTGGCGCTTGCCCCGTCACAACGATAGGACGAAAGGAAGATAATTTGTATTTTACGAAGTACTGACTTGTTTTCTGTCGTGGTGCAATAACTCTACAACGTCACAACAAATAAAAAATGTAGATTTTGCGGGTGAGCAAGACAGATATTTTGCTGTTTAGTATTTGTTTTGTTGTTGTGAAGTATCTTCCTGTCGCACCTGCCACAACGACAGAACGAAAGACGACGGTTTTGAGGCACTGTTTTCGGTATGTGCTTAAAATTTCGTTATTTCTCTCTGTCACTGCATTTCTAGATCTTTTATCTTGACGGGAGTGACAGGATCAGACAATAAAAAGAGAATCAAAATACCATTCTTTCATTGTGGCGGGGACGAAAGACTGAGGCAACTGCACAATGAAATAACAGAAAATACCGTTCTTTCATTGTGGCGGGGGCGAAAGACCTAGGCAACTGCACAACGAAATAACAGAAAATACCGTTCTTTCATTGTGGCGGGGGTGAAAGACCTAAGCAACTTCACAACGAAATAACAGAAAAATACCGTACTTCCATTGTGGCGGGGACAACAGAACGACAGTTAACAATAACTAACAATAAGAAAGGAAAGTTTATAAAGCTATGAAATAATCGCTTGAAATAACTTACCACGATAGCCACTGGCGTGATAAGAAACCATGTTGGCACATAGTACGCCCAGAATATCATAGGTCGCTTCCCAATCATCATTTCAATATCCTTCATAAAGTTCTTGATACCTGGTTAATGTAAACGGTGTTATATTGTTTGGTCGGTTACGTTATACTTTTTCTTCATTTCAAAAGAAACGTTATAGTTGCTTAAAATGAAGGTATTTGTACGTGTATATCCAATGCATGTATGGATAAATATATACATGCAGATGCACGCATATATCTACATTCAAAGTGTTAAATACCTACAGATGTATACTCACTTTAACTGAAAATGGCTGTTCTTGTCGTTTTCAATGGATGTTTTAACCAGATGACAAGGACTTCATACCTTTCTATACATGCGCGTTCCATGTATCATGACCCTTAATCGTATAATTAAAACAAAGGAAATGAACGCTTATCATTTCATTTAATTTAACTTTTTACACATTTTATAATGCTAGAATAACGTTAACGCGTGTTTATTTCCTAATATGTATAACATCTGCAAAACCCCTCGGGATACGTTGGTGCCAAAGCCCTAATGTGCTCGAGCACCAACCAATTCCTTGGGATTCTATAGATGTTATAAATTCAAGATAATACTACTGCTGTTCGTTTAATAAATTGTACAAAAGAGAAGTTTGTGATTATTAAAACAAATAAGGTTCGGCTAGCGGATGTAATTTATAACCAACAGACAATCTGACAACTTAATTCATGTGATTTGCAAATAAGCTTACCATACAACCAGCAGACGGCAATGAGTTCACACAGACAGACGATCATCAGATTGTATGATCCGGCATACCAATCAAATAATGTCAACACAAAAATTCCACCCTGAAACAATACAAATCCCTTGAAGTCACAAAGACCTGTTAAACAAACATTTTCTAATTCTAATTATTGAAAATTGCTGATGTTAGTTTTTATCAATGGTTATTTACTGTAACATATCTAATGTAGTAGGGTTATTATAACAGTTTCCTGATCTGCAATGTTGTATTCAGCACGAGTTGATTTGTGCCAGACCTGGATCCCACGAGGACTGTGATCCGGTCGAGGTACTGTTTTAATGGCCTTTTTATTATATACATATAGACAGTTGTAGGCCTTGTGTCATATCAGCCAAAATGGACTATAATTATAGACAAACAAGGATGAAATCCAGTTTGAAATTGTGACCATTCTGACGCATAGAACTTCGCTAAAAAGCAGTCCCCAACCATTGAATATTTTTCCGTATCTAATGGGAGTTGAATACAGGGTTTTTGTATTCATTTAGTGAAATACAGACTCTAAAATAGGACAAACATTTCGTAGGTATATGATTAGATCAAATACAACATTTTCCAAAAACAAACAAACCTTTGTTGTCATTGGTATGCCGAGTACAAAGCCTATCATACAGCAAATGAATGTAAACAGTGCCTTCTTCCTCCGGAGGACCTGAGGAAATACGTCTGTGATGCCACTGATCACGGTCTCCATCATTACCATCTATATGAAATACAGATAGATGGTGTTTAAATTATGACAGTGAACAGAGCCTTGTTCTTGTGGAGAACCTGAACGTAGACAGGAGTAAAACATATCGATTACGGCCACAAACCTCACACTCGTCCGGACTAAGAAGACTCCCTTATTCAGACACGTAAATATTTACAGGTTATCAGTATCAAGAAATAAGCACGAGTTCTTCAGCGGAGATAAAAATAGAACTAGATCTAATTGCTTCACTTTAAAAGCGCAATACCATGTATTACTCCGCCAAAAGAACAAGTGCGTGTTTCTCGATATAAGACTAATGATCTTTTTCTTACAGTTTCAAGTTTACTTCTAAGTAGTACACATGTTGTTATTTTGGTAGAATACGATTAATGTGGCTAATGAATTTTTTGGACCCAACGGCATCCATTATTAATATGGTGTCATTAGTGACGTCACAAATCGAATATGAAGCAGGCAATATTTATTCAACAGAGCGAAAACTGAGTAGAAGAAATAAGAACGCGCTCCCATTTAGAGATTTATAAGCATTACCTGACTATCCAGTCCAAGAGTGAGAATCATGAAAAAGAAGAGGAAAGCCCACAGGGAAGATACGGGAAGCCTTGCAATTCCTTCTGGGTAGGCAACGAATGCAAGACCGGGACCTGAAAGCAATTATGACAGAATTGTCAATACTGATGTCATTTTAATTTATTTATAACTGAAAATCGATTCTGTACAACTTTCATTTTTCGGAAAGTCTGTCTCAGTCATTGACAGAAAGTTTTAAATCATGTTTGAAGTTTTAAGATTTCATCAAGAAAAAACATGCATTTGACAATATAATTTATTTGCATATTTGCACTGTCTTATAAATATCATAATCCAGTAGAGTTAAAGATTCAAGATTACGACTATTCAAATTATCCAGATTAAAATTTAAAAAAATCATTTTTACTACCATTAGGATTTTTACGTGTTTTTAAAAGGGTTTCGTATGGGTATAAATGAGTGTTCGAGTTGTCACGTGATGCCTGTACAAAATATATATTTTACCGCTATCAGCGACGTCAGCAACGGCCTGGTTGGTTTGGTGTGCCATGTACCCGAGCACAGAGAAGATAACGAACCCGCCAAACACGCTAGTCCCGCAGTTAATCAAGGCAACAATAACAGAATCTCTATAAGATATAAGATATCAATGATTGTTTTTGTTCTCTTGTAATTCAAATATCAAAATATATGTGTAAACAGAAAAAAAAATACTATTTAAGCTCTAAACTAATTGCGTTTATTTTATTTATTTCAGTTTTTTTTTGTTAACGCAGAATTCTAAAAACATGTTTTTAAAATGAACAGAAAATAATATTACTACTTATAATAAGATCTAAATTAACTGAGTTCATCTTGAATACTTTAAGACATTTAGAACAAAATCAACCAGACTCTAGCTCTTCTTGCAACTAAGCCAGGGTGGTAGTTTCATGCAATAAGACCGGGGAGTCACTTCTGGTCAAAGTTCAAGTTTCTGTCTACTTAAGAAATAATATATCCCAAACAGTGATTTGTCATTGAATAAAATCATTGTTTGGAGTTTAGATGCAAAGGAATTATATCATTATGGCGCAGCATAATAACACACAATTTTCAGCCTTCTTTCGGGCCATAATAGAATATACTTTAAAATGATCAAATTCTAATTTTTGAAATTAAAGTTTGGCGGTTCGAAACACCAGCGTTTCAGACTTACACTATTGTGATGAACATATGAGCCATGCCATGGGAAAACCAACATAGTGGGTATGCGACCAGCATGGATCCAGACCAGCCTGCGCATCCGCGCAGTCTGGTCAGGATCCATGTTGTTCGCTAATAGTTTCTTCAATTCCAATAGGCTTTAAAAGCGAACAGCATGGAGCCTGACCAGACTGCGCGGATGCGCAGGCTGGTCTGGATCCATGCTGGTCGCATACCCACTATGTTGGTTTTCTCATGGCACGGCTCGTATATCTTTTAAACCTAGCAAACTTTGACTTGACTTGACTTGACTATTGAAATCTTTTTAATCAAATACACCACACGTTTATCAACATTATATACGCATTGTATATCAGACAGAAAAAAAAAGAATTTTTAATTTTCTGCCACTTAGATATGGCCGCACATTAATATTTGCATTTTATTTCATCAATGACGCGGAAAATTTCATAATAACCATATTTTTTAAAATGGTAATAATATTCTTTTTAGGTGAACGATCCAAAAACGTTTAAATAAAGGTAATTTGAGTAAGTGAAGGCCAACCATATTAACTTAAAATAAATGTATTATTCCGCATTAAAATGATAATTATATTATGGTTTTAAGTAGGGAATATTTAAGATTTTATCTATACATTTTATTAGTTCAATAGTCTACTCTATAGGTTCTGTTAACATGATTTATAGGTGTGTGAATGAATAGATATGGCGTAAAACTTAAAATCGGGACTTTTCGCTAAAACGTCCTAGATGTCTACACGTATTTCTTCTGTTAATTCGGTGGGATATGCTTCCTGTATAATTCAGAAGTATATCTTCTTTTAAAAAGAATATGCAACATTTATAATAATTTCTGATAAGGAGAAGCTTGGTTAAAAAAATATAAAAATCAAATAAGAAATAAAAAAGATACAGTCATTTTAATACTATATTTAAAATTCCCGTTTAATGTAAAGAGGTGGGCATTTAGGTAACATTCCACTTACTTTTTAAACTTCAGATATTCTACCTGCATGTCAAAAAGATGTCCTTTCTACCAAATTATTGTCCTTACCTCCAGCAATTGTTTCTAAATTTGTTGAAGCTGGACATGGTGAGTAGACTTCCAAATGCTGGACCGAGGGAGTAGAAAATCTGCGTTGCAGCATCGGACCATACCTTAAAAGGACCCGCATAAATATATATATTAGTCAAATTATTTGCCGATAAAACACTTTTAAAACTGTCTTCTTTAAGATGTGCTGTGAATTAAGTCAAAAATGTATTTAGTCGGAGCTGGATATAATGCATAGCTTTAACAGTAACACAAATTGCTCTGCAAGATAACTTGTAAAGACAGGTGGCTGTCTGTCACAGAATACCGATGGCAAACTTTCAACTTAGGTAAAGTTGTTTAAAAAACAATGGAGTGGGTTCGTTTATCAGTTTATTTCAAGAAATGCGCTAAAACACGTAGAAATCAAGTTGCAAAAGCCCTTTTTGAAGACGAAACCGGTGGTCAAACTTGACAAAGGAACTCTGTGCAAAACATATTGGTGTGTATATAACAATTTAACAAACAGCTGTCATCTTTTGCAAATTATTTATTAGCAGAGTCACATTTACGACATGACACGTTACCTAAATTTCATATGACATTATGGCAGAAAATTTATGTTTACCTTAGGGTCCGAAGTGAACCTGTTTAGCTCAATAGGGAGAGCGCAGATCTACGGATCGTGGTGTCGCGAGTTCGATCCCCGGGCGGCGCGTATATTCTCTGTGACAATTTGACAAAAGACATTGTGTCTGATATCATTCGTCCTCCACTTCTGATTCATGTGGGGAAGTTACTTTCGGAGAACAAGTTTGTACTGGTACAGATATCCAGGAACACATTAGCCAACGGTTAACTCTCCGCCGTCACATAACTGAAATACTGTTGAAAAACGGCGTTAAACCCAAAACAAACAAACAAACAAATACCTTAGGGTCTTTCAGCTTACTCCACTCTGGAATGATATAGAACTCAATGCCTTCTTTGTGTCCTTCCAGGGTTAAACCCCGTACCAGCAGCACGGTCAGTAATACGTACGGGAATGTGGCGGTGAAGTACACCACCTGTGGATTTATAACAAAGTTTTGAAAATATAAATAGTTAATTTTGTTTGATCAATATATATGATATTGTTTATTCTCATACTGTACGAGCAGCCCTCGTATTCTCGTTGTATTAACCTACAGCATGAGGGCGAGTTGCTTCAACGTTCACTAAGCGATAAAGAGCGGTTCCACCATGAATAAATTTGATTTTCATTTTTGCTCTATAGATTGATGAAAAAGCATAAGTGTAGTAGATTTTATATATATGAACATATTTAACGCCATTCTTTAAAGATTCAATGATGTTACCTCAGAAGAAAAGACAGTAAAAAATAAAGTTTTGAACAATTTGGTCTATTCTACCAAATTAGTGGTTCAAAACTAGATTCTGAACAATAATCAAGTAGACGAGAATATATATTTAATGCCTCCTCACCACCACCACCATCATCGAAACACATACAAAATAAAATCTTTACAAAGGATTCAAAAGATGAATAAAAATATGTCTTGTAAAATATTGGATGAGAAAACCTTTCCGGAGGACTTGATTCCTTTCATCAGACAGAAGAAGATGAGAATCCAGGCGAAGAACAAACAGATGACATTTTTCAAGCTCACTCCATTGATATGGTCGATTCCGTCAGCTTCATGAAGTCTCAAAACGAACCGACTAAAATAAAATAAGACTGAGTCTGAAATATGTAATTAATGTGACGTACAGTTGTCTGAAGTTTAAATAAGTAATTCTGCCATGTAACTATTGGGCTATCAATATGGTGGTCTTTAGTTTATTTCAATATCCAGAGTCATTAGGCCAATTTTGCCCTCTTTCAAGCACAAGTCGTCAGTCAATTTTGGATTCCAATCTACGACTCATAGGATATCTATGACAATAACTAAACTCTGTTAGCCCAGTTAAAAGATACAAACAACAAATGAGAGGTGCTTTTGTTTAGTATACAGCGACACAATCATATCAATTTGAAACGTAAAAGACTGACATGTTACTCACGTCCAGTATTCGTCACTTGGCAACTTAAGGTCAAGGTTGCAGTCAGAGAAGTTGGCTTTGACCACTTCGTATCCATAATCATATAGAGTGGTCCACGTGGCGCTCATACCGGCCAGTGTCTTATTAACACACGTATGATTCATCATTTCTGAAATGAAGCATGCACTTTTCAGCGTTTACTTATATCAGGCACAGTGGATATTACATTTGGAATTTGAGCAGCTCATAACATGATTTACCATGAGACATTCCATTTGGAGTGAAGAAGCTTATGAAATCATATATCACGAGACATTCCATTTGGAGTTTAGTACTTTTTGAAATCAGGTAACACGTGGATATTCCATTTGGAGTGAAGTAGCTTATGAAATCAGGTAACACGTGGACATTCCATTTGGAGTGAAGTAGCTTATGAAATCAGGTAACACGTGGACATTCCAATTGGAGGGAAGTCGCTTATGAAATCAGGTAACACGTGGATATTCCATTTGGAGTGAAGTAGCTTATGAAATCAGGTAACACGTGGACATTCCATTTGGCGTTAAGTAGCTTATGAAATCAGGTAGCACGTGGACATTCCATTTTGAGTGAATTAACTTATGAAATCAGGTAACACGTGGACATTCCATTTGGCGATAAGTAGCTTATGAAATCAGGTAACACATGGACATTCCATTTAGAGTGAAGTAGCTTATGAAATCAGGTAAAACGTGGACATTCCATTTGGCGTTAAGTAGCTTATGAAATCAAGTATCATGAGACATTCCATTTGGATTAAAGTAGCTTATAAAATCAGGCAATACGTGGACATTCCATTTGGAGTGAAGTAGCTTATGAAATCAGGTAACACGTGGACATTCCATTTGGCGTTAAGTAGCTTATGAAATCAGGTAACACGTGAACATTCCATTTTGAGTGAAGTAGCTTATGAAATCAGGTAACACGTGGACATTCCATTTGGCGTTAAGTAGCTTATGAAATCAGGTATCATGAGACATTCCATTTGGAGTGAAGTAGCTTATGAAATCAGGTATCATGAGACATTCCATCTGGAGTGAAGTAGCTTATGAAATCAGGTAACACGTGGACATTCCATTTGGAGTGAAGTAGCTTATGAAATCAGGTAACATGTGGGCATTCCATTTGGAGTGAAGTAGCTTATGAAATCAGGTAACACGTGGACATTCCATTTGGAGTGAAGTAGCTTACGAAATCAGGTAACACGTGGACATTCCATTCAGAGTGATGTAGCTTATGAAATCAGGTATCATGAGACATTCCATTTGGAGTGAAGTAGCTTATGAAATCAGGTAACACGTGGACATTCCATTTGGAGTGAAGTAGCGTATGAAATCAGGTAACACGTGGACATTCCATTTGGAGTGAAGTAGCTTATGAAATCGGGTAACACGTGAACATTCCATTTGGAGTGAAGTAGCTTATGAAATCAGGTAACACGTGGACATTCCATTTGGCGTTACGTATTTGGCGTTAAGTAGCTTATGAAATCAGGTAACACGTGGACATTCCATTTGGAGTGAAGTAGCTTATGAAATCAGGTAACACACGGAAATAAGCAGCTTATGAAATCTGGTAGCACGTGTACATTTCATTTGGAGTAAAGCCGCTTTTGAAATCAGGTACCACGAACAATTCCATTTGGAGTTTAAACAACTCTCGGAATCAGTTGGAGCGGGCATCCTATATGGAGTTATATAACAGCTCGGCGGAAATTCTATTTCGAGTGAAAACAGGTTGAGCAGAAATTCAGCTTAAGAGTTACAGCAGCTGTTGAAATCAGTAAAAGCGGGCATTCCATTTGGGGGCTGGATCGATATATTGGCCTATATGTAGGTTATAGTAAGAGTGACTTTTTATTATTGAATTTGTGATAAGTAGGGGTCACGTTCAGTCACTGCTACTAAAATGAAAGACAAAAACCATGTCTGTTCAAGAAGTAGAGTGTAGGTTACTATGTTAAACCTATGGGTAGCTAAAAGTGAGACCCTGTTTTGATTACGGGGTCATTGAGGTCAAAGTTAATCTCACTGTTATAGAAAAAAAAACAGTATCCGTACAATAAGTTAAGCGGGGATATAATTTATAAATCAAATGGAACTTAGACTAAAGGAAGCTGCTATTAGTACAAAGGTTGAGAGTGCAAATGTGGCAAGTGGGATCTAGGTCAAGGTTACTAGTACAATGAAAAAATGAAGCTAAATAGCTTGAAATTCGGTCGATAAATTGAAAAGAAATTTGGCCATACTGAAGAATACAGAGAACCCATATTTGGGACTGATTGCATCTTTTCTTATTTAATACACTTACACAATTATGGTATGGCTTAAAAATGGTGAGATACTGACACAGGTTTTTTTGTAGTTACATAAAACTTTTTAGATTTTATCTCTATTAAAGATAGCTTATCGTTACCAAAAAGAAAGAAAAGTTAAGTTATTTTATGTCTTACTAAAGCTATAGTTGAAATGTAGATAATTTAAAGCCTTATTAATCATGAAACGCCAGTAGCTGTGGGAAAACACCCTTTGTAAACACAGTATTATATAAGCTTTATAGTTTTTGATGATTCACTATTTTTTACTAACAAAACAGAATTATCCAAAATTTCATAAAGATAAGGTTGAACAAGCCATGCGTGTATATCATATATACAGCGCAACATGGGTGGAAAGACTTGAAGTAGATATTTTAGATACGGTAGATACTGTGGTGGAAAATGTTGCGCAAAGCAGTTAAAGACAGTATTTTTGTATAGTATGCAACTGCCACAGAAATATGTATAATTTTCAACATTGTATGTTATTGCTCTCTAGCATTTTGTTTAAAATAAAACTGAATTGATGTGGCAGAAAATGTGTGCATGGACTTAAACATTTCTTCTTCTCGTGAAGTCACGTTTCATTCTGATCACTTTATCAAATGCCTGGATCCTTATCTAACAAAGTTCCACACGAGATTTTCCGAGAATTTCCCACAATGTTTGATGCCGAGAGTTTCAGGTCCGTTTTATTGTAGAAATATCTTTGCAGTACTATAGGAATGTTTTATATACTTACTGACAAGTTCGTCAACTTTAGTGTTGTTGTTTGTCATACTGGCGAAATCAGGGTATGCTTCAGCCCTGCAGTTTGGGGTATTCCAAGGGTTGTCACAGTCAATCCACGGCACCTCTCCGTCCAGGTTGACAAAGGATACGAACATGTAGTAGATGGCGTACATGATGATCACGTTATAGTAGACGCAGACAAGGCCGCTGATAGTGACCATACCCCACCCGATACCTAAATATGCACATGTATACAGAAACAGTTACTCGGGTTACACAACACCGAACCAGATACCTTAATATGTATACAGAAACAGTTTTAAGGGCTTGGCTACACTGAACCAGATTATCTCAGATACATTATGGATGTCCATGTTCAAATTAAAATTTTCATCACCAAAAATGAAAACTTATATATTTAGTAAATATTATTTACATTTTCAGTTTTCAGGAAGGTACATTGTGTAATTGGTACTACCTAATTCAATAAAATGATAAAAATTTGTGAATTTTCAAATTAATTGATTTGCAAAATATTGAGTAACTTCTGAACGAAAGTCACGGGAGAGAATTTAAATTATCACCGGAATTGCATGTATGTCTCTTCAGATTAATATTGGTAAACTTCCTAGATTTTACCCAGTCACACAAAACATCTATACGTTACTTAACAAGGCGGATCGAATATCATGCAATAAAATGCAAGTCATTTATACACAGTGACCCCTCTATTACCGAGGTGTGGTAAAACCGTCTGCGGTTTTATCATGCAAAGTGTATACACATTCTTTGAATGGTAAAATGTCCGCTTATTCCCTTTTTTGTTTGTTTGTTTGTTGTTGTTTTTTTCAAATGCGCTAACAGTGGCAAAATTAGAAGGGATTTCGCTAAATAACTGCTATTACGCCTACACTACTGTCGCGGCTCTGTGGCGACGTTAAAAACTGCATTTCAACTGTTACTGCGTATGAAATGTTATCGAAAATATTGAAACATGACTACAGCTATAAAAATTCTTCAAAAGTCTCTATTCTACGCAATTTTATTTGATAGAGTATAAAATTCGGCTAACTATTAAACATGCTATTAAATTATTTCATAATTTTATTTAAAAAATACATAAAAACTGTACCTCTAAGGTAAGAAATATCTTATAAATCATATGTTTCTAGTAAGCTTAAGGCAGTAAACCTCCAAGAAAAAATGTTAAGTGTGACGTCCATTGAGACAAAATTATGCAAAAGTCTTTTGGATATAGATTTTAAAATAAATTAAGTGAAGACGTTTGTTACGAAGTATAATAGACATCTTAAAATTTATTTTTTTTTTCTCTTGGCCTTACAAAGAAACAAAAATGGTTACCGCCGAAGAATGGGTTAACTTTCCAGACTGTGATCGGTCCTTCTGAGGCGAATTGTCCAAGCGCAAGCTCGAAAAAGAATATAGGCGCCCCAGCTATCGCCAACATTATCACGTATGGAACCAGAAACGCTCCTGTTTGGAAAATTAATCATAATTAAAAATGTGCACAAAAGAGGAACATTGAAATAATATTTAGGGTTGCTATGGGAAACGTCCTGCGAGGGTCATAGAAATGCATGTGAAATGGGAAGTACTTTATTTCGAATAACGGCGATGGGTAAGTTTTCCATTGTATGAAAAATGTTCTTTGATTGCTAAGCATACATGTTTTTGATAGCTTAGCATACATGTTCTTGATTGTAAAACACACATGTTCTTGGTTGTAAAGAACACATGTTCTTGATTGTAAAGCACACAGGTGCCCCTGCAGCTCGAACGTTTAATAACGTCTTGAGGCACGCCTAGGATCTTCTTCCAGAAGCTGGAGGTCGTTTAATATGTTTTACAACTAACTACGAAATGTCATACAACACAAATAAAATGAAAATAGTACAATTAATTTATGTTTTATCTGAAACAATATATATAACAAACTTTTTTTGTCTACAGACATGTAAAAGAACTTTCAAATGGAATCGCAATTATGGATTGATTTTCATCAGTAGGCCTTTGTTTTATAATATAATTATCATTTTTGTTCTAATAAATCTTGACAAAGCTTTCGTTTTATAACAAATGAAAAGTATATTAAGCCAAACAGCCCTGGGTTACCATTATTTTCTCGATGAGAAAAATCAATGTCTTTAAAGGGGTACAAATCATTTACGTACCTCCTCCATTCCGGTAGCAGAGGTACGGGAATCTCCAGATATTACCTAATCCCACAGCATAACCAACACAGGACAGTATAAAATCTAACTTCTTGTCCCATGTCTCTCTTTCTATTATTTGCTGGAAGACAAAAAAGAAACTTACTCATTTAGGTCTTTACGATTTAAATTATAAAACAACATTTGAGCCGCGCCATGAGAAAACCAGCATAGTACATTTGCGACCAGCATGGATCCAGACCAACATGCGCATCCGCGTAGTCAGGATCCATGCTGTTCGCTTTCAAAGCCTATTGCAATTAGAGAAACCGTTAACGAACAGCATGGATCCTGACCAGACTGCGCGGATGCGCAGGCTGGTCTGAATCCATGCTGATCGCAAATGCACTATGTTGGTTTTCTCATGGTGCGGCTCATTTACATTTTCCGATGCCTATTTGCACCTGCATTTATTGATAGAAAAGGCGTTACAATCCTTTTTTCATATAATTCTCTATTCAGAATCCAACAGGCTTACCATGGTATATCCACTACACTGTAGTACACATCCTATCCTATCACATCTGCTACCGAGAAAAACTATGACGCCCATCTCATATATGCAGTTTGGACATATCATTCCACTGGCAGTTATTGTGCACTATGCACTGTATACGACGCTCCCTGCAAACAACGCACCCCCTTGAAATTTGTATTATTGCTACTGCTGCTACTTCTACTGCTTCTGCTGCTGCTGCTACTGCTGTTGCTACTTCTACTACCGCTGCTGCTGCCCCTACTGCTTTTGTTGCTGCTACATCTGCTACTGTTGCTGCTGCTTCTGTTGCTTTTACTGCTGCTACTTCTCCTGCAGCTGCTGCTGCCACTGACACTTCCACTACCACTCCACTTCTACTACCACAACTACCACTTCTACTACTGCGGCCTCCGTGGCCGAGTGGTTAAGGTCCCTGACTTTTAATGACTTGCCCATCATCGTTGTGGGTTCGAGCCTGGCTTGGGGCGTAGCATTCTCTAATGTGAGGAACACACCCAACTTGCTACGGAACGTCGGTGGTTCTACCAAAGTGTACTACTACAACTACCAAACGATGTTTCGGAGGTCCTAAAATGATTCCGTAGAGACTCTTGTTTTCGAGGCTAGACATGCAAGATATACTAGTGTAATATGACGTTTTAACCCATCGAACAATTGCCCTAACATATTATTTTACACGCTGAAAAAAGACACGAGTTCAATTTTTAAACAAATTTGACTTCAGTTAATTTCAAACTTTGAAAAATGATCCCTGATATATTGTTTTGGTATGTGGCAAACCAGACATGATGATGTTAAAATATGTAAGATAAGCCTGGTGAGGACGATGAATAATGAGGATGACGACGATGCCTACGATTTGTTAAAAGGAAGGGAGATAAATCCTATAATCTAGTACGGTATGAGCATATAGATAGAAAATTGACATTGAACCATTGAAACATGACATTGCATTTTAATGACATCGTGTTACCCTGCTGAGCCAGTCTTACATATTCAGCTATACTTCTCGTCATTAAATCAAGGTCCAAATGTTCCGGTTGTATGTAAAACTGACTCGACCATTCATGTCGAGTTGGAATTTGCAGTTCAGTAATGGTGTGTGTTTTGGTTAGGATCTTTTTTCAACAATATATCAGTCATATAAACGACAGTGTCTTCTTGTTGCAACAAGCACCATGTCAAACTTCATTGTGCTGCCCGCCGTACGCACGTGACACATGACACCCCTACCCAGTCAAATACTGACACCGGGGTTACCAATCCTGGAACTATCCACTTAATGCTGAGCGCCAAGCGAGGAAGCTACTATTATATACCATTTTTCATGTCTTTATTATGACTCGGTCAGGGAGTGAACACACGGCCTCCTCTACTCGAAGCGGGCGCTCTACCGAGGCGGTAAACCTGTGTTAGGTGCGATATTGCAGTGCAATGTCTAAATCCAAGTTCTAGACAGTCCGTGTAATCTCCAAATCTCTACTTCGTACGGTGTTCGGATAAGGCCATTATATGTTTCATATATTCGCCCTGTATGTTGATAAGGGCAACAGTACGATGACACGATGCGATCGCGCGATAATACGAATCCAGAACGCGAAAACTGGATGCGAATACGCGAAGATACGAACGACGGTGCAGTGATACAATTCGAAAACGCGAAATCAATATTGTACTTTCGGATCGTGTTTCAACGTTTTCGCATCGTGTTATCACAGTATCACACCTCGTCCTAATTACGATACTACGATGCAATATTACGCACACTCGAACTTTCATATTATCGCCCTTAGGTCGAACGGACAATGACACGATAACACGATGCGAATTTGCGATATTGATATTGCAGTAACGTAATTTCGCAATATTGCCGTTAAGTCGGAGGGCCGATAGTGCGATTATGCGATAACAAAGTGCGATGTTAATATATTGCGTCTTCGCATCTTGTTAACGCGTTTTCGCACCGTATTAAGACGCCATCGCGTAGTATATTCGCGTCTTCGCATGCCGATAAAAGCATGTCAAAGCGGAGATAAGAAACTGGGTATACACTTGTATCTAAATTATTTAGGAGATCAAATTGCAAAATAATTGTAGTTTTGTGAAATGACAAGATGACAAGGCTATTTTGTTAAATTAAATAGGGAGTTATTTACGCAATTTGCATATCATTTCATACCTACTGGGATACTAAATACCCATTATTGAATAACGAAAGAAATAGATTGTGGTGTATTTCACATTTTTGTTAAGGAGACAACAAATAAATGACATAGATTTTCATATTTTGCTGTAAAGTGATGAGCGTACATGAATAAGGTGAAAAAACCCTCGTGTATTAAAGAACAAAACAGCTTAGCCGCCATTTGTTCTTCTGCCAGTCATTTAAAAATTACTGAGCGTACAATTTTGAAATTTAGTCTACGCTTAGAACAATATGCTGTTGATAAGTTTTCACAATTTCAAAAGAATATATATATATATATTCGCTAATTTACGACTTCAACCAATCTTTGAACACTAAAACATCTAGAATTTACAAATTACTAGCGAAAAACGTTTTGAGGGAAGAAAATGACGACAAAAACAAAATATTGTCGTTGCCATGCCCTATCTTAAAAGAGCATTTAATTGGCATATAACAGTGTGTGAAATTCCTAGTCTAAAATCATAATCAACACTTCCTTATTTCTATAAACTGTATATATTATATTCATGTTCTAAAAACGCATCTTTCATGCTTATTTTTGTGACTTTTGAAAACGGGCTTTGGTAGTTAAATGAATAAAATTATAATTTTGCGTAATTTGATACTATTGAAATTTTGATATGTTAATATTGATATATCGATCTAACTGTCCCCTTAATTCAATGTGCTTTCAGTATTTTTAAACTATATGCAAAATAGCAAATATCGGGTTAGCTCTTTGGTTCAATATACATTAAATCAGAGACAGGAAGACACCAAATTACGAAACCAGGGACCACGAGTCCGATGCCCCGCTCGTCCAGCCTTTAATCACTGACATTCCTTTGGGTAACGTGCATGGACGCTATACACCTGGCAAGCTAAAGACACAGGTGACGCTGGG
This sequence comes from Mercenaria mercenaria, assembly GCF_021730395.1. Classification (NCBI taxonomy): domain Eukaryota; kingdom Metazoa; phylum Mollusca; class Bivalvia; order Venerida; family Veneridae; genus Mercenaria; species Mercenaria mercenaria. Next base: position 53,774,721 of record NC_069365.1, read on the forward strand.
GAATCACCTGTATCAAACCGCTATCCTCCAACAAAAATGACTACCATTCGCCCTTAAAGGTAACTGGTGGCTGAGCACAATCCTGTTTTAATTGAAATTATATACAAAATGTGAAGGTACTGGTGCATGGTTGACCACAGCAGTTGCAACGCAGTGTATAAAGTACCAGACAGTACTTGGCTTTAAATTCGTTTCTTGCAGTGCTGTTTCATTCCGGGTGGAGATCATCATAATGCTGCGTGATTTATAGTTTAAATTGTTACACAAGGTTTCACGTTCTCATGTATATATATAATTATAGTACAAAATATATTTGTCGCTCTGAATGATAATTTACCAGCTGGAAAATATGTAGTTTTTGTGAAAACACGATCTGCTTTATAAATTTTTTAGATTGTATACTGGTCGTTACCTTCTAAATATATGTTTACAAACAAGGTATCATTAAATGCTCTGTTATTTTTCTTTATGAATATCAAATATCCACCTCCGTATTTAACTACTTTACAATGGCGATCCGCCAAAGACAAGCACGCTATTGTGGGGTGTCAAAAGACAATATAGGCGTTAAAATATTGACAGGTTCATGAAATGTTTTGTCAAAAGTTTTCCTAAAAACAATGGCGACCTAAAACCAGTATCACTGATAATCAGTAATGTATTAACGCTTTTTAAAGCAAAGTTTTAAGTCTATATTAAAAAATCAGTCATGTCCGACTTTTTTGTTTTATTTTGTTTTTACCGGATTGTTTGTTAAATTTTGACAGTTACCAACAAATTTCCATGTGCGTGCTTGTTCAGATTACGAACGTTTGAAAACATTTAATCATTATAACATTTAAATTCAGATATATTTTTATAGAACTTGCCCATAACACTTTCACCAGCAGGACAGTAAGCAGGTATCGGTACCTGACAGCTACCAATTTTGCCCTGTCGTTCTGACATTAGAACACGACGATTTTGTGCTTTTTCTTCGTTGAGTGACGAAAAAAACATTTTCGTTACAAACGCCTTTTGGCCATTTCTAACGTCTTGCATAAGTATAGTCAAGAACGATACTTTGCCGGTTTCCTTTTTCGTAATTTCATTGTCTCGTCCGGTCGCCCTTACACCCCCTCCCTTTCATTGTGGCGGGATAACGAAACAAACGTAGAAGACCGTTTCAATACACTAGCCAAAGATATTTTCCATTTTATCATCTATTGTTGTTGTTCTGTTCCTTCGTCCTCTCACCCGTAATAATAATGATCGTCCTGTTACGGACATTTTTTTTTATATAATTCTACATAAATTTACAAGTGGTCAGCAGCTGCCATCCACTATTAAAACAACAACAACAACAACATCCCCTCCCGACAACGAGGCCAACACAGAAATCTATGCACTACACCTATTACCATGAAATATAGTCATTTCTTTTTTCAAAGGGATGCTTGATTTCCAACCATATTTCAACAAAATGTCAACTTGTATAGTTGAGTAAGTAGTATCTTTATGATTTAAATGATAATATCAATGCGATGCGTTCAATAAATTTTATAACAATCTTTCGGTTACTGTCAAATGTGCCCGTTTCTTAACGTCAAAATTAAGACAATTTTATTTTTTATCGCTCACTCGCTCAATCTTTACGAAAAAATTATACGAAAGTTTCCCATGGACAACTTGAGCCGTCCTAGCTCAATTTGACTAAGGCGGACGAAATTCCCTCTTATTTTTTGTTCAAGTATACATCGATTTGTATTTATTCCGTTGAAATGGAAAAGGATCATCTTAAAATATTATTTTTCAATTCATGTTGATATTTTTTCCTAACTTAAGATCTAAAGAAACTGAAAGACGGGATTCTGTCCACCTTAGAAAAACTGAACAAGAAGATATTGCCAAGATGAGCATGCGGGAATTGTTCTATACACCTTATCAAATAATTCATTTTCTACCGTGGATGGACGGGTGACGGGCGGTGCTTCAAGGACAACTGGCACGAATTTTAGCTAGATGTGCATTGGGAAATTTCTTTTCGTGACTATAACAAGTTTACTTAAATAGCAGAAGTAATTGAATGACCCGACTTATATCAGTTGAACTTTTTGTAATATGTAATTCAAATGCTTTAAAACAAGTGACATTACATTTCAGTCATGATCAACTCTTCTTAATAAATATGCAGTATCAGGCGTGGTACAAAAAAATCAAATTAAAATGATAATATTTATATTCGCCGTCATTGCAAAAACGCAAAGTCCATAAAACATTATGAAGAAGTAACATTTTCTGAAGCAGACGACCGGATATGCTATTTTAAGTGTTCCCTTACCTTTCCCATGTCCGTCACTTTCTAAGGTATCCAGAAAAGAAAACAGTCCTTATTTCTTTTTTATGTTTTCATTACTTTATTTTTTTACCCAACACTTTTAGACACCGCCCTTTGTGGACTACTTTCGGCTTACTTTGGAATATTTTTGCGTTGGAATACAAGTTGGCCTGTTCATAAAGCATGACAATGTAGTTCAACTGCGCCCCGATTTCAAAACGCACACGTCTTCTTTTGAAATAAACTCTGTAATTTAAGACATAACCTATACATACCTAATACATTGTTTTGTATAAAACAGGGTATCTCAGATAGCTAATGGCATTATTGAAAAATATGGTGGCATATTTCTGCCATGGGATAGCTTGGTAGCTATCGCGATACTTAAAAATAATATATTGATAAAATAAAATTTTCTGAAGATTATCTTGGTTGTCCAAAGTTTCCTTGAAATATTACTGCGATCTATCTCCCATCTAGCAGAGGCTTCATGGATGACCTCGCGTTGACAACAACAAGTCACATACAAGCTAGATGGATGCTGACAGCTCTGACAGACGTTGCCTCCTGGGCAAGAATGAAGTTCAAGGCTGCTAAATCCAGATCTCTCATCATCTCTCATCATAAAGAAGAGACAGACTTCAAGTGCAGAACGAGGAGATCCCATCCATAGTAAAGAACCCGATAAAGTGCCTGAGCAAGTGGTTTGACGCAAGCACAATGTCAAGAAGCTCGAGAACGAGGTAGAGGACGGCTAAGATAGATCTTTGCGGACTACCCGGTAAGTTTAAAGCCTGGCTCTACCAGCACGCCCTACTCCCAAGGCTGACTTGGCCACTGATGCTATACGAGGTACCCAGCTCAACAGTGGAAGCCCTCGAGAGACTCATGAGCCGACACCTTAGAAAGTGGCTGGCAATACGCACAAGTTTCACCAGCATAGGACTGTATTGAAAGAGCAACAAACTACAGCTCCCACTGTCTTCACTGGTAGAAGAATTCAAGACAGCCAAGACAAGACTGGTGGTAACTCTGAGAGACTCTCCAGATGAACTTATCAGTGAAGCAGGGATTGTAACCCGTACTGACAGGAAATGGTAAGCAACAGAGACGGTGAGCCAGGCAGAGAGCTCACTCAAGCACAAAGACATTGTCGGAATGACTGCTGTCGGACGTCAAGGTGTCGGTGCCACCAAGACAGTACTGTGGAGCAGGTCAGACCATGATCCAGTCAGAGGTCAGGAGAGCGGAAGAACATGCCAGACAAGCGAGGGCGGTGGAAATGGGATAACAGGGAAAATGGACCACATGGAATACCACAAACAGGAAGTCGACCTGCGGAGACATCTGGAAGTATGAACCACTGAGACTGTCGTTTCTCCTCAGTCTATTATCTTCTACCATCACCAGCGAACCTGTGCAGTTGGGGATTCACAGCCGACCTTAAGTGAGCCTATGTGACAGACCAGGCACTCCAGGGTATGTACTTTCATCCTGTTCAACATTACTGACACAGGGAAGATACAGATGGAGACATGACACAGTCCTCAGACAGTTGGCTGACTGGCTGAAGGGAGAGAGAAAGAAGGAACGTGGAAGTAACCCCCATCGAAGTCATATCACCTTTGTCAAGCCGGGTGAAACTGCAAAGAGAGCAAACCAACAATCATCGATCCGGATGGAACATGGAAGTTGGCCTCGGGAGGAGACTTGTATTCCCAGACATTGTCCAGACCACCTTGAGACCAGATATCGTTCGGTGGTCCAAGACTGGGACGAAGCTCATCGTCATTGAGCTTACAATACCATGGGAGACAAGATGTGAGGAGGCCTACGAGAGGAAGAAGGCGAAGTACACAGAGCTTCTGGATCTTTGCAAGCAACGAGGCTGGCGTACTTGGATTTTCCCCGTTGAAGTAGGGGTTAGAGGGTTCTGTTCGCAGTCCGTTTGCCGACCGATGCTGATTGAGGAGCAGTCTACAGTCCATAATAGGTACTACGACTGTATTTCTACACACACGATAATCCGCATATATATCCCGATATTTTTGCGCAAGTGCCCCACAGCTGCCGTTCTTTAGCTAGTCAGCTACCGCGATACATCAAAAATTATCTTGATATTTCTAACTTTTTCGAAAGCTTTTTAGCCTCAAGTTTCCTGGAGGTAAAATGCATATATAGAAAATATTACTTATTAGACAGTTACCACAAAAAAAAAAAAAAAAAAAAAAAAATAATCCTGGAAAGTTCGGAATAGTATCGTGATAGCTACCTGTGTCGCGGCAGTTTCGAGCAATAGCGCAAGATATTACGCTAAAACAATTTCATGAAATAAAGAAATATCTAGAAAATATTACTTATTGCCGGAATGTTTTCAGAAGAATGCAAGTTTAGACAATAATCGGTAGAGCTAACTAGCTACCTCGTGGCCGATATATGCCACTGATTGAAATAAGTAATAAAAAAAGACATTTTGCCGAATCTTTTATGCCAGTCTTCTGCCGTTGTTTAGTTTGTTTTCGTTAGTTATTCTAGTCACATCAATACAGTTTACATCATACAGCGACGCTCAAACTTTATCGAAATGTGTAAGGTCCGACATGTCTCCGCAACCTACAGTAACAGGCTGGCACCTGTGTATACCCTCCGACTAGGGCGAACTCGATCCTTGGCGAGCAAAACAACCAAACAGGTTAGCAGCATGTGAACCTTAACGCTTTTGTAGGGCTCAAGTTATTAATCTATATGTCACGCCATTAAGTGTTCACCTACGCATGACAGTATTATTATAGGTACGTATTGCTTTATTACTGGTAACTGATAACATATAAACACATTGCGCTTGAAAAGTAGTCCCGCAAATGTTACCCTGTATGCTCTAATAATTCTTTAGTCTGTAATTAACATATGCATTGTGTTTATTTATACCGTATCTATGATAGGCTCAGATCTATACACAGACAAATAATGTTATTGTTTTAATTTATGCTATTTCTCGTCTATGAGACTAAATGGGCTTTGTCATAATGTCGAACTAGGCTATGTGATTTATTTTGAATAATGGTCTTCTTTACTCAAACGAGAACAAGAGCTGTCGCAGGACAGCAACGATCGATTATTCAAGGCTTTGCCACTGAAAAATGTTAAAATATTTAAAACTTAATCTACAAGAATTATGGAACTCCCCCTCTTATGGAGCTAAATGAGAAACAATGCTAAGTCAAAAAGGACATGACCCTGTGAAAATGCAAGATATAGTTATGGTACCTATACGTAGTGCATGTCAAATCGTCACAGTGAACAGTTGTGCAAAGCACACGTGTTTATTGAGATAACCAGTTTACAAAAGCTAAATCAACAAGAGCTCGTCGAACACGAAATGCCCCCTTGATGCATTTAGTAATTGCACAAGCAACAGAAATTATATGCTCACTGTAAACAAAAGTTCTACCATTCTGGTTTAATCTGACCTTGACATTTAACCTATTGACACTAGGCCAAAGCGTTCTTGAGTTATTGCCTGGAAACCATTTTACTGTTCCTGGTCACTGTGACCTTGACCTTTGACATACTGACCTCAAAATCAATAGGGGTCATCTGCTGGTCATTACCAACCTGCCTATCAACTTTCATGATCCTAGGCCCAAGTGTTCTTGAGTTATCATCCGGAAACCGTTTTACTATTCAGGGTCACTGTGACCTTGACCTTTGACATACAGACCTCAAAATCAATAGGGGTCATCTGCTGGTCATTACCAACCTCCCTATCAATTTTCATGATCCTAGGCCCAAGTGTTCTTGAGTTATCCTCCGGAAACCGTTTTACTGTTCAGGGTCACTGTGACCTTGACCTTTCACATACTGACCTCAAAATCAATACGGGTCATCTGCTGGTCATGGCCAACCTAACTATCAATTTTCCTGACACTAGGCCAAAGCGTTCTTGAGTTATTGCCTGGAAACCATTTTACTGTTCCTGGTCACTGTGACCTTGACCTTTGACATACTGACCTCAAATTCAATAGGGGTCACCTGCTGGTCATGACCAACCTGCCTATCAACTTTCGTGACCCTAGGCCTAAGCGTTCTTGAGTTATCATCTGGAAACTGTTTTACTGTTCAGGGTCACTGTGACCTTGACCTTTAACATACTGATCTCAAAATCAATAGGGGTCATCTGCTGGTCATTACCAACCTCCCTATCAATTTTCATGATCCTAGGCCCAAGTGTTCTTGAGTTATCATCCGGAAACCGTTTTACTGTTCAGGGTCACTGTGACCTTGACCTTTAATATACTGACCTCAAAATCAATAGGGGTCATCTGCTGGTCATTACCAACCTGCCTATCAACTTTCATGATCCTAGGCCCAAGTGTTCTTGAGTTATCATCCGGAAACCGTTTTACTATTCAGGGTCACTGTGACCTTGACCCTTGACATACAGACCTCAAAATCAATAGGGGTCATCTGCTGGTCATTACCAACCTGCCTATCAACTTTCATGATCCTAGGCCCAAGTGTTCTTGAGTTATCATCCGGAAACCGTTTTACTGTTCAGGGTCACTGTGACCTTGACCTTTCATATACTGACCTCAAAATCAATAGGGGTCATCTACTGGTGGTGACCAACCTCCCTATCAATTTCATGATCCTAGGCCCAAGCGTTCTTGAGTTATCATCCGGAAACGGAAAGGTCTACATTCCGACCGACCGACCGACCGACCGACATCTGCAAAACAATATACCCCTCCTTTTTCAAAGGGGGGCATAAAAATTGCTATGATTCTTGTAAAAATGCCACACAAGAGTTGTGGAACCTGCACACTACAGATAAGATCATCACATGTAACAAATGTGTGAAGTTTCTGTGAATCCTAATAGTGCCTACCGAGAGACGCAGGTCAGATTATTACAGTTAATAAGAGAGACACACAAAAACTTAACCAAATTGGGACCACGGCGCAGACGCCGACGAATGTGCGAATACAATAGCTCTCCCTACTTTTCGATTATCCGGGCTGTCTTGAACAAACCGTTTAAATGAAAATATTTATCAAAGGTATAAAGTTGAGGCAAGCATCTAGTCGAATATGGAGCAAGAGAGCAATTAAAATAATCTGGAACTACATATCAGATAAAGAAATCATCTAGTTAATATGAAAAGGGCTTTAGCTATGCATATTCGAAACAGCGTGTCATTCAGGTTACAGATTGTCTTCAGCTACAACTTAATTCTTGTCAACTGTCGTCAAGGTTTTGAGTTCTGAAAATCAGATAAACGAGACTGGCGGCGGATAGATGGAGAAACAAGACGGAGGCTGATGATGAAAGGCGGAGCTATCATTTACAACACTGTCACCAAGTAAATGTACGTATGAATATCACCCAGTGGGAGACGACTTGCAAAATATCTTTCGCACGTGCGATGTCCGATTAAATGTGGTGTGAAGCCGGACATGTAACTTAAAAGCTATTCGAACAAGAGCTCGTAGAACACGAAATGCCACCTCCCCCGCCCCCCCCCCACAACCATTTGATGCATTCAGTAACTGCACAAGGAACAGAAATTGTTTGGTCACTGTGCACAAAAGTTCTACTGTTCTTGGTCAAAATAACCTTTGACCTATTGACCTAAAATTCGATAGGGATCATCTGCAGGTCATGATAAACCTCCCTATTAAAATTCGTGATCCTAGGCCCAAGCATTCTCAAATAATCGTCTGGACAAATTTTAACTGTTCCAGGTCACTGTGACCTTGACCTTGACCTACTGACCTCAAAATCAATAGGAGTCATCTGCTGGTCATGATCAACCACCCTATTAAGTTTTATGATCCTAGGCCCAAGCGTTCACAAGTTATCGTCTGGTAACGGTTTTACTGTTCTGGGTCACTGTGTCATTGACCTTTGGTCTACTGACCTCAAAATCAATAGCGGTCATCTGCTGGTCATGGCCAACCTCCATATCAACTTTCATGAGCCTAGGCCCAAGCTTTCTTGAGTTATCGTCCGGAAACCATTCAACTGTTCTTGGTCACTGTGACCTTGACCTTTGGCCTACTGGCCTCAAAATCAATAGGGGTCATCTGCTGGTCTGACAAATCACCCTAGCAACTTTCATGAGCTTAGGCCCAAGCAATCTTGAGTTATCATCTGGAAACCGCTTAACTATTCTGGTTTACTGTGACCTTGACCTTTGACCTACTGATCTCAAAATCAATAGGGGATATCTGTTGGTCATGACCAATCACCCTATTAACTTTCATGAGCCTAGGCTCAAGCAATCTTTAGTTATCATCCAGAAACCGTTTAACTATTCTGGATCACTGTGACCATGACATTTGACCTACTGATCTCGAAATCAATAGGGGTCATCTGCTGGTTATATCCAACCACCCTATCAACTTTCATGAGCCTAGGCTCAAGCAATCTTGACTTATCATCCAGAAACCGTTTAACTATTCTGGATCACTGTGACCATGACATTTGACCTACTGATCTCGAAATCAATAGGGGTCATCTGCTGGTTATGTCCAACCACCCTATCAACTTTCATGATCCTAGGCCCAAGCGTTCTTGAGTTATCATCCGGAAACGGATTGGTCTACATACCGACCGACCGACATCTGCAAAACAATATACCCCTCCTTCTTTAAGGAAGGCATAAAAAGTATACATGTGTGCGATGATGAGGAACAATTTCATGTTTGAATCAAATGTACACAGTGATGGAAGGAACGTGCATAAAAAGCTTAACCTGACACAAAGTTATAAGAACGGAAAAGGGTCATAAAATAGTTGTCACAGAGTTGCGAACCGTGTGTTATATGTGTGTGATGATGAGCAACTATTCTGAGTTTGAAAGCGCATCTCAACTTTTCACAAGGAATCTTGAAGCAAACGAGTAAGATACCTCTGCATTTACTTTGTGAAGTCGAGCTAAAACTGGGTATAACTTCGTGGAAAAAGAACAAAATAGAGTTATGGAACCTGTGCATTGCATGTCAATAAAATCGCAGTGATCAAGCACGTAAGTGTTAACTTAGTTCATACTGGTACCAACATTATACAAAACTTTTTCAACCAATGAGGCGGCGGACGTCGGCTAAAGGGTGAGTGCAGTGTTATAACTCTGCATATTTTTTTAAAGTCAAGCTAAAATGAAGCAAATTTTGAAGTTTGCAGACAATTTTAGTCAAAATTATAAATACACATTTACCTCAAGTACCACTGTTAAAACTACTCATGTAAAGTATGGAAAAAAAGTACGAGACTTGTCGTTTTCTCAAAGTTCAGTATAAAATGTATGTCAATCAGGAATAAGAGCTTTGTTTAATTCAGGACTTCTGAGAGGGCTATACTGACAGATAAATGATTTTAATATAACAAAGAAATAATCATATTAGACTCTAGTATTCATTTTATTCTATTTCTTTTTCTTTAAATAGCATCATGATTCACACATAAACTGTTTTCAAGTCACAATAACAATAATCGAGTCCCATGCTGTTCACATAGCGAATAATAGCAGTTCTTGTCTTGGTCTTGACATCATGACCGCACGTATTCTATCACTTTTGGCACTGCAAAGAAAAAAAACAATCAAAACTTACTATTTAATCACGAAAAGTCTGGCCATCATTTATAAAAGTATATTCCTACTCTGTGTGAAAACTTGTCAAAATAGCAACTTGTTTCGTAGTATTATATAGAATTAAAACCATTTATTGCAACCTAGAGGTCCTGTAAAGTTGTTAGTAAAATTTATGTTCCAACTTTAAAACATAAGCTGTTTCAAAAGCAGCTCAGTTTTTAATTTACTTTACAAAAGAAAACGTGTTGGAAGTATGAACACTGTCTAACGTATTTCACAGTCACTCAATTATCAACATAGAAAAACGTCAACTAAGACTCCCACTGTTAGTATTCAAAATAATAGTAACAACAGACGAGACAATAGAAGAAATATATAAAACCGTGCCAGAAACCTTTAGCTAAAATAATCAAAAATTACATCTGACTCCAGTGACATTGCATGACTTTTGCAATATCTAATACCCTTAACTTGAAGATGTCCACCCTAACTGACTGTCAAAACTAATAAATGTATATCTTGATGATTAAAGGAAAAAAATCAAGAGAAGCTTATCTGAAAAGCGTCCTTATGGTCGTGCGAAACTTTTCATATAATACGCCTAATCACCCGGAGTAGTTAGATAAATCTGTTAACACACAACCAAAACAAAATTAACAAGTAAATTCGATGAATTGGTATCCCCCGCCGAAAGGGTTTGTGGTGAGGAATGGCAAAATATATATCCGGAAAAAAGTTAAGGATGTTTATAAGAAGCAAATAATTTCATTAGTCAAAATCAATTTAACAGAAAACAAATGTTTAATAAAAGAGTACATAATAAATGTATGATACTTTGATCCTGACCAAAGAATTTATTTTGAATGGGATATGCTTACTGTAGTGAGCTTAGCTTTTAAAATTAAATGTAGTTAATTGAAATGTGAGCTTGAAGTTTAACTGGAACGAAATATTGTCTTTGAGTGGTTTGGCACCAAATGTTGCTGTTTAACAAGTTCATCTGAACTTAAAAGAACAGATGTTCTTAAGAGAACACAGGTAAGATATCTTGAACATGGCTGAGGACAAGGTTTGTGCAGTCACAACTTAATATATTTATTTTTTAGGGGGTGGGGGTGCGGGAGAGGAAACAAAATTTCACATGTTGATTATAAATATTGATGGAAAATTAAAAATGAAAAAAAAAAGGGTAAAAGGGTGAAGTTGGCGGAGGGGGGCAGAGGATGCATGATCAGTGGTGGGCATGACTGGGTGTAGGAGTGAGGTGGGGGATTGGTGCAACTTGCATGTTGATAAATAATCATGGAAGGTTTGAAAAAAGTCTAAAAGTAAGAAATGAAAAAAAAAATTGTTTTTTGGAGGGGGGTTTGGGGAGGGGAGGGGGTGTGACCAAGACAAGTGGGTGACCAGCTGTGTGTGCGCAACTTCACATATTTATAATAAATGTTCACAGAAAAGAATGAAAAAATTTAAAGAAATTCTGCCAAATGGTAAATTTGTTATGTACAAATATGTGGATTTTTAGAAAATTAAAGGGCAATAACTCTAAAGTTACAAAAGAAACCCGTTTGAAATTGTGTGTGCACAACCACATTATAGTGCTCTAAAGTCTGTAAAAGTTTCATAGTTCAAGGTCAAATATATCGAAAGTTATGATGCAGAAATTGCCATATCTATAGATCTATAGTACCCTATATAGTTAACATTGGAAACTTCTAACGGCCACAACTCTGGCGTTACTTGGGCAATCTGTCTGAAACTTGATGGGCCCCATAACCTCATAGTGGTGAACATGTAAATGAAGTTTGTTTAAAACAATTTAATTTTTTTTTTTTTTTTTTTTTTGGGGGTGTGGGGGGTGGGGGGGGGAGGGGGATAAGGAGGGATGTAATCAAGGTAATGGGGTGACCAGGTGTGGGTACACAACTTCACATGTTTACAATAAATTTTCATGGAAAAGAATGAAAGAAATTTAATGAAATTCTACCAAATGGTAAGTTTGTTATGTACAAATATGTGGATTTTTATACAAAAATATTTTTATTTATATTAAAGGGCAATAACTCTTTATTTACAAATAAGTCCGAACAAAATTGTGTGTACACAACCACATTATGGTGATCTAAATTCTGTTTAAGTTTCATAGTTCTAGGTCAAATATATCAAAAATTATGATGCAGAAATTGCCATATTTATAGTACCCTATATAGGTAACACTAGAAATTTCTAAGGGCCATAACTCTGGTGTTACTTGGGCAATCTGACTGAAACTTGACAGGCCGCAAGAACTCATAGTGGTGAACAGGTATATGAAGTTTTAAATAAATATTCCCAACTATTTCCTAGATATGGCTCCGGACAGACGGAAGGACAACGCCAAAACTATATCCCTCTGACTTTCGTCGGGGGATAACAAAAATGCTTTTGAAAAGGTACTTTTGTTATTTTCTACAAAATAGAACGTCGACAGTAGAATACATGACTACATGACTTGTGATATAACACAAAATAATATATTGCAAAATATGCATGCATTTGTTATTCCTACTTCCCCTGAATAATGCACTGGTCTATATATACGAGAAGTAAAACTAATTAGACATGACCCTATTAAATATTGAGGTATATTTTATGGGCAATATCCGTCACAAATGTATAAAACAATCTAAACATCGAATTATTTTGACTAAGTCTACGAGGTATAAATTTTCAAAATCAAAATATACTGAGGGATGGTCTTCAAGCGCTTTTGATGAACCCTATATTAAATATTTCAACATTGTTAGCAGGAAAATCTAACCAAATGCTAATTAGCTTTCAGTCCAATTCCCTTATCTCAGTTGTAGTATATTATTCATGTAATGACTTCTAAATAAAATATGTTTAAACCAAATGACAAGGTGGACGAACAGATATGTGCACGAAACAACATTTGTACTTACGCGCTCGCAGAATCCCGCACGTAACAAAGAATGCTACAACTGTTTGTTGAACCATCATGCTTGCCATCTTCTTTTCTTCTTCAACATTACCACCATCTTTTTGCGGTAATCGGAGCATTTTGAGAAAATCGTGTTCCAATTTGAAACCGGAAACGTGGTGAGCAAGCGCTTGATGATTATGACTATATACGTCTATATGTCGGATTCAAATCAGTTTGAGGATCAGTTAAGGTTTCCTCATTAAGATAAAGTTGATTTCTTTACCGTATACAGGTTATAGAGCAAGAATGTAAAAGGACATTCCCAAGGGGGGTATTCGATCTACTCCTTACCACCGAAACAAAATGGCGGCCAAAACTGAAAATGTGAGTTTTTCTTACTTTTTATCTTTTTCAAAGATTTCTAGACAATGACACATGGCTATCAACCTGCTCCACTGTTTTCTCTATCTATCGGTACCTTTAACTTTAGAAACAGTGCTGTAATTTGTCTGGAATGCTGGTCATGGGATTTGAATCGATAGAAAATCCTCCTGAAAACACGGGATAAGGAATAGTGCGATTAGCAAAAATGTTCTTTTTTCCTAATATTCAAATAGTTGTGAGCTATTTGTCGGATAAGAAGTAAAATTTCAATATATATTTCTATCATGATTTGTCTGGAGCCGATTAAAAGTCGTAATTTTAAATTACACAGTTTTTTGTCTGATGGTAAGGAACAGTGTACGAAAATAAGAGGATAAGGTGCAGTTCACTTCTTCAAGCGACTTTTTTCTTCGCTCTTTTCAGAGACAATCAAGTAAAATTCTGTTACAATAATATTTTGGTGATCATTTATAACTATCTCTTGCTCAATGTAGGAAGATTTAAAAGGTATCCGCCTGTCTGTCAGACACGTGATGTACTGAAAGCCTAAAGTTTAGCAAGTACTTAATATAGTATCCCTCGCCAACATTTAAGTATCTATAAATTTAAATTTGGTATAGCGCCGGATATAGTCGTTAATAACAAGCAATTGCCTTACAAAAATGTTGAAATATTTTTGTCTTAAAAAGTTAAACCAACTTAAAATACAATATGTTCTACTAAAGATAGTGAAAAATCAGCAACACCACTTAACTTGTTTAGGCGTTATGCATTGTTGAAATATACCGCTCTTCTTTGTAATTTTGCTTTAAGATACATACGTTAAAATGCGACATATAGGCGCACTAATTCACGATTTTATGGATACATACAGACAACAAATTTTTCGTGGTTGAAGCTTTAACTATGTATACGACTTTTCATAATTATGGTTAACTCTTACATTATAAGTTAACGTTGGCTTAGAGTTATTAAGGGAAATATACCTCGCAAGTAGAGTAGTTTTTTTCGCGCCAGAACAGTGCATGCATTTTCAGTAAATCTATTTTGAAACAGAGGTCCATCTTAATTTAAATGGCATAAGAAATGGCAAAATGATACATGATCGATACAAGCGTTACCAGTCTTATTAAAAAAAGATAAACAAGAAAGTGTCACTCAGTTTTAATTGACAGTGTCATCAGTTTGTATCATCTACGTCATAAGATGCAGATTTCACACATGTGAAGTCGCACATTTGACCTTGAAAACGTGTTTTCTTTTTCTGAAAATGTTCAACGGGCTCCGCTGGTAATGTTCGGTTTATATAGGAAGCTAATTTAATATTCCTTAAAGTAAAAACTATTTGTGATTATATTAAGTAACCATAAATACAGTACAAGCTATTGATACATACGTTACGTATGGTAACGTATGTATCCTTATATACTTGATATCTTACTGACAAACCATTTTATACAACATGAGGCTTCTTTTATTTTTTGAAGTCAAGGTTCCAAGATAAAACGCTCGGGCGTTTTAATTTGCTGAAAAGTTTTTATCACTATTTTTGTTCAAAACGTCATGCAAATTCTATTTTTAAAATCTGATAATATATGCTTTGATATCAATTTCTTGTTAAAAAGGTTTTGTTTACAGAACTGGTCGTATGTCATGGCATTTTTATCGTAAAGATAGATGTTTGACATTTTTTTTGAATACAAAATGAATCAGTGGAAACGGCATACCCGTGGTGCCCATAGCACAGTGATCGGAAACGTATGTATCAATAAATAGATTACATAGGTTATTATAGATTACATAGGTTATTGGTGTATGTGTGCGTGTATTGGTAATAATAACTCACTGTTGACTTGGGGTTACTGTTAAGGTAAAATTCCTACAGTAAAAGGGCATACAATTTTGTTCCAACCGTGATATGGCTTGAAATATTTTTTACAAGATTGTAAATATATTTGAAAAAGTCTTTACAGTAAAGACAGACTTAACAGAACTGTTAATTCTGAATGATTTTATATGTAGAATTGTCGGTTGTGTTGATGCTTGGTTCATGAATGTGGTTGTACTCAAATAAAATGATCTTTTCTTCATTCTTTGGAAAAGTTCTGACATGGTGACTTTTGATTACATTTAATTTTTAATATTTGAATATGCAGTTATTCTTCTTATATACAGTTTAATGTTGTGTGATTCATGGATTCAATGACAAAAGCACTTGTTATAAGGGCTGACACCTTACCAATATACAATAGAACGAGATTATCAGCGCCGCCTTTGAAATTACGAATAATTAATTTGACAATCGTAAGAAATAATTAATCTGAATAATCAAGTATTTGTGCTTTTGATTTACAATGGTCGGCTTCAGTTTGGTGGCAATCTTGAACACGAATTTTGGTGCCCGAAAATGAATTGATTCGTTATTTTTAATTTGGGATACATACGTTACCATAAGCATATTTCTGATCAGATGGTTACAAAGATTGTACAGTCATATTGTACATAAGATTATGCTGATTATATGTCAACGGTTTTACTACAAAGGAATAACCACAATATTTGTTGTTTAAAAGTATTATTGTAAAGTTGCATGTTTTATTTTTTGACAAGTTTAATACATTTTATAATTGATTGACATAAATGTTTACAAGAAAAGCTTGATAATCAAATAAACTTAAATTCGTGGTATAAGATGCATAATGTTGGTAAATAACAATCATATTTGCCACATATTAAAGACGCTCGCTACAGTTTCGGATTTTTTCCTCAATAATAGATTTTGATGAAATGTTTTGTATTAAAAGATCATGTTATGATATATTGAAAAATGAAATAAAAATACTAGGTCACGAGCTTTGTTTCAATTTAATTTGCCCCTAGATATGCTGCTATTTTAAACATTTTTCAAAATTTCTGTAATCCTAAAATATATTTCAGTAAAGTACAATGATCAGCATAAATTTCATTATCTAAGCATTTTTATAATGGAAAACAATATATCTATTTGAAACATGCTCAGAGAAATCAAAAGAACATGATTTTGTAAAGGAAGGAATACTTGTTAAGCAGACCCAAGGACTATTTTTGCATATTTTTGTCAGTTTTAAGTTGGTACTTCTGCTATTTTATCTAGTTTCACATAATAGAATTTAATCAAACTCTGCACATACCTTTGGTTATGTCTACCTAATCTAAAACAAAAAGAAAATTGATAGGTCACCATATTATTCGCTTAAATCAAATTACAACGAGGTGGGGTGTGGCGGGCATTTATACAACGCAGGTTGGCACGAAATACTCTTTCAGTGTTTGAGCAAATGACTTAGAAATGTATATAAAAAATTATCAAACGGCAGGTTTCTTAATAATCGGATTTTAAGGTGTTTCTGAAGCATTTTGATGGCACAGAACGATGACAGTTTCCCCCGGTTTTTTTTTTAACAAAACCTATAGTTTACGAATGTACGGTACGGGTACGGTATGGGATTAGAAACAGCTGTGACTCAATGCAGAGTTGGAGCTTTGGTATAAATAACAGACCCCAGTATATGTCGGATTGAAACAATTTGAACTAAAAGTACTTTAAATGTATATATTTTGTAACCATGGTGATACTTACCCTAATCTTTAGTCAGTATATTATACATTTTGTACATCAAATGCATGCGAACATACAATAATTTGCGAATTTTTGCCATACGCAACATTAGATAATCACTTCCGGGCATGCGCAGAAGACCGCACCAACACTGTAGTGAGTTACATCGAAACCAAATTGGCACGGTGTTGGGGTAAATATCGACCCGTCCGGAAAAACTGTAGCGAGTGCCTTTAAGCCTTACTTGAATGTATTTTTTTTTCTCATACCCATGTAATTCAGTGTAATGATACGTTACTTTGGTAGTGCAGCTTAAGATACAAGCAGGACACAAAAAATATTCAATTGCTCTTCCAAATGTATACGTTAATGGCATCATAAGAGTATATATATGATTTTATGAGCTAATTATGTTTGCGATTTGCCTTTTGTCAATGTTTTTAAATATGTATTGTAACTGTTAAATGTTCGTTCAATAATCTGCTAGCGAAACTTCCGAGGTATATTTACCTTAATAACTTTAAGCCAACGTTATAATGTAAGAGTTAACCATAATTATGAAAAGTCGTATACATAGTTAAAGCTTCAATCACGAATAATTTCTTGTCTGTATGTATCCATGAAATCGTGAATTAGTGCGCCTAAATGTCGCATAACGTATGTATCTTAAAGCAAAATTACAAAGAAGAGCGGTATATTTCAACAATGCATAACGCCTAAACAAGTTAAGTGGTGTTGCTGATTTTTCACTATCTTTAGTAGAACACATTGTATTTTAAGTAGGTTTAACTTTTTAAGACAAAAATATTTCAACATTTTTGTAAGGCAATTGCTTGTTATTAACGACTTTGGGCGCTATACCAAATTTAAATTTATAGATACTTAAATGTTGGCGAGGGATACTATATTAAGTACTTGCTAAACTTTAGGCTTTCAGTACATCACGTGTCTGATACACAGGCGGATACCTTTTAAATCTTCCTAAATTGAACAAGAGATAGTTATAAATGATCACCAAAATATTATTGTAACAGAATTTTACTTGATTGACTGTGAAAAGAGCGAAGAAAAAAGTCGCTTGAAGAAGTGAACTGCACCTTATCCTCTTATTTTCGTACACTGTTCCTTACCATCAGACAAAAAACTGTGTAATTTAAAATTACGACTTTTAATCGGCTCTAAACTAACCATGATGGAAATATATGAAATTTCACTTCTTATCAGAAAAAATAGCTCACAACTATTTGAATAATTAGGGGAAAAAAGACCATTTTTGCTAATCGCACTATTCCTTATCCAGTGTTTTCAGGAGGATTTTCTATCGATTCAAATCCCATGACCAGCATTCCAGACAAATTACAGCACTGTTTCCAAAGTTAAAGGTACCGATAGATAGAAAAAACAGTGGAGAAGGTTGATAGCCATGTGTCATGGTCTAGAAATCTTTGAAAAAGATAAAAAGTAAGAAAAACTCACATTTTCAGTTTTGGCCGCCATTTTGTTTCGGTGGTAAGGAGTAGATCGAATACCCCCCTTGATTCCACTAGACAAATCAATATATTTTTAAACAAGCATCAAAATCGTTAACCAGCCTTGATTAAACAGACATTAAATGTGTAAAAGGCTGTGCAATTATAATCTTTATATAAAAATTGACCTTTATAATGTTTTTCAATATAAAAAGTGCACTTTATTGATTTAAAGAGTGTTGTTAACAAAAAAAGTTCCTAAGTAAAACGTTGGAGCTCAATTAAATACAATTTCTTTCTGTTGCTTTTATAACCTATGTTTCACATATCTTCTATAACTTTGTTTAAAGGTGGGCGATAGATTTTGATCAAGTAGGGATTAATTTGGTCGAAAATGTAATTATTCATTTCACTGATGACTCTTAAATGTTAGAATTTCACTGGAGGTACTTTCCTGTCCTTAATTGTTGCCCAAACAAGATAGAAATATTTTAGCCTACCAGTATGTATAAATATATTAAGTAACATTTGAATATAAGAACTATTGTATTATAATTGGCAAATATTATATATTTATCCTGTCACTTGCAGTATTTTCGACCCGATATCAGGGTGCCGTATATCTTTCTTCATACATGTGATAAGTTCAGAATCCCAAAACTGGAGGATTGCCATTTTTCAGCTGGAGTTGGGGTCTCAAAACTGGAGGTTTTTTATCGACATAAATTAAGCGCGCGGACACATAACTTAGAGGCAAAATCCAACATTTTTGGCCACACAATAATGTATATAAGTCTACACCAGAAGAAACAATCCTCATAACTCTTGATTTGAATTTTGACAGAGTTATGCCACTTTTTAACTTCAGTTTTTTTGTTAAAGTTTTATATAATGTCTAATATCTCTGTTACATACAAAGCTATTGCCTATTATGCCCCTTTAACTGGCAAAACTTTAATTCAGAGTCAATCACTGAGAAAAGTCGAGCATGCTATCTTACAGAAGCTCCCTCTTGTTCTAACTTTAAACTTTCTTAACAGATTAAATTTGTAGAAACAAAGTCTCAATTTAGGTCTGAAATGAAGGTGAACATGCATTAACATTATTCTACTCGAGGACTTAAAAAAACGAAGCTCTAAATTGGTCTGAACACAACTCATAAATTATGTAAATTCCTTACCCCACCCACTCTCGTATAAAAATACTGATGATTTTCACATGAAAAATAGAAAATAGAAATGCATCAACATGTATTTACCCTTACCAAAATAATGTAGATTGATGTTATCAAATAAATGAGTGTGTGTTTTCATCCAATTTTCAATGAAATAAGTCCAGTTTATTAGCAAATTATTTATGTGATTTTATTACCGAGCAAAATTTTTCTTTGAATAATCGAAATTCATTTCAGTTGGGAATTATTTCTTATGACTGGGAGTTTTTTTGCTTCAAACTGGTAAAAATGGAGCTTAATCGGCATTGAGAATGGGCAGATATTCGGCCCCGTGAGACAGGTGGAAAAGGCCCTGCTTGTCTAATCCCTTATCAAAACAATTAATAATTCACCTGTGAAAAACAACTCTTTCCTCCAGCAACATGTGTGGCAAACATGTATAATACACAACAGTCGGTGACACTTTGATTTACTGTGTAAACATGTTTGGCACTCCTCGGTAATTATCAACCCAGTCATAATACTGATTTTTATTTTTTGAAAAGCGGGAGAAATATGGTTTTGGTCGGGAGACGGGAGGCAAGGTGAAAAAATCGGGATTTTGACCCTCCCGCGCGGGAGATCACATGTATGCTTTCTTGATATACCGTCAGTTGATCATGTGACCAGTGATATACGGTCAGTTGATCATGTGACTTTATGATCGATATTGTTGTCATAAGAAATTTTTCAACGAAACCATCATCATTGTGTTGGAAATGTTCAAACTAAGAAAATGAGTGGTCAAATAATGAATTTTTATTCAAAAACGAAGAAGTTATTGCGATTTTGCCGGTAATCACATCATTATATAAGTGACGTCATTAAAGCGGTTGTCGCACACTTATTTTTGTAAAATAAATTGCCAAATATCGGAAAATGAAGTAATGACAAGATAAATAGAATAATAGGTTAGTGTCTAAGATGGAGAAAGTTTATCTGGCTCGGCTCCGGACGTTATCAGGTTCGCCTTCGGCTCACCCGATAACCTCCTCCACCTCTCCAGATAAACTTTCTCATCTACGGCACTAACCTATTATTCTCTATTTAGCCAAACTTTACTAGAAATACAAGTTAGTAAAAATATTATTACCTTCTTTTATCATTCTTGGTTGCGCAAACCATATGAATTCCGACGCTATTATAAACACTGTTTTAAAACTTGCCTGTTGGTTAAGATTTTTGGCATTATTATTCCAATATCTATCAAATGCAAATGTAAAATTAGTAAATATTTTTAAAATTAAAAACAACAGTCCATCTTTTCAATACTTTCGTATTAGAGGGGAGTAATTACAATTCCCATAAAAATGATAAAACATATATTTCTAATAAGGATCTAACTCTATGAAATCGGTCCTTATAACCCTTACCCTGCTAAATTTCTATAATGAACTTGTCCATCTTACACTTTGGACAGTACTTTTAACTGTTAAAAGGGGTGCTTAACAAAAATATACTAGCTGAATACCAAACAGTGCAGATCACGGATGTGCAGGCTAATTATGATCTACACTTGTTGCAAATTAAGGCAGAATCAATCATGTCCAGCATGGTAAGGGTTAATTCTTTAAAGATATGCAATGGTTATCTTTCACTAAAATATTTTATATTTAGATATTTACTTTATTATTGTTATTATAACAGATTTATATAGCGCCCTTTTCATGATAAAACTGCTCAAAGGCGCTTTACATATACTGCAGCCACACAGGGCGCGAAATCATCCCCTACTAGTACAGACACAGAGCGAACTGACCAGAGGGACAGAGTGAGATAAAGCCCTCAGAACAGAAGAGAGAACTTTTCAGATACAGACGTGTCCGGCTAACATAGCCTAGCTCTTTTCAAATAGACAGTCTGGTTTTTTAACGTGCCCGGCGTATAGCACCGATACACGCGAAACCGTCTTTCCTTGGAAGAAACAGTACAGGCCTCTAGTTAGGTGGGAGACTCTCAAGAGCATCTCAGAAATTTCCAGTGCCTGAACAGGGATTTGAACCCCAGACTTCTGGATTGACAGTCAAGTGTGTTACCTGACTAGACCACCTGCCCACCTACTTAAAATGTAGAAAATCCTTAACGGATATATTCAACTTACTAAATATATGAATTAACTGTGAGTGTGTAGAGCTACATTTCATAACTTTAAAAATGTCACACAGAAATAGTAGACTGCATTTTAAAAACAGGAGCTGTCACAGGAGACAGCGCGCTTGACTATTTCGATGCTGGATAGTGAAACTTGGCACATCAGAGGTCAAGCTGGAGCTGTCACTACAGTCAATAAGAATGTAGCTATTGGACAATAGCTCGAGTCTGTGTCAAAAGTATTAAGTAATAAGAGAGATAAAGAACATTAAATAAGTATAATTCTAAGCAAAAAGGGGGATAATTCATGAAATATTGGTGCTACAGTGATTTTTGCACCTTGTGTCATATGATGTGGGTGATGTGTGGAATAACAGCTTCAAGTTTGAATCAAATCCATTTAGTAATAACTGCGATATAGTGAAAATGCATCAAAATTAACCTGAAAGTCCAAGTAAAAGGGGGAATAATTCATGAAATATTGGTACCAGAGCTATGGAACTTGTGTCATATGATGGGTGGGTGATAAGTTTGAATCAAATCCATATAGTAATAACTGAGATAGAGTGAAAGTGCATCAAAACTTTATCATGAAATTCTAAGTAAAAAGGGTGGATAATTCATGAAATATTGGTGTGACAGTTATGGCCCTTGTGCCATATGTGGGTGATGATGAGGAATAACCATTTTAAGTTTGAAACAAATCCATTTAGTAATAACCGAGATAGAGTGAAAGTGCATCAAAATTTGAACCTGAAATTCTAAGTAAAAGGGGGCATAATTCATGAAATATTGGTACAAGTGTTTATGGACCTTGAGTCATATGATGTGGTTGATAAGGTGGAACAAATATTTTAAGTTTGAATTAAACCCCTTTAGTAATAACTGAAATAGAGTGAAAGTGCATCAAAACTTTTAACCTGAAATTCTAAGTAAAAAGGGGGGATAATTCATGAAATGTTAGTGAGAGAGTTATGGCCCTTGTGTCATATGATGTGACTGATGATGTTGAATAACTGTTTTAAGTTTGAATCAAATCCATTTAGTAATAACTGAGATAACAGCGAAAGTGCATGAAAACTTTAACTTGAAATTCTAAGTAAAAGGGGTGGATAATTCATGAAATATTGGTGTGACAGTTATGGCCCTTGTGCCATATGTGGGCAATAATGAGGAATAACCATTTTAAGTTTGAAACAAATCCATCAAGTAATTACAGAGATAAAGTGGAAGTGCATCAAAACTTTTACCAAAGTGCAGATAACGGAACGAAGCCGAAGCCGACGCCGGATAGAGTAGGACAGCTCTCCATACTGCATAATTATAGTCCAGCTAAAAACTTAGTTTTTTTGTGGCAGTATACATGTGTGAACACTGTGTTCAGCTATACATGTATACAGGGTGCACTTTTTAAATCTAATGTATAGTACTGTTAATACACATCAACTTGTTGATAACCTTTATGTAGTAGTATTTGTTTTCAAACATGAAATTTGGGTCTAGCTAGTGTACCTTAAAAATAAATGAATCTCTAGCAAAATATACTAAAAATGAAAAATGTCATAAAATGTTGTTTAAATGTAATTGACCACTTTTAAACCTTTCAGACAATAAAGAAATTTTATTTTTATTTCATTTTCTATCATTTTCCTTGACTTCAGGTCAGGTTATGCTTCCAAAGGACATTCTGTACATTTTGTTATTTTTAAATATTAAAGACATTAAGTTTTGAACTCCTAACATTGTATGCTATGTCTCACAAAGGTTATATCAAGGATAAAGTACTATCAGTTTACATTTCTTATTTGCAAATTAAGTTTGTTTATATCACATTAAAACACAAAAAGTACGGACAGAAAATGTTACTCTGACATCTTATAAGTTCATGTTTTATAGACCTAACGTATATCTTTTAATGTTTTGTACCAGCATTTCCTGAGCATAATTATTTTTACTAGGCCCTACTATCAGAGAATTTTCCAGAATCCAACTCTAAGAAGTATTATTCCAGAGGAAATAGAACCTTTTTGTTTGCCAGAATACAAGAATTAATACTGTAGAGGTAACAGAACCATTTTATTTGACAGAATCCAATAATTAAGATTCCAGAAGTAATAGAACCTAAATATCAACTAAAATACTACACCAGAGGTAATAGAACATTCTGTTAACGAGAATCCAAGTATTATTGCACCCGAGGTAAAAGAACCTTTCTGTTATCCAGAATCCAAGTATTATTGCACCCGAGGTAATAGAACCTTTCGGTTATCCAGAATCCAAGTATTATTGCACCCGAGGTAATAGAACCTTTCTGTTATCCAGAATCCAAGTATTATTGCATCTGAGGTAATAGAACCTTTCTGTTATCCAGATTCCAAGTATTATTGCACCCGAAGTAATAGAACCTTTCTGTTATCCAGAATCCAAGTATTATTGCATCTGAGGTAATAGAACCTTTCTGTTATCCAGATTCCAAGTATTATTGCACCCGAGGTAATAGAACCTTTCGGTTATCCAGAATCCAAGTATTATTGCACCCGAGGTAATAGAACCTTTCTGTTATCCAGAATCCAAGTATTATTGCACCCGAAGTAATAGAACCTTTCTGTTATCCAGAATCCAAGTATTTATTATTGCATCAGAGGTAATAGAACCTTTCTGTTATCCAGAATCCAAGTATTATTGCACCCGAGGTAATAGAACCTTTCTGTTATCCAGAATCCAAGTATTTATTATTGCATCCGAGGTAATAGAACCTTTCGGTTATCCAGAATCCAAGTGTTATTGCACCCGACGTAATAGAACCTTTCTGTTATCCAGAATCCAAGTATTTATTATTGCACCCGAGGTAATAGAACCTTTCTGTTATCCAGAATCCAAGTATTATTGCCCCCACGGTAATAGAACCTTTCTGTTATCCAGAATCCAAGTATTATTGCATCCGAGGTAATAGAACCTTTCTGTTATCCAGAATCCAAGTATTATTGCACCCGAGGTAATAGAACCTTTCTGTTATCCAGAATCTTATGTATTATTGCCCCCACGGTAATAGAACCTTTCTGTTATCCAAAATCTAAGAATTATTGCCCCCACAGTAATAGAACCTTTCTGTTATCCAGAATCAAAGTATTATTGCATCGGAGGTAATAGAACCTTTCTGTTATCCAGCCACGAATACCCAAGATATTATTGCTCCAGGTAATAGAACCTTTCTGTTATCCAGATCAAGTATTGCATCTGGGTAACCCTTTACAGAATCATATTATTGCACCCGAGGTAATAGAACCTTTCTGTTATCCAGAATCCAAGTATTATTGCATCCGAGGTAATAGGAACCTGTTATCCAGAATCCAAGTATTATTGCACCCAAGGTAACAGAACTTTTCTGTTATCCAGAATCCAAGTATTACTATTCCAATGATAACAGGAACAGTTTCAGCAACCAGGATTTTGCAGATTTCGTTCAGGTATATACGATACATTGCGATCATAGACCCAGGCATTTCAAAATTATTCCAGGGTTAATAGAACATTTTTGTAGCAATTTAAATTGTTCAATCATTTCAAGAATGAATCGCTGGTAGTGTATTTGTGTTCCGGTTCTTCGGAAACTTTCAATAAAGGCAATGCAAGCGAGCATGGAGCGAATATTTTTATATGACTTTTTGAGAGGCGGGTATATCTTTTATGGAGCAAGTGGAATATTTTTCGTACTTTTTATACTTATGTTAACAACTGTTTCTACTGAACAATATGAAAGAATATGCAAGGAGCATGAATAAGGTTATACTGATTTTTCATGTCTTCAGTGAATTGCTTCAAAATTTCATATTGTCCACTTTTGAGAATTGAAACTCCAGCAGAGGGCTGTATTTTTAACAGGTTAAGTTATTTAAGGTGAAAGTAGTGTTTAGAATCTATTTCTGATCATTTTGCTTTTATTAATGTCGCAAAAACAAGAGAGCCAAGATGGCACTAAATCGCTGAACAGGTTACAGTCTGTGCAACTTTGGACGAGGACCATATTTTCCAGGTGTCGAAAGTTCTAAAGGCAGTAGAAGTTGATTTATACACAAATTAGTGTGACACATGACATATAGTTAAACACTATATGGTTCCTACATCTTTAAAATCGACTGGAAGAAATACAGACAGACCATTGCAGCAGATTATACATGTGAGCTGGTGAACTTTATTTAGTTTCTATAAGATGGAATTGCCACAAGGTTATTCAGCAGGTTTACAAGTAAGTTTGGCATGGCCTAAAAAGACAATTTAACCCTTACCCTGCTAAATTTCTATAATGAACGTGCCCATCTTCCAATTTGGACAGTACCATTAACTGTTAAAAGGGGTGCATACCAAAAAGATACTGACTGAATGACGAACAGTGCAGGTCATGATCAGACTGCACAGATGTGCAGGCTGATCATGACCTACAATGGTCACAAAGGCAGAATCAGTCTTGTCCAGAATGATAAGGTTTAATAAGGGAAAAACTCCACAATAAGTAATCCCACTAAGATGTAACTAAAATACTCGCATCTTTTCTAGGCAATTATGCTTCCCGTGAAAGTTTGTTGAATTTCATGCACGTAGTTGCTTAGAAATAGCGGACAAGAAGATTGGTACTTGAGAACAGAAAAAAACTGGAGCAGAAAAAATGTGTTAGTTTGACCAAAATTAATACCATTAGGCTACTTAGAACTCAATAGGTAAATAACTAATGTATTCTAGAAAATGTCCTTCAATGATGTAAGTCTTAGTGTTAACCCTACTTTTCAACCTATCACATGCCAGATTTTCAAAATTCTCTAACATTTTTTTCATGTAGTGTGCAATACCTGTACAATATAATAATAGTCTAACCTATTTAAAGCTGCAATGAAAAAAAAGGGGAACACGCTATGATCAAGTTTTTAGTCAAAAATCTATCTCCTTAAAACATTAAAACGCAATAAACCAGTTTGCGTTTTCTGTAATATTAGTCAATGTCGGATGCATGATACTGCACGATACCAAGTATCAGTTTAAAAAAAAGTTAATGTGCAAGTCATTCTGTGTAACAACTGCTTACATCTGACCATGTGCCATCATGTTATGGCATGTTCATGTGCTAATGGTAAAAAAACAGTTTTCAATCTCAGGGTCACTGTGACCATGAACTTTGTCCTTGTAACACACATAAAAACAGGATTCATCTACCAGTCACAGGTAATCATGTTACAAGTCTGACAGTCAAAAGACAAAGTCGATTAGAAAAAGTATACTAATACTATATATAATTTCACCTATAATCTCCTGACTGAAAAAACATTTATTTATTTATTTTGTTGGGTTTAACATCACACTGCCACAAATATAGGTCATATGGCAACTTTCCAGCTTTGATGGTGGAGGAAGACCTCAGGTGCCCCTCTGTGCATTATTTCATCACGAGCGGCACCGACCTTCCATAAGCCAGCTGGATGGCTTCCTCACATGAAGAATTCAACACCTCGAGTGAGGCTCGAACCCACATCAATGAGGGGCAAGCAATCTGCTCCCAAAACAACTACAAAATGTTGGTAATCTTGTGACCAAAATCAATTTTCCTACTGAGTTAGACCACTGCTGACCCAAGCATTCTCCAGTTACTAGATCAGCAAGCATTCTCCAGTTACTAAGTCAGCAAGCATTCTCCAGTTACTAACTGAAATGGTTTCAGTCTCAAGGTCTGTGACCTTGAACTTTGACCATCAAAACAACAGGCAATCACCCAATGATATCTTAAAACTGCTGGTCAAAGCATTTGTTCGTTACTGACCAGAACAAAATTGTCTGCTGACAAATGGATAAATACTTCGGCATGGACCTAAAAATTTAACCACTGATTATCTACATTCACACATTGAGCTGTTTTTTAACCTGGTGTATCTAAATGTAGTGGGGTTTTTTTGTATTAAAGTCAAGAGTAATAATATACAGAACAACAACATAGTCATTATATTAACTAGAATGTGTCTGTAGGACACAGGGTGTGCCCCCACTGGTACATTTGTCACTAATAAGGGGCAATAATTCAAATGTTTGCAGTCTTAAGGGGGTATAGCCTCAACAAACATTTTATATAAAGGATTCATTTTTCTATGCCATATACTTCTTGAGCTATGAGCATCACAAACAAAAAATCCACTATTTTGGCTATTTTAAGAGCCGTAACTCTGTAATTAGCGCTAAAATCTCAAGAAGAATGCTAAGTGTGCAAGGTCACATCATGATAAAGACTCATGCAGCGTTTCGTGAATTTACATCAAATACTTTTTGAGCTAGGCACGTCATTAGGTGAAAATGTGCATTTTTTACTATTTTAGGGGCCATAACTTTGAAAATAGGGGGTGGAGCCAGACGAAAAATAGGAGGTGCCCAAGTCTATATCATGATAAAGACTCATGCACGGTTTCATCAATTTATGTGAAATACTTTTTGAGCTAGGCGTGACACAATGTGAAAATGTGCATTTTTGACTATTTTAGGAGCCATAACTCTGGAAATAGGGGGCGGAGCCAGACGAAAAATAGGAGGTGCGCAAGTTCATATCATGATAAAGATTCATGCAAGGTTTCATCAATTTATATAACATACTTTTAAAGCTAAGCACGTCACAAGGTGAAAATGTGCATTTTTTGCTATTTCAGGTGCCATAACTCTGGAAATAGGGGGCTCAGCCAGAAGAATAGGAGCAGCGATAGTTCATATCATGATTAATGCTCATGCAAGGTTTCATTAATTTATATCAAATACTTTTTGAGCTAGAGGCGTCACAAATTGGACGGACGGACGGAAACACGGACAAGATCAAATCTATATGCCCCCTCCGCTCAGTGTTGGGGGCACAAAAATTTTGGATATACAAATGTACACCCGATTTTCAAACACATTTGACTTATATCATTTCTATTTCATTTCTTTTTATACATGTCAAATACTCCCTTTGTCTTAGAAGTAAAACTGTTTATGTGTATTATTCAGAATGTTGAAAATGAAACTGACCAAAATCATACAGTTGTGTTTGCAACTGATGGGAAGATTTCTAGCTTATCCGGATAAAACAACAGTTAATAGACCTTACCAGGCCCCGGTTAAGGAGGCTCGTGAACTTCCCCATCCCCAGTTTGCTGAGAAGTGACATATACTCATCAAAGTTGCACCCAATTATTTTGGCAAAGGATTATTTTCTCAAAATTAAGAACCGATAATACAACAGAGGCCACCATTTCATACATATCTTTAAAATATTTCCTGGGGTAGATCCCCCAATAAGAGGGTCCCTTCCTGTACCTAACCCATCTTGTCGCTATGCACCTTGCCTGTGACGCCTACATTCTAAACGGGTGCCCCCACCCCCTATCAAATATTTCTGGATCCGTGCCTACTTAGTGCCTGGTATAATAGTAGGGGTACATTTTTTTTATGAAGTAACTAATTACTTGTTAACTGACAATATATATGTGTGTAGCTTGCAAAAGATTCCAAGACTTTTTTCAACAGATTCAGTCAAGCTATTATACAATACCTAGAAATTCTAGACCAGAACTATACATTCTAAGGAGTAATGCTAAATAAGTAATAAATGAGGTCACTTAAACATAATCTGAACAGCTTCCTTGCCTATAGTAATTCATCCACCTCACTGCATGGTTGTACCCAGGTTCCTATCATTTTTTGTGTATTACCCAGACACTGTGGACCTAACAGACTATATGCAGGTATGATAACAGCGTATGGGTTTGTTAAATTATCATTACACATGCAGACATTTGAACAGCACATTATACCTATTTAGTCAAACAATTGTAAGAAAACATTTCAACAAGGTACAAAATCATGTTTATTTCATTAAAACTTCAGGATTTAGAACATGTTTTGTGTACATTTTATCAAATAACAACTTAGGTTCAATTCTGAAAAAATACAGTTATATTCTGTACTGCAGTAAATAAAATTGGTTATAAATGCTGCAAAACCCGCAATTAAACATGGACAAAATATTCAGAAAATGGGTGAAATACAGATATTTAATACATACATGATAAAAGAACATCCAAGGTCATAACCTTTATACAATATTATCTTTTATTACACCATGATTTAACTATAATAAGTGCGATATTGGCGAGTTTTATTTTACCCTTCATTCATTACTCTGTTGTGCTCACTATCTTATATACGTAACTAACACCAAACCACCAAACTGTTTGTCTCCATAGCATGTCACTTGTTAAAGTTAATTTTACATGTTTTTAACTTCTACTGTTGTATAAATCTTATCAGTTTAATCTGTGAATTTCATAATGGATTTTTAATTCAACGTAAAATACCGAGACACTAGTAGTACTGCAATATTAAAACACTAGCAGTATTGCAATCTATATAATAAGGACCACATGCTGGTCACACGATCGGCATATGCTAGTTACACGGTTTCAGCCCAAACTGTCTGACAGTAGAATGCGCAAATATATTTGATGCAGCCAAAAATGCCTGCTATATTTGGTCAGATGTAACAGTAAGTACTGTGTACAAACATTTTAAACAACCCCAACTTTATGCTTTCCTCAACATTCACTCATTAGTCACTCAATATGCACACACACCAGTTTGTAACCATGTTTCAAAATATCTGCAAAATGAGAATTTGCATTGTCTCCAGAAGTTTTACTGGACTTAGAATGGTTGGTACAGACTGACAAGTACAGATGCAGCATAAATACCCCATCCAAAACACAAAAGAGCACATATCAATAAGAAAATGGATGTACAGTTGAAACTCGATATCTCAAATTCCACATGACTGTGCATTTTACTTATAGATAACTGATATCCGACTTGAAATAATACTTTGTGCATGTGTCTTTGAGAAGGAACTTGAAAATACCGTTGAGATTCCAGAATTCTGAGATAGGCGAGTTCTAGATCCTGAGTTTCAACTGTTTTTTACATGGATTTTATAGTATATCACACATGAAAAAATTGGCAATTAATGCCCATCCAAGAGACTTTTTCCTTCATTAAATTAATCTCAGATCAGAACTCTTGCGTACAAAATATATATAAACACTTACTGTAAGTCTTACCCGCTGTATAACACAACCTTTGTATGGTCAAAATACACTACAAAACTGTCTTAAATGTCCACCTTGTCAGCCACTCCCAATCTAATTTTCTAGCTATTTCATTAGATGATCATTTAAAGACAGTCTGTACCATACAGCGTTATCCCATAACTAACAAAAGCACTTTCAGAGTAATATTCAAACATATGAAAATAATAAGAATATATGAATGGGTGTAAAGTCAATATATTTGCAGGTGTAATACTTTCACACGAAATATTTGGGATAAGACTGACAGATTCTGACTCAATTACATACAGTCTAACCTGTACTAACGGTCACCTCCGATCAGCGGTCACCTCCGTTCAGCGGCCATTTTATGACGCCCCCGACGGATTTTCCTCTATTTTATCACTTTATTCAGCGGCCACCTGCCGTCCGCAGCCAGCGGCCACCGAAATTGCCTCCCGACCGCCGTATTTGACCCCTTTCAGCGGCCATTTTTCTTCCAAAACGAATTATTTTTAGGCAATAATCGCCGAAGATACCCGATTTTGAGAAGCATGTGGTTGCTAAGTTTCGCGTGACTTCACCATAAAAACGACAAAATGACATGAGCTTCTCAATTAAAACTGATAACCAAAGGTGTAACCCCCTTTTGTTATGATCAAATGGCCAGTAATTATCGGCAATTAACGTGTCACCTCGTGTCAAATTTGTTGTTCACAGTTTGACCTCGGTTAAAGATAATACTCGATAATTAATTAGTAGCATAATATTTGTGATTTTGTATACTTTTGTCATCAAAATACTTTTAAATTTATACGAAATTGTGTTTGAAAAAAAAAAATAATAAACCACTCTATCTTTTACAGAACGTAACGGCAATCTTAGATTTAGCGTAGACAATAAGCGCCGAGAGTAGCGTCCCTTACCAAAATGGCGAAAATTGTAAACAAATTTGTTTTGAAGTTGGAAAATTGTCTGTAACAATTTTTGTAGTAAAAAACCACGCCGGAGTTTTAGATTGCTAAGAATACCATTCGTATTGCGAAGGCAAATGCACGTCATTGTATCCTGGTAAAATAATAAAAGAAAACCCAAAAAGAAATGGGCCTAAAGGCTATAGACTGGACAGAAGTCTGAAAAATACATATACTGGCTGCACCTCCGATCAGCGGTCACCTGGCTTAAGCGGCCAAATTGTCTGCTTCCCTTGGCTGGCTGCTTAAGACAGGTTAGACTGTATAATTTATAAAGTTACCCAATCCCAGTACAAAACTTGACAAACATGTAATTTTTACAAACACAGTATTGCAACTTGATAAGAAAACTTAAGGTTTAAGAAAGTCAACTGTTTACATGTTTTTTCTTTTCAAAACTTTATAAACCTGCATAAATGATAAGAAAAAATTGTCACAAATCCTTAAAAAATTATCAGATTCCACGACAACTTTTTGTAAATGAGCAAATCATGGAATTCCTCATTTCAGCACATAAACTGGACAAGTGTTTCCATAACCTTTACCCCTAATAAATGTCTAAAATGGACTGGTCCAATTACGGCAGTACCATTTTTCATTCAAAGGGGTGTTTCACTGAAAATTTACTGACTGAATAGCGAACAGAGCAGACCATGATCAGCACTGGTTGCAAAGGCAAAACCACTTGACGCCAGCAGGCTAGTGGTTAATGCCCTATCGTGTTTCATGCCTTGTGATAATATATTTAAGAAAATATACAATTTCTTTATCATGATTCTTGTGAGCTGCACTCTATTTGCTCATAGCACAACTATAATGCAGGAAAAGATATTTGGTATGATTATAGTGTTAAATTATAGTGTTTTATTTGACAATTAGACAATGTTTTTTACCTAAGAAAATAAAATATAATACTGCGACTTCAAAAATGAAAAAAATTGCAACTAACACTGTTTTTATAGCATTCCCATGACATAAATCTGATGATAAGTTAGTTACTGAAAAACAAGCCAGAATATTAAACATTAAATCATCTACATCAAGTTTGTTTAAAGAGGTTTGAAAGTTCGTGTAATACTGCTAAACAACCGTAGTTTGTCTCTGTACAAAATAATATCACATTAAGCAGCTATGGGGGTCTTATTCAACAACTGTTTACACAAACTTTTTATTTCATAGAATTGCGTCTATGTCTTAAGATGGATACAACAATATCTACACAAGGTCAACTCTAACTGCACTGAGATTACACTTTATCCTGTGGCTACCCTGAATGCATGAAGCTTCACTCTTGCAGTAGGTGTTACATGGGGACATGACTGAAGAGATATGAGACAGATTCACCATTGTGTGTACGTCTGATTGCCTCCGCTAGAATCATCGAGATATCCAAACACTGAAAAAAATATAACATTTGAGCCGTGCCATGGGAAAACCAACATAGTGGGTTTGCGACCAGCATGGATCCAGACCAGCCTGCGCATCCGCGCAGTCTGGTCAGGCTCCATGCTGTTCGCTTTTAAAACCTATTGGAATTGGAGAAACCTATTGTGTAGAATATCAGTATATGTTCAAATGAGCCGTGCCATGGGAAAACCAACATTGTGGCTTCGCGACCAGCATGGATCCAGACCAGCCTGCGCATCCGCGCAGTCTGGTCAGGATCCATGCTGTTCGCTAACAGTTTCTCCAATTCCAATAGGTTTTAAAAGCGAACAGCATGGATCCTGACCAGATTGCGCGGATGCGCAGGCTGGTCTGGATCCATGCTGGTCGCGAAGCCACAATGTTGGTTTTCCCATGGCACGGCTCATTTGAACATATACTGATATTCTACACAATAGGTTTTAATATCTCCAAAACACCGAAAATATGTAAGTCTGCTTATATGATAGGGTTACTGTAGAAGTTACTTAATCTGTAATGTTGTATTCAACTCCAGGGACTTTTAGTAAAACCACAATCACATGATGCACAGTGAAATCTGGCCAACTGAAGATCAAAGTAAAGTTATACTGACCCTTTTATTATATATCTCTCTTATATTAGCCAGAGATAACTATCAGACTAAAACACTTTGGATATTGTGAACTTTCTGACACATGGAATCGGGACGCCATCAATACATCATTAACCCTTAGGCTGCTAAATTTCTGAAATGGACTGGTCCATCATCAATATGGGCAGTACCAATTAGTATTTAAAGGGGTGATCACTGAAAATTTATTGACAGAACAGCGAACAGTGCAGACCATGATCAGACTGCATGAATGTGCAGGCTGATCTTGGTCTGCACTGGTCCCAAAGGCAGAATTACCTGCCGCAAACAGGCTAAAGGTTAAATCATATATGATGTGTCCCTATTAAAGAAAGTTAGTAGCAAATCTCAAGAAAATCTCAGTTTTAACGACCTTCTGTTGCTTTTATTTTGTATCTGTACCCAAAAAAATATCAGATTCCCACAAAGTGCAAAAAAGGGCTTTTTATTTTCTGTCAGTTTGTCTGCCTTGGGCAATATAAACTTTTTTTGTAACAAAATAGAGGCATATAATAAACTTATTTGTTTTTTTTAATCTTAAATAAACTTATAAGCAGGCAAATCAATTGAATTCAAATCTGTTTTAAATTGACTGTCGAGTAAAAAAAACCTATTAAATATTGGCTTTGCCTGAAGACAGCTTCCTCGATTCCATACCAGCACACAGTCTAGAAAGTGACTACCATCAAGTTCTACTGCCATAAGAGGACCAAATGCTAGAAGCACTATACCTGCTTCACTGTGTTACATTTGTTGTTTTATTTCTTCACATTTTGATAAGTCAAGGGAGACTACTCAATAAATAAACAGATACCAAAATACTGAATTCAATAGGACATTCATTACGTATGCTGTTTTTGATTTGTTAACTTTTGAACACTACTGAGTTCACATTCAGACTAGTGTCAATCATTTTCAAGATAATCCACACTTTCACAATGAATGTATACTTAAGTCTAGTTCAAATATTTTCCACAGTTATACCATTTTCATTCTGTTTCTTGAAACCTCTGAATTTAAGATTCTTTTAAATGTCTTAGTTGAAATATTGGCAAGAAATTTTGTTTTGTTCTTTCCTATCTATTTCTGTTCGTTTTTAAAAAAAAACTGTTTTATCATTCTTTTCAATGATGTTATGACTCACCTGTATTTTTGGTGCAGCTTTCATACGTTCTTCCTGAGGTATTGTATTAGTGACACACATCGCTTCAAACATCGAGTTGTTTATTCTAGAGATAGCTGGCCCTGATAGAATACCGTGTGTACATATTGCATAGACCTTAACCGCACCAGCTTCCAACAACCTGAAAATGCATTTCAAATATCAGCAAGAATGTATTTACAAAAGGTCTTCAAGTTTAAATTGAGAAACAAAGCTACCGTAATCAGTGATGTCCTCAATGGTTTACAGTTAATCTTGTGTACTTGGATTCTGCACCACCAGTAATAGCTTGTTTTCTACCAGTAACTGACAACTTCTCCACAAGGCTCAGAAGAGGACAAATGACTTCAGACAATAACCATCACAGAGGAGATTTACGAGATCAAACTCATGACGTTTCAATTGAGCCTCATGCTCAATATTCTGAGCTGTCCAGATGGGCTTGATCCATTTTTAGGAACATTTATAATAATAGCATTAAATAAATTTCTTACTGCCTCTACACCATACATCCCCTTTTACTCTACCTTGCATTTTTACAAGAATTATTGACAAAAAAAAAAGACTTGTGTGGTACTGTTTGGCATCATTTATTTTACAGCAACATAACATTTTATAAAATTCTTGTTCAATAAGCCTTGTAGATATGAGCACCCCTGTGCTAAAACGAATGCTAGGGCTTTGTGACCAGTATAAATTTCGTCAGCTTGCAAGCCTTACTTTTCAGCTGCATGACATACAGTTCCGCATGTGTCAGCCATATCATCTACTAGTATAGCAATCTTGTCTTTCACATCTCCTACCAACACCATCGAAGATACTTCATTCGCTTTCTTACGTTCTTTATGGATGAGAGCAAAGTCTACATTCAGTCTGTCACCTATGGAAGTAACTCTGAAATACAAGAAGTTATCAGACAGGTGTTTGTGTGTATGTAAACCTACACATTTGGGAAATGTACCAACTAGTATATACACATTTAGGAAATGTATTAACTAGCAGTTTACAATTTTAATAAAGTTTGAATCTAATCATATCGTCCTGAACATAGCATTCTGTCGAAAAGTTTATGAATATGAACTGTCAGAATGAATATTTTTAAGTCCAATTCTTTTTATTTCAAACATAAACTCATGTATTAATAGTTAAAATGCTGTGTAGTGATGTATTCTAATTACAATGTATGGTGTAATAACTTTACATTCTATAGATTTACTGTTTCAATTCTGGTCCTAATGAAAATTCAGTGGTATTATTTCTTTTGCTGTTGGCCGAAGCGAACACTTGTTTTTCACAGAAACAAGTTCTCACTTTTTGGTTCAGATCAATAAATAATGTCAACATGGAACAACTTAGAAGTAAACACTCTGGCAGGAGCCTCTGGAAATTAACTGTTCCTGATAGTTTCTTATTTTTAATTCCTTCGGCATCAAGGGAGACAACTCTGATAGAAGAGAGGAGAGATTACTCATTATCAGTAGTTTCTTACCTTTTAGCACCTCCGGCATCAGGGGAGACAATACAGGAGTTTCTCCACCCTGGAATGTTATCCTTGATCCATTTCAACACTGCTGGTTCAGCATACAAGTTATCTACTGGAATGTCAAAAAATCCCTGAAAAGAATCAATATTTGATTAATAGACAAATCATAAACAACTATAAATTATTACACGGTATGTGTATGTTTAGATAATATGACTTCATAGTGATTCTTTTCTGCCAGATCCGTTGAAAAATGTATTGTTTGCTTTGTTGGATTTAACGTCGCACCAACACAATTATAGGTCGTAATTTATTATGGCGACTTTCCATCTTTCATGGTGGAGGAAAACCCCAAATGCCCCTCTGTGCATTATTTCATCACAAGCGGGCACCTTGGTAGAACCACCGACATTCCGTATTTATTTATCTGTGCATTATTTCATCACAAGCGGGCACCTTGGTAGAACCACCGACATTCCGTAGCCCAGCTGGATGGCTTCCTCACATGAAGAGTTCAGAGCCCCGAGTGAGGCTCGAACCCACATCGGTGAGGGGCAAGTGATTTGAAGTCAGCAACCTTAACCACTCGGCCACGGAGGCCCCTTAAAATATGTAAGAGGAATTATTCAGACAAAGTTTATATCAGTACTAGGAAGTATACTGGACTGCTTATAATACAGCATTCTGTACAAATATCAAAGGGCAATAACTCCTAAACATTCACATCCTGATGACATGCGGAAGTTCATTTCATTATGATATATTGATATTGTGTAAATTTGGGTCAGATCCTTTGGAAACTAAAGGAGTTATCCAGACAAGGCTAATATTAGTACTGCATAATATAAAGCATTCTCTAAAATTCCAATGGGCCATGATTTTTAAGTTTATGGTCTGATAATATGTGCAAGTTCGCTTCACAGTGATTCATTCCTGTTTGGGACAAATCTCTTCAAAACTGGACAAGGAATTATCAAGACAAAGTCAATATTTGTATTGTACATTAGCATTTGTTAACTTTCAAACAGTACAACTGCTTAAGTGGAAATGTAACATTTATGTCCTGACAATATATGCAAGTTCATTTCATAGTGATATATATCTGTAAGTTTGGGTCAAACCCTTTGAAAACTATAGGAAAAAGATTTCGGGAAGAACGGAAGGTCAAGGTAGCAACTATATACCCCCCTATCACTGCCGAAATTTTACAGGGAGCATAAATGAATACCTGAATCTGCGAGGCATGTAGATCCATTGTAATAATATGATCTGCTCCAGCAGTAGACAACATATTAGCAACTAACTTTGCTGAGATCGGAGCACGACTCTGTAAAACAATAGTAGTATTCAACACAATACAAATATCTAACGTGTTCATGCACTCTACAGGGCTCCAGATAATTTTTTGGCCTATGAGTAATTTACTCATCATAATTTTTGTGAATGAGTAAAATGGTAAATCTGAAATTGACTACCAGTAATTTTACTCCTGAGAATTTGTAAATGTGAAAAAAAAAACAGAAATCAGTTTTATAACATATATTGGGTGTAACCCCCATGAATCTGTTTGCAGTTCACTACAGTTTCAATTCAGCATTCAAATTTTTGCTTCTTTTTTCTCCCTTGGCTTGCTTTGGCTTCACACTCGCTACCGAATCCAATAGAATATTCACTATACCTTTAACTATGTTTTGGGGATCATTTTAGTTGGTTTAAAGAATGCGTAGTGTTTGTTCCATAGAAAGAGACATTTTTGTTGTTCACTCTACACTGGAAGTTGATATTTTAAATGGACACCGCTTTAAAATACACTACCGTACCATCCATATTAATTCCCAACTATTTGATTTACGCACGCATTGAGTGTATAATATTGTTTAACCTCAAAAGGTGTATAGAGTACCATTCAATGCGTATGTACCTTCAATGTGGGAGAAATAATGCCGACTGTGCTGTTACATAAAGCATCCAGATGATTCAGATTTTGTTTATGCTAGTAAAAAGTCATTGCGTGCATTTCTGTAATTTCATATACATTTTTATACGCTTAAAAATTATCAAACATGCGTATATGCATTATTTCCAAGCATAATTTACGCTAATACGCATCTTATCTGGGCCTAACAATGTGCCCTATGGTATTACATCTTTACAACTAAAATAGAACACACGAATATAGTATTGTTCCGCCGGCACTCCTGCCTAGGACCGGGAACAGTTGTTGAGTTGAGTTCGGACAAAGAGTGATGACATTGTACCTATATCTCTAGCAAAGAGGCAAAATCAGTGTTCAGTCATGCATCTTTTATTCAAATATAAAGTTCTAGCAGTTCCATGATAAAATATTCAGTAGTTTACAAAGTATACGTAAGTTCCACATATCTCCAGAAGTTACTGTTCTATGACTCATGTACAGTATATGGAGGTAGCTACTATCCAATCGAAAATGCATTACATAAAACGTATGGTGACACCGGAGCAACCGGAAGTAAACAAATGTCGCAGAGCGAAAGACCGATATAGCGATGTATTTCTCGCATATCTTTCTAAATAACAATATTCCAAACGGATCACTGATATAGATTGATGAAGAACAGGTAGGGTTATTGATTAATACCGTGGTTTAGGTCTGACAAACTACACGTGTCGAAATCGTTGATGAAACTTCTGGTTCTATGCGATGAAAAATATACATGTACAAGTTTCAGGTTACTAATCGTGTTTAGATCAGTTGGACGGCCAAACAGTATAGCTTCAGAAAAGCAACACTTTCTCACATCTGACCAAGTGTTATCAAAAACAGGAAGGTAGCAATTCTGACCAAAGTTTTAACAATATCAAAGTAAGAATTCAGTTGTGAAAAAAAATACCACTTCTTCTATTGTTATACTCAAGACTCAAGATACGTTTCAACACATTTATTGATTTTTCAGCCCAAGGACAGACTGATCTGTAGTTTCAAGTTAAAAGACAGCCAAATTTACCAGCTAAATACAGGTAGACTTATAAACAAACACACCAAAAATAAATAACACATGGGTCTAAATACCTTATCTTTTTTGTCTTGTCTGGCATAAGGAAAGCATGGCATAACTGCTGTGACACGGCAAGCGGAGGCAATCTTGCAGGCGTTTATCATGATAAGAAGCTCCATCAGCATGTCGTTCACCTCACTACATCCTGTCTGTACAATATAGACGTCTTCCCCACGCACTGACTCTCCTATCTCAACACTGTAATAAATTGTGAAAAAATAATTATATATAACCAGTTTGACCAATTTTGCACCTCTAATACAGTTACCTGTTAACAGTTTATTATATACCATTATGAAACTACGTAGTAACAAAGTAAATTGACATGTGATCCAAAAATCAAACTGTTTGGTTACTGGAGCAAAGGCACATGCAGCCACAGTGCCTTTTTGCACCTGAGGGCGCCACTGTAAGTGGTGTATCATTTGTCATATAGGTTTGAGAACTGTTTGAAACATAAATCTACTTTCTCCTTTTCTTTTGTAAAAGAAAATAAAGCTAGCTTTTAAAAAAGCTAGAATTTTGCTTCCTTGGTTCTTGAAATGCAAGCCACCTTGAATTTTGATGAACCCGTTTTCCATTTGTTTCTTTCTGTACCCTTAGACACTTTCTGTTCATTTATAATGGTGGCTTTTGATGACCAGATTCTACTGATCACTTTTTATACAATAGGGCCATGATGGCCCTAGATCACTCACCTGAGTCACACTGCTTGCTTGAACAGTTTTTGTAGATGGTTATGCAAGGAAAATGTCTGTGAAATTATTTTGAAATAGTGGCAGTGTTTTCCGACAAGAATATTTCAAGTTCGTTTCCTCTAAATAAATACAGGCAGGTTATGTGTATGTGTGCGTTGATGGGGGAAGAATTTGGGGATTGATGTGATATGACAATATCAAACAAGAAGATTTTTAAAGTTTCCACCATCCCACGTTGGTAGCCATGTTTTTTGACGAAACAAAATAATTTGTATAATCTTTGTAAAGGGTCACCTTAAAGAAACATTTGTGTTAAATTATTTTAAAATTGGGTCTGCCGTTTCTGGCAAGAAGATATTTAAAGCTTTCAGGAACAAGAGTGCCAGACTGTCACAAAATACGCCCGTCTAAATATTCAATTACGGATCATAAAGGTAATAATGTTGATGTTGTATGCCTTGATTTAGAATAATTCAAGGGCCATAATCCAAGAGTGCCTCGGGCAATTTGGATGGTTATCAAATTTGGCCAAGATATTATGCCCACAAACATTGTCAGCAAGTTTGGTGAAGATCAGATGAAAACTGTTCGACTTAGACAGCGGACAAGGCTAAATTTGCAGTTTTTTAGTAATTCAAGGGCCACAATCCAAGAGTGCCTCGGGCGATTTGGGTGGTTATCGAACTTGGCTGTGATATTATGCCCACAAACATTGTCAGCAAGTTTGGTGAAGATTGGATGAAAACTATTCGACTTAGCGAGCGGACAAGGCTAAATTCGCAGTTTTTCGAGTAATTCAAGGGCCATAATCAAAGAGTGCCTGGGGCGATTTGGGTGGTTATCGAATTTGGCCAAGATATTATGCCCACAAACATTGTCAGCAAGTTTGGTGAAGATCGGATGAAAACTGTTCAACTTAGCGAGCAGACAAGGATAAATTCGCAGTTTTTGAGGTATTCAAGGGCCATAATCCAAGAGTGCCGAGGGGTGATTTGGGTGTTCACATAATACGCCCCGCTCTTTCAGAGACGGGCATATAAAAAGTGACCACACACCCTGGTGGCCATGTTAATTTTGACGAATCAAAAAGAATTTGCACAATCTTGGTAGAGGGTCACACAAGGCCATTTTTGTGAAATTATTTTAAAATCTGGCCAGCAGTTTCATACAAGAACAACGATTTTTTTGGCCACTTTTGGAAAAGGTCCGGTACCGACTGAATTGGGAAAAATTGCTGCATTTTTTCTCAATTTGGGAATTGTTGGTGTCAATTCTGTTTTTAGCTCGACTATTCAAAGAATAGTCTAGCTATTCTACTCACCCCGACTCCGGCGTCACACCTTTGTTTATTAGTTTTGCATGCAAGTACTTATGGCTATCATTTAAAGGCATATAGCTCTGAAACTTATTTTTTTCTTTTTCTAGGTCAATTACCAACCTCACTGGGTCAAGTCCCATACCTCTGACATGTATTTTGGCCAAATCATGCCCCCTTTGGACTTAGAAAATCCTGTTTAAAGTTTTACATGCAAGTTACTATCTCTAAAACTGATGCAGATATTGAATGGAAACTTCATGTGTCTTTGGGGTTATAAAACTAGTTGATAGCATCAAGTCCCATAACTCTGACATGCATTCTGGCCAAATTATGCCCCTTTTTGGACTAAGAAAATCCTGGTTAAAGGTTTGCGTGCAAGTACATATAGCTATTACTTAAAGGCATATAGCTCTGAAACTTATTTTTTTCTTTTCTAGGTCAATTACCAACCTCACTGGGTCAAGTCCCATAACTCATGATGGTGAACAATTGTGCCAAGTTACATCAAAATCCATGAAATGCATGAAAAAGAAATGCTCAAGACGAAGGCATTATTGTATCTGACCTTTGACCTCTAAGTGTGACCTTGACCTTAGACCTAGGGACCTGGTTCTTGCGCATGACACTGTCTCATTATGGTGAACATTCATGCCAAGTTACAGCAAAATCCCACCATGCATTAAGTAAAAATGCTCCGGACAAACTCATTCTTCAATTTGACCGATGACCTCCGTGACCTTGACCTCTGAGATAGGAACATGGGGTTTGCGCATGACACTCCTTTATAACTGAGGTTAACATTCATGCCAAATATAAACAAGATTGGTCCATGCATGTCAAAGTTATGATCCGGACAAAATCAGACAGACGCACGCAAGCACATACACCGAACCACCAAAAGTGGCGACTAAGTCGAGCTCACTGCAAGCGGGCTGGACAAAAACAATAGTCAGCCACTGTCATCATGTGACGTCACATCACTAATTTCGCGGTATAGGTCAACAACTGTGGCAATCAAACTATCATAGGCTAAAGAAAATTAAGAATTATTCAAACATCAAAAAGCTGTCTAAGTCTAACTAAGTCTATACTTCTCTGGGCAGTGGACTCAACGGTCATAATTTATCAGAGCCTAACTCTGGTACAATAACTGATTATTTTCTACCTGATAATTAGTTACAGGTTTTTTTTCCGGCAGTTTTTGTAGCCTTTATTGGGCTATATTCCCAATGCCAAAAAGTATGTATTTTCCCCAAAATGAGTGCAAAAATTCCCAATCTACATTCTGAAAAAAATTTCATCAAAATTGCACAAACATTGATCAAATTATGGACAATTTTGTAATGGCAGTATGTTAAAGGGGTTGTACAGTGTGAAACAAGTGTATGAGAAAGTACTTAAACACATCCTTACTATATCCTATGGGACTAAATATTTCCCAATTTGGAACATTTACGCGTCAAAATTTCCAATACTGGGGGTATAGGCTATGTTCCCAAAACAGAAAGAAAAAACCCTGAGGTAACATGTTCCAATTCACTGTTCAGTATCATGGACTTATTTTGAAGAGATGGTCCCGGGGCCCCATCTCCTCCTCCCCCTTAAAATCTGTTGAGCTTTGACTTTTTGATAGACGCCTGATATTGATATTTCATTCATTTTTGTCTAGTAGCCTGGAGGATGTTACGTAAAATAATATGGTGTTCTCTAACCAATGGGCGGGACTTAATTTGCATAATTAATGAGGGCAATTTCCGAGTGGCTATTAGATGAACTTGTAAACATTGCAAATATTTACTTAATTAACGGATATTTTCTGAATTTCTACAGTAGATACGTGAAAAATACGATTTTAATAAATATGGACAGATCCTTACCAAGGTAACTGCAAGTAAGAACGTTTTTCACTAGTGTGTGTAAAATAGGTCATGAATTTTGACATGCAAACATCGCGTAGGTGGCGCAACTCAGATACCATGAGATTAGTGATGGCGAGTATACATTTTGTACCTCCAAAACTTCCAATCGTAAACGGTTAAGTGCTCACTGCACATGTGCAACAGAAGTAATGAAATTTAGGGAGAAGCACTTACTCACTGTCTGTACAGGTTTTTTCCCCTTCATTTACCTCAGAAAATTTCTTTTAAATCATGCAGTTTTTCCCAAAAATTGACTTTACATCAGGCTTTTCATTCCCCTTTGCCCAAATACCGAGCTATTTTTTTCCCAAATCACAGGCCTGGACCCATTCCCCTCCTGGTAAAAAAATCCTGCTGTATTTCTATGAACTGTCACCACTAAAGGTAGTCCAAATAATAGGACGTTTCGGGACAGTGTGATAACTTTTGACGGTCGCTGTCTCCGTCACGTCCAAACTTATTCTGCATATTTCTGTTATAAAATCCCCAATGAAATTCGTTGGGAACATTTTATGGTACATGTACAAAGTATTTGTAATGATTACATCTCTGATAATGTATTAAAGCATAAACTTGCCTCGCTGACATTTTATGAATGTATATTTAGAGTTTTGTTTCTGCAATTTAGTGTCATCGGCAGTTTGCTGTTTATTGAAACCAGTGTCAGGGTAGATATCTCCTCTCACCTGTCACATCATAATTTTCGAAGATTTAAGTCTCTTATTTAAAAAATATGGATTAAATTCAACCCATCTGAAGTTTCTACATAAATATTAATGTTTAATTTATTAAAGCAAGTAAGTCTGACCAAAGTGCTATAAAAATAAATAGATCAGCGACTTGAAAGGCATATAGAGCAAATCTCGCCAACACCACGTGGGAACTGAATGAGATCTTGTTTTACCGGAGTATGAAACAGACAGCTAAAGGATAAAAATTTGTGTCATGAAAAACTTTCTATCAGATTGTTTGTTTATAATGATAATGGTGTTATTTTAATGTTATTAGC
The DNA here is from genome assembly GCF_021730395.1 of Mercenaria mercenaria. Classification (NCBI taxonomy): domain Eukaryota; kingdom Metazoa; phylum Mollusca; class Bivalvia; order Venerida; family Veneridae; genus Mercenaria; species Mercenaria mercenaria. The sequence goes on from NC_069365.1 coordinate 53,819,050, forward strand.
ATTTTCTACATGGGGAAGGAATGAATTTATGATTGGAAGTCTGAGAAATCACAGCTGTCATTTGAAAATTGGACCCGATACGGTTTAGCCTGTTTGCACCTATTTTCGCGGTACTAAGGGAATAAATGAATAAAGGAAAGAAAAACAATAGTATGTTGCTATTATTTCCTATTAACTTCATAAACCTTTTCTTTTCCACTATTATTTCAAGCAGAAAATCATTTTTCTAGTCCTTGTTTACTTTTAAACCCATCATGTTTCCGGTGCATGTGACTTTCACTTTCGTCAAGGGAGTTAATCCTAATTTCGCGGTACGGCATCCGACTTGATAAAGCGCTTCATGTGAAAGTGTAAAATGTATAGGACCCCTAAATTTTTAAAAAAAAATTCGTAAGACATTAAAAATTATTGCAATGTAAAATTAACACAATGGAAGGGTAATTCCGTCAAATATATGGACAACACACAATTCATTACCGATTTTACTTTGTCAAATGATCGACAAGGGCATTTAAAAATAGGCAGTGGCTAGGATTACGGTACCGTAATCCTAGCCTCCGAGTCTAGGATTACGGAAGTTCCGTATTTCTAGACAACCCTACGAGGATAGGATAGGATTATGGAAGTATTTAAGAGGCATCAAATATATGTTAGGACATGCATAAATGATGTTTAAACATTTTTTTTCAGTTAAAATAGCGATTTTTTCATGCCTGTCGTATCGTGTTATGATCCGCCATTTAGGGTTAACGATATATTAATGGCGGCACTAGCTACCGGGTGTATAAACAGAGTAACAGCTGTTAAAAATCTGTAGTCAAGTGTTAAAAAAAGAGAGACCCCCCAAAAAGAAGGAAAAAATCAATAAAAAGGAAGAAAAGAAAGAAAAATCATTAATACTAAATAATAACATGCTCTTAACAAAAAACAAAATTACAACACTATTTTTTAAAAAGAAACAAAAGAAAAAACAAGAGCTGTCTCCATAGGATGACACATGCCCCCGATGGCACTTTGAATGAATATATAGTTATGGCCGATGTTAGAGTTTAGGACCTTTGACCTACGGAACTGGGTCTTGCGCACGACATGTCGTCTTACTGTGTCACACATTCATGCGTAGTTATTTTAAAATCCATGCATGAATGACAAAGATATGGACCGGACACGCCCATCAATGCACTATCATGAAAAATGACCTTTAACGTCTAAGTGTGACCTTGACCTTTGAGCTACGGACCTGGGTCTTGTGTGTGACACGTCGTCTTACTGTGGTACACATTCATGCCAAGTTATTTGAATATCCATCCATCGATGACAAAGATATGGACCGGACACGCCCATCAATGCACTATCCTTTAATGTCTAAGTGTGACCTTGACCTCTGAGCTACGGACCTGGGTCTTACGCGCGACACGTCCTCTTACTGTGGTACACATTCATGCCAAGTTATTTGAAAATCCATCCATCGATGACAAAGATATGGACCGGACACGAAAATTGCGGACAGACTGACAGACCGACAGACTGACAGACGGTTCAAAAACTATGTGCCTCCCTTCGGGGGCATAAAAACACAATATTTTTTATGGAAATTGTAAAATATGGGCATGTAGTCGCCACCATTAATATATTGAAACCCAAAATAACGGATCGATAACACAAAATAGTATGACAGGCATGAAAATCGATATTTTAAGTGGAAAAAAGTATGTTTACAGCATAATTTATACATGTCCTTAAATATATTTGATGCCTCTTAAATACTTCCGTAATCCTAGCCTATCCTCGTAGGGTTGTCTAGAAATACGGAACTTCCGTAATCCTAGACTCGGAGGCTAGGATTACGGTACCGTAATCCTAGCCACTGCCTTAAAAATAATTGACCTACGTTTACAAAAATAGGGTGTGAAACGTAATCAGCTTTCAAAGTAGGTCAAATTTGTTTACTGTAGAGAGCGCTGCACATTGTTGTTCTTGCAAAAATCAAATACCGCGAGACCAGATGTAACGCGAAAATAGCAGCAAGTGGTATAATACGTGCCAGCCGTATCGCCAGTGTAATACTTTAATAAGCTGATAGTGATAAGCATCTGTTGATTTGGTCACGATTGATCAAGTCGGCATATGCTTCAATAAGATAACGCGCTGACACGAGCTTATCTCCTGTTGCCATTCTGTGTATATTTTATACTACTTTGGTATGACCAGTATGTATCCTGGGGTTATGTGTTCTCGACTTACTAAGAACAAAACATCATACGAATATGCAATAAGTGAAGATCTTACCTTTAAATCATTCTTATCATTAAATATATCCTTTATCCGAATAAAAAATAAAGAAAAATCCTCTTCTGGTGAAGGAAATTCCACAAAGCATGCTTAATAAAATGGCGACCTCTTTTCCAGCATCCAAATGATGCGTCATATGTTCTCGAGCTATTTTTAGAAACACAGGATTCCCTGGAAATCAGTTTCTCAATGTAGTGTATATGCTACAATAATAAGAGAGCAATGGTGTAAAGGTCAAATAATCACAATTTATTGATTTTTTCTCTACTGTACTATATACCACATAACAACTTTTAGTAATATATTTATACTAAAGAATTACTCAATTAGCTTTTGCAACAAGGGCAAACAAATGGTGTGTCCTTTCTGGCAACCCTTAATTCTGTGCAGAATTTCAAGTGCACCCAGTGATTACAAAGATCACAGCCTACCCATTTGACAATAAACAAGCTCCCATCTCTCTTCTCCCTTGGAACATAGAAGCTGTTACAAACACAGCAGATGTCACCTGGTTCGGATCCCGACTCGGACTGGGAAGCTGCTGAATCTTCTGACAACAGATTAAGACAAGATGGCCCAGGCCGAGGAGATACTTGTTGAGTGACTTTCTTTACACTCTTTGCCGGTTTGTCCACCTGTTTCAAGCTTACAGACTTTGCCTTTGAAGATTTGGAATACTTAGGCTTTTTCACACAACTTTCAGAAACATAATCTTTAAACTTTTCAAAAGTATGACCCTCCAGTGCCTTACCTCCAACAACATCACTAATATTGCGCCGTTTTTTTACAAGCTTCTTACATACTTTAGCTGATCTACTTTCAAAGAAATCTTGCCCTAAAACGGGCTCAATCTCAGCTGGCATGTTACCTGCCTTAACAGGAGACTGACTTGAACAAACATCATCTACATACAGAGTAAAAGGTTTTAACTTTAAACCAAGCTGCTCACACATGGTTGAACCATCGAGTAGTGGGTGTATGCCTGCTCTCTTGAATGCAGCTTGCAGGTTAGATTGACTCAGAGCCACTGTATAAGCCTTACAGGCAAGAGAGCAGACATCATATCGAGTGACAACTCGATGGTTCATCCTTGCGAAAGCAGTACACTCTTGGATGTAACGGTTCTGCAAAGGACCGAAACAACCAATATCCATCGGCTGAAGAATATGGGACGTATGAGGAGGCAGAACAAATAACACTATTTTTCTTTCAAGAGCCCAATCTACAAGATCAACTGAAAAATGAGACCTGTGCCCATCATACAACACCAAAATATGCTCGTTGTTGTCACCCCTACCCTGCACATATTTCATAAAGTGAGACTTTAAGTATGTTCTAAAGACATCAGCATTGGACCATCCTGACTTTGTCATGGTCCCATCTGCACCTGGAGTTTTGCCAGACATTAAGGTATCAAAATACCTCTCCCCAGGAAATACAAAGTATGGGGGTATCTGTGTACCCAAAGCATTCCCTGCACCAATAATAGTTACAGTTTTGCCCCTATCGGCCATAACTGACTGGGCTTTGCAGTCTGATCCTGCTATAACATTTGGGGGTTTGTATTCTGTATTAATGCCTTTTTCATCAATGTTATATATATTGTGTGGGTTGTCCTTAATGTTATATTTGGACATTATGTAATTGAGTTCTGTGAAATAGTTTAAAATGCATGTTTCACTGGCACATCTAGCTCTTTGTTCAGAAAGACTAGAAGGCCTTACAAGTTTCAGCTCTGGCCATCTACTCATAAAGTCATAATACCACTGGTGACTAAATGGCTTGTCAACTGTCCTTTTCCCTAACGCCACAGCATAATCAGATGCCAAACTGATAACTTCCGACCGTGTGTAACCATAACCCACTTCAGCTAAACTTTTGATATGGGAACAAAGCCTCTCCTCCTGGTCAATATTAAGCACAGGTTCAGGTCCTGACTTAGTGGTGTCCACAGAAATTCTGTTGGCTACCCTGTCTCTAAGGGTGGAGATAGGGACTCCATGCATCTTAGCTGCTTTATAGACAGATATTTTCTCATCCTTTACCATGTTGTATGCTGTTACAAGGCTAGTTGGAGAATACTGCCTCAAAACTGGCTTTCTATTGGATGGTGTTAACTGCAAGATACAGAAAATACTTACATGTTGCCTAACGGCAAGTACTGTATTTTGATGTAGCGCATACATAACAGTGAAAATTATATTTCGATCCAATATGCAAATTTTTCGTAGGAACTTCCGGTCTAGAAAATTTCATAAGGTCAACAACTTTGGGACAAAAATAAACATTTTAACGGGATTTTAGTGAATGGAAGTAAGTTGCATTAAGATTTTGTTATCGAAATCTGTGTTTTAGTGTATTATGAATGCTACTTACCTTTATTCTGAACATTTTGGACAACTTTTATATTTTGATGACAGAAACGCTTGTGTTTACTATTTTGAGGTGTTTACTTACGCGTAAAACGTAACGCACGCGGTTTAGATACGTCATGATTGGACTAGCTCGAGAACATAAGTAAGTCGAGAACACATGACGTCAGGATATATATTATGACTTTTTTGGATTTTTTAATGTCTTTGTTTTCCCAATAGTAAAATGCAGATACGGGTAAGGCTTAGAGGAATGACAACTATTAAATATCGGATCATAAAATAAGTCATCCCGATAAGCCAAATGAAAAAGGCTACACTGAAGGGGAAGTAACTAAAAAATTTCTGAAACTTATCCCCTTGTTGGAAGTAGTGGTCTCCCTTTTGTTTACATTTTTCCTTGCATCAGACAGAAACTGTTATAAATTCAACCAAGTTCTTAACATTTTTAGAAAGATATTGCCTGAAGAAATGAAGTAATATTTTGAAAAATAGGAAATGTATTTTTTATGAAATGTCATTGAAATAGCTAATCTGACAGTGACGTGTTGTCTGTTGATCACAAGTGAAGAAATCGCACCTGCACTCTCCATTACTGAATTTCTTAGTGATCACTTTGCCCGACTCGATACCAAGCCGATCACATATCTTCTGAGTGAGATCAGGATGTGAACTGCCACTAAAAACTTTGATGTTTGGCATTTTCTCTTTTAAAACCACAGGAACTCTGGAGCTTTCGTCATTCATTCACGAATTCCTGCAACTTGTGCAGTGTTTATTCGGATGACTTCGGAACAATTCCCGCAATAATCTCTACAAAAGTTAACTTAATGTTAATAAATCATTTGAAAGCTTTTGTCGAAATTTCTGAAATAGTTTTTATCCTTAATTATTTTAAGATGCTTTGTAATACTATTATATATATTTTTTTCTTACTACAGATTGTAGTGTGCATAAGTTCATTTTACAAATTACCACAATCCAGTTGTAAATACTGCAATAAAGGAAACAATAATGTGTTTAACGCTAAAAAAATTCCTTGGAACTAAATTCGAGGTTTGTTTCGGTGATTTAAAAGAAAAGGAAGGAGTCTGACCATTTAATCTGATATCATGTTAACATTATTAACATAACACTGATCGAGCACATTTTTTCTAGTTTTATTTTTAACATTCACGTAAGAAACTTTGTTTATAGATAAGCAGAAAACTAAACGTAAAATTTTATTTTGCATATAATTAAGTACACTAATATAAATGGTGTTCACTCGATTTCTAAAATCACATCTTTCACGTTTGTGTATCAAAAATGGGGCCTGTAGTAAAATGGATAAAACCATATTTTCGCGTGACTGGATATACCTTTGAATTTCGACATGTAATTAACAATATTTTGATCTATTTAAAAGAAAGCTTTTCTTGAAGTATATTCAGTAAGTTAAAAAGTGAAAGTAAGTTAAGATATTAGCAAATTAGCAAATAGCGGGTTAGATCTTTTGTCCAGCACATTCGCGCATTGAGAGGAAAAAAAATGAGGGAATGCAGATCCTTCTGGCTGGTCTCGAAACCAACAAGGCTACAGGTCCAGACAACATCCCAACAAAGTTCCTGAAGGACCACTCAGAGGAGCTGGCCCCATCATTAGCCCTCATCTTCTCAGCATCTGTACGAAAGGGTGAAGAACCAACAAATTCGAGAAATGCCAACGTCACGCCTATCTTCAAAAAGGGAGACCACAATGACCCGCCAGCTACAGGCCCATTTCCCTCACCTCTGTCTACAGCAAGCTCATTGAACACGTTCTGCACAGCCATATCATGGCCCACCTCGACAAGCACCGGATACTTTCCGATCAGCAGCATGGGTTCCGGAAGAGGAGGTCCACGGAGAGCCTGCTAATCCTCACACTGCATGACCTTGCCACCTTGCCAGCGGCCTCGACGAGGGGGAGCAGATAGATGCCATTTTTTTTTACTTTAGCAAGCCTTCGATAAGGTCCCCCACGAACGACTAGCCCGTAAACTATATTACTATGGTATCAGGGGCAACTTACTGCAATGGATCCGGAGCTTCATGGCATACAGATGTCAACAACTACTAGTTGAGGGCAACTCATCCGACCCATCTCCAGTGATTTCATGTGTCCCCCAAGGATCAGTCATAGGGCCCCTCCTCTTCCTGCTCTATATCAACGACCACCCACTCCAAGCTACTTCCACATCACGCCTGTTCGCTGATGACAGATTCTGGTATAGGAAGATTCGTACCTCAGATGAAGCCAAAGCCTTACAATAAGACCTAGACAGATTCCAGCAATGGGAACGAGACTGGCTTATGTCCTTCAGTCGTCGTGCGCATTACCAGGAAGAGGAACCTAATCAAGACCACCTACCGCATCCATGGCTTTGAATTGCAGACGGTGAAGGGCGGCAAGTACCTGGGAGTCGACATTGACGAAAAGCTGTCCATGTTACATAATGGAAATACTGTTGAAAAAACGGTTATAAACCCAAAACAAGAAAAGAAGAACAACAACAACAAAAAAAAAAGAACAAAAAACCCCCCACACAAATATGAAAATGCTACACATCTACAGTTTAAAAGTATGAATATACTTAAAATAAAATACTTTCAAAAGAATATAGAAATGTCTAGAGCTACGGATCTTTACCGCTAGAATTTGATACATATGTCTAAACTGTACTATAGAGGCTATATATAGGAGTACGGATCACCTGTAATCAGATATTGTGTACCGTCCTTAAATCTTTAATTTCGTTGCAAATGAAATATCAAATAAGATTCAGACAATATTCACATTAAACATTTTAGAAATAAAAATAGTTTACTGTTACAATCTTTACTCCAATCATCAGAAACCGAACGAGTATAAACCCTTTTGTACTTGTCAATACTTGTCAGAATTACATCAGTGTAATTATGTTTTCCACCGGTTTAATGACCATACAAAGTCTCCAGAGCAGTTACGAGATGAAAGTTTTAAAAATCTTCTTCTCGTGCCGATTAATTGTTTATTAACCAAATTTAACTGTTGACAGGAGATTAAATAAGCATGTCTAACCTTGAAATTTAGAACTGTGCGTTAAAAAGGCAAAATAAATGAGTCGATAATTTAAAAAGGCAAACTTAACAAGAGGAAAATGTGCAAACGACATCCATTTGTATTGTATTTACCCAAATACCTGCAAATCATATATTCATAGGTATTTATGAAAAGAAATCCTTTGTATGTGAATCACGTTCAGTTTGTGAAATTTTCTGAGATAGATACTTGCCAAGTTCATCAATGTAAATGAAGCGTCCATATATGGCCCAGGGGACATGTGTGGAAGAGCCGATAATTAATTAAAGCGATGTAACAATAATGCCGATCTTTATCTTTAGCGGCTTAAATTATTTGTATACGGCAATGAAAAGTCAACAATTTCGTCGGAATGAATGGACCGTTTACATTGAAGTTTTATGTTAAGGTTTTAAAATTAAACCGTAATACCTGCCGGAACAAGGTTTGTACGTCTAGACCATCCTCTGTAGTCTTGTCTAGAGGTAAGGATCCGTACTTAATTTTCACAATATATCTCTGAATATTTCAAATTTTGCATACGCAATGATTCCCCACCAACTGTAACACTAATAAGTCCAGAAGTGATTCATAATACAGCTTCGCTTTGGCTAAGTCTCAGCCAATTGTGTATTTGCCAACAAATCAAAAGTTTTCACAAACACATTTCTGGAATGACTGAAGAATTCAGATGTTTGGAAATAAAAATCTAATCTGAAGTTTAAACTTTACAAACGAATAAATAGATACTTTCAAGTTTTATTAAATCTCTGTCGTTTTAAGGTAATGGTAGTAATGGTCAAGGTAGTGTGGTAAAAGAGTGGTCAGTTTACTGACTGGATCCTTCATATTCGTCAAAATCGCGCTTTGGTTTGGTACCAAGCTTTTGTATGCATCCGACCAGTTAATTTATAAGTACTTTCTGTTCCTCCGGGATCACGGTGTCCATTCAATATTTTGGAACGATAGAATTCAGCTTGAGGCCTTAAAAGGTCTTCGTTTACATGGACTCAGTGTTAACAGGCTCAATCAAACCGGGCCTGCATCATTTTCGTTTATGTCGTGTTGGGCGACTTGTGGTTTTCCACTGTTTTTATTTTGTTATATTTTCTAGTCCTTTGGGATCAAAGAATCCACTCAATATTTGTGTTTTAAGCCGGCGGTAGGGGCGTGAGGGGCGACGATGAACTTTCATCACCTATCATGAACAGACTCAGCTACTAATTTGCTTAGTTTCATTCTATGCTTCCGAAGGATCTTCTAATAATTTATTCACTATAAAAAAAAAACAAAAAAATACTTTAAGTGCTGTTTGGCGGACGCAAACTATCACGCACCCCCCCCCCCCCCCCCCTCCCCTCCCCGTCCTTGGACATAATGTTGCGTTTTCGGATAAGAGTCCTTTCAATATCTGTGTAATAAAAGTTCGCTTAAGTCTGTGTTAGCGGCCATGAATGGTGATGCACTTTTCATTGTCTCTCAAGAACAGACTCGATCAAACCGAGTCTGCTATCGTTTTGCTTGTTTGCATTCTATGAATCCAAAAATCTTACAGATATTATTACCATTCCCCATTATTTTCATTGTATTATTTTTTTTATCTTGATGACTCATCGTTTACTGAAAAAGCCTGTCTTAGTTTTGAGACATCATGTATGTCAATAAGTTATTTGTAGACTATGGTTTTCTAGAAGGTTCTATAAACAGTGTTTACACTATTTTAAAGTCTGGGTTATTTGGATTTAAAATTCCAGAACCTTCTTTCTATTCTTGGTGATACATGAAAGTTCTGGAACCTTTCCTAATGCTTTAAATAGGAAGCTGTCTGAGGACAGGGCAGAACCTACAGTAATATCTTATTGAAAAACTTTCTTGTATTTCTTAATAACAAAATATTACCAGTTTGGACATTTAAAATTTGAAGGATTTACATTAACATTGTGGATTTAGAAATTTATCTTTCTTGAAGAGATGATTTATATTCTTTGGATATACTAAATTTGGCAATATATACAAGAAATAAATAAGTTCTCTGTTACATGTCCAAAAAGCCCATTTGTGGTATGACATCTTCGTTGTCAGTACACAGGGGAATTTAAAGTTCACGTTAGGTGTTCAGTATAGTCCTTTATGTTAAGTTTTCACGTAAAATCTTTATACATTTCAGACGTTTTATAGTTCATGTGCAAAATTACTATTTTTAGCTTAAGACGACAAGTCTTTCTAAAAGGTTACCTTTTTCAATTATTAAGTTTGTTTTCATAACATATGTATCGGAAGCTCAAATTCTATTTTGCAGAATACATAAAATTTCTTTCTCAAACAATAGTTTATCAAGCAGTTTGAAATAATTGCATATCAAACTCACATATGTATGTAGTAAAAGAAAAAATAAATTATTAGTCTGTATTTTTACACTGAAATAAGGCTGTATCTTTTAAGTGTTACATTTGTCACAATCATTTGTAACAGATATTATTACCATTCCCCATTATTTTCATTGTATTTTTTTTTATCTTGATGACTCATTGTTTACTGAAAAAGCCTGTCCTAGTTTTGAGACATCATGTATGTCAATATGTTATTTATAAACTATCGTTTTCTAGAAGGTTCTGTAAACAATGTTTACACTATTTCAAAGACTGGGTTATTTGGATTTAAAATTCCAGAACCTTCTTGCTATTCTTAGGATACATGAGAGTTCTGGAACCTTCCACAATGCTTTAAATAGGGAGCTGTCTGAGGACAGGGCAGAACCTACAGTAACATCTTATTAAAAAACCTTCCTGTATTTCTTAATAACAAACTATATCTAGTTTGGACATTTAAAATTTGAAGGATTAACATAAACCGCAGATTTAGAAATTTATCGTTGAAGAGAGAATTTATAGTCTTTGGATATACTAAATTTAGCAATATATACAAAAAATAGATAAGTTCTTTGTTACATGTCCAAAAGGTCCATTTGTGGTATAATATCTTCGTTGTCCGTACACAGGAGAGTTCACGTTAGGTGTTCAGTATCTTCCTTTAAGTTAAGTTTTCACGCATGTTTTTATAGTTCATATACAAAATTATTATGTTTAGCTTAAGACGACAAGTCTTTCTAAAGGTTACCATCTTTTTTTCCAAATATTAAGTTTGTTTTCATAACATATGCATCAGAGGCTCAAATTCTGTTTTGCAGAATCAATAAAATTTCTATCTCAAACAATAGTATATCAAGCAGTTTGAAAGCGTTGCATATCAAACTCATATAGGTATGAAGTAAAAGGAACAATAAATTATTAGTCTGCATGTTTTTCATTGAAATACGGCTGTTTCTTTTAAGTACTACATTTGTCACAATTATTTGAAACTGGTAATACCGTAAGACACATGTTAGAAATACAACTATCTTAAATGTATTCTTAAGAAAGATCTTTGATGTCTTCTGCGACATATATGTCACTAAATAAAGGTCAAGGAGAGCGGTGGTCTAGTGGATAATGTGTCGGCGGCTAAATCCAGGGGTCGTGGGTTCGAGCCCCACAGGGGTCACGACTATGACTTCTCATATGACATCAGTACTTGTTTTTCAAGGAAGCGGACTCGAGAGTGGTTCCAATAAGCTTGAAGCTTTCATCACAATCGAGCTAGAACAAATTAGTATAAACTAAATAAAGGTTTGATGGAAGGCAAAATGAATTTTCCATAAACAACAATATAATTTTTGATAATTGTAATTATATATATGCATTCTTAATATAGGTAAGCAAGCACTTTAAATGTTTGGGATCCGATGTAAAGTGAAGTGATGCTCACGAAGTTTAGAGGACTTTTATAGTATCATCATACAAACAAAAGTCTAATGAAAGCTATTAAAGAAAATTATGTTCTTTCAATGATCAAACATTTACGCATGAATTTGCACAGACCTATTATTATTAATCTCATTTTTTACATGGAGAAGCTAAAAGAAAGAGAATAAAGTTAAAAGAATGAATTCGCTATGGAGAAGCTAAAATAAAGAGCATAAAATTAAAAGAATAAATTCGAATTTCTCTTCCAAGTAAAATACTAAAATGTGTTTAATGGTCATTTTATTGTCATTAGATGATGCAGATTTAATCAACATGTTCTTAAATATGTAGTTTCCGGTAGCACTGTGAAGGTGTTTCCATCCAGATGTACACAACATGTTCTGGAAGATGTGGTTTCCGGCAACACTGTGAAGGTATATCCATCTAGATGTACACAACATGTTCTGGAAGATGTAGTTTCCGGCAACACTGTGAAGGTATATCCATCCAGATGTACACAACATGTTCTAGAGGATGTAGTTTCCGGCAACACTGTGAAGGAATATCCGTCCAGATGACACATGCTCTTGAAGATGTAGTCTCCGACAACACTGTGGAGGTATATCCTACAGGTGTACACAACATGTTCGTGAAGATGTAGTTTCCGGCAACACTGTGAAGGTATATCCGTGCAGATGTACACATATTCTGGAAGATGTGGTTTCCGGCAACACTGTGAAGGTATATCCGTCCAGATGACACATGCTCTTGAAGATGTAGTCTCCGACAACACTGTGGAGGTATATCCTACAGATGTACACAACATGTTCGTGAAGATGTAGTTTCCGGCAACACTGTGAAGGAATATCCGTCCAGATGACACATGCTCTTGAAGATGTAGTCTCCAACAACACTGTGGAGGTATATCCTACAGATGTACACAACATGTTCGTGAAGATGTAGTTTTCGGCAACACTGTGAAGGTATATCCGTGCAGATGTACACATATTCTGGAAGATGTGGTTTCCGGCAACACTGTGAAGGTATATCCGCCGAAACGAATATAGTCATGTCATGAGGATTTAGAAAAAATAATGACCGATTCTACGCATCTTTATCTCTCAAGTGTCTCTTAGAAACTTATAAAAGCTTTATCTGTAAAGAGTACTGTATCCAAAAAGCCACATTATTTACAATATACACAAGGTCGTACATTCAGATTCTTATTTCCCTTGCACAACACCTTTCGACATTAAAGGTCCATCTCGATGAAGAACAACTGCTGGCCAGACACATTGAGCGACCGTGTTCCCACGTATAGTGTACGGTGTGTACATATTTTTGTCGAACTTATCACCCTCTTTGCTCCAAGTAAATTCCATTGGCGGATCTTGTATTTTCATCATCCAGACTAGCTCAAGCGTTCTGTCCAGGAAGTCGTTTAGACCTTTCAAAACCGGGATCTTTCTATTGTTCCACATTAATTTGGACATGCACACGTCATTAAAGATCTGTAAAATGATAAACATGTGATAAGAATTATACCATTCAGACAAACGTTGGCAAGAATTAGAGCTGGCTTAAATCAGGATAAAAAGAACTTCGCGGATAGTTCTCTTGTGTAAGTAGTAAATGTATGCGACTTGGACTAATTCTGTATCATTCTGTGACTGCCTCAACCATAACTGTAAAATATATTAAAATTAAACGTACTGGCTGAAAGTTGTATTTGCATCTTTCAAAAGTGTTTCTTCTAATTTCTCTCAAATTAGTTTAACTACGGATAAACAAATATTTATACCAGGAAGCTTAAAACATTTACACGAAAATTAATGATCTTGAAATCATTATGTCCTAACTTAATGTATTGCAAGAAGTCTTTCTGACGTAACATCAATCAACATTCACCCAACATTGATAGGTAGTCAATGCCCTTTTTGTTTTATACATCAAAGTTCCCATCTCGAAAATAACAAAGATGAGCCTGGAAAACTGAAAGAACGGTAACCAGTAACGCATCAAAGCAAAATAACAGCAGTTTCGGGTTGACCGAGTCTGTTCATGAAGGTAATGTGCAACACCCTCAGCCCCCCTAACACCAGCTTAAGCAAGGTTCTATAATAATAAAATTGAATGTTCTCTTTGATGATAAAGGATCAGAAAATATAACAAAACTGAGGCCAAGTACTGGGAGCCTTTTTACGCCATCACACGGCCATTAAAGCAGACTCGGTTTACCGAGTCTGTTCTAGAAAATGCAGCTGTTTTACTTACAAGTCCTTATATTACATGATATATTACTGCTCCAGCTGTATCGACGAACTCTCACTACCAGATAATGAAAATATGTAAACCGCAATGAAACTTTTCCCAGTCAGTGACGTTGTTCAATAATGCCTACATTTCTTTTTCCAAGATACGTTAGTTATTTTACACTTCTGTATCTTAATTAGGTTCCATGTTAGAAAAATCTAAATTTAAAAGAATTTATTATTGATATGAGACAGTATCCTATATGCTCTGTGAAGTCAATTAAATTATTACACATTTTCAATCCAAACAGAAAATTTAGTCCATGACAAAATCAGACCATCTTTCAGACGGATCTATAGCACTATGCTTCAGAATAACAACATAGTATACCTGCACCAGTCTGGTCTTGGATAGAATACCAAGCGACTTTCTGAAATCTTTGAGCAATTTATCTGTAAATTCTTCTTGTGCCTTGCTCATTACAACACTGCTATCACATTTCTGAAACAGAATTACCTTTTGATCACACATACTGTCTTTCTGGGGATAGTAAGACACATCATGATTTATTGAATTATTGTAAAAATGCATTTCAAATGTTCATTTAGCCACCTATTTCAATTTTTATCTTCAAATAATTCACTTTTCTCTGGTTTGACAACATACGAAGTTCCATCATTGCACAAAAAAAAATTCTTCATTTTGAACCTATTATCCTCCAATGTTCACTTTGTAATGTAATATTTTAGTATTAACACAAAGGTGATCACAGAGACACGTTATTTCATAAAAAAAATGATAAAAATATGGAAAATTTCACAGTAATACCAGTTTTCATTTTTTCTTATATATATTTTGTATAGAAAGAAGAGCTAATTTTATCAATTACTGCATATGTTGTTATTGTATCGTCAGTCAGGAAAATAAACCAATGAAAAATTCGTAATGGAAATGTACAAACCAATGGTTGTTTCTCTTTTCCATCGTGTTGATAATGAGGTTCTAGAATTACAAGTTTTGCATAGTGCTTCAGTCTACCAAATTGTTGTCTACCGGCCCTATCACAAAAATGATCAACATCCTGTAGAGATATATTGTTTTTACTTTACTTTCTGATTATATCAAGGGGGGTATTCGATCTACTCCTTACCACCGAAACAAAATGGCGGCCAAAACTGAAAATGTGAGTTTTTCTTACTTTTTATCTTTTTCAAAGATTTCTAGACAATGACACATGGCTATCAACCTGCTCCACTGTTTTCTCTATCTATCGGTACCTTTAACTTTAGAAACAGTGCTGTAATTTGTCTGGAATGCTGGTCATGGGATTTGAATCGATAGAAAATCCTCCTGAAAACACGGGATAAGGAATAGTGCGATTAGCAAAAATGTTCTTTTTTCCTAATATTCAAATAGTTGTGAGCTATTTGTCGGATAAGAAGTAAAATTTCAATATATATTTCTATCATGATTTGTCTGGAGCCGATTAAAAGTCGTAATTTTAAATTACACAGTTTTTTGTCTGATGGTAAGGAACAGTGTACGAAAATAAGAGGATAAGGTGCAGTTCACTTCTTCAAGCGACTTTTTTCTTCGCTCTTTTCAGAGACAATCAAGTAAAATTCTGTTACAATAATATTTTGGTGATCATTTATAACTATCTCTTGCTCAATGTAGGAAGATTTAAAAGGTATCCGCCTGTCTGTCAGACACGTGATGTACTGAAAGCCTAAAGTTTAGCAAGTACTTAATATAGTATCCCTCGCCAACATTTAAGTATCTATAAATTTAAATTTGGTATAGCGCCGGATATAGTCGTTAATAACAAGCAATTGCCTTACAAAAATGTTGAAATATTTTTGTCTTAAAAAGTTAAACCAACTTAAAATACAATATGTTCTACTAAAGATAGTGAAAAATCAGCAACACCACTTAACTTGTTTAGGCGTTATGCATTGTTGAAATATACCGCTCTTCTTTGTAATTTTGCTTTAAGATACATACGTTAAAATGCGACATTTAGGCGCACTAATTCACGATTTTATGGATACATACAGACAAGAAATTATTCGTGATTGAAGCTTTAACTATGTATACGACTTTTCATAATTATGGTTAACTCTTACATTATAAGTTAACGTTGGCTTAGAGTTATTAAGGGAAATATACCTCGCAAGTAGAGTAGTTTTTTTCGCGCCAGAACAGTGCATGCATTTTCAGTAAATCTATTTTGAAACAGAGGTCCATCTTAATTTAAATGGCATAAGAAATGGCAAAATGATACATGATCGATACAAGCGTTACCAGTCTTATTAAAAAAAGATAAACAAGAAAGTGTCACTCAGTTTTAATTGACAGTGTCATCAGTTTGTATCATCTACGTCATAAGATGCAGATTTCACACATGTGAAGTCGCACATTTGACCTTGAAAACGTGTTTTCTTTTTCTGAAAATGTTCAACGGGCTCCGCTGGTAATGTTCGGTTTATATAGGAAGCTAATTTAATATTCCTTAAAGTAAAAACTATTTGTGATTATATTAAGTAACCATAAATACAGTACAAGCTATTGATACATACGTTACGTATGGTAACGTATGTATCCTTATATACTTGATATCTTACTGACAAACCATTTTATACAACATGAGGCTTCTTTTATTTTTTGAAGTCAAGGTTCCAAGATAAAACGCTCGGGCGTTTTAATTTGCTGAAAAGTTTTTATCACTATTTTTGTTCAAAACGTCATGCAAATTCTATTTTTAAAATCTGATAATATATGCTTTGATATCAATTTCTTGTTAAAAAGGTTTTGTTTACAGAACTGGTCGTATGTCATGGCATTTTTATCGTAAAGATAGATGTTTGACATTTTTTTTGAATACAAAATGAATCAGTGGAAACGGCATACCCGTGGTGCCCATAGCACAGTGATCGGAAACGTATGTATCAATAAATAGATTACATAGGTTATTATAGATTACATAGGTTATTGGTGTATGTGTGCGTGTATTGGTAATAATAACTCACTGTTGACTTGGGGTTACTGTTAAGGTAAAATTCCTACAGTAAAAGGGCATACAATTTTGTTCCAACCGTGATATGGCTTGAAATATTTTTTACAAGATTGTAAATATATTTGAAAAAGTCTTTACAGTAAAGACAGACTTAACAGAACTGTTAATTCTGAATGATTTTATATGTAGAATTGTCGGTTGTGTTGATGCTTGGTTCATGAATGTGGTTGTACTCAAATAAAATGATCTTTTCTTCATTCTTTGGAAAAGTTCTGACATGGTGACTTTTGATTACATTTAATTTTTAATATTTGAATATGCAGTTATTCTTCTTATATACAGTTTAATGTTGTGTGATTCATGGATTCAATGACAAAAGCACTTGTTATAAGGGCTGACACCTTACCAATATACAATAGAACGAGATTATCAGCGCCGCCTTTGAAATTACGAATAATTAATTTGACAATCGTAAGAAATAATTAATCTGAATAATCAAGTATTTGTGCTTTTGATTTACAATGGTCGGCTTCAGTTTGGTGGCAATCTTGAACACGAATTTTGGTGCCCGAAAATGAATTGATTCGTTATTTTTAATTTGGGATACATACGTTACCATAAGCATATTTCTGATCAGATGGTTACAAAGATTGTACAGTCATATTGTACATAAGATTATGCTGATTATATGTCAACGGTTTTACTACAAAGGAATAACCACAATATTTGTTGTTTAAAAGTATTATTGTAAAGTTGCATGTTTTATTTTTTGACAAGTTTAATACATTTTATAATTGATTGACATAAATGTTTACAAGAAAAGCTTGATAATCAAATAAACTTAAATTCGTGGTATAAGATGCATAATGTTGGTAAATAACAATCATATTTGCCACATATTAAAGACGCTCGCTACAGTTTCGGATTTTTTCCTCAATAATAGATTTTGATGAAATGTTTTGTATTAAAAGATCATGTTATGATATATTGAAAAATGAAATAAAAATACTAGGTCACGAGCTTTGTTTCAATTTAATTTGCCCCTAGATATGCTGCTATTTTAAACATTTTTCAAAATTTCTGTAATCCTAAAATATATTTCAGTAAAGTACAATGATCAGCATAAATTTCATTATCTAAGCATTTTTATAATGGAAAACAATATATCTATTTGAAACATGCTCAGAGAAATCAAAAGAACATGATTTTGTAAAGGAAGGAATACTTGTTAAGCAGACCCAAGGACTATTTTTGCATATTTTTGTCAGTTTTTAAGTTGGTACTTCTGCTATTTTATCTAGTTTCACTAATAGAATTTAATCAAACTCTGCACATACCTTTGGTTATGTCTACCTAATCTAAAACAAAAGAAAAATTGATAGGTCACCATATTATTCGCTTAAATCAAATTACAACGAGGTGGGTGTGGCGGGCATTTATACAACGCAGGTTGGCACGAAATACTCTTTCAGTGTTTGAGCAAATGACTTAGAAATGTATATAAAAAATTATCAAACGGCAGGTTTCTTAATAATCGGATTTTAAGGTGTTTCTGAAGCATTTTGATGGCACAGAACGATGACAGTTTCCCCCGGTTTTTTTTTTAACAAAACCTATAGTTTACGAATGTACGGTACGGGTACGGTATGGGATTAGAAACAGCTGTGACTCAATGCAGAGTTGGAGCTTTGGTATAAATAACAGACCCCAGTATATGTCGGATTGAAACAATTTGAACTAAAAGTACTTTAAATGTATATATTTTGTAACCATGGTGATACTTACCCTAATCTTTAGTCAGTATATTATACATTTTGTACATCAAATGCATGCGAACATACAATAATTTGCGAATTTTTGCCATACGCAACATTAGATAATCACTTCCGGGCATGCGCAGAAGACCGCACCAACACTGTAGTGAGTTACATCGAAACCAAATTGGCACGGTGTTGGGGTAAATATCGACCCGTCCGGAAAAACTGTAGCGAGTGCCTTTAAGCCTTACTTGAATGTATTTTTTTTTCTCATACCCATGTAATTCAGTGTAATGATACGTTACTTTGGTAGTGCAGCTTAAGATACAAGCAGGACACAAAAAATATTCAATTGCTCTTCCAAATGTATACGTTAATGGCATCATAAGAGTATATATATGATTTTATGAGCTAATTATGTTTGCGATTTGCCTTTTGTCAATGTTTTTAAATATGTATTGTAACTGTTAAATGTTCGTTCAATAATCTGCTAGCGAAACTTCCGAGGTATATTTACCTTAATAACTTTAAGCCAACGTTATAATGTAAGAGTTAACCATAATTATGAAAAGTCGTATACATAGTTAAAGCTTCAATCACGAATAATTTCTTGTCTGTATGTATCCATGAAATCGTGAATTAGTGCGCCTAAATGTCGCATAACGTATGTATCTTAAAGCAAAATTACAAAGAAGAGCGGTATATTTCAACAATGCATAACGCCTAACAAGTTAAGTGGTGTTGCTGATTTTTCACTATCTTTAGTAGAACACATTGTATTTTAAGTAGGTTTAACTTTTTAAGACAAAAATATTTCAACATTTTTGTAAGGCAATTGCTTGTTATTAACGACTTTGGGCGCTTATACCAAATTTAAATTTATAGATACTTAAATGTTGGCGAGGGATACTATATTAAGTACTTGCTAAACTTTAGGCTTTCAGTACATCACGTGTCTGATACACAGGCGGATACCTTTTAAATCTTCCTAAATTGAACAAGAGATAGTTATAAATGATCACCAAAATATTATTGTAACAGAATTTTACTTGATTGACTGTGAAAAGAGCGAAGAAAAAAGTCGCTTGAAGAAGTGAACTGCACCTTATCCTCTTATTTTCGTACACTGTTCCTTACCATCAGACAAAAAACTGTGTAATTTAAAATTACGACTTTTAATCGGCTCTAAACTAACCATGATGGAAATATATGAAATTTCACTTCTTATCAGAAAAAATAGCTCACAACTATTTGAATAATTAGGGGAAAAAAGACCATTTTTGCTAATCGCACTATTCCTTATCCAGTGTTTTCAGGAGGATTTTCTATCGATTC
Source organism: Mercenaria mercenaria (assembly GCF_021730395.1). Taxonomy (NCBI): domain Eukaryota; kingdom Metazoa; phylum Mollusca; class Bivalvia; order Venerida; family Veneridae; genus Mercenaria; species Mercenaria mercenaria. Next base: position 53,838,938 of record NC_069365.1, read on the forward strand.
AAATCCCATGACCAGCATTCCAGACAAATTACAGCACTGTTTCCAAAGTTAAAGGTACCGATAGATAGAAAAAACAGTGGAGAAGGTTGATAGCCATGTGTCATGGTCTAGAAATCTTTGAAAAAGATAAAAAGTAAGAAAAACTCACATTTTCAGTTTTGGCCGCCATTTTGTTTCGGTGGTAAGGAGTAGATCGAATACCCCCCTTGTATATATTATATATTATATCCTTCTCATTGCCTTTCCATCAGTATGTAAAGGCATTTGATTAGTTTATACTAAAGTTAATATTATATTTTTTGAATTATATAACAAGAACTAATGCCATGCTTATTTGTTGTTTTATTAAAACATAATTTTTAATTATTAAAACATAAATAGATATGAAACGAGTGTTCATGTATTTCCAGTACTGAATTTGATGATCGAGTTGAAGAAAATGGTATGATAGCATCATATCGTTTTATTCAACTCATTCTATAATTCTGTACTGAAAATTCACTAGCTAATTTAATATTCTATTTATCACATACACAATAGTATAGGAAGAAAAAGTCCACTCTAATTTTCACTCCGATACTAAATACAAGAAAGATGTATTTACGTCACATTTTATGATACATCATACCGATGACAATGTAATTCGGACGTCGGTTCGGTTTTTTTTTTTAACTTACTCTACAAATATTGGTTATTATTGGTGTTTATTGATCCTACCTGTTAGTATCTACGCTCTGATAGCTTGTGATGTTTAGAGATACGATATACTTTATGAACTGTTAGTGTCTCATTAACGGTGTACGAAGACAATTTCAGTTGCTAGGCTCCGTACATTCAGTCAGGCTGTTATATTTCGATCTTCTCAGATCGTTCAGCACGACTTTTATGTCGTGTTATTGGTATTGTTTAGTTTATCAGCTTGAACATTTCGGCCTGGGTGGTTCAATTACTCCTGCTTTCATAGCTTTGGGTATTGTATAATCACCCAATGGATATGGTGCCTGCTTTTTAATTTTGTCTGTTGGCAGTTCCTGTGATATGCAGGCTCCATAACCTCAGATCCCCTTTCTAAATTCCAGTTTGTTTAGTTCTGCCCATTGTTTTCTCGTTTAGGGCAAACCCATTATTTTAACTGGGGACCATACGCCGCTTTTCATGGAATTACACACTAGTGTATCATTGAAGGTTCCATGTGCACCGCCGTATGAATACATCTGCGGATGTTTCTAAATTGATTTTTGTACTTGTAGCATGTGTAAATGTTGAGTTCTGCTCAACCCGGGGCTAGAGGGCGTGGACAGTAGCATGCATTTCCACTACCGTCCATGAACAGGCTCAATCAAACCGAGCCTGCAACATTTTCGTTTTTGTCGTGTTGAGCGACCTTTGGAGTTTCCTCTTTTTCTATTTCATTAGCATATTATATGTGATAATACGTATTTATTTCTTAACAATCCATTTTTATACCTTGATGATATTTGCTAATATATTAATAACATCCTCCTCTCTGTTTGTAAAATGCTTTTCAAGTTCTTCAAACGCATGTGTCCACTCGTCATCATACAATTGTCGGAATCGCTCTGCTAAATTTGTCGGTCTATACGGATCACTCAGATCAGCAATTCCAGGATTTCCATCAGTAAGTTTATGACCAGCCATGACACTCAGCCTTGGACATATAATGCACAATGTTAAAAAGTCTACAGTTTGTCTTTGTTAAATTTGACAACGGGCATAATTTTGACTTGAGCTACTTTAACAGCAAAACTCAGATGAGTTAGCATGTGCATTTTAATGAAGTAAATTTATCTTCATGTCTACCATGATTTGTTAAATGTATAGAAAATAAAGTACAGTAGACTTTCAGGATAAAATGATCAAAGCCATCAACAGAAAAATATTGTATTCTTCAGTCAATCACAGTACAAAATATATAAAAGTGTTTACACAGAAAAGAAGTCGATAACTACATTTACTGAACTATCGGGGGTGGGGGGGGGGGGGGGGGGGGTGGATGCGGCTATAAGATTTTGGTTTGTAAGCGCTGAATTGCCAGAGGAATATGGGGGTGGGCATGCTCCTCTCGGAATTCTTTTGGAAAGTATATTTCAAATGGTGCTATCTGACCTGACATAGTTTGAGCATAAATGTTTGACACAATGTCATCTTTTAAAATTTGAAAATTTCAAAGCAGCGATTCTGCTAAAGTGATAATATTTTTAATTTGTATGTCGTCCAGTCTCTCACTTCAGTAAGTTTAAATACTACCGATATAAAGGCTTGACTAAAATAACAGATGTCTCAATTTCAGGCTATGAAAAATGGATTTTAGGGCGTGGGTGTTGCCCGGCCGAGCCCCCTTTGTCCCGCCCTTTGTCTTATTCTATCTTACAAAGTTCTACTAACCTGTTTCTTAATTCGTTTATCTGATCAAGTAACCTATCCTTTTCTTCGTTCAGTTGTATATTGTGTTGCCGTAATTTTTCCATCGCTTTCGAATGTCCTTGTTCTTGCCCCTTGTTTTGGAATGTCAAAAAGTCAGTTGCGTTGTACACAGTTAAACATATTGTTGAATAAATATCATAATCATTTGCTTGCGTAGTTTGTTTCGATATTCCTTGAAGGGTAAATTCATTAATATTGTTTGGAGTCTTATTAGTTTTAAGGTCACAGTATTCGCCATTACATTAACTATTAAATTTAGAGTATGTGATCATGTGCAATCGTCTCTTTTATCAAACGTAGACATTGATCATGTTTTATTTTACTTGCTTGAATATCTATCATGTAACATCTGCAACATTGTTCACGACATATTTATAGAACAATAATCTGACTTACCACTATTTTCTCTTTCTCTCGATGTTTCATGTCAAAGTTCGCTTTCCTTTCAAGTTTCTCTTTGTTCTTGTACTGCTCTAGTTCTTGTTTTGCTGTATTGTAATTCGCCCTTTGCTTTTCCAGTTCGTGTCGGAGACGTTCATAATCTTCTTTAAGTTTGGACTACATAAGACAATACACTATTATCTCTGTTTTACGTACGTGATCTAAATATCTCATGACAACTTCAGGTTTTCGAAATTGAATCGTAGCAAAAAATTATCCAACCATACTCATATTCATTAACACTAGATTTTGTTTTGCTGTATTGCAATTCTTTCTTTGCTTCTCCAGTTCGTGCTTGAGACTTTCATTATTTTCTTTAAGTTTGGTCTACATAAGACATTCAAAACTGGAAGTACGCTTAAATATGAAAGTATTTTAATATAATTTTCTTTAATACTTTGGTTTATAATCTTCAATTACAACAATATTTCTACAAATTCGCCATGCTGTGCATACGTATATCAATCTATATCAATGGTTTTTAGACAATACAGAAAATCACTGAAAATAACAATTTCATAAGTATTTGCTTCCAGTAAATATCTCTTAATCAGAAAAGAAAATGTTCTTACGAATAAGCGAAACGTATCAAGTAAAATAAAGTGAGCTATATAGTTGATGCAGATGTCGAGTGTTTCTTATTTTAGTATCAATTCACATCTGAAGGCAGATGTAATTTGTTCACATGCTGCAATTTTAAATTTCACGAAACGTTTGAGCATGAACATAAACGACAAGGCTAGATCAACTTTGATAGTTTGAAATAATCAGTAAACTGATCCATTTTATAACGACTTGATTATTCTCAAAGTAATTTCCAAGGAGTGGTGTTTTGAAATTGTTGCTATGGTGTCGGAATGTGAATTACTTCTTTGACCAACAAATACATGTCTTACTTTCATTGTTCAAATATCATTATGTAAATAGAGCATGTTTTTACACACATAAAATGTTTGATATTGGAAACTAAAATCTTTTGACAAAGTTTATTTAGATTGCGCTTTTTCTTGACACTTGATTTCAAAATCCATTAAATACCAAAGCTCTATTCAGTAACGTTATATATATATATATATATTCAAAGGCCTTTATTTTGATAGATATTGCTGAATAAGCAACCTTATCAAATCTTCAAAGATTAGGAAGAAGAGTTTATTTGATTGAGACAATGTAATTTAATAGTATTCGTCAAAACATATATATGGTATCAAGTCCATAATTTCACATATTTCTATGTTTTCTGTAGAAAAGTATAGGCCTACCTGCTCAAATACTTAAAAGATATCTAATGCCCATCTTTCAATAAAATATGTTATCTACAGATATTTACTTCAAATGTAGAAAATCCTTATCAATGTATTTAAATAATTAACTGTGTATGTAGATCTACATTCAAAATTAAATGTCAAGCACTTACAATGGATTGTTTAAAAAACTTTTCATTTTTCAGTGATAGTACATATTTATACCGTGCCTAGCTATATATGTTTTGTGTATTAGTATTACTATTAACTTACTGCATAAAACTATAAATAAAACACACATTAACTCTGTTAATTTTATGTTTACATAAACTGTAAGTAGTAAATGTTCATATTTTCAAATACGGAATTTGGGTCTTGTATATCTTTTAGAATCACAACATATGAAGTAAAGAATGATTTTCTTACCACACTTTTTTCAAGGTCGGTTTTTGCTTGTCTTTCAGACTTCTCTGTTTCCTTGTATTGCGCAACTTCTTGTTTTGTTGTACTGTGAACAGTCCTAAGCGATTCCAGCTCTTGCTTGAAGTTTTCACATTCTTCTCTTAGTTTGCTCTACATTCATACATAAGACATTAAAATGGAATGAATTCTTAATTTAGCAAAGATTAAAGACGTTTATTATAAGATTTCTTTTATGTTTTATTGTTATTTTAACTTCAATAACAACGCGTACAGTAGTGTGATAGGCCTCTACGGCGATAAAGAGTTCATATATTCGTTTTCTTTAAATAAATATATGATTCCTATATCATTTTCTAGGATGGGAGGGTATCTAACAAATAAAACTAATTAAAATAATATAATAGCGTTGTCTATTTCTATTTTGGTGTTACCTAACTTGAAAGAGCTATACATATTGATTAATTTTTCATTTATATCTCTTTGGACGCATAAGTAAATCATTTAAACCTCCTACATTAATCAATTTAACTTTCAAGTATTTAACATGAACGTCAGCAAACACGGAAGCAAATTTAATAAATCTGAATAATCACGTTATCCTGGTATCCGTCATTTGTTTTAACTGCATCTTGTTTTGCTTTCTGTGTGTGGTAGTCGAGCTCTTTCGCCAATACACTGTGGTCTGCGCGTAGCTGTTCTAACTCACGCTGAAGACTCTCGTTGCCTGGTTTTGTGTTCTTACAAGAATAATCAGAGACGATGAAAATAGCTCTATTTCTGCTGACATGTATAGGCATTTTTATGATATGATAAGTAAACTTTTGCATCATTATAATACTGTCAAAACTGTTTGACTGTAAACTCCTCATGGTGGTTAGAGATCGTTACTTTTGACTATCGATATTATGAAACGCTCCTTGCTAAAGACTGGACATGACTTTTAAAACAAACTCAATAATACCTACACTGAAAAAAAAACAACTGAATCTTGTGTTTTAAACAACTTACGCCCATCTCGCAGATATCCTTATACATGTTTAACTCTAACACTATCGACTTTAGGTAGGTAATGGCCTCGTTTACTTTCGTCTTCATATCTGGATTTTCTTTGCTTAGTTGTAGAAGAAAATCGGCTACCGTATCGTGTTGTTTCTTAGTGGATTCAGACATTTTATCTTTACAATTTGAAGAAATATTCAAGTATATTATTGCAAGGAATGTCTGTTTTATAATTCAAATGAAATTCAACACTTTAGTACAATATCGATTAAGAATAAACGATGCGTGTTTTTGTACTTTTCAAGTTATTGAGCGAGACTCAAGGTTCACCTATATGACTCATTGACAACAATAAACAAATACCTGCGCGTTCACATTATGTGTTCATGTTCTTCGTTCGTTTAATGTATCATGATATATACAATGAGTATGTTATAATAAAACTAAGTTCCAAACACGTTTACCTGAAATGCTGAAATATAAACGTTATATTTTACTTTATAAATTAACATCCATTTACTCATATCAAAACATGCTCCCATTGAAGAAAATTATTGGAAAAAAAAACTAATTTACTTCCTTTTTCATTTTAACATGATACAGTAATGATATGCATGTGATAAGGTGGCTGATATTTGGTTTTACGAAAATTAAAACTATTTATTACTTTATTCATCACAATTAATAGTAGATTAATGCTCGATAATGAATACTTGGTAATTTTCCCTGATATTTTTTATGTTTTATTCGGGGCGGTATGGGAGCGTAAAGAGGAACCCTTTGTAACAAGCACATTCTCCTTCAAAACTGAAACTTAATGTTTTACAGTGTATTCTGGACGTCTAGCCTCGTCCTCTAAAAACGCTCATACCTCGAAAACAATGTTGCAATTAATAAATAGTCTGAACGGGAGGTAAATACACTCTCAACAAATGTTTTTCCTCTTTCCAAAAGTATTGGATTCGTCGTGATGAAGATACCAATATCCAAATTTTAAATTTTCATTGATTAAAAAGGCTTCAAGTCGTAAAAAGCATATGGTTCTGACCAATGCAGATTACTATAATAATTTTAGTAGAAGTTCAACAAATGAACATTTCTTTGACCACAGGGGTAGTTTATGTAGAGATGGTATTTTCTTAACTTTAGCTTTGGTCGTCATGATTTTTGACAAAAAATTACTAATTTACACAGCCTTTGTAGACGGTTACCCACCCAAAAATATTTCAGTCAAATATTTCAAATCAAGTAAGCGATTAAGGAGAAGATGTTGTTTGAAGATTTTTCTATTTCTAATTCTGGCGACCATGTTCTTGATAAATTGAATTCATTCTTTAAGGTAGTTGCACAATTTGAACAGTCATGGTAGAAAGACACCTTTAGAAGAAATATTTTGACGTACAATGGACGAACGAACGACAGAAGGGTGACTGTCACTTGGCGATTGGAAACTCTCGCATTGGGTATTCTAGTGAGCTAAAATCTAGGAACTGTATCAAAGTAGTTTCAATAAAAAGCATGGGCCATTTCAATTAATTACAATGTACTTTCAATTGGTTAAATAACTATGACAATATGTGTTTGCTGCACTATCTAAATACCTGTCCGCCACATGCATAGACTGCTTAAGAACCTAAAATTATTGACACAAACACTATGTTATCAGTCTTATTACCATTCATAAAACATTCGAATGTAGCAAAACCTCTTTAGAACTGTCTGAGTGACATTATAATTAGGTAAATCTGTATGCCTTAATTACTAGCATGCTCATGTAAAGACATTTTCATAGTATTAAAAACATCTTTCTAATAAATAAATACAGTCTCGGGATTGCTGCATATTTACGCTTTTTATATATTTCTCATGCATTACACCACGTCAGGGTAACTCTTATCAGTATTAATATTGTAGTTATTTGATCAAATAGAAAGAGTGGAAACTCAACAGGTCGCTCAACACGACAACAGGTTCGATTTCACTGAGCCTGTTCATGGCGGGTAGTGGAAATACATGCTACCGTCCACGCCCTCTAGCCCCGGGATGCAAACGTAAGATTCTAGTTGTTGTATATCTTTTTTTGAATAACTTGTTCCAAACACATTCAAACTTTGTTGCAGCTTTATTAAGATAATTATCTTTAGCATGTTTATTTGAGGCTATGATAAACAGTGTTGCAAAAGTTTCGCATTTAAGTGTCTTTATCAAGCTGTCAAGCACTTAGCAATGCAGTGCATTTTTGATCAATTTTGCATATTGTTCTAAATAAGAAGTGCATGTAATATAAATTGAAACTAAGAAACGTGCTGTATACTTCTTCATTGGAGTTATATTAGAGACTCTTACTTAATGTTATTATCCATTCATCCCATTTAGTTTTTCGTGGTCCTATGAACCCCTAAATGCTATGAAACTTCACTAACCAACAATTTTCCGGATTTCTCCCTGATTGAAGGTGTTATGTTTTGTTAATTGAAGGAAAGCCACATATGGCGTCATTTCCAATGTACCAACGACATAAAAATGACGGTTGTTCATCTTACAGAAATATTGAACAGTTTCTTTTGCACATATTCATTTCTGATATAATTATTTTCCCATTACAAATGAATTATATGATGGATACCAGTTATACAAATCGACAAGTTTTTGCAAATAGATAACTTATCTAACAAATAACACAGACCCCTTATGGGCGGCTGTGTTGTTCGAAGGCGGTTGTTCCTGTTGCAATTGTTTGTTACTCATACTTATTAAGATGTCTACAAGGTATTGACTTTGTGTGATATTTTCCCTTTTTATCAAATTTTTATTTCGATTATCTTATTTCTCACTTATGGCTTTAATTAAGTGTTAAGGATTGTGGAATCATATGTGCTTACCTGTATTTTTCGAGCCCTTATCGCTCTTATTTGATATCTTTTTTCTATATAACATCGCCGGAACTCTTGGTGAATTAAAGATATTAATTAAAAAGTTTCTAACCATGTATATAAATAGTTGCACATGTAGTCCTTGACTGTAGTTAGACACGAAGGGAAAAAATAATATTTTAGTACATGACACATGTAACGCTTCATTAACACCTTCATCCTTATGTTACCTTTGTAAATTCTTTGACTGGTTTTTGGGGAAGGGTGAAGGCCTCTACTACATCAAAACTTCTCGCGTTGCAAAATTATAACACATTTTTCAGCAGAAATATGTAAAACTATTTAGTTTTGGAAAATGGGAGATGAATGATATTCTTTACTAACATGGCTAGATTTGATTTCCAGTTAAACAAAGAAGGAAATCATGCTCTGTATATTCTGCGATAAACAACGGTTGACGCGCGGACCGGTAAGAGAGCATTATGACGCCAATTATGACGTCAAGTTGCTGCATGACGTCCAATACATTACTCCTCGGGAAAATGAAGTCCAGCATAATACTTAATAAAATATGTCAATAAGCATGTCAGAATGAAAACAACCAAGGTCTTCTTGAAATTTATAGTCTAATTTACTACGGTTCGTCGTTCAGATGCTTCAGTATTTAACCACTTGGGCTAATTTAACGCCCTCGTGGTTCAATTCCTACGCATCGGAACTCTGAACCGTGGTAAATTAGACGATAAACCACTCGAAAGCCTTAATTATTTGTTAAGTTTCGCATAATACGTCATATGTTTTAAAATGTTTTTCTTTCTAATTTTAATCGTTTACATTTGGTACTTTTCAAAAACATTTAATTTGCAGAAAATGCTCATGTCAACACAACATTTAATACATTTCACATGTATTTATCTGTCTGCAAAAACATTGTAACTAATTATATAATATTCTTGCAGTACATTAAACTTAATATGTCAAAACGTACTACAACTAGTTTTCAAACTCATATGTTAGACTATTACCGACTAAATGAAATGAAATAATACGCTGTTTTATACTTTTTATTTCAAACAAACTGACATATAATAAGAACAGAAATGGCAAATTATGTATAATTAGCCTCACCTTATTATACACACTTGCGGATATTTTCTGCACAATAATTAAATATTTCATTTCTTATACTTCGTGTCAGAAATGATATTATCTTTTCTAACTTTATTTATTCAGATCATAATATTATACACATTGGACAAACTATGCTTAGGGAGATGGCAAACTCCTGATGTTGAAAAGAAACTTAGTATTTTTGTAAAACTTGTGTAGTATGTGTATGTGTTAATTAAGCGAAACAATAGATAGAGTAGATTAATTTTGTATAATTGAATCTAAATCTAAGTGTCATGAGTTTACAATCTTGTCTGTACACGTACGCTGAATATTTCACTATCTTAAACCAATACAAATCACTCACTCATTAGACAGTGAAATATAGAACTGAAAATTCATTTGATATCACTGCTATTACGTTCTTTATTAAGTGTTGCGCATGGTGACAAAATATTTTCCGTAATAAATTGTGTTTTCCTTTCAGCACGTTATAACGTTCACTTGGTACATGTTTTCCTTCAGAACATGATATATACATAATCTTCTCATGCTTATATATTTTTACTGTTTAAGCTACTTTTGCAAGAAACGAACATTTCATTTAGCTTGCACAATACCCTTCGACATTAGCGGCCCGTCTTTGTGGAGTAGGACAGCTGGCCATACCATTTGACCAACTTTGTCCCCTCTCTTTGTATAAAACGTGAACCTCTCTCTGTCAAAAGTTTCATCTCTTGTTTGCCATTTAAACGCTATAGGTGGATTTTGAATTTTCATCAGCCAGATAATTTCAAATGCTTTTTCCACAAATTTGTCAGTGTCCTTTGAAGTGGATGGTAACTTGTTTTCCCGCCTCATTGGCACCATCCACTCGTCATCAAATATCTATAACGATATGTAATTTTCCAAATTATTTATTCTTGCTATGACGCTGTAATACTAACATATTCTGGTACTCTATTTTGTCTTAAAAATAAAATATAAAGAGCATATCTAAGGACACCAGGAACATTTTTATACACTCTCGCAAAGCATACGTATGTTTTTAAAAACACTGAAAAAGAGTTAGACGACCTTTCCCGGAAGTAGTGAAAACGAAAGTACACAGACTAAACTTGAAAACGACAGTCGCATCTTTAGTGTTCTGGGGCAGGGGTCACCCTTTCTAAAAGAATGCGCATGGACTTCTTTTTTTCTTGGTCTTTGGAAGTCAGCTTTTAGCCATCTATTCCGATTAAAAAATATCTGGGGTTGAGCACCACATGTCAGCTTTTTATCTATTAAAAACATTTGCACACGAAAAAAAACCCCACAAATTCCACAGGGGTCCGTTACGGAATAATGGTATATGGAAATTTTTCGAACCTCGTCAAATCGTTCTTAAATCAGTTTTGATGGTATCCAAAAGTGACAATGTATATCTCAGATGTCAAACATTTCTGTATTTGAGAGCTGTTGACCTAAACATTCCAGCCATATTTTCAAAATGAGTTTTGTATGATAAATGTAGATTCTACGGAACCGTGAAAGGGCCATCAGTCGCTAAAATGTTTTTTTACGTTACATGTGCGGAAAGGATATGAAATGAGTGTAATTTAAGTACTACATGTACTGAACGAATAGAATAAAATAATGCGATGCGAGATCACATTTAATTAATACATTGTGTTCTTAAAGCCCTAGTGCCAATTATCTAACTGCACGTCTCAGCAAATCAAGTTCTTATTTCATTACTTACAGACGTTATGACCAGTAGCAAAGCTCCATCAGTTACCACAATAGCTTTACAGTCGAGCAATTACCAGAAATGATTTGCTGAAATAGCAAAGTTTTACAATCTAGTAATTACCAGAATAGTTTTGTTTAACACTCAAGCAACTACCAGCATAGTTGCGGAACCAGCAAAGTTTTACATTCCAGCAATTTGCAGAACAATTTTGCAGAACAGGCAAAGTTTAACATTTAAGCAATCAACAGAATAGTTTTGATGAAGTAGAAAAGTTTTACACTCCAGCAATAACCAGAATAGTTTTGCTTAAGTAGGAAAGTTTTACACTCCAGCATTTACCAGAATACTTTTGCTAAAGTAGCAAAGTTTTACACTCCAGCAATTACGAGAATAGTTTTGCTAAAGTAGGAAAGTGTTACACTATAGCAATTAACAGAACAGATTTGCTGAACTAGTGAAGTTTTACACGACAGCATTTGGTAAAGTAGGAAAGTTTTACACTCCAGCAGTAGCAGAGTTTTACACAACACAAGTTACCAGTAAAGGTTTGATAACATAGCAAAGTTATTACTTTTACGACCAGTCAGATAACATTGTTTGTTTACATTTTGCGCTTACGTATAATGGCCTTTTAGCTAAGGATTTTATACATATTTATTGGACTGTTTGTAAAGAACGGGTGGCAGGATCGAAAGGTTGCATCTATTTCCGCAGTAAAATGATTTAATTCATTACGTTTACGCGTTATATTCATTTTAGCAATAAGAAAAAGTTGAAAGAAAGGGGCACCATGTAATTTGAAAAAATCGCTTTATAATGTAATGTCACATTTCTACGTCATGGTATAAAAAGCGTTCAACATCACCCTTATTCCGTTTCGTTTTAAGTTAAGTACTTCTTTTTTGTCATTTTAATTCTTTATATTTACTTCGTTACTGAGCGGTATGTTCCTATTCGCACAGTCACGACAAATAACTACGTGTAGTAATATAATGTACTCGGTAAATCCACTGTTTCTGTAAAAGATATCCAAATACGATTTTGTCGATTTGGTTAAATTAACTATATTGAGTTGCAGAAGAACAAAACATTTTACCTGAATCAGTGGTCTGACGGACAGTGTTCCCATTGACTTTCTTAGGTCACGGATCATTTTGTTTGTAGTATCTTTCTGGGTACTGTTATATGTTTCTAGAGTGTAAGATGTGATTTCTTTCATTATAGATGGAAAAACAAGAGACATTATTTTGCAAAAATGAGTAAATACTGATTAAATGTGTATCTACAGGTTTATTAAATCCGCCATTTTGCTTTTTGTTGCCATGGAAACAAAATGACCGCCATTTTAATCAAGTATTTAAATGCTCATAACTTTCTCATTTTTAAGCCGATATTGAAATTTTTTTCAGTTCTTTAAATGATTTAAGAAATCCTAACAAACAAAATAAACTTCAGAGGAACATTGCCTTTACCTTAAAACAGTCACTGTATCTTGTCATTCATCAATGTACTTCCATGCAATTAAAGGATCACTTTGCCCTTTTTTCCCATTTTACAGTCAAAATTTCAGTGTTTAATTTTAATTTTTAAAAGCTCTAGATCTATTGGATTTAAGGAAACATCTCATTTACATTATAACGTATTCATGTTATACTGAGACAGAATTTTAAGAATATTTCAGCTATGTAATTCAGAATTCAAATTACTGGAAAGTGAAAACATTTGGACAACAACTACAAAATGTATGGGATTTGTGTAGTTTGTATGACAGTTTGACATGTCTAATTGTAATGTAATTACCGAGAGGCCTTGGTGCTTATGGATAGCAACGTTTGGATTAACTATCTCTTCTATAAATGGCTTTTCCATCGCCGAGATTTGTTGTGTGCTGGTGTATGAACAAAATGTCTCGATTTCCTAAAATTTAATTGCATTAAAGTAAAAGGTTTAATCAATCATATTAAAAGCTATGCGAAAATGTTGCTTTCCATGAAAATGAAATGTTATGGTTGGTTCCTAGGAAGAGTTGCAATTTTTCATTCATTATTTATTTTAGTGACGGGTACAAAATAAACAAATACAGTACAAGGTATGATAATTGGTAAAAAGTGAGAACAACACAGTTTTGACAAAGGAACTATGCGGTTCTAAGTTTTAAGGCATTATCATACAAATACCAAGATTAATGATATTTCTTTCTACTTGAAAACGTGTTTTAACTGTATCTTTTCTGAAGAATTTGAAAGATCTTTTCCATGTAGATTATTGAAAGGAAGAAAGCACAAGTTTTCATGAAATTTTCTTCGTTATCAACAGCTTATGCATTACATTGCTTGCAAAGGTTAATTGCACGGGCTGTCCAGAAATAGTGACTAATTTCAAGTCCAGGTGCGTAAAGCCAGTACAGACAAAACTGCAAATCGTAAAGCAACACTTGTAGCTGAATGTGTTCTAAATTTCAATTTATTATTTTTCAATAACTTTCAATTACTTGCATGATAAAACATATTTACCACACTGTTTTAAAGGACCAAGGTTTTGTTGAATTTGTTAATACAGCTGGTGATTTGGGCGGCCACCTGCTCTTTTATAAATATACAAATTTCACTAAAGACTTTTAGAAATTTGCAGCAGTAATCTGTAAATTTTATATTTGACGATATTTGGCCATGCCGGAGCGAGCTTCTTTGGATATCGTCAATGACGATATTTGGCCAGCCTGGAGCGAGCGCTTTCAAATGTATGCACAATGGTATGTAACATATAGCTTCTTTCGCACGTGAAATATAGGATATCTACTTGTGTTCACCGGTATATTAGATGGTTGTGATTACAATGACTCAATGTTTTAAAGATGAAATGTAAAAAAACCGCGAAAGGTAACATGTGAGCTTAGCATAAAAGATGAATACTAATATCTTATATTAAAGTTGAGATGCAGTTACCTGTATGAGATAAGTGAATGTGTCTATGATTTTGCTTTCGTCGTGTGATAACATATCCAGTTCTTCAAAGGCACGTGTCCATTCCTCATCATAAATCTCTCTGAACTTTTCTGCCAGCTGTGTTGGTCTAAATGGATCACTTAAATCCGCAATATCTAGATTATTTTCTACCATTTTGTGACAAGCCAATGTGCTCAATCTAAAATACAATAATCGTTAAACTGTTAAGCAGTTACATGTATATTTATAATCAAACTTATATCCTGACATTTTTCTTTGTCATGTAAAGTGTGATCTTGAGCCAATGTTGGCTTTGAACATAAAGGTCATGCGAAAGGCTTTCAATGAGATCTGTAAGGAAATCTTTTGGAATCATAGAATGCAAACAAACAAAATAAAAACGGATTCGGTTTGAAGGAATCTGTTCATAAGAGATAATGGAAAGAGCAACACCTATCACACACCCTAGCACCGGCATGAAACTCAATGCTCCCAAAGAACCAGAAAATTTAACAATACTGAATATGTTTATACTTCTTACTGCCGTACCTCGAATTTCAGTATTTCTTGACACAAGTCTTGACATACAACGTTTTCTTCCACTATTCAAATTGTCTATCCCTTAAAAGTATTGCAAATCATCTTAACACTTTTATTAGTACTTAAGCTTAGAGTCATTGAACGATATCTAATTACATGAACGGTGTTTCATTCAAAATCGATTGAATATCAGCTTCAGTAATGCTGTACCGGTACTTCTGTTTGATACAGTGTCTGTGAATAAAAAATTACTATCGTATTACTATTTATTGCTGCAAAACCAGCATTCTTTTGCTAAAAGACATACATTGTGTCTTGGTTCAAGTACGTGACTGACTTTTTAGAATGATCTTGTTCATTGATAATGCCTACCGCGTTTGAAGTTCGTCAATTTGTTTCTGCATTGTCTCTTTTTCGAACATCAGGTCTTCGATCTGTTTCATTAGTTTGTTTTGGACATTTGATGCATCCTAAAAAGTAAAATTAAATTATACAAGATTAATTATAAGAAAACCATATTTCCTATGTCATAATGTAATGATGTATCTATTGCTATGTTTAATAAAGACACGTAAGAGCAACAACCAACGAAGAAATTAAGCACATATTAATACAGTAGTAGATTTTAACTATATACCAGTACAAATCTTATGACAAAAAGAGTACAGCAAAGAGACCATATCATGTTGTTCTAACCCAAAATTTTCAAAGTAACATCTGCTTGTTTTAAACCGAGATCAGGAAATGAGAAAAGATCAAATGATACACCGCCATTGAAGAGAGATGACTTGTATAAGATAGTGATACTATTTAGTCTTACATGTTAGGACAGAGTATCCCCGTTTAATGTTAGCCGCAACACCTCATAAAACATTATTACGATGATTTACCAGGGTAAATTGCATTTATTTCATTACCCGAAATCAAAACCAAAAGAAAACGTGCAATATTCTCAATTTAATTCAATATATTTAATCTTTGAATAAATATGATATAATCAATATAAAGTATTCAAAAGCGTGAGTAGCTTTTCCTTAAATATTGGGATATTGTGGCCACTCAAGGTTTAAACGGGTAACCAGTCAAACCAGCCAATTCAGCCAGGTAACCAGCCCAAATTGTAGGGAACAAATTAGCCGACCAAAAGAAGACCAGGCGTGCTCCGAGTTTACATTCTAACCCATGACCAGCAAAATTTACTTATTTACAGAAAAACAACTTTTAACATGACACAACTTTCATCAATACTACGGTTCACTACGACGCACGAAATGACAGACGAGTGATATCTTCCATTATCCTACGGGCAACCACAGCAATAATGAAAAATACCAAACGTGTCACCAAACCGGACACAGCACTGTAGTGACCAGCATCAGCAAGTATGACTCCTTCATTATTCTACGGGTAACCATAGCCATAACGGTAATCTAGCTTGATAACCAGCTAGAATCACCAAGCAAAGCAAGGCAAGGCAAGGCAATGTATCCCTTGAGCAAGGCTATATAGAGCTAGGCAAGGCTATATCGCAACGCTATAAAGATATTACCAGAGTACTAGGGCAATACCTTTTGTACACCACTACTCGATGCCACGCAAGTTTTCTATAAAAATGACCCTCCAAAAGAGAATTGAAATGCTCTGGCTCTAGTCCCCCAATTCACGTTGGTAACTCGCGCGAGCCGAAAACCAGAGCCAGAGTTATATACATTTTGAATAAAGTACGTACTTGACAGTAAATAAAGATGTTAAAGTATGCTACGCCCAGTCAACTTCTGATCGGCAGAATTTTTCCCCGCAAGCACACAATTTGAGTGACATAATTAGAATATTTCATAATCATAGTATAAGATCATTTTAAGATAATATTCATTCTTATCAATGTATAGTGGACGCAACTTGACCCCGATGGTTGACCTTTGCATTATAATACATAATGAGGCACAGCCTATTATGTAAAAGGAGTGTACGTAAAACACAAGCTGCACGAGAAAAAGGAAATAAAAATTTGTGTAAATATAAATTAGTGTATTGGAAAGTTTTAATTGATCAAACGTAAGTATATATACTTTGATACTGCACTGTATACAAACTAATTCCATATAAATATACACGTCTACCCTAAGCACCCTTGATTTCTATAATGAAATAACCAATATGAATAATCAGCGTAAGGTCAACCATCGCGGTCAAGTTGCGTCTACTATATATACACAGAAATTATTTGTCTTTCAGCCAACATATAATACACAAATATATGTCATAGTTCGTTTTTGCTTTTATCCACTACTTACTTAAAGTAGAAATTAAAGCACGAGCACTAACACTTGGAAAATATCACTTCACATACATAAGTCGATGTAAATGACACGCACACATAGAAAAGTTTATGTCTCACAGTTAAGTCTCATCTCCGTTAGGAATGTTCATCACAAATTTAGCGACAGTTGTACATCACATCTGTTCCCCTTGAGGTAGTGCGTGATAGTTTGTATCCAAGTTTGCTCGTCAGCTCGGTGGCAAATTGCCTGTAACACAAATACTACGAAGAGCAATTAGTTTGTCCAAATTCAGTTAAACATAAACATACAATATAATTGTATAATAAAATGAATAAACTTTGTGTAAAAAATATTATAACTTGACAAAAGTACAAAAATCGTTTTTGATTTGGGGTGTGGCGGGTGGGAAAATCTAACAGTTGTTACTTCGTAGGTAGTACAATTTTAACTGAGAATATTGCACGTGTTTCTGTATTATATATGTACGTATTTTACGTTTGGTTCCCAGACAAATCTGGTTTATTTATATACAACGTTTATTATAGACCTGGAACCAAAACTGGTTTTGTCTCACAAAGCTTACAGTAAACATACATGATCATACATGTATAGGTATAGATGCACAACGACAAACTGACCTAGGTATAGATACGCGATGACAAACTGACGATTTCGTGAAAAATAAAAGCAATTATTTAAAAGATAAAATAATTGATAATATTTTAGTCTCAAAATAAGACAGTCACATGTCAAGTTCCAACAAAATAATTGTTTGTGTCGTATATACATTGTATAATGAGTATTACTTCCAGTTACATTTTCAGTTTTACTTTCAGCAATATTGAGAGAGCATGATACACCGTCCCACAGGGAAGTCAATGTGACTCCTTTGATTATTACAATAATTCGACGTAATATAAACTTGATTGTACTTGTATGTTGTTAAGATATGTCACTTATTTACCGGGTATAATTATTGCGACGCATATGCTGTGTGTACCAATTGCTTTCGAAAACATAAATGAATAAACAATACGATAATTAACGGAATACAGTAAGAAAATTACAATATTATTATGAAATCTCTATGTATAGTCGTTTGACTGGTTGAAGCCCATGCACGGATTAATGATAAAAGTCGTTTTTTTTCTGGTACCCTTAGCTAAACACACGTAATGACCTACAGAAGTGTCGTCATTACACGGAAACCACACAAAATATAACTGGAACACTGAAAAAAGCCCAAAACTTTTGATATCCTTAATTGCACTTTTCTAAAACAAACTTCCGAGTTGTGATATTCATTGTTGCTTTTATCGGCCTCAAGCTACGCACTCAGTCTTTATAGCTATTTCCAGGTCGATAAGTCCTCATATCGAGCTCGAAAATAATTGTATGATATAAATAATACCTCATTGATGCCGATAATAAGACCAGCCTGGTTATCTTCGTAGTCAGACACAGTGCCCGAAGTCATGATTCATGCGAGGAAGTTGCATGTTACTTGCGGAGAACAGGACAATACAGGCAAAAAATATATTACTGTTGAAAATGGCGTTAAACCTAAAATCAATCAAAAGAAACAGTTTAAAAAATCTTCAGGTATCCATCGGCGCCAGACCAGAATAAAAGTAAGAATATACAACATACTATATTTGTAATATGGCCACGATTTCTTTACATATTGCTAATTATATAGCAACAATAATTATCAAATTTAAGTTAAACGTTATGAACAACGGAAGATATCAGAGCGTAATCAAGTTATGATTGATCTAATATATATATTCTTCAACTGAAAAGAAAACTAATTTTCAATTACAAACCTTTGAATCTTGACGTTCCAGTTGATCTTGATGTGTCTCAAAGTCTGAATTTTGATGGAGTTCATAATATGCTTTATAGCTCCGGAAAGATTCTATAAAATACTTGTGTGCCTTTATAGCAGTCTCTAGATTCTCGTCATTTTCGTTTTTGTTTCTCTTTAAAGTTAGCAGGTAGTCTGCAACCGTATTTATTTCATAAGATTCTCCCAGTTTTGACATAATCGCGCTGAGTAAATTATACTTGCAACACAGAAATTAAACACCACCCTTTACCAAATATGCAAAGGAAGACGTTCAACCAAAGACTTCCTTTATTATAACTGTATGTAATCGGGTTGACTTAATCTAGTAATCTGTTGCGTTTGCTCAGTTTCCATGTTGCGTTTCTAGGTTTTGCCCATAAGGTGCTGGCAATCCTAGCTTGCTTGTATTGTTACGCTTGCCAAATGACGTGTCTTGGTTTTGTACTTAGGCGTCGCCTTATTCGTAACAGTATTGCCATTTGCTAAAGAATCCGCAACAGCATTCGCTTTTAGCTTAGTTAATGCCGGTAATTCGTTGTAGGCTTGTTCTTCTCTCGGCTGATATGATTTCTCTTCAGTTGACAGTTGCTCCGGCATTCCCTGTCATCTGTTAAGTGGCCAATATTTTCCATACCTTTTCTTAAAATAATTATGGCAGCTTACTACTAAGCATTCATAAATATGACTATATAATGTGTAATGTTATCTAATCTTGGCTAATAAAGGCCGTAATAGATTATTAAACTTACAGAATTTTGGTTTTGTGTTACGTCAAGTTCTGACACAAAGGTATCACTTTATCAGCGTCTGTCCGTCAGTCCGCTCGTTCATATAAAGATCTGCCGTCAATATTTAAAGGGATGGACGTCAGTCTGGAAATAATTAAAGCGTCACGGGTTATGCTGTCGCCGTGGCGGCAACGTCCAATTAAACATCAAATCTTGCCGGTGTCTGTTGTCCTTTTGAAAGACACCAAAGAAATAATTTTATGATGTACAATGAACGAAAGAACGACAGAGTGACTGTCACTTGGAGTTGAAAAAGAACGCACTGAGCAATGGGTACTCTGATGAGCTAAAATCTAGGAACAGTGTCAAAATGCATAGGCTGCTAAAATCCCTAATATTATTGACACAAACACCATGTAATCAGTAATAAATACAGTCTCGGGCCTTTTACATATTCAAGCAATACACCACGTCAGGTTAATTCTAATCGGTATTATATTGTAGTTACTCGATCAAGCCGATGCAAACGTAAGATACTTGTTGTTGTATAACTTCCATGTACCTTGTATATCTTCCATGTACCTTTCTTACATACTAGACTTGGATTTCTAATGATATCACCGGTGCTGGAAAACTCCATGACGTATAACGAACTACATCTGTAAAGAAGATTTGTGCAGTAATAATAATGTTATACGTAAATCGGGATAAAAATCAAATACCTTGATAATTTCCCTTTGTCCCTTTTAACATATTTCTCATTCAAAAACGTCATTTTACGGAGATAACAAAACGTTTTACTGCAGATGATAAACAAAACCGGACCTATTACGTTGTTTTCGTCTTTATAACGTCATTACATACTTCCTGTTTACGGACGTAAAGTTCCCGCGCTTTTATTACGCTACTATAAGAAAATCATTTGTTTGCATTTATTTTAACCATAATTTCTTGAATATGCAAGAAAAAAGATTCAAAAACTGGTGGTATAGGTACAGATGGAACTATCGGGCTCCCGGTTAACTGTTTAATCGGTAACTCGACAGAGCCTCGTTACCGCCAAAAAAAAGTTACCTCGAGCTGGATATTCCCATCTGCACCTACCACCAGTGAATGAACCTTATATTCTGTCTTTGAATAACTTGTTCCTAACACCTTAATACTTTGTTGCAGCTTTATGAAATTTAACATCTTTGGCATGTTTATTTGCGGCTACATGATAAACAGTGTTGCATAAGTTTCGCATTTCTGTGTCTTTATCAACCTGTCAAGTACATAAACTTAGCAGTATAGTGCATTTTTTATCAATTTTGCATATTGTTCTAAATATGAAGTGCCATGTAATATAGATTGAAACTAAGAAACATGCTGTATACATCTTGATTGGGGTTACCTTAGGAACACTTATCTGAATGTTATCCTTTCATCTCATGTAGTTTTTCGTGGTCCTTTGATGCCCTTAATTCTATGAAACTTCACTGACCAACAATTCACCAGATTTTCTCTGATCCAAGGTATTATGTTTTGTTAATTTAAGGAAAGCCACATATGGCGTCATTTCCAATGTACCAACGACATAAAAATGACGGCTGTTTGTCTTACAGAAATAATTAACAGGTTCGTCCGCTCGTATTCATTTTTTATATATGATTATATGTTTCAAGTACAAATTAATATACATGATGAATATGAATTTTACAAATCGACAAAATTTTGCAAATAAATAATTTATCTAACAAATAACACAGACCCCTTATGGGCGGCTGCGTTAATTGCATGCGGTTGTTCCTGTTACCATTGTTTGTTACACATACTTATCAAGAGGTCCACAAATTATAGACTTTTTCGTGAAAAACGGTTTACTTTTCGAAATTGGGAGATGGATCATATTCTTGCATAATGCATCATATGTATATGTTTTAAAATGATTTTTTTTCTAATTTTAATCATTTATATTTTGTATTTTTCAAAAACAATAAATTTGACAATACATTTAATACATTTCACATATATTTATTGTCTGCAAAAACATTTTAAACGATATGTATGAACTAATCATACAATTTATTCTTACAGTACATTAAACTTAATACATACAGTACAACCTCTCCAGAGCGTACCTCTTTTAAGCAAAAATCCTCTCTAAAACAAAATTTTCCTTAAGCTGAAATATACTTTGAAATTTATCTCTCCAGAACAACAACCTCTACATAACAGTCAATATTTGTATCTCCCAAAGGGTGTTGCTCTACAGAGGTTGCACTGTATTGGCGTAATTGGGGCATTCTTCATTGAAGACGAGGACGCTGTGGTGTAAACCATTAACAGTGAGCGATACCTAAATATTCTCAAACGCAAGTTTATGCCAGTACTAATTCAGAAAGGAATAAATATTTCTGGGATGTGGTTTTTACAAGATGGCGCGACACCCCATACCTCGGCAGTTGTTTTTGACCGGCTGCAGAAGACATTTGAAGACAGGTTCGTTTCCAGGGACAAATTATGCATAACCACCTCACTCACCAGACCCGAGTCCTTTAAACTTTTACTTATGGAAATATTTGAAGGATAAAGTATGCAAGCCTTCTACAGGTTCTGTACAAGAAGTTAAATTGAACATTAGAAGGGAAACCAGGCGTATAAACACTGAAACTTGCCACGCCGTGATAAACAATTCTAGAACACGTTGCGATGTCAAACAAAAGGGACGTCATGTGGAACATGTGCTGCCACAGACCTGCATGATATTTCTAATATGTGTAGTATATTTTATAGTAATATGCACATCAATAAAACTTTATTATTATGTATACAATGTTGTCATATAATTTTTATAAACAAAACAATAGATAGAGTAAATTAGTTTTGTGTCATTGTGACATCAAAAAACTTTCACAGAAACAAGTGAAAATGTAAAATCTAAACCTAAATCCAGTGTCACGAGTTTACAATGTGGTCTGCACAACATACGCTGAATATTTCTAAAATCACTATAAGAACATATCCCTTACTCATGGTGAGTGAAATATAAAATTGAAAATTCATTTGATATTCACTGCTACAACGTTCTGTATTAAGTGTTGCGTATGGTGATTAAATAGTTTCGTAGCACATTTCAACGTTAATTTGGTATATGTTTTCTTCAGAGTAGGATATATGCATAAACTTCTCATGATTATATATTTTACTTTTCAAGGTACTTTTGCAAGAAACGAACATTTTATTTAGCTTGCACAAGACCCTTCGACATTAGCGGCCCATCTTCATGGAGTAGGACAGCTGGCCATACAGTTTGACCAACTTTGTCCCCTCTCTTTGTATAAAAAATGAACCTCTCTCTGTCGATTGTTTCATCTCTCCTTTGCCATTTAAACTCCATATGTGGATTTTGAATTTTCATCAGCCAGATAATCCCAAATGCTTTTTCCACAAATTTGTCAGTGTCCTTTGAAGTGGATGGCAATTTCTTATCCTGCCTCATTGGTTTCATCCACTTCTCCTCAAATATCTATAATAATATTCAGTTTTTCAAATTATTAATAGTGCTATTACGATGTAATATTTCGAAAATATTTACATATTCTGCTCAGAAATGAAATAAAGTTATCCAATGGCAAGTCTCTGAAAATCATTAATTTCAGACGTTATGACCAGATAGTTTGCTGGAGAAGCAAAGTTTTACACTCCATCAGTTACCATGATAGTTTTACAGTCGAGCAATTACCAGAAAAGACTTGCTGATATAGCAAAGTTTAACATTCTAGAAGTTACCAGGATGGTTTTGTTTAATACTTAAGCAACTACCAGTATAGCGTTGCAGAACCAATCTTCACACTCCAGCAATCAACATTACAGTTTTGATGAAACAGAAAAGTTTTACACTTTAGCAATTACCAACATAGTTTTGCTTAAGTAGGTAAATTTTACAGTCCAGCAATAACCATAATTGATTTGCTGAACTAGTGAAGTTTTACGCTGGCACCAGCAATTATCATAATAGATTTGTTGAATTAGTGAATTTTAACATTGGCACGAGCAATTACCATAATAGCTTTGTTGAACTAGCTTACTTTTATACTACGGCAAATACTAGAATAGTTTCGCTAGAGTAGGAACGTTTCACACTCCAGCAATTACCAAAACAGATTTGCTGAACATGGGAAGTTTTACACTCCAGCAATCACCGGAATAGTTAAGCTAAATTACGAAAGTTTACACTACATCAGGTTGCTTTTATAGCAAAATTTCACTTTCCCGACTAGTCAGAGAGCATTATGTGTTTACATTTTGCCCTTACGTATAATGGCCTTTTGGCAAAGGTTTTATATATATTTATCGGACTGTTTGTAAAGAACGGGTTGCAGGAGCATAGGTTTGCACCTATGTATGCAATCAAAATTATTTAATTCATCACACGTAATAATACGATTCATTCATTCTAGCATTGGAAAATCACATCAGATGACTTGAAAAATCGCAATGTATGTCTACGTCACAGTATTAAAAAGCGTTCAACATCACTCAAATACTTCGTTTTTGTTATGTTTATTCTTTAAATTTACTTCGTGAATGAGCGTTATGTTTCCATTCGCACAGTAACGACAAAATAACTACGTGATGTATTGGTATATATGTGATATATAGCGATAGAATGTACCCGGTAAATCCACTGTTTGTGTTAAAGATACCAAATTACGATTTTGTCGACTTGGCTCATTATACTTTATTTAGGTGCAAAAGAGCAAACCATTTTACCTGAATCAGTGGTCTGACGGACAGTGCTCCCATTGACTTTCTTAGATCATGAATCATTTTGTTTGTAGTATCCTTCTGGGAGCTGTTCATTTCTGACGGCGTCTTTCCCTTCTGTTATGAAATTGAAGTAATAATAATAATACTGACATTTTAAGTTATGTACAATTTTACAATAACATCGAATTAAATGTGTATACAGACAATTCGATTTCAAATATTATTCTGAATATACACTTAAGTTGAACTTGAAAAGCCACTGTATTATGTCATTCATCAATGTACTTCCATGGAAGTAAAGGATCACTTTGCCTTTTTTCCTATTTAACAGTCAGAATTTCAGTGTTTGATTTCAAATTTTAAAGCTTTTTGTTCCTTACTCTAGATCTATTGAAACGGAGCGTATTCATTTACATAATTACGTATTTATGTTATAATAATGCAGAATTTAAAGACTATTTCACCTATGTTATTAAGAATACAAATTAATGGTAAGTGAAAAAAATTGGACAACTACTGGTAAGTGAAAACATTTGGACAACAACTTCAAAATGTATGGGTTTTCTTTTGTTATGGCAGTTTGAAATGTCTGATTGTAATATAATTACCAAGCTGCCTTGATGCTTTTGAATAGCAACTTTTGGATTAACTATTTCTTCTGTACATGACTTTTCCATCGCCAAGATTTGTTGTGTGCTGGTGTATGAACACAACTTCTCGATTTCCTAAAATATTCAATTGCATTAAAGTATGTTTATTCAATTATTATACATGTATTGAAAACTACTGGGAAATGTTGCTTTTTATGAAAATAAAACGTTATGGTTGGTTCCCAGGAACGGTTGCAAATTTTCATTCATTATAACACGACATACTAGTATCATCAGTGTTAGAAAAAATGGTAACTACTTTTTACGACCATGGATCGGATGACGTCATTGCACGCGAGTGGTTTATTGCAGAATAATTCGAGATAGGTTTTGCTCTATATGTATGTTCGTGTTAGAATTTTCAATAACTTATTACTTGGACTTGCATGATGAAACATATTTACCATTCTGTTTAAAGGGACAAACGTTTTGTTGATTTCGTTAATATAGCTGGTGATTTGGGCGGCATGTGCTCTTTTAAAAATACACAAATTCCATGAAAGACTTTTTATAAAATATCAACAGTAATCTGTGAATGTTTATATTTGACGATATTTGGCCAGGCTGGAGCGAGCTTCGTCGGATGTTGTCAGATATTCGCATAATAGTATGCACGTTAATTATATATTATGTTCTTGTGTTTAACGGTATATTAGATGGATATTATCACAATGTTTTAAAGTAGAAATGTAAGGAACTGTGAAAGATAGCATGTAAGATGAATACTAGTCTTATATCAAAGTTAATTGGATACAGTTACCTTTATGAGACCAGTGATTACGTCTATGATTTTGCCTTCGTCGTGTGATACCATATCCAATTCTTCAAAGGCATGTGTCCATTCTTCATCATAAATCTCTCTGAACTGTTCTGCCAGCTGTGTTGGTCTAAATGGATCACTTAAAACCGCAATATCTGGATTACCTTCTACCATTTTGCGACCAGTGAATGTGCTCAATCTAAATCATATACGTATTTTATAGCAGTTAAGCAGTTACATGTATAATTATATTTATAGTCAAACTTGTATTTTTAAATCATTTTTCTCTGCCATGTAATGTTCTTGAGACAATGTCAGTTTGGGGTATAAAGGACGCGCGTAATGTTTTTAATAAGATCTGTCAGAATATCCTTTGGAATCATAGAATGCATCAAATCCAAAAAAAAAATAGCAGCTTCGGTTTGACTGACTCTGTTCATGAAAGGTAATTGAAAGTGCAACACCTCTCACCCATATCTCCCCTGGCACCGATAAGCGGAACTCTATTACGCCGTATGACCTGTGATTGTGTTGGTGCGACGTTAACCCAAACAAAAACAAAACAAAACAAAATCGAACAGAATATCACCTTTAATTACGCTGTACTGGTACTTCTGTTTTATATAGTGGTATCTGTGAATCATATCTCACTATCAGATATTTCATTTTTTCTAAAAGACGTACATTGTGCCTTGATTCATGTACGTGAATAACTTATTTTAGAATGATCGTATTTATTGGTAGTGCCTACCTAGTTTTAAGTTCGTCAATATGTTTCCGCATGGTCTCTTTTTCGAACTTCAGGTCTTCAATCTGTTTCTTTAGTTTGTTTTGAACATTTGGGGCATCCTAAAAAGTGAAACGAAAACCGATACAAGATTTATTAAAATGTATGTTATTTCAAACCATAATGCAATGATGTAACTTCTGCAAAATTTATAAAGACAAGACAACAACCAAGGAAGGAATTTAGCAAAGATTAACACAATAGTTACTTTGTACAAATCTTATGACAAAAGGAGAACAATTTTAGATCTTGTTCTAACACCGAAGTAAAGAAAAAAACATCTACTGGCTTTAAACCAAGGTCGGGGAGTAAGAAAGGATGAAATGTTGCAGAATCATCAAAAGAGACAACTTGGAAAAAATCGTGTTCCCAGGTGTGTGCATGTACATAGGTGAGTCTTACCTCCGATTAATGCTAGTCGACACATTATACCAGAGAAAATCGCATATATAGTTTAGTCTCTTTTAGAATAAAATATCACATTTCAAGCTTCGGCGAAACAACTATTTAGAGCCCATATTATTTTATATCTAGTCCACTGGCGCCAAACCAATAAGAAAATGCCTCTGTTAATGTTATACCCTACCCCTAGGTATTTTGTAAGAACCATGGTCACGAAGGGGAAAATATACTAAACCGTTTCAATCGCGCATTTCATACCAAAAACACGCAGTTCGGTAAATGTGTACTATGGATATCAAACAAGTGGTAATTTATCTTCCATTGTGTACCGAACACATTTCTTCAATACTTCTTATCTTAGAAAAACAACGCATAGTTTATAGTTTTTTCAACGTTACACAAAAACCTTGCTTGAACTTCCCTGGTGAAGTTCCGTTCTAGATTACAGAACCATTCTGATTGGCTGTTGTAAAAATGTATGTCAATCGTCGTTTTACTACACGTGTTCGCTAAAATGTGAAAATTCAGCAAAAATGTGCAAAATGAATAAAGTAAACAGAACAAATGTAGACCAATGTATGATTTCAAATTAAAAACCATATACAAGATGAAATTCATTCATCATTTCGAGTTTTAGTGTAAAATTGTGATTTTTTTAAATTCTGTTTTTGTTTGTTTACATTTCGCCTAACATGTGCACACTCCCGTGACCTCTAGACCGGATGTTCATTATATAGGGAAGTTCACGCATGTTTTTTCTGTAACGTTGACGTGGGGCATAAAATATGTTGATAATCTCAGCAATATGATATATTGAGACAATGTTACTTGTGCACGATTGAAGATAAATTATCGCTTGTTCAATATACTAGGTCAGTATCCATTACAATACATCAATGTATGACCTACTATAGCATCTAAAGCTAGTCCAAATTTCAAACTGTATCCAGAATATATACCCTCATTTACATGTATAATATGTTAATGTGTTAGAGGCTCGAACTAGGTCGAAAACTTTCCAGACATGGTCAAAATAGTGAAATATTCTAAGTTTGAATACTTCCCGGTCACATTCTATGACCTATCCTCAAAATCAAGGTCTGTCAAGGTACCCAATCTTGGTTAGACTCATAATTACACTTTCATTTAGGTATGTCTATATTTCATTCACATATGAGCTCAATCTAGGTCGGAAACCTTCCAGACCTAAGCATGGTTTAAGCACCTGAGGTCTTCCTCCAACATAAAAGCTGAGAAGTCGCTTGTGTCGGTGCGACGTTACACCCAACAAAATCAATAAAGAAAGAAACTTTGTTTAAATAGAGGTATTTTCTATGAGCAAACGCTGCCATATGACCCTGTAGGGTTACCCAATGACTCCACCAGGTACCTAATCTTGGCTAGGACCTATACATCAACGAAAACAATTGTAGTTGGTGACTCGAAATTTCAAGATAAGTAATTCGGAATTTCGAGATAGTTACTCGAAATTCGACTTAGTAACCCGAAATCTCAACATAGTAACTTAAAATTTCGACTTAATAACTCGAAATTTCGAGATAAGTAACTCGAAATTTCGACTTAGTAACGAGTTAATAAATGACATACACCTAGCACTAATGCTTTTCCGTAGGTATCAGTAAATTTGATAATAAAATTTAAATATGAATGTTATGTGAAAATGCTGATTAATTTTCAATTTAAAAGCATATTAAGGGTAGTAAAAGCACCATGATCTATACCAATAGAAACAGATGTTGTTTCCAATGAGAATACCATCTCAAAATTATAACACTGAAGTTGAGGGTGCCGGTGCCGATAGAAAATTTTGTCGAAGAGGGTTCCCGTGCCGGGTGCAGAGAGTCAAGAGGGATCCTGTGAGGCAAAATTGCACCGACTGAGAGGGATCCCGTGCTTCAACGATATCAAAAGTAGGGCGTTTTTAAGGAAACATGATGAAGATATCCACATAAAGTGTGTTTACAATTAAGATGGGATCAACGACTTCACATCTTAGGTACCAGATATTTGCTATATTTAAGAAAGTCGAATTTAAGTTTCATAAACATCGCACGATGTTCATCCAAGCCAGTACCCTCTGTCTACATTACATCTTCGTTTGGACTTGTGTGAACTGATCAAACAAAGGTAACGATAAAAATGCAATGGTTTATAGCCAGGTCATTCCGTGGGCCATATGTTTTTATGCACAAAAATGTGTTTAGGACGAAACATTTGATTTTCCGAGCTGACTGACGCTGGAGTTCATTGTTTAGCACAGAGAGTGTCATGTGCGCGAACAGAGATGAATCCGTTTTCTCATTTTCCACACAGAGGGACCCGATTTGGGTATACACCGTGATAGTTGTATAATATAAATAATACCCCATACATGCCGATAACGAGACCAGCCTGGTTATCTTCGTAGTCACACACTGTGCTTGAAGTGATGATTCATGCGAGGAAGTTGCATGTTACTTGCGGGGAACATGACAGTGGAGGTAAAAATAATATTACTGTTGAAAAATGCCGATAAACCTAAATCAATCAAAAGAAACGAAACAGTTTTATACAACGATCTTCTTGTATCCATCGCTACCAAACCAGAAAGAAAGTAAGAATATACAACAGGTTATACAAACGTATTTATAATATGGCCAAGATTTCTTTACACATTGATACGAGTAGTAGCAAAACTAATTACCAAATTTATGTTAAACGTTATGAATAGCGGAAAATATCAGAGCGTAATCAAGTTATAATATCTAATATATATTCTTGACCATAGGGGAAAACTAATTGTCAATTACTAACCTTTGAACCTTGACGTTCTAGTTGACCTTGATGTGTCTCTAAATCTGAACTTTGATGGAGTTCATAAAATGCTTTATAGCTCCGGAAAGATTCCATGAAATAGTTGTGTGCCTTTATAGCAGTATCTAGATCCTCGTCATTTTCGTTTTTTCTCTTTAAAGTTAGCAGGTAGTCTGCAACCTTACTTATTTCATAAGATTCTCCCAGATTTGACATAATCGCGCTGAGTAAATTATATTTGCAGCACAGAGATGTAACACCACCCTTTACCAAATATGCTTGGTTGTATGCAAAGGAAAAGGTCCAACTAAAGATTAGTTTCTATGTTGAAATACTTCATTATAAAATCAATTTAATATTTCTGAAATTCTTACAGTAGTAATTAATATACTTCCTCTTTCGGTTTTAGTGTCAATCAATATCGTTATGTCTTATTATTTAAATTTAACCATTTAAACTTCGATCATTCGATATACACGCTATCTTTATAGAAATATTTCAAATAAAAAGGCTTATTATTATGTATTATACATTTTGTTTTATATAAAAAAAGAACAAACTTTAAGGTTAAAGAACATTTAAACAATTGGCTGGAATATTAATTTAATTTCACATACAACGATCTGACTGCATTTACTATTTCTTATTCTTTAAAGGCGTATGCTAGAATTCCCTGTATATGTGATGGGCGAAATTTTCCCAATAATAGTAAAATAAAAAAACCGGTACCGAAAAAGAGTTATCTGTCCTTGAAAATGTCATATTTGCAATACCGGTGACCTGTGATCTTTATTGTATATTATCTCTAGATATTTTGCGACGAAATAGTCAAGCTCTTTAGCAGAAGATGGTATATATTCCACAGTGTTCTTATATTCTTCATACATGTAGCACTTATCAAATAGCTGAAATGCATATTACATATTAACTGTGTTTAAGCGCAGTAATCTTTCTTTTGTCAAATATTTGTTCATAGTCTTTATATTATATCTTAGTTGTTTTTTCACAATAACGTGTTATATTTCTAACACATATTTAACTATGGCTAAGAATATTCGTGTGCTGTCTGTATTTCAAGATATATGTCCACAAAGAGCTTTTGAGTTTTAGTGTAATAATGTAAACAATTGACAGAATCTGAATTTGTTTCTTTTTATCTTATGAAAGAGCCTGTGTAGATGATGATGTTGATATTTTTGTTGAAAGTGTCAGAATGAGCACATGTTTTTGAGAGGAAAGTGACATCGATGATGTTTGTGTTTTTTGTGTCGTTCTTAACGAAGAAGATGCTGATAACTTATTTTACGCATTATGTGTCAAATATTTCACATGTTTTGTCGCAGTGATGTATTTGCAAGTTTTAATAACATGCATTTAATTACATTTTTCGTACCTTGTCGGGTTTTCTTCCAAAAATCCGATTTATATACAAATATGTAACTAAAACATGTGTAGATGATGCTTGGTATTATGAGACTTCTGAAACTACTTGTCATAACTGTCTGAACGCATGTCGTCATTTTACCTTTATATTAAATATTACTTGAACGATACAAGAGATTTAAACACATGAAATATAATCAGCAATATCTTTTTAATACGTTTGTACATATAAATTGATTTCCCAACAATGATAATAGCAACAAATATGAAGCTCTTAAACTAAACGTTTTGTATGTCCATCGTATGTAAATGAAAAATGTTTAGTAAACATATTTTATTAATATTATACCTCTATGATTGGCTTTACTGACAACATTCCAAATGATTTTCTGAACTCTGTAGGTAGCTTACTGACAAGGTTTTTTCTGCTTTTCATCCAAGAAAAAAGAAACAAAATGTTACTTAATTTACTTAGAATGTTTTGCTGCGCAATATCACACCAGTGGCACTGAATTCCTATATACGGGTATTATGAACTTATTAAATGAGGACGTCATGCCTGGTGTGAAAATTTACACGGCTACACCTACAAAGGCACAAAAGCATAGCATGAATTTAAATTTATATTTAGGAGTACAAAAATACACTAGAGCACCCCGATGCCATTTAATAGCTTGTATTCGATAATCCTTCTTAAATACATCATCTAGTGGGTGGGTAGATGCGTTTTGGTAACGGTACGGTCCGGAATTAAGCCATGCCGTAGATACTCAAATAAAAATGCATTTACAAGCCATTCCAGGGGTTCATAATGCCTAGACGAAAGAGCGGCAACGCGACGCCACGGTCAAACAAGCGGGGAAGATCCGAGACCGGAGTTTCCTTACCCAGAGACGACGAGAAGCGGATTCCGAAGCGCGACAGACTTGATGTCGGGGACGCCGGTGATGTTATCTCTAACCCGAGAGACGGAGAAAAGAAGGACAGGTGGCATTATTAGAAGATAACACGTCATCCCTCAGATTTCCAGAGCCATCTTTATTTAAATAGAATTCATTTGACAACTTGATTGATAGTACGCCTCGCTCAACAAACTCTTGGGCTTCGGAAACCTTCAACAATTTAGGCAGTACCATACTATTGAAAATCAGAGAAAGAATCTTGTCTGGAGAATTTATATACTTGGCACTACTTTTAAAAGCATCCTGACAGTTACAAGATTACTTGGAGACGGTCCATTTGGGGAACTGCAGTTCAGAAATTGTAAACTGTGCATTATCAAATCGAGCGGATCAGCTTCAAAACTGTCCATCAAACAATGATCATCGGCTTTCATCATATTTATTAGCATTTTTCTCGAACGCTTCCCATACACGTCCCTGGAGCTGTTAAGATACCTCCGGGATATCCGCCTGGTAGCAAGTAGGTCAAGATTCATGGTAGAAATATGAACAATTTCCCCTATTGCAATTCTCTAAACCCTCCAGCTCATAGGGCACCATTTATTTAGAACTTTGGTTACTCAATGTCAATATTCAATCCACTTGCTGGCCAAACTCCATATTATGCTTCATCTTAAAGCATGCAATAAAAACAACTCCCGACAGTATGTCGCACTGCTCAATAATCAATACTACACCACCTCTGTACCAGACTGGCCACACACCTTTGCACATCTTTGAGTTAATTCAAGCTTTGCAGCTATATCCATACAGCATAGCAAAATACCTCAATACAGGTTTATCAAATGGTGTCGCCTTGCAATAGGAGGGCCCTAAGGGGTTTCACATACCAAAATTATTAAAGAAATCCAAGCAGGCAGGGAAGCAGGCCCATTTCTCATGATTCCCTTTACAGCCTTACACATTTCTCCAGTATGTTTAGTTCCTAACAAAGGCGGTGACTACCGCCTTATTCACCACTTGTCATACCCCAGAAATAAGTCTATAAATGACTTTATCGATGAACGTCTTTGCTCAGTATCTAACTAAACCATTGATCAAACTGCCGATATGGTATCTAGACTTGGCCAGGGAGCCCTACTTAGCAAATCTGATGTAAAGTCTGCTTTCCACCTTCTCCCAATTTTCCAAGCGGACTTTGATCTGCTCAGTTTCAAAGTATTGGTCAATTTGAAATGCACTATGGTTACATATTTTGTTTGACGATAAAATGCTGCCTTTCGGGACTTCGATCAACTGTGCTCTCTGGGAAAAGTTTGCCAACATTTTACACTGGGCAGTAGTTGCTGCTAGTCATAACACTGATATTTCCACTATCTCGATGACTGCCTTTTTTGTGAGTCAAATAGGTGTTGCCAACCAGGACATACTCTGCAATCTTATGAGTACTTACCAAAAATGTGGGGCCCCAGTCGCAGTTGAAAAAACTTGAGCTCCATCAACATGTATAGATTACGTAGGGGTCGAATTTGATACTGTCCAGATTACAATGCGGTTATCTAGTGACAAGCTCTTAGAACTGACGCAAAAATAATCGTAGCTATAAATGCTAAGAATATTTTCTTGGAAGATATGCAGTCCCTGCTAGGCTCTTTAAACTGCATGCATAGTAATCGCACCAATGCGCGCATTTTGTAGAAGGCTTATTAACTCCATGGTGGGGATAAAAATAAAACCACCACAAAATACGAGTTTTGGGTAATATGCGAAAAGACATTGGTCTCTAGTTATACTTCCTACAGTCCTACAATGAAATAACCTTTATAGGTGACTCCCTTTGGCTCATAAGCGACACTCTTTAATTATATACTGACAGCACAGGCGGAAATACTGCGGGTCATTGGTAATATGGTCTACCCATTGGGTTGAAGAAGGCATGACCCGAGATATGACCTTCTTAGAGTGATTTCCAGTTGGTCAGAATCATTTCGCAATAAGAAAGTACTATTCCACATAGATAACCAAGCTGTCATACACATTATTACGTGTCAAACATGCAAATCTAAGAGAGTTATGAATCTGGTCAGGCATCTGGATGTTGGTTATAATAACTTCGTTAATGCTACTTTCATCCCTCCAAGTAAAATCATAATCGCAGATGCACTTTCTCGTTCGCATTGGGGCAGATTCAGACAGGCAGCACCAGAAGCAGACTGATAACCCACACAGATTCCATCCCACCTCTAGAACATCTAGATAGTCTAACACAACTTTTAATTACCAGTTCGTTCGGTGGCAGCCTCTACTCAGAATACATAGGCAACAAGAATTCAAAAGTTATCCATTTTTAGAGTTAATTATCATTTACCAGACATCTAGCCCGTCCCGGTCTTTCTGCATCTTTTCTTTCCACTTACATATCGCGAATAAGCCATGCCCACAATGTTCGGGAGCTGATGGACCCAACAAAATCTTTCATGGTGGTTAAGGCAGTTGAAGTTCTACGCCGTATACAAGCGGGCAGGTCAATTATCTCAGGGCTCCAATAACACTTCCTTTGCTTAGCAAAATAACTGCCAGCCTAAAATACATATGCACCAATACATATGAACAGGTTTAACACACCACAGCTTTCTCTTTGGCATTTTTTGGATTGTTGAGGGTTGACTTTGGAACATGGTGGGGGTAAGAGTGAGGATAGGTGCACCATAAACCGGTTTAAACTCCCCAATGGTGGTTTTGCCACTGACCGTTCCAAGGCGGTGCCCCACTGTGTTCCTGTATTTGTTTGTTTTGTCCTTGTGTGTTTATTGTGTGTGTGTGGGGGGGGGGGGTGTGTGTGTGTGTGTGTGTGTGTGTGTGTTTTCAACCTCAATCACTGACTTGCCAGTGTACCATTAAGGGAATGCAGTTAGTTGTCTCCCCGGGGCTGTGTAAAATTTAGGGATTTAGTCCCCCGTCTGCAGCCAGTATTCCGCCACAAGGTCCATTTTAGCCTGAATAAAGTACTGACGTCAAACTATTGAAATCACTTAAATGATTATAAAGAGTCAGACTGACGTATTGAGTTTGTTCCCAAGAACTACACGTGTGTTCTCCTTTTGTCTGGTATGGAAACCTATACAGTGATCCCTCTGGGACAAAGCAAATAATTTAATTCTGTGACGGTTACCTACACAAAAATATTTCAGTCAAATATTTCAAATCAATTCAGCGATTAAGAAGATGTTGTTTGAAGATTTTTCTATTTCTAATTCTGGCGACAATGTGCTTGATAGATAAATAGAATTCTTTCTATAAGGTAACTGAACAATTTGAACAATCTTGTTATCCTGGATATATCGTTTGGAAACTGTGTCTCCACATGGAATTAATTCTAAAATTCTGTATTGATGCCTATCAAAAATACCTGTTATATACTTATTTATTAATGGTTTGTATATATTCCATAACCAGGTTTTACTGGTGCCTACCCTTAACATTGCAATAATACTGCATGACCAGAATTTATTTTCATACTATGATCATGTTTATGATTTTTACGCCTAACAATTTATTAAATTTTGATGTTGTCTTCATTGACGTCGTTTGACATTGACGCGTCATCTTTAGTTATATTTATTTTGAACACTGGGGAAGGCTAATATAGCCGAAACGTTGGTAAAAAGTAAAGTGACTTGTTAAATAAATTGTAGTTATGACTTCCTTTAATACTTGTATAACAATCTTGGTAGAAAGACATCAAAGAAATAATTTTACGATGTACAATGAACGAAAGAACGACAGAGTGACTGTCACGTGGCGTTGAAAATAGAACGCATTGCGCCATGGGTACTCTAGTGTAGAGGTGACTATTGACTATTGCAATACTATTGATATTGCTGAAAAACTATTGCGATACTATTCTATTGCAGGTTACTATTGCGATACTATTGCAATAGTTATCGGCCACCATGTTTTATACAGTAAAACTACCAACTGACATAATTTGTTACAGTGTGTAAGACACGGCACTGTTTATAATTGCTGTTAATACGCATTGAGATGATTGTATAACTGAAGTGGACAGAAATAAATCTAACATTAAGTATTTTTAACATCTTCTTTTCTATTTCTTGACATTCTTGGCTTTGAAACAATAAGTAAAACAATAAACCTATGCAAAGTGTACTCAAACGAATCGGCCATTTTGTTGCGAATGTCAACATGTTTAATAACCCAAAGCATCGAAAAAGACGAAAATTGACGGATCGGACTAAGGTGTACCAGCACTAAATGAAGGGCCCTACCGAACAGTTTGCTGTATCATACAGGTAGCCTACTTTCTCCATGTCCATAGTACATTTTCTCATTTAAGATTAACAGATTATTTAAATATATTTAATCAAAGTTTCTAAGAAACTAAAGTTATTATTTATCTCCCAGCCTTCCCAGTCCTTTGTGATAGTTTAATTCCGTGAGGGTAATTATTGTAATGGAGAAGTAAACATTTTCCGAGGCGCAAATGAAAGCTGGCTCTGTTTCTTGGTTTATAAATTATAAATTATTTCTGTATTTTCAAAAAATTTCAAAACTATCGAAACTATCGATTGTTGAAGGAACTATCGGCGATTGTTATTTGATCGTGATTTTTCTATCGATGCATACTATCGGGACACTCAGTATCGCAATGCATCGATATTTCGATGTACCGTTACACCCCTACTCTAGTGAGCTAAAATCTAGGAACAGTGTCAAAATAGTTTAGATAGAATAGTGGGAAATATGGGCAATTCTAACTTATTACAAAAGAGTTTGGTTAAAGGTCCATTACTAAGGGAAAGTGAGTTGGCAATTTTTTTCATAGCCAGTGCATAGACTTCTGCAAGACACTAAATAATGAAGATTGGCAGGTCAAAATTTACAGACGGTCTTTGGAACTCAAAGAAATGTATGTGTATTATGTTGAAATTTCAATGAATCGACAGAATGACCCCCCAGGTCTTTTTAACTTTCTTCATACTTCATAGAAAAACAATTGTACATATACTGCGATTTATTTCGAATTTCTACATACCAACTTTCATTTTCCAATAAAATGAAACAGTTTCTCTGCTTTTTAAAAGAAATTAAAATGTTCACTTTCCTTAGTATTGGACCTTTAAAGAACTACAAAAATATGTTATTGCTGCAATAACTATATATCTGTCCGCTTTTGAAAGCTCACCGCATGCATAGGCTGCTAAAAACCCTAATATTATTAACACAAACACTATGTAATCAGTAATAAATACAGCCTCGAGCCTTTTACATATTCATGCAATACACCACGCCAGGTTAACTCTAATCGGTATTATATTGTAGTTACTCGATCAAGCCGATGCAAACGTAAGATACTTGTTGTTGTATATCTTCCATGTACCTTGGATATCTTCCATGTACCTTGGATATCTTCCATGTACCTTTCTTACATATTAGACTTGGATTTCTAGTGATTTCGCCGGTGCTGGAAAACTCCATCTTACAGACTCTCTTGCTGTAAATGACGTATTACGAACTGCATCTGTACAGAAGATTTGTGCAGTAATAATAATGTTATACGTAAACCGGGATAAATATCAAACCCCTTGATAGTTTCTCTTTGTCCCTTATAACATATTTCTCATTCAAAAACGTCATTTTACTGAAATAATAAAACTGCAGATGATAAACAAAACCGGAACTATTACGTTGTTTTCGTCTTTGTAACGTCATTACGTACTTCCTGTTTACGGACGTAAAGTTCCCGCGCTTTGTTATTACGCTACTATAAGAAAATCATTTGTTTGCATTTATTTTTACCATAATTTGTTGAATATGGCGTGCAAGAAAAAAGATTCAATCACTGGTGGTAGGTACAGATGGAAATATCCGACTCCCGGTTAACTGTTAAATCGGTAACTCGGCAGAGCCTCGTTACCGCCAACAAAGTTACTTCGAGCTGGATATTCCCATCTGCAACTACCACCAGTGAAAGAACCTTATATTCTGTCTTTGAATAACTTGTTCCTAACACCTTAAAACTTTGTTGCAGCTTTATGAAATTTTTAACATCTTTGGCATGTTTATTTAGGCTACATGATAAACAGTGTTGCATAAGTTTTACATTTGTGTGTCTTTATCAACCTGTCAAGTACATACACTTAGCACTGCAGTGCATTTTTTATCAATATTGCATATTGTTCTAAATATGAAGTGCCATGTTATATAGACTGAAACTAAGAAACATGCTGTATACATCTTGATTGGGGCTACGTTAGGAACACTTACTTAATATTATCCTTTCATCTCATGTAGTTTTTCGTGGTCCCTAAATTCTATGAAACTTCACTGACCAACAATTCATCAGATTTCTCTCTGATTCAAGGTATTATGTTTTGTTAATTTAAGGAAAGCCACATATGGCGTCATTTCCAATATACCAACGACATAAAAATGACGATTATTCGTCTTACAGAAATAATTAACAGGTTCGTTCGCATTTTTTATATATGATTATATTTTTCAAGTACCAATGAATATACATGATGGATATGAATTTTACAAATCGACAAGTTTTGCAAATAGTACCCGTTAAGAAGATCTTTCCCGTTTGACGTTTTGCCCGCGTTTCACTTTGAACAACTTCAAACAAAAAACCCGATAGTTTGATATCGCCGCAATATATACGTCACAGTCGCCAGCTGTCGTTTACTCTTACAATGACAAGCGTGTAGGCCAATCAAAAATTAGTTGTTTGTTTTATCTGTTGGTGTCTAAATTAATATAACTGTTCAAATGCAGTATGAAAGTTCAACATTTTTATTTACACGAAAATGTAACGTCAACATATGCACATCATGGAAGGCACGTTCAACATTCCCGCCAAAACACGTAGAAACTAGCTCTTGTTTTACGAGCCATTCAGAAAATGTGTCGTTCCTAATAATAACAAGCTGAATAGCGTTATTGTAGATAATGTATAAGACACTGTTTCAACAAAATACAATTTTGAAAGAATTATTTTCCGTCATGGGCATCTTAACTTTAAAAGAAAAAAGTACATGTATGTCATAACGCCGAACAGACTGGCGATTCCTCGAACAATAGTCCCGATTTCGTTCTTAAATTTCAAGCAGTTCCATAACACTAAGGATAAGGATGTCGTGTGGTGCATGTCTCGGC
This sequence comes from Mercenaria mercenaria, assembly GCF_021730395.1. Lineage (NCBI taxonomy): Eukaryota > Metazoa > Mollusca > Bivalvia > Venerida > Veneridae > Mercenaria > Mercenaria mercenaria. Next base: position 53,878,181 of record NC_069365.1, read on the forward strand.
AAAACAGGTTTTAAAAACATTCTTATTAAATATGGGTATAACGCGAAAATTACCACTTTGTGATATATGTTGGACATACGATTTTTAATATTGACGACTGTTATGAATAATAAGACAGAAACTGTTCAGAAAAGCATGTGAAATATTAATTTTCCAGGTTTAAAAAAAGTCTTACTTGTGTTTTGATTTAAGTATAAATCGAATTTTTGACAGTAGTCGTACACAGTCTGATCTTATCAAAAGTCAGGGGCGTAGGGACGATTTGAGCATTGGAGCGGCGGAGGGTGTGGGTTTGGGAAGGGGTATCCCCTTCCCTTGAACGGGGAAATTTTGCTTATAGCTAAAACATGGTGCAATCTGGCGACTTCTTGAACTGCTCATACTTGCTTTTTTTCATTTGTTTTTTTTTATTTATTATTTTTTTTTTTTTGGTTTTCACCCTTACTTGCAGTTTACTGTGTTTAAACACTGTAATGGCGGTAAGATCCTAGATACGGACAATGTCTTGCCAGGGTAGAACCAGTAATGTCTAAGTAGGGGATCAAGAACAAGACCCTGACTTAAAGGGGTAATCCAACCCTTATGCCATATGCCATTTTAGCCATTAAATGGCATTATAGAGATAAAACGCAATCCACCGTTTTCTTTCTGAAATAACTTGAGCACTATTTGTATACCCGAAGTATTTCGAAGGCGGAAAAGGGATATCTCTGCAATCATTTACCCACCATTAGCTTTAAATAAGCTCACAAGGGAAATATTTTTATGACATGTTTAGCAACCTAAAAAAGCTGTTTGAGATGCAAACTGACTTTGGTGATTGAATTATACGACTGAAAAATAGGTACAATTCACAGTGCACAACAGTTACATCCAATTTGTTCGTAACGTCTTTGCAGAGAAAATATGTGATGTGTAAAAATTGCAGTTAAGGATTTTTTAACATTGAATCACATGTTTTTGAACTCAGTCCTAGTAAAACATGTTTCGCTACGCATGTGACACTTCCATCTTGAATCAGACACTGATTCCTTTCTGTCAATGTCGTAACAAATGACATATTGCCGATAACAAATATAGCTTTAAAAACCATAATATATTTTCCTCGTTTATCATAGAATGCGCCACCCCTCATTTTTCAACGGTCTGTTATAAAATTTTCACAGATTAAAATTGGCGATACTTCCGATAGTGTGTTATTTTTTTCTATTTCGCTGCCGTGACCACTAACGTTGTCTTTTCAACACAGCGCAAAATGACATACTAGTACTTGATTTACATTTTTAGTTTTTGTTTCTATTGCTGGATATAATGAAATAAAATCACAATAATAAAAAGTAGATGTTATTTCACGGCATTGTGCTCCCCTGTACATGGCATACGCACGTTTATTGTACACGAGTGTGCATGTCCAAGTCAAATAAACGGACTTAGTCGACTATTACATTAGTGCATGACACAGTAAAATATACCGATAGCATGATTCTATTACATATTTTATTCCAGAAATTGTATTGAGAAAACAGAAGTCACGTAAAACTTTTACCGAATAAGGGCACTCTATGAATTTTAAAGCAATAGCAAGACCACAAATTCGACAGGATGATACAAAAATATCTTAATGAACAGAAATAAAAACAAATAAAGCGGAAAACAAGCAAAATTTTGATTTGGGCCTTACCGAGTGTTTGCAACATGCCTATCGATAAACTGAAATGTATACGCGCAACTCCCGATGACATGTCGGGTAAGCTTCAAAGACATGTACCGAGGTCACGGAGGGCAAACAGGTTAGCTAAAATAAGCCAAATTTTCAAAATTGTTAAAATACCTCATGTAATACATCATTTTAAAGTGTATTCTTAGACAAAAACAACTGCATAATTTGTTTTGTTATAACATGTGCCTACAATGAGATATTTCGAATCAATGCAAGTCACCGTCGTTTATTTTTCAGCCAAATTTCAAACATAAACATTTTCAACATTGTTTGCATTTGGTAATACATATATAATGGTATTATCATGGCAGCATGCATACAGACATTATCTTTGTACAATATAATCCAAACCAAAGCAGAGCTTTGATGTTTTAATCACCAGACTAAAGGTTGACCATTGAACCGTCACTGTCACTGTCATTGTCTATCTATCACTTGAAGAATAATTATTTACCTATCCACTGTATTGCCACCTCACTGTTCTAAATAGTCTTACATTTAATGAGTTGGTGTAATTTGAAGGTCTCCCTGCTTGTAATCATCCATAAGTTTATAAGTGTACACAGATGGTTCCTCCTCTTCCTCATACACAATGTTATAAAACTTGGGAAATCCAGGTACCTGTAAATGTAATATATAAAGTTAAAGAAGAGCATACTTTTATGTTATTATGACATAGTGAAAATTGTTAATTATGTTAGTTAACTAAACCTTCAAGATTTTAACTATACTTAAAGTTAATTATAAACTAAATAACAAGTTTGTATTCATGCAAGAATCCTTAAAACAGTTTTATTAAATGTTTTCATTCATTTTCTTGCATGGTACCTACTTGGGAGATGACTTTGCCTGTGTACCAAACCTCAGTGCCATCTTCGATAAACTTGTGTTTAACTTTCTTTTGAACAAGCAAGTTAACTTGCTGATCATTCAACTGTCCTTCATCGAGAGTAAAAGCATGAGTTAAAAGTTTCTTCACATTGATGGTTAGTCCTTCAATACTTAACTGAATACGTTTACCATTTACTACTTTGGTGAAATTTATAAGGATGGTTCTCCTGTTTTCTGGTTTAAGACCTCTTTTCTAAAGCGTAATTGTGCTTTTAGTGCAGCTACTTTGGAACCTTTAGTTTCAAATGTCTCTAATGATTTATTTACTACTTCATGTGTTTGCCATAGCCCGTAGTAAATGATTTCTTGTGTATTTAACTCTTGTTGTTTCAATTGTCTTGCCTCAGCTGCCTCTTTAGCTTGTCGTGTTTTTTCCAGTCTTGCAGCTCTTTGTTCTTGGATAATTTTCTGCCTTTCTCTGAATTGTTTTCTAATATTTTTCACACCCTTTCTACCTTGTTCAGTTATCTGGCGTATTTCTTCTGTGCTTTTTCGATCAAGCCATTTGCTTGCATTGTTCAATGAAAACATTACGTATGCCTCAGATGCCAATGTACTTATATGTGGCTTGAAGCGCAGCAGTTGATCGTAATAGGCAAATACTCGCTCACAGTGCTTATTATGTTTCTCAACACTTTCAGTTAATTGCTTCTCCTCTTCACTGACTTGTGAAAATTTCCCTCCGGGGAGGTATTCTTGAAATTTCCTTGATACATATTGACAAACCGACGGCAAAATTACGCTTAATATTGTCTGACAATGTGTATCGTAAGGGCTATCTGAGATCAGAGAAATATATACAGCATCATGTTTGACTGTGCCAAATGAATGGAGGAATTCTTCCAGCCATAAAATCTTCAACATTCTCACAAGCTTCTCTAAGTGTCACCTGTAAATTCAAGTAGTGCTTGTTCATTTCTAAGATTTTAACTGACTTATCTTCAAGAATGTTCCATAATGGAGTACTAATAAATTTGCTAATCAGACCGAGTGCTTTACATCCTGCGAGAAAGACTGGTTGCTTCAGATCATGTAATACAGATCTAGTGAGTCGGTTCAGTTCATAATTGTCAAGAAAGTTAATCATTTCGTTATGTAAAAGATATACTTGACCTGCATTATGAAACAAAATGTTAAATCTGTTTCCTCTGTATGGAACTAGTTTTAGAGATCTATAATTGCCAGCTTTTAAAAAATCAGCTATGTATGTACAAAATTGAATGTGACACCCTGACTTTTCATCCGCTCCACGCGCAAATGCTTTACAAGCAGTCCTTACCAAACGTGTTGTTCCTGCCTCAGTTGATTTCTTAAATGAAGGATCATGTATTGGCACAGAACCTTCAGGGAAAATTTCTTTTTCAATTTCACATAACGATTTGTTGCTTATCTCTGCAATATGGACAAGGCTATGGAGACCACAGAAAAAGTTCATAAGCTTGCTTACAGATTCCTTCTGGTGACCTTCTAACTGATGAAAATTTTCTATTGTGTAAGGAAGTATGCTTGTTCTATACTCTTCAAGAAGTTCATTAAACTTAATTTCGGTACTCGCGCTATCCGACATTGTTGCTCTTATATTCTTTAGTGTTTCATTAGATGTCTGCTTCGTTGTGTATTGTGCTGCTATGTCAATATCTGATAATATCTCTTCAAGGCATTCAAGTGTGTCTTTTCCTGATTTTGTTATCATATCTCTCATTCCCAAGGTAAAAAATTGCCTTCTTTATCTCTGATGTGATACCCACATACCTTATTACCATGTTTTGATGTTTCATCCGTGTAGTGTGAAGTTTCAACTTTGTCTTCCATAACATCAGCTAGCTGCTGTTGGCTGATTGCTAGTATTTGTAAGTTCATGTTATGCACCGTTGAAGCAGATGGCAATCTATCAGCTTTCCTACCCACGACAGACAAAACTGTTTTTGTAACACTACTGACTTGCCTCGCGCTCACATGGTCTTCCAGAAGGCGATAGACACATGTCTGTATAGATGGTAAATATATACGTTTGTCATAGTCAAAAAATTGAATTTCTTCACTTTCGTTCGTTTCCACTAGTTCTCGGAGCCAGTCTTCTCTTGTCTGCTGTTGTTCATATCTTGTTTGACTTTCTCACTTTCTTGAATTAAAACCTCCATTTGATTTCTTAATAGTGTAATTTCCTGTTTTATGCTCTCATTATTGTTTCTAAGCTTCAATTTACAAGTTTCAGCATACTGAATTTTATTTCTTAGACTTTTAAGTTCTGAATTTTTCTTTGAAAGTCTATTATTCAAAACATCAATATACCTAACATGTTCTTTGTTCTTTTTTCTTAATTCGTTAACATGCAATTTCAATGTCTCTATACTTTTTCTTTGTTTTTGTTTTTTTCTATTCTCTAGCTTAATCTTTTCTAGTTCTGTTTTTAAATCACTATTTTTTCAATATTGTCTTTTAATTCAGATGCCATATTACTTGCAATGTCCTTGAGGACTTCATTACTTTGTTTAACTTGTACAACATTTGATGTCGATGGAAAAAGTTCTTCCTTTGATTTAGGTCTCCCTACATCTGGAATTGGAATCTTCACCTCTTGTTTCAAAAAAAATTCAAGTTCAAGTTTTGTGCGTTGCTGATGAGAATTTTTTTTAAGAGTTTTATACTTTTTCAAAATTCTTTCTATGAGTGAACTGTATGCCCGGTCACTAGCAACTGGCAACTTTTTAAATATGGCTTGTTCAATAAACCACTTTAAACATTCCTTCTTTCCATCTTTCCAATGTTCAATTATATTTTCATTTATGATTGCTTCCATTTTCAATACAAGTTATTTAAAAATGTTAATTTTTCATTTAAAATAGACTGTGTATACAAGTGTTAAAATAGCTATTTCTCATTTACAGTATCAATATGTTAGTAATCTCTGGGTGAATGCAAGGCTTTTAGACCCTGCACTTGGCACTTGCAATTCATGACCAGATAAGTTATTGCCAGTAAACAGAGACATGGTATTTGGTTCTTTTTCCATAGTTTCCACTTCTTTTTAAAGTAAGACAGACCCGGTTTCTAAAGTCTGAGTATCTCTTTCAGCGTGCACTGGTGAATTATCTGTAGCTTGTGTATTTTGCAATAACCAACTAAATGTATGACACTCGGACAATGTTTCACTTCTCAGTTTTTTAAATATAATTTTGTCAGTCAGCTTCAAATCTGTTTGAGTGTCTGTATTTCTCTGTGTCTGTAATTAGCATAATATAGCAAGCAAGTAATCTAGCTAGTTCTACATGAAAACAACAGATATCAGGTAGTTCACAATAATATATTTGAGGAGAAAGCATACAGTTAGGTTAAGACAAGCAAAGAGTAGAAATACTAATCTATCTTACACTCCATTACCAGGTTACATTTAACATCACAAAAAGCACAACTATCGCAACATTATGATTTTGTTTTTGTTTTGAGAAATCATTTTACAGCAAATGTATATACATATAATCAATCAAAGTAGTATGTGCATCTTGCATCGAGTTAGGTACATACTGATATTTTGGGAAAACTTACCACAACAGATGGAGAGGATGACAGTTCTACATACTTGACATGTCTTCTTCTTCGCCTCTTAAACACTGGGCTGTTCTGAACAAAATTAAAAAAGTGGGCTATTCTGAACAAAATTAAAAAGTAACAATTAATTTCATTTATACAGATATGTCAATTTATTTTATATCCTAACCAAGTAGACTACCAACTTCTTAATTTTTTTAAATCTTAGTAAGTAAACATAACCACATATTGCAAAATAAAATGAATTACTAGATGCTAGTGTATATTATGCTTACAGACGGTGAGTCAGTCAAGTCAGTCAATGGGCTGGATCCTGTTTCTGTTGGCTCTGATTGGTCAGTGTAATCTTGCTCTGACAACTGAAAAAGTAAAAGAATTAATTAATATTGCATCCGGAGAAGTAAAATAAACATTTCAATTATGCATTGAACAAATTTTTAAAAAATGCATATAAATGTTTGATCAGCAATTTGTATAGAACTAAAATTACAAGTTACTACAAATATCTTCAATAATACAATGTATATACATTTCTAAGCTCAAGCTCAATTTGATCATCTTAAAATATATATATCGTCTACAAGATGTATTCAACTTCTGGCACAGACCTAAGTGGTTGTGGTGTCAGCTGCTCACCCCGGGAGGCACTGGTTCGACCCCACTTTCTCATGACACCAGTTCTGGTTTTTCTAGGAAACAGACTCGAGAGTGACAGCTTTCATTGCAATCAAGCTAAAATTAAATTTAGTATAAACTACAAGATATATTATATATGACATAAACAAACCTCAACTACATTTAACTGGTTTTGATACAGGGAAACATCGAAAGCAAACAACGGTCCAGGTCCAGAGCCAGACGAGTCTTGTGTATCAAACAAATCATCACTGTAATAACTGTAAAAAAAGGTGAAATATGATACATGATTTATGCATGTATATATGCCTATGATTTTCAGCTGAAAGTATACAATACATGCCAAGAATATGGCAAGAACTTGGAAGTTGAACTGTAGTTAACCCGATTGATTTATGATTATTGGATATTTACCACAAGTCCCATGTGTAGCCAGGGCTAGATTTCAAAGAAACAGGTCTGACTAAACCATTCACATAATTTCTACGTAAACAAAATGCATTAATTATGCATAGCAAACTCGTTATGGCATTTCTACAGTCTATACAACTAATAGTTTAACCATTTTCGGATAATTCGGATTCCGCTCAATTCTTCATAAATAAAAGTGCAAATCGGGGACGTCATCATAAATTTAAGGTACCATTAGTTAAAACAATGTATTAGGACACTTTATGGACCAAATATTCAAGTCGTACTTACCGAATACTGTAAAAAAAACACCTGTAGAATTTCGAATATCAATGCCGTTTTCACAATAATGAAGAGTAATCACGGGCAGTAACTCGGATACCAAGTTCCGCTGGCTAATTATAGGGGGTACTTTGAAGGGCAATTAGGCAAGTGAAAGAAACGACCAATTTGCTTGAAATTTACCACTTTTGTTCTCCAGACATGTATAAATCGAACTGTTATTGCCCAAACTCTGACCTTGTTGTTGTGTGCTCAATATTTATATGCAAATGTGTCATTTATTTAAGTGAAGACAACTTTTTGTCATCTTATTTCTAAAGAAAAATTTCTTGGCCCGCCCCTTAGAGCACCTCTTATCCTTCATTTGCATACTTTGTATTTTGTGTTTAAGGCATATAATAAGGTTTTTATCAGGGCATGTCATGTGATACGCAAAAATAAAATGGCCGCCGGTTGGTATTAAAGTCGGTAATCGCCCAACTTTCAATCAGTATATAGGACTATTTCCATAAAGTTAAAAGTCCATTACTATCCATTCAGTTATTTTAATCATTTTTCTGTCAATTGGCACAAGAAAATACACATCTTTAACTAATTTTAAGAAAATTATTCGTGTTTAAATTGGGTAATGTTGACATTATGACAGATATGCGGCCAGTATTTCGCGCATGCGTTGTATTCACTAAACAGGTGTTCGAAGTGATTCACAAGTAAACGACTTCAAAATGACAAACGGGAAACGTCTTCTTAATGGGTAGTAAATAATTTATCTAACAAATAACACAGACCCCTTATGGGCGGCTGCGTTAATTGCATGCGGTTGTTCCTGTTACCATTGTTTGTTACACATACTTATCAAGAGGTCCACAAATTATAGACTTTTCATGGAAAACGAATTTTTGGAAATTGGGAGATGGATCATATTCTTGATTCGCATAATGCATCATATGTTTTAAAATGTTTTTTTTTTTCTAATTTTAATCATTTATATTTTGTATTTTTCAAAAACAATAAATTTGACAATACATTTAATACATTTCACATATATTTATTGTCTGCAAAAACATTTTAAACGATATGTATGAACTAATCATATAATTTATTCTTACAGTACATTAAACTTAATACATACAGTACAACCTCTCCAGAGCGTACCTCTTTTAAGCAAAAAACCTCTCTAAAACAAAATTTTCCCTAAGCTGAAATATACTATGAAATTTACCTCTCCAGAACAACAACCTCTACATAACAGTCAATATTTGTATCTCCCAAAGGATGTTGCTCTACAGAGGTTGCACTGTACTGGCATAATTGGGGCATTCTTCATTGAAGACGAGGACGCTGTGGTGTAAACCATTAACAGTGAGCGATACCTAAATATTCAGTAAATAAACTTAACTTGCAATGTTTGGGTCTACATTAATATCGTTAATAGATGTATTATAATTTTTTATCCTTGCTCGAAAGAAAAAGAAACGAGTACGAAAATAACAAGGACAAATTGACAAGTAGGTTCCAGAACTCCAATTACACACAATAAACTAGCGGCTTAATAAGCATACATAGTTACCTTGCTTAGTTTAACTGCAAGGTTTTTTTATCATTAATATTATATTGATCTACGGGAGAAAACTCTAACAGATACTTTTCTGTGGAGATTGCAGAGTTGCATATCTTCTCTAAAATAACTTATTCAACAAGTTATATGTGAAAAAAAAGAGAAAAAATGTAGTTTGAAAAGTACAAGGTCAGAATGGAAAAGAGTCAGTAAAAATATCCATTAATGAAAAGCTAAAATGTTTCATAGATAGCATGTAATTCAGACCTAAGTTAATTTTTTATTGAGAAATAAAAAGAAAACAAAGAAAAGAAAAAGAAAGACAACAGGCGCAGTCACTATGAAGCCCCAGACCCACGTGTTACACTTCACCATCTACAAATAGAGTCCTAAAACTTTTCCATTTTCTATCAAAGCTATTCATGTTTTGGGTTTTTTTAGCAACATACTTCTCAGTTTTCAAATGTATTCTTAAACTATTAATAAACATTTGTAAGGTAGGAACCGCCTGCTTAAATTTACTTTGATAAATAGTGTATTTTCCAAGCAGAATTAATAACAGAGTAGCTGCACTGAAATTTGAATTACCTAATAAAATATCTGATATTGACCAGTCAATATCTGCATTAGGACATTTTCTTTTTAACCATCTTTTAACTTCTTCCCAAAATGTTAGTGAAATTTGGCAGTCTACAAATAGATGCTCTATAGTTTCTGAGTGATTGTGACATAGAGTACAGAGATTATCATTTCTTTTCCTCATTTTTTTCTAATAAATAGTTTGTGCCAATAATTCTGTGATTTATTTTAAACTGAAACCACTGAAGTTTTGGGTCCTTTGTTATTGCAAATTAAGATTTATATATAAACTTCCAATTGAAATCAGCATTTAAATTTAATTTGTCTCTCCATTTTCTACTTGAATCTGGTAACTTATGAAAGTTTAACAAAAAGTCATAAATACACCTACAACCTTTTTTTGCACTCTGAATGATTTTTATTGGTAATGGTTGCAGAGGATTTTGCTCTTCGACGGCATAATGAGGAAATCTTAATTTATCTAAAAATTCCCTAATAGATTCAACTATACTTTGGTACTGAAGAAAGTTAGTTTGAATATTATATAAATTTATAAAACTGTTAAATGATAACAGACTTCCATTTCTATCCAGGAAGTCATTCACCCATTTTACTCCCTTTTTAGAGAATCTCGAAAAATAGTAACTTGCTCCTCCTATTTTAAACATACTATTATGCCAAACTGGTAAAACACAGAAATCTTTCCATGATTTTGGATATTGCATGCTGAGTTTTATATATCCCTGAAAAACGTCTTTCCAAAAAGCATTTTTCACATTATGTAGTTTGTTTTTTAAGAAGTCAGCACCAAAACTGTGAAATGTATTAAGAAATGGATATATCTGTGTGAAAAAGTTAAAGTATTTAGTATTATAGGTCAGGTACTTTCTAAGCCATATAATTTTAAGAGATGTCATAAAGGTTTCTAAGTTCACCACTCTAATGCCACCATAATCATAAGATTGCGTTATGACTGTTCTCTTTATCTTATCAGGTCCAGAATTCCACAGAAACTTATAAAATAGGTTTTGTATTGATTTAGTTATCTCTATGTTTGGGTTTGGTAAACTTAATATTAAGTGATCATTTTTGACATAGCTAACGTCTTAATAACTATATTCTTGCCTATTGGTGTGATCATTCTTTTAGACCATTGTGTTAATAAGTTTTTAATTTCCTCTATTTTTGAATAGTAGTTTGCAATCACAATATTATTCAGATTTAGTGTAAAGGTTACACCTAGTAATTTAAATTGTTCTTGTTCCCAATGTAGACCCAAATCAGTACATAACCTTAAATGACTATTTTTCATTGCTCCTATCCAAACAGCTTTTGTTTTTTCCACATTAATACATAATCCAGAAATTTTGGCATAGTAGTTTAATGTTAGCATTGTGTTTCTGAGAGATACTTCACTTCCATCTAATAGTACAGTTGTGTTATCTGCATATTGTGACAATAGAAATTCAGAATTATTAAGATTAATGCCATTTATTCTTGGGTTTTGTTTTAGCATAATTGAAAGGACTTCAGCACAGAGTATAAAAATATAAGGGGAAAGCGGGTCCCCCTGACGACATCCACGGTGAATATGGAACCAATCTGAAAGATGACCGTTTATAATAACACAGGATTGAATATCATTGTAGAAAAGCTTAATCAACTTGATGAAATTTTCACAAAAATTAAATAATTTTAGAGTTTTATACATGTATGACCATGACAGAGAGTCAAAAGCGGTAGCAAAATCCAGTAGTAAAAGCATGCCAGGTATATTATTTTTTTCTGTAAAGTACATTATGTCATAGATTAACCTTATGTTGTCTCCTATATACCTGCCTGGTAAAAAGCCTGTCTGGTCTTCACTAATCAATTTATGTAACACTAGTTTTAAACGTTGGGTAATACTTGCGGATGCAATTTTATACGGTACATTTAATAGTGATATTGGACGCCAGTTTTTTATATATTGTTTGTCTTTATTTCCTTTTGGAATACAAGTGATGACCCCTTGTTTTAAAGTGACTGATAGTTCACCTGTACCAAAAGCATGGTTTACTAACCTAACAAGAAAATGACCAATATCTATCCAGAAAAACTTAAAGAACTCTGTTGTAAAACCACTGCTACCAGGTGATGAGTTATTGGACATTTTTTTAGACTTGCCAACATCTCACCATAACTCAAATGCCCTTCTAATGAATCTTTTTCTTCTTCATTAAGTTTAGGTATGCCTTCAACATTTAGAATATTCTCTAAAATTATATTTTCTGTCTGTTTATAAGAATATAACTTTTTATAATGATTTTCTACTTCACTTATGATTTCTTTTTGATTCCTTAGCAGAGTTCCGGATTTTGAATAGAGTGAGTTCATTGTTTTTGAAGTATAATTCCTATTTTCCAAGTTACAGAAGTAATTTGTTGCTTTTTCCCCTTCAGATACCCATTTGGCCCTTGATCTTATAAAAACTCCTTGCATTTTTTGGCTCTTAGTTCCCCTAATTCATTTTTCTTCCTTTCTAACAGATTATAGTCAATAGGTTCTTGTCCTTCAAGAGACTTAATATCTTTTCCTAAGTTTAATTGTCTTTTGTCTTCTTGTTTCTTTTTATATGAGGAATAAGAACTGGTTTTACCTCTGATTTCCATTAATAAAGTTTCAAAAAATAATTTATCATTTATACTAAATTCTAGATTTTCATTACTTTCGTTTTCTTTCAGATTTACAGCATATTGAGTTTTTACCTGTTTGATGACATTTTTTATTTGCTCTACATATTGTTATCTGTTAAAAGAGAGTTATTAAATTTCCAGTATGATCGGCCCTTTTCAAATTTACCTAACTGAATACTTAAATATATTAAAGAATGGTCAGTTCTGTACCCAGGTTCGATTGCAGCATCTTTTAGATCTGTATATAAGTTACTTGAAATCAGGAAAAAATCAAGTCTTGCTTTCTTTATTGGATTTTTCTTAAACCAAGTGTATTGTTGTTTTTTTTCGATATTCCGTTCTCTCCAACAGTCAATCAAGTCGAATTCATCTTACATTTGTAAAACAACATCACGTGACTTAGGATTACTAATATTCAAATAATTGTAACAATCCATGTCAGGATCAAGAACCAAGTTATAGTCTCCTACTATTAAACAGTTTTTTCAATTTTTGATAACTTATCTCGTAATGATGTAAAAAAGGCAGGTTCATCTCTATTTGGACCATATAGGCATATAACTGTAAAATCAACATTTTCAATAAGAACATTTAAAATAAGTAAATTACCATTTTCATCTTTTTCTAAACTTTTGAATTTAAATTCAAAATTATTATTAATAAAAATTGCTACCCCTCTTGACTGGCTACTAAAGTTGCTAAAGTAACACTCAAAACCCCACTGGCTACGAATATAATTAATCTCTTTATCAGTAAAGTGAGTATCTTGTAAAAAGTACATATTGAATTTATTTCCTTTCAGATAATTTAACACATCTTTTCTTTTCCTACCATCTCCTAGACCTTGTACATTCATAGAAACAAAGGTCAAACACTCAGTCATTGTCGCCTAAGTAATTAAAATAGGTAACTAAATCCACCCACACAAAGTACCGTGAGTCAAACAGTGTAGGACAAGGATTCGAAACTCCATAGAGACTGCAAAATCGTTCGAAAAAAAAAGACAAAGTATAAGCATCAATGTTTTGTCAAAACTGAAAGCTGTTAATACTCTCTTAGTATTGAGAACATTATTCTCGTTAAAAAAAGATAAAAAGAAAAGTAACAGTCCAGGTCCATCACTAAATTTAGAAGCTGAATCTCAGTTAACTTAACTAACCTAGAACTTGATAACAAGTTTATCGTTTTACATGTGCATATATAGAGTGTCTACCGTTAAAGATCTGTACCTTAAAATTTATTAGACATATTTTAATTTTAATAAGACTTGTATTTAAATGTGAAGTTACAAAAACAGATACAAAACAGACATGTCCCATAAAAAAACACAAAGAACCTGTGACCTATGATTAGATGTAAAGTACGTAATCAATATTTTTTTCTATATAAAGTATAATATATCCTGCTACAGCAGCAGAAGTATATATTAACCTCCTTGAACAGTCAGGATAAAACTTAACACGCACATATACTGTCACATAATATATAAATCCTTCTATATTCAGACCACTGCATATAAAAAATACAATAATTAAACGGCAAATAAGTGTCTATTCACAAGCTCATTTTCTGTCATAAAAGTACGAATTTTAACCTCTAAAGTGACATGTAATTGCGAAATTGGCAATATATAGAGTAAGCAAAAATTTATTTCTTATAACAGCATCATTTATTTCTATTTAATATGGTGGCATATTTCTGCATACGATAACCAGATAAGTTTCGCGAAAATGTATCGAGTTTTCACGAAAAACGGAAAAGCTTTCGCGAAAACATTAAAAGCTTTTCACGAAAAGAACTGAAAATATTAAGTGAAAATATTTGCGTAAGTGCCCACTTCTGCATAAGAAAACCAGATAAGTTTCGCGAAACTGGGCCAAACTTTCATGAAAAACGGTAAAGTTTTCGTGAAAATAAAATGTTTTCGCGAAAATAACAGTTTTCACGAAAACAGTAAAATCTTTCAGATGGCTATAAACAGCATACTGCATTCGGTGTCAGTCTGGCATTTTGTTAAGTTGTATGTGCAACGGACTAAGAGATGTGTACTACCGTTGTTCAAAGCCGCGGTTCCGAATGTTTCTATTTTTAGATAACGTTTCATGAAAAGATTAATTTTCAAGATCTTTTATCTTAACTGCAGAAATGGGCACTATCGCGAAATTTTCCACTTAATGTCTGTATTTATTTTCTCGAAAAGTTTTTATTTTTTCGCAAAACCTTTCCTGTTTTTCGCGAAAACTCGATATATTTTCGCGAAACTTTTCTGGTTATCGTATGCAGAAATATGCCACCATAATTTAACAAAAAAAAAGTCTCGCGTTTCTGACCGAAGAATCTAAGTTAATAGCGGCAAAAGTTTATCAACCTAACTATACCATCAGATGAGAAACACTTATAGGTGCCTAAAATTGACACTTGCCGAAAAACATTGTACAGAATTTATCGTTACATGTAGCGACTGTTAGTCATAAACTTTTATAAAGTAAACACTTTCAAAAACACAATTCTTAGTGATCACTGTCACTGTTTCTATGTAAGTCTATTATATATTCAGACACTAAAGTAATATACAACAAATATCTCACGTTTCTATCCGAGGAATCTGAATTAACAGCCTAACTGTACAATCAGAGACGAAACATTTATAGGTGCCCAAGATTTACACTTGCCAGAAAAACATAGTACGTCGTTACATGTAGCGACTGTTAATCATAAACTTTAATAAAGTAAACACTTTCAAAAACACCATTCTTAGTGATCACTGTCACTGTTTCTATGTAAATCTATTATATATTCAGACAATATAGTGATATACAACAAATGTCTCACGTTTCTGTACGAGAAATCTAAGTTAACATCGGCAAAAGTTTATCAACCTAACTGTACAATCAGAGACAAAACATTTATAGGTGCCTAAAATTGACACTTGCCAGAATAACATAGTACAGAATTCGTCGTTACATACAGCGACTGTTAGTCATAAACTTTGATAAAGTAAACACTTTCAAAAACACAATTCTTAGTGATCACTGTCACTGTTTCTATGTAAATCTATTATATATTCAGACAATATAGTGGTATACAACAGATTTTCACGTTTCTGTCCGAGGAATCTAAGTTAACAGCGGCAAAAGTTTTTCAACCTAACTGTACAATCAGAGACGAAACATTTATAGGTGCCTGTAGCGATTGTTAGTCTTAAACTTTGATAATTTAAAGTAAACATTTTTAAACAACAATTCATAGTGATCACTGTCACTGTCACTGTTTCTATGTAAAATTATTACATATTCAGTCAATATAGTGATATACAATGGTCAAGTATATCTCATAGTAGCTTAACTTTCTATTATAAAAGTTGTGGCTTAAAAAATGTTTACAAGTTTCACTTCCTGTTTTTAGGCCGCTTTTGTATATAATGTCAATGGACATGGCCGCTTAAGATTGTATCAAAAACTATGTAAAGTCATTTTTAACCAATCAAAAATTTAACATGTTAATCTCATGACCTCCAACTTAACTACGTCACTGCATGGGGTTTCCGGCGTCAGCCAATGAAAAAGACTTATAAAACGAATGCCACCTGACCTAGATTTACATCTTGAAAATAAATGTAAACACGTGCTATCGTTTACAAACATGTCGTTTAACTAGGAATATTTTGAAAAAGGCAAAATCATACATAAGACAGATATGATATCATTTTAAATTATCTCTGCATATGTTAAGTTTGTTTCTTTTATACTGTATATACTGTATAGCAACTAAGTTATCAGTGATTTTGACAGATCTGTCTGAAGATCCACTCTGATTTTTTCCCATTATTTAACAGTGCAATTATGCGTCCATCATCAGACCAGCAGTTTTTCGCCTCGTGTTTGTCTGACAGTCTCTCTAGTAGCCTCGCATTTTTCAGTGTGAGATCTTTTCTGATCACTATGTTCTTTCCCTTTAGACCTTTCCTTGCATTTAGAACTTGCTGTTTATCAGTTCTATATAAAAATTTACATATTATAGGTATATTTCCATCCTTCATGTATCTACCAAGCCTGTGAGCGATGTCTATCCTATTATTGGGAATGGAGACATCCAGTTTTTCCTTTAGCATTTTTGTTGCTTCTGTCGCGGTGGTTAAAGGGGATTCATCTTTGTTTATATCATTTATTCCGTATATTCTTACACTTTTCCGTCTAGAATATTGTTCTAGCTCATTAATTTGGTAGGCGTGATATTTGGCCCTATCACTGTTTTCTCCAATCCATTCCTTCAGGTCTTTGTTTTTCTTGTTTAGGGTTGCATTTTCTTCCCTTACCTTTTCCACCGCGGTTTTCATATCACTTTCTATGTTTTTTAAGTGTTCAATCTCTGTTTCTGCTGCTTTCAGTTTGGATTTGATTGATCTAAGGTTTTCGTACACGTTATCCATCTCTGATTTTATTTGGTCACTTATGTCTTTTTTTCAGGGACTGAATCTTATCGTTTAGAAAGTCCTCACTTACCAGATTGTGCAGTCTCTGATCTAATGCTTTCTCAATATATTCTTTCGATGCAAGTTGATTGAATTTTTTATCCAAAGCTGTGATGGTAATCATTAAATCTTGAATGCTTAGTTCTTTTTCTTCTTTGTGTAACATCTTGTCTATTTTAACCTGCCTATCACATCTTTCACCTTTTTCACCCTTTTCAAGTTTTTCACTATTTTCACTATTTTCCTGAGTTTTTTTTTCCTCCTTAGCGTTTGCTCCCATACTTTCTCTTGAGCTTCCCCTTCTCGGCATTTTCACTAGTCCAGCTCACTAGATTATATTTATAAATATATCTACTGTACTTAGTACTCCAAATAATCATATACTGTTAAAACACTCACAGTCTGATTTTTATTTTATCTGTCTGCTTGCCTTATCACTATTTTCAATATTAATCGTGAATATTAGTCGGTAATAATCACGTGTTTTGACCAGATGTACATTTATGTGCAAAAACCGGTTTAACTACTTAAATTTCCATTGTCCGCCATTCCTCTTTGTTCGTTTATCATGCACAGTTTATCTTTTTTAAACAGCTTTCAGTTCGGGAAAAAACATCAATTACATTGTCATCCGTTTGAAACGTACTTTTTTGAGTTTATACCAAATTTAACTCACTTAAACTCCAATATACACAGTGAGTTACGTTTTTTTCTTTCACTGACCACAAAACACGTCCATTTCCCATAACTGACCTTGACCTTTTTCAAATTTCTAATATGTTTAATATATTTTGTAGTAATATGCACATCAAATAAAACTTTATTATTATATATTCAATGTTGTAATATAACTTTTATTTAGGACGTTTACTCAAAATAAGAATTAAACGCATTGGTAACAGATATTCTGGGACATTCCATACGTCAAAACATACTACAACTAGATTTCAAACTCGTCGGGTAAGACTATTACCGACTAAATAAAATAATACGCTGCTTTATACTTCTGATTTCAAACAAACTGACATATAATAAGAAAAGTAGGGCCAAATCATGTTTAATTATCCTCACCATTTTATACACACTTGCGGATATTTACAGCACAAAAGATTTAATACTTCATTTTGTTATACTTTGTGTCAGAAATTATACTTTCTTCTCGCATTTTTTTTCTAACTTTGTTTATTCAGATGTAATGAAGTCGTTCGTAATATTATACATATGTGACATACTATGCTTTAGGAGATGGCAAACACCTGATTTGGGAACAAATAGTATTTTAATTTGTTTATTAAATGTACTGTATGTGTAAATTGAGCAAAACAATAGATAGAGTAAATTAGTTTTGTATCATTGTGACATCAAAAAACTTTCAAAAAACTTTCACAGAAACAAGTGAAAATGTAAAATCTAAACCTAAATCGAGTGTCACGAGTTTACAATGTGGTCTGAACAACGTACGCTGAATATTTCTAAAATCAATATAAAAACATATATATGGTGAGTGAAATATAAAATTGAAAATTCATTTGATATTCACTGCTACAACGTTATTAAGTGTTGCGTATGGTGAAAAAGTAGTTTCGTAGCACATTAAACGTTCAATTGGTATATGTTTTCTTAAGAGTAGGATATATACATAATATTCTTATAATTATATATTTTACTATTCAAGCTACTTTTGCGAGAAACGAACATTTCATTTAGCTTGCACAATACCCTTCGACATTAGCGGCCCATCTTCATGGAGTAAGACAGCCGGCCATACAGTTTGACCAACTTTGTCCCCTCTTTTTGTATAAAAAGTGAACCTCTCTCTGTCGAATTTTTCATCTCGTATTTGCCATTTAAACTCCATAGGTGGATTTTGAATTTTCATCAGCCAGATAATTTCAAATGCTTTTTCCACAAATTTGTCAGTGTCCTTTGAAGTGGATGGCAATTTCTTATCCTGCCTCATTGGTTTCATCCACTTCTCATCAAATATCTATAATAATATTCAGTTTTTCAAATTATTAATAGTGCTATTACGATGTAATGTTTCGAAAATATTTACATATTCTGCTCAGAAATGAAATAAAGTTATCAAATGGCAAGTCTCTGAAAATCATTAATTTCAGATGTTATGACCAGATAGTTTGCTGGAGAAGCAAAGTTTTACACTCCATCAGTTACCATGATAGTTTTACAGTCGAGCAATTACCAGAAAAGATTTGCTGAAATAGGAAAGTTTAACATTCTAGAAGTTACCAGGATAGTTTTGTTTAATGCTTCAACAACTACTAGTATAGCGTTGCAGAACCAATTTTCACACTCCAGCAATCAACATTATAGTTTTGATGAATTAAGTAGGTTAATTTTACACTCCAGCAATAACCATAATAGATTTCCTGAACTAGTGAAGTTTACACTGGCACCACCAATTACCATAATAGATTTGCTGAACTAGTGAATTTTATACTGGCACCAGCAATTGCCATAATAGATTTGTTGAAGTTTTACACTCTAGTAATTACTAAAAAAGATTTGCTGAACAAGGGAAGTTTTACACTCCAGCAATCACCAGAATAGTTTAGCTAAATTACGAAAGTTTACACTACATCAGGTTACTTTTATAGCATAATTTTACTTTCCCGACTAGTCAGAGAGCATTCTTCGTTTACATTTTGCCCTTACGTATAATGACCTTTTAGCAAAGGGTTTATACATATTTATTGGACAGTCACTGTTTGTAAAGAACGGGTTGCAGGAGCAAAGGTTTGCACCTATGTATGTAATCAAAATGATTTAATTCATCACATGTAATAATACGCGTAACATTCATTCTAGCATTGGAAAATCACATCAGGTAACTTGAAAAATCGCAATGTATGTTAACGTCACAGTATTAAAAAGCGTTCAACATCAATCAAATACTTCGCTTTTGTTATGTTTATTCTTTAAATTTACTTCGTGAATGAGCGTTATGTTTCCATTCGCACAGTAACGACAAAATAACTACGTGTTGTATTACTATATAAGTGATATATAGCGATAGAATGTACCCGGTAAATCCACTGTTTGTGTTAAAGATACCCAGTTACGATTTTGTCGACTGGGCTCATTTTACTTTATTTAGGTGCAAAAGAGCAAACCATTTTACCTGAATCAGTGGTCTGACGGACAGTGCTCCCATTGACTTTCTTAGATCACGAATCATTTTGTTTATAGTATCCATCTGGGAGCTGTTCATTTCTGACGGTGTCTTTCCCTTCTGTTATGAAATTGAAATAATAATAATAATACTAACATTTTAAGTTATGTACAATTTTACTATAACATCGAATTAAATGTGTATACAGACTATTCAACTTCAAATATTATTCTGAATATAAACTTAAGTTAAACTTAAAGAGCCACTGTATTATGTCATTCATCAATGTACTTCCATGGAAGTAAAGGATCACTTTGCCTTTTTTTCCCATTTAACAGTCAGAATTTCAGTGTTTGATTTCAAATTTTATAGCTTTTTGTTTCTTATTCTAGATCGATTGAAACGGAGCGTATTCATTTACATAATAACGTATTTATGTTATAATAATGCAGAATTTAAAGACTATTTCACCTATGTTATTCAGAATACAAATTAATGGTAAGTGAAAAAAATTGGACAACAACTGGTAAGTGAAAACATTTGGACAACAACTTCAAAATGTATGGATTTTGTTTTAAATTGTTATGGCAGTTTGAAATGTCTGATTGTAATATGATTACCAAGCTGCCTTGATGCTTTTGAATAGCAACTTTTGGATTAACTATCTCTTCTGTACATGACTTTTCCATCGCCGAGATTTGTTGTGTGCTGGTGTATGAACAAAACTTCTCGATTTCCTAAAATATTAAATTGCATTAAAGTAAGTTTATTCATTTATTATACATGTATTGAAAACTACTGGAAAATGTTGCTTTTTATGAAAATAAAACGTTATGGTTGGTTCCCAGGAACGGTTGCAAATTTTCATTCATTCTAACACGACATACTAGTATCAACAGTGTTAGAAAAAAATGGTAACTACTTTTTACGACCGTGCTACGCACCTGGATCGGATGACGTGATTGCACGCGAGTGGTTTATTGCAGAATAACTGAGATAGATTTTGCTCTACATGTATGTAGGTAATTCGCTGGTCGTGTTAGAATTTTCAATAACTTATTACTTGGACTTGCATGATAAAACATATTTACCATTCTGTTTAAAGGGACAAACGTTTTGTTGATTTCGTTAATATAGCTGGTGATTTGGGCGACATGTGCTCCTTTAAAAATACACAAATTCCATAAAAGACTTTTTGAAAAATATCAACAGTAATCTGTGAATGTTTATATTTGACGATATTTGGCCAGGCTGGAGTGAGCTTCGTCCGATGTTGTCAAATATACGCATAAAAGTATGCAACATATAGCTTTTGATGCACGTGAAATATAGGGTATGTTCTTGTGTTCAACGGTATATTAGATGGATATTATCACAATGAGTCAATGTTTTAAAGTGGAAATGTAAAGAACTGTGAAAGATAGCATGTAAGATGAATACTAGTCTTATATCAAAGTTGATACCTTTATGAGACCAGAGATTACGTCTATGATTTTGCTTTCGTCGTGTGATACCATATCCAGTTCTTCAAAGGCATGTGTCCATTCTTCATCATAAATCTCTCTGAACTTTTCTGCCAGCTGTGTTGGTCTAAATGGATCACTTAAATCCGCAATATCTGGATTATTATCTACCATTTTGCGACCAGCTAATGTGCTCAATCTAAATTGACATATGCATTTTATAGCAGTAAAGCAGTTACATGTGTAGTTATATTTATAGTCAAACTTGTATTTTTAAAACATTTTTCACTGCCATGTAATGTTTTTGAGACAATGTTAGTTTGGGGCATAAGGGTCACGCGTAATGCTTTTAATAAGATCTGTCAGAATATCTTTTGGAATCATAGAATGCACCAAATCAAAACAATAGCAGCTTCTGTTTGATTGAGTCTGTTCATGAAAGGTAATTGAAAGTGCAACACCCCTAACCCCCACCCCTCCCCTGGCACCGACTTAAGCGGAACTCTGTTAGGCCGTATGACTGTGATTGTGTCGGTGCGACGTTAACCCAAACAAACACAAAACAAAACAAAATCGAACAGAATATCTACGCTGTACTGGTACTTCTGTTTTATATAGTGGTGTCAGTGAATCATCTCTCACTATCAGATTACTATCTATTGCTACAATGTCAGCATATTTTAATTTTTTTAAAAGACGTACATTGTGCCTTGATTCATGTACGTGAGTGACTTATTTTAGGATGGTCGTATTTATTGGTAGTTGCTACCTTGTTTTAAGTTCGTCAATTTGTTTCCGCATTGTCTCTTTTTCGAACTTCAGGTCTTCAATCTGTTTCTTTAGTTTGATTTGAACATTTGGGGCATCCTAAAAAGTAAAACAAAAACTGATACAAGATTAATTAAAATGTATGTTTTTTCAAACCATTTTCCCATGTCATAATGCAATGATGTAACTTCTGCAAAATTTATAAAGACAAGGCAACAATCAACAAAGGAATTTAGCAAATATTAACTCAATAGTTACTTTGCACAAATATTATGATAAAAGGAGAACAATTTTAGAAATGGAACCATGTCATCTCGTTCTAACACAGAAGTTTAAAAAAACATCTACTGACTTTAAACCAAGGTCGGGGAGTAAGAAAGGATGAAATGTTGTACAATCAACAAAAGAAATGACTTGGAAAAAATCGTATTCCCAGGTGTTTGCATTTTACATTGGTGAGACTTACCTCTGATTAATGCTAGTCGACACATTATACCAGAGTAAATCGCATATATATTTTAGTCTCTTTAGAATAAAATATCACATTTCAAGCTCCAACGAAAGAACTGTTTAGAGCCCATATTTTATATTTAGTCTATGTGACTGCTTTGATTGATACTATAGTTCGACGTTATAAACTTTGGTGTTTTACATGCCATGCCTTTTTGTTTCCTTTACGTGTGTTAGAGATTCACCGGGAGGGGATTACTTTTATTTACACTGTCCTGTCCCGTGTCTTTGGAACATGGTGGGGGTAAGAGTGATGTTGGGTGCGCACCATAAACCGGTTTAAGCTCCCCAGTGGTGTTTTTGCCACTGACCGTTCCAAGGCGGTGCCCCACTGTGTTCCTTTGTTTGTTCGTTTTGTCCTAATGTGTTGGCTTTTTGTGCGTGAGCGCGTGTATGTTTATGTGTGTTTGTGGTGTGCGCGTCTGCGTACTGTGGGTTTCGTTTTGGGGAGTCTGCGTTTTTGGTACGTGGCATTCCCTGTTTGATATTTGTATTTGTTTTTTATTGTGCTTGCACGCCGTTGAAATATGTCACTCACTCATTGGATATAATAATAACAATACATATGCCGTGTGTTCCTACTGCTTTTGAAAAGATGAATGAATACAAATAGTACTGTGATATCAATGTGACAAAAACATGAGGCACATTATTCGATACACACACAAAAAAACGTGGAAAATGACGTAATTATTTGAATTCGATTCCTTCTTCTCAAGCGAACCTCGAGTAATAAAACAATTGTTGCCTTTTAGATCTGACTGATATGATTTATCGACTTAAAAAGTGATATTAAACAGCGTCCTTGTCAATACAATTTTTTGAAATAGGTAAATCCTAATATCTCTCTCGACAAAAGGTATTGATTGTATGATACAAATGATACATTATCAATGTCGGTAAAGAGACCTGGCCGTTTACCTCAATAGTCATGCAGACACTGTGTCTTAAGTTATCATTCATGTAAGGAAGTTGCGAGGTACTTGCAGGGAACAGGACAGGGAAGTATACAGGTAAAGAATCACATTACTGTTGAAGAATGGCGTTAAAAACGTCTGTGATCCATCGGCGCCAAACCAGAAAGTAAGAGTAGACAGTAAGAGTACACAACAGTCTGTATTTGGCGTGGAAAAATGCATTGCCTTAAACATTGCAAATAGAAAAAAACATTCTCAACGTAATGAACAACAGAAAATGTTAGAGCGCAATCAAGTTATAATTGTTCTAATGTATATATTCTTGAAAAGAAGAGCACAAATTACAAACCTTTGAATCTCGAGGTTCCAGTTGACCTTGATGTTGCTTCACGTTACTTTTGTTGTTTTCACAATAAAATATTTTATACCTCCGGAAAGTTTCCATAAAACTGTTGTGTGCCTTTATAGCATCCTCTAGTTTCTTATCGTCTTTTTTATCTCTCTTAAGATTCAGAAGGTACTCCGCAACCTTATCAATTTCAGAAGATTCTCCTTGATTTGACATTATCACGCTGAGTAAATAATACTTACAGCATAGAAACAGGAAACATGAAATTATACAAACTGTACAAAAACTGATTGATTATCTGCAAATCAAAATTTAGAAAAATAGTTTACAATATGTTCAGATATTTAATAATGGAAGCAATATGATTTAACATTCCTGAAATGCTGCTACCACAAGTTCTTATTATACTTCCTCTTTCGATTTCTACTTTGATCAATAGATCATTATAGGTCAGCTATACTTCTTTACTATCAATCAGAGGTTTACAACTATCGAACCATAATTTCAATATCGGACTAACCTATCTGAATTTAATCTATTATTATACTAGTACCATTTTAGCAAACAAACATATCTTTGAGTACATGATTTAACACGGTTTCAATATCTTTTGTTAGCTTAAGCGATATAATTGCATTAGCACAACTGTAAAAAGAAAATCGAAACAATTCAATATAAATATTTCAAAAGATTTATTATCATATAATGTAATTTGAACATCATTCATATTCAACAGATGAAATATTAAAAACTCATAATGCCTTTGTTTAAACCGTGTCTGTCACATTTTCCGTTATGAACATGAACAATATAAATTGCTTGTTAAATCCGATTTCCGATAACTGTTTTCTCTAATACTTGTCAAAGGTTTGAAGTTTGATGAACATAGTAGAAAGTTTGATTTGATTCTGCTGTTTTTGATAACCTCCCGTTATGGCTCAAACTGTAAACGTTTATGCACAGTATTAAAAGTAGCGCTTTTCCTACTACGTAATTATGTATGATATGTATTTGGCCAGCTGTTTGAAATACTTTGACATTTATTCTAAAGCCTTATGAAACTTTAAAGAATATTTAAACGAATACCGTATAATTATCTCCAAGTAAATGCAAATTACTTACTGCATTTCACTATTCCTTAATCTAGTGTTCAAAGTCAGATAAAATGATAGCTTTACTTTGCATTTTTAAAATAGAAGAACTTTCAGCATTTAAAGAATTTGTTCGTTTTACAATCAATGCCAGATGATAAAAATGATAGATCCATCTTTTATACTTTGCAACATTCATTCTCTGATTAAGCATAAAATGAAATAAGCTCGTACAGATAAATTGTACAGCTTCAGATGACTCGAATAACACCTTTTGCCACTAATGGTCCCTCATTGTGGAGAAGTATCGCCGGCCAGACTGTTTGTTTGACTTGTGCTCCCCTCTTTGTATAAAAAGAAAACCTGTCTTTGTCGCATTTTTCACCTTCATACTGCCAAAGGAATACCATAGGAGGATGCTGTATCTTCATCAACCATATTTTCTCCAGACATTTTGCGACAAAATAGCCAAGCTCTTTAGCAGAAGATGGAATTTTCCACGATTTTCTCATTTTTTCCATGTAGTACTTGTCAAATATCTGAAATGCATATTACTTGTATTGCAGCATAATAATTTTTCCTTTCGTCAGGTAATTATTATTACTTTTTTTAAAATCAGTGTTTTAGTTTTCGAAAGTTCGTATAATAAAGTTAATAATAAAGATAGAAATGTATTTGGTTCTGTTTTATTTTATTCAAGAGCTAGCGGGGATGCTGATATTGTTGGTGATACTGATAATGTCACAATGATGATATTTATATTGCAAAAATACGACATACGGATGATGATACCGATGATGTTTGTGTTGTATTGGGTTAGGTTGCGGCGATGATGTTGGGATTGCGAATATACTTATAATCTATTTTACCTGTTATTTATCAAATATCTCACACGTTTTGTTGTGGCTGCCAGTTTTAACAACATGCAGCATATTCTTGTTTTTATCGTGCTTTAAAGGGTTCAAACCATAAATCCTAGTTGCATATGTGAGCAAAACAAACGTAGATGCTACTTAATATTGTGATTTTTTTAATATACCTGTCATCATTTTTACCTATAAATGAAATAGAAATTGAACAATACAAGAGATTTCAACACCTCTAATATATAATCAAGCATATTATAAGTTTGGTACATTTTATGTCATGCAATCTGATTACCCAGCAATGATAAGTAAAAAAAAAAGTGTCTAGATCTTTATGTCGAACGTTTTGTATGCCCGTCGTATGTAAATGAAAAATATTCAGTAAAATTATTTCATTAGTATCATACCTCTACGAGTGGCTTTACTTGCAACATTCCATATGATTTTCTTAACTTTGTAAGTAGTTCAACAACAAGCTTTTCCTGCTTTTCATCCACTGCCGATTTAGTGTAAGCCACCTGGAAAGAAACAAGATGTTACTTAATTTACTGAGACTGTTTTGCTTCACAATATCATCCCGATGGCATGGAATTTTCTTTGTATTATGAACTTATTAAATGAATACGACATGCCTGAAGCGACAATTTGCACGATTATACGTTGGCACAATGTGTAACCTGAGTTCAAATGTATATGTCGTAGGCCAAACTGGAATCTAGGCAGATCCGGAATTCTAGTTTGGTCTTGACCGATTCCAGATCTGCCTAGACCAAACTAGAATTCTAGTTTGGCTAGACCAATTCTGGATCTGCATAGGCCAAACTGGAATCTTTCATATGAACTTAAAAATAGTTGTAATAGATGCAAATCAGTGTTCTGGTTTATATATTTTGCATTTAAGCATTGAAGAACAAGAAAAAAGCTCTATTTACAAGGGATATTTAACTGTATTTTTACGACAAGTCCCAAAATTATGTAATAAAACCAAAATATTTCCCTCTAAAATATTATTATCAATTCCTTTTGAAGATAATCTTGTTTAATAGTAACAATTATAAAGGTAGGCCTTTCGTTTTAATGCTGAAGTGAATGTTTAATATTGATTATTGGTTAAAGTATTTTATCAATAAAATGCCATAATCATATTTATTTGTTTTGATTTTTATTTAATCTAAAACTGAATAATATGGTCTGTTTTCCATCCACTAGGAAGGAATAAATTACATAAATTGCCCAAAAGAAACAAAAAATACAAACTATATATCACCACCAAAACTTAAACAAGAAGACTCCAGTTTGGCCTAGGCAGATCCGGAATCGGTCCAGTCAAACTAGAATTCTAGTTTGGTCTAGACCGATTCCGGATCTGCCTAGATTCTAGTTTGGCCTATGACATATATTCAGGAGTACAAAAATGAATGCCATTTAATTAATTGTTTATTATACATCCAAACGTAACTTTATATTCTTTGCAAGACAAACGACGTACCCATAACCAGTTATTTATACACACTTTCAGTTACTGGCATAGGTTACAGGATTCTGCCCTGCACAATGTTGTTACTATTATAGTAAGATAATTATGTAAGAAGGTATATAATGAACAGTTTTATTACGTGAATCCTTATTATAAATCGCAAGTCCACAGTTTGCGCTATATCACAAGTTGATATTCAACACACGTTTTCTAAGCTGATAAGTCAAAAGATTATAAGTAATACTGTTAATTTTATATAAAATGTAATAAACCACCTATTAAATGGATTACCGGTCAAAGGTCAAAACTATTGCCCGAGGTCCGAAGTGTATAATATTTACCAATGTGCCATCCTTCGTTACCACTTTAGGAGAAACAAGATCATCTGTGATGTAATATTTCATTTTGGAAATTTGGTTGTTGCTGGTTTTTAAGCACACGTTGTCAATTTCCTGCATCAAACAAAATATTATATTAGTTTTCATTTATTACTGAGGACAAATAGTTCAATGAAAAGGATAGAATTTGCTTGACTGATTGGAACAATCTTAAGCCAGTACTAAATTATCCAAAAACGTCAAGTAATTCCTGACAACATTTAAATCAACATATAAATATATTGAAAATACATCTTTAAAAATATGGATTTGTGTTTATGTTATATAAAACCAATAAATGAATAATGAAACAGTGTAGGGCCATTTTCTCTGGTGTATTAATTTTAAGCATCAATATATACCGACAAAGTACATTCTAACAGAGAAATAAATATGGTAATTGTACCACATTGATACGTAATATGCAAAAGGGTACGCTACTAGTGAGATAAAAATGTAAAAGGCAAACTTTACTGATAAATGAAAACCAGGTCGTAATTAATGTTAAGTGACTTTAATGAGTTTTTACCTTTACAATGTTTGCCAAAAAGTCAATTATTTTTGACTCATTCAACAAATGCGTTTTATCAAGAAACTCAAATGCCGGTGTCCACTCATCGTCATAAAGCTGGTGGAATCTTTCCGCCAGGTTTGTAGGCCGGAAGGGGTCGCTTAAATCGTCAATGTCTGGATTACCATCTATCCTTTTCTGTCCAGCTAAAGTATCTAATCTGAAAATATTACCCATAAATTATCGACTTTTCTTCATTTCAAGAAAGCAATTTAGACTGGTATGGTTTTCACAACATATTTTCTATCGATTGGTTAGTTCCCCGATATGATTTACTTATCAAGCAGCGAAGTACGGAATGTATACTGACGAGTTATATGTGTGCTTGAGTTTGTTTCTAATCGATTTTTATATTATATGCATTCTAAAAGCACCTAGTGTTTATTTAACGTATCGTGGTATATGTAATTAATGTACTAACCATTTCTTAAACTTTCTTACTTCGTCTTCAGAAACCTATCTCTTTCATACAACATACATAGGCCTATGCTTTTATGTTTTTCTGCTTAGAAATTCTGATGTAAACATAAACAAGGTCATTTCATGACCATTTAACCACATTTTATGTATGTTGATTTCTCCCATAATCGGTCATAAATGTAATTAATGTAATGACCATGTTTTGAAAGAACTATGTGAAACTATGACTTTTGAAAAATAATACTTAAGAGTCAAATACCGGTTTCATTTCTTCTATATAAAAGAAAAACAACATACCTGTGTCGAAGTTCTTCTATTTGTTTCCTCATATTTTGTGTTTCTTCTCTCAAAGTTTTGTTTTCAGCTCGAAGTATTTCAATACGTTTTGAACTTCCACTTTGCTGATCCTGTTGAATTAGAAGTCAAATAAATTCAATTCAATGTATTATGCCTGTTTTATTGCGTTGACACATTTAAGTATTTTGGTGTATCTTTCAACCAGTTATCCTTATAACTAATGATCTGCTAGACCATCGACCTCCTTTCAGTTTGCAAAATATGTAAGATGAAAACGGAACAGAACTTTTATCCTTATAACTAATAAGCAACTTGTCCATCGACCTGCTTTCATTTGCAAAATATGTTTGATGAAAACAGAACATCGAAAAACATATAACTTTAACCTTTATCTGAGGAAGCCACTTTTGTTATGACCAATTTGTTTATTTTATACTTATAAATAATAGTTCACAATTTGAATCTCTGTGTAAGTATTGTTTAACCACCCCACACCCTCCGTGCCTCCCTGTGACGATTTCTTTTCATCGGAAAGTCGATCATACAACAAAGATGCCGTCTGCGGCTGAAATATTGCCAAAAGGAATGGTCTACGTGCGGTATTTTTTCCACCTACAAAGCTGGAGGTCACCCCAGGACTATAGAGTGAGACTACATCCCCCACACCATCAAACAAAGGGTAACAATACTTAAGTGAATAATCAAATAAGAGATCAAACATAAAATAGAAAAAAAATCAGCAAGTTTTCAGTTTAGTCTACTAGTATAATGCATATCAATGTGATGTTAATACGATTTTATCGATTTGAAATAATTTCTTTTTTTTTGAGCACTTAACTGTTTGGTAGAAAGATTCCTGAAATGCTCAAACTCTTCTACCACATTGTTGTATCCATTGCTATGTTAAATACACACACACACAAGAGCAATAACCAACGAAGGAATTAAGCAAATGTTAACACAGAAGTTACTATATGTATATACACCTGTAAAAATCTGATGATAAAAATGTCAACAAAGAGACCATATCATGTTGTTTCAACACAGACTTTTTAAAGAAACGTCTACTGGTTTTAAACCGGGGTCAGAAAATGAGAAAGGATCAAATGTTATACCATCTTTGAAAAGGGTGACTTGTATAAGATCGTGTTACTTTGACTTTTTGAGAATTACATGTAAGGACAGAGTATCCCAGTTAATGTTAGTCGCAACGCCTCATAAAACATGATTACGAAGTTTTACACCATCCCAGAGGGAAGTCAATGTGACTACTTTGATTATTACAATAATTCGACGTAATATAAACTTGATTGTACTTGTACGTTGCTAAGATATCGTATGTCACTTATTTACTGAGTATTATTATTGCGACGCATATGCTGTGTGTACCAATTGCTTTCGAAAACATAAATGTTTTAACAATACGAAGATGATAAATGAAATACAGTAATAAAATAACAATATGTAGTATGAAATTAAGAAATAACAGTGACTTGTCATTCAATAAAACTTCGCATCTAAACTCCAAACAATGATTTTATTCATGAGCAAATCACTGTTTGAAATATATTTTTTTCGATTCTAACACGTTATCAAGCATTATCACGTACATCTTTGACGATATCCATTAAATATTTGCCTGATTTCTGTTAATTTCTTTTCCAGCGCTCCGCTATGCCGTCTAACACGATGACGTTATAATTGTGACGTCAGAAAAATGAATTATTGAAAAATAATAGCCTTTTCTTTCCGTGTTAGAAGCTATATATATAGGCTGTGACTAAATACAGAGTTGGTGCGCCCGTGATATATTACAGACTCCGGTATATACCGGATTAACTAAATTTGAATAAAAATACCTAAAATATATATTTTTTGTAACCATGGTGATTCTTACCCTAACCTTTAGTCAGTATATTATGCACATTATACACTAAATGCGTGCGGACATGAAAAAAATGAGTATTTTTGCCGTGCGTTCCATTTGATAATAATTCCGCGCATGCGCAGAACGGCTGCACCAACTCTGCAATGAGAAACATTCATATATATATAGTCACTTTACTGGTTTAAGCCCATTCACAGGATTAATGATAAAAGTCGTTTTGTCAAATATTACAAGTAATAGTACTATTGTACTCACATATTGTTATGATAAAAAGTAAATCAGACATTATTGGATCATGAATAGTTCGTGAGTCATGAGCCGTTCGGATGCGAATATTAAATCACTCGTGCTACGCACTCGTGATTTAATTATTACGCATCCGAACTCCTGCCCATATTTTATTAACTGATAAAATATAGGGACATATTTATTATTTCTTAAACATAAACATCATTTTTCATCTTATTTCCGGTGGTTTGATGACTGGAAGCACTATGTGAATTTCAAATCAAATACCTGTAGTTACTGAAATACAGCTTGTTATTTAGGTACCAAATTTTCAAGGTTAAAAGGACCATAATTTTTATAAAATTTAGCCAAGATTTATCTTTTTTTACTTCAGTAGGTTAGATGACACAAAAGTCTTATGTAAAGTTTTAATCCAACACATATATTGGGTTCTAAGATATGAACTTACGTGCAAAACTTATGCAAGGTGAGGGTGTCAACAATGGCGACACCAACACCAGAGTTAACAGAATAGCTCTCACTATTCTTCGAATCCACTGGAATTTTGAAAAGTTATATCAATGTACATCAAATATATGAAATATTTGCCAACAAGTGATATTGCGTTTTTACTTTTTTTTTGCGTGTATATTGGTTCAGTATTCCATTTTTGGGCAGTTTGACTATATTTGTCTCTAAAGTTAGTTAGTATCGTTAAACCGATATTTTACGCACTCTTATTTTAGTAACAATTAAATGAAAATAAGGAAAATGAAATGCAGTGAAGTGACATGTATGTGTAATATATTTGCTCTACTCTGCCTTGAAATTCTCAGAGTTACTTATTCTACGATATTTCTCACACTTGTAACAATGCGTTTTGCGAAAGTTTCGGTTTTAGTGTTCTCAGACCTCAATAGAAAGTGATGCTGCAATAATAAAAACAATGAAATTACTTTACACACAATAACTTTTAGGACAGTTAATGTTTTATTATAAGACTGCCTGAGTATATCCACTTTACATTGATGGCAAAAATGATATGCAGCATGTCCGGTTAAAAATGTTCATTTTGAGTGAACTCCCTTTGGGGCCTCGTGAACTATATATAAAAATTCAAAGAAAATGGAATGAGTCTTAGTTTTCTATATGCACTAAATATTATAGAAGATAAACATTCATTTCTAAATTACATGTTAATACGAATGTAACGTAACTTTTAACATGGAGGATACGTCAGATCATCATGTAAATGTCGTCTGATGGTAACCCCCCCCCCCCCCCCCCCCACACACACACCCAATTTAGGGCCTCTAAATCTTTAATTGCACTTGAAAGTTACATTTACAATTATATACTTGAATTTTCCCCCTCTATTATATATTTCAAGTTACATTTACGTTAATCTGTAATTTAAACAACATTTTACTTTCATTATTATTTTCTATCAAGTGCCCCCTTTTGGGACCTCACGAATACTTGAATAGGGATATTTGAGCCTGGTACCCTGACTGAATTCCATTTACCCCAACGAACATTTTGATGTATGATACCATATTTTACTAAAAAGTGCCTACGGATGTTTTATTCGGGGCTTTCGCCAACTGTCTGTAATAACAATTAAACATATATAGACTTTACATTTGATACTTTGTAATTTTTAGAGAACTTCACTCCTGTGACTCATTCGGTATTTTGAACCTGCGTGATTGGCCATTTTATTCATTCGAAAATGTAGAAGTTTTACAGCCTGATGAATGTAGAAAAATATAAAAAAAATAATGTGTATTTACCATTAAAAAGACGTTAACCTGAAATAAAAAATATTCAAACTTTGAAATATAAACGTTTACACTTTTATTTATGGTAAAGCAACACCCATTTAAATTGCTTTTTAGATTATCGGAAAAGTTAAAAATAGATACATTTGTACAGGTTGTTTACTTTATTTTTTCGATCCTATTTGGTAGATTTGTGAAAATACACACAACAAAGCTGACATGTGGTGGAGAATTAACATTATCAGTTTGTCCATTCTACGTTTTGTCTAAGAGGAATCTATTTTAACCAAATTCCTGAAAAATAACATTCTACATATGAATGCTACATCTAACAACGTTTTCTTTTAACATCTATCTCAGTGCTCTAAAACGCTCAAGGAAGAAAAATAAGACGAAACTCAAACAAAATATGTTTCAATAGTCTAATTAGGAGGCAGATACACTCTTTCTACAATAAAAATTCAGTATTTCCCACAAATACTTGGTCCGTCACGGTTTAAATGGAATAAGTCTTTTGGTGAAATTATCTAAAATATTTCTTCCAAATTCCGAAAATTCAGATAAGAAGAATTCCATAGAGCCTTATAAGGAAAACTGGTTTGTCCCTAGCAGTTTAACTGTCTGGCAAATCAAATGCCTATAATATCTGTAGTGGAAGGTCATTAATGAAAAGGTCTGTGTAATTATTTTAGAAATCCCAACAGCGGGTTAGAAAAATGGTCTGTGAAAAGAAGCAAAATAATAGCAGAATCGGTTTGATTGAGTCTGTTCATTAGAGATAACGAAATTTGCAACACCTCTCACTCCCCCTAGCACCGGCTTAAGAGGAATTCTATTACACATCTATTGATCCCATAGGACCAGAAAATATAACAACACTGAAAACACGGTGTTTGAATATTTTCATTTTTGTATCTCTGGCGTATTTGACAAAAGAGATAGTATGAACAGTTTTCTTTCTGTAGACGGACATTCGATCTACAGATGGTTCTGTGTAATAATTTCACAATTTTATAAGGAAGAGATGCTGTTTGAAAATATTTCTATTTTCTCTTTCGACCATAATTTTATGTTTGTGACGAATAATGGATTAATTTGAACAAATTGGTAGTCACCCAAGAAACATTACTAATTGAACATATTTTGAAATCCAGCCAATGGTTTTCGACAAGAAGACTGTGAAAACAATTGTTCTTTTCCGTTTCCGTGGCGGCCAGCGTTCTCCCTGAAATATATTTCTTTGACCACTTTATGGAGAGGACCATCCGAATAATATTTTTGAGGAGAAGGTGTCGTTTGAAGCAATAGTTAGCATACAAGAGATGGACGACAGTCACTGCCGTTCGGTGACTGTAAAACACCGACATTGAGCACTTTGTGATCAGGCAAGCTAAACATAATGCATATTGAATTCTTTAATCTATGAAAAGTCAAGAAAATTTCAAATAATAGTTGAAAATATAGGCCATTAAATTTTTCATAAAGGCGTTTTGGTAAAAGACGTGTATGGTATGAGTTGGTTGCATCGACTGAACAGCTGTCTGCTCTTATCAAACTCGTGGGCCTAGGCTATCCAAAAATCTAATCATGATTTTATCAGCCTTAATTATCTTTCATAAAGCATTCTGGTATAATATGTACAAATTTATTTGTCTGTCCTATCATCGTAGCTGCACAATCCTTACTCTACTACTTTTGCATCTGACATGTTCAATATGTATCTCTTTATCATACACATATAACGATATCTTCATAGAACTAACACACATTTCTTTTGATAACTACACTGCCGGGATGACACATCAGTATTTGCTGCATTTTTTACATGTATGTCTCTTCAAAATCAGCCCAAATTTTACAGATGATATCTTGATACTTTTCGACGTCATTGCGCTCCTTGGGGATAACTGAACCTTTGTAGCTGCTTTTTCAATCATCAAGGATATCGCCTTACAGACTCAATACTGCATGACATACAAACGTTACGATACAACTTTTCTTACTAAATTTCCACTGAAATATCTCTGTCTTGATGTAGATCATGTAGAGATAATATTTTCATACAGTTTTACGGCCAATTTCTGTGCTTGATGCTTTGCTAAAACAATTTTTTGTCCGGCCCGTCCCTATGGGACGTCAAGACATATATTTATCATTTTGTTTCTTTATTCCCGTTGTATGTAACATCAAAATATATTTTGATATTATAGTACAAATGTATAATATACTTAGCCCATTACAATAAACCTAAATACGCAAAATATGATGCTTTTATTTTTTAAGGGTACAGAAGACGGATATTTCGACAATGACATTGAATATGTATATCAAACACACAATACGAATAATGAAAAATTGAATATGAATATCAAACACACACTAAGATGTCGCAAGCGTGCAATAACAATTACGAAATATTGAATGTGAATATCAGACATACAATAAGGATTACGAAACACTGAGTAACAATAAAACATACAATAAGGACAATGGTTTGTAGAACAAAAATCACAACTTTTACAAAAGATATTACGAAACATTGAATATGAATATCAAACATACAATAATAATAAATATAGAATAACAATAACAAAGTTAGCAATATGAATAACAAAACATTGAATAACAATAACGAACATGCAATAATAATAACATAGATATGTAATTTAGCAATTTTTGACATGCCGTACACCAAAACGTATGAAATTACAAAACGAATTTCAGTAATAGACCTTTCTAAAGTAAACGTAAATCGGAAACGGATTACTGAATCCGTAAATGTTATTTGCAAAAAAATGGTCTAAGCGAGGTTACTACTGCATTACTATTGGATGAAACTGTCTCCCATAGACCACAAATTAGCCTAAAATTTGACGGATTCAGTATTCTGTTTCGTAATTACGTTTACGTTAGAAAGGTCTAATACCTTCTACTTAAAACATTCTGACACAAAAAGAAAAGAACGTTGTACATTTACACAACTACATGTACTTCCATTTCTGACTTGGACTCAAATCTTATAAGGTTTAACCTATAATATTAAAATGACACGTTCATTCTGCTTAATAGAAAATAAAATTATTGGTTCTTTTTGTGACACATGCTTTCTTATAAAAATAAATTAAATTACGGTGTTCTTTCACACATATGAAAACGAGGAAAGAAGAACAGTACTTTCACTGGTAATCATTTAGCTTGTAGAAACCCTTTCGACATCAGTGATCCATCTTTATGAAGTAAAATGGCAGGCCAAACTGCATGACTTACAACGTTACCTCGTTTCGTGTAGAAAGTAAACTTCTCTTTGTCGCA
Source organism: Mercenaria mercenaria (assembly GCF_021730395.1). NCBI lineage: Eukaryota > Metazoa > Mollusca > Bivalvia > Venerida > Veneridae > Mercenaria > Mercenaria mercenaria. The sequence goes on from NC_069365.1 coordinate 53,914,401, forward strand.
TGTTTCATCTTTTGTTTGCCATTTGAACGCCATAGGCGGATTTTGGATTTTCATTAACCAGATAAGTTCAAGAGCTTTCGCAACAAATTTGTCGGGTTTTCTTGATAAAGACGGTAATTTTTCCCCGTCTTAATTCATCCATCCACTTGCTATTAAATATCTGAAAAATAGGTATTAATGATATCTTAAGAATCAGATTTGTACTATTACATTGTAATATACCATTCGAAGAAGCAGACGTCCATTTGGTACTGTGTGTAAGTTGACAGCTTCGTTCAAACATCTTTTATCAAACAAAATATTTTTGATCAAAGGACTGAAAAACGGGTTAACTTGCCTACAGATGACTGCCAGTTGGTCAGTTAGTGGCCCTTAATGAGTTTTGCAAATTAATCAAAAGTCATCGTTGCAACTGCCTGCAACTGACTGACAAAACTTAGACCAAAAATAGAAGATTGTTTGGATCTCATATGATTGTCAGTAAGAGGATTGATCTAATATCAGTAAGTATGACACATATTACTTTGATCTTTCTTCTAAGTAAAGCCCCGAACTTAAAGACCGTGACTATGCAATAAAGAAGAAGATAATACTTAGGAATATATCAAAATAGAATGTTTGCGAGGAGTTTTCGAAAAGAGGCACAAGCAACAACATGAATTTCTGCTGGATTACATAGCAATGATTTGTGGACATACTATATATATACCTACATCTGCTGGGCTGTTATGGCAGCCCATTCAGTTATGTGTAAATGTTTTGTTCATTTGCAAATATTGCATAATACATATGTAGTTTGCCATCATTCAGAAGATGCTCAACAAATGTTTCACTTTTTAATGACAATAATTGATGAATACAAGAAGAACAGCAACCAGAAAAACAACAACAACAACAACAAGTCTTAAAATACAATTTATGGCAGTGGACCCGTAATGACACTCGGCAATTTTCGTGTGATTACGTATTTTTGTTAAGCAATTCGGCATTCTTCAGACGTGAATAGCTCAACGCGTGAAGCACGGAGAATGCCGAATTTGCATACGCAGAATACGTTATTTGCCGATTGTCACTGCGGGTCCACTACCTTGAGGGAAGTATTTTAAATGACTTCACCTGAACCAAGTGATAATTCTTACTAAATGTTTGAGCCGAACAACCTAACGATGTGTTTAATTGCGCACAAAACATTTTTTGTCCACTAAGTGTTTCATTCTAATTTAGCTGAGCACGTAACCTTTAAGTTCATAATCAGTCCAGTAAATACTTAGTTGTCAGGTAAAATCTACCCAAAAAAGAAAACATTTACAAGTTTGCTTATTATTAAATCTTTAAACCATTTTATCATGTTTTGGTAAACGTTGTAAAAGTGATAATAAAGACATTGCGTGAATTTGATATAATGTGTCAACCATTCGATTTACTTGGAGAACTATATATCTATGTAAATTGCAAAAACATTACCAAGGTATCTTTCTGCTTTTCGGCAACAACCTCAGGGTTAACTATTTGCTCTGTAAAGGAGTCGTGGATTGCACTGATTTGTTGTTCACTAAAATGTGCACAAAACGTCTCAATTTGCTAAAATTAAACATAAAATATTACTACGAAATGATATTTTTTGTTGGATTTAACATCGCACCGACACAATCATATGGCGACTTTCCAGCTTTGGTGGTGGAGGAAGACCCGAGGTGCCCCTCCGTGCATTATTTCATCACGAGCGGGTACCTGGGTAGAACCACCGACCTTCCGTAAGCCAGCTAGATGGCTTCCTCACATCAACGCCCCGAGTGATGCTCGAACCCATATCGATGAGGGGCAAGTGATTTGAAGTCAGCGACCTTAACCACTCGGCCACGGATGCCCCTCAAAATGATATTTAATGTGACTTATGAATTTCTGGAAAGTTATGAGAACCTTACTATTTAAAATGGAAATATTAACTTACGGAATAAATATGTCGAAAATGCTTCCTGCAATGATTTTCGTTTATAAAGGTATAACACCTTCTTGCATTTATCGTTGTATAATTCTAGCATAACAACATATTCTAGCATAAATCTGATGTTCTTGTCACTTTTCGGTGGTGTTTTAACAGGAGTGAAAACGTGTGTTAACAGAGAGATTCTCGCGCTCACGTGCTGTTAAAGGCTGTGACTAAATACAGAGTTGGTGCGCCCGTGATATATTACAGACTCCGATATATACCGGATTAACTAAATTTGAACAAAAATACCTTAAATGTATATATTTTGTAACCATGGTGATTCTAACCTAACCTTTAGTCAGTATATTGTGCACATTATACCCTAAATGCGTGCGGACATGCAAAAAAAATGAGTATTTTTGCCGTGCGTTCCATTTGATAATAATTCCGCGCAAGCGCAGAACGGCTGCACCAACTCTGCAATGAGAAACATTCGCTGTTAAAACACTTTTTATATATGCGCGTTCCGTGGCAAAGCGTAAACGCATGACTGCCCCAAAACGGATAATTCAAAAGGAAATGACGTCAACGTGAAAAAACAATGTAGACGTTCCCGCGCGTTTCATGGAAATTCAATGACGTTGAGAGTTAATTTATCCGTTTATTAGTTTTTTACACGTTTTATGCTAGAATAGCGTTAACGCATGTTTATTGTGTGTTGTAATATCTTCAGAATCCCTCGGGAAACGTTGGTACCCTAGCTCTACCGGGCTCGGGCACCAACAAATCCCTCGGGATTCTGCAGATGTTATAACACGAAAAAAAACGTGCGTTATCCCTACAAACAAAAATGGTTGACCAGGTAACTTTTAATTTACACTGAAATGAGGCAATTCAGATAAAATTTGGTAGTGATTTCAATAAGTGTGACTTTTATCACCTGGACTAAAGAACTACTATAGTATTACTAATTTGTACTTATTTACTACAACACCACCATTCATCTATATAAACATCAGTGAAAAAATCTGTAGGGATCTTGAATTGGTAAGAGAACGGCGAAGGTAAAGGTGCGTCCCGCTCAATCCCGAAGTCGTGGGTTCGAGCTAAACTGAGGTTACGAACATACTTCCACTTCACAAAACCAGTTCTTTTTCAAGGAAACATTCAAATATGCATTATCGCTCATACACAAGAGTATCAGTGGATAAAATAAAACGTTTAGAGGTTTTGTATCTTTTAATTGTGGAACATTCTGTAGTATACGGTTTAAAATCCAAAGCAAAAATAATAGCATATCCAAACAAATAATCAAACGTTGTTCTGATCCACTTTTTCGGCAATACTGAATCATCACATGTGGCGTATTGCTTGCTTTGTATTGCTTGAATGTCATTGAAAACGTACATGTACAAGTTTGTATAAATGTCTAATTCAACTAAAATGCTAGTTTTTCGACTGGTTTTAGAAAGTTAAAACGGATAGTTGAACAACATAGCATAACAGAATAAAGTAACATTATCTTTCTGCGCTTACTGTTACGAGGAATGTGATTCTATCTATAATTTTGCCTTCGTCGTGTAAAAACATTTCCAACTCATTAAATGAATGGGTCCATTCCTCATCGTAAATTTCTCTTAATTTCTCTGCCAGTTGTGTTAGTCTAAACGGATCACTTAAATCCGCAATGTCAGGATTACCGTCTATCATTTTGCGACCAGCCAATGTGCTCAATCTAAAACCACATAACACTTGATTTATTGCCTAGTTATATATGTTTATGGTAAGACATTTGTTTTAACCCATTTCACTGCGGAAATGTAAGTATTGGATCAACTGCTCATTTGTAAAGATTTTAACACGTACTTTGAAGGACTAAAATCAAATGGAGTAGAACAATAAAAGAAGAGGCGTGTGATGAGAGTACATGCTTTTAACCAATTATTTTATCGTTGTAAATATTTCAAGAAATTATTCGAAATAACTTGTGTTTTTATTTCATATATTCTTTATGACACACACTCCAGTCCACTCCAATCTCATTTTACTACTTCAAACCCAGCTTATTTAGTTGTTTCTTTATATTTTATAATTTTAGAGAGCAGTACGTACCTCGTTTTTAATTCATTAATTTGTTTCTGCATGGTCTCTTTTTCGAATTTCAGGTCTTCAATCTCCTTCCTCAATTTATTTTGTACATTTGGGGCATCTTAAAAAGTTACATAAATCTTACAAATGATCAAACTGTATGTTATGTACAAGTCAATGCTACTGTAAATATTAACAAAGAGATAAGCTATCTTTCTTGGAGTAAAATGAATGCATTAGGTTTAGTGGACTGAACAGCTAGGTTTATGTGAGGACAGGAGTACTTTCTTCTAATCGGCAATGCAACAATGACCTTTATTATTTCAATCACAACGCCTCGTAGAACGAAGAGTTACCAAAGCCATTCGCATTTATATTTAACCTACGGACTATTTTACAGTCATATGTTCAGGTTTAATACGATTATGTAGTACAGATCCCATATCTAAAACATTATTCATGCCAGTTTTAATTACTTTCATGACACTTGCACAAACTATCTTGAGAGCATACATCAGGAAGTTTATGTCACTACTTTAAAAGAGAGATTGTTATTGCATTGATTGTGTTTGCACGCTTTAAACTGTATCACTTAAGCTCTCGCTCATTCACTCGCTCGCTCATTCACTCGCTCACTCACTTGAGCTATAACAATTTAGATGAATATATTTGAACAGCTTAATCTATGAAGCCACCCGATAAAAACAAAACCGGTACATTGATACTTTATTGATATCGATAAAGAGATCAGCCCGGTTATCTCAATAGTCAGTAACTGGATCTGAAGTTATGATTCATGTGAAGAAGTCATGGGTTTCATAAAATGTTTTATATCTCCGGAAAGTTTCCATAAACGTGATATGTGCATCTATAGCTGTCAGCAGTTTCTTGTCATCTGTTTTATTTCTTTTTAGACTTTTAAGGTAATCTGCAACCTCGTCAATTTCAAAAGATTCTGCCGGATTTGACATTATCACGATATGTAATTTATAATTGCATCATAGAATTAGATAAATATGATACCACACTAAATAAAAACGGTTTGATAATGTGCAAATTAAAATGTTCAACTAAGCATACTATTGAAATAGTTTCTATGTTTAGATATTTTATAATGAAACCTATATAGCATTCCTGAAATGTTAAGGTAGCGGGGTACACTTCGAATTTTGGCCACCGTCAATATTTGTAATAATTAGAACTTTGTGATTTTGAATGTCTGTAAATTAAGGTGAGAGATAATGATTGTTAATTCTTTAGAAAATTTAAATAGCCGATACATGTAAAATTCTGATGTCAGTTGTAAAACTAACTGCTCCTACCTTTGTATGAATCGATGAGTCACCTTGGCGCGGGAAATTCAAATCACGGAAGGGTTCCGTGTTTGTTGATTGATACTCAGGAACATTTTTGCTATTTTGTGAAAAAACGAGATGGATGGGCCCCCATTCCTTTTATATCCTGTAGTTCAGTAGGGACTATTAGATTGAGAAATGCAATAAAATTGGACATTGTTCCTGCAGCGGGATCATTGCAGGCTGTTCAAAAAGTGCAAAATTGATGATTTTGGCATGCTATTTTTAATGGATGGTGTAAAACTTTCGTTTTGATAGCTTTCTGTATTCTTGTATGAGAGTCCTGATCTTGCCATTAATTAAAAGCACAAAACATGCACGCTATTTATAAAATGGCCACCCTGATTCTGCTCATTAGGGAAGTGCAATATTGCGACTCGCTACATGTAAGCCTGGCCGTGTCCAAAATTTTCGAATCTAAGTGTACCCTGCTACCTTAAGGGAAATCTGCCAAAATTAAATTAGAACTCTTAAATTTGTGCGGTTTCACATAGTTTAGAACCATTTGTTCGATATTTTAAATTATCTGGGGACTTAAAACGCTAACTGATGGCACAGCAGCTCAAAAATGTTACGGTGAGGACACATCAAAGCATGAAAGTCAATATACACGCATACGATATGTTTAGATTCTAGCGCCATTAACAGTGCTCTAGTACAGTAAAAGTATCACTTTTATCATTATTAATCCACGTAACGCATATTTAGCCCACCAGCTATGAATTTCGTCAATCAGGGGTGTGTCCGTACGGTGGGGACACCATGAAATAGGCAAATAGTGGGTGGGGACATTTTATTTTCGCAAAATGATTTAAAATTGCCCTTATATCATTCCTAATGACAAAATACGTTAAATCATGCCAGAAAATGATAAAACGGATGCATTTTACATTCTTTGTCTCGTAGCGACAAATTGTAAATTTTGGCTAAATTTGTGCGTTAGGGGTGGGCAAGTTTAGACGCTCACATACAGACTTCTTTTCATGCTACTGAAAACGTTTTTATCTGGTTTAATTTGCGAAAGATATACAAAAGTTTAGAACTAGTAAAACCCTTTTTTGTTCATTAATTGAAAAATCTTAAGGTAGCAGGAAACACTTCGAATTTTGGTCTCCGTCAATATTTGTAATAATTAGAATTTTGTGATTTTGGATGTCTGTAATTTAAGGTGAGAGATAATGATTGTTAATTCTTTAGAAAATTTAAAAAGCCGATACATGTTAAAATTCTGGTGTCAGTTGTAAAACTAACTGCTGCTAGCTTTGTATGATACGATGACTCACCTTGGCGCGGGAAATTCAAATCACGAAAGGGTTCCGTGTTTGTTGATTGATACTCAGGAACATTTTTGCTATTTTGTGAAAAAACGAGATGGATGGCGTTTATATCCTGTAGTACAGTAGGGACTATTAAATTGAGAAATGCAATAAAATTGGACATTGTTCCTGCAGCGGGATCATTGCAGGCTGTTCAAAAAGTGCAAAATTGATGATTTTGGCATGCTATTTTAATGGATGGTGTAAAATTTTCGTTTTGATAGCTTTCTTTATTCTTGTATGAGATCCTGATCTTGCCATTAATTAAAAGCACAAAACATGCACGCAATTTATAAAATAGCCACCCTGATTCTGCTCATTAGGGAAACCCAAAATTTTCGAATTTAAGTGTACCATGTTACCTAATATATCTTTTATTAATTTACTTCCTCTTTCGGTTTCAGTATTATTAGGTTATTTAACATTGATCTGTACAATACGGTGATATATTTGGACGAGTACCCAGCTGAGAAAACCTCAGCCTAGCGGCTCGTCCAATATGGTTTTCTCAGCTGGGTACGAGTCCAAATATATCTCGTATTGTACAGTACAATGTTAAATAACCTTTTTATTCTATATCTATTTTATCTTTAGTTTAAATTAACAATGTTTACTGAATATTGTATTCCTGCCTTTTCTGTATTTCCCCAGCTTGGTATGAGTGCAAACATACATTATACAGAACAATGTTAGGCCTTAAATAACCTTTTTATCCTATATTTATTTCACTTCATACGTAATATACGTAATTCATTGATTTTTTTTCTGCGTATCAGTATTAAATATATTATATGGTGCAATCTCCGACAACAGCCATTTGGCGATTTTGATGGTTATAATACTTAGCTGACATATTATGCTCACAAACATTGTCAGCAATTTTGGTGAAGAGCGGATGAAAACTGTTCGACTTAAGAGAGCGGACAAGGCTAAATTCCCCGTTTTTGGAGTAATTTAAGGACCATAATCCAAGAGTACCTGGTACAATTTTGTCGATATGTTATGCCCACAAACATTGTCAGCAAGTTTGGTGAAGATCCGATGAAAACTGAATTAGAGAGCGGACATATACCGCGTCCATTCATAATCTTCTCCATTTTGTTTCTTAACCGTTAAATAAAAACTTCTGATGAAGCTATTCAGACAGTCAGGGCTGATATCTTCCAGTTTCTTAGTTTCGTCCGGAACGGCTTCTTTTAGCTACTTTTCGAATATTCCAACATCTGATGATGTTTTTTTTTTTTTTTTTTTTTACTGCATTTTTAGGTTTTTGATTATTAACGAACGTGTTAATATCTAAATCAGATAGCATTGTCATCACTTGAATCGTTTTTGTGTAAATAAAAAAAAACGACAATTAAATCCTAAGTTCAAGCAAAGAGCTATAAAAATAAATAGATTGGCAACTTGAAAGGCATATAGAGCAAATCTCGCCAACCTCCCGTGACAAAAAAACGAGATCTCGTTTACCGAAAGTGGCGCTTTCTCCACGCGCCATTTTGTATGCGAAAGCAATTATTCATCGGTAAAATAATTATCACCGTATGACCACGCTTCTTTCGATGGCAAAAAAAACGTGTACTTCGTGTCTTAAAACCATTTCACATTAAACTAATTTTGTTTTAGAAGCTAACATATATTTTAAATGTAGTTTTAAAGGTACAAATTGTAACTCCATGCTCGCCGATGTTTGTTTTTAGTAAGATAACGCCAAATCACGCTCTGACACGAGCTCACGCGAGATTACAGCCAGTTGCCATTCTGTGTATTTTATACTTCTTTGGTTCAAGGCGGATAATCAAACTCCTACTTCATCCGATTTACATTCGGAACATTTTCACGCGTTTCGGACTTTATCGTATGTTTAACATGGGACACTTTTGAACCGTCCAAGTACAGAAAATACACGATTTTTTTTGTACGCGCGTGCGTCCAAATACAGAAAATACAGGATTTTTTGTACGCACATGCGTCCAAATACAGTAATATATTGTACGGTCACGTGTTGCAAATGAACGTTCGCGATTGGATAGATAAAATAGATATAGAATAATAATAAATATTGTAATAGGTCAGTTATATTTCTTTACGATCAATCAGTCAAGCGTTTAAAACTATCCACCCATTTCTAACCTTTCAATCTTCAATTAAGTTTAAGTTGTCTGATTACTTGTTCTATTTTTAGCAAGTAAATTATTTTAATCTGTTACATGGAACCGAGGTCAGTCGTTAGAAAGCTATCTGTACAGTGTAAAAACCTTTTTTAAAAAGTGAACGAGTTATAGAAATATTTCAAAGAGTTTATTATCATTTATAAGAACATTATAATTATATACACATAAAGGATAAAACGTTAACATCATTTAAACGCATAACTGGATTTTTAAAGCAAATATGGGCCTACAGATGTCGTCAGATCTGTCTGCATTTAATATTCATTACTCTAAAGGAGAATATAATATTTCGTTTAACTATATATTTTGTTTCAAAGTCACTTTGCATTTTCATACACAATTCTTCAGCATTTTGACAAATGTACTCATTTTTCAATGATTGATAATAAAGAATGATAACAACAGATCGTGAAATGAAATAAACATAGGATAAATTGTACAGCTTCAAATGGCTTGAATAACACCTTTCGCAACCAATGGTCCTTCACTGTGGAGAAGTACCGCCGGCCACACTGTTTGTTTGACTTTTTCTCCCCTCTTTGTAAAGAAAGAAAACCTGTCTTTGTCACATTTTTCACCTTCATACAGCCAAAGGAATTTCATGGGAGGATGTTGTATCTTCATCAACCATACTATCTCCAGACATTTTGCGACAAAATAGTTAAGCTCTTTAGCAGAAGATGGAATATTCCACGGTTTTCTCATTTTTACCATGTAGTACTTGTCAAATAACTGAAATGCATATTACTTGTATTGCAGCGCAATAGATTTTTCTTTTATTTTTCCTATATATCAAATATTAAGTAAACGATACTAGAGATGTAAACACCCGAAATATAATCAGCAATATCTTTTTAACACGTTTGTACATATAATTTTATTTCCCAACAATGATAATAAGAACAGATATTTAGATCTTTATATCGAACGTTTTGTATGTACATTGGATGTAAATGAAAGTAATTGGTAATATTATTTTATTAATGTTATACCTCTACTAGTGGTTGTACTGACAACATTCCAAATGATTTTCTGAACTCGGCCAGTAGATTGCTGACAAGCTTTTCCTGTTTTTCATCTACTGCCGATCTTTTTGTAGCAACCTGAAAAGAAATAACGTGTTATATGATTTATTTCCATTGTTTTGCTTCACAATATCAATATAACTCTGAATACATTCGTCATGTACGTTGTTTTCTGTTGTTCTTTGTTAAGATTTTAATTCTAATTTTCTTTTCCTTAGAATATTTCTTTGCTACTTTCTGCAGGAAGCTGGGTACAGCTATGGTCAACATGCTGTTAAACAGATCTCTACGGTCTAAGCCACGTAACCAGCAAGGGTATTCAAAAAGTTATAGTAAAGATAAATTCAAACAAATGACTTTGTTATAGCACTTTTTTCTTACAATAGCACATTAACAAAGCGCGGGAACTTTACGTCCTTAAACAGGAAGTACATCATGACGTTACAAATACAAACGCAACGTAATAGTTCCGTCTTCTTTTTTAAACATCTGCAGTGAAACGTTATGTTTTTCCATAAAATAACGTTTTTTGAATCGGGAAATATATTGTAAGGAACAAAAGGGAACTATCAAGGTATTTGATTTTTACCCGGTTTTACGTAAAACCATTATAATTACTACACGAATCCGCTACAAGTTCGTTTTACGTCATTTAGAGCACGAGAGTCATCTTATGAGGTGTAAGATGGAATTTTCCAGCACCGGTGAAATCACCAGAAATCTGGTATGCAAGAATAAAAGGGGCTGTGTGCATGTTTTCTAGTGTTGTTTTTTTTTCTTTGATTTTTGAGATCAAGAGGTCCCTACTTATATGAGAGAAAGAGAACATTTTTAAGCAACTGCTGTATATATTCGTTACAACATGACTTCAACGTAGATTAAATGTAAAATGGATTCAAGCGTCCTATCTTGTTTATTTTCGTATAATTACGATCATGTGGAGTGACTTTAATCATCACACTTACACTATTCATTGTGATGTATATAATATGCAGTTATATTTACCATCGTGCCTTCCTTCGTTTCTACTTTAGGAGAAACAAGATCATCTGTGATGTACTGTTTTATTTTGGAAATTTGGTTCTCGCTGGTTTTTGAGCACACTTTGTCAATTTCCTGCATCAAACAAAAATATTACAGTAGTTTTCATTTATTACTGAGGACGGACAAATAGTTCTGAAATGAAAGGATAATATTTGCTTTTCTAATTGAAGCAATCTTAAATCAGTCTTAAATTATCAAAAACTTAAGTAATCACATGGAAACATTTAAGCCAGCATTCAAATATGTCGAAAATATATGTGTACAATATGGATATGTATTCATTTTATATAACAATACATGAATAATGAAACAGTGTAGGACTTAATTTTAAGCATCAATATATACTGATAAAGTGTATTTTAACAGAGAATTAAATATGGTAATTAGACTACAATGAAACTTAATATGCAATAGGTTACGCTATTAGTGAGATAAAAATGTAAAAAGCAGCAAACTTTACTGGTAATGGCCGTATAAAACTAGATCGTAAGGAATTTTCAGTGACTATAATGAGCTTTTACCTTTACAATGTTTGCCAAAAAGTCAATTACTTTTGACTCATCCATCGAAGGTGTTTTATCAAGGAACTCAAATGCCGGCGTCCACTCATCGTCATAAAGCTGATGGAATTTTTCCGCCAGGTTTGTAGGCCGGAAGGGGTCGCTTAAATCGGCAATGTCTGGATTACCATTTATCATTTTCTGACCAGCTAAAGTACTAAATCTGAAAATATAACTCATAGATTATGGACTTTTCTTCATTTTCTACAAGAAAGTAATTAAGACTGATATGCTTTTAAAAACTTAGTTTCTATCTATTTTGAAAAATTAAGGTTAGTTCCCTGATTTCTTGTACGTATCAAGTAGCGAAGTGATATGGAATGTACACTGACGTCATCAATAAAAGCAAGAGCTATATGTGTTCTAATCGACATTTATATAATGTGCATTCTAATAGTCCTAGTATTTATTTAAAGTTTCGTGATATTTGTTATTATTGTAATGACCATGTTTTAAAAGAAATAATTTATTATTATGTGAAATTATGACTTTTTAAAAAATATTACATTAAGGATCACATATCAGTTTCATTTCTTCTATGTAAAAGAAAAACAACAAGCCTGTGTCGAAGTTCTTCTATTTGTTTCTTCATATTATTTGTTTCTTCTCTCAAAATTTTGTTTTCATCTTGGAGCTTTTCAATCTGTTTTGAATGCCCACTTTGCTGATCCTGTTGAATTATATATAGAAGTCTTATAGTTTCTATGTATTATGCTCGTAAAGTCTTTTGGTGTATCTTTGAACCAGTTATCCTTATCATTAATGAGATGCTAGTCCACCGACCGCATTTCATTTGCAAAATACGTTTGATAAAAACGGAACAGAAAATTCACCATTTCGAAAAACTTTAAATGTAGCATTAACCTCTGAGGAAACAACGTTTGTGTTTATATTATACTTAAAAATAATAGTTTACAATTTGAATCTCTGAACAAGCACCGTTTATCCACCCCACACCCTCCGCGCCTCCTAGTGTCGATTTTCTTCATCGGAAAGTCGATCATACTACAAAGATGCCGTCTGCGGCTGAAATATTGCCAAGAGGAATGGTCTACGTGCGGTATTTTTTCCACCTACAAAGCTGGAGGTCACCCCCAGGACTATATAGTGAGACTACATCTCACAACACCATCAAACAAAGGGTAACAGTTCTTAAGTGAATAATCAAATAAGAGATGAAAGATAAAATCTGAAAAACCTTCCAACAAGTTTTTCACTTTAGTCTACTCGTATAATGCGTCTTAATGTGATATTAATATGATAATATGATTTTATCGATTTAAAATAATTTCCTCTCTTGAGCACTTACCTGTTTGATCGAAAGATTCTTAAAATGCTCAAGTTCTTTCACCATATCGTTGTATCGGCTGATTGCATCTTCAATTTCTTTTTGTGAAACTTTTTTACCGGCCTTTTTGAGGACCTCTTTAATGATCGCATATTTGTTTTCCGCTCTTTCAGACATACTAGTACTTACAGATCTCAACGTTCACCTGAATTTGTAAAAGATATAGATAATTCATATAATGTTTTTGTATTAATCAGATTTTAATTCTAGTCATTTGTTCACAGCGAGTATACATAACCCATATATTATGTGTATTTAGTAATAGTTTACACGGTTCTTTTGAACCATGTCAATTATGTTGTATCACACCCCACCCTCTACAACACAGTGACATTCTGTTTATATACATGCCCGCAATGTTTATTATCGAAACATAGTGTAAACCGATATACATTACCTGTCTAATACAAGTTTTGGTCTTTTAGATATCTTGTTTATCAAAAACACATGATTGTATACACTGAATAATATCTAGTTATCAAACAATTACTTATCCCGAGTACATAAAGAACAACTGAACAAAAAGTGTTTACTTACTTGAGAGAATCTTCACTTCCTTTTTACTTCCTTCTATATATTTCTTTAACGCTTCAGCAAATAAATAGACTTCTGGTTTTTATTCATCAAAATATGTTTAACCGGTGTAATTCAAATATTCAATAAGGGTAATGGTATATTAAGACTGTCGGTAAATCCACGTATAGTTTATCTGACCCGAACGTATAACAAAGGATGTAAGACTGTTATTTTTTCTGTTGTGAAAACGTATCATTAAAACAGCTACTATGATATATGTTCTGTGTATTTATGGAACAGAAATGTCAATTACCTAGAGCTAGATCCCTCAGTCAAATATACGTTTTATCATATTTAATAAATTTTGTAATTAACTCCCAACCCATTAAGGTGAAAGTATAAGTTTACGTTGTCTTTTTCTTTTGTTTTCATTATTTCAATATGACTTGCAGTTTTACATTTCAATTTGATAGATTTTTGTGATATTAAAAACATGTTTTCAAGTTGTATGAAGCTTTTGAATTGAATACTTTATTTCCAGTCAGTTTGCAACCAAGACGGACAGAAGGGAGGAAGTAATACTTTACAATTTCTCAAATAGCCACAATATGGAAATTTGTAAAAATTATATCTTTTTATTATACAAGGTTAAATTGCGCTGCAATGAGTAAAACTCGTCATCAGATATCTGGAACGCAAATATATCTGATCTGAAGGTGTGGAATATACTGAGACAATGGCGATGTATAAAACTCGTCATCAGATATCTGGAACGCAAATTTAACTGATCTGAAGATGGAATATACTGAGCCAATGGCGATGTATAAAACTCGTCATCAGATATCTGGAACGCAAATTTAACTGATCTGAAGATGGAATATACTGAGACAATGGCGATGTATAAAACTCGTCATCAGATATCTGGAACGCAAATATATCTGATCTGAAGGTGTGGAATATACTGAGACAATGGCGATGTATAAAACTCGTCATCAGATATCTGGAACGCAAATATATCTGATCTGAAGGTGTGGAATATACTGAGACAATGGCAATGTATAAAACTCGTCATCAGATATCTGGAACGCAAATTTAACTGATCTGAAGGTGTGGAATATACTGAGACAATCGCGATGTATAAAACTCGTCATAAGACATCTGGAACGCAAATATATCTGATCTGAAGGTGTGGAATATACTGAGACAATGGCGATGTATAAAACTCGTCATCAGACATCTGGAACGCAAATTTAACTGATCTGAAGGTGTGGAATATACTGAGACAATGGCGATGTATAAAACTCGTCATCAGATATCTGGAACGCAAATATATCTGATCTGAAGGTGTGGAATATACTGAGACAATGGGGATGTATTAAACTCGTCATCAGATATCTGGAACGCAAATATATCTGATCTGAAGGTGTGGAATATACTGAGACAATGGCGATGTATAAAACTCGTCATCAGATATCTGGAACGCAAATTTAACTGATCTGAAGGTGTGGAATATACTGAGACAATGGCGATGTATAAAACTCGTCATCAGATATCTGGAACGCAAATATATCTGATCTGAAGGTGTGGAATATACTGAGACAATGGCGATGTATAAAACTCGTCATCAGATATCTGGAACGCAAATATATCTGATCTGAAGGTGTGGAATATACTGA
The DNA here is from genome assembly GCF_021730395.1 of Mercenaria mercenaria. NCBI lineage: Eukaryota > Metazoa > Mollusca > Bivalvia > Venerida > Veneridae > Mercenaria > Mercenaria mercenaria. The sequence goes on from NC_069365.1 coordinate 53,929,433, forward strand.
GACAATGGCGATGTATAAAACTCGTCATCAGATATCTGTAACGCAAATATATCTGATCTGAAGGTGTGGAATATACTGGGACAATGGCGATGTATAAAACTCGTCATCAGATATCTGGAACGCAAATTTAACTGATCTGAAGATGGAATATACTGAGACAATGGCGATGTATAAAACTCGTCATCAGATATCTGGAACGCAAATTTAACTGATCTGAAGATGGAATATACTGAGACAATGGCGATGTATAAAACTCGTCATCAGACATCTGGAACGCAAATTTAACTGATCTGAAGGTGTGGAATATACTGAGACAATGGCGATGTATAAAACTCGTCATCAGACATCTGGAACGCAAATTTAACTGATCTGAAGATGGAATATACTGAGACAATGGCGATGTATTAAACTCGTCATCAGATATCTGGAACGCAAATATATCTGATCTGAAGGTGTGGAATATACTGAGACAATGGCGATGTATAAAACTCGTCATCAGATATCTGAAACGCAAATTTAACTGATCTGAAGATGGAATATACTGAGACAATGGCGATGTATAAAACTCGTCATCAGATATCTGGAACGCAAATTTAACTGATCTGAAGATGGAATATACTGAGACAATGGCGATGTATAAAACTCGTCATCAGACATCTGGAACGCAAATTTAACTGATCTGAAGGTGTGGAATATACTGAGACAATCGCGATGTATAAAACTCGTCATCAGACATCTGGAACGCAAATTTAACTGATCTGAAGGTGTGGATTATACTGAGACAATGGCGATGTATAAAACTCGTCATCAGATATCTGGAACGCAAATATATCTGATCTGAAGGTGTGGAATATACTGAGACAATGGCGATGTATAAAACTCGTCATCAGATATCTGGAACGCAAATTTAACTGATCTGAAGATGGAATATACTGAGACAATCGCGATGTATAAAACTCGTCATCAGACATCTGGAGCGCAAATTTAACTGATCTGAAGGTGTGGAATATACTGAGACAATGGCGATGTATAAAACTCGTCATCAGATATCTGGAACGCAAATATATCTGATCTGAAGGTGTGGAATATACTGAGACAATGGCGATGTATAAAACTCGTCATCAGATATCTGGAACGCAAATATATCTGATCTGAAGATGGAATATACTGAGACAATCGCGATGTATAATTTGTCTTTATTGAGCCATCCTTTCAAATCAGTGTAAGTCTTGTTGCATTTGATTTATTTGCAAGGTGTTAATAACAATCGAATTTCTTATTGACAATAGAGAATAATATATCAGCAGCATCTATACATGTTGTTACAGTCTGTATTGTGAAATCATCCGAATATGAATCAAGAAAAAAACTTGCAACGTCTTACTGACTGACCGACGGACCGACTGACTGACTGACTGATTAATTGATTGATTGATTCGGTTAACTTACACCGGATGGAAAACTATGAAAGTAACTGATAACTTGCTTTTACTGGAAGGAATGCTTGGGGGCTTAAACAGCTTGGTACAAGGAAATGGAGTTTTATTTGTTCCAATAATTCAAGCCAATTCGGTCACATTTTTGATAGACATAAGATATTTTGAAAATACCCGGAAATTAGCAGGGTGGCTGTAATTATGTTCCCTTTTCCCATTAAAAATTCTTTCAGCTACAATGACCAGCATGACTGAAAATAAAGAAACAAGATATGTACCTTCAAAGGACTAATCGCACCTTCAAATTTAAGTAATTTGATGATCTCATAAGTATGACGTTGATATATGGAATAATTGCTAAATATCTAAAGAAAAAAATCAAAGGGCAATAACTCCAACCGGAACATAAAGATATTATGCGCATTTCTTCTCAGGATTTAAGCTTGAAGTTCGACGAATTTCAGTCAGTGGTTGCTGAGAAAAGAAATGATGCTATAGTTTATCAATGTTGACTAATCAAAGGTCAATCACTCGGTGAAAAATCATGAGACTGGAACACGAAGACGATATGCGCATCTCCTCTTGAGAGTAAAGCTTGCTATGAAATTTCGCTGAATTCCAGCCAGTGGTTGCTGAGGAAATACTCCGGACAACAAAAGGTGCTATAGTTACGGTGTTCCGTTAGGGCCAGCGCCTGCTCCCTGTGAACGCGAACGCGAAGGTACGACGGTACGATGGCAAAGCGTGACAGTACGATGGCGAAGCGCGACACTACGATGGTGACAACACGACAGTGCGATGGCGAAGCGCGACAGTACGATGGCGAAGCGCGACACTACGATGGTGACAGACCGTCGTACTGTCGCACTTCGCCATCGTACTCTCGCGCTTCACCATCGTAGTGTCGCGCTTCGCTATCGCACTGTCGCGCTTCACCATCGTAGTGTCATCATCGTACTGTCACGCTTCGCCATCGCACTGTCGCACTTCACCATCGTAGTGTCACCATCGCACTGTCACGCTTCGCCATCGTACTGTCGCGCTTCACCATCGTACTGTCGCGCTTCGCCAACTTTTCTCTGTTTACTTATGGGCCGACTTTAATGTACAGAATTGCACGGTCAAACAAAAAAACGTGCTTTGGATATATAATTAACATTTTTGCATAAAATATAGCCAAAAGCTTTATAAGCAAAATGTATACAACAGTGTATTTTTATTATTTTTAGCTGACAATATATACTTTTAACGTTTCATGGCTTGAAATATATGAGCTGATTAAACAACATTTTCTCACAAAACAATTAATTACATGTAAATACATTAACATTTATTTTTCCACAGAGAGGACAGGCCCGGATCCAGGGCCGAGCCGAGGGGGTCCGTGCTCCCCCTCCCCCCAGTTGGCTGAAAAGTGACCAATACTCATTAGAGATGCACCCTACTATTTTGGCAGAGGAATATTTTTCTCTCAAAATTTAGACCCAGAAACAACCAGAGGCCACCATTTCATACCTGCATTTCAAAATTTTCCAGGGGGAGAGCCCCCCTGTCCACCAAATCAAGAGGGGAGTAACATACCCCTACAATACCTCAAAATTTAGACCTAAAAATGCACCAGAGGACACCATTTCGTGCCTGTATTTCAAATATTTCCAGGGGAATAGCCCCACCCCTCCTCTAATATGAGGAGAGTACACCCACTAATAAATGCACCTGAGGATACCATTTCATACCTGTATTTCAAAAAAAAATATTCCAGGGGAAGACCCCTGAATCCCCTAACATGGGTATAAAGGCACCCTCTCCAATACTTTGTTATGCGCCTCTGCGCTGACGTTTTAATTAATTCAAGACTGGTGCCCCCGCCCCCCTCCCCCCCCCCCACACCCTCAAAAAGTCAAAAATTTCTGGAGGTTAATTTTGAATACAATGGTATTTTGTTCATAAATAACACTCGGTTGGGTGATATTCGTTTTTATTATCCCTCAAGTAAAAGTAAAATAGCCATAGATCAACGGAACCTATTTTGGAATAATACATTTCAAACAATCTTAAGGTATATTTTTTTTTAATATCATCATGCCAGATGATATTCATTTGAGTGACACTCTGCCGGGGAATTTTCATTTGAATAACATCAGGTCTGGTGATATTCATTTCAATAATACCTGTCCAATTATTTGATCATTGGACAGAGTTGACAGCACTATACAATACAGAGTTTAAGACAACAGAGAAAAGATAGTGAAACGCGACAGTACGATGGCGAAGCGCGACAGTACGATGGTGACAATACGATGGTGAAGCGCGACAGTGCGATGGCGAAGCGCGACATTACGATGGTGAAGCGCGACAGTACGATGGTGACACTACGATGGTGAAGCGCGACGGTGCGATGGCGAAGCGCGACAGTTCGATGGTTACACTACGAAGGTGAAGCGCGACAGTGCGATGGCGAAGCGCGACACTACGATGGTGAAGCGCGACAGTACGATGGCGAAGTGCGACAGTACGACAGACTGTCACCATCGTAGTGTCGCGCTTCGCCATCGCACTGTCGTGTTGTCACCATCGTAGTGTCGCGCTTCGCCATCGTACCGTCGTACCTTCGCGCTTCGCGTTCACAGGGAGCAAGTGCTGGCCCTAACGGAACACCGTATATGGTAGACTTATGTTGAATAATTAAATGGCAATAACTCAGTGAAAATATGAAGATAATTTGCGCATCTCCTCTTGGGAGAGAAGCTTCCTATGACATTGATGAAAAGTTTAATTCATGAAAATATTTCGCTTTCATTTTAGAACCAAATCACAAGAATGATTTTGACAAATACACGTCTAATACTTTGTTGATTATTCATTTATTTATATATTTATTTATTTATTACAACGATTTTATTGATGGAAATATTCCCACAAAATTTAAGTCACCGTACCAAATATGATCAATAAGTCTATATCAGCAGTAAACATCTGTACAGACGAACGATTTGATTGTATATATTTACGTCTAGTTACTATGTGTTAATTATACCGCACCGCATAGACAATACATGATACACACGATAACAACTTGTCGTTACAACAGATTATTCAAAATTGTTAGATGCAGTTGATATTACTGATATATCACATATAAAATCAAATTATTTGTTTGAAGCATTCATGCTATTTAAGTCTCTTAACATTTATAAAATTTAGTTTGCGTTAAAAACGGTTTTCATGCGACTTTATATGTAGAGAAAATTAAATGTAAAGAAGGATTTATTGGTCAGTAAAAGTACTGGGGTATTGTTTGTGCATAAAATACAGTTTGTTACAGTAAAAGTTAAAGGATAAGTTAGAGAAAAGGGTAGAGAAGAATAATGATTGAGGTAGAAAAACGGATAAATAAAAAATCAAGTAACATTTAATATTTAGATTGAATTGTGTTATTTGGTAGCTTGGCCCAAATTGCATTAATTTCAAGTTTTATAAAGTCAATGTTGAACTGATTTTTTCTTGCCTCTGTACCCGTATTTTATTGAATTCGTTCTTTCCAGAACTCATTTTAATCATGGAGGAACGCGTTACCTCAGTAATGCGTGTCATACACGCGATGGAGGAGCTGGACCACAGTGAACTAACACGTGGCAACGTGAAGGCAGCGACACGTGCGGTGGAAAGCATGCATAATGAAATAAGAAAACACAATGGTAAGACATTGCTTTCACAGTTCATAGTTTAGATATTGACAAAAGCTTTTCTTATTTCACTTAAAGTAATTGTATGGTAGAGCATGACATATCTGTGAAAATCTAGTACTAATTTTGTCAGTATCAGATATCCATGCAATGTTTACGTTCAACAGCATTCCCTTGGCACGATGCTAGCACTGAACGAGCTTCATGATTAATTGCTTGGTTGGGGTCTACACTTTTAAAACACACTTGTATACAACAGTCTTTGAGTACCGTGTAGCGGCCATGAAAAATCGACACGTACTTCGTAAATCGAAGTGTAGTTATAGTTTCTGTCCTTTGTGTATAACAGTTTTCCGCTTTTTTAACCACTGCCACGGGGAGTGTAAGTTGGGGAGGGGTTGCACTAGTCTTCTATCATTTTGTTACGTTAATTTCTTCCAAACGATCTTGTTGTAGATCTTAATATACAAAAGAAACAATATTGTAAACCAGTATATGTCTTTTCTAAACGTTATAATTTTGCTGAAGCAACCACGGTGTCTATTTTTTTTATTGTTTACGACCAGCCAGTGAAGGCCTCTTTGTTAACATGTTTGGTCTTTTATGGCGAAGGTTGGTGCAATTTGATGAATTTTATTGGTGCAAAACAGGAAGACCGAGTGATTATAGAATTAATGGCTTGACCCTTACGATAAAGTCATTTGAATCGGACTATACGTAATTGAGGTTTTGAAAACAACTGGTTAATGAATTTAACATAATATTTATTAAAGTAATTGAATTCATAATACCAACGTGTTATGTTCAACAAAATATTAAGAATTGAACGCAATGCTGCTTTAACTCCTTCATAATTCAATTTGAGTTACGTCAGAATCACGTTCAATCCTATATATGTATATGACGACATTTTTGTGGGTTTAAAGGAATATAAAACACTTCAGAGCTTTTATAGCGTCTTTAACTGTCGGCATGTACTTCCCTTTTCCCTGAAAAACGGTTTATATTGGTTATATCGATTTCCTCACTGAGATTTTATTTTGACTTTGTAATGCATTGTGGAGGACGTGATCAAATTACACCTTTGATGTGATACAAATCTTGCTTTGAAACAATGCTAGTCTGCCTTTCACTTTCACCTGTACTAGATTTTTGGATCTTACATTTGCTGTATATTTTCATATTTCCCATTTCACCCATCAAGGTGAGAATGCAAAAACTGATTCCTTTTCCAAACTATTATCAATGGCTGAACGGGGCAATTGGACAGAACTACGGAACGCCAGGAGCAATGGCCTGATGCCTGCTGCAAGGAAAGAACTAGACGACATGGTTGCCTTCTTTGTAAAGAAACCAGTGAGTTGTAATTTGTTTACGTCGGCAACTATAAAGGGTAACAGTAAAGACTAACGCTACAACGTCTGAAAATTTCCCTCATAATATAAGATGTATTTAGGAAAAACACAAGTACTAGGTCCAAAGTTTATAAATGTATACGTACCCTATATAGAATACCAGTTTCCATAGAATCTATGGGTAGAAACGAAGCAATAGTTTCCAAACTATTTGCTGTATTTTCTTATTAAATTTTTTAAAGATACTGTTTCATAATATACCATTATTAATCATTACAATGGAAAAGGGTGTAACCAAAATGATACGATGTCTTACTTTAAAAGTCGCTCATAACTTCAATTGTAAATGTACAAAACACATCATATTTACTGTTGGCATTTGCTCTGGAACATTTAGGCATCGGAAACCCCAATAGTTGTAGACAGACCGTCAAAAGGAAACACACCACTTGATAGGGGTTATCCACCACAACATACAGAGGAGAGTGAGCGAGCATACAATCGACGCCGGGCAGAGAGCCAGTTTGAACACAGGGATCGACGGACAGTAGAGCCAAGTTGGTCGTCCACTCCATCGGATTACGACAGATATGAATTAAGACGACGGGATGATCCGAAACAAGTCAGCGCTCAGTAAGTACTGTACATTACTCAATGATTCTCAAATACTCAAAGTTAATCGCTCAGTAAGCTAACACCAACATTAAGTCAATGTTGTAACTGAATCAAGTCAGTGCTAAGTAAGTACAACAATAACAACAAATCAGTACTTCTCAAATAGTTAATCAGAACCCAATAAGTACAACACTACAAGCACATCAGTATTTCTCAAATAATCAAATCAAAGCCCAATAAGATAAGTACAACTCTAACAGAAAGTTCGTTCAAGAAGTAAAAACAGAATTTTCCAATGCTTTAATTTGCGCTGTTTTGGGGAAATTATCAAAACTAATATACAATGTTAGCAAAACTAACGTTAGGGCTTTGCGATCAGTATGGATTTAGATCAGCCTGAACATCCGTGCAGTCATGTCTGGATCCATACTGTTTGCTTAACAGTTGTATACAAGTGCTGATATTGATAAACGTACAGTATGGAAGTGCACTGGCCTGGTTCCTTCCTGGTCGCAAAGCCCTAGCGTTGGTTTTCACACAGCGGCCCTTAGATATGTTAGGTATGTAGGTTAAGTAACTTTATCAGTATGTCAACTTCTAAATGTAACTTTAAGTGAAACTGAATAATTGTTTAATATGCTTTCTTCTGCAGTCTTCGTCCCTATGCGTTCAATGTGATGTCCAGAAAATATCACATATAAATGAGAAGGTATCTTGATGCAAGCAAGTTAACAAAGAGATGAACAGAGTTATGGTGGACTGTAAAAAATAATACCAGCATAACCTTTTTATACGCGGAGCAAATATATACATACATGATGTTATATTCTTCATTAGGTTACAGTTTTAATATACGTTTGGAACATAAAATTAACTAGCACTTGAATTGTTGCAGTGTTTTGAACTCGTCTCATACACATGCGTTTACTTTTAACCTGCAGACTTAGTCAACTTGCATCTGAAAGACTGCGCAATGGTAAGGCGACCGATTTGGAAGATGTTACAAGTCCAAAGCACGTGGCGGATATGTTCACCGACCTGTACAACAGAGAATGGACTGCAGCCTACGAGGAACTCCAGCAGATATACAGGGATCCAACAGAAACCATCCAACATCTCACAAAGATAACTAAGGTGAACTAAGTTTAAACTCCATCCAGCAAAATGGTTCTCATTCTCAGTGTGATGTTATTTGAATTATTAAAAAAACAAGTAAATTTTGCAAAGATTTCATCAAGCTAACACAAAGCACCTTGCAGATAAAGCCATATTTTGCACCATGATAAAACCCAGAAAATTCTTTTTCTATTTCGTATCAGCGTTCAAACTTAAATCATATCTAATGAAGTTTGATAAAGTATTGTTTCTTTTTTTTCACATTTCATTTCTCCTGCTTCCTACCTATCACTCGTTTATGGTTATGGCTTTGAGGCACTTAGATCTTACTAGCAGCTATTTGTCTTGTGCAGATAGTTTGAGGACATACATGTAGTAGGATATAATGGACCCAGGTGCGATACCCTAGCTCTTTGCAAAAAGATCCCTTAGGTCTTTGATGTGATGAATGTAAAGCACCGATACACGCTAGTCCCAGTTTTCTATGCGGGCCAGTATTGGCGCCTCAGTTGGTTGGAAGACATTCAATAGCATCTCAGAATTTCCAGTGGTTGTATATGTACCCAAGACCTTTGGATTGACAGTCAAGCGTATTACCATCAGACGACCATCTAGCCACTAAACCGCATCTCAAAAGATATATAGTTATCGTTTTCCTCATCGAAAACCAGTGTTTAAGTCACGTTAATTTGATTGGTACATTTTCAACAAAATGAAAGACTGATTACTAGTATGTACATTGTAATTTCAGAGTGCGTATGATTACTGCGAGAAAACCGCGGAAAGACAGATGGTTAACATTTTGATGCACACAGAAAATGAAATGCTTTACCCAAACATTTCACAGCAGTCTAGGGTATGTAAAGTTAAATAAATGCAATTTTATCATGTTGTGTTAAATAATTTGAGCGTTGCTCCATATCGCTATGTTTTCGTAGAATGCATTAAAGAATGGAATACATGGGTGTGTTAAGTGTGCGGATTTCTTGAATATTTCCTTGGTATTCTATGAGAGGAGTGTGCGCAAGTGTCCTTTATATCGGGGATGGGTTGTCACATTTGCAAACATATTTAAAACTGCTGCAGGTAAGAATTCGAAGATCCCGTTCACTAATTCTTATTTCAGGCCGCACTGGAGGCTCAAGTTCGACCTGATCGTCACCTGATTGCTATTGTTCGGGAAAGTGATGCAGTTCTGAGAGATTTCAGAAAATATGCTGCTGTAGCCTCATTACCTGTTGTCAAATGGGTAGGTGGTAACCTAATGAGTATATTGAGTAATACACTGAAAGTCAGACTCTATCCTAGTCATTAGTTCTGTTGATACAGACTTTTGAGAAGCAAACTATTAAAGAAAATTACATGTAAAATAATGAAGTAAAAGTATCGTTTATTTTTACATACTCTTATTTTTTGGTCGCTGGCTTACGGAAGGTCGGTGTTTCTACCCAAGTGCCCGTACGTGATGCCATAATGCATGGAGGGGGACCTGGGTCTTCCTCCAACATCAAAGCTGGAAAGTCGCCCTATGACACATAATTGTGTGCGGTGCGACGTTACAACCAACAAAAACGAAACAAAATAATTTTTGGCCATTCAAATGTTAACTTAAAGATAAATGTACAGAAAAGTATTTGTACCTTTCGTTTTGATATAGTGATCATTATAATCTCGACACATATTTTGACGCAATATATTTAAAATGAACGGTACTTCCTATTTTTGCATTCTTTTCTTTCAGTTATTCTACGAAGACGTCCTTAAAACTATTCATCCAGCTCAACGTCCAACAAACTCACAAGTAGCTTTCATTGATCGATGTATAGAGGTGTGTTGGATGATGTGTATCCAGGCAACACCGATGCATCTGGAGTTCTGTAATAAAGGAGACAGACCAACTAGTATATTCAAACCTTTCACAAGGTCAGGGAACGCAGTTCAAAACTGCGTCTGGCCGGCGTTGTTCTTGCATAAAGACGGACCATTGATGGAGAAAGGCGTGGCACACCTGCATTGAAGTAAAACACTTTCTAAGACTGTACCGGATTCCTATAATAGAATAGGTTTTCCTCTCTATGTGATGAGAAACAGTATGTTCAGTACGATATGTGCTTTTAAGTCTGTTCTTAAGGACTTTAAATGTTAAATATTTTGCTTACATGAAATAAACACTTCCGTTTTTCTATATGTTATCCTATGTAATACAACCAAAATTGCACTAAATATCACATGACAGAGACCCCATTGATATCAGACATCGAGTTTCATTTAAAAAAGTAAAGAAAGAATCAGGTTATTTATATTTTAACTCCATCAGTGTATAAAGTGTACATTCCGACATTTAAAAACACAGTCTTTATTAACAATTTCATTCTACTAGTAAATTCAATGAACTAAAATGGTTCTAGGTCTTTTTTTTTTCATTCAGCATATATATTCTATCATGTACATTGTATCATGCAAATAAACCAGTTCTGTATTTGATATAGGTTTAGCGTGTCAATTATTTTGTGTTTTGATTTTCAGCAGCTCTTGTAGGCCAATAGAGATTGACCTTTAGTTAAAACAGAGTGCAATCCTTAGAGAAACTATACGAAAGTTAAACAAAATTCAAACGCGATCAAAAGTTCTTTGTGTATGTACATATATATAAATATATGCACCTTAAGGCATATATTATTATTATTATATTCATTTGCTATACAATTCAAATGTGTACGGAGTATGGCACGCCAAAAATTTACATGTTTTAAAAACACTAAACGTATTTACTGAAACTACACGAAATGAAATGAAAAGTGTAGCAACAGAAACGTAACAAAATTATACTAAAACACAATTGAATATTGCTACTGATCTTTAACTTACTTTGTACAGTTCCGACATATGTCAATGTTATTTTTTTTACAAAAAGGTCCGAATATAATTCAATACAATAATTATACTTTCTGTAATCATCTACTTGGTCTAAAAAGGGTTAGGATATAATGGTCATTCGGTTAAGTCTTCGGCACTTCCGGCTAGAACAACACCTTTGCTAAGCAACGCTCCGCCCTCTTTGTGGAACACGGCAGGCCACACTGTCTGTCTAACTAGTGCTCTCTTCTCCTTGTAGAATTTGAAATACTCCTTTACAACAGTCTGTTTCGGTTCGAGCCAATATACCATCATTGGAGGCTCTTGTATTACCATCAACCAAATTAGCTCCAAGGTTCGATTTACAAAGTCTTTTACGGCTTTGTTAACAAAACCGCTGTCAAATAATTCTGGCAATTTCACTTTTCTGAACAGCTGCAAACAAAAGTCTATGTGTAATAGAAAGTATGAATTGTAAACATCTTAATATTTTAGACGAGACTTGAAAAAGAGGATTTGTTTGTTTGTTTGTTTTGGGTTTAACGCCGTTTTTCAACAGTATTTCAGTCATGTAACGGCGGACAGTTAACCTAACCAGTGTTCCTGGATTCTGTACCAGTACAAACCTGTTCTCCACAAGTAACTGCCAACTTCCCCACATGAATCAGAGGTGGAGGACTAATGCTTTCAGACACAATATCGTTTATCAAATAGTCACAGAGAACATTGAAAAAGAGGAAGCCGCAAAGAAACACGTTTTCTTCTTGAACATGAATACAAACTTTTGCCTAGTGTTTACAGATATTTGACTGCAGACAGGTGTTAAATAAAAAAAACGTGTAAGAACATGCTTTTGAATCGTATAACGCAACTAATCTAAATCATAGCAGAGTTTAATAGAGGTTCATGAGAATGTATATAAATGTACCCAACATGAATCATGCAATTGCTTATCTTATCTTATTTAATTAAATCCCAAAAATCACAAAAATCTACAAAGAAAAGCAAACTGAATGATATTGATAAAAGATACTAGTACGTTGTATTTCCAATTTGCTTTCAGCATGGCATGCATTTCAATTTCGTTTTCCGATTGCCATTTTGACAATCATTTCTAATGTAAGATTTTAAACATTTTATTTTTAGATGATTAATATATTATTTGGTACCTCTAGTAAGGGCTTACACCTGATTAAAAATGACTTCAACGGGTAAGGAGGTAACGGTTTGTTTTAATCAGTGTTGTTATTATTTTAGTCGTTTGGGAGCACGGAACTAATTAATCTTTTTAAATTAATAGTGTTTCGCGTAAGCCGATGTTTGGGGTAGAAGGTACGTGAGGGGTTTCGAAGATTTAAGTACTTCTCACAAAGAAAAGCAAACTGAATGATATTGATAAAAGATACTAGTACGTTGTATTTCCAATTTGCTTTCAGCATGGCATGCATTTCAATTTCGTTTTCCGATTGCCATTTTGACAATCATTTCTAATGTAAGATTTTAAACATTTTATTTTTAGATGATTAATATATTATTTGGTACCTCTAGTAAGGGCTTACACCTGATTAAAAATGACTTCAACGGGTAAGGAGGTAACGGTTTGTTTTAATCAGTGTTGTTATTATTTTAGTCGTTTGGGAGCACGGAACTAATTAATCTTTTTAAATTAATAGTGTTTCGCGTAAGCCGATGTTTGGGGTAGAAGGTACGTGAGGGGTTTCGAAGATTTAAGTACTTCTCACGAACATACTCGTTCAAACCGAGTCTGCTATGATTTATATTTCTTGCTAGGTTATATTCTTCAAAGATGTGATAAAATGGTCATCCTCTGCAGAAAAAAAAAATTTTTTTAGGGCGACACTGTTGTTTTCTCTGGGTGAGTGTCAACATATTTTCTACTAATCCAATTAACTAAACACATGGTTCCTAATTGGCAAAATATATACCGGTCTACTAGACATCTTATATACAACTTTCTTCAAATGTTCACTGGACACTTATCAGTTACGACTACTTACCTCTTGAATAGCTGGCACGGTCTGACTCACAAGGACATTTTTGTAGTCGATGAGGAGGCGCCGGCCTACAGTTATATATTGTTGGTTTTCTGTACTCACTTCTGCTGAAGGTTTGTATTTCTAAAGAAACGATATTTACTTTAAACCAGTTTTGTACTATTTCGTACTTATTTCTGTACATACTGTTATCTGGAATAATGAAGGGTTGGATTTATACAGAGACAACATCTAATTTAAACCAGCTTCGTAAGATTTCATAATCATTTCTGTACATACAGTTATTTCATTTTTTTTTGTTCTAAAAGACTGAAGTATTTGTTGTACTGAACATACAGGTATTATTTGAGCTGAAGATTCGTATTTCCAAAAACACAATATATACAGTTTCGTAAGATTTCTTACTTATTTCTGTACATACAGTTTTTTTTACTAATCAAGTGTAGAACTTATTCGTATTAAAGCAGCGATTTGGCCGAAAGGAAAAAAAGTACAGAAGTGAATTTCCAAAAATAATGTTGTCAAAAATATTTGCTCCGTTACATATTATTTCGTGTAGACAAGATGCGAGATTAATAAATCGAGAATTATTTCAATACGACAGAAAGTAAGCTTACCAGTTTTGATATCGGGTGGGTGAAGGTCGGCTGTAGCATCACTTCTTGCAAACGAGCCGAGTAATCTTCGACGGCCGTTCGCTGTGTTTCAGCCATGTCAAAACAAAATATATACGCATGCTGAAAGTAAGAAAAGGACAACTATGAGGACATTTGTTGTTTTGTTTTTCAGGGTTAGATTCAACTACCATTCACCGAATGAACACGAGATATTTTCATGACTGTTCTAGCAGCGAGAACATATAAGATCTACTGTTCACCGGATGTCCACAAGTATAAAAATAAAATGATATTTGATGTAAAACGATAAAAAAATCTTCGTCTTTATATTTCCAAATGTTGTAATTAATTTTGTAATTATAGATCAGCGAAAACATATAAGATATTTTCCGCTATTAAATTACCAGATAAACACTGTTATATTCCAATGATTCCTAGAAAACAATCATGTAATGTAAATTATCCCAAGAAAAGAACTAAGGAAAAATAAGTTCAGATTGATTCAGTACGTGCTATTACGAAGATAGTTCTTAATATTATACATCTACAGTGTTGATATAAAAGTCACAATCTTAATTATATCAATGTTAAAAGACACAACACAAATGGAAATTATGACTAACACCGCATCGAAACATTAAGATACCCAGAGAAACATGGGCAACACTATAGATATGATTGTTGACAAGGTTTAAAGACACATACCCTCACAATACGAAAGAGAGCGAAAATAACCCTCTCCTCATCATGCCAAGAAGCTTTTAGCGTTTCAAAAGCGTGGTACCATTCCCTTTCGTACAGATCAACAAAGTTGTCAATTATTTTTTCTGGCGGTACAACGTCTTCAACATGAACGTTTTTCAACGCTTTTGTTTTTGCTTTGTGTGATATTCTCTGAAATCTGTAAATTGCATTTATTATAACTCATTAAAGTGTATCTATTTTTACCCAAATTCTATGCAAAATATCGGTACAAACCAGGACTTTATATGCAATAGAATAGGGTTATTATACTTGTACCTTGATCTGCATTATTGCATTCGGCAAGAGTGGGATTTACTAGGCTTGGGTCCCACGAGCGCTTGCCGAAGTCCACGCGAGCCGAATGCATCAATGCATATCAAGGTACTGCTTTAATAACCCTTTTACATACATACATATTTCTAGTGTAATATCAGCTAAAATTGACAATATTTTTAGACAAGTAAGACTGAAAAAATATCATATGAAACGGTGAACTTTTTTAAACATAGGACGTCGAGACGCCATCATCGTGTCATTTCTGGCGTCATATTTAACGTTACAGTTAGAGCAAGTAGACTATCCTACTGTTTGATAATTTGCACATTAAATTTTATAATTCCATTAACATAGTATTCTTTTCTTTTAGTTGATTCCTTTTCTTTTGCGGGATATTCTTGGTACCTGTTCTGATAATCCGCTATAAGCTTATCTTTCCTTTTTAACTGTTCCGTCAGTTTTTCTTTCTCGTCTCTCGTGATCTTTGATTCACCAGGCGGCGCTATGCCAGCTGATTCCTCACCTGATACTTGCAACTATATATGAATTAAAACAACATATCATCAAGGATATTAATAACAATTAGTTTTAACAAATATTTGCTTAAATTGATCGAGTTACTTCTGTGTCTAATTCAGCTAAACGACATTTGTAAAATTAGATAAGATTAGCTAAGGGGTTAAATAAGAGGAATGCAAATACGTGTGGTTACTAAATAGACTGGCTCGGATTGTTGACCTTGCAAACAATTTCACATACCCGCATCTTCTTTGTCTTGTTTTCAAGTTCTTCCATTTTGCTCAATAGGAGATTATAATCTCTTAGTGCAGCTGAAATATCATGCTGTGACAGTACATCGCCTTCATGCATCTTCTCTAACACATTTCCGAGCATACCACGTGACCCGCTCGGGTTTTTCGGTTTGATTGGAGTTGCATTTCTTTCGGACAGCACGATACTCATCGTACCACTGTTTCTGAAAAAGAATTGAACAGTATTTTGAACGATTTTTATTTTCAGGTTGGCTTTGGTGACAACTTGATTCAATGTAATGCATATTTTGTATTAGAACAGGCTACAATGGTCTTTTAACTTCAATAGAAATGGGTTTCTTTAAAGGAATGTTCATATAAATGTAATAAAACATTTGGTATATTGATCGTATAACGCTGTTTTCTATTTTGTCTAACTTCCAAGCGTGAACTTCAACGTTCTCAGAAATACTTGTGGGACTACCGTGGCCGAGTGGTTAATGTCTCTGGCTTCGAATCACTTGGCCCCTCACCGATGAGGGTTTGAACATCGCTTGAGGCGTCGAATTTTACGTGTGTGGAAGTTAACCAGCTGACTTATAGAAGGCGGGCGGTTCTATCCAGGTGCCCACCAATGCGTGTAGCGGAGCATTTTAACACGACGAGACTATAATAACGTACAATAATAAAATACGAAAAGTTTAAACCTTGTTTTCCTTGAAAAACGATCTTCCTCCTCATCGTCGATGCTACGAGTGTAGCTCCCGGAGTCGTAGTTCTGTTTTAACCAAGAGTTTGGCGAATCGGCTCCAGTGGAAGCCTATCAGAATAATATTCACGGGATTAATAAATTTGAATGATATTCACGGGATTTATGATAATATAGTTATGAACAGTTTTGAATGGTCTTCTCAAGCTTTATGATATAATCATGAACGATTTTGAATGATATTAACGGAATTTATATAATAATCATGAATAGTTTAAATTTGAATTTTGTAACCTATAAAAGTTGTCCTTCAGTCAGACTTTATAATGTCTGATAAAGATTATGAAAAGTCTAAAATAAAATAGAATAGACACTTTAATACACTGACGAGATAAAGAAACGCCTCATTCAAACTCGGTATACAATTTTTCGTTAACCGTGATTCAAAATTAGAAAAGAACAATTCCATTCGCAAATTAGATGCTTTACAAGAATTTATGGTCAATAAGAAATCATTTCATTGTCGCATTAAGCTTAAATCTTGAATTTTAATAGCCCGGTCGGAGAAATTGCATTAGAAAAATCAGTAGCGCGTGTGGCCACCTCTGCTAGCAACCACAGCAGCAAGGCGACGCCTCATAGAGCCGCACCAGTTGCGTAACAGATACCGTGGGATTCTGGCCCACTCCTGGTGCAGCGCTGCTACCAGTTCCCGGACGTTTGCTGGCTGGGGTTGACGTTGGCGTAACCGCCGTCCGAGATACTCCCACGCGTGTTCAATCGGATTGCAGTCCGGTGAACACGCCGGCCAAGGTAAAACATTAATGTTTCTAGCCTGTAGAAAGTCCCTGGTGACGCGTGCAACGTGAGGTCGCGCGTTGTCGTGCTGATAGACTAATCCTTGACGTTGACGGAATAAAGGGACAACTACATGACGTAATATCTGGTCGATGTAACGCCTGGCTGTGAGATTACCTTGGCAAACGACGAGTTGGGACTTAAACCTATGGTTGATTGCTGCCCACACCATTACTCCACCTCCACCGTAACGATTGTGCTCCAAAACGCAATTGTTTGCGTAGCTTTCATGGCGTCGTCTATAGACACGGATACGTCCGTCGGCGTTCCACAAGTTGAAATGCGACTCGTCACTGAACACTACGTTCTGCCAACGCTGGCCGCGATGGTTGCGGGCCCAAATAAGACGTTGGTGACGGTGGCGTAACGTTAGAATTAGACCGCGGTAGGGCCTACGACAGGCAATTCCGCGTTCTCTGAGTCGATTTCTCACTGTATGTCGACTAATTGGACGTCCACGGTTACCTACAACTATACGTGACGTAGATTGCGCCGTCACAAATCTGTCACGTAAATGACGTTGACGTATATAGTTATCCTGTCGTATTGACGTTACACGCGGTCTACCTGAACGTGGTCTATCGATAGACGTTCCCGTGTCTCTAACACGTCGAATAAGACGCACAATTGTCGAACGAGAGACGTTAAAACGTCTAGCAACTTGTTCCTGCGTTCGCCCACATTCAAGCATAGCCAAAACCTGAGCCCTCTCTTCAGAATTCAGCCTCGGCATTACGAAAACTAATGTTTTTTTCAGAGAATAGCTGAAAATATGGTTGTGTGTCGTATTACGCATGTACATGTGCAAAAATCGTTCAATCAAACCACATGGTTTACATGCACGGACTGCACGAGGAAATCATGACCAGGTACATGAAGTGAACAAATGGCTGAATGAAATCGCGCGAGTTTTTGTTCACTGTGTTTGTCGGTCAGAGTACATGTAGATTTACTACATTTCACAACAATTAAAAGCGTTAGGAAAAAAATAACGCCAAATTTCAATGAGGCGTTTCTTTATCTCGTCAGTATAGATTGACTGTACTTTGATACGTTGCTACATTTAAAACAGCTTAAAATGTTATTACAATTAAAAAAACATAAAAATAAATACGAAAAATAACATCATAAACATACCCTAAATCCAGTGGTTGACATTTTTCAAATTTATGAAATAGGTTCCATATTTTTAGTGAAGAAAAATACTTAATTTTAATTTTTTATGATAAAATTACAGTCTTATTTAACTATTCTACTTAAAAGAACATACTGAAAACATACAATGACCTGTAGTAACTATAATGGTAACCAGAAACCCGTAAAAATGTAATCAATATATAAAAGAAACCCTATCTGATTCAATGAAAGTTTTTCACGAGCTAGTTAGTTAGAACAATAGTTAACACAATCATGCTTGAAAGATATACACATTATCTCCATGTCACATATCATTAATATTTCTGTTGTGTAATATGAATTGAAGCTACATGTATAATTAAAAATTTTACATATTATGTTAACTGCGTATATTGTAGCTAGTTATATTACTTTATACATGTACTAGATATAATAACGTTCAATTGTGATGAAAGCTTCAAACTTATTTAAACCACTCTCGAGTCCGCTATCTTGAATAACCAGTGCTGGTGTGATATGAAAAGGCGTGGTCGTGACCACAGTGGGACTCGTACCCACGACCCTAGGGCTTGAGCGGCCGACACCTTAACAATTAGACCACAGTTTGATACAAACCAGTAATGTTTTTCAGTTTCTGTCAATAAGCTCTTAACTACTGGATTTATGTAGGTTTCCTCGTATCATGAATTAAGAAATACATGTATCTATTTTCATACAACAACAATAACAACAGGTTTTCGATTATTTTTATTGCGTTTTTATTAACTAAGGCACTGCAACAGGGTAGTTTGTTCCATTCATCAGCGATTATTAAAACATTTTTGAAACTATGTTGTCACTTGTGCTACACGATGTGGCCCTTTTCTCCAAACCATTTTAAGTGTTATTTTTAGAAATCGTTTCTGTCAAAGAATTTGTCATCCAATCAGCTCATTTTGTTGTAATATGCAAATCACACGCTAATTACGGTATTTATAATAAAATATACAATGACATAGACTAGCATATTTACCTAAGCAACATCTGTGATATATACATGGTAAATGGTAAAAAATTATTAACATCATATCTGCCCACACGTAATAAACTTGGCAAATGAATCATTTTAAACCCCGGCATATATCATAATTGCAAACAAATCTATATCAAGATAGTGTTGTATCCAGTGACTAGTTTAGTCACAGGCCCCATCTAACGCATCCTTATGGTATAGCATTTATATAGTAAGAAAAAAGAAAAGGTAGGACACTTCCGAAACACCAAATCTGATTTGAAGCTAATATAGAACGTACGGTTCAAACGATACACTTAATTAATTGATATTATAGTAATAAACCTACGGCATAAGTTTAACCTTTATCACTACAGTATTTTTAAAGAAATCAGCGATTTTCCACGAACTTCAGATTTCTACATCTTCCCTGCTTGTATACATCCGGTTTGCAACGGAGTGAATTTGTAGTCCTTATTGCGGTGGTCAAAAATAAACCTTCAGTATCGAAGGTATAAAATTTCGTGAAAATAAATCGAAAAATTTATATTCTGTACCGGCTTGGCCCGATATAATAATGTTGTGGTCACGCTTAGCAGCGCTTCTTAGTTGTTTTAACTGAATTGACATTTTTGTTCATTATTGTTTGTCGCTATTTTTTCATTCAGTTCTATTGAAGTAATGATGATGAAGGTATATAGCCGAGGTATATCGATTTTCCCGGTATCTGTCAAGGCTGTGACTAAATACAGAGTTGGTGCGCCCATAATATATTACAGACTCCAGTATATACCGGATTAACTAAATTTGAACAAAAATACCTTAAATGTATATATTTTGTAACCATGGTGATTCTAACCCTAACCTTTAGTCAATATATTATGCACATTATACACTAAATGCATGCGGACATGCAAAAAAATGAGTATTTTTGCCGTGCGTTCCATTTGATAATAATTCCGCGCATGCGCCGAACGGCTGCACCAACTCTGCAATGAGAAACATTCATCTGTAAAACTATACCTATTAACCAATGAAATCGCAGAGGATATTCGCACCGTAGATCCGGAAACAGCGGAGCAAAGCAAATGTTGGACTCGATTCAAAATGTAAAACATCGATTTTATAGCTATAATAGGACTTATTTGAACACTTTTAGCGGTATATTTGTTAAAATTAATATTTCCAACTAACGTTTAAATTTTATTCTATTGAAATCGATCATATATTAATGAACAAGAGAATATGGGTATTCGGAAGTGTCCTACCTTTTCTTTTTTCTTACTATATAATGCTATACCATAAGGATACCGTTAGATGGGGCCTATGAGTTTAGTAATGTTAGTACTTTGATACTTAAAGGCGTTTCACACTGTGTTGTTCTCAGTCACGATGTAACCGACCGTATATCCGGTTTAGTTAATGAGCTGAATCTGCAATATTAAAGACTCATTTTACACACGTGCTGTGTTTATTTTGATTATTATACATGGTTATTCTGGTTCGTGCAACCAAGCAACATAAAATCTGGCGACGAGCGGTTAAAAATGGCTACTTCATTACCGAACTTTCCTGAATTTGCGGTCAAAAGTGCCGACGGTGGTGCAACGGACACCAACTCTGCAATAAGATGGCAAAAATGGATCGAAAAATTCGAAAACATGTTATGTGCTTTGGACATTAACGAAGCTAAACGTAAGAAAGCCCTTTTGCTTCATTATTGTGGTGAAGATACATACGATATCTACGACAGTTTTTCTAATGAAAAGAAAGGTGTAGGTGCAACTCGCACAATATCAGAGACTGAAACCACTCCTGACGAGTACAATGTATTGAAAACTTCATTCACTGAGTACTTCACTCCCAAGCATAACTTGACCTATGAATCGTACAAATTCGGTCAGGCTAAACAACAGCCAGGGGAGAGTATGGACTCCTACTATACACGTTTAAGAACATTAGCAAGCACATGTGACTTTGACAATAAAGATAAAGCAATTTTAAATCAAATTATGCAGGGTTGTGTGAGTTCTAGGTTACGTAGACGCGCTCTCAGAGAAAACCTAACCCTTGATCGTGTTATTGAAGAAGCACGTGCTATTGAACTTGCCGAATCTCGTGCAACCGAAATGGAAGATAGGGTCGAAAATGTGAACCAGGTATTCCAGGTTCCCGAAACCTTTCCTATGACATTATTGTACATGGGAAGAGCCAAGCTGATCATGATCATGCTCTCAAGCTTACCTTAGACAAGCTAAGCAGTTGTAGTGCTAAGCTGAACAGAGACAAGTGTACCTTTTCTGTAAACAAAATAACATTTTTTTGGTCACGTTTTCAGCAATGTAGGTGTGTCAGCTGATCCCGTGAAGATAAAGTCCATTATTGGTCGTGAAGCGCCAAAGAATCCAGCTGAAGTACGTTCTTTTCTCGGTATGACGCAGTATGTTTCAAGGTACATACCTCGCTATGCTACTTTGACAGAACCCCTGCGACGACTCACCAGACAGGATGTACCATGGTCCTGGTCTGAAGAAGCACACACTTCCTTTGAAAATCTTAAAACTGCTCTTTCTAGTACAGACGTTATGTCATACTTTGACCCAAAGAAATCGACTGAAGTATTGGTTGATGCTTCACCTGTTGGTGTTTCAGCCATATTGACACAAGATGGCATGGTTGTTAGCTATGGTAGCCGAGCGCTCACCGATGTGGAACAAAGATACTCTCAGACTGAGAGAGAAATGCTTGCAGTGGTCTATGGGGTCGAACACTTCCATATCTATCTATTCGCTTCAGAATTCAAGGTGATCACAGATCACAAGCCTCTTCTTGGTATTGTTCATAGTCAGAAACAAGCTTCTGCACGCCTAGAACGTTGGCGTCTTAGACTTATGCCCTACCAGTTTACACTAGAGTATCGTCCCGGGAAAGATGATCTTAATCCAGCAGACTATATGAGCAGACATCCGTTTGAGAAGCCGAAACGAGACAATGCTGCTGAAGCTTATGTTTCTTATGTAAGTCGGCATGCAGTACCGAAATCCCTGTCACTTGACGAAGTTCGTGAGGCTACTCGTACTTGCCCATTCTTGCAGAATTTGATGATAGCCGTCCAAAATGGTCATTGGTGGAATGACCCATCTCTTACCCCATACTTACGTTTCAGAGATGAATTCTCTATATATGATGGTGTTGTGTTGCGAGATCACCGTTTGGTCATTCCAGACTCTTTGCAGAAACGAGTTGTTGACATAGCTCACAAGAGCCACCAAGGTGTCGTCAAAACCAAACAACTGATCAGAGATAAGGTCTGGTTCCCCGGAATTGATAAGGTGATTGAAGATGCTGTCAGAGCATGTATCCCATGTCAAGCTTCGTACCCTGGACCTAGTAAGCGTGAACCAATATGTCCTACCACCCTTCCTTCTAGTCCCTGGTCAGAAGTCGCAGTTGACTTTGCCGGTCCCTTCCCGTCAGGTCAGTACCTCCTTGTTATTGTAGATGAATATAGCAGGTATCCAGAGGTAGAAATTGTTCACTCAACAGCTGCAAAAGTGGTCATCCCTAGACTTCAGGCCATATTTGCACGTCAAGGATATCCAGATGTCTTGAAATCTGACAATGGTCCCCCGTTTCAAGGCCATGGGTTTGCTGATTTTGTCTCATCATGCGGTATCAAGCACAGGCGTATTACTCCGCTCTGGCCGGAAGCTAACGGAACCGCTGAACGATTTATGGGTACTCTGAACAAATTTGTGCGTGCCTTGGTAACTGAGAATCTTGACTGGCGTGTTGAACTCCAAAATTTTCTCATGCACTATAGAGCTACACCCCACAGCTCTACCCAGATTTCACCCTTTGAGGCTCTTACTGGTCGTAAAATGAACATGGGTTTACCAGATATTCCCAAATCTGATGCTATCCCCCTCACAATCCGTATGTCTCACAATGATGCTGTGAGCAAGTACAAAATGAAGGAATATGCTGACAAGAGACGACATACAACCCCATCCAAGATCACTCCTGGTGATCAAGTGTTGGTTCGTCAACGTAAGACGGATAAACTTACACCCCCGTACAACCCAGAGCCATACACTGTTGTAGAGAAGAGAGGTAGCATGGTCACTGCCAACAAAAATGGTCACTCCATTACCCGTAACTCTTCACATTTCAAACCAGTTGTTGCCCCTGACATACCCGAGGAAGAAGAAATAGAATCCAATCCTTCTAGTACTCAAGAGCCATCAATTGACTCTCCTGTTTCTTCTCCAACGCCTATCTCTCCTGTTGCTAAATGTATTTCTCCTGCAATGCCCCGCAGAAACCCTTCACGCTCTGCCGATATGCCTAAGAGATTTGCAGACTATGAGATAGGTTGAGTTTCATTTAAATAATTGATAAGAAAAGGACAAATTAAAGTTAAGCAAAACTACTCTTTTCAGTTTTTTTTAAATGTTATTTTTGTAATGATGTCAAACTGATTTTTCAGAAAATGTCATTACTAAATTTGCTCAGTCTAATTAGTCATCATTTCAGTTTTGGTTATTGACATTGAGTCATGTTAGATTTTTGTAAAACCTAGTCATGTCTAATTTTTGTTAATTCTATTAGTTTACTTTAAACAAGTATATAATAATTCACTTTCATAATCGAACACATTCTAAATGTCGCGTTATTTTCAATATTGTTGTGTCATCTTGCTTTCTAGTCATTGCTTTATTGCCATACTATATAATTACACTATGTATTTGTTTAATGAAACATATTGAGGTTAAATACTGGGTTTCCTCCATGAAGATCTACTATGCTTTAAACTGTATAAAATCTAAAGGTGAACCATGTGTGCGTATGTAGACTTTGATATTTATACAGAGACACAAGTGTGTGAATTTTGGACAATTAAAGTAAATAGTGCTTAATTCATGTGGACATTGACAATCATATACAGAGAAAGTTGAAATTGAAATTTCACACTTGACATTCGAACATTCTCAATGTTATGATCTTTATTCAAGGTTGGGAGGAATGTTGTATCCAGTGACTAGTTAAGTAATGTTAGTACTTTGATACTTAAAGGCGTTTCACACTGTGTTTCTCACGATGTAACCGACCGTATATCCGGTTTAGTTAATGAGCTGAATCTGCAATATTAAAGACTCATTTTACACACGTGCTGTGTTTATTCTGATTATTATACATGGTTATTCTGGTTCGTGCAACCAAGCAACATAAAAGATAGATATCATAAGTTTTAGAAAACAATTGACGTGACACACTTATATAACCCTTTGATAAGTTCTTTTTACTCGTACATACCATCCACTAAGTAAAATGGAGAATAAACTCTTTCAGTACAAATATACTCCAAAGTTACCACGAGGTCACAAATGTAGACCCCATTCATTTGATTTCATAGATTGTCATACAAAACACACTGTTAACCTTTGCCTCGCTAAATTTCTAAAATGAACTGGTCCATCGTTCAATTTAGGCAGTGCCACTTATTATTCAAAGGGATGTTCACTGAAAATTTACTGACTTTGCAAAGACAGAATCACTTGCCACCAGTAGGGAAAATGCACATTCCAACAATGCAGCCTCTTCACATCACCAAAATAAAGCAGTGTGTGCATGGATGTATACATGATTAATATATGCAGTTCATACCTCAACCAGTATGAATGTCTACATAATAAACATAGGCACCTCTCATCTCAATCATAAAACAGTGTTATATAAATGTGTACATGGTCAACATATGCACCTCAACCTCAATCATAAAACAGTGCATGTATGGATGTGTACATGTTTAACATAGGCACCTCACACCTCGGCTAGTATGGATGTGTACATGAATACGGATGTGTACATGTTTAACATAGGCACCTCACACCTCAGCTAGTATGGATGTGTACATGTTTAACATAGGCACCTCACACCTCGGCTAATAAGGATGTGTACATGAATACGGATGTGTACATGTTTAACATAGGCACCTCAACCTCAGTCAAAAACAGTGCATGTATTGGAGTGTACATGTTTAACATAGGCCCCTCACACCTCGGCTAATAAGGATGTGTACATGAATACGGATGTGTACATGTTTAACATAGGCACCTCAACCTCAATCATAAAACAGTGCATGTATGGATGTGTACATGTTTAACATAGGCACCTCACACCTCGGCTAGTATGGATGTGTACATGAATACGGATGTGTACATGTTTAACATAGGCACCTCACACCTCAGCTAGTATGGATGTGTACATGTTTAACATAGGCACCTCACACCTCGGCTAATAAGGATGTGTACATGAATACGGATGTGTACATGTTTAACATAGGCACCTCAACCTCAGTCATAAAACAGTGCATGTATGGATGTGTACATGTTTAACATAGGCACCTCACACCTCGGCTAGTATGGATGTGTACATGAATACGGATGTGTACATGTTTAACATAGGCACCTCACACCTCAGCTAGTATGGATGTGTACATGTTTAACATAGGCACCTCACACCTCGGCTAGTATGGATGTGTACATGAATACGGATGTGTACATGTTTAACATAGGCACCTCAACCTCAGTCATAAAACAGTGCATGTATGGATGTGTACATGTTTAACATAGGCACCTCACACCTCGGCTAGTATGGATGTGTACATGAATACGGATGTGTACATGTTTAACATAGGCACCTCACACCTCGGCTAGTATGGATGTGTACATGAATACGGATGTGTACATGTTTAACATAGGCACCTCAACCTCAATCATAAAACAGTGCATATATGGATGTGTACATGTTTAACATAGGCACCTCACACCTCGGCTAGTATGGATGTGTACATGAATACGGATGTGTACATGTTTAACATAGGCACATCACACCTCAGCTAGTATGGATGTGTACATGTTTAACATAGGCACCTCACACCTCGGCTAGTATGGATGTGTACATGAATACGGATGTGTACATGTTTAACATAGGCACCTCAACCTCAGTCATAAAACAGTGCATGTATGGATGTGTACATGTTTAACATAGGCACCTCACACCTCGGCTAGTATGGATGTGTACATGAATACGGATGTGTACATGTTTAACATAGGCACCTCAACCTCAGTCATAAAACAGTGCATGTATGGATGTGTACATGTTTAACATAGGCACCTCACACCTCGGCTAGTATGGATGTGTACATGAATACGGATGTGTACATGTTTAACATATGCACCCCACACCTTAACCGTAACCGTAAATATGTTCTACTGTCTCTCTGTCTGTCTGTGTACATGATTAACATATGCACCTCTCAATCATAAAGTAGTGTATATATATGAACGTGAACATATTCGAAACAGTTATTTCGGTAAAAGCTCAAGGTCGCATGGTGAGAACAAAGGTCAACTATGCTGTATACTGTGTCCGCTCTATATCTTTTAAGGGCGGTCAGATAGCGTGGAACACATATCAGACGACATACAGAATTTTATCGTGTATAAACACCTTTATAACCTTTAAACTGAAATACTTAAACACGTTTTCTTACTAACATGGCTCGTTCACTATAAACATTTTACATATATATAGATAACCTTTGAACAAATACTGTAGAGATTTACACAAAACTACATAGGAATATACATGATAGAAAATCGTAAGGCACATTGTATCATGGTTTACCTGCAGTGCCATTATAACTGTTAACTTCTATTTGTAATATTCTTCAACTGAGGAAGAGGCGTGGCTATAAGCCGTACTCTAACTAAGTTAGAGAACATGTCTTAGGTCCCGCCTACATATAGAATACTGTAGGGAAATGTTGAACTTTCTAAAACCGTTCTCTATTTCAGTTAGAGTACATTAAAATGGAATGTTAACTTGTCAATCAAACTTAGTAGCCGAATGCGTTGTTCATATTGGCGGGGCATGATACAAAACATAAAGCGTAGGGGACACTCGAATAATGAGGTTATTCTCGTGATCCCCTACTCTTTCTATTACATATTTAATGTCCGTAGACACAAAAACAAGATTAAAAAATGGAAACACAACAAACAAGTTTACAAATGAACCTGACGTCATGAATATCAACATTATTCAGATATACGAAGCCATCCATTACCTCATGCATAATCTGATTCACTAAGGTAGCAGATGGCGGTTTTTTCTAGTACTTCGGACTTCCGAGCGATGTGGCCAAGTCAGACGGCTTCCGATATCTTACGAGATGCAGACCTGAAAATAAAAAGATACCGGTTTACATCTTACTTGAAGAAGAAATAAAATACAAAGCATAGTTTTTTAAATCCACAAGCCACCTGAAAGATAATTTCAGCCCGCGAAAATACTGACATTTCGCCAAATTAGCCTATCTCCAACTGGCCTTAAATGTTAGGGGACATAATGAGCCAAATGACCACTTGCATCTGTACTCAGTTTAAAGTATTACTTGCAGAGCTGGACAAAAATACCTGTAAACCGATTACTTTTTTCACTATTTTCAACTGTGTGAGGCCTATATGACATTTGACAGTTCACGAGACGCTCAATGCTGATAGTGGCATATATGCATTTCAAGCAGTTATATGAAAATGATGCCATCAAGGTTACTGGCCAATTCGAATCTGTGGCTGGAAACTACCAACTGCTACCTTAAGGACCAAGACATGTATCTCCATGGACCGTCTGGCACCTGATTCTAAGAAAATGATCTATGACAAATAAAATCTTACCAATATTCAAACAATGCTTTGTTCGTTTTGCAAATTGCACATGTCCAAACAATGTCTAAAATTATTGTGGTTTTGGGCCCCCTTTTTTACACACATATTTCTTACAGCATCTATCTTTCTGACATTAAAAAAGACTTACCTACTATTACATGATGGCCATAAATGTACTGTATTAGCATTGTGCACAGCCCTGCATACTTGAGGAACAGAATTAAAAGCAGCACAGCTTACTTACCCAAGACTAACTGTACTTCAAATCCGCAAGCTCAGGAAAAGCCGCCCCTGTTTACAAGTACTTTTTCATATTACCTTACATACAGTAAGTATAAAATAGCTTTAAATAAATATTTTACAATGCACTTTTGTTGTTGTTGTTTGTTTTTGTTGTTGTTTGTTGTTGTTGTTGTTGTTGTTGCCAAACTTACCTATTTAACGAATTCGAGCAATCTCCCAGTACATCTCCGAGAAACCATATCTTCTCTTAATTAAAAAACAAAATATCTGCAAATGTTCCCTCACTCCAGGACCTTAAATGCACCAAGATGTATCCACTCTCTACACTTTTCTTCTGTCGTCATGTCCTGACACCGATAAAGCCATAATAGAAATTGTAAGAACTAAAATCATACCTGCCACTCGAGAAATATCTTCGAAAAAAAATATCCCCACAAAATCCAGTTCCGAGCCTTGTGAAACAGCCATGTATTTACAAAATGCCAAAAAGTTGCACCTATATTTCCTTTAAATAGTCCTTTTTCCCTTTTAAAATTTTGATATAAAACTACAAAAAGAAATGTATTTCCCGCTAGAAATTTTAAGAAAACCCTACACTACAAACAAAAATAAGATTACTTACCCGGTAAAATCAGAGTTTTCCTCCCCTTAATTTCTACCATATCAAACAACATCTGTCTATGTTATGAATCCATTCAGCCGGATTTTTAAATAACACATACTGGAGAGCTTGAACAACACAAAAGAAAGCATGAAATAGTACTTACAAAAATTGACAAATGTCTTAAGGTAGCAGATGGTGGTTTTTTTCTAGTACTTCGGACTTCCGAGCGATGTGGCCAAGTCAGACGGCTTCCGATATCTTACGAGATGCAGACTTTAAAATAAAAAGATACCGGTTAACATCTTACTTGAAGAAGAAATAAATACATAGTAAACTTCATACAAAGCATAGATTTTTAAAAACCACAAGCCACCTGAAGATAATTTCAGCCCGCGAAAATACATGAAATTTCAGCCCAAATTAGCCATATCTCCGACTGGCCTTAAAATGTTAGGGGAAATGATAGAGCCAAATGGCCACTTGCATTCTGTATTTCAACTGTGTGAGGCCTATATGACATTTGACAGTTCCGAGACGCTCAATGCTGATAGTGGTATATATGCATTTCAAGCAGTTATATGAAAAAAGATGCCATCAAGGTTACATTCGCCCTCTGCCAAAATTTCTGCAACATACCATTCTTAAACTTGTTAATCACAAAAATCACATCAACAAAAATTTCAAACATCAAAACGCCTTCACTTCAAGGTTTTATCTCTAATGACAGATTTTGGGCCCTGGCCAATTCGAAATCTGTGGCTGGAAACTACCAACTGCTACCTAAACAGTACAGACAACTCCATAAGTTATCTTGCATTGTCCCATAAATTCATATACAACTCTTCTTCATTTTAAAGATAACATCATCTCTATCAAAGGAATAATTTGCCACCTCACGGTGTTCAAGTATTTCAACCTTGTCTGCACTTTCGAGCTTTGTAACGAATGTTTCTAGGTTGTCGATATCCTCGCCGCCACGATCTACAAACTCTTTCCTATATAATAAATCCACTTGAAAAAGAAACAATCTTGGAAAAAAAGTTTATCTGGAGGGGTGAGTGAGGGAGGGTCGGATATTATTATATAAAATGTCATTATTTTTGTGAATAAACATTTTATTTGTATGATATACAAAATAACCACCATAGCTCACCATAACCTAGATGAAAATCAATGCAGTTGAGAAGTCTAATAAAGTTTCCTTTTAAAAAGGAAAGGCTTGGCTGGTTTTGGCATAGTCTACATAACTGGACAAGTTGGGGTAGGGGTCATTTCATAAGATTCTATGATCATCTTATATATTTTGTTAATAATCATTCCGCAGTTTTAAAGTGACGTAGCGGTCAAAAAGAACTTCACTAGCTTGGGTTCAGTGTTATTATGTATTCTTGTCGTTTAGGATCATGGACTTCATCTCTGCTAAAATCTTAGCTAGATGGGCGTAATTAAAGGGATGTGGCACATTTCTTTATCACTGGGTTGCGTGCCTTGCTTAAATCTATTTTTTATTTCATTGTGTGTCATTTAATTGCAGATTACTGAGTTTCATAACCTTGCATTGCTTCCATGTCCTTTTTAAAGGAATTGCATCTTGTGGTGGAAGAAGGCCATAGGTGCAACATCGGGCATTGTTTAATGCATAGGGCGACCCGCGGAATATTTGCGTATGCGTAAATACATATCAGGATTTAGTTCACATGCAGTTTAGGGCTCGGTGTACATATTAACTACGTGAAATTAATTAGTGATGGATAGATCAAACACTTTATATTAAGTAACCGTTAAAATGATATCAATGTTTCCAGCATGATGTTTTTCACATGTGAAGCTAGATTTCAAATGTAGACTTGCACGTACACGCAGATAGCCACTGCCGCATGGACAATATGATCCGCTGAACCGCACATACAATACTTATTTCGCTTTGTCTAATATAATTCTATTCATCTATATCCATCTCATGGATTCAGTGTTGTTATATTTTCTGGTCCTTTGGGATCATGGAGTCCATGCAATATATGTGTAATAGAATTCCGCTTAATTCGGTGCTAGAGGCGTGATGGGTGTTGCACTTTTCATTATCTCGCATGAACAGACTCAATCTAACCGAGTCTACTATCATTTTTGCTTGGTTGCATTCTATGCTTTCAAAGCATCTTCTTTCAGATTTTATTTAACGTGAACATCATCTCTGTAAGAGTAATATTGGTAATACTTTGCCACTTCCTGCCGTTAAAGTATTTCAATCATGTTTTCACATTCTTGATCGGCTATCACGTTTAAGAATGCTTCCGAAACAGGCATTTTAAATCTTCATTTAAAATGAAGCTAAGCAGCGACAGTAGAATTCAGTTTTTCCCGCATTATGTACACAGGTCAGGACTTCATAATATGAATAGCATATCAATTAAGCCTCAGAAGTGCACGTAATTTTAGACAAGATATTTCCCTTGGAAAAGACAGGAATATCTATTACAGACACGTGATCGGAGAACTGTATACCATGCATTCCATGCTAGAAAGATTTACCCGTACCAGTAAATTTATGTTCCAAAAAAATCGCCCCTGTTGTTATATATTCTAGTCTGTTAGGATCTGCATTTTCTTGAAGTACATTCAGTTTAACTGTATAGCAGCGTTCCGCTTAAGGTGCAGCTGGATGGACGTTAGTGATGTTGCACATTTCATTACCTCACGTTAAAATACTCAACCAAACCGAGTCTGCTATTCTAATACTTGGTTGCATTCTGTGCTTCCAAAGAATAGTTTTGTAGAGCTGTCTGTTTGCCATTTTGTTAAAGTTGTGAGTTTCATGACAGTGGTGATTTTGTTTACTAATTACCTACCATTTAACCTTCTAACAAGTAAGAAATAGTCAACCCTAGATACTGACCTACCTGAAAGACAGTTCATATAGTTTGTTTGTTTGGCTCGTTAGGTTTTAAGTGACACCAAAACAATTTTAGGTCATCCTCTACCTGTTATCATGGAGAAAAGATCACATGTGCCCCATCCAGGCAATATTTCAGTCAGGACGATCCGCTGACCTTGGTAAGTCAGCTTATTGGCTTTGTCATAAGAAAGATTATTATATGTTCTAAAAATATCCTAAATTTCATTGGCCGAAACCGCTCATCATCTTTCAAAATATATTTCATGTTTAATGGTTAGTGGGTTTTCCCCATTAAACATAACTTTCTAAAAATAGAATGGAAGTTGAACTGACATGTAGCTCTAGTTACAATATGAACAGTGGGAAAAATCAGCTACAGGTGTTGCCCCAGCAAATGATAACTGGCCAAAATGCTCAGGTTACCATCAACTGCAATATATTTCAGCGATAAGAAACTGTATACACAATCATTTCAGAAATTTAAGTTTTAATTTTAAGTTTTCACATTCAAACATTAGATATGTTGCAACAAATATGTGTTATTTATTCATAAACCTGAACCCATATAATAGAACTGTTATTGACTCTTGAATCATTGGCTATGATGTGATATTCACCAGAAGAGGGCAATATTGATTAATCAATGGTAACAAATGATAATCCTTCCAGGTATTTATCTATGCATCTGTGTGGCACCGGTTAAACGGAACAATGAATTAACTATGATTTTATACTTGGTGATAATGATTTCATTCAGTAAATGTCAATTTTCTCAATATAATGAAGTTTTATTGTGTGTTCCTATATGTTGTGAAATACGTTACAAATAACATTATAACCGGGATTCAGCTGTAAAAATAGTAGATTTGAATTTATTAGACTTAAAATCATGATTTCTAAGTTCATACAATATGCATATACTTCGCAGATAGATACGTTCTCCACGCAATAATGAATTATATCTTGGGACTGCATAACTATCCTTTGCCTCCTAAAGTCTAGTTTGTTTAGTGTTGCTCATTCTTTTCTCGTTTAGTTCTTCCTATTGTTATCTCGTTTAGGCTAGACGATTATTTTAACTGGGACAATAAGTCGATTTTAAAGGTATTGCACTCGAGTGTATCTTTGAAGGTTGTATGTACATCGCCGTATGAACACATATGCTGATTGTTGGTATTTGTGACATGTGCCAATGTTTAATTTTGCTCAACCTTATGATAGCAGCATTTTTACTGCCGTCCACGAACAGGCTTAATTAACCGAGCCTGCAGAATTGTCATTTTTATTGTGTTGGATGACCTGTGAGATTCAACTTTCTGTCTGTGTGATCTGTAGGATTATTTACAGGAGTAACCACGTGGAAAGTAAATAAGAAGTTAACAGCATGCGAATAAAAGATACATTTGTACATATACCCTACGTTTAGTATTAACATCAATATCATTTCGTTTGAATACTAGTATATTTAAAAAATATATATATTTCAGGGTCACCCTTGATGACAATTTAAAACAAGAGGACCATGATGGTCCTGAATCGCTAACCTGTTCCCACACGACCCAGTTTTGAGTATGACGTCGTTTTTTCTATTATTTGACATAATGACCTAGTTTTGAGCTCATATGACCAAGTTTTGAACTTGACCTATATATTATCAAGATAAAAATCTGACCAATTTTCGTGAAGATCTATTGAAAAATATGGTCTCTAGAGAGGTCACAAAGTTTTTCTATTATTTGACCTATTGACCTAGTTTTCGAAGGTACGTGACCCTGTTTTGAACTTTACCTAGATATCATCAAGGTGAACATTCTCACTAATTTTCATGAAGATCTCACGAAAGATATGGCCTCTAGAGAGGTCACAAGGTTTTCTATTTTTATACTTACTGGCCTAGTTTTTGGCCGCACGTGACCCAGTTTCGAAACTGACCTAGATATCATCATCATCATGAAGATCCATTTAAAATTATGGCCTCTAGAGAGGTCAAAAGATTTTTCTAATTTTAGACCTACTGACCTAGTTTTGACCGCAGTTGACCCAGTTTCAAATCTGACCTAGATATCATCAAGATGAATATTCAGACCAACTTTCATACAGATCCCATGAAAAGTATGGCCTCTAGAGAGGTCACAAGTTTTTTTTTATTATTTGACCTACTGACCTAGTTTTTAAGGCACGTGACCCAGTTTCAAACTTGACCTAGATATCATCAAGGTGAACATTCTGACCAATTTTTATGAAGATCCATTCAAGGGTATGGCCTCTAGAGAGGTCACAAGGTTTTTCTATTTTAAGACTTACTGACCTAGTTTTTGACCGCAGTTGACCCAGTTTCAAACTTGACCTATATGTCATCAAGATAAACATTCAGACCAACTTTTATACAGATCCCATGAAAAATGTGGCCTCTAGAGAGGTCACAACGTTTTTTCATTATTTGACCTACTGACCTACTTTAAATGGAACGTGACCCACTTTCGAACTTGACCTAGATATCATCAAGATGAACATTCTGACAAATTTTTATGGAGATCCATTCACAAGTATGGCCTCTAGAGAGGTCACAAGGTTTTTCTATTTTTAGACCTACTGACCTAGTTTTTGACCGCACATGAACCTGTTTCAAACTTAACCTAGATATCATCAAGATGAACATTCAGACCAACTTTCATACAGATCCAATGAAAAATATGGCCTCCAGAGGGGTCACAAGGTTTTTCTATTTTTTGATCTACTGACCTAGTTTTTGACCGCACATGAACCTGTTTCGAACTTGACCTAGATATCATCAAGATAAACATTCAGACCAACTTTCATACAGATCCTATGAATAATATGGCCTCTAGAGAGGTCACAAGGTGTTTCTATTATTTGACCTACTGACCTAGTTTCTGACAGCACGTGACCCACTTTCGAACTTGACCTAGATATCATCAAGATGAACATTCAGACCAATTTTCATGAAGATCCCATGACATATATGGCCTCTAGAGAGGTCACAAGGTTTTTCTATTTTTAGACCTACTGACCTAGTTTTTGACCGCACGTAATCCAGTTTCGAACTTGACCTAGATATCATCAAGGTGAATATTCTGACTAAATTTTATGAAGATCCATTCACAAGTATGGCCTCTAGAGAGGTCACAATGTTTTTCTATTTTTAGGCCTACTGACCTAGTTTTAAACCGAACCTGACCCAGTTTCGAACTTGACCTAGATATCATCAAGATGAACATTCTGACCAATTTTCATATAGATCCCATGAAAAATATGGCCTCCAGAGAGGTCACAAGGTTTTTCTATTATTTGACCTACTGACCTAGTTTTTGATGCCATGTGACCCAGTTTCAAACTTGACCTAGATATCATCAAGGTGAACATTCTGACCAATTTTCATGAAGATCTTGTGAAATATATGGCCTCTAGAGAGGTCATAAGGCTTTTCTATTTTTAGACCTACTGACCTAGTTTTTGACCGCACATGACCCAGTTTCGAACTTGACCTAGATATCGTCAAGGGGAACATTCTGACCAATATTCATAAAGATCCCATAAAAAATGTGACCTCTAGAGTGGTCACAAGCAAAAGTTTACGCACGCACGCACGGACGGACGGACGGACGGACGACGGACGCTGCGCGATCACAAAAGCTCACCGTGTCACTTTGTGACAGGTGAGCTAATAAAAGTAACCAATGTTAATAGAAAAGAGTTACTGTGCTCGAAATAATAGTGTTTAGTTTTTTAAGTAAAACTGTGTAAAATAGGCATTGAAAACGTCAACAAAAATCAAACATATACATAAAAGAGATAAAAATAAGATTAACGATTCATTAGTTATCACTTGTAACGATAATTACAACGTGCATGATCTTAAAACACACCACGTGCTTCCCGAACAAGCGATG
Organism: Mercenaria mercenaria; assembly: GCF_021730395.1. Lineage (NCBI taxonomy): Eukaryota > Metazoa > Mollusca > Bivalvia > Venerida > Veneridae > Mercenaria > Mercenaria mercenaria. The sequence continues at coordinate 53,964,982 of NC_069365.1, forward strand.
TATCCTTATTGCCCAAAATAAACTTTCGTTTTAAGTATGGTATTCATCCAGTATTAGTCATATTGTACGATATAAGAATATCCTGGAAGATACATCTATATATGATTAATGAAAATTGTCCAGCTCACTTTAAGAACAGTGTTTGGAATTCTAAACGTGCATATTTAATTAAATTAAAATACTTACTGGTCCTTTTTACAATTCACTTCCTTACACACTGCTAGTATAAAGTATTTTTTTTTAAATTTTGACAGCTCTTATGCTTCAGTACTCTGAAATGCATACCACAACCTACGGCTAAATACGTTTAAAGTGTGTGTTTAATAACATGGCGCTTTGAATACAAATTTTCGCATATATTACCTGCAAACAAAAATGTTGATATATACTCCATAACGTGACTATAAATATATAATGCCTTTAGACACACAAAACGATTATTACAGAAACGGAACATAAAAAAGCAATAAAATGTACTTTATGCCATAAATGTAAGCATCCTGCATGTGCACGTAGCAATCTACCACCACATGATCAGTCTGGTTCAACACAATAGCATAACAGGTATTTTATTTTATATTGTTCCACACATTTATCTACCCTCTCTTCTTAATTTTAAAGAGAACGCCATCTCTGTCGAAGGAATACTTTGCCACTTCCATCCGTTCAATCATTTCAACCTTGTTTTTACATTTAAGATTGGTCAAAAAGGTTTCCACTTTATCGATGTCCTCTCCTGCATACTCTACATACTCTTTTCTCATGACGATTAAAAGAAGTCCACCTGAAAACAGGAAGAACCATTCTAGTAGACAAGTCTTCAAGACAACTGACAACCTAGATGAAAAGCATGGCAAGATCCGATGAGGGGTTCAGTTGCAATGAAATTTCATATTATTAAAAAAAGAAACGGATCTATGTTTTAAAGATTAACTTTAGTGATAATAAGCAAGATACATAAATATATAGGCTTAGATTTATGCCAAATTCAAATTTGGTTGTGAACTTTGCTTAATAGTGTGATCTGTTTTCTAAAAATATTCGGTGATAAGAAATATCGAGAGAATGTTTATGTTCTATGGCTTTAGAGTTGCAGCGACACAGGCCATATGGCAACTTTTTCTCCTTTTACTGGTATTGGAAGCCTCCAGGTACCCCTCCGAGCATTGTTTAAGGCATAATTGAGCACATAGGTAAAACCACCGACCTTTTGAGAGTCAGCTTTATGATTTCCTAATAAAAGTATGCTTTAATGACGAATATTAAAAATGATATTGTCATCTTTGTATCTCACCATATCAGTTTATACGAAACGGTAAACAATAAAGAGCATCGTTGAATTCATATCCAAATGATCAGTCGCAGTACAATATCAATCCTAGGAAATGTGCTTTTCATTTTAGGACTCTGGGAGTCGGTGATTCTTATGTCATTGTATACATCTGCTAAAATTACCTGGCTTTATGATACGAATCATCTCTAGTATTCCAGAACAGGGTATATGACTCTCCCCAATTCCTCCTGAAACAACTACACAGTCGTATATTCCTGTAATACATTACCGAAAATAACTGAAACATAAGTAATAGTGGGTAACCAAGTAATGACCTTCGATTTTCAACCTATAAAAGTCATCATTTGAGATAAAGCCGCCTAAGTTTTGTGCGACTTGTTTGGGTTTGTTTTCAAAGTAGTTAAACAAAATTCAACAATCAAAAGGAACTAGAGCTATCACTAGGGGCGAATGATACACTGTCACTGCTAAGTAAAATTTTGTGTTAATGACCTTGGGCCCAGTGGCTTGTGCCGTATGTCGTCTTGATGAAGTTAGCAACTGATGCTAGTTTCACGAAACTTATCAGTGGTTAGTAAGATATGGATCGTACAAGAATGTAAGCTATTTGATCTTCGGTCTCTAAGTGTGACATTGGCACTGGACTTAGTGGTCCTGGTCGTGTGCTCTGTATGTCTTTCTGATGAGGTAAGTAATTGATGTTAGTTTTATGAAGAGCTTCCATGCGATATAGAATACATGTGGCTATTTGACTTTGACCTCCAAATGTGACCTTGACCTGGTGACCTGGACTGTACGTCGATGAAGTAAATTATTGATGAAAGTCTTCCCAATGGTTTAGAAGAATCAGAGAGGACTCGAGATATGAAAATACCGTCATCAATTGGTAGGGTATTATCGCAAATGAATTCTTTGTAGAGCTTTTTGTAGAGGCCTTTGTTCTTGCACTGTTTCAGCATGCCATCAGAAGGATCAACGCCGTCAATATTTTTAAAGCCATAAACTGCCAACTGAAACCAAAACAAGTATTACTGTAAAATGCAACAGTGTTTTAGGGCAGGTTTACAGACTTAAAAATATTCTTACGAAAATCACAAAATCCTTACAGTAATACTTTAAATACTAAAGAAGTTCATGAGCTACAGAAAATAGTTATTTAATAATCATGGCGGATGAAATAAGTTTACATTTTTTGTTTATGTATAACAAAACCTGCCTTCAAAAATCCAGATTGCTTTGGGGAACATTTACATTAATTCATTTTGACCTAAAAGTTATAGAGCGGACAAGAAAAAACAGCATTAAATCTTTGAGTATAAGTTTGGGTCTGAATTTAGCAACGTTGTTTTCTTGTGGTGATTTTTTGTGCAAAGTTATTGTACGTTTTAATCGACCTGGCGGGGCGGGGTTTCGCGACGGCGCACTGCATTATTGTGCAGGATATGTAATGTATTCGGTAAACTGATTTCTTATTCAGTGGCCATATACCTTGCATTGTAACCAATCTAGCATTAAATTTTTGTCGTTTGTTACGGAATTAAACAATTATATTGCTCTACCTATTTTGCTCGTTTTTTTTTTTAGATTACCATTATTTTTATAAGTCAGAGATTAACACCGCCCCGCCAGGTCGAATAAAACGCACAATATGTTAAAATGCAATAATAAACAACAAAGCGATTTTGTGCACACACACACACACACATGCACGCAGGCAACACGCGCGAACGTGCATACACGAACAAGAGTAACACTATATGTATCTGCCCCTATCTCCTCGCACTAAAAAAATATTTGGATACATCTTCTGAATGTAAAACACGAAGCTATACGGGTAAATTTATTTATAGTCCCTGTAACGAAACATTTCTTTGGCTTAAATGTTAACAAGCATACATAGCCTGTTTTGATCTTAAAACACTTCATACTTTCGAACAAATAAACAATTTAACCTGGCATACATGCTAAAATCGGTCGTATCTTAATATGAGCCGCGCCATGACAAAACCAACATAGTGGGTGTGCGACCAGCATGGATCCAGACCAGCCTGCGCATCCGCGCAGTCTGGTCAGGCTCCATGCTGTTCGCTTTTAAAGCCTATTTGAATCGGAGAAACTGTTAGCGAACAGCATGGAGCCTGACCAGACTGCGCGGATGCGCAGGCTGTTCTGGATCCATGCTGGTCGCACACCCACTATGTTGGTTTTCTCATGGCACGGCTCATATGTATATTCCATCTGATAAAAAGTTATGGTAATAAAGCAAAAAGGAGAAAAAAGCATGTATGAGATGAAACAAAACGAATGAATTATTTTCACATAGAATCGAGATCAGGAACATCGGTCCGTTTAACCTCTTAAACCAAATCAATGGGGTCTAGCAAATACATTTCAGCATCGCATGTCAAAATAGTTTCATGTGTACATTATTCAATTAAGATACGGCATAAGATTTAACTAATTTTGAGGAAGTGTAAGAACGTAATAATTCGTTGACGATGTCAATTTTCGTCCACGATTTTGTTAAGAACAATTCATTCATGATTCGTTGCTAAAATAATCTTCGTGTAATTTTGAAACAGGAGAGTTTTACCTCGTCTCCGACACGACCAGTCCCACAGGCAATGTCAATAATCTTAATTTCATCTCTGTTTTCAGGGAAACAATTAGCCACCTCGTCAGCTATAATTGTTGGTCCGTTATATGTTGCCGCTTCCAAATCCTGCAGAATATGAAAATCATCTATATTCTTACTGCATACAGAAATCTATAGATAAGCCTTCCTCAGTATACAGAATGTAGAAGTACACTATATTTGACATTAGAATCCGCATAAGAACAACTGCGACTGCAGAATTATTAATGTTCTGCTGATTAACCTTTGAAATTATTTTTACAGTATAATAATTTAGAAACTAACCTATAAGAAGATCCTGGAGAGGTAAAGCATACAAACAGTCAAAAAATAGCAGACTGTGTCTCTTTAGACCCTTCAACCCCCGGGCATCGGCTTAAACGGAATTCTATACTGGAATTTCATTGAATGGTTCCGTGAGATAGGTGGGTCAATTTTCTTCTGTTAAAATGAATTTGAAAACATTGATGCGTAAATGTTAAGTGGTATTTCAGCTCTGATATACGACATAAAAGCACGGATGATGAAAATCTCCTAGTTACGACGAAAATCATTTAATCGGCCTTGTTTGGCCTAAAGACACCTAAAGGAGTGTTTTACTTTTGAAGTGCAAGGATCCAAAGACTTAATTTGGATTCATTCCATAAATCATCCATCTTAAAAAAGATAACGGAACAATCTTAAATATAGCTTACACGGGTTTCTGGTTAAGTATGCGTAAAAATAACTTTTTTAATCTTAAAAACTTTAAATTTGCAAAAAGGCATATACTTAAAAGACATTTTGAGAACAAATGTTTCCTGACCATTGCAGAAAATCAGGCGACTATCTTTCTTTTAATATATTTTGTTGAATTTGCCACTTTTATATTTTGCAGTAGTTGTCTTTTGAATCACATAGATATGCGAATAGGCATTTCGTAGCCATGCAATTTTTGTCAAGTACAAGAAATGCTTATTAAACTGTTTAAGCGTTTCAGTATACTAGTACTAATATTATGAAAAATATAATGAGACTTTTTTAATTTGTCACATGCATTGAATGGCGGTACCTGATCATATTTCATATTTTCAGCCCAGTGTGAATAATAGTCAGCGAGTTCCTCTGGCGACATACCCTTACACTGGGCCCTGTAGTTATCCATATATTTCGCCATGATATTTTCTGTCGTCTACTTCTGTTTAAATTCGTTAGGCTCAATATCTGGATCTGTTAACGAAATATAAACTCTAATATAACTATTAATTAGCGGTGTGCTGAATAATCACTATATCGACAAAAATTTCTGATGTCGTTACCGTCTACACGAATCTGAATTTGTTGTAATTTAGACATTTGTAACCGCTTACTAAAAAGTTGTCTTATTATAATTATTTACAAGCAAAACGCTTTTTTTACATTGCTTTAACTGCAAAGTGTACCATTCAACGTGTTCCATTCATAAAATCAATGACGTACGATTCAGCAAGTCCAGCGCGAAAGTTCGGAATTCCGAGCTGTTGGCAATAAAAACAATGACGTTTATCGCTACTTTATGTTACAGTTGCATTATGATAACAGATGTATGAAAAACACAACATGTTACAAATGTAAGAAGGACCGACTCGTTTCGTAAGTCTACTCGTTTAAATCAAAATCTAAAGATATCATTAACTATAATTTAAAGGCATATCAGATAGTTTCCATTACGCATCAGGTCAAGACCGTTGGAAAAGCTTTTACTGACGTGGTGGCCCGGGTTCGATTCCCGTCTCGGGCATGTTTATTTCTTGATTTGGCATTTTAAAGATAACTTATAGACAAAACTTATGTTCTGTTCATAACATGACCAAACTTAAATTTTATAGGGGATGAAATCGAGACGGTAACGTCCGTATATACTTATTCGTCTTTGTTGTTCGCATATACTGAGGCAATTTTTTCGATGTTTTCCAGTTCCGGTTTATATACAAACCGCAGACTGGTTGTCCGCATGAACATCCGAGCACCCCGAATCAGTCACAGAAATTCGTAAACCGCGCCAACATGTTCTCGTAATGAAAACTGTACATGCAACTGAAAAACACTTTTAAAACAGTAAGGAAATGTAGAGGCCGTCAAGTTTCTGCGTGGAGTGCAAACAAAGAAAAGAAATCCAAAAGCCAGTGCGAGAACGCGGTGAATGATGTCACCGTCACGGCTACCGTAAATTTTGCAAAGTATGATATTCGCTGTAAGAGGTATGATGACACTAAATGTAAACTTACAGAGCGAAGTTTCACTTTCATTTGAGCGTTGAATATTTCTTTGTAAGTGGATATATAAAAGATAAATCCCCATGCTAGAAATACCATTTTTAGCCAAAATCTGGAGGTCATTGCCTTTAAAGAGCTGTCTAATCTCGACTATTTGAGACACTTCGACATAATAGCAGCTTACATACAATAGTTTTACCAACATTTTCTCTATAAGTCAGAGATATGGAACCTGGCTCAGAATGGTCATTTCATAATGCCGAAGACTTCTGAAGAGGCTGAAAAGTATTCACAATAATAGTTGCTGAAAAATCTAGTTACATTCATATCTTTCATAAAATTTATATTAAGAAGGGGCATATAATCCTGAGTAATGGCTATGAAACCTGCTCTGTGAGATCATCTCGTAATGTCAAAGGCTTGTGATGAATTTTACAAAATTTCTGCAATACAAAGGGACATAATTTTAACAAAATATAAGTTAGAGTTATGTGACTTGTTGTGTGGGGTAACCTTAGGATGCTACAGACATGTGTGAAGTTTAAAAGCATTTGGCAAAGCGGTTTCTGAGACACCTGCTCACTTGAAAACAATTGTGATGCCGACGCCGACGGAAGGGTGATAACAAAATCTTTCACATTTGAAACAAGGGCTTTTCGTGACAGCAACGCTCTACTATTCAATATTCTTGTCACTTGAATTGCCTTGTTAACTGAATGAATACAAAAGTAAAAAGGGCATACTTTTGTAAAAAGGCAAAACAGAGTTATGGAACCTGTATAATGCATGTCAGCTCATCACAGATTTCAAATGCGTGAAGTGTCGATCCATTTCCATTGGTGGGTACTGAGATACCAGCTTACATACAAAATCTTAAACAAAAACTGCTAAGTCAAAAAAAATGGCATACGTTTGTAAAATGCGAAGTAAAGTTATTGAACCTATGCACTGCATGTTTGATCATCACAGTGAACAGTTATGAGATGCTTCAATACATTTCCCAGTATGGGGTACTGAGATACCAGCTTACATACAAAAACTAAACTAAAAATTGGTAAGTCAAAAAAGGGGCATAATTTTGTAAAAAAGAGTAGATATATGGACATGTGTACTGCATGTCAAATCATCACAGCACATAGGTGTGTAAAGTTTCAATCCATTCCTTTAGCGGGTACCGAGGTACATACAAACACTTAACTAAATCGGGACGCAGACGACGACGCCGGCGAATGGGTGAGTGCAATAACTCTACATATTCTTCGAATAGTCGAGCTAAAATTCAAATAGTCGAGTTGAAACTGGACAAATTTAGAAAATGATAATCAAACATGACAATCCACATGATATGTGCATGTCTACTTCATGTTGATGATGTTTATCATGTTTCATTTGTATCGGATGGAAACTGTAGGAGTAGTTGTGTACTCAATGTACCGATGTAGTTTCTAAAAAGGGACATAACTAAAATAATCATAATCGGACACGAAAATATGTGCATGTCCTTTGCATATTTCTGATGTATACCATTTTTTATTCAAATAAAATGAAAACTGTTCGAGGAGTTGAGTACATAATATTCAGATACAATTGTAATATTGTTAAGTTTAAAAACCATAACTCATATATAGGACATGAAATTATGCGCATGTCCACTTTACGTCGATGACGTTTTCAAGATTCATTTGAATTGGATGAAAACTGTAGTATACTGTAGTAGTTGAGTGCACAGGAAAGTGTGTCGGACGGAGACGGACGAACGGCCTTTTTGTATCTATTCAAGACTTTATGCAGTGAATATTAGTGAAAACGGATCAAGTAATACCAGACTTTTCAGGACAAAAAGGTTATTCATTACAACTCCACTTGATGAAATTGTTGAGAGAAAATCATAAGACAGGTATGTGGTGGAAAATTAATATTTTTTCTTTAAATTCCAAGCACTGGTTACAGAAAATGGCGGCCAGGCAGCAAAATAATCTATTATGTATTAAAATAATTCACTTCATTTTACGGAAGCTACTCATTAATACATATATAAAAACAACAACAAAATATTAAGATGATAATTTTATGTACTATAATGTCTCCAAACAGAATAAAATAAAATAGTATTCTAAGAAATAATAAGTTCCCAAACGTGGTATATCGTAGATTCTAACACGACCAGCGAATAACCTACATACATGTAGAGCAAATCTATCTCGGGTTATTCTGCAATAAACCACTCGCGTGCAATGACGTCATCCGATCCAGGTGCGTAGCACGGTCGTAAAAAGTAGTTACCAACATTTTTTTTAACTGTTGATACTAGTATGTCGTGTTAGAATCGAAATAACAAGTTCCCAAGTGTGATTGTTGCTGTTTCATTTATATTTGAATTTCCATATGACAGATGTGAACTTAATTGTTTCCTTTCTTGATCACTCGGTTTTATGTAATGACTGAGAGACTGCACATTTCTGTGCCCAGTCACAGACATAATTGAACTGCTAGAAAACCCAGCCTTATGTAAATTAGAAGACACCATAGCTCTAATACAATGGTTTGTATACCTAACACTGGGGCAAGCTTCCTTTGGTAAGTTAGGCATCAGCTTGTTAATTGTGTTTACTCCTACTGGTGAAATTGCATACCAGACACTACTATTTTAGTATTTGCTCAAAGGTCTTTGAAAGAAGCGGTCACAATATGGGTTAAGTTTACTTATGAACTTTTCAAAAGACAAGACCGGGCAACACTTATTACCTTTTTGTTCATACATGCATACGGGGCTGTTTCACATTTTCTTTTGCATCTACCCCATGGTGTGTCTTATCTGCCTCATTATAAGACATCTTTACATATCTATCAACATCAGAATCTACAGCAATAACAAAAGAATCGTTTCGCAGATTTTGTAAACCCTCCCTACCCCCGCGCCCAAACTGTGCAATTATCTCAAACATGACCTTTTTCTGTAATGAAACTGGGGTTTCAAGAGAAAATACCCCACTAATGTACAATTTTTCTAAGTCTTCATCACTGATCGGTTCTTTGTGTTCACTCATGTCTTTTCCTTCTCTTTACAGTGTCTTAATTTTACCAGACAGGACCTTGTTGGACTCTACAAAATCACGATCACGCATAAGTGACAGCTTTCTAGAGAATGGAAGATTAGTGATGTGTCTATTAATACCAGCACTGATGGAGACGAGTGTGGGCTTTGAATATTCCTTCCCCGTTTTAGAGAGAAGAGCTGCATAAAACTGCTCTAGTAGTGCATCTAGCTCTGCTCCTGGCATCATTTCAAACTCTGAGTGACCAAAACCAGCTTCCATCATGTAATCTGAAAATGGGAAATACATAATTGCATAGAGTGCACATATATGTACTTTAAAGGAAACTAAAAAAGATCTAGATCTAGTCACTCACTTGTTGTTATTGTGAAACATACTGTCAAAAGTGTAAGACACAAGTCAAAATCTTGCGAAAAGAAAACTTGAAGAAAACGAATTTGAGTAGGACTAATTGACACCTTCCTTTGGAAAATTTTTATAAACCGAACCATCACAAAAAATTGACAAGGAACAACACCGGAATCAATTAACTTTTTTTATCAATTGAATTGACTGGTTATGAGTCACTCATCAGGATAAATAGAAAAGATTAAAAAATTGGCTGATGGGATTTAATAAAAAGTTCGTGCATGCTCTTTAAATGTGAATATTTCTGTGATGGAGGAATTTATTACTGATTTTACTCTTGAGTGGGTGAATATTGAAAATAAATGGTACGAGTATGGAGTTTATATTGTTATAATCTTTAATTGAAAATACACGAATTTTTTCATTTCTACATGTCCGACATTATTGTAAATATTTCTCGCAATTTGATACTAGGAATTATATTAAATTTTGGGCATTAAAATTTTTGTTTCCGGTATCCTAAACTCCACTTAAAATTTTTTGTCTACCATTCGTGTATTTATGGCCTTAAGCCCCACTTTATTGGATAAAAAATTACTCTTTCTTATTACCCCCATCCCCCCTCACTCGCCTAAAAAAAAATACCGACCTCTTTACCCTGATTAATATGAATTACCGAAACAAACATTTTTTATTGCCTTGTCAAACCAGATACTATAATACCTTTAAGTATTTCATTGCCCATTTTGTCTGTTTTATTTGTGGATTCTGTGTTGCTAGCTTAGAGTGTTCAAGATGACTGGATGACCTGCTTGAAACGAGAGGCCCTTACTGGGTACATGTTCAAAAAGTTTCCATTACATAACTGTACGTAAGAGCTAGCATTACCATTGTTTATGAAATTATCTTTAAAAAATATCTTCATCAAAATCATTTGCACAAGTTGTCAGAGTCATTAAGCTCTGATTATTATGTGCCTGTTAATTATTTTAGTAATTCATGTGGCCCCATTGTTGAGGACTGCACCCAGGTTGATGAACCATGCCCATCAAAGCCTTGATTTATTACTCTCCAGTCCCCAGATTTTCGACGAATCTGGCTGATTCATACTTCCTTGACTCAACAAATTCGACATTGTTTAACGAAGTTGTTGTTGTTGTTTAAGAAAAAGCAGAAATATTTGTTGTTGTTGTACGCCGGTTTTACTACGATTTCCGCGGTATAATAAAACATAAACATCACGTGACTGTGCATTCTAAAATTTTACACGGCAATGTCATAAAATTATTTAATGCAATAGCCAATCACGGTGCGCGCGCAAAGCTACGCGAGGTATATATTGCAGGATAACCAGATATGTTTTGGTAGGTTATACGCTGGTGTGTTAAATATAGCGACATTTGTTGAATGTTTCCGTAAATCGAATTCTAAATAATTTAAATCCATCATTGTTAATTTCCTAACAATATAAAATTAAAATGTAATTTATTCACAAAAGTTTAGACGTTTAAGTCAACAAATAAATGAAAACATTCTGACAAATACACATCAAAAATTATATTTGTTTTTTTCTTCCCAATATCCTACATTAAATCTTTAACCGATTTGGATTATTACCAAACGTCAATACAGATTATAGTAAGCCCTCTTCAAAACATATCCCATTCCTTTCCATTTCTATTGTTCATTTTTGAAACGTCGCAACTTATTTACGTATATCTCCAATGGTTTCTTAGTATCCCTCATACTTTGTCCTCACACCATCTTCGTAATATTTTGTTTATTATTGTTTATAAATTTTTCACACTGCCTTATATCTTATATCAAATATTGTGTCTTAGTGTTTCTAATACCCTGCCCCATACAAAATATTACTTTTCTTTTCAGCTCCTTGTATTAGTACCTCCTAACGGTTTATCAGTATGTTAATAAGCCCAATTAAAGTTGGGGGGGGCGTCGAGTTAGGTGTCTGCGCCAAAATTTTTTTGATTTTCTTCACAATTTATGACGAATCACAATCATGTATTAAGTTCATTCACAAGTATGACTGTTATTTGGTCTGAATACGATTTATGAATTCACACTTTAAAGATCGGTGGTAATTTGACAAAATAACCAGCCAGAAATTAATCCCGCAGCGTTTTAAAATTGGATTCAAATTTTACCGGAACTTCGGAAAACATAATATTGCATGGAATTACACAACAAGTTGTGTTAATTGTCTTGATACTTTTTCAACACAGCCACAAAGTGGCTAACATCAAATTTACTTAATTTCAATGGACGAACTTCAACAAAAATCTAAAACATTTTTAGTTAGAATCTGTAGGTTTATTTTCAGCAGACATATGTACATCTAAACATAAATGACAAATATGTTCAGTATCTAGATAATATTTGGATACGAGTGGGTACACTCTTCAAACTAGAGAAAAGTGGGTGGGTAAACTCAAACATGCGAAGCTAAACATTTTGAAGCTATCAACTTATAGAATAATAATTTTGCAGTTTCAAAAAATGCTCATTGATTATACTATATTTAATTATGCCTCATTTGAGTTGTAGGGGCATATAGATTTGGTCTTGTCCGTGCATGTAGGTCGTCCGTCGCACAAGTTCTTGAGTTTCTTAGCTCAAAAAGTATTTGATATATAATTGATGAAAATTGCATGACGCCTTTATCGCGATATGTTATAGCGTACTTTAATTTTTGTCTGCTCCGTCCCTATTTACGAGTTATGGCCTGACGTAGTCAAAATAACAATATTTTCACCTTGTGACACCCTAGCCAGAAAGTAACATATAGAATGTTCTGTAGGCACATGGTGTCCCCACTGTACATTTGTCAAAAATAAGGGCAATAATTCAATGATTCATGTTTGCAGTTTTAAGGGATATAGCCTCAACAAATTTTTATAAAGGATTTCATGTTAGGCAATACCGTTCTTGAACTATGAGCATCACAATCAAAACAGCCACTATTTGCTATTTAAGGGCAATAACTCTGTAAAAGCACTAAGTTCTCAATAGATGCCAAGGTGTGCAAGGTCAATCAATCAAGACTCATGCAGGCTTTCAGAATTTACATCAAACTTTCTGAGATAGGCACGTCATTAGGTAAAAATGTGCATTTTGAACCTTTCAGGGGACCATAACTCTGAAATAGGACCAGACGACAATAGGAGGTTACACATCTCATATCATGAAAGATCATGCAGGTTCATCAATTTATATGTAATACTTTCTGAGCTCAAGTCAGCAACAAACAAGGTTTTAAAATGCAATTTGTACTATTTTCAGGGCCAAACCTAGTAAATAGGGGACGAGTCGGCGAAAATAGAGATGCTCAAGTTTATATCACAATAATTGATTCATCAAGTTCATCAATTTACATGAAACACTTTACTGCGCTATCCATCACACAACGTGAAATGTGCATTTTTTACTATTTCAGGGGCCAAACTCTGGAAAAGGATGTAGAAAGCCTTATAAAATAAAAGGTGCGCAAGTTATTATTGTAAAATTCATGCAAATTTCACCAATCTTACAATTACTTTATGAACTAGAGTGTTGACCAGGTAAAAATGTGTTTTTGCATGTCAGGAGGCCATATTCTGGAAGAAGGGGGTCCAACAAAAAATAAAAGGTACGCAAATGAATGTTCACGATAAAGCACTCTTAATTTTTTCAATTATATCAATACTTTTTGAGCTAGGTGCGTAAACATTCTCGTTGTTTTCATAAAGACAGACGTTGTATTAGACATGATGCGACAAAACCAATTTATATGCCCCCACCACTCATACGGGCATAAGTAAGATAGAAGTAAATAATCTGAGGCCATTCTGAACTGCAAAATATATTCATATATTGTGTTGCTTCGAATGTTTAGCTTCGCATGTTTATTACCCACCCACTTTCCTAGTTTGAGAGTGTACCACTCTTCCAATGATTGATCAAGTGTACTGATATATTGTCATTTTAATGTTTATTTAGCTTACAATAACTGCTGAAAATAACACCTAAATATCTCAACTAATAAAAAATGTTTTAGATTTTAGGTGAAGTTCGTCCATTGAAATCAGTAAATTTGATTAGGCCACTTTGTGGCTCTGTGTTGAAAAAAGTATTCAAGACAATTTAAAACGCAACATGTTGTGTAAATGTCCATTGCATAGTTATTTTATCACGAAAGTTCCAGGTAAAAAGTTTGAACCATTTTTAAAAACGCGGCGGAGATTGTGTTCCTGGCTGGTTACATGTCAAATTACCCCACCCACTTTAAATGTGAATTTCTATAAAAGTAAGTCAAAACTGATAACAGTAACACTTGTGAATGAAACTTAATACATGAAGGAATATTGTCATAAAATATAGAGAAAATCAAAAAACATGTTGCGCAGACACCTAACTGCGACCCCCCCCCCCCCCCCCCCCCCCCCCCCTTTGCAACAACCCTCATGCCAACTAGCTTGAGCGAAAATTGAACGAACTACAATATCACATTTATAGAAGTGTGTAAGATATTTATGCTGGAAGTCACCATTTGCAATTTATGATAAACCACCATTGATCAAATGTTTCAACACGAACCTTTGTAACTCTTCATTCCATACCAAAATTGAACATTCTTATTGACTAGGACAGTGACATTGTGGTTTTGTTACGGTCGTGACAGAGTTTAGTTTACATGGTGACTTTTCCAGCTTTTGATGGTGTAGGAAGACATGCGTTGGTTGGCATCTGGGAAGAACGACTGGCCTTATGTAAGCCAGCTGGATACTTCATGTACTCGTAGAAACCTACATCAAACGCGATGTTTCGTGCCTAGGTCAGTGAGGGACAAGTGATTCGAAGTCAGCGACTTTAACCACTCGGCCGCGGAAGCCCTACAAATATTGCTGAGAACGTTGAAGCTCACGCTTGGAAGTTAGGTTAAAATAGAAACAGCGTTATATGATCATTATTCTAAATGTTTTATTACATTTATATGAACATTCCTCTAAATAAAACGCATTTCTATTGAAGTTAAAAGACAACTGTTTATTGTTTTATTAGTTAAATTATCAATTTCAGATTTTTGATATATCACAAAAAGATATACATTTTTAACTCAAAATTGGCTAGCTTTTTGTGCCTCATACACCGTTTTTTTCCGAGGGTTGGGGGGCATTTAGAGTTGCACTTGTCTGTCCGTCTGTCCAAATTTGTGTTGTGCATATCTCAAAAAATGTTTTACCCAGAGTCCTCAAACCTCACAGGATTGTCATTCAGCATGTGATATTGTGATTGGGAGTTCACACATCCGAACATGAGTCATTGTCTTTTACTTGGTCAAGAAAATGCATAAAAAGGGCTTTAAAGTTTATGTCGACTGAATCATAGAAAGTGGACCTTTATTTAGTAAAACATACGTCAGTCCTTCCATCTGTCCGAATTTGTGCCAAGCATATCTCAAAAAAGTGTTTGACCCAGGCTCACCAAACCTCGCAGTAATGTCATTCAGCATGCGAAGTTGTACACCTGGTGTTTTAATTGGGGTTTCACACAGCCAGACAAGAGTTATGGTCCTTGCTTTAGTGAAAAATTGCATATAAGATCTTAAAAATAGTCACGAAACAATGTAAGAATATTATTTAGCATGTGATGACATATATGTTAAACCCACTTTTCTGTAAACAAATTCTCTGTTGATTTTTATTTTTTCTAATAGAAAACACGTTTTGATATTTTAAGACATTTCTCTGTGAATAAACAACATTTGTTAAGTTATAATTGTTTAAAATAAATGGGTAATTCATATATTACACGCGACAGTAAGATGGTGACCCTACGATGGCGAAGCGCGACAATGCAATGGCGAAGCGCGACAGTACTATGGCGACACTACGATAGTGAAGTGCGACAGTGCGATGGCGAAGCGCGACACTACGATGGTGAAGCGCGACAGTATGATAGCGAAGCTCGACAGCACGACGGCGAAGCGCGACAATACGACGGACTGTCACCATCGTACGATCGCGCTTCGCCATCGTACTGTCGTCTTATCGCCATCGTACTGTCGCACTTCGCCATCGTCCTGTTGCGCTTCGCCATCGTACCGTCGTACCTTCGCGTTCACAGGGAGCAGGCGCTGGCCCTAACGGAACACCGTATTTTTGCGACTTATTTCATGATCCTACTATTTGATTACTTATTTGATAATAACCCTGAATATGTGAAAATTTTAATAATAAAATCATACGCCGTCTATGCTTAAGGTTTAAAAAGTCAAATTTCTATAACATAATTATAATACAATGTCAAAAAATGATAAAAAATAATGGTTAAGAAAGCCTAAAAGCTTTTAAATAGGACATCTTGGCGAGCATACTGCAGACGTAATTTGTCTCACATTAATTCGTCGTAAGTTTTTAGCAATCAAAATCCAATAAAAATCAAGTAAGTGCACCTAATGTAATCCTCAGATGAATACAGCGATAATGTCATACGATATACGTCTACTAGTATTTGAAAAACCAATTTACAGTCAATTGATTCTGTTCTTTCTTTATAATTTTCAATTTTTCAATGGCATAATAGGTTATTAAAAACATATATCATAATTTTATTTCAGAAGACTTTAATCAATATTCTTAAAGATTATCTTATCAAGATATCAGTGACATACTTTGTTTTGAATGTCGTTGAGATATATCAACAATCACGCTACGTTTCTAAAATATGTTTTATGATTCAAAATTGTTTGTAAATTGTCTATCCAATGCTTATGTAAAAGCCTTTTACATAACTTCTGAAAATGACTTTTTGAGCTTTGCTATAGCCTATGTCTTAACATTGGGGAATGCGTCCCTATACCTGATAACCTTTCCGCACCTGTAACGTAATTAAACGTATTAGCGTCTGATGGGCCTTTCACGCTTCCGTAGAATCAACATTTATTATACGAAATTTATTTTGAAAATATTTCTGAAATGTCTAGGTCTGCAGCTCTCAAATACGGAAATATCTTACATCCGAGGCATATACTGACACTTTCAGACAACATCACTTGAAAAAGGACCTTTTGAGCGATTTTGTCAAAAATCTCTTATGTACCCTTGATCCGTTATGGACCCCTTTGGGATTTGTGTTTACCCCGAGCTCAAATATGTTTTCGTAGATGAAAAGCTGACATGTCGTGCTAAAGCCCAGGTAGTTTCAAATTGTTAGAAAATGCTGAAAATTGACTCCAAATTAGCAAAATTTAAAAAAATATAAAAAAAGAAGTCCACGCGCATACATTTTGACGGGGCGACCCCTGCGCGTGACCCCTGACTATCGACGAATCCAAATACGACTTTCGTTTTCAAGTTTAGCTTGTCTACTTTCATTTTCTTTACTTCCGGAAACAGCTGAAGGTCGAGTGACGTCATTTTCTGTTGTCAAAAACATACATATGCCTGGCGAGATTGCATAAAAAAGTGCTCGGTGTCCTAAGGATATTAGGAAAATCTTTTTTTATATATAAAAATTAGTGTTTTTTTCTACATTTTTTAACACGTTTGTACAAAAACAGACGTTTGAGACAAAAATAGCTATACAAAATGCATTTTAGGAAATCAGTATAACCTTTCCGCACCTGTAACGTAATTAAACGTATTAGCGTTTGATGGCCCTTTCACGCTTCCGTAGAATCAACATTTATTACACGAAATTCATTTTGAAAATATTTCTGAAATGTCTAGGTCTGCAGCTCTCAAATACGGAACTATCTTACATCTGAGGCATATACTGACACTTTCAGACAACATCAAAAAGGACCTTTTGAGCGATTTGACGAAGTTCCAAAAATCTCTATGTACCCTTGCTCCGTTACGGACCCCTGTGGGATTTGTGCCGAGCTCAAATATGTTTTCGTAGATGAAAAGCTGACATGTCGTGCTAAAGCCCAGGCAATTTCAAATCGTTAGAAAATGCTGAAAATTGACTCCCCATTAGCAAAATAAAAAATAAAATAAAAAAAGAAGTCCACGGGCATACATTTTGAGGGGTGACCCCTGCGCGTGACCCCTGACTATCGACGAATCCAAATACGACTTTCTTTTTTAAGTTTAGCATGACATTGTCTGTCAAAAACATAGTTACATATGCCTGGCGAGATTGCATAAAAAAGTGCCCGGTGTCCTAAGGATGTTTCGTTATAACTATATAGTTTCTTTTTTAGCTTGGGTAGTCGACGAAAATGGTGAAACAACTTATCTCAAGCCGAGCCCCCGGCAGGTGTCATGTTTACCTCCCAGTGTCCAGTCTAGGCCGATATTGCTGGGAACAGTACCAATTTAAATCAATCTTCCAGCACTGAACACAAGTCAGGATATCAATCATGATCAAAAATCGAACCCGCATCGCATTCGAGATACTCGACAAAGGTGTCTACAGTCTTATTACGGAATCCAGTTAGGGCCATGTCGTATGTCGTCCGTCGCACTTTGAAGTCGACGCACGACAATGCGACACGACATCGCGACAATGTCGATCTTGGTCAAAGTCATGCGTTCCCCTACTGCTAATTCTGTGAAACGTTGCAACTTATTTATGAAGTCTTTAAATTTTATAGGTTGATGTACTCACAGCTCATTATTGTAAATGTCCATTACCAGCTTAATGTCCATTCTTAAATGATCCATTATTTTAAGAATGGCCAGTTACAGGTTTGTAATGGATAGTTATAGTAAAATAATAGTGTGCGGTACAATAGCCTATGTAATGGACAAAACTAATAAAGGATTACGTCACAACCGTATCTTAATCACTTTTTAAATACTTTCATATTACGGGGGTTGTTACAAAATTGCATAAAAAGTATTTGTATTTGACAGCTATCTGAATGTTTCAAGAATCTGAACCAAATAAAAAAGTTTTTAAAAAGTTTGCAGCTTCCAAATTAATTTATTTCCGATCTATCGAGATTGCGCAACCAATACATGCAAGAGGTTTTACAAATTAGCATTTCTAATTAAGTTTAGCTAACTGTGTAATTTTCAATGCGAATATCTGTCAATTATAATTCGAATCAACAAGAATGTACTATGTATTTTTTTTTTATATTTATAAATGAGTAATTGATATCACAAGATTAGGCTATCATAAAATCACATGGATGTTTAAATAAAAATATCTTTAAAGGTAAATTGTTATCAAAATGTATATTCTGATATCAAAACAGCCTTTGAATCGAATAAAGGATATAAAAACCATTTTCAAATACCCAATACCTTAGGTGTCTTTATGCTTGATAAATATTGAATCACCAACATCTTTTTAACCCACATGTCCAGAATGAGACCGTGTCCGAGGCTATTTGCAGTATACATAACATTGTAATTTCTTCAAATTGGTGATTTTGACTGTTCATATCATGTATAAACTGTGATAAAATATATTATGTGTTGAATGATAGAAATGGATAAACTTTGATTTAACTAGAGAGTATCACTTTTTAGGTTTAATTTTGATGAAAGGATGATTCAGCAAAAGGTTATGTTTACTAATTTGAATGAATTTGAAAATTACTTTTAACTTACCATTACATGTTTTCAGTAAATTATGATCATATGAGAGTTTTACGAATTTGGTAATTTCACAGTAAAATCACAGGCATTTAGCTCATTTATTTGTTCGATAACAATGCTATACATGATAAAAAATACCCATAGACATTCTTGAACAAAAAAAACAACAGCATCTTAATATATGAGCCGCGCCATGAGAAAACCAACATAGTGGGTTTGCGACCAGCATGGATCCAGACTAGCCTGCGCATCCGCGCAGTCTGGTCAGGCTCCATGCTGTTCGCTTTTAAAGCCTATTGGAATTGGAGAAACTGTTAGCGAACAGTATGGATCCTGACCAGACTGCGCGGATGCGCAGGCTGGTCTGGATCCATGCTGGTCGCAAAGCCACTATGTTGGTTTTCCCATGGCACGGCTCATATATTTACACTATAAAACGACTTTTTACTCGGCAATGTTGCATAATATGATGGGCTGCATTCTCGTTCTGTCATTTTTTAACCAAACAAGAGTATGTCCAAATATCTTCTACATTCCAACAACACGCATTAAATATACCTTTATTTCTGAGTAATAAGTTTTTAAACATTGACAAAAGACAATTCCATTTGTCAGAAACGATCATGGCTATGCAAATGTTACGGGTCAACAACCGCTCGAAAGGCTCTCTAAATAGTTCAACCACGTTCGTGTAGGTGCTCACAAATATTCATATTAACAAGAGCTCGTAGAACACGAAATGCCCCCCTTGATGCATTCAGTAACTGCACAAGAAACAGAAATTATTTGGTCCCTGTGCAGTGGACGTTTGACGTACTGACCTCAAATCAATAATTATGGGTCATTTACCATCCATAAGTGACTTCCGTATCAAATGTGATCTTACACCAAAGCATTTTCTAGTTATTTGGCAAAACAATTTCCAGGTTTATCTGATGGCTAAACAATATAGCACCTAGGTTCGGAGGCAGAGGCAACAAAATTGTCAATATAGAAAGAACCTGCTGGAGTTACTTCCACAGAAATGAAGAAAACTTACATATGAGAAATTAAACAGAACAAACAGGGACGGGAGCCAGTCTACCCTACCAGATCTTTAACATTTTCTCCCCGGTTTTATATCGTGACACTTCTTCGTATGTGTAAAAAATTAAGGACAAAAGTCCAGCAGGAAAAGCCACGTTCGAAACTTCCAGCCAACAAGATAGCACTCCATATGGAACTACATGTATGAGTTAATGTATATACGTGCACTTTAAGTCTATAATTAGAGTCATTCTATGTATTCATGTCAATTTTTCATAAGATTTCATCCGATAGCTTCTGCCATTTATTTAAAGAAAGTCGATATATCACCTTAACTATGTCAGTATCAAAGAAAAATCAAAATTTAGAATCATCGTTATTATTTTGTCAAGGCATCTCGTAAGCCGTTGCACATATTTCCCACATATATTACTGAACACTTTGATAAGACCTATTTTTGAAAAGTATGTTAATATATTATTTGCCTATGAAATCATTTTATGATAGTAGTATGGGTATGTTACTAGTGTAATGAACGAGTTAAGAATAAATTCATTTATTTTTTACAACTTTTTCTGCCTGAATAACGCAAAGAAAAAGGTAGAAAGAGAAAGAGCAAATATTTAAACGATATAACATACATACTTCCGTTTTTTTATTATGTTAAATCCTAGTTACCACGTATGGTTGTACAAAGGTCTACACAACCCTTGTTGACCGCCTGTGACGTTATTTCTAACTGGCACGTTCCACTTGATGTGTTTTAGGGCGAATAATTCGGTGCGAAAAATGTGTGAGACTTATTCGGGTCGCTTCGTGCGCGGTTGTTCCATTGTTGTTCGTAAACTGTTTGCAACTGGGCTTTGAAGTAAAGTTTTTCTGAAAGATTATTCACTTGCCCAAAAGACGGCCAATCAATGATAATGAAATATTTTTTCAAACAAACATTGCGGACCTGGAAGCAATTCACATGTCAAAATGCTGATTTTCACCTTGCTAATGGCTCATTGTCACAGGGGCAAGAATTTTTCAAAATGACTTTTTGGCATTTTTTTTCTCTCAGAAAACATTATCATTGCAATAATTTTGAGTGTATATGACTCACAGACCTATACTCTATCCTAGATACGTTACTTCTGCCTGTGTATTTTTCCACTACAGTTTCTTTTTATGGTTGTCCTACATTTCGATATATGACTCGGCTAAATGTTTCCAAACAATCTGTTCTTACCCTTTAACCTTTAAAAAATAAATTATTGAAAATAGTTGTCATTACTCTTGGGTTTATCGTTACTACTTCGTTTAAGGTCATACGACGACTTTCCAGCTTTTGATGGTGGATGGAGGCTCCTAGGTGCCCCTCCGTACATAACTTCAGGCCCGAGCTGTCACCTTGGCATAGCCATCGACCTTCCATTAGCCTGCTAGATGGATTCCTCATATTAAAGAATTTAACACTGAACGCGAGGTTTCGAACCCACAGCGCTGAAGGGCAAGTGAAGTCAGCGACCATTACCACTCGGCCATGGAGGCCTCTTCAAAGTAAAAGTACAAGAAACATACCTATGATATAGATATTTCCCTCCGATTTTTTTTATATTTTGTAAGGCAGATGTATTATCCAACAAATCATTACAAATATATTTAATGTTTAATTCATGTTTTATCAAGTATAGCCGTCAATATGATTTTTTTATACATGAGCAATCATTCATATCTTTTTGCACATTAAGTCTTTCATCCATCGGACCGTTTGTACATTTACATTCGATATAGTATTAATTGTAAATGAGGTATTCATGTTAATTTTTCCAAAGATCTCATCCATTAATCTTCACAGTTGAAAGCTGGAAACTCATCATAGGACATAAATTATGTTGAACTTTTAGTTTTTGGTTGCGGGTTTACCCCGCTACCAAAGTTACAAGTGTATTTCTGACAATCATATAGCATCTTTATTTTATTCCAAATCACATCCAAAGGATGTTCATGTGCTACACAAAATAGTCCCATTAATGAACAATGCGGATGAATTATCAATGATCAAGCAGTTCTGATTCAACCTGTATCCATTCACACTGACCATTTAGATATATAAGATCTATCAATGATAAGGTTTTCCAGCCCATGGTTACATCACAAGCTAGGTCAGGCAGAGTTCATCTTAGATATGAGGCACATTTGTATTTGTTTCTCATTCATGTATATTTATAGATTGGCATTTAAACAGAAAATAAAACCCGCTACCACCAGACGTCTCAAGGGCTTTGATTGTTTCTAAGCTGTCTTAAAAATGCGAAATCAACTAAAAAATACATGTCCGAGTCGGGAATCGACCCCGGCCCATCTTGGAAACAAAAACTTTCTTACCTCCTTAACAATTCAGTACACCACGGAGGAAACGTACTTAACGACATATAGCTTTATGATTTATGCAGTTTATATCAGGTACCCCGTTACAACCGCTTTTCAGTTTTGAATGGAAAAATTAGTAAAAGCAACTAATTCTCATGTGTTATCTAATAATAACGACGTGACGTATATAAACAATCGTGACCAAATAAGGCGTTTTGACCTCTAGACAGTTCTTTTTTATGTAAAGTCATATCCATATGAGTTCAGGACAAAGCTAGTACATTTCACACCGTAATGTAAACTATCAAACTCGATTTATTTCGTCGATACGTACGCCGAAACGTCAAGGCGGAAAAATCTACAGAAACATTTGTTGTTATTGAATAAGCCTCCACAAAGTATAACAAAGAAATATGCTGTTTATGTATATTCAAAAGTGAAATGAGATCTATCAAACAGCCCTGAAAACCTCTAGCCCTTTACTAACAAAAAGGACGCCGACTGTCCCGTCATGAGACGCTCACACAATGAGCCTGTGACATCAGTGGTAGGATACCGAGTATCAATTCGTCCTCATTCAGTATAAACTCTTCGCATATATACAACCTTGTAGTTAGAAACACAGATACATACGAAATCAAAGAAAGTAAGAACCGTAATATGGTACTGGAATTGTATCATGTTATTAGAAACATTAAAACAGTATGTACAAGTATTGTACATGAAACATGTATTTTCAGAAAATTATTGTAAAAGATTTTTTGAATATCCATTCACGTTATTGTCACAGAAACAATCTGATTATTTGAGTCAAATTACCAGCTAATATCACATTTCCATGAAACGTCCCATAAAGCTTAGACACTGTTCTAATTTTAAACAGAACATCAAGTTTGACAAATGTGTTTGTCGCCTGCCTCCTTTTGATGTCATGTTTACATTTGATAAAGAAGGGACGGTCGATCGACGGACTCCTCTTTACATTTTAAATATTCTTTCCTCATCACGGCTAAAGTCAAGCCGCTTGGAAAACAACAAAGGTACTGTATAATCGACCTGACATGTTTTGACATTAAACTTCAAATAAATCTATCATATCCCTGAATACGTGCAGTAAGCATACAAGACTGGCATTTTCAAGTGTTCTTTTTCTGTTACAAACTATTAACCCAAACATATTTATTTTGCAGACCTCTTGCAAAATACTAGATATGTTTCAATATCACAAAGTTACTATTTATACCATTCTATGATTAATATAATTAGATCCAGTTGGATTGATCTAAATTTTGATGTAAACGGGTGAAGCCGAAAAAAAGCCAACAGTAACGTTTTGTACAGTTATGAAATACGCAGTTCATAAGTTTTAAACACGGACAAAATATTTCAAGATCAAAAATAATTACATTATACAGTGATGATCATCAAACAGTGACTACAACATGATACTTTGTCCTAGATTAAAACAACACTAAATCACAGTCTTAATTGTCATTGACAGCACCGACGCATTTATTTCTTTAACAAAATACATTTCCAATACACGGATATGGCACGCCAATTGTCCAATTATTACGTGAACCCTAGTTCACTAGGATTAACGTTCGATAAAACAGGTTGTTCGAACGTAAAACCAGGTTTTTCAAATAATAACCTATATTTTCGAGCGAAAACATAGGATAACGCCGTGAACCATAGTTCACGCTCGTAAATGTAGGTTCACGATTGTAAACCCAAGTTCACGGTCGTAAACATAGGTTCACGTTGGTAAACTATGGTTTACGAGCCTGAACCGGGATTTACGAGCGTAAACATAGGATAACGATCGTAAACATAGGATTATGACCGAAACTCATAGTTCAATCGAGAAACCTAGTTTATCAAACGTAAACCATGGTTTACGGTCGATATATTAGGATTATGGAATCAACAATGAATTTCGGGCGTGAACATGGGTTTACGGCAATGAACCTGTGTTTACGGACGTGAACCTATGTTTACGAACGTGAACCATAGTTTACGGACGTGAGCCTGTATTTTCGAACGTGAACCCATGTTTACGAACGTGAACTTGGGTATACGAGCGTGAACCAGGTTTTTCGAACGTAAACCAGGTTTTTCGAATACTAACCTATATTTTCGAGCGAAAACATAGGATAACGTCGTAAACCATAGTTCACGCTCGTAAACGTAGTTTCACGTTCGTAAACCCAAGTTTACGGTCGTAAACATAGGATAACGACCGAAATTCATAGTTCAATCGAGAAACCTAGTTTATCGAACGTAAACCATGGTTTACGATTGATATACTAGGATTGTCAAATCAACTATCAATTTCGGCCGTAAACCTATGTTTACGGTCGTGAACCTATGTTTACGAGCGTGAACATATGTTAACGAGCGTGAAACTAGGTTTACGGCCGTGACCGTAAACCATAGTTTACGGACATGAACCTATATTTACGTGCGTGAACGTAGGTTTACGGGCGTGAACCTATGTTTACGAGCGTGACACTAGATTTCTCGAACAAAACTATGATTTTCGGTCGTAAACCTAGGTTCACGTTCTTAAAGGTCCAATACTAAGGAAAGTGAACATTTTAATTTCTTTTAAAAAGCACAGAAACTATTTCATTTTATTGGAAAATGAAAGTTGGTATGTAGAAATTCGAAATAAATCGCAGTATATGTACAATTATTTTTCTATGAAGTATGAAGAAAGTTAAAAAGACCTGGGGGGTCATTCTGTCGATTCATTGAAATTTCAACATAATACACATACATTTCTTTGAGTTCCAAAGACCTTCTGTAAATTTTGACCTGCCAATCTTCATTATTTAGTGTCTTGCAGAAGTCTATGCACTGGCTATGAAAAAAATTGCCAACTCACTTTCCCTTAGTAATGGACCTTTAAACTATGGTTCACGCTCGTGAACCCATGTTCACGCCCGTAAACCTAGATTCACGCTCATAAACTTAGGATAACGACCGAAATTTATTGTGCAATTGAGAAACCTAGTTTATCGAACGTGAATATGGGTTCAAGAACGTAAACTATGGTTTACGACCGTTATCCTGTGTTTTCGCTCGTAAATATAGGTTAATATTTGATAATCCTAGTTTTTCGACCAAGAACGTAATTATTGGATAATTGGCTTGCTGTGAACTATAGTTTGCGGATGTGAACCTATGTTTGCGAGCGAGAACCTATGTTTACGACCGTGAACTTGGGTTTACGAGCGTGAACCATAGTTTACGAACGTGAACCCAGGTTTACGTTCGATAAACTAGGTTTTTCGATTGAACTATGAATTTCGGTCGTTATCCTATGTTCAAAAGCGTGAACCTATATTTACGGTCGTAAACCCATGTTCACGGTCATAAACACAAGTTTACGGTCGTTAACATAGGTTTAAGTTCGTAAATCATGGTTCACGCATGTGAACCCAGGTTTACGCTCGTAAATATAGGTTCACGCTCGTAAACTTTTTTTTTTTTTTTTTTTTATTATTATTATTATTAATCAATCATTGTACAAAAACAAGTGTATACAAACAAGTAAAATAGCACAAATAAACAAATATGTAGTTCATTCTCTGTTATTATATCATGATTCTGCATATTCATGAAATTTAAGTGTGAAAAGATTGTTTACTTTCCTGTTGGTAAGATATTTAAACATAATTCTGTATTCAGATTTAAACAGATTAACAATATCATAGTTACGTTCTCGACAGTTGCTAAGGAAATAAGTTTTATAAATGCAGAATCCGACAAGAGACAGTATAGTATTAATATAATAATAGGTTGGATCTGAAATCTTATAGCCTATAACAATAGTTTTTAAATGTCGTATATTATTGCATATGCCGCAAGATTTAAGTACATTATGGACATCCGCCCATATGTTATCTGTTCTCGGACATTCTACAAAAACATGTTCATAAGTTTCCACTTGGTTACAAACTAAACAGTTAGATGAGTTTAACATTTTCCACCTGTATCGTATTTCATTGCATGGAAATATTCTATTTATTAATTTATACTTGAATTCTTTTATTCTATTATCTTGTAAAGAGTGTATGAATTCATAGAAGGTGTTCCATTGGATATCGTATTCAAGATGTTGTTTCCAATAATCATGTATATATGGTTTTGTACATCGTTTGGAAACTAGATGGTTATATATTGTTTTGTTGTCACTACTCTTAAGAACGCCATTTCCAATTTTAATTTTCAGCTCAGTTTTTACGTATGTTGAACACGAAACTTCAGACCGTAAACTTCTTTTCCACTTTTTTGGAATAGCGTTTACAAATGTGTTAAATTCTGCAATTCAATTATTTCTATTTAATAATTTCTGTCTTATAAAATTAGCCTTTATTTCGCCATTATCATTGATAATATCATTAACAAAAATTAATTTTGCTCTAATCCATGTTGGAAATATTAAACATTTTTTATTATGTTTAATAAATCTATTACCCCACAGTATTTCCTTTCTAATATCGTAAAAGGTATTACAATGATACCGTTCTTTGTTTTTCAAATTAATCCAGATGTCTAGAAGATTTTGATAGAACTTTGGTAGAGTTGTTGTATTAATACTTTTTGGACTATCAATATTCATAAAGAATACGAGAAAATTATATCCGAACTTTGATAAGAAATAGTTTGGTAATATTTTCCAATTAGCTTGTTTTTCATCTAGAAGGGAGTTTATCCATTTAATTTTAATTGTGCTAATGTAAGACTCAATATCAATCATTTCAATTCCCCCGTTAAGTTTCTTTCCAATCAATGTAGTTCTTTTTATTTTTTCTCGTTTACCATTCCAGAGAGAATCAATTATCAACTTGTTAATCTCTATAATTACACATTTTGGAACCTCTAGTGCATGAAAAGCGTATGTGAACTTTGGCATGATTAGTGTTTTGATTATTTGAACCCTGCCAAAAATAGAAATTTTTCTTTTTTCCACTTATCAATTATGGTTTTGCATTTGACAATTTTTTCTTCCCAATTTAATTCAGAACATTTAGATGCATTATGACCAAAATAAATGCCTAAAACTTTGATTGGTTTTTCAGGCCATTTTATCCCGCCAATTTGTTTTTTGCTGAATTTTGATTTACCGACCCACATTCCTTCAGTTTTGCTTTTTTTTAATTTTAATCCTGACAATTTGCCAAACTTTAAAATTATTTCCAAAGCTTTCTCAATTTCCGTTTCTTAACCCAAAAATAAAGTTGTATCATCTGCTAGCTGCGAAACTTTTATTGATTTCTTTCCTATTTCTGAATTTACTGTTATGCCTGTTATATCATCCGAGTTTCTAATATTCAAAGCCATTATTTCTGCTACCAATATAAAGAGCAGAGCTGAAATCGGACAGCCTGGTCTTATACCGCGATGTAAGCTAAAGCTTTCAGATTTCCAGCCATTATTTAAGATACAAGATTTGCTATTAGAATAAAGTGTTTTAATCCACTGAATAAAAGTTGGTTTGAAGCCAAAATGTTTAAGTACGATAAAAAGGAAGTCCCACTCAACCGTATCAAAAGCCTTTCTAAAGTCTAAGAATAGTATTGCTCCTTCTAATTGAAGTTGTTCCGCATAGTCTATTATGTCTTGTATTTGTCTCAGATTATAGCCGATAAATCTATTTTTTATATATCCTTGTTGGTCAGTGTTTATTATTTTATAAATATTTTTTGAAGCCTATTTGCTAATACCCTTGCTGCAATTTTGTAATCGTTATTCAATAATGTTATCGGTCGCCAGTTCTCTAGGTTTCTTGGGTCACCTTTCTTATATATTAATGATAAAATTCCTAGTCTTTGTGTATTTGAAAGTTCTCTTTTTGCAAATCCTTCATTTAGGGAGTCAGTAACTAAAGAGCATATCTTAGTCCAGAATTTTTTATAAAATTCACAAGTAAGGCCATCTAAACCAGGGCTTTTATTTACTTTCATATCTTTTACTGCTTGCTCACATTCTTTGCATGTAATCAAACCTTCGCACAGATTAGCATCAGACTCCGTCAATTTATTTTCTAAAGATGTTTCTTCAATATATTTCGAAATACTTGCTATATTTGTTCCTTCAGATTTATATAGTGTTTTATAAAATTTTACTTCCTCTTTCAGTATGTTTGAGATACCTGTAATATTTTTTATCATCTACTTTAATCCTGTTTAAAAGTTTTCGTGTTTGTCTTGATTTTTCAAGATTGAGAAAATATTTTGTATTTTGTTCGCCTTCTTCTATGTATTCTACTCTTGACCTTATTTGCGCTCCCTTTGCTTTAATTTCATATAACTTTTGGATCTCCTGTTCTAGACTTTCGATTTCACATTCTGGCATTGAATTTTCATAAAATCTTTGTAGTTTATTCTCCAATGTATTTATTTTCTCTTTTCTTTGTTTACATTTCTTTTTTGCGAACATTATGGATTTATCTTTAATTTCTAATTTACAAAGTTCCCATGATAGTTGTTGAGGTATATTACTTATATCATATTTTTCTATCACATTAGAAATAATGTTAACATACTCTTCATCATTTAAGTACATGTTATTTAATTTCCAATATCCGTTACCTCTTTTTTCGGGTTTCATTATCTTTATCGATATTGCTAGGTGGTCCGTAAACTTAATACTAGCTGGCCTTATATCTGTGTTATGTACTAATGGAATTAAATTGTTTTCAATTAACCAAAAGTCTATTCTGCTTTTCTCAGTACCATTTTTCCTCCGCCATGTGTATTGTCGTTTGTCTATATTTAATTCGCGCCATATGTCACTTAATTTGTGTGCTTTTATAAGTGATGAAAGACCTTTTACCGGTGTTTTATTTATATTACTATTTCGATTTACCCTATCGATTAGCTGAAGAGTATCGTTCATGTCTCCTCCAATAATTTTCATACCCTGAGATTTTTCATTTATAAGTTTATCTATAGTTTTAAAGAAAATATTCCTACTATTTTTGTCATTATTTGCGTAAATATTTATTAAAGTATAAGTATTACCTTCTATCATCACGTTAATGAAAATAAATCTACCATTTACATCTAGTTCAAAATCAGTTATGTCATATACTTGCCTATTATTAAAAAACACTGAACACCCACTGCTGTGACTTGTCCCATATGAATTAAATACCTCACAATCATTAAATTCAATTTGTACTTGATTTATAATATCAGGGGTGAAGTGGGTTTCCTGCAAAAGCAAAATATCGACCTTTTGATTTATAACATATTGCTTTAAACGTTCACGTTTTTTACGATCTCTCAAACCTTGTGCATTCAACGACAATACATGAAAGTAATCAACCATTTACAAAACAGGTTACTAAGTAATAAATAGTAGAAAAAATAACCGTTATCTAAATGTACATATACATAAACAGTAATCAGTGTTCAATTCACACTAACAGGTATTTTCCATATAATCGCAATGTTAATTCTCTTTACAAAATGCTTAAATATTATTGTTAAGACGAGGATAAGAAAATATCAGTCATCTTTGAAATAAATCTGCACATATTCTTGATAAAAGATGAAACAGATCATATGTTGTCTATATATATTTTTTTGTCTTTACACTTCACTATATATTTTGCATGTATAAAACATACGCTCTATATATTTTGCTTGTATAATACATGTATAGTTTTATCATTTATATGTTACATTTTTTTTTAAACTTTTCCGTATATTATATTCTACATTAGGTACATTTTACCTAATGAGAAAACTCGCAGTCCTAAATCGCAGTCCATTGTTCGTTTCGAGTGAATGGCCATTTTAACAAAAGTATGACACTGAAAGGTCAGTCTTTATCGATATTTCTCGATTTCTTCGTGGCGTCATTCATTTCTTCGGCAGGCGTTGGAGGCGACCTAGCTATTGACCCAGATTTGAACTTGTTTGGTGTGCTTTCTCCGTGCATCACGTATTTGTCCATTTGTGTTTGTCCGCTAATTTGGACATGTTGTGATTTATTTTTATGTTTACGTCTAGGTTTCTTTTTGTTGTCTATGATCATGAGGCTCCGTTAGGATTATTTCGGGTTTACCACTGTCTGTAGCCTTGTTTGACCCCTTTACTGTTTGATTTTGGTCCCCATCGGCGCCCTTCATCTCGACCGACTGTATATCGTCATCGTCGTCTGAAGTATCTGAGGAGCTCGACGGGGTATCTGACGACACTTTATCAACAGGACATTGACCTTGTTTATGTCCTGATTTTTGACAAGAAAGACATTTTCATTCGTTTTTACATTCATTGATTAGATGTCCTTCTTGGAGACATTTTGTGCATTTCAATACTTTTTTTAGCCTGGCCCCTATGTATTACGCGTGCAATAAATTTTTCAAAGTTCATAAACTTGTTCAGCGGGGCTTTCAGTGACGATGTTTTAATTATCACGAGACGGTCTCCAGTTTCACAGTTAGTCAATTTACCTTTTATGCGAAGTTTTTCTCTAGCAATAGAAATGACTTCAAGTCCTTTCAAAATTAGAGTTCTAGAAATAACTCCGTCATCAGCAGATAAAGGGATATTTTGTATTCTTACCATTGTAGTGTTCTCATAATCAGGTCTTAATGGGTTTGTCATTAAGATTGGTTATGTTTTTCCCCTGATGGTTACCCCTTCAGATATCAATGTAGCTTTGTCCTCTAGGTTATCCAGGTAAATTCTCCACATGCCCCGAACCCGCTGAAGGCCTGTGATATGTGTTTCATCAATCACTTCAGATATACTCATGAATATTTCTTCATGCTTCAACCAATGTTCAAAATCCGGTTTCTTGTTCCCATACAGACTTTTCTCTTGGAAAAATACTAATGGGACGCCATGTTGTTTATTCAACACTTCACTGTCACTTACATTTTGGAACAAATTATCCCTTTCTGCACTCATGGTGTCTATATATGTCCTTTTATATGTATTTATATATACTCCAATTTATTTTCGTATGGTTTAATTGCCTAATATCACTTTTGAAATTAATGATATAGTCCAATTTATTTTGTGAGTAAGAAAACACTGCCTTAGCTTATGTCGCTTACACCAAAAATCGCTCGTAAACTTAGGATAACGACCGAAATTCATAGTTCAATCGAGAAACCTAGTTTATCGAACGTAAACATGGGTTCACGAGCGTAAACTATGGTTTACGCCCGGTATCTTATGTTTTCGCTCGAAAATATAGGTTAGTATTTGAAAAACTACCTAGTTTATCGATCGTTAATCCTAGTTTCTCGGCCGTGAACCGGGGTTCACGTAATTATTGGACAATTGGCTTGCCATACACGGAACGTTTCTTTTAAATCTTTACAATAATATAAAACCAGTATTTAAATGTGAAACGTATCTAGATATTTTACCATGTAACTTAAGACATTTCCTTAGTAGAATCCGAGTTTCTTCACACTCACTACGAATACATACTGGCAGATATGGTATAAACAGAATAGAAAGAAATGAGCGTTATTGTACTTATTGCAACACATGTGATATTGAAGATGAATTTCATTTTATAATTAAGTGTCCATGTTATTCAGATATAAGAAAAAATACATTAAAAGTTATTATTATATAAGACCGAGTATGCAAAAATTTATTGATATGTTAATGTCTGATAATAGATCAATATTACTTAACTTGACGAAATATATTAAACTAGCTCTTACTCATAGAACATCATTGTTACACAATTAATTACATTTCATCCTCTGTATTGCTTTCTTTTCATCTTTTGTTATTTAGATGCAGCAACGGTTATTATTTGATACTGTATTACTTTCATAGTCATAGTGACATAGGAATTGACTGTAAATTTGAATTTGTATGTATTTATGATGATGTACATTGTACAAGTCGAAATAAAAGATTCTTCTTCTTCTTCTTCTTTAAAGGTAGTAATTTCTGTATATTCTACTGACGGTTTTGGAGAAACAGGATTTAAACATTCTGTTTCCCAGATGTCTCTGTTATTGATTTATCTGCACAGAAAGGACGCTGATAGGGTCCATTTTGCTTTAAATAGGTCATATTTTATCTATTAATTAAAAGTTCATGTATCAAACCTCAACAACAACAACAAAACAAGGCAATTATTTTGTATCTAAATAACAAGACGCACTTAGAAACATTTTAGCTTGAAAAAATTCAAATACGCCGGTCTGAAGGACATATTACTGGAAGTGGCTAAGCTCTGCCAAGAAGTAGAATTTACCTTGCGAGTGTTTTTGAACTAGCAATGAAAGAGAAAAATGTCCTGCTTTGTATATACTACCTTGACAAAACACATGGGAATTAATGATCAGATATTCAATTTCGCACAATGGGTATACAAAAGGTATCTACAGAAGAAAAATCTGACCACATAGATGTACTAGAGTAACTAAAGAGTAAGAATAACATACATGAAGAAGACTTACCTAATTATCGGACGACCCATGTACAATAAAGTTTGAGATACTTGAATGACTATACGTTTCGACCATTGTTATCGTATGCATGTTTAATAAGAAGGGACACACATATATTATTTAAACTTTTATATACCCAGGTGTTGAAATGAAAAATACAAATCCAGTGAAGTCTTATACACACATATCATTTCTTCCACACAACATCCTTATTTATTGAAGTCTTAGTTGAAATAAGATTTTTTTTTCACAGTGAGCTTATATCTATAAAGCCTTACCTTTTTGTTTTCATTTTAACTTACTGTCATTTTCTTTTCTGCTATTATCTATCTAATAAGCGTATGGAATTACACTTTTAAGTTTATGCAAAACGTTTCATGAGGTCAGCCTTATTGTATTTTGACTGAATTTGATGCTTAACCACCTCAGTAAAATATATTTCTTAAAACACCTTAAAACAGAAGTATGAGAGTTGTCTCAAGTTAAATTAATAATCAATTGTTTCATTGAATGAGTCTCTTTAATTATTCAACAATGATGGTGGGCAGGTGCTGTATCAAATTGGCTAATCGTCCGTTATTGACAACGGACACGAGTTTTTAATTTTCAGTGTCAATATCATCAATATGATCACTGTCTCCTTGAAATGAATTACATCTCAAGAAAATAAATAGAAAAATGTCCTCAAACATTTTTAAAGAAACCCCCGTTGTGCGGCAACTGCATTTAATTTTTTATCGAAAGACACTCATCAGTATGTCGATTCACCTGCGCTATATGCAATGTAGCACTGCGGAACAATTAGTATTTTAAACGAAATATGAGATACGAGATGTGGATTTCTGTAAGCATATCTGAATAATTATCTCGTATGTCACTTTCAAGAAAACGTTTTTATATAACTATATCTTCCATAGCACCTAACCGTGTACAGACATGAGTTAAGATATTTTCACACTTGATGAATGTTTAAGTGCACTTGATGTAGGAGAAATCAGGCACAAGTTACGAATAAACAACTATGAGGGTTTTTTTGTTTGTTTTACATATCGTCTTTATTGTTGCCGTTTCGGAATGTAAGATGGCGGGGATAACTGTTCTGCTGTCCTATAATTTTGCACTTGGCACGAATAAAGATCAAGATTTTGTGCGCAGTTAACTTCGTAAAAAATGCGCTGAAACCAGTGCGAGGAGTATCATAAAAATAAGATTTGAGAAATGTGAATGAAGAGTAGAGCTTTTAGAAATGTATTACATATACTTAGCACTGCATCAAATTGCATTTCAATTATTTCTTATCCGATAAAATCTAGATACAATTCGGTTTCAAGACATTATCTGAGACTTCAACAATGGTGATAACAAAAGTGTCGCAAATTTGAGCTTATTCTAGATGGATGGAAGGCCGTGTCCGTTTCGTCTGGGTTCAAATACCTCAGGTAACATTTTACATCCGTCCTTCTCTCAAGACGTAGAGAAACCGATTCAAGTATTCATTTACTTTATACAACAATTATTCATTCTTGGATATATTTAGTTCTATAAACATAATAAATAACCAACGGAGTATCGATGCCTTTAAATGGGCAAACTTTTGCTAATTTCAACTTGATGCTTTGCACCAGTGTAAATTTGCATTTCAATGAATAAGATGTCGTTGGAAAGAGCTTAGATAGAGCTACACAAAGATTCCTTTCAAATGGGTATAAGCAAAAGGATATTCCTAGAATAGCCTCATGAGTATAACCCGTTCATAATCATGGCTCCAAATTGACAATTGTATTACTATTGTGGATGATAAAGTATGGCTTAACGAAAAATAAATTTTGATCAGGTCAAATTTACACAGGCAGGTCACATACATGCACGAACTTTAACAAAATGTTAGAATTTAAAAAGGAAAACTGTTTATTGAACAAGTGGTGGAAGAAGACTAAAATTTATGGCGGCAGGGCACTCTCATATGAAACAATTATTCATTCGTGGAAATCTTCAGATCATTTGCCCTTTGGCGACGTGGGTTCGAGCTTCAGTCGGTGCATTGAATGCTTCATGTGTGGCCTGTGAGGAAGCCATCCAGCTGTCTTACGGAAGGTCCGTGGTTCTACCCAGGTGCCCGCCCGTGATGAAATAATTATTTAGGAAAAATGTATAAAAAAAACAATGTTTTAACGTTATCAATGCACGAAAAGAGGTTATACGACCGCGGAATAATTTCACGAGGGCGTAGCTCGAGTGAACTATTCTGGGGACGTATAACCGGTTTGAGTGTATTAATTTAAGTAAAACACGTTTTTGCTATACATTAGGCCTATTTCCTAAATAATTTGATCTCCGTGTTATTAATATTGTAAGCAAATCTTCATCGTAACTATCCCGTTGTTCAAACTCTTATATATGCTCTTAATATAAAACAGTAGATAAAAAATAGCAGCGCTCTTTCTTGGCCGCAACAAAAATATTGACGTCATCGCACGTTAACGTGACGTCATTTTAGCGTTAGCGTGATTTAACAGAAACAAGCACATTAGAATTTTAATTAACGCATCCACCAGCTTATGAAACATATGTAAAACTTAGCTTAAACATTACAAACAGTTTTTTCTTTAAATTCTTAAACACTTTTCAAAGACTTATAAGAAGTATATTATTCAATTCTACCCACTGAGCAAATTACTTTCATTTTTTCTAAAATGGCATTTGTATAAGCAAATAGGAAGAAAATAATATTCCGACGAATACAGTAGTACCGTGTGCAGTCAAAAAAAAAATGATGATTAGAGATGTAACTAGAATAAATAACAGTGTGTCATCGATAGAAGAGGCTTAATTGCTTTACACACCGACGATATTAGCTTTGAGTTAGAAACAAATGTGTTGTTGCTGATGGGCTGTTTACTATATATAAAAATAACACTATTTATAAAAGCCTGAAGACACAACTTTTTCATCCGGTCAAAATTTCCCACTCTAAAAATAACTTGTCATTCAAGAAACGTTTTATTAACTGTCGAGAGTTTGTCGACTTCCGGGCAAAAGCGGGCTTAATACGGCTGCGCTGAAAAGGGTCTGTAGTTTACATCGCCACTTCCCAAATTGCCTAAAACAAAAAGGATCTATATTACGCCATCTATAACAATACCTTTTATGTCTTTATTATTTCGAATTTTATGTGCTAAGATCTATGCGCATAATATAAAGATATAGGGGCTTATTGAGTCTCCTTGACGACGTTCAATTCTAAAGAAATCAGACAGAAAACCATTTAATTGCACGGAAGTTTGCGTATCTGTATAAAACAATGAAATCCATTTTCTGAACATAGGACCAAACTTAAAGAAATCAAGAGTGTTATTAATAAAATCAAACGATAAGGTATCAAACGCCTTCTCAAAATCAGTCATCATTAAAAGACCTGGTATATTATCATTTTCAGTGAAATGCATTATGTTATATATTAGACGTGTATTTTCGCCTATAAACCTTTCTTTAATAATCCTGTTTGATCTTCAAATATTGCTGTATATTTATTTAAGTGTTACGACATCAGTCGTTAAATGCCTTATGGCGACCCTAAAATGTTTCCTTGTAGTTCAACTTAGCCCTTACCATGCTGGACACGATTGATTCTGCCTTTGTGACCAGTGTAGATCATGATCAGCCTGCACATCCGTGCAATCTGATCATGATCTGCACTGTTCGCTATTCAGTCAGTATCTTTTTGGTATGCACCCCTTTTAACAGTTAATGGTACTGTCCAAACTGAAAGATGGACAAGTTCATTATAGAAATTTAGCATGGTAAGGGTTAGTGTTGCTATATCTCATATAACTTTTCAATCATTGAGTTTATTCAGTGCAGTTTCATGATAGAGTTCCGCAGAGTTAATTCTAGGAGGCATGACGGGGGTTACACATTTTTGTATCTAATGAGCAGAATCGGTCACACTGTGTTTGCATTTATTTTGCTTGTTAGTGTGCTGTGCTTCCAAAGGACCTTCTAAAACAACTTTTAGAATACTTCAACATCAGCTTAATGTGCCTTGTGGTGGTCGTAAAAAAGTTCACAAATAGTTGGTCCTTTAGGCCTATGGTTCCACCCATGTTTAATAGTAGAGTTCCCGCATAGCCGGTTCTTGGGTGGGACAATTCATTCTCATAAAAAACTCTGCTTATATTTTGCTTGGCTCCGTTCCATGCTTGCAAAGGGTTTGTATATTTGGACTTGGTTATTGTTTCTAGTTCTGTAAGTCAGTACTAAAGGAGGGCGTGGAGGGCACAAGAAATCTAGCACTTTTTATAACGTTTATGCTTTCTTATTTTTCACAGTTACATTGCTTTCAACATACTCACTATTCTGTCTTTATGAAATATCTATACAATGGTAATTTTTGACGAGGCAACACATATATGTTAATAGAAATGGTTATTGAAAATTTTCTTTGGTAAAAAAACCTGCACCAGATAGAACGTTAATTTCTAAAGCCTATTTTAACTATTATAAGCAGTTAAATAAGCATATTAAAAAGGCTGTTAAAAGTTTTCTATACGTTTTCTCTGTTTTTATCTTTGTCATGAAAAAGTTTCAGAATGCTCTTGTTACATAATCATCCGGCTTACAACTGACTTATAGAAATAAAGCTCATTATTATTTAGTTGTGAAATAGTACTAGCCGGGAAAAATTGTAGCTTTTATAAGGTAAGACGTGACATCATTTATGATCTGAAGATTTAAATTAATCATATTGTTTAATACCGCAAGCAGTGACTGTGAGAGATAAAAGTCATGTGACATGGGATCAGCTGATACAGTAGAACCTCTGTTAAAGATATTTCGGATGCACATCCTACGTAGCAAATGTCTTTTAGTAGTTTAATGTATGCATAACGACAGACATTGCATGTCGTAGATTTTGTTTTTAAATCTGGAACAAACTTGTTTTGTTTTCTTGTCAATAAGGAATCATAACTACTTTTCTATAATAAATGGCATCAAACGTTAAATTAATCGACTGTTTTTCGGAAAGACCGACTCTATATGCTGCTTTTTAATATAGCTCACTGAAACTACTAAGAGATGTATAGCTTGTAAGTATCCATCGCTAAAAGAGCATTACTATTACTTGCTATGTTCATAGCTCGATTAATTCATTGATGACATTGTGATACTTGACAGTAAACTAGAATGTTGAAGCCCAAAGGGCAACAATGTCGATCCCATTATTTGTTGACACACCGCCTGAATGACTCAAACATATCAGTTAAATAAAACAAGTTTCATTTCAGTATCTTGACCCAAACTAAAGTTATTTAATGGAAACGATCGTCCACAAACAATCTTTACCAGGTAGAGATAAGTCAAAATACACCTAAAAATGGGTGGTACTTCAATTTTTAGGTGTATTTTGACATATCTGTACCTGGAAAGTTTTTTGTGGACTTCGAATTTATTTTATTGTACCACAGAAAAGTGTTGGTTTTTCCGTATGGCTAATAATAAAAAGTTACAAAATAAGCTATCTATTAGAACAAAAAAGGGTAGTAATTCTAAAAGATTCTAAGTCCACAATAAAATAAATTCGAAGTCCACAAAAAACTTTCCAGGTGCAGATATGTCAAAATACACCTAAAAAGTGAAGTACCACCCATATTGTACCGAAAGGTGGTCTCGATTTTTCCCTACGCCAATAATAAACAAGTTACAAACTAAGCTTTTTATAGTAACAACAAAGGGAAGTACTTCTAAAAAAATCATAAGTCCACAAAAATGGGATCTGGCAAATATAAAAAAAAAGTTCAATGCATGTCAAAGATATCGCCTAAGATCTTATATGACTTTGACCCCTAAGTATGTATATTTTGTTAGTCGGATATGTAACTGATTGAGAACACGTCATATTATATCCAGAGTAGTTGCCAATATAATATTTGCTTCAGCAAGAG
This sequence comes from Mercenaria mercenaria, assembly GCF_021730395.1. Lineage (NCBI taxonomy): Eukaryota > Metazoa > Mollusca > Bivalvia > Venerida > Veneridae > Mercenaria > Mercenaria mercenaria. The sequence continues at coordinate 54,003,873 of NC_069365.1, forward strand.
AAATCATTCATATCTATCAAAGCTATTTAGAAATGTGAACTAAACCAATGTACTCACTTTTTACAACCATATGTGTTGATTTAGTCAAGCAGCATTGATCGCTGCGACTTAAATAATGTAAACTGTAATTTAAACTTGGCGATAGCAAAATTTAAAACATGTTGGATATTCATCTTTGTTTCTAAATTATGTCGGTATAACAATGCAAACAAATAAATACAATTGTAAGTTTGAATTTAGAATCATTGTAAATATTTTGTTAATGTATCACGCTTTTAACATATCTGACTGGAAGCAGTTTTGCAATGCATCACTACTATTAGTTAGACTATATACGGTGGCTTAATTTGAGCCGCGTCATGAGAAAACCAACATAGTGGGTTTGCGACCAGCATGGATCCAGACTTAATTTGAGCCGCGCCATGAGAAAACCAACATAGTGGGTTTGCGACCAGCATGGATCCAGACCAGACTGCGCTTCGAAGTCTATTGTAATTAAAGAAACTGTTAGCGAACAGCATGGATCCTGACCAGACTGCGCGGATGCGCAGGCTGGTCTGGATCCATGCTGGTCGCAAAGCCACTATGTTGGTTTTCTCATGGCACGGCTCATTTGTCATTTACAACGAAAACCCATCTCTTATTGATTATAGGTGACCGGTAACCTTGTCATGACTTGCTGTAGAACACAGTTTATTGGTGGTTAATGAGATATTTTTATACAGTAAAAACAGGGCTCTAAAGACCACCTTTGGGAAGTGGAAAAGATGCTCTCTGTTAACAGATGGTCTTAAAAGATAGGTAAATTACACTATTTATGGTTAAACAGGAAGAGAAAATAGTGGCCTTTGTAATCAGGTCTTAAATTAGTGGCCTAAATTCGAAGGTGGTTCATAACACAGGTATGGTGAACATGTTTATGAGGAGATGCTAAATTAGTTTTAAGAGGTTGGGTTAGTTTAAGAGGAGTACCAAATAACATAACTAAAAACAATTTTTATTTGGGATAAGGCCGTGACTTTATTATTAAAAGTATTTAATGAAAAATATGGCATATTGTAAATATGTAACACTGTATTGTAAATATAATGGCAACATATGGAAGACATTTCCCCAGTGAAGATACGTGGATAGCAACACGAAAATGCAGAAAACTGTGATGATAAGCGCAGATGACACTAGACCAATCAGGAAATTGAAGGTACTTGTTATTCTTACTATAGAGAGAATGAGGCGAAGATGCTCTCAGGTGTCTTTTTAAAATGAGATGATAACTATTTATGTGTACAAATGTAATATTCTTAATAAATTCGATTTACAATATGCAACATCGGCATGCAAGTTACGGGTTTTGGGGTCACTCAACATTATTTTGAAAATTGCATTCGCCAAGACTAGATCTGACGCCACGTTTTGGACACACATTATACATTAAGAACAATAACATCTGGGTTTTTTTCTACACTGAATTTATTAAACGAGTGGAATAAAAATGAAAAACAATCCGAGTCTCGTTTAATAGATTCAGCATGAAAAGACATTCATGTCAAATATTTCACAAAGTCTTACCTTGAACGGGGATACGTAACATACAAATACGTGCATGGATATTTGAAATTCCTATAAATTAAAACGTTTCTCTTCACGCTTTGAAAATAACCTGAAATCCATGGATACTTGTCCCATAGAAAGCACCAGAACATATTATGCGAAAGAAGTTAAATGATATTTCAGAATTCGAAATGAAATATATGAATACATGCAGAAATTTAATTACTATTTACAGGGATAACGCAGTTAACAAGTAGTAATATATTTCATGTCACTAATTACCAGATGTTTATTAAAACAAATATTTTAGTAGACATCTGTTGCGAACGGAATTTGAAGTTTGCATATTCCAGAAACGGAAGAAAACTTGTAAACGTGTCTGGCAACGAGCTGGAGTGAAGTAGGAGGAAAGAAAATACGAATTCATGACGTTTTGTTACTTTGGTAGCAGGGTACACTTAGATTCGAAACTTTTGGGCACGGCCAGGCTTACATCTAGCGAGTCGCAATATTGCACTTCCCGATTGAGCAGAATCAGGGTGGCCATTTTATAGACTGCGTGCACGTTTTGTGCTTTTAATTAATGGCAAGATCAGGACTCTCATACAAGAATACAGAAAGTTATCAAAACGAAAGTTTTACACAATCCATTAAAAATAGCATGCCAAAATCATCAATTTTGCACTTTTTGAACAGCCTGCAATGATCCGCTTGCAGGAACAATGCCCAATTTTATTGCATTTCTCAATTTAATAGTCCCTACCGAACTTCAGGATATAAACGGAATGGGGGCCCATCCAGCTCGTTTTTTCACAAAATAGCGAAAAGGTTCCTGAGTATCAATCAACAAGCACGGAACCCTTCCGTGCTTTGAATTTCCCGCGCCAAGGTGACTCACCGATTCATACAAAGCTAGCAGCTGTTAGTTTTACAACTTACAGCAGAATTTTACATGTATCGGCTGTTTAAATTTTCTAAAGAATTAACAATCAATATCTCTCACCTTAATTTACAGACATCCAACATCACGAAGTTCTAATTATAACAAATATTGACGGTGGCCAAAATTCGAAGTGTACCCTGCTACCTTAACCTCTGATGTAACAGTAATAATACATTCCAATGAAAAACACACGAGGCTGTCTTAATGGGAGGCAAATTTTTCCAGTTAACATAACTTGTTGGGAATCATTATTATTTTTATTGTACTAATACTCGGGATAATTCGAACGTGTAATTGTTACTCCTGTAACGGTCAAATTTAATTGATTAATTTTCGAACGAAACAAAATTATTGAAAAGCATCTACTCCTGGTATTCTCAAGAAAGTAAGATATAAAACCGATGGCAACGAAACATGTCAGTAACTATATCGGATATCTGTCTAGTGGTAGAGCGTCCGCTTCGAGTGCGGGAGGTCGTGGGTTCGATCCCCGGTCGCGTCATACCAAAGACGTAAAAAATGGAACTAGCAGCTTCCTCGCTTGGCGCTCAGCATTAAGAGGGTAATGCTAGGACTGGTCAGCCCGGTGTCAGTATAATGTGACTGGGTGGGGTATCGTGTCACGTGCCTACGGAGTGATATTCCAGTGAGGCAGCACTATAAAGTTGGGCATTGTGCTCACTGCTACAAGTAGACACCGTCGTTTATATGACTGAAAAAATGTTGAAAAGACGTTAAACCCGAACACAAACAAAACAAACAAAAAACAAGTAGACACCGTCGTTTATATGACTGAAAAATTGTTGAAAAAGACGTTAAACCCGAACACAAGCAAGGATATCTGTCTGATGTATAAATACGAGACATTAGGAAGCGCTGTGGATCTAGTGTTTCATCGTATGCTTGTGTACATCTGTACACGTATTATACCGTTAACGTATGATGTCCGAAATATTGTTAGAATGGAAATTATGACTGTAGGGATAATGCATGTTTTTTGTTGTTGTTGTTTTTTTTTTGGGGGGGGAGGGGTTCGTGTTATAACATTTGCAGAATCTCGAGGGACTGGTTGGTGCCCGAGCCCGGTAGGGCGAGGGTACTAACGTATCCCGAAGGATTCTGAAGATGTTACCACACAAAATGAACATGCGCTGACGCTATTCAAATATAAAACGCGTAAAAACTAATTCGCGGGAATGTCTGATTTGTTTTTTTTCACGTCATTTTCTTTTGGATTATCCGTTTTGGGGCCGTAATACGTTTACGCTTTACACGGAACGCGCATATATAAAAAGTTGTTTTAACAGCACGCCCGCGCGGGAATCTCTCTGTTAAAACACGTTTTTTCTCCTGTTAAAACACCCCCGAAAAGTGACAAGAACATCAGTTTTATGCTAGAATATATATTTACATTCACTTCTCATTTTGAATGGAAAGGAAAACGCGTTTATTTTCGTATAAACAACATTGGTGTAATAGTATTAAGGCCAACCCTTTCCGCGAGACTGCACGCGTAATATGATGTCAATCACAAAACACATTAACAAAATGGCATCGTTTGAAAAATTCTTTCAAATTGGACGCCAAAATTTTATAAAGAACATTTAATTATAGCTTTAACTAACTTTGCAGACGGGAAAATCAAAACTGAATCGACACGACTGTACGACTTTTCTCTGAATTTAACACGAATTAAAAAAAAAACAAACAAACAGGAACAGAATTTTTATCGGAAGGCAAATTGAACGTGGGCATGTCTTTTTGGCTATTCTATTTACATGAAAGATCGATATCTTGACATTTAATTTGATTTTCTGATACTCCTGGAAAGCAAACCTCTTATTTTTGCATCATGCTACCGTAAAAATGTAAATATTAGCTAAAGCTATTCATGAATTTGTAAGAAGTCCCAATGTTATTTATACAAAAATAGCATTTAATTCTTAAATGAGTGAAAAAAGATTACAAACGACACTAGATTCAAGCCCGTCGTCATTTCCCGTATTATAACAGTTACTGGTAATGTCAGAAGCTTGCTGGAATGGACGATATAACAGTATGGGAGTTCGAGATCAACAGTGATAAATAATATGTACAAAAGCAATTGCCACTATATACCAGTTTATTGAATTGTAATCAAGTTTGTAAGAAGTATCAAGGGATTAAAAATTGATCTGAATTACCGACACCTAAACAGTAAAGATACATGGTAATGTGTAAATTGTACAAAACTGATAATTGCAAACAGATTCGCATCTTGCCTGCTGAAGAAGTTAGACCATTTGTCATTAAAACACACTTAAAACAATACTCTTTTGGAACATATTTGTTTTAAAAAGTTTTCTAAATAACATAACCCTTGAATGTAAACATTTCGTATATATAAAAATCAACTAGACAACAAAGATATACACAAAGTCAAGATTTGTTTTATAAAAAAACTAATGTGACGCTGAAACACATAAACAACATGTCCAAATATAGAAAACAACAAATGTAAACAGGAGGACCATGATGGTTCCGAATCGCTTACCTAACCTTTACCTTGTATATATGTCGTGATGAACTGTATCATGGAAGGTAACACTAGATTGGCAGGAGAAGTTTCATGAAGATCCATTCTAAAAATTCTAGTTTTATTGTTATTTTTTTCTTTATTTAATATAGTGTTCTGGATTTTATGCCAAGGTGACCAAGTTTCGCAACTATCATGAGGAAAAATGAAGAAAATGTGACCTCTTGTGTAATTGTAAGTTTTACAGAGTTTTAAGATTTGACATCGTGACCTAGATTTGACCCCGGATGACTCAGTTTTGTATTGAATTTGACGTAGATTTCACACAGACAAACATTCTGGGTTTTAAATATCAGGTAGAAAATCAGACCTCTAAACTTTTAAGAAGTGATTTAATCTGGTGATCTAGTTTTTGACCCTAGATGACTCAGTTTCGAAACAGACCAAGTAAGTTTAGGAAAAATGACTCATGCATGATTCAAAATAAACAGTGAATGTTTCAATAGGAATAACATGCATTTATGTGCATCTGTTCACCACGAAGCACTGGCCCTGAGGACTATGTATGGGAAAATATAAGAGTGAACTATGTGTTGACTGAAAAAGGGCAATATTTATTTTGCCGAACAATACCTTAACAAATATATATTTTCACATATCTGGGCGAAAAATACCGCCCACAATAACATGCATTTGTCAATCTCCGCTTTTAAAATGAGAAATGGGTGACTGAAATCGGCTAGTATGTTTTCTTGTACATGACTATTGCTTTTACAATACATATGGGTAAGGTATGACAAGTACACAAAACAGTTTTATTTGTTGAATCAAATGATCAGTTTATTTCCCTCATCCATTCAAATTCCCACACAATTTAAACACCATTCTTTACTTTAATTTTAAATAGGACTCCATCTCTGTTAAAGGAATAGTTCGGCACCACTCTCCTCTCAACCATTTCCAACTGGTTTTCGCGTTCAAGTTTGGCAAAGAAAGGCTCCAGTTTATCTGCGTACTCCCCTACATTCTCCAGAAATTCTTTCCTCATCGAGATCAAAACTAATCCGCCTTGAAAATTAAAACATAAAGTTTGGTCAACTACACTTGTAATGACATTAAACTACCAACATTTTCTATACTTTCAATAAAAATGCATGTGTTGTAAAGTTGGATTTTTTACAACATAATGTTACATAATACATAGTTTAAGTATTGCATAATATCATCTAACAGTCTAATATTTTATCATAAATGTTTGTATTTAAAAATAGTATGGTATTTTAAGTTTTGAAGTCTCTTAAGTGCATTTGGCTAGTCTATTAAAGACTGCTGATTTATCTAGACAGATCATTCTTCACATTCTTCAGTATATTCATTTATGATACTTTATTATTGCTTATATACTTCATAGTCATCAGTACTTCCAGTTTATCTTTATTGTAACAAACTGCATTTAATATCATTATATATTTTCATTTTGTATTCTCATCAGCTATTTTTAGTAAAACCAGTTATGAAAGAACTTTGAGCTATTTTTAGATTATAGACAAAGAGTTTACATAAGCATTGTCAAGGTCATAGCTGATATGTAAGATAAATGTTGAATGGCTTATCAGAAAAAATGCTGACCAATCAGAATGCACTTAACATCCTTCATGGTTGAATGCATTCTGGAAGAGTTTACCTCAGTAGAATTTCAGAGCCATTTCTTCACTCTGTAATGAATTTTTGGACTGACAACATCTAAGTCAAAGCGCTCAAAGCGCTGATGGTGGCTGCTAATCAATGTTTAAAATATTACAAAGAAAGTGACAACTGAGGAATTGTTAATATAAACTATAAGAACTTTTTTTTGCATTTTTTTAATATTCGGCTTTGGTTTCAAAATTAATCCTTTTTCACTGTCAGTCATTGTTTACATACACACTGATTCAGTCTTTAACGAATAGTTTTGATTATTTGTGAGGAAAACGACAACATAAATTACATCGAAATTGTTTTACTATGAATAAATAATATAAGCTTTTTCTTCAAATCATTCAGCTTTTAAGATTTCTTTTTAAAGCTTTTGGGCAGTGTCTGTCATGAATTATTATACACACTGATTTAGTCCGTATCAGATAGCTGTGGTTTTCATGAGACTTTTGTGAAAGAAAACAACACAAACATGCACCACAGATGCACCTCAGAATGTCAGTTCTGCAGCTAGTGTATTTTAGAGGTGCATTAATTATCACTCCTTGGCAAAAATGCTGGACATTAAGTCAGACAAACTTACAACTTTAGTCAGACCGAGAAAAAAGTCGAAAATATGTACTGGCGAAACGAAACCGTTTTATTTTTTATACATATATTTGTATCCAGATATATTGAGACGCACCATGAGAAAATCAGCATAGTGCGTTAGCGAACAGCAAGGATTCTGACCAGAGTGGTGTATGGATCCGCAGTTTGATTTGGGCCCATGCTGGTCACAAATGCACTATGTTGTTTTTCTCATGGTGCGACTCGAATGAATTTAGCTGCAGTGAGCAGAATCTGTCTTGAAACAATTCAATTTTTTAAGTTGGTCAAATCTGTTATCCGACGACTTGCGACGGTCTGACACATTGCCTTTTCAAAAAGGCGAGTATTAGTATCATCGCTGCGCCCACTTTCATGCGCTTACAAGTTGATGAAATCGTAATACAGTAGCACCACTTAGTCAAAGCGAGCTTGAAACACTTCTCAGCTTGGGCGACCTGTGGGTTTCAACGTTGATAATTCGTGTTTTGTCAGACGAAATTATACCGAATACATGTGTATCTATGCATACATATAGTATCTTATATTGTACATTTGCTGAAGGAAGATTATCCGTGAGGGAATATTATTTAGAAAACATAGATGTCTTTGATTCTCACGGCAGGTCACATTGCAAACAATATCGAGTGAATTTTAACTGAATGTTCTTTCATTTTTGTTCACTCTCGTATTGTAAGCATGTTTTAGTATATTTTGTTCTTGATATAACGATGAACTGTACATGTCCAAGTTATATCAATAAAGTACTGTTCTGTTCGTAAATCATGTCACTAAATTTGCGCTAATTAGTGTTAATTGGCAGTATCAACGCCTGAGGAAATCCATATCACTGCTGATTATCGATTTTCTATAAATAGCCTAATCAACATGCGGTCATATTTTTGCGTGCTTGAAACGAAAACGAGACAATGCAGTCGAAGATTCAGTAACATTCTTAGATCACTAGGGTTGCATTAATATAATATCTTGCAATTTGATAGGTATGACGAAATTTAAGTTTGTTCTGACATATTTGAAAAGTATTACAACTTGCTGGAAAAGAATCAGCAGTACAAACTGGAATTGTCTATGGATCGGAAATGTTTGGAAACTTTTCCGTTGAAATTCCGTTTCTATTTTTAGCCGCGGATTATTGCTATCAGAAGTCATTGTTCTTTATCAAATAAAGCCTTAAATTACGGAAGTTATACATGTGACACTGCGGTTAGGAAACATTTTTGAATTGTCAGTCTGGCTTCCCAGGCTAGGTTTCTATATACATAAGCTACCTTTATCAACGTTATAAGCTACGTGACCTCTGGGGCAGTACTACGCAATAGCAATCAATATCATCGCTCCAGTTCAGGTGACATGAGGTCATCGTTTATTCACGTGACCATAAATTTGCATATTTGTATTCATACACGTTGTTGTTTTAATTAAAACGTTTACCTCAGTTTGTATTGATTTTAGTCGCCGAATTTACATTAAAAATGGTATTAAGGCATATATTGTAGCTTTTCAAATTATGCACGTTGTGTAGATAATTGTTTACCTAGAAAGCTTGGAACTATTTTTGGTTGTGTTGTTAGGATGGTCTTAAGAACTGACAAGATTTTTCAAACTGAGTATTCTATTTGACACTGGTGGCAGCTAGCAGCCACCAAAAACTCTCTTAGGGTTTAGTAATTAATAATTAATTAATTTTGCATTTATTTTTGGCTATTTATTTAACCTAAGAGTTTTACTAAATTTATTGTAACTTTTCTCTAAATTAGTAAGTAATTTTCTTTAATTAAGTAACTTACATTCTATTGTTTTAACAGCAATTATTTTAGATTTTCATCTTTAAATACTTCAATAAATATTGATAATTAATTTACATTGCTGTTAACTATAGGCAGAGTCATTCAAGTACAGAGTCACAAAATACATTTAGATACTTTAATAATAACATTTATTAAGATAATTATTTACTTTTTGGCAGAACTTAAAACTTTATTCTTTTTATTTATTAAGCTGATTTGTCATCTTCATCAGTAATTTTGGCATTTTTCTAACTTGTATATTTAGATCTTTTTGTGAAATATTATTTTAGAAAGATAAGTAAAAATTTGGTTGGTTTTTAAATTTATTCAGCATTTGTGTTTTTATTTTCCCTTTCAAAGTAAAGGGTGGTGTCATCCTGACGTGTCAGTTATTCTGACGTAATAATTTACTACTAGTAATCTGCTAACCACTGCTTCAAAGCAAATTATTAAACGAACGTATAGTCAGACTGTTCAAAAAGACAGTGTTAAGTAAACAAAAATTTTATTTTCCACAACACATGCATGGGTTATAGCAAACCTTACATAATGGTATTCATATGGTCTTCTATAAGACTTATTACACAAATACCGTCTGTGTACTGAATAAAAAGAATACTACATCTTCACACCGTTTTAAATGGAATTATCCCATAGATCATTGTAATTAACATTACTACTCTTATTTTTTTATCCTTGCATGGTGCAAATGAAGACATCTCTAACCAAACAATAAAGCTGGAAGGGGATTAAATGTTCTATAAATTTATGTTTGAATGACGAAAGAACATTACGTAAGTCAGCTTTTATGCACAAATTTATTACCAGGAGCTGATAGTCCTTTCGCTTATCAGTTCTATGCATTATATATGATTTCTATTGTATGCATTGTAAGGGCTGGTCCGATTTAAAAGTCCAATATATATTCTGTCCTACATGGGAAACAAAGGGGAAAAACGATATGCTAAAGGTTTTGCTACAGATGCGGAATTTGAATCATAAAACAACAGTCTTTGTCTTTTCAAAAATAAATATGTATACCTGGCTTTACGATACGTATCATCTGAAGTATTCCGGAACAAGGTACATGACTCTCTCCCATCCCGCCCGATAAAACCAAACAGTCGTGTTCACCTAAAATATCAAATGATAATCAAATAATGGATCTGAGAATTTATTTAAATATTGAAAATACATTGGTTTGTGAGACTTAATGCTCAATGTGTATCCGTTAGTCATTTTATGTTTCAACAGTGACACGGCAAGACTTCGCGTTCTAGAAAAATACGTAGCGAGTGTCGCAAAAGATTTCTTAACTAGCAGCAGTATTTAAGTCCATTTATAATTTTAAGTATTTTCTTTAAATAGTAAACAAAGCAAATGAACAATGATACATGCAATGTTTTATCACAGCAGAACTCTGTGTATAGGTTTTTATAGATGCCAATGCTCTTACATTGTTTCAACATCCCATCAGAAGGGTCAAGGCCGTCGATATTTTTAAAACCATACGCAGCCAACTAAAAGCATTAAAGTTATTTCAACTAAGTGGAATATACTCTCGTGAATTAAAAACGCAACATCTATATATTCGTGGAAGACTAACCTAAAGAATATAGATGATATTTTTTTGTTTCAGTGTAAGTTTATACTTCACGTCAGCGCAAATTGTATAAATTAACCCTTAATTTTTGGGAGATCATTACCTATATTACTAAATAAGTATAAAGTTATAAACTGAAATGAAATAGTATTTTGCTACAAAAAGTGTCCCTCTAGCAGTTCAAAACGTTTTTTGCTATGTGTGAATTAGAATCTACGTATTCAGGCTTTGCTCTAAAATTGTAGATGAGCTATGCATCATGCACCAGGCGTTAATTTGTTGCTGTATAATAGATGAAGAAGATAGTTCTTTTCAGAATTTCAAAACGAAGTCTATTTCGAGATGACATTATAATAAAGTTTAGACAGTGTACGGAAAGCATCGTATAGTGTACGGAATTTTCATAAATAATAGCCATGACTTACAACACCTCTTAGTATCACGAATTAAGAACTGAAAGTAACCTTCGAGCAAATAATGCAAGTTACTACATGTAATTCATTTATATGATACAAAAGTGTTACCTCATTTCCTACACGACCACTCCCACAGGCAATGTCTATAATCTTAATTTTATCTCTGTTTTCAGGAAAACAATCGGCTACCTCGTCAGCCATAATGGTTGGTCCATTATATGTTCCCGGATTCAAATCCTACAAATAACGCAAATGAAAAGAAAAGTTTATGCTTCCTAAAGGATTTTCTTATATATATATATTATTAACTATCACATCAGCAATCAGTAAGTGTCGTGTGTGGCCGTAATTGGAGGCATTGTGGTTACATTTTCTTGTCCTAGAATAGAGTCCAATTGATATTTGTGTAATACAACTTTGCTTCAGCTGTTGCTGTTGCTAGTGGGCTTGTTACCCCTCATGGATATACCCAATCAAACAGAGGTTGCTATACTTTTGATTTGTTGCATTTATGGTTCCAGTTCCAAATGATCTTTTTTTTAATTTTAGTAGCGCTAAAGAGTTAAAGACTTGATGTAATAACAAGTTTTGCTTCGAAATACCAGACGTCAAACCCCATCACCAAAACACACATATATATGGCATATAATGGTCCGTTCCATTGCAGGTTATTAACATTCCTTTACACACAATAATGTTTTATATCTATGTTTTGGTGATATATATTAATCTTTGTGCTGAAATTATCAGAAAATATGAACATTCAATATATTTATCGTACTAACATTTACAATCAAATTTGTGCACGACTTAGAAACAGCGTTTAAATTTCTTAATTTATGTCGCTCGTTTAAATTGTCTTAAATTTTGATGAGTCACAAACTAGTTTCGCCGTGAATGGCTCATCAGTGTGTATTTATGTATATATATATATTAGGAATATGACAAGTATAAGTTTAATAAATTTAGTAATATCCACTACCTGGTCATATTTCATATTTTCAGCCCATCGTGAATAATAGTCGGCAATCTCCTCCGGTGACATGCCCTTCAAGCCGGAATAATAGTTGACCAAATTTTTCGCCATACTGAACTACGTGTTTTCCCCTTTACTTCCCGAAAAGATTCTGAAATATAAAACTTTTAATTATTAACTATCACTTGCATACCTCCAGTAATAAAGTATATAAGTGAAATATTTCATTCAACTCCGTAATCACAATTTACTAATATATATTTACCAGACAACATTTACTAATTATATGAGATAAAATGTGTTACTATAAAATGCATTGTCTGTCTGAATATAAATTAAAACAAAACTCTACATATACTTCATTCATTTATTTTCAAATACAGTAAATCCTTCAATTTGGTCCATTGCTGCATTCATCTCTGAAAATAAAATAAAATCGTCATCGTCAGATTTCTTTCAAATTGGAATTCCAATGTCAAAAAGCCCTGTAAAAGTGTAAAACCAAAGGCCGCCCAACACGACATTTACCATTGTACACCGAACAGATTCTAGATAAGATTGAAATTAATGATTAATAAGGTGTCTCAGTCAGTACAAATGCCATACGATTTTCGTGCTGTGTATACCACTTTATCACACGATTTAATAAATGACACATTAATACTGCCCTAAATCAAGACTTTTGCCAAGGAGAATGCTACTTTTCTTGTTTACAATTTCGATAAAGCCTTTTTACTAGTTGCATTGTTAAACATTATACTATGTGGACCTGTGACGAAGATTATAAAGCTCTTCTCTTTTTATTGAAAAATACTTACGTCAGGTTGTGGAATGCAGTTTTCCGACAAGTAATAGGTATTCCCATTTGGGATACAATTGTGCACCCCTTGTCGCAGATTGTTTTTGTATTGTTTTGAAAGAGATTTTTTTATGTTTAGCCTTTCGCCAGATACACGGGCAAACATTATAAATGCATTAAATAATACATCACGCTATTTGAATGATTTTCTTAATATATTGATAATCCGATTTTTGCTCAGTTGGTAGGTACTATTTATCCCAGTGAGCTCCAGTTAAATAAAACTAACAATTCAGATACTACTGCTCCAATTTTAGATTTACATCTCTCTTTTTTATAACAATATTATACATACCCAATTCACGAAAACATGTAATAAAAAATGTTACCTAAACTGCGGACGTGGATTGAAATTTGATAGCATTAGTCTGGTATCATTATTAGTACTGAGTTTATATCAAATGGATATCAGGACTCGTCTAAGTGGTTTATACGAACTACAACAAATAATAAGACAATCGCATGCCAACTGGAAAGCAATTTATTTTATGCATAATATTATACCTGAACACGGAATATGTGTGTATGTATTTGCATGATTAGATTGTGTATTATACCTTTAATTCAAAACAGAATGGGAACATGACTATCCAACGTGACTTTCTACGACAGACTCACGTCGGATACGATTTTTAGCCGCGAATTAGGTAGGTTTTTTCATGATAGTGTCATAAATCCTTGATGGATTTGAAAATGGTATATGGCACAAAAACGAGTAATTGACGCGCGATTTTCGGACATAATAATGTTTTATGCATGCAACTTGTAGGTTTTTTTTCAAACATTGAAATCTCAACTTCTGTGACTTGAAAATGTGAGTCCAAATTTTAGAAACATTTACAAACATATTTGTTAATATCTTATTAACGTATACTGGATTAATCGTATCAACAAAGGAATGTTTCAGAATATAAACGGGAACAGCTTTTTTTCATTATGTATGAAAACACAATCGGCTCAAACTGTCGTCAAAGATACGTGAAATGTCAGATGTATGCTTAACATAGCGATAAAACTGGGTTGAGATAGTAGAATGAAATTAAATATCATAGCATGACTCGATTGTGATGAAAGTTTCGTATGTCTTTTTTCAACACAATGTTCTATATATGTAAGAAAGTTCAAATATATACTATCAGTAACATGAAAAATATTGACAAAGATTTCAAGGAGTCGCTACAAGTTTTGTTAAGTCTACAAGAAACCATCAAAATGCAGTTATGTACCGTTCGTGGCGCAAGTAGATAGTTATAATAGTAATCAACCATAAAAATCTTCGGATGTTCTTCCAATAATAATCAGTTGTTGTCATATCCGTACGGAGATATCGACTTCTTCAGGAAAAACAATTGGCAGCAATATATTTCATTTTCGCCGATTGTAAGATTTTGGTTGAAGGTATGCAGTACCTTTGTCTCCGGAAGAGTTGCCTATAACATTATCTTTTTATTTGCTTTACGTTATCTCCGTTATTAGTATTTTGTTTACAAGTGTTCTCATCAGCATGATTGCACAGACTATCAGTTTCCTAGACAAAATGAAAAATGTATTTGACAAATATATTAAAGAGAATAGGACCAAGAACGGAGCTTTGGGGTACCGCTTTACAGTATCCTGACAGTTGCGACAAAATGTTTTATGGTTTTTATTTATTTCAATTAAGGGGGCGCATACTTTGAAATTAGAAAAAAGTGGGTGGGGTATGTTAAAATTTACCTGCAAAAAAGTACAAAGTTTTGGTACATGAAATGGATACTGTTTCAACTGTTATAAGTACACAAAGGATTGCTCACTAAAATAAAAATGAGAAAAACTGAAACAAGAAAGTTATTGTTGAATTACATACGACTTATTGTGTACATTCAAAGTCAACAAGTAATATTTTTTGTGCGAAAATAATAGTGCTTTACCTTGTCCAAACATTTATCAATATCCTACAGATTCTAATTTAAAGAAAAAAAGTGAAATAAGTTCACTGTCTTTCTTTTCATTTTGCATATGTAAGCTAAAACATATTATTTAGTTTGTTTACAAAGTAGTGCATAAGAAAAGATATGGTGGTCAAGGAATGCCACATTCCAAAACTAAAAGAGTATATTCCCCTTAATACATTAAACATTTATCGTTACAGAAGTGGAGTGGCTTATAATAAGGGCCTAGAAATGGTTCCATTATTAATTTTCAACTTGGTATTCATGAACTACAATGCACTTAAATATCAAAACACATTCAACAAACTTTTGAAAACGTATTGTCTTAAAAATCCCTAAAATAAGGTATGGAATTTGGTTGAGAGGTCAAATCAATGTGTATATGTGCAAAAGTAACATTCTAATCTTATTCACAAAACTAACTAATACACAGCAGGAATGTAAGTGATCAAAACTGGACGAATATACAGTTATCCACACTTTAATGTCATTTATAATTTGTCCTTGAATTCTCCACCATACTTTTCATAACTCTGTTTGCACGAGTTGCACGAGATTGCTGTCATTCACGTAAAAAAACGGGGTCAGACAAGTTGTAAATGCAATATCATCTAAACGTAATAAATGGATTATGCAGTTCAAGAAAAACTTTATCTCATAACGTAATGAATCAAAGCCTTGAGATGTCTGGTGGTTGCGGGTTTGCTATGTTCATTTTCATCTTAAATGCCAATCTATAAATATACATGTATAAGAAACAAATACTAATATGCCTTGATCTAAGATAAACTCTGCCTGACCTTACATGAACAGCTGGAAGTCAGTGATGTAACCATGGGCCCGAATACCTAATCATTGACAAATCTTATATAATCTAAATGGCCAGTGTGAATGGATAGAGGATGAATAAGAAATGATTGATCATTGATAATTCATCCACATTGTTCATGAATGGGACTACTTTGTGTAGCACATGAACAAATTCATTTAGTTGTGATTTGGAATCAAATAAAGATGCTACATGATTGTCAGAAATACACTTAACTTTGTTTGCGGGATAAACCCGCAACCAACAAGTATAATGTTGTAACAACAACTATACTTACACTGATCTAAGTAGCAGTCGGTTTATAAGTGACTTTATTGATTCATTTTGTGTTTTGTTATTGTTGTCAAAAAGTATAACGGCAGTGCCTCACAACTGAAGCAAAAACCAGTTTGATGCGCAAAGTAGCCCACTGTAAGTAATATTTTTTGATAAATGTCCATATAAATTAATAATTTTCTGAATATCTGAATAGTATTCGTTATTTGATAAGAAATTATTACCATCGACATGGTTTTTTTTAAAAAATCATACACGTGCTGACACCTAAGTTGTCTCCCGTTGTTTATTAGATTTACCGTTCGTCCGGCGCAGTAATACTTTTAGCAGTGAATCGCCGAGAAGTCGTGGGAAAATTAAAAACCATGTAAATAAACTAAAATTAACCACCTTTTCAATATCAATTTCAAGTGATCGACGTTATGCATTTAACCCACCTGACCTGTGTAGCATCTTATATATCTGTTCTAAGGTATTCATTGTGTAGAATGTCATGTTATGCCCTTGCAATGCTAATCCCACTCTGATTTTTTTGTTTACATTTTTTATCAATGAGAAAGATGGCGTCCATCCCGAGTTGAAATGACGTGGCGTACTTTCACAAAGACCTCTGTTTTCCTATTACATTCATAGTACCACATCCTTATCCACAAAGTACTGAATATTACAGGTGTCCATCAATATTATATCAGTTTAGGAATATTTTTTTGAGCATGTTTAAACAATTGAGCATGTTTAAAGTGTCACATGTAGCATTCACACCTACATTAAATAGTACCATGTCTGCGTCTTGTATGTTGTACGCTAAGCTTTTTTTTACACCGTTTTAAATGATCGAGTATTTTATACTCCTGATTAATTATTATAAATGCTTTAAAACACCAGAATCGTCAACTAAAGGTGATTTTAGAAAATAATAATTTTAACACTGCGTCACAACAAATGCTTTTCAAAAGTAACGTTCGGTAATATGCATGTATCTCATAATTTATAAACAGTCGTGACCAAATAAGGCGTTTTGACCACTGGACTGTTCTTTTTTTACGTGAAGTCATATCCACATGAGTTCATGACAAAGCTCATATATTTCGCACTATAATGTAAACTATCAAACCTCGATTTATTTCGTCAATATTATCATAATAAGACGTACGCCGAAACGTCAAGGCGGGAAAATCTACAGAAACATTTGTTGTTATTGAATTAGCCACCACAAAATATAACAAAGAAATATGCTCTTTATGTGTATTATAAAGTGAAATGAGATCTATCAAACATCCCTGAAAACCTCTAGCCCGTTACTAACCAATAGGACGCCGACTGTCTGTTTTTGTAGGCGTGAGACGCTCACACAATGAGCCTGTGACGTCAGTGGTAGGATACGGAATATCATTTCGTCCTCCTTCAGTATAAACTCTTCACTTATACCAACCTTGTAGTTAGAAACATTGGAATTGTATCATGCTATTAGAAACATTAAAACAGTATGTACAAGTATTGTACATGATACATGTATTTATCAGCAAATTATTGTAAAAACATTGTTTCAATATCCATTCACGTTATTGTCAGAGAAACAATCTGATTATTTGGGTCAAATTACCATTTAATATCACATTTCCATGAAACGTCCCATAAAGCTTAGACACTGTTCTTCTCCAATTAAATTTTAAAGAGAACCTGCCTCCTCTCAATCATTTCCAATTTGACGTCATGATTACATTTGATAAATTATGGACGGTCGACCAACGGACTCCTCCATACATTTTAAACATTCTTTCCTCATCACGGCCAAATGGAAAATAACAAAGGTATTTTATAATAGACCTGACATGATTTAACATTAAACTTCAAATAAATCTATCATTTCCTGCAAAACGTGCAGTAAGCACACAACAAGGCTTCTTTCGAGTGTTCTTTTTTACAAAGTGTTAACCAAAACATTTTTATTTTGCAGACCTATTGCAAAATACTAGATATGTTTCAATATCACCAAGTTACTATTTATACCATCCTAGGGTTAATATAATTAGATCAAATTTGATTGATCTAAATTTTGCTGTAAATAGGTGAAGCGAGTTACTGACAGCCAGAAAAAGCCAACACTAACGTTTTGTACAGTTACGAAGTACGCAGTGCATAAGTTTTAAAGTCTCATAATGCCTTTGTTTAAAATGTGGCTGCCACATTTTTCGTTAAATCCTATGTATGATAATTGTTTTATATAATGTTTGACAAAGTTTGTTTGTTTGTTTTGGGTTTAACACCGTTTTTCAACAATATTTCAGTTATGTAACGGCAGGCAGTTAACCTAACCAGTGTTCCTGGATTCTATACCAGTACAAACCTGTTCTCCGCAAGTAACTGCCAACTTTCCCACATGAATCAGAGAAGGAGGACGAATGATTTCAGACACAATGTCTTTTATCAAATCGTCACGGAGAACATACGCCTCGCCCAGGGCTCAAACTCACGTCACCGAGATCCGTATATCTGCGCCCTCCCTATTGAGCTAAGCGGGCGGACTGAACGGGTTGAATATTGATAAATACCGTAGAAGGTATTATTGCATCTGTTGTCTTTGATTATCTCCCTTTGTAGCTCTGACTGTACAGTCTCATATGCAGTATTAAAAGTAACGCTTTTCTAACCAAATAATTGGACAGCTGTTTTATTTCTTTTTGGGGTAAGTTCACTAACCCTACTATTTTACCCTGTAATTTCAAATATATTAAATACTTAAAAAAATATCATTTACGTCTTCTTTCAAATAGACTGACCTTACAGCTTCTAAAAAACATCAATAGATCAGTTCTATCCACAGTATGTGAATATTTACATCGCTTCAATCCAACCCTAGTTTCGCCAAAACACCTGAATTTCGCTATTTTTCAGTGTTCAGGTGAATAATTCAGTACCAGCGCATCCGTGTACCAAACAAATATTTGTATCAGTGAAAGGTTAGTTAAATACCAACAAAATGGTGTATGTATGTATAAGTTTGGTACACAAATGCGCTGATGCCGACATTTGATAAAATACGTTTCCAGGTGGAAAAATATCTAAACCCCTACCACCTGATTTATTATAAGCTCACCCGTAAAACATGTTCGTTTAACGGTGAAACAGTTGTCATTAAATGCCTGGTAGTGTTTAAACGTAAACATCCTTTCTTTTTAAATGTTGAACACATAAATATAATATTAAGAACTCGAATGAAAAATATTATAAGAGCCTGTCACGGACGTAGATCTACAGACACGATATAAATTCAAGCTTTTAAGCATGCATTTTCGTTTTGTTATAGAACATTTTGTTTACAATTACATGAAAGTTTTAACTCAGGAACGTTTCTGGTGACGCAAATATTTAACGCCAACACGTAATTTTCTATAAGCACACGGTCATTACCGAAGGAGCATCATTGAAAGCACGTGCAGTTTTCCCGCCAAACTATAAAGAAGAAACGTCTGCTTCCGGTTCTATCAAGAAGGGCCAATATTTACGCATATTCATTCTTTTATTATTCACGTTTCCATCTTAACGTTCACATATGTAGGTGTGTTCAACCAAACATTTGGAAAATCTTCCGAACAATGTACGAAAATGTGTAAGCAGTTTCTACTGAAATATGGTTTCGAAAGAATCATCTCGAGTCATTAAAACATACACGTATCATGCCCCGACGCCGACAAGACTTGTCATTTCTTTGGACATGATTAATGGAATTTTTGTCAACAGTTTTTAGAATAATGATTTCACATAGTACATGTTTTAGTAAACTTGTTTTAAAGGCACTGACCTCCAGATCGTACGACAACAACAACATAAAAAAATAGATATCAGAAAAGTATTGCTATATTTCTTAAGGTTTTAAAACTTAGATACTGACAGATTATGTTATAGAAACGCCTAAGAATAAGTTGTTTTTGCGATTTCTTCCATTCAAAATATCGGTATAGTGTTGGTAAACTGCCTTTATATTTATTTAACGACCGTTACGCGCATATTCCTCAGTGGTGTATTGGTCAGGACCGCAGGAAAATTTTTATTGCCGCGGCGGCCCGGGTTTGATTCCCAACTCGAGCATGTACTCTCTCTCTCTCTCTCTCTCTCTCTCTCTCTCTCTCTCTCTCTCTCTCTCTCTCTCTCTCTCTCTCTCTTGATTTGGCATTAAAGACAGATTAGAAACAATATCTCGTGTTCTAATGTTCAAAATATAAGTAAACTTTAAGCGAAAATCTGGAGGTCAGTGCCTTTAAATGGCTAAACGCTAAAGTAACAACTCGTGATCATTTTGTCCACATACTGTTTAAAGTATAATGGAAATAACCATGTCCGCACGTGCAACAGTTTAAATAGTTCAATTACATGTAAGGCCGCATATAACAGTAAAGAAAACATTTGCGTATTACTGCAGTAAATATGATTGTGTGCGACATTAGTGACTTCCCATAATTATAAACGAGAATTACTGTGATATTATGATATTGGTTTTCTCAGCGACTTAAACATTTTCTTGTAAAAAAGGTTTCCAAATCGGCTAGTGCTTCACAAATATATTGAAATACCCGAGGCAAATATGTCCTAATATGGATGATGACGATACGTTATTTACGTCGGCATCGGGTAATGAAATCGGTACCATTGATTTATTAACATACGATTTTGTGTGCAATCTGTTCGCCCGTTTAAAATATTTGTACGAGCATGAAAAAATTCGACTGATCTTCATGCAAATTTTTTTTACTCAATTCACGCATGTTTTCGTTTCGGCCTGTCTCGATTTCATTTAGCTTCATTCTATTTCTTTTCACGGCGTATGAGAAACATCCGTAACTGGTGGCATAACAAACGTCACGTGCTTGTCAGAATACACGAGTGTGAATGAAAGGCGGGGAAAATGGAATTATCAATCGGTCTTCACGGATTTTATTGAATTCTACACAAGTGCGAGATATCGTACATAATCGGTGACAGGATTCTATTACGTCAGGAAATGTTGATGGGCAAACTTTCGGCGATTAAGGACGCTGACTGTAAATTCAACGGGAACTAGACAGAAAAATGAAATATTTAATGAACAGAAATAAAAAAAGATAATATTTTTTAGATCAGTGATGTCAAAATTGCGTTCCGTGTATCGCAGTCAGTAAAGTAGCGACTTCTAGTTAATAAGAAAGGAAAATATCCGTAAGTAATTAAGAGAGGTGATCAAACACCCACCCACCCATATTTTTAATATTTTTACAATCAACCCACCACCCATAAAGACGATTTTTCTGAGGACCACCACCCATAATTATGATTTTCTGATGGACCCCACCACCCATAATTATGATTTTCCGATTCGATTGCCGTCCGACACCCCCCATACAGTTAATTTTGGAATCGCCCTAATTTCATTTAAAATGTAAATAAGTATAAAAAATATCTTACAATATGTCATAAAATGTATACCCCAATAACGAACACCATATAAAAACGCACACAAATTGTTTTTCTGTCAGAAATGACAGACGACTGCTATAGGTAAGGCCAATTAGAAATATATATTAGTTTTACACGTGTAACTTGTTGGTAGTCCATGTGGCTCAGTGGTAGAGCGCTCGCTTTACGTACTGAAGGTCCCAGGTTTGAGAAAAACGTGTAATTTAGCTCTAAGTGAAATATTCAATGATACTGACATTCTTGTTACCATGACAACATCAAATTATTTGACTGTCTGCTATTTTACAAATTATTCTGGTAATTATTTCTTGACAAGTTATAGTCTGCTTAATTTTGTATAGAGCATCTACTGTTGTCATATTGAGGTCTAAACAATGTTTTGTCTTAAATATGCATGGTTACCATAGCAACATAGCCTAAGATAGGATGGAAATCGAAGCAACTTGCAATTCATCATTGTTGTGTTGTAAGTGTTTATAACAGCATTGTTTGTTGTTTAGTAACACATTATTAAATGCCAATTTTGCAGTGAAAACGGATTTTAAGGTAGTTAGCATTATTGCCATAGCAACCATTATGATCTCTTTCAGCTAGAAATGAGTCAGGTATTTGAACAGAATATATATTGCTCTATCACATGTGTGTAGTTTATCTGTTTCTGAGATTGGGCAAATTTTGACCATTAGTGAACTTACCCTTTTAAAGCCTTATGGAACTTTAACACAGACAGATATTTCATGATCAAAAATAATTACATTATACAGTGATGCTCATTAAACAGTGACTACAACATGATACTTTGTCCTAGATTAAGACCCAGCAAAACACAACACTAAATCACAGTCTTAATTGTCATTGACATCACCGACGCATTTATTTCTTTATCAAATTACATTTTCAATACACGGAACGTTTCTTTAAAGATAGTAATTTCTGTTTATTCTACTGACGGACAAGGTATTTCCCAAACTCCAACGCAGTGATCTCCCTTACCGCTTCGCTCATTGATCACTGCCACCACAACATTCACGTGACCATGGTTCATCACGTGATGATCGTTTTAAAAATTAACTTACTTATTAGTATGATATACTTAACTTTTGACAATAACATATCTTGGCCAGCAGGAAAATATTCAAAAGCCTCCATCTGTTTCGGCTTGGGTCAAATGGCAGCATTATAATATAGTGAACGGCGTCAAAGATTAACGTCGACATACTCGTTTGTTTACTTTCAGTTTCGTTTCAGGATACTTAGCTATCATGTAAATAATGACGTATTTTCATTCAGAATCTTTTTTTTTTCATTATGGAACATTCGCCTGTGCTGAAAGAAGTGTAAACTTCGAAAACATTGGGGGAAAAATAACTAAATAATTATATAGCTAAAAGAAGTCCGCTTAGCTGAATTTTAGATAAAAACATTGTGTTGGCAGTGATCAATGAGCGAAGCGGTAAGGGAGATCACTGCGTTGGAGTTTGGGTATTTCCATTTTGGAGAAACAGGATTTAAACATTCTGTATCCCAGATTCCTCTGTTATTGATTAATCAGCACAGAAAGGAAGCTGATAGAGTTCAATTTGCTTTAAGAAGTATTTCTGAAATAGGTCACATTTTATCTATTAATAAAAAGTTCATGTATCAAACCCCAACAACAACAATAAGGCAATGTTTTTGTATCTAAAAAAAACAAGCCGCACTTTAGAAGAGAAATGGAAAAGACATTTTAGCTTTATGAAATTCAAATACGCCGGTCTGAAGGAGAAGAAAACCCTTTCATATTACTTGAAGTGGCTAAACTCTGTCAAGAAGAAGAAGTTACTTTGCGAGTGTTTTTGAACTAACAACGAAAGAGTAAAATGTCCCGCTTTGTATATACTACCTTGACAAAACGCATGAGAATTAATGATCAGATATTCAATTTCGCACAATGGGTATACAAAAGGTATCTACAGAAGAAAAACCTGACCGCATAGATGTATTATGTAAAGAGTAAGAATAACAATAAAATCTGTAAAAAGATCCTCTGGAAGCAAAGAATGCAACCAAGAAGAATAATAGCAGACTCGGTTTGGTTGAGTCTGTTCATGAGAGTAAATGAAATGTGCAACACCTCTCATTAAGAAGACTTACATAATTATTGAACGACAATGAAGTTTGAGACACTTGAATGACTGTGTGTATTGTTATCGTTGGCATGCCTAATAAAAAAGGACACACATATATTATTTAAACTTTTTATACCAAGATGTTGAAATCAAAAATACAAATCCAGTGAAGTCTTATATGAAAAATCATTTCTTCAATACAACATCCATATTGATTAAAGTCTTAGTTGAAATAAGCCTTTTTCACAGTGAGCTTATATCTATAATAAAGCCTTTTATTTATTTTTTTATTTTAACTTCCTGTGTCATCTTCTTTCCTGCTATTATCTAATAAGTGTACGGAATCCCACTTTTAACTTGAAGCAAAACGTTTCATGAGATCAACCTTATCGTATTTTGATTGAATTTCATGCTAAACCACATCAGTAAAATATACTTCTTAAAGCACCTTAAAACAAAAGTATGAGAGTTGTCTCAAGTTAAATTAATAATCAATTGTTTCACTGAATGAGTCTCTTTAATTATTCAACAATGATGGTGGGCAGGTGCTGTATCAAATTGGTTAATCATCCGTTATTGACAACGGACACGAGTTTTTCATTTTCAGTGTCAATATCATCAATATGATCACTGTCTCCTTAAAATGAATTACATCTCAAGAAAATAAATAGAAAAATGTCCTCAAACATTTTTAAAGAAATCCCCGTTGTGCGGCAACTGCGCAAAGACACTGTCGATTCACCTGCGCTATCTGCAGTGTAGCACTGCTGAGCATAATCGAACTCGGAGATACGAGATGCGGACAACGATTATTGTAAGCATATCTGAATAATTATCTCGTATGTCACTTTCAAGAAAACCTTTTTATATATACCTCCATATCCCATAACATCTAACCGTGTACCGACATGAGATAAGATATTTTCAAATGAATGCGGTAGCAAAAGATGAATGTTTATGAGCACTTAATGTTATTCAGACAAAAGTTGTGAATAAACAACTATGAGGATTTTTGTGTTTGTTTTTTGCCTTTATGGGCTGTCCCATTATTTTGCAATTGGTACGAATTAAGATCAAGATTATGTGCGCAGTTAACTGGTTTAAACTGCTAATGTTGATTATGCAATTGGCCATTCTAAGGCGGTGTTTGTCTTGGTTTCTTGTCATTGTTGTATTTTTGTTTTATAATTCGTCATTCAAAAATAGTGTAGTGTTGGAATTTTAGACATCGTTCTTTACAAAAAGCTACTCTTTCCTTGCCTTTAGGTTTTACTCAAACAGTAACATCGCTCAGTATAATGAAAGTATACTGGCGTCTGGTTTTCGTTTTTTCAGCAATCAAGGTTGATATAAGAAATAAATCGTGGTTAAGTGGCCTACATTTGGATATGAAATATGTGAGTTTGTTAAATATGTCACACGCAGACCCCATACACTCGAAACTTACTTTTCACACTACTATATATTTCATAATTTAAATATAAAGTAAGAAACCGTGATCTACAACTTTTCTTTCTGTTTCTTTTACATTATTTTAATTCATCCACTTTTTATATGATCTTTAAACTTCATCTTAACATGACATTAGGAATACTTAACGTTGTAACATCACGTCATAACGTAAGCTTTTCGTGGAAAACGTCCGGAAATATACACGCATATCATCAATCGCGAGCAAGTCTACTACAGGATCCACTTGCCAGCCCTGTATCAGGTTAGTTTAATGGAAGATTTTACACTGAATGACTGGCAGAACCGAACTAAGGAGACAACGAAATATAAATTATACCAAAAACCATTTTATACCGATTTATTGAATTTTATTTAACTTTGTAATACGTATCATGAAAACGAAAGTTGATAATCTTTGTATATTATATAAATCTAAATATTATATTTCCATGTGAAAATTGTTATATTTATAGTAAACATCATGTTTGCAGTAGTTGGACCTTTATCAATAAAACGTCAAGACTTGAAACTGTTTTGATGATATGATATCATAATTGTTTGGTTTCTCAAAATAGTTTTGTAAGCTCGACAAATGTGCTAAAATTTACTAAAATGCTATCCTGGAACCCATTTCTTGATATTTGTTTCCCAATTAACACGGACATTTTTATTATATAACCTACTAAGCAGCACGGATATTCACAATTTCAAGAGAGTAAAATAAAAACAAAGCCTAAGGTGACAGCAGATAATTATGGGAATAAGCAAAAGGAAAATCCCAGGACAGCCTCATGAGTATAACCGTTCATTATCATGGCTCCAAATTGACAATTGTACTATTCTTGTGGATGATAAAGTTTGGCTTCACGGAAAATAAAATTTGGTTAGTTCAAATTTACACAGGCAGGTCACATACATGCAAGAACTTTAGCAAAATGTTAGAATTTAACAAGAGCACCGCCTTGCAGATGCAGATACTCATCTGATTTTTTGTCGCTATGTAATAGAAATATTTTCCTACCCATGATTTTCTTAGTTTAAAAGGGGCCATAATTCTTCAAAAAGCAATGTAAAGTTACGGTACTTGCTGTGCAGAGTCAGCTTTTCATGGCAAATAACTGCTCCAAGTTTTAAAGCAATAGCTTTGACCATTAAAGAGAAAAGTTGACCTAAACGCAAAACTTAACCAAGAAATCTTTCAAATTGATAGTTTAGGAGAAAAGCTTATCTAAACATAAAACTTAACCAAGAAGTCCAAAAGAGGCCATAACTGTTGCAAAAAGCAATGTAGAGTTATGATACTTGCTGTGCAGAGTCAGCTTTAAATGGCAAATAACTGCTCCAAGTTTTAAAGCAACAGCTTTGACCATTAAAGAGAAAAGTTGACCTAAACGCAAAACTTAACCAAGAAATCTGATATTTTCTAAGTCCAAAAAGGGGCATAATTCTTGCAAAAAGCATGATGGAGTTATGTTTCTTGCTGTACAGAGTCAGCTATTGATGGTGAACAAGCGTTGCAAGTTTTAAAGCAATATTCTTGATAGTTTAGGAGAAAAGCTAACCTAAACATAAAACTTAACCAGGCAACACCGACGCCGATCAAGTGATGACAATAACTCATCACTTTGTTTTTAAAATCAGATGAGCTAAAAAGGAAACTTTTTATTGAACAAATGGGGAAGAAGAGTAAAATTTATGACGGCAGTGTACTCTTATTTGAAAATGTCCTGAAACTGTGTTGAAACCAATGCGAGAAGTATCATTAAAATTCAATTTGAGAAATGACAACGAAGATTAAAGCCTAATAGTGAGTAAGATATGGAACAAAAAATGGCAAAGATGTTCCCGTTTGTGAAGAAAGCACCAAATTTTGCATGAACTTACGTTAAGGTATCTCAAATCCTACAAGAGGAGGAGACACGCTATATCTGCACTGGAACCTCCTTTTAAATCAATTTAGAAAAGGGAGGTAAAAATGTCTTGAAAAGAAATAATTTTTTCATTAAATTGAAATTTATCTATAAAGTAATGTTTCATATGATCTAAACATGGATTACATACCACTAGCATAGATAACAAACCATTTGGTATTGACAAATATATGAAGTTTACCACAAAGTACTCTTATTTCTCAAGATACATACTAAAAAGAGAGGTAATCAGATTTTACTATAATGCTTAATTTCAAAACTGTATATGAAAAGATGTTTCTTATGAAGAAAGCATGAAAGTTTGTATCTAAACATTATAAAGTATACTGAATCAGAAATGGACTACATGTACGATTTGTTGGCTTGAATAGACCAAAACATGAGGCCCAAAATGGGAACTACCTTTTGTTTATTTCAATTAAATATATCTAGAACAATTTAAAAAATGTTAATTCATTACCTCAACCAGTTATAACTCTAGACACAAATTTTATTCAATTACATTTGTTTTATACACATTCAATATACATGACTCAGGAAAAATAATATGAGGCCCTTCAAGGGGAAATTGTTAAAAATCACATTTTAAGGGCAAATTTATCTATTTCAATCGTTAAAATATCATATTACTGAACTAAACATAAGTAAAGAAACAGAATTCATAGGTCTTATGTATAAACTATCAAAAAAGTAAAAAGTATTCAATTGTTTAGGTCCATGAGGTAACCTATATATTTATCAGGACAATAGATTTATATCAAAAAGAGGCCCTTCAATGGATCATTTTTGTATGTTACATAACAGTATATGACATAATCATGTTTTCAAATCAAATGACTCATCCAAAGACCCATAAAATAAAAGAAACTGATATTTACACCCTTTCAATAGATATCTAAGAGGGGTAATAGATTTCCCAGTTCTTCTGTAATACATTTGTTTGACAAATTTATATTTCTTTTACATGAATGTGTTATTGCATTGGCATTTAATTGGTTTTGTGAAGTGTACATAGCAATGAAAATCAAGTGTCATTACTGGTCAGTCCAGATTCAACAGAATTAAGCAATGCAAGGGTCACAGTTAAGGTGTACAGACACTAAATAGAAAACTGGCGCGGAAAAATATCATGATAGTCGCCAAAATTGCGCGTTCAAAGAGTCCTCCTTCTTTGCTCTGTAGAGCTTTATTCCTTCCTTGTTACATTTTTTTTTTGCTGAAATCACATAACAAATCTATCCTTGACATATAGGAAGCATTTTCGCAAAAATATGATAGCAGAACAGATTTATTATGGAAATGTAAGTCATACAATTTGGGGAATCATTTTTAGTTGATATCGTAGTTGGTTTGTTTTACTGAAGTACATAAACCCCAATTTTCTTTTGGTGCTTTTTTTCAACATTGACAATATTCTTTAAGAAAATGTAAAAATGTAAGCTACAGAAATTTAAAACGGGTCCTGCTCTGTGCTGTAGCCATTTGAAATCTGTCAATTTTATCTAGAATAAAGAAGGCCAGCTATTTAGTATGTTCGTACCTTAATGTATCTCCCCAAGCATGGCTTCATATTATAAATATTAGAATTGTGAACATCAGGTAGTTTAGATATTTTCATGCTGTCTATTTCCTTCAGGAACTAGAATTTTATCTGGCACCATTTACTGACTTACAGCTTGATACTTTTGTTTATAACATGACCAAAATTTTGAAGTCACAACACATGGTGCACTGACTGGTTTGCGACATGGTACAGATTTGTATGTCGCAGATGCATAAAATCAAAACCACCAAGGGATGATGTTACGAGCAACCAATACTGATGCACACCGTTATTTTCTATAGTAAAACAGTTTGCTAGTTGTTAGCTGTAGCTTGATTTAGCCGTTCCAAACAGTTCTGGTACATGCTGACTAATAATGTAGTAAGCCGTCTTTTTGGCATAAAAACAAGGACAAAGTAGACTTTGACTTAAAGCTAACATTTTTTGTAATGCATTATTTGGTTGTGATTCTGTCTCAATACGTTTGCAAGGCATAAGATATCTTTACTTATGGCTATGCCATGTTAAAAGATTCAAGAAGCTCACACGACAACTGGAAGAATAGGTTGTTCTATCATGCAAAGGAATATCAAAATGAAGCCAGAGAATATATTTTCTTATACAGTTAGACGTATTGAAATCAACCCCATAAGATATATTCACGTATGTACTAATGTAGCAAATAACATTGTATCAAGCAGGTTGTAGACAGGCATTTACAGCATACATTGACAGCGCTAATCCTGTTAACTGGAAATGGTCAGGAGAACAGGTACTTGGCTTTAATTACGTAATACGCTTCATAATTAGCTGCTATAGGTTGGAGGAAACTCATCAATGTAACTACAATAATACATAAAAAGGCAGATATAAATGTATCGAGCCAATTCTGTGTACTTAGACGTTTTGAAGACATGTGTGCTAGAGAGTGAAATACTGGCAAATCTATTACAGTATTAGTTAAATATTGAAAGGGTTGTTACGCCTAAAATTAAAAGTTGTTTGGGGTATCCTGACTGTATTGGACAAAGAGTACATATCAGCTATGATTATAACTAGGATGGCCTGCAATAGTCATTTTATCCGTGCTGAATGGGCTCCATTGGCCATACCGAGATGCATAGTATACTCAAGTCTGACCCACAAGTACAACGTGCTGAATGATCATTTCTTTATCAGATACATGATATCATTATATAGGCCGATTTGGAACTTAAGACAAAAAATATACTATTTCGTTGTTTGTCAAAGGCTTAATATTTAAGATAACTGTTGCTCAGTATATTTTAAGGAGACATTGTTTATAAACTAATCGATTAATCTTTACCTTCAAAAATTTTCATCTAACTCTATTTGGCATGACTTTCTTTATTTCTGTATTATATTTTCATCTTAAACAAATTTTTATTTGTGTTCTTAGGGTGTCTGTTGTAAATCACAGCACTAGAAATGTTTATAGTTATAAGCTCTGTGGAGGGATTCAGTGGGAGAGACCGTCTAGTGGTAAAGATGTTGTCAGATCAAAAGGAAGGTCGTTGGTTCAAACAACGTACAAAGGTTAATCTACCAGTGCTGTTTTCAATAATGAACCTTCTTAATGAACCTCAAAATGTAAAGAATGTTTAAATAATAATTTGATATAATTTAATACTAAAATTAGTTTTGTTTACCTGAGTGATATTAATGTTCACACTTAAAAATCCCGTAAATGAGATTTTTAAACAATTTCCCCCTTTTAGGGCCTCATTTATGTCATTTGTCCGTGTCCTATATATTCAATGTGTATAAAATGTAACTAAATAAATATTATAACAATAATATTTACTTATTTAGGTTATAAATTAACCTTTTGGACATGGTTTTCAAAAATATATGATTAAAAAAATAAAATAAAGGGTCCCTTTTTGGGGCCTCATTTTAAGCTACTTAAGGTTGGCGAACTGCGTGTCTCCTTTTTTTTGGATTCAGCATACTTCAAAATAGTTGTATACGAAGTTTGGTGCTTTCTTCACAAAAGGAAACATCTTTTCCTATAACCTACTCACTATAAGTAATGTATTGCATATATAAGCACTTCATCGAATTGCATTTCCATTGTTCTTATCCGATAAAAGCTAGATAAATATCGGTTTCAAGACACTATATTTAGAGGCCAAAATGTCTCAAATTGTACAGCTAGGAAGACCTGTTCTGTATCATCTACAAATGACGGACCAATAACGTATATTTGTCTGCTAATATCTTGGGAAAATGTGACTTCTGATGGCATGTTTTGTTAATGCTCGGATATTAGTATAAAACTGTTCCTTAGGATCGAACATAAAATTTAAAAGGGGCTGTCGCCTTCTAGGGTTCCTCATTACAGTACAATGGGGTCAAAGGTCAAATAAGTGCATTTACAAATAAACTGTGCTGCTGTGCACTCGTTTTATTTTCATATACCATCTAAATTGGTTTAAATACTGTGTCTCAACGCCCTTTAGTATTTTGTAAATAAAACTGAAGATAATATATAAAATATATATTTAATATAATATATAATATTATATAGAATAATATATATCTGGGAAAATTCTGTGACATTTTTTATGGGGGGAGGGGTATCTTATTGAACTGTCATGTCACAAGGAATGTACGCACAATTGATTTGCTGTTATGTTTATTTAATTGAACTGGTCATTAAACAATGTGTCCAATTTTCATTCAAATCTGTCAAAATCCGGCAGACATAAAAACAAAAGTCAGGTGTGGAGTTAGAAAAATTGTTGAGCAAATGATTATAAAATGACACCGCAAATGCATTTCTTGCATTTCAGGCAGCAATAAAAGCTTTGAACTGACTATAAAAAAGAATATTTACATATTGTACACCTTTTGAGAAATGTGTGAGAAAGAGAAAATATGATAGGTTTTGAGGAAGAAGACTACAGCGGAAAATGAATTACATATAAATGTATAAAATTCTCATGTAAATAGTTAAAATTACTTTACTGTCATGTATAAAAACAAGTATTTTAGATCAATCAGTAGAGCGCAGATCTAAGGATCGCGGGTTCGTGAGTTCGATCCCCGGGAGAGGTGAATGTTCTCCATGATGATTTGATAATAGACATTGTCAGGAATACTTTCGGCAGTTACTTGCGGGGAAAAGGCTACTACTTGTAGAGACTTCAGAATACTAATTAGGTTAATTGACCGCCGTTAAATGACTGAAATACTGTTGAAAGTAACATATATAATATTATATGGAATCCTTCTCCAGCTCCTAAAGAAATGATTTCAAATCTGGTGATGATTCATTATATGATATATATCTATGTTAATTTGTCCACGCGGTGATGGTTAAATAGGATCATTTTAGAAGAATAACTGAATTGGTCACAACATAGGTTTACACAGCACATGTACGGTAATTAACTAAACAGAACAGATCTGTAGGATTTCAACAAGTTAATCTATACACTATTCCTTTGATTTTCTGTAATATAATTCTTTTTTTTTTACTATCGGTCAAGCATTTATCATCATATTTTATGTATTTGCAATTAAGTAGCACATTTCAAGAACTAGATTTTCTATCACCGAAGCTTTTAATTCGACTGCATCATTTTATTCTAAAAATTCAGCACGCTATTTCTGTTTTCATCCTTTTTATCTCTGGCTTTACTTTTACACTCTCACTTCCTGTTCAAAACAAAGTTGAAAACGATTCAGATCGTAACAATATACAGATCTGACACTTGATTTCAGACAGGATGTCCTTGATAACATTGTGAAAACAAAGCTTGTGTCTTGACACTGAAACATTAGCCATTCATATATTTTACAAATAAAAATGTAAAAATAAAGATATAAAAACATCAGAAGGTTGCTCTATAATTTTTTATAATAGAAATATTAAGGCTCATTCACTGAAGTGTTGAAGATATACCTTCCGATATTTTCATGATTACTGACAGATGATGGTTCAGCTAATCAAAATGATGAAACATGGTGGTTCGATAGTTAACAAGAGATATGCAATGCGTAAAAATAACTTCCTGCAGGATGAGAAGAGCATGAAGAAGAGATTTGAAATTCAAAACGATAGATTTATAATGAACAAATAATGCCGATTGAATAAGTCAGGCTGAGACATCTATAGCTTGTGAAGTGTTTTGGGCTTTATTCATTTTTTATATAAGGATAAGAAATTATTTCTATATAAGGGTATTTCATTCTAACATTCCGCACTGAATTTAATTGACAATGTATTTATTTCAACAGTTTAAGGCTACAATAGCGTTAGCTCACATTTGTTTATTTTATAACATCAGTAGATTCCTCCGTGATACATTGGTAAGGTTTTCTACCCGGTTCTATCACTAACCAATCACTCGGAAATCTAAAGTTTTTGTAACAGGAAAACAAATATACTTTGCCCCTATATTCACTGTCACAAAGATCATACTAATAACATTCGATATACTATCAAATTCACTGACCATTATCAAGCCTTTTTGAAGATATGACATCTAAAGAACCGACATGAACAAATATTTACAAAATTGTAGATACAAATGTTTTTAAAACACTTGAAGAGCGGATACCAGTTCTTATAATAGCCTAATGTTAATGCGCAAAGAAATAATTTTTAGCTGATTAAAAATATGAAAAGGACTATAATTTTCATGCTGATGGAATAAAAACATAACAAAAAGAAACACCAAAAAAACATAACATTTGCAGTTATCTAATATTTATATTTACACTTTGATATCGCTTGATTTTTATGCATAGGTAGTATTTCTAAACGCCCATACATTCATGAAATTGCTACAGCACATGCATAAACCACTGGAAGAGAGATTTGATTGACAGCATAGACCATTTTAGATAATGCTTGAGAGAATTTGCACATTTCATACTATCTCATAAACAGACTTAATCAAACCGAGTTTGCTATTGTTACGTCCTTGATTTCTATGCTTTTGAAGGAATCTTTAGATCGTTCAACAGTTAGTACAGACAAACTATGTTCGCTAGAGCTCAACGGGACAAGCACAATGTGTTCGAGATATCAGTAGTACAAGCCAACGTGAAGTATACATTATAAAGACCTATACATTATAAAGACCTGACACTGAGTTCGAGCTAAAAGTACTACCCGTTAATTGGATAATCCGAATTCGAGCAAACGAAGTTTGACTGTACTAGTCTTTATAAAATACGCGCCATAGAATTTTTCTACCTGTACTGTTCATACAGACAATCAACCAGGTAACCAACCATCCATTTTAGAAATTGTTAGCCAGAAAACGGAAATTTAAAAAACATGTGAAAATTCCAAAATTGAACAAAATATCAGAGCGTACGAAAAGTTAATAGAAATAACTTTAGTCGTTTTGAATTTTGCCAGTCTCAAATGCAATAAATCTATTTGAAGTAATTTTTTTTTACTTTTTTTAAGTTTATAATAAAAAATGCACTTATTGACCTTTGACCTTGTCCTGTGACCTTTCATGACCCTTAGAAGGCGACAGCCCCCCTGAAAAGTTTCCAATATTTACAAAGTTAACAATGAACATGGCTGTCGGGCATTAACAAAAAATGCCATCAAAGGCAATTTCTAGGCTTCTTTTTTGGATATATAGGCAGACTATATATAAATGGTAAATGGTAAAACAATATTAACATCAAATCTGCCCACACATAACTAACTTGGCAAATAAATCATTTTAAATCCCCGCATATATCATAATTGCAAGCAAATTGATATTAAGATAAATATCGTAAGTTTTAGCGAAACATGACCCCTTGAATGTTTATGTGGCACACTTCAATAACCCTTTGATAAGTTCTTTTTACATATCATCCACTAAGTAAAGTGGAAAATTAATATACGTCAAACTCTTTCAATAAAGATATACTCCAAAATAACTTCGAGGTCACAAATGTAGACCCCTTTCATTTGATTTGATAGATTATCATATAAAACACAAGGTTAAAGATCCAGTAGGGAAATGGCACGTTCCAACAATGCAGTCTCCTCACACTTAAACAATAAAGCAGTGTGTGCATGGATGTATACATGATTAATATATGCAGTTCACACCACATGATAAACATATGCACCTCACACCTCAATAAAAAACAGTGTATGTATGGATGTGTACATGTTTAACATATGCACCTCACACCTAAACCATAAAGAAGTGTATGTATAGATGTATTTATGATTAACATATGCACCTCACACCTAAAACTTAATCAGAGTATGTATGAATGTGTACATGTTTAACATATGCACCTGACAGCTTAACCATCCATAAAGCAATATGTATGGATATGTACATGTTTAACATATGCACCTCACAGCTTAACCATAAAGTAGTATGTATGGATTTGTACATGATGAACCTAACAACTTAACCATAAAGCAGTAGGTATGGATGTGTACATGTTTAACATATGCACCTGACAGCGTAACCATAAAGCAGTAGGTATGGATGTGTACATGTTTAAAAAAATGCACCTGATAGCTTAACTATAAAGTAGTATGTATGGATGTG
Source organism: Mercenaria mercenaria (assembly GCF_021730395.1). Classification (NCBI taxonomy): domain Eukaryota; kingdom Metazoa; phylum Mollusca; class Bivalvia; order Venerida; family Veneridae; genus Mercenaria; species Mercenaria mercenaria. The sequence goes on from NC_069365.1 coordinate 54,038,899, forward strand.
TACATGATTAACATATGCACCTTGCATCTCAATCATAAAGTAGTGTAAATATGGACGTGAACATATGCACAGAAATCCGAAGATAGAAACGCCTGAACGCACAAATATATAACTACCATAATTTGTAGAGGAGTATTCATTTCGGTTCGAGTTATAGATCGTATCTTGACATTAAAAAGACGACGTACAGAACGCAACTTTAAGCAATGTCAATTAAAGATAAAGGTCTTAAGATGAGATGAAATGTCAGATTGGTAGGTTTTCACATCAGTAGAGAGGTCAGCGTATGACGTATTAATGTATTTACTATCTGACTTCATGTAAATGACAGGTGTTTTCAAAATGCCGGTAAAAGCTCTTTACAAAGTTACTATTGAAGAAATTGATGTTTAGATATACATATTGGATATCAAATTAACAGTTAGCCCTAAAAGTTGATTTAAATCAATATATTTCAACATAGGTGGTAACGTTTAAATATTGACTTATTTGTTGCAACACCGTTATTATGCGCCGCCATTTTGGAAGTTACTGTGACGGTGGGTTTCTTGGAAAAGCTGTCAAATTCTTAGTTTTGATTGGATTCTGAATCTGATCACGCGCACTTGTTGGAGAAGGAAGCGCCCTCTGTCGGAAGTTTTTTTTTAATAAAAATAAACAACAGAAAAACCACAGCATGCGGTCAAAATTGCCTTATTTTGGTCAGCTTGAAAAGCAAGGAAATAGCGAATAGAAAAGCCTGGAAAAGAAATAAGTAATGATTTAACGCCTTAAGTCGATAAAAATGCTTGTTTTGTCCGATTTAGGTGAGGCGCAAGCTGGCGCAAGAAGTTTAAAGTTGGCATGTACGTTCCCGCAAAAACCGGAAGTGATTTTTTGTGACATCGTAATCTGTTTTCGCGATGTAAACAAAACACTGAAAGTTGTTAAATTTGATAAATTTAGGCTTTCATTGTAACTTTTACATAATATAAGTAGTAAATTTTACAAAGGAAGTACTTTACACCGTGAATATTACTGTTTTCAAAAATAATGTATTTATGACACTGCTGTTTTGCATATGAATTTTATCGTTTCCATTATTTCCAATCCCTTATTTGTTCTTTATCTTAGCACAACATTCAGTATAGATGTCTTAACAATATTATACAGCTGTGCAAGGCTATCCAGAGTTTAGAATGCACACCTATGAAAGTGCCAGGTTGTGATACTTGTTCGTATATTTGAATCAGAGGGCTTAATGTTTCAAACCATTGTCCTTGACTGTAACTCTGAGAGCTTACAACTCACACCATTGACTCACAAAATGTTATTCCATTTACAGTAAGATGAATTATGATTTTAATATTTGCATTATGAATTTTCATTAGTCCAACTAAATTGGCGCGATCCTAAGAAATATTGACATTTTTTTCTTCTTTTTTTTTCATATGGGCAAAATCGCCATTCGTGTCCAGTCAAAAGACAAAAATCGTTGAAGCAATTTCCGGTGAAATTTTCATCGCTGTCGACGCTTTACATGCTATTGGTTTCAATTAAATGCCGATTATTTCACATATTGGCCATAAATTCAAAGAAAACTTATATATATCGAAACAAAATTCAATTCCTGATTAATTTATGTAAAAAATATCAAATAATATCCAAAATTACAAATTTTCTAGTGATTAACATTTACCTTGTCTATACAAGTGATAAAACTGGTAACTTTACATGGCTTAGAATTGTGATTTATGTTCTATTAATTTGGTCATTCAAGGTTTTGACGTTTAGATTGCCTGTCACAAATATAAACAATCTTGAACGTTGAATTATTTTGACTAACATTTTCATCTCAAGATTGATATGTATATTTCTTATTTAATTCAATACAGTAACTGTCCATCTTTCAAGTAGCTGAATAAAGCACATACTGAATTCCTGTATAAAACATTGAAATAAAAAGGTAATTTTATTTTTTAGCTTACCTAAGCAATGCTAGGGTGTTTGTTTCTGATCGCTCGATGTCTGGCGTCCGTCTGTCTTCTGTCAACATTTAGCTTGTGTATGCGATAGAGGCCGTATTTTTCAACTGATCTTCATGAAATTTAGTCAGAATGATTGCCTTGATGAAATCTAGGCCGAGTTTGAAAATGACCCATCTGGGGTCAAAAACTAGGTCACTAGGTCAAACCAAAGAAAAACCTTGTGTAAGCGATAGAGGCTGTATTTTCAATTAATCTTCATGAATATTGGTCGGAATGATTAACTTGATGAAATCTAGGCCGAGTTCGAAGAAGGGTTATCTAGGGTCAAAAACTACACTAGGTGAAATCAAAGAAAAAACTTTTTTATCGGAAAAAGGTTGTTAAAATATGGGTCATCTTGGGTCAAAAAGTAGGTCTCTAGGTTAAATCAAAGGAAAACCTTCTGTATGCGATAGAGGCTGTATTTTTCAATTGATCTTCATGAAATTAGGTCAGAATGATGGCCTTGATAAAATCTGGGTTAAATACGAATATGGATCATATGGGGTCAAAAACTAGGTCACTAGGTCAAATCAAAGAAAATACTTCTTTATACTCAAGATGTTTGCTCCAATTTTTTAATGAAAATTGGTCAGAATATTTTTTTCCATGAAATCACTAGGTCAAACATGTTTACGCTGTTATGGTGAGTTATGGTTTGTTCTCAGGTGATCGACCTAGGCTAGGGCCATCTTGTCCCTCTTGTTTTATTATTTGTATATTATTTTAATAGTTGTTCATGTAAATGGTATGTTATTGTTAAGAATGCAATTAAGCTATAAATTTATCTTTTTTAGTCATACAAATGACACTTTTCATGTCGGCAGAAAGGGACAGAATTATAAAAAATTGAAGTGTTCATAATTTTTTTATCATTTGTCAGATTTTAATGAAATATGTACCATTGTGTTTCTTATTCCAGTGCCGTTCCAATGAGGTATAATACTTGTGTATTTTACGACTTTAAAAAAATAGTCTGACCTCCCTAACATCAGTTCGTTTTCGAAACAGTTATAGGAATTTCATTTAACTTGACACACATGCTTGTAATAATGAAGTCATATACATGTCGACGTAGCCCAGTCGGCAATTATTTGTTAGGGTTCGTGATGCCGTCTGGCCGTATAGATAACTGCAAATAAGTAAATATCCTAGATATTTATTATCATATATATTATGATACACAAACGTAACGATATAATCCAATGTCAAGATCTCAAGTGCCCAAAAAATATATAAAATATTATACATAAGGTTAAAATACATGTATATATGGTAATGACGTAACAAATCTAGGCTTTGTGTACAGATTCCGGGTAAACAGGTAAGTATATGAAAAATAGCTTATGTTTGAGCCATATTACTAACTTAAACTCTGAAATGATACTTTATGGTTAACAGAATGTAACAAAAGTATAACTAACCTGCAAATAAGTAAATATCCTAGATATTTATTATCATATATATTATGATACACAAACGTAACTATATAATCCAATGTCAAGATATCAAGTGCAATGGAGCATCGCACAATATACTCGAAGATCGGAGACTTAGTTACGGGTGACAGGTTAGTAATTGTTAGTACAGGCAGAAGTAGAGGAAAGTATATAGGGCAATAACGGGACTCTTGGTCAAGGTGAAGAATGAATAACAGGTAGTACATCTGATATTTAGAGTTCATATAGATTCAAATACAATGTGACAACAATTACAAGGCCAATTATCAAATTTTATTAGTATAGTACACTAGTCTGAATCACAACACCATGAGTTGTCTTTTATTGTCCCATAAATTTATATACAACTCTTCTTCATTTTAAAGATAACGCCATCTCTGTCAAAGGAATAGTTTGCCACCTCACGGTGTTCAAGTATTTCAACCTTGTCTTCACTTTCGAGCTTTGCAACGAATGTTTCTAGGTTGTCGATATCCTCGCCGCCGCGATCTACAAACTCTTTCCTTACTATTAGTATAATAAATCCACCTGAAAAAGAAACAATCTTGGAAAAAAATGTTTATCTGGAGGGGTGAGTGAGGGAGGGGACGGATATTATTATATAAAATGTCAGTTGTTGAACAAACTGAGAGAAGTCTAAAAAGGTGAAATTCGGAGGTATATTTTTTCTGCTTTTGGGATACGAAACACCCATGAGTAAAGGTGTAACAAGTACACCGTAGAAAATATACTTTGCGTATTGTAACTCCGACAGACGGTACTTTTTGCGTAATGCATTATATTTTGGCTACATGAATAAAGTTATCAAAGAAATTACCTGGCTTTACGATACGTATCATTTCAAATATTCCGGATAAGGGTATATGATTCTCGCCCATTCCTCCGGATACAACTAAACAATCGTATACGTCTGTAAAATGAACTAGAATGTGTCTGTAGGACACAGGGTGTGCCCCCCACTGGTACATTTGTCACAAATAAGGGGAAATAATTCAAATGTTTGCAGTCTTAATGAGGTATAGCCTAAACAAACATTTTATGAAAAGGATTCATTATTCTAGGCCATATACTTTTGAGCTAAGAGCATCACAAACAAAAAATCCACTATTTTGGCTATTTCAAGGGCCATAACTCTGTAATAAGCGCTAAGATTCTCAAGAAGAATGCCAAGTGTGCAAGGTAACATTATGATAAAGACTCTAGCAAGGTTTCATGAATTTACATCAAACACTTTTTCAGCTAGGCACATAATTAGGTGAAAATGTGCGTTTTTGACTATTTCAGGGGCCATAACTTTAAAAATAGGGAAAGGAGCCAGCCAAAAAATAAGAGGTGTGCAAGTTTATACCGTGATCAAGACTCATGCAAGTTTTCATCCATTTATATCATATACTTTTTGAGCTAGGTGCATCACAAGGTAAAAATGTGCATTTTTGACTATTTCAGGGGCCATAACTCTGCAAATAGGGGGCGGAGGCAGACAAAAAATAGGAGTTGCGCAAGTTCATATCATGATAAAGACTCATGCAAGGTTTAATAAATTTATATTGAATACTTTTTGAGTTAGGCGCGTCACAAGGTGAAAATGTGCATTTTGGACTATTTCAGGGGTCATAACTCTGGCTATAGGGGGCTGACCCAGATGAAAAATAGGAGGTGCGCAAGTTCATGTCATGATAAAGACTCATGCAAGATTTAATAAATTTATATTAAATACCTTTTGAGCTAGGCACGTCACAAGGTGAAAATGTGCATTTTTGACTATTTCAGGGGCATAACTCTGAAAATAGGAGGAAGACCCAGATGAAAAAAAAAAAGCTGCGCAAGTTCATATCATGATTAAGACTCATGCATGGTTTTATGAATCTATATCAAATACTTTTTGAGCTAGGCGTGTCACAAGGTGAAAATGTGCATTTTTGACTATTTTAGGGGCCATAACTCTGAAAATAGGGGGCGGAGCAAGACGAAAAATACGAGGTGCGCAAGTTCATATCATGATAAAGACTCATGCAAGGTTTCATCAATTTATATCAAATACTTTTTGAGCTAGGTGCGTCACGAACTTCGGACGGACGCACGGACAGGACTAAATCTATATGCCCCCACCACACATGGGGAGTGGTGGGGGGGGGGGGCACAAAAACACAAATAATAACTGGAACATTAGAGAGGTTTTAGATTTCACATTAACTCAGTCGTTAATGACATCTAATCACTTACCCCTCGTCGATGAGGGTTCGAAACCTTGCTTTATCTGAGGAAGCCATCCAGCTGGCTTACAGAAGTTCAGTGGTTCTACCCAGGTTTTGGTCAACGTCTGTAACAACGCCCGAAGAGGCACATTGGGGTTTTCCTCCACCTTCAAAATCTTGAAAATAACCGACCTAAATTATGTCGGTTTGACTCTACCCGCCCCCACCCTGCCAACAAATGTATTTGACAATTTTAGCACATTATATCTTTATATAGGAATTTACTACTCGTAGCATACATGTACTACGTAAGGTAGTTCTGCTCCTACCGTGATCCATTTTTTATACAATTTAGAATTTGATGGAATCCTGATTTTCAAAACTTCACATAAAAAAAAATACTAGCATTTACATTGTCTAAGTTGTCAGAGTTTATTATCGAAATAGTCAATAATTTAAAGGAAATATACCATCATCAATTGGCAAGGTAGTATGTCCGCAGAATTCTTTGTACAAGTTTTTGTAAAGACCTTTGTCCTGACACTGTTTCAGCATTCCATCAGAACCATCAAGACCGTCGATATCTTTAAAGCCATGAACTGCCAACTGAAAACGAAGACAAATAATAATGCAAAATAGAGTTGTTGTTTGATGTTGTTTTGCCATTTGCACAGCTTGCTTTCAATAGAATTTTATATTCATTCAATATTGCTTTATCTTACCGACTTCAGCCCTTGTATTGTGTACACTAGAAAAGTCTGTAAAATATTCCAGATACGCTAAAAAAACCTTTTCGAAACAATTCTATTATTTATAAGAAGATATATACCTTAAGAACAAAGCGAGTAAAATTTAAAAAAACAACAAAAAACATTGAATTTCTATGTCTTTCCAAAAAATGTACAATTTTTTATCCCCGTATTTATGTCTCCGGGTATATGGATGACTTCGTCACGCTCATGATTATAGTCAGAAAATGAGTAGAAAGATTAGCTTCTGATTATACTAAAGAGGGACCAGTATCAGAATACTGAAATATAGTTTTAATACATTCAGTAAGTATAATGACAGTGTAATCTTTTAAAATACAATGCATTTAACACTGTTATAACTACATTTTAAGTTAGATTTCCTGCACCAAAATTAAATACAACAGGGCAACGGTTCTTCATTTGTATTTTTATTTCAGTTGTACTTTTCAAAACACTGCTACTACAGTTATAAAATGCTAGAACAAAACCATATTTTACACAAAAGAATGGAATATTCATTGTCTAATATCTAATAAAGCAAAATTTTGCCGGATTAAGCTTCCTTTGATTCCGTTAAAAGTCAGTCAAACAACGACAGATTTAATATAACGTGATATCATTGCATTTAAGATAATTTATTTCATATATGTATTTTTAGTCATCGAAAAGATTTTGCCAAAATTTTAATAGGCTTAGATGAATCGAAACAAAATGCATGTTCGTGTATGCATTTAATTAAATAGTTTAGTTCCATGCTGAAATGTATACGTTCTTTTTGGAGGTATGTGTCACTGGGGAGGTACATTGGTCGGTTATAAAAGGTCATAGGGACCTGGTCAACACATATTTCAACATATATAATTCCATCGCAGTTTCATGTGTGTGAAAGGACACTCGCATTGTCCCAGCTATGTTTGTTCTCCACAATACAACATTACATTTAGCTCTTTTTCAGGAGTTGTAAAGACGCCAGAATTCGTTAAAGATGGAAATTTTCATAAAGATTTTTGTCATGAAACTTTTGTTCGTGAGTCTTGACTAGAAAAAGAATCCAGTAATCATAATTATAAGCCACGCCATGAGAAAACTCACATAGTGCGTTTACGACCAGCATGAATCCAGACCAGCCTGCGCATCCGCGAATGGTCGCAAGTGCTATATGTTGGTTTTCTCATGGTGCGGCACATATATTAAAAAAGTTTTACCTCCACTCCGACTCGACCAGTCCCACAAGCAATGTCTATAATTTTAATCCTGTCTCTGTCTTCTGGGAAGCATTTAGCCACCTCGTTAGCTGCAATTGTCGGACAATTATATATTCCTGGTTTCAAGTCCTGAATAATATATTATGTATGCATGTAAATATATAAAATAATCATAATGAACTAGATCTAATGGAAATTTGTTTGGGTGCAGATTTCATTTAGTATGATTTTTAAATAAATGCACATTTAGAGAAACTACTTTATCATTTTTGGTTGCGGGTTTATCCCGCTACCACAGTTAAGTGTATTTCTGACAATCATGTAGCATCTTTATTTGATTCCAAATCACAAAGGAATTGGTTCATGTGCTACACAGAGTAGTCCCATTCATGAACAATGCGGATGAATTATCAATGATCAAACGGTTCTTATTCATCCTCTATCCATTTACACTGGCCATTTAGATTATATAAGATCTGTCAATGATTAGGTATTCCAGCCCATGGTTACATCACTGACTTCCAGCTGTTCATGTAAGGTCAGGCAGAGTTTATCTTAGATATGAGGCACATTAGTTTTTGTTTCTTATACTATTATATTTATAGATTGGCATTTAAAATGAAAATAACTCTAGCAAAACCCGCAACCACCAGACATCCCAAGGGTTTGATTATTTGTTTATCATCGCAACAACTAGAAAGCAAATTCATGTCATATTTATAGGTTATTAGATTTGTATCTTGAAATATGCACGAATTCTGCAGCGAAAATATTGCGCGATTTTTTCTTAAGCCTGAGTACAATTGAAAATATCATCGTTAAAGAACTTTTAAACGCGACTACATACACGAAACTGACGTCACAAATGACGTCACACATCCGATATGAATTTTGGACGTCAATATGGAAAAATATTGACGTTTCAGGTTCCAGTGAAAGTTAACGTAGTTTATAAATGCGTATAGAGGGCTAATGATATGAGGTTATTTAACAGTGTTGAGTACAATCCTAAATTCTATTTGACTCGTACACAGCAGTAATAATCCATATTTGGACGAGGCGAATGCCGAGTCCAAATATGGATTATTTCTGCTGTGTACGAGTCCAATTGAATCCAGTATTGTACTCAGCACTGTTAAATTACATCTTTATTTCACGCTTTAAAAAGATAGGTGTAGAAAACAAAATTTCATACATTTTAATTCGTAAACCACAACACACATTAATTTAAAATACGTTCTTCTCAGATAACACATAGATTCTATACAGTTAGATCTACTCAAGGTGCCAAAAATTTCGAAAACAACTTTTCGTGAAATTTTGAACCGAAACCATAATAATTGGATAGGAAAACGTTCTAACTAAGAAATTGAGTGCTTCCACTAACATGTTTCGTTCACAAATAAGAAAGTTATCGTATTTAAATATAAAAATTACTGCTGTCGCTATATACAAGGGAAGTAATTCCCAAAATCGGAAGAGTTATCCCGTCCAATATGAAAAAGATATGGATTTTTGGGACTGAAGTCCAATATGAATAAAATATGGAGTTTGTGGATTGTAGATTTCGGATGTTACTATTATACTTAAGAAAATGTGACACACAGTACAATACTGGTTTCTATTGTATTGTCACGTGATAGAAAGAAAAAGTTCCAATTGGTTAAAAATATATAGGTCTAGGTGTGAAATAATAAACTTTATGCTTCCAAAAAATAATACTGCAATTTAACTCTTATTCTAACACAATCCGCAGCAATTGCTATATAAACATAAAGCAAAATCGCCTATACATGAATTTACGATAAAATATGGTTGGCCGTTACATTTCACCCCTACGATTGTGACATAAGAAATTCTACTTCTGTTCCATTACATCCGAATTATTTCAGGGCCAAACGTTTGAAAACAACATTTCAAAAACATAATTATGATAAAAAGTCATACTGACTGATGTGTCGGACCGTAAAACACGTTTTGATCCCTACGAGCGAATTCAATTAGCTCAATTATGTTTCAGCGGTGACGTCATAAATGTATGACATAAAGTATGACGTCATAGTGATGTGACGTCATATAAAAGTTATGCTTGTAACTCGTAACGCAGCAACTTACCTAATTTGATTATTCTGTTTATAAATAATTTGCGAGTTGTTAGATAACTAGTTTATGAAAACTTCTCAAAATTCTAATAAAAAAGGAACAAATATCTATACGTTCCACTGGTTATGCAACACTTTCTAACCATGGGCGGTAAATTGTAACTGCATATGATCCGAATGACGTATTCTACACTGGAAATGTCGTACTGTAAAATACGAATTATTTGCGTTGTTAGAATCGAAATAATAAATATGTTCCAATAATTTTATCAGTTAATAAAATATGAGCATTCGTTCGGATGCGAATAATTAAACCACTCGTGCTACGCACTCGTGATTTAATTATTACGCATCCGAACTCTGCCCATATTTTATGAACTGATAAAATATAGGAACAGATTTATTATTTCTTAAACATAGTAGATCTATTAAGTTTATTTCATTTGAAGTCAATAACGTTACCATATCGTTAGCATGCAAAATTTAAATCTTTATAACCATATCCTTGTGACTGGTTAGATTTTATCACAAACACATGGAAATTAATACGAGGAAAAAACAAAATAACTGTTATTTACCTAAATGTGACGCAAAAACTAGTGATACTGATGCATAACATTGCAGTTGTTAGGACATTGGGTAGTATACTGTAACGTTGTTCCTAACGTTACGTTAATAATTTAAGCTCAGCAGGCGGTTAAGACAAAAGTCATAACGGCTAACACGCATTGTAAACAAAAATGCAAAAACAGTACCATTACGTTGCTATATGTAGCAACATAATCATTAAAACTTAATGATGTTTTTATATATATATTTAAAGCAATAGGTTGGAAAAAAAATCACAAACGGTTACAATGAAGAATATATAAGAGAGAAATTCATTTGTTTTATTTTTTCAAAATCATTAATGTCCGATACCTGATCGTATTTTGTATTTTCAGCCCAGTTTGTATAATAATCGGCAACTTCTTCCGGTGACATGCCCCTCATGAGGGCCCTATATTGATCGATATACTTCGCCATATATCTCTCGTCTGTCTCCTCTGTTTTACTTGATTGCAAGAGATCTTTTAAAGAAATATAAACAGCATTTAATTTTCTACCGAAATGTTACACATTATTCGGTAGCAAGTTGACAGTATATAAATTCTGTAACAGAATTCGCGTAGAAATACAAAATGAACATACTTTTTGCTTGTACATTTACTACATTTATGTATATGAGCAACTTTTTCCTACGACATGGACTATGTTAACGTATGCTTAAAATCTTATTAAAACCTTTAAAAGAACACCTGTAAGTGATAAACAAGTCTATATTATTAACAAGATTCCTTTAAGCATGTCAAAGTTATTGCCCGGACAAGATATCGGACATGACCTTTGACCTCCAAGTGTGACATTGACCTTTGCGATAGGAACCTGGGTTTGCGCACGACACTCCGTCTCGTTTAGATTAACATTCACGCCAAATATAAACAAGATTGCTCCATGCATGTTAAAGTGATTGTCCGGACAATCGAAGTCCGGACGCACGCACGGATAACGCACGCACGCACGCTAACGCATACGCACATACACCATTTGGCCCGCTCAACGATAATCTACAAAAGACATTTGCAATGTTCAGTACTCTAGGAACAGAAACATACGATCAATGCTTTGTATCACAGTTATAAACCATTTTTAAGGGGTTTTTTTTTCAAATATCAAAATTTTAGCACATGTACTTCGAAAGAATTTTTACTTTGTGCCGGTATATTGACTTGTTGTTCGATGACCTCTTATCTGAAAAGTATGTACATACATGAAATGAATTGGCAGTGAAATGTAACACTGATAATAAAATTTGGTAATTTACCAGTATGATGTATATAGTAAGATTAAATTCATTGTATATTTTTACTTTTTCTGCCTGAATAACGCAAATGGAAAAAGTAGTCTGACCCCATTTTTGAATTATCTCCCTTTATGTAAAAAGTTTGTCCGGAGCCTAAGTCCAAAACTGTAGAATGGATTGACTTGATACTTTACATATAGATAGAGGTCAGTTAGAGATATCGTAACATACCTGCTGCGGCGGGATAAGTATTACCACCTGACGTCGAAGAACATTATCTAACCTTATCATAACCACACTCGCATACAGTCAGTTGAAATCATGCAGGGAAACATTATTAACTTGGGTGTAAATTAAAATGTACTTACAAAATACTCGAAGTTTGAACAAATATTTTTTATATCCAATTTCGTCCGTAGCTTATATCCAAATAGAACCAAATTTTCACTTCGAAATATTCACAGTTTTAACACACCTACTGCGTTTAATAGATATTTGAACATTAAATTCAAACAAATAGAAATGCATCACTGAATATTTACATCAGCATTACATAAATTTACACCCGTTTGTGTGTGAATATCAGTGGTTTATTGTGTTGTGTCACGCGCTGATACAGTTAAGTTGTAATATTTACATCCATCTTTGAATAATTATTAAATTTACAAACATGCGTTTATTTACATATACTTTTTTGTATTTTATGAAACATGCTTTGTTGTGTTATTTTTTATCCATTTGTATCGTATGTGATGTAAGTGTACCAATATTTCAGCCTTCTAAAACTTAACATTTTCCGACCATTCATTCGTCTGATAATGGAATCGCATCGTCGGAATCATCATCCGACGGAACTGATATTTCAGGATCAGCATGGTAATAAATAAATATTTTCTTCATTTTAAGAAAGATCTCTGACCGACGAAATTATTTTACTCTTTTGAAATACAGTACGAAGGAAACACAGCAGAGATCGTCTTTTTATTTCATTTACATAACCGCATAGTTACAGACATTTATTTTAACAAGGGAACTTATTATTAGCACAACTAGTAATTATGACATCAAAGAAATAATAGCCAGTATGCAAAGTAATTTTGCTTTTGTCAAGATTATCAAAAATTAACAAGTAATTATCGCAGTCATCATGATCTCGGTGCCGCGACTATACTCGTCAATCGCCGTCCTGGGGAGTCCTGATAACGCGCGTATAATCGCATATCAACGCTACAGGGGTAGAAAATATAACGCCTATAGTCGCATTTCGGCCCCGGGTAGTTAAAAGATTGACTTTATAATTATATTTATAAAGGTCTTTAAGAGGAAGTGCAGTAACTAATAACCATAACTCTATATGACCCTGTTTTTTATTGATCCCCTACCCCCTTTTTATTTTGCTTCGGGGAACATCCATTGGTGTTACCGATTGCCTCGTTTATATTTGTTTTCTGTATGTTTGTCATCTCTTTGAACTAGAAAGTGCGCTTGAACGAGTTTAAACAGTTATTTTCGTTGTTAAAAACATTAACAAGAGCATAATTTTTTACATCTGCATACACAAGTTGTACAATCTGAGATGGCTGTTGCCGTTTTCGGACTTTTGGATGCGGGTGAAGGTCGTCTTCCTAAGAATAAGCAGAAATCACCTGCACACACAGACCTGAAATAATCAAAGCTAACATTAAACATTCAAATATTGGTTAGTTCTCTTGGAATATAAAAATAACCGTATCTGTTTATTTATGTGTTTTATCACTTAATACACAGCTAACAGCGGAGCCTCGGTTAGTGAAATCACGAGCCATTTTAGCTCGTCTGATTTTAAAAAAGAATCTATGAGGAGTCAGTGTTGGCGTCGGCAATGGATAAGATTTTTGTTTGGATTAACAGTTTCTAAAAAACAATAAGAGCTATAGCTTTGAGACTTTGAAAACTTGTTTATCATTATGAGATGAATAAGTAAGCCAAGAATCAGAACCATCACTTGCATTTTGTCAAAACTCTGGTCCTTGTTTCACTATTTAAAAGTAATATTTCTTGGTTAAAGTCATTGTTTAGGTCCACTTTTTCTCAAAACCTAGAAAAGCTATAGTTTTGAAACTTTGCAGCTTTGTTCATCATTATTAGTTGAGAAAGTTGTTAAAGAATCATTACTCTCACTTGCATTCTGCAAGAATTGTAGCCCTTTTTGTACTTGCAGCACACGTTAGTTTAAAGTCATGTTATATCCATTGTAGTTGCTAACATACCGTTTGCTTTAGCAAGAGAAATCATTCATATCTAAGCTATTATGAAAATATTATTAAACCAATTCACTCCCTTTTACAATCACATGTGATAAAACTAAGGTCGCTGCGATCAAGATAACGAAAACCCCGACTTAACTTGGCGATCAGCAAATTCCCACAATCCTCAAGTTGAAAAAGTGAGAAAAGAGACCGTAATATATACGTCCAATACCCTACCAGTAGCCTGGCTCCCTGGCTGCATGTTTATTTTATTTATAAATACTGCAAACATTTTATAAGTTAATAGTAAGCTCTAAAATAGCACCTATGTTCGGAGGCAGAGGCAACAAAAATGTCAATATAGAAAGAACCTGCTGGATTTACCTCCACAGAAATGAAGAAAACTTACATATGAGAAATTAAACAGAACAAACAGGGACGGGAGCCAGTCGACCCTACCAGATCTTTAACATTTTCTCCCCGGTTTTATATCGTGACACTTCTTCGTATGTGAAAAAAAGTATGGGCAAAAGTCCAGCAGGAAAAGCCACGTTCGAAACTTCCAGCCAACAAGATAGCATTCCATAAGGAACTACATGTATGAATTAATGTATATACGTGCAATTTAAGTGTATAATTAGAGTCATTCTATGTATTCATGTCAATAAACATAGCATGGTCATGCGCAATAGTCTGTATCCTTGTAAAGCTGAATGATAAATCTCAATGTTTACCTACCTAATATCCTATAAATCCATTTATTTAAGCTGTAAACTTTTATTTCACATGTTAAATGTTTAAGATATGTAAAGTATCTACAGGCTAATGTAGGTCGCACTCGAGATCTGTAAATTACGTCACTAAGTAGGTCATCTGAAGTAAACATTGGGATGTTTTGTTAACATTTACCACTGATAAAAAACATGTGCAGATTTATTAACTTACAAGACCCTGATCTTTATGATATTTTAGGTACTGATTAATATTGTATTTGTGCATTGATTTGGGGTAAAATCTTATTATGTTTCATTCAAGATTTCTTTAAAATTGTGATTTATTTACCGGCAGAATTCTGCCGGAGATTCTGCAGTCCTGCGGGATTCTGAGCTTTTCTGCGATTTTTACGCCGCTCGCTGGATTCTGCCAGGGAGGGGATAAAGGGTATATAAGCTCAGATTTCAGCAGAAGCTGGCAGAACAGTCAGGAAACCTGAAACCTATATTTAGTTTATTTGATTTAACTTATAAATATTTTGGCTTACATTTTTGCTATTTTTAGAACTGAAAAGACTAGATCAATCAATATTAAAGGATTTTACCTCAATGACACTTATGGTAATCAACTGATATCTATTATAGTATTATATACAGTTGCAGACTGTTGAAATTTGGATTTGAGTTATTTAGTTGATATATTTGAGGAGAATTAAATCTTTAACAAGATTTATACATGATTGAATCATTTACAAGAGTAAAATGTGATTGAAATAGAAATTTGTGTTGTTTTGATGTCAGTTTTATAAGAATTTCAAATAATGAAAACCTCCATATTACGCTACCGAAACCAACAAATTTTATAATACTCCCAAGGTCGCCACAATATATCACCTTAACTATGTCAGTATCAAAGAAAAATCAAAATTTAGAATAATCGTTATTATTTTGTCAAGGCATCGCGTAAGTCGCTGCACATATTTCCCACATATATTACTGAACACTTTAATAAGACCTATTTTTGAAAAGTATGTTAATATATTAGTTGCCTATGAAATCATTTTATGATAGTAGTATGGGTATGTTACTAGTTTAATGAACGAGTTAAGAATAAATTCATTTATTTTTTACAACTTGTTCTGCCTGAATAACGCAAATAAAAAAGTAGTCAAATTGAGAAAGAGCAAATATTTAAACGATATAGCATACATACTTCCGTTTTTTTTATGATGTTAAATCCTAGTTACCACGTATGGTTGTACAAAGGTCTACACAACCCTTGTTGACCACCTGTGACGTTATTTCTAACTGGCACGGTCCACTTGATGTGTTTTAGGGGAAATAATTCGGTGCGAAAAATGTGTGAGACTTCAGGCCCGAGCAGTCACCTTGGTATAACTATCGACCTTCCGTTAGCCTGCTAGATGGATTCCTCATATTAAAGAATTTTACACTGAACGTGAGGTTTCGAACCCACAGCGGTGAAGGGCATGTGAAGTCAGCGACCTCTTCAAAGTATATGTACAAGAAACATACCTATGTCTATGATATAGATATTTCCCTCCGATTTTTTTTTATATTTTGTAAGGCAGATGTATTATCCAACAAATCATTACGAATATATTTAATGTTTGATTCATGTTTTATCAAGTATAGCCGTCAATATGATCTTTTATGCATGAGCAATCATTCATATCTTTTTGCACATTAAGTCTTTCATCCATCGGACCGTTTGTACATTTACGTTCGATATAGTGTTAATTGTAAATGAGGTATTCATGCTAATTTTTCCAAAGATCTCATCCGTTACTCTTCACAATTGAAAGCTGGAAAGTCATCATAGGACATAAATTATGTTGAACTTATAGCTTTTGTTTCTAAGCTGTCTTAAAAAAATGCGAAATCTACCGAAAAAAAAACACATGTTCGAGTCGGGAATCGAACCCGGCCCATCTTGGAAACACATGCTTACGACATACAGTTTTATGATTTATGCAGTTTATCTCTGGTACCCCGTTAAAACTGCTTTTAAGTTTTGAATGGAAAAATTAGTAAAAGCAACTAATTCTCATGTGTTAACTAATAATAACGACGTGACGTATATAAACAATCGTGACCAAATAACGCGTTTTGACCTCTAGACAGTTCTTTTTTTTTATGTAAAGTCATATCCATATGAGTTCATGACAAAGCTCGTACATTTCACACCGTAATGTAAACTATCAAACTCGATTTATTTCGTCGATACGTACGCCGAAACGTCAAGGCGGAAAAATCTACAGAAACATTTGTTTTATTGAATTAGCCACCACAAAGTATAACAAGGAAATATGCTCTTTATGTATACTCAAAAGTGAAATGAGATCTATCAAACAGCCCTGAAAACCTCTAGCTCTTTACTTACAAAAAGGTCGCCGACTGTCCGGTCATGAGACGCTCACACAATGAGCCTGTGACATCAGTGGTAGGATACCGAGTATCAATTCGTCCTCCTTCAGTATAAACTCTTCGCATATCATCCTTGTAGTTAGAAACACAAATATATACGAAGTCAAGGAAAGTAAGTACGTGGTGCTGGAATTGTATCATGCTATTAGAAATATTAAAACAGTATGTACAAGTATTGTACATGATACATGTATTTATCAGCAAATTATTGTAAAAACTTTGTTTTAATATCCATTCACGTTATTGTCACAGAAACAATCTGATTATTTGAGTCAAATTACCAGTTAATATCACATTTCCATGAAACGTCCCATAAAGCTTAGACACTTTTCTTCTCCAATTAAATTTTAAAGAGAGCATCAAATTTGACAAATGAGCCGTGCCATGAGAAAACCAACTTAGTGGCTTTGTGACCAGCATGGATCCAGACCAGCCTGCGCATCCGCTCAGTCTGGTCAGGATCCATGCTGTTCACTAAAGGTTTCTCTAATTGCAGTAGGCTATAAAAGCAAACAGCATGGATGCGCAGGCTGGTCTGGATCCATGCTGGTCGCAAAGCCACTAAGTTGGTTTTCCCATGGCACGGCTCATATGTGTTTGTCGGCTGCCTCCTCTCAATCATTTCCAATTTGATGTCATGTTTACATTTGATAAAGAATGGACGGTCGGCCAACGGACTCCTCCATACATTTTAAACATTCTTTCCTCATCACGGCCAAATGGAAAATAACAAAGGTACTGTATAATCGACCTGAGATGATTAACCCCCACCAAACATGTTTGGGGTGGCTATATAGGAGTCAGTTTTGTCGCGTCCCGTCCCGTCCCGTCGCGTCACGAAAACTATTATCTCAGTTATTAATAAATGGATTTGATTCAAACTTAAAACAGATGTTCCACCTCATCATCCACATCATGTGACACAAGGTGCATAACTCTGACATCAATTCTTAATGAATTATGCCCCTTTTACTTAGAATTTAAGGTTAATTTTGATGCATTTTCACTATACATGTATATCATTCTGATTGGCTTAGAGCCAAAGGAAGTAACCTTTTTTAAACTTTCGTACTGAGTTACTTCCCCTTAAATTCCAAGAATTAGTCTATTTTTAGAAATTCTATTTTTAGATTTTCAATATTTTAAGTATTTTTCTAACTTTTTTTTTTGTAAGTCGTATGTAAAAAAAGTAAATACATTTTTCTGTGGTAACATGTGTCGGTAAGAATTTTTTGTATTCATTTTTAGTGTATCTCTTATACTACAGATTTTTATATTTACCTCATCCCTCATCCTGGGCACATATACTAGTATTACTTATATGTGCCGCGGAAGCCCAGGATGAAGTACTCCAAAGACGAGTTTTTTTTTTTTGTTGTTTTTTTTTAAGTATTAAGTTTTTTTACGTTTTTATATTATTCTAAGTATTTTTAAAATGTCTTATGGTTGTCATTCTTCTGTGACAAGACCGTATTGTGGGGGTATAAGTCACTCATATGACAGTTCTAGTTTAACATTAAACTTCAAATAACAATCTCTTTTCATGATTTATATTATATATGATTATGTATTCATTATTATAATATTAAAAGAGTGATAAATATAGAATATCAGTGAGTGAACTAGAATTTGCCGTTAAATAAAAAAGAATCTTGTACGTTGTTAAGTTTTTCAATAAGGCCAATCATGGAAACCGAACGTTTTCATTAGTTCTAAAGGTGGAAGGAAACTTTCCTTCGAAGGATTTTCCTACAATAAGGATAAGAGCGATCCCAAGAGTGGGACAATCTATTGGATATGCGAGTAACAGTCCAATCGATTGAATCCTTGATCTTGTACTAAGTCTACTGAATACAATACCTTTTCTTAAAATCGGCAAAGTGGGTGAGTTAAATTTGACTAAACTCAACCAAATTCGACGTAAATTCGGTTAAATATACACTCGACATAATGTCCTATGAGACCAATTGCACACTCGACTAATTGTCCATTCTGTCTAATGTTTTTTCGACCAAATGTCTTTCGACGAATAGTCATGAAGGCACTTCTGCATCATATTCCTGCAAACGTGCAGTAAGCACACGACAAGACTGACTTCTTTCAAGTGTTCTTTTTTACAAAGTGTTAACCAAAACATTTTTATTTGCAGACCTGTTGCAAAATACTAGGTATGTTTCAATATCCCCAAGTTACTATTTATACCATCCTAGGGTTAATATAAATAAATCAAATTTGATTGATCTAACTTTTGCTGTAAACGGGTGAAGCGAGTTACTGACAGCCAGAAAAAGCCAAAACTAACGTTTTGTACAGTTACGAAGTACGCAGTTCATAAGCTTTAAAGTCTCATAATGCCGGCTGCCACATGTTCCGTTAAATTCTATGTATGATAATTGTTTTCGATAATGTTTGACAAAGTTTGTTTGTTTGTTTTGGGTTTAACGCCGTTTTTCAACAGTATTTCAGTTATGTAACGGCGGGCAGTTAACCTAACCAGTGTTCCTGGATTCTATACCAGTACAAACCTGTTCTCCGCAAGTAACTGCCAACTTTCCCACATGAATCAGAGGTGGAGGACGAATGATTTCAGACACAATGTCTTTTATCAAATCGTCACGGAGAAAATACGCCTCGCCCAGGGCTCAAACTCACGACCCCGAGATCCGTATATCTGCGCCCTCCCTATTGAGCTAAGCGGGCGGGCTGAACGGGTTGAATATTGATAAATACCGTAGAAGGTATTATTGCATCTGTTGTCTTTGATTATCTCCCTTTGTAGCTCTAACTGTACAGTAACATGTGCAGTATTAAAAGTAACGCTTTTCTAACCAAATGATTGGACAGCTTTTTTATCCCTTTTTAACATAAAATTTAAAGCCTTATGGAACTTTAACACAGACAGAATATTTGAGCCGTGCCATGGGAAAACCAACATAGTGGGTTTGCGACCAGCATGGATCCAGACCAGCCTGCGCATCCGCGCAGTCTGGTCAGGATCCATGCTGTTCGCTAACGGTTTCTCTAATTGCAATAGACTTTGACAGCGAACAGCATGGATCCTGACCAGACTGCGCGGATGCGCAGGCTGGTCTGGATCCATGCTGGTCGCAAACCCACTATGTTGGTTTTCTCATGGCACGGCTCATTTCATGATCAAAAATAATTACATTATACAGTGATGCTCATTAAACAGTGACTACAACATGATACTTTGTCCTAGATTAAGACCCAGCAAAACACAACACTAAATCACAGTCGTAATTGTCATTGACACCACCGACGCATTTATTTCCTTATCACATTTTATTACATTTTCAATACACGGAACGTTTCTTTAAAGGTAGTAATTTCTGTTTATTCTACTGACGGACAAGGTATTTCCATTTTGGAGAAACAGGATTTAAACATTCTGTATCCTAGAGTCCTCTGTTATTGATTTATCAGTACAGAAAGGAAGCTATAAGGGTTCAATTTGCTTTAATTATTATTCCTGAAATACGTCACATTTTATCTATTAATTAAAAGTTCATGTATCAAACCTCAACAAGAACAAGGCAATGTTTTTGTATCTAAATAACAAGTCGCACTTTACAAGAGAAACAGAAAAGACATTTTAGCTTTATGAAATTCAAATACGCCGGTCTGATGGGGAAAAAAACGTTACATATTACTGGAAGTGCCTAGTAGTGTTTATCTTGCGAGAGTCAATGAACTAGCAATGAAATAGAAAAATGTCCTGCTTTGTATATATTACCTTCACAATAAAATCTGGAATGTAGATCCCTCGGAAGCACCGAGAACAAGGCAAATAGTGAAAATTGCAGACTCGGTTTGATTGAGTCTGTTCATGGGCAGTAATGGAAAAAGCAACACTGCCCACGCCCCATAGCACCGGCTTAAGCAGTATTCAATCTTCAAATCTAAATGAGTTGAAATCAATGATCCCGAAGGACCGGAAAATATAACAACACTGAGATGAAGTCGGGGCGACTTTTTACGGCCGCCACACAGCACTTGACACCCGCTGTTGTGATGTAAATAAAATCTGGAATGTAGATCCCTCGGAAGCACCGAGAACAAGGCAAATAGGGAAAATTGCAAACTCGGTTTGATTGAGTCTGTTCATGGGCAGTAATGGAAAAAGCAACACTGCCCACGCCCCATAGCACCGGCTTAAGCAGTATTCAATCTTCAAATCTAAATGAGTTAAAATCAAAACGCATGAGAATTAATGATCAGATATTCAATTTCGCACAATGGGTATACAAAAGGTATCTACAGAAGAAAAACCTGACCACATAGATATACTGTGTAAAGAGTAAGAATAACATACATTTCAGTAGAAGACTTACATAGTTATTGAACGACCCATGTTCAATAAAAAATGACTGTGTGTATTGAGCATTGTTATCGTATGCATGTTTAATAAGAAGGGACACACATATATTATTAAAACTTTTTATACCCAGGTGTTGAAATAATAAATACAAATCCAGTAAAGTCTTATACAAACAAATCATTTCTTCCACACAACATCCTTATTTATTAAAGTCTTAGTTGAAATAAGATTTTTTTCACAGTGAGCTTGTATCTATAAAGCCTTACCTTTTTATTTTCATTTTAACTTAATGTTATCTTCTTTCCTGCTATTATCTAATAAGCGTATGGAATTACACTTTTAAGTTTAAGCAAAACGTTTCATGAGGTCAACCTTATTGTATTTTGATTGAATTTGATGCTTAACTACATCAGTAAAATATATTTCTTAAAGCACCTTAAAACAAAAGTAAAGCCTCAAGTTAAATTAATAATCAATAGTTTCAATGAATGAGTCTCTTTAATTATTCAACAATGATGGTGGGCAGGTGCTGTATCAAATTGGTTAATCATCCGTTATTGACAACGGACACGAGTTTTTCATTTTCAGTGTCAATATCATCAATATGATCACTGTCTCCTTGAAATGAATTACATCTCAAGAAAATAAACAGAAAAATGTCCTCAAACATTTGTTGTGCGGCAACTGCATTTAAATTTTTTTATCGAAAGACACTCATCAGTCTGTCGATTCACCTGCGCTATATGCAATGTAGCACTGCGGAACAATTAGTATTTTAAACGAAATATGAGATACGAGATGTGGGCAATGATTTCTGTAAGCATATCTGAATAATTATCTCGTATGTCACTTTCAAGAAAACGTTTTTATATAACTATATCTTCCATAGCATCTAACCGTGTACAGACATGAGTTAAGATATTTTCACACTTGATGAATGTTTAAGTGCACTTGATGTAGGAGAAATCAGACATAAGTTACGAATAAACAACTATGAGGATTTTTTTTGTTTTACATATCGTCTTTATTGTTGCCGTTTCGGAATGTAAGATGGCGGGGATAACTGTTCTGCTGTCCCATAATTTTGCATTTGGCACGAATAAAGACTTTGTGCGCAGTTAACCTCGTAAAAATGCGTTGAAACTAGTGCGAGAAGTATTATAAGAATAAAATTTTAGAAATCTGAATGAAGAGTGAGCTTTAAAATGTATAACATATACTCAGCACTGCATCCAATTGCATTTCCGATAAAATCTAGATAAAAGTCGGTTTTAAGACACTATACTGAGACAGAAAAAAAATGCCTCAATTTGTGCAGCTAGGAAGACCTATTTCGTATCATCTGAAAATGACGGACCTATAAGAAGGTATAATATGATACCATGTGACTGAGACTTTAACAATGGTGATAGGAAATGTGTCTAATAACATTTTACTTTTTCGCAAATTTGAACTTTATCTAGATTGATTGAAGGCCGTGTCCGTTTCGTCTGGCTTCAAATACCTCAGGTAACATTTTACACCCGTCCTTCTCTCAAGACGTAGAGAAAACGATTCAAGTATTCATTTACTTTATACAACAATTATTCATTCGTGGATATATTTAGTTCTATAAACATAATAAATAACCAACGGAGTATCGATGCCTGTAAAATACACCAATTTCTTTCATTGTAAAAACGTAAATGGGCAAACATTTGCAATTTTCAACGTGATGCTACGCACCAGTGTAAATTTGCATTTCAATGAATAAGATGTCGTTGGAAAGAGCTTAGATAGAGCTACACAAAAATTCCTTTCAAATGGGTATAAGCAAAAGGATATTCGTAGAATAGCCTCATGAGTATAACCCGTTCATAACCATGGCTCCAAATTGACAATTGTATTACTATTGTGGATGATAAAGTATGGCTTAACGAAAAATAAATTTTGATCAGGTCAAATTTACACAGGCAGGTCGTATACATGCACGAACTTTAACAAAATGTTAGAATTTAAACAGGAAAACTGTTTATTGAACAAATGGTGGAAGAAGACTAAAACTTATGGCGACAGGGCACTGTCATATGAAACAATTATTGATTCGTGGAAATCTTTATAGTCCTGTTAACATATTAAAATAGATAACCAGGCCAAAATTTGCTATTTTCAACGTGATACTGCTCAACATTGTAAATTTGCATTTCAATGTATGAGATATCGTTGTTCTAAGCTAAGATAGAGTTACACAGTGACACCTTTCATAATGTATGTCAATAGAAATATCAGTTTGAAAGTAGTACGTAAAAAAATATGGAACACAACACATGTCTTTATCTGAAAAAAAAATGAACACGATATCTTTGAAAAAAATAGAGCTTGCATGCATGTGAATACACCTTATTGTCACAGAAGATGATTTTATAACACATTCATACAACTGTCCATACAATTTAAGCACTAGACTTCTTTATCTTAATTTCAAAGAGAACGCATTTTGCCAAAGGAGTAGTTCGTCACATCCTTCCTCTCGATCATTTCCATCTTAGGATAAAAGTAAAGAAAGGTTACAGTAGATCAACATATTTCCCTACATCAGAGTTTCTTTCCCCGTCACGATCAAAATCAGTCCGTCTAGAAAAAAATGAAATAGGCCTATGTGATCGTTTGGACTTCTGACGACATTAAACACGGCATTAAACACTATCCTTTTCGTTTCACAAAGGGACTGAAATAGGATCTTGGGATTGAAAAAGGATCTTGCGACTAAAAAAGTATCTTTGGACAGATAAATGTCATGGTCACAAATAATGAAAATGTGCAGTTAGGACCATTAAACGAAATAGAGGACATAAAACCATGTCCTAGAACAAACCCAGCAAAACACAACAATAAATTACATTCTCAATTATCACTGACATCACCGACGCATTTAATTCTATATCAAATTACCTTTCCAATTAAGTCTCTCTAAAGGTTAGAATATTGTTTGTCTACAGACAGATGAAGAACTGCAATACCTTCATTTATAGCAGTTTTACGATTGTATTGCAATGATTTATAAATTATTCATTCGTGCAGAATGCAGTTATGTCGACATATTTAAAATTACTCATTCGTGTAGACTGCAGTTATGTCGACATAAAGTTTTTCGACTTATTGCCTACTCATTTCAGAAAAATATTTTCTGGCTGAAGACAGAAACGACCTATTCAGCACCCTTGTCAATTAAACCCAGTTTAAAGAAGAATCTTCCAAAGTGCGTTTATAACAAATATTATTATCTATTCCCATCTACACATTTTCCTCTCTGAAATCAGTTGAATTGCAGTTTTTCAGTATAAGGAGTTTTAAAGACATTTTATGAGCGCCTTTGAAACAACAATGCGTGAGTTGTTTCAAGATAATTTAATAATCAATTGTTTCAATGAACGAATCTCTCCTTTTATTTAACAACAAAAACGGTAGGCAGGTGCAACATTAAACTGGTTAATTATTCATGATTGACAACGGACACGAATTTTTCATTTTCAGCGTTTATTTCATTAGTATCATGTAAACATGAATTACGTGCCAAGCAAAGAACTGTAAGATATGTCCTCTTCAATATACATGCATTATTTTATCAACGAAAAGAAGCGTATTTGATTACAGTACATAACTTCGTCAATCATAAAATTGCTTTATATGCCCGTCCCAATGGCATCAGACCAGAAGGATACCCTACCTTAGATATACTATAGGAACATGGTCATAAACGGGAAAATGTACTGACCCATTTCAATCGGGCACTTCTCACCTAAAATGCGCATTTCGGTTAAATGGCACAAGTGGTAATATACCAGGTAATCCTGTGTACGATATAATATATCCGGGTTTGAACAAGTCTTACTCAAAGAAATGTTGTCGTCGTATAGTTACTTGAGTGCAATTGCTTTTGCCGCCTTATTCAACTCTGAATGATTTATAAAAAGGTTTCACGTATAAAGTAAACATTTCAAGAGAAATGGACAAATATAAACAGAGGTGATCTTAATGTTTAGTCTGATACCCAACTCCGTGTTATTAAACTGTAAAATTCAACTACGCCTATTCACTATTCTGATATTGCGCAGTTCCATGTCACGACAACATGCCGCATTAATAAACCTGAAATGCGAGAAGTAATAGACAGGCTTGGCGAAGTATAAATACCCCGGGTGTCTAATATCGTAGACATATATCAAGATATGCAGGCGGAGGAAAAATAGGCCGGAGGAAAGATGCATTACTGCTATCTGGTTTTATTTACCCAAAGTGCATCTATCTGCAACATCGTGATAAAATCGAACAAAGATAGATCGATATATCCTAAAATAAATGTAAACTGTATTGTTGGATACAAAACACAAGACAGTGTTGTTTGCGCAGATACGCTTCTTCAGTTACAGCGAACTTCAAAGATAGGAATATATTTTAGTATGAGGGGCCTCCGCAGCCGAGTGGTTAAGGTCGCTGACTTCAGATCATTTGCCCTTTGGCGACGTGGGTTCGAGCTTCAGTCGGTGCATTGAGTGCTTCATGTGAGGCCTGTGAGGAAGCCATCCAGCTGTCTTACGGAAGGTCAGTGGTTCTACCCAGGTGCCCGCCCGTGATGAAATAATGCACGGAGGGGCACATAGGGTCTTCCTCCACCATCAAAGCCGGAAGGTCGCTATATGACCTATAATTGTGTCGGTGCGACTTTGAATCCAACAAAAATCAAAAGTATACTTTGTTATATCAATGCAGAGTTATTTATAGGATATGAAAACAAATCTTTGGTGGTTTCAAGTCATCACTTCACAATTATATCAAGTTTACCTTTCACATGCACATTTACTTTAATTTCCAAGTTAAAGTGTTTAAAAAACATACTCTCCAAAGTTTTACCGATACAGCAAAAAGGGGAAGTGAGACGAAGATGGTACATGTAATTACACCAATGTACTCATCAATCTGTCTGAAGCCAGAGCACAAAGTGCCTAGACTAAGCAAAATTTCATTCCTTCTGTCCATTTTTCGTAGGATTTAGGAGAAAAGAGAGTCTTACAGCAGAGTCTTACAATTCATTAGTCATCGCACCATCAAATAAGAAAGCGTAGTGACTAACCGAGACATGTCAGTCACCAAGCATGCACTGTGCTTTACAATTTTCGCCATATATCCTCTTTTGATAAACTTCCTCACACATTTTAAATATTTGATTTAATTAAGCATTATGTTTATTTTTCCTTAGTTTATAAACTACCTCCCTATAATAGTATACGGGGTGTGTAAGACATTTTTAACCACCATCAATAAACTATTTTAAGTTAAAAAAATCTTGAACTCTGGAAAGATGAGCTCATAAGCCATTCATTGCTCGAACTTACCTATACGTGTCCTGTCGTAATCAGTCACCTTTAAAAACTGAGTTAAAATGTGAACAAAATGAATGGTTTCCACTCTCATTTTGGAAATTGTCCAAGTCCGACTCTTTCAACAACCAGATAGTTACGACGAAGATTTGCTTACAATGCTAATAACACGGATATCAAAGTATTTAGGAAATAAAGAATAGAAAAACAGCGTTTTCACGTTATTAATGCACGAGTGAATTATTCTTGGGTCGTATAATCGATTTGAGTGTATTAATTAAGTAAAACACGATTTTGCTATACATTATTTCGATTCTAATATGCTCTTTATATAAAACAGTAGATAAAATATAGCAGCGCTCTTTTTTGGTCGCAACAAAACTATTGACGTCATCGCACGTTAACGTGACGTCGTTTAAGGATGTACGAGCGAATTTTTTCTAACGTTAAGAATTTTTTCATACCCTGTGAGCTTGAAGAACATTAGTTTCTAAGACAAACAAGAGCAAAAAAACATAGGTCACCGAACTCGTTTTAATTTTATAGGGTATTTTCTTCACCCACTGTTTACGCATTTCTGAAATTTTGTAAAATTGAAAAAATGTTGGTACTTTATAAAACATATAATATCCTACTTAATCTTATAGGTATTTCAGGTCTTACAGGTTAATATGAATATATGATGATGTTAGTATTATATAAGCATAAATGTCACCAACAAATCTCTTTAATTTTTACATGTTGACATAATTACCCCACCCACTTTATTTTCAATTGAAAAAACGTATTTAGATCTACAAAAAAAATTCTGACGTTAAGATTTTCAAAATATTTTGCAGCATTAATGACACACAAAAATGCTTCAAAATGGAAAGAAAAAAAATTGGGGTCACCGTGCATCTAAGAGATTTATTTAGAAAAAACTGTTAAAAAGTGGTGAATTTTGATATTTTTTGTTCTTTTTGTTTTAATTTATATTTTCTAGATAATATAAAGTGCTATCTTGAAAACTTTTATTTTATTTATAGCTTAACATTATATGTATCAGTCAGAAAAATATCAAAACCAAACCTGATCTACTTTAATATATATTTGAAATTACCTACACCTACCCCATTGTAAATCGTATGTCAATTTTAGGCAAATGCCAGCCAAAAATAAGGGTGAAAAATGTTTTTTCGCAGAAAACATAATATATCAAGTTAAATGGTACATTATTAGCCATATTTTAATTATTTAGCATTAATTTTTGGCAAAACTTTTGTTAGAAAGCAATATTCGAAGAAACATTTTTTCAAAATGGCGGATATCCTGAAAAAAACGCTCGTACATCCATCCTTAAGCGTAAGCGTAGCTTAAACATTACAAACATTTTTTTCTGAGATTTTTTTAATATTAAACACTTTTCAAAGACTTATAAGAAATATATTATTCAATTCTACCCACTGAGCAAATTACTTTCAATTTTTCTAAGATGGCATTTGTATAAGCAAATAAAGAAAGTAATTTTCCGACGAATACAATAGTGCAGTCAGGCAAATTAAAGGGAAAGGCAATGTTGTTCCTATGTTAATTTCGTCTGCTAGGTTTTCTCAAACCATTTGTAGAAGTGTAAAATCGGCTTGAAAATGAGGAAGTTATGAGCTTTAAAATATTTCATAAAAGTGGCGGCTATTTTGTCTCCATGGCAACAAAAACAAAATAGCGGAAATATAAAATTTCTAAATACATATTTGAACTGTATTTACTTATTTCTGTAAAATAGTTTCTTCACTTTTTCACACAAGACGAACATCGGCGGTAGTGGCCTTAGAAAGGGAACAACTATCGATTCGTGTGCGGCTGGTCGTTTGATCTGGTATTGGTCCTTTCTCCAGGAACCGGGGTGTTGGGATCTGGTAGACACCCCACCCACGGAATTGATACCGGAGAAACACCTTTGGCAATGGTCAGAGACCACCAATTCAAAAAAGTACAGGGAACCTACTGGGAATGAGGTAAGTGTATACCTGGGAATTAGGTAGCGTCTGTGCGTTCTGATTGTTCAGTCATGTAAACAAACCCAAGAAGTGATTATTTTTTTCAAAATGGAATATTTTTACTGCATTTACTGTATTTCATTTTATACATTTTGACAAAATTTGCTACATTGTATGTGTATTGAAAAAAGTTTCATCAAATGGATTTCTCCCGCCATGACAACGATGTAAACAGGGGGTGTTCTTATTCACACGAAAATTACTTAAATAAAGTATCATTATTCATATGTTTTTCGTCCGATATTTTGGTGGAACTAAGATAGTTCTTGAAAAAAATGTGATTGGATATGCATGTTTCGATTTATGGAAGGCCGTACACGCCATAATGTTATAATGGAAGTCTATGGGAAAACAATTGGTGTTCTCTAACCTAATACCGACCGGACTTGTCAACAAGGGATGAAGACTGCTAGATACCAGCACTCCGGGCCGTCGGGCACTTGGAGCGAAGAACAACGCTGGGTCACGCCACGAACCTGGCGGGTTAGAGTCTCCTACCTCGATGCCGGATCGACATCTATGGAAAGCCGTAGTTCACCCCCGGAGTATTATTTATTTTTTCTATTTAACCATATATGGCTGTTCTTCTTCTTGCCTAATTCATTGTCGGAGAAGGAATATCCAGACTATATTGTGTTCTTCTCTACCATGTCTACCGACTGTTAAAAAGGACGAAGAAAAACCAACACCGGTATTGTACATCTCCCCATGACTTTTCGACGATGCATCTAAACTATGTTGTACGTGTTCTCTGTCGATTTTTGTAAGGAAACGAAGAACACCTGACAGCATGTTATACAATTCCTTCGTTTTTTTCGATTCTCCAAACTATGCTGTGTTCTTCTCCGTCGGTTGTTAAATCAAACATATGGAAAGCCGTAGTTCACCCCCGGAGTACTATTCAGTTTTCTCTATATAGCCATATTTGTCTGTTTTTCTACTTCCCTTATTCATTGTGGGAGAAGTAGACAGAGAGTATCGCGTTGATTTGTCTGTTCTTCTACTTCACTTATTCATTGTGGGAGAAGTAGACAGAGAAGTATCGCGTTGATTTGTCTGTTCTTCTACTTCCCTTATTCATTGTGGGAGAAGTAGACAGAAAAGTATCGCGTTGAAAAGTTGTTCTTCATCTCAATTTTTAATTTAAAAACCGACGGAGAAGAACACAACATAGTTCGGGAGTTGTATTACATGCGGTTTGTTATTCTTCGTTTCCTTACAAAAATCGACGGAGAACACATCATAGTTTAGATGCTTCCTCTGAAATGTACAATACCGGTGTTGATTGTACTTCGTCCGTTTTACAATCGGCGGAGAAGAGATATAGTCTGGATACTCCGACGGAGAAGAACACAACATAGTTTGGAGAATCGAAAAAAAAATCGAACTTCAAGGAATTGTATAACGTGCAGTCTGTTGTTCTTCGTTTTAAAAAATCGACATAGAACACGTACAACATAGTTTAGATGCTTCGTCGAAAAGTCATGTGGATATGGAAAGCCGTAGTTCACCCCCGGAGTACTACTCATTTTTCCGTACATATTCATGTATGGCTGTTATTCTACTTCCCTTATCATTCTGGGGAGTATGTCGTGTTCTTCTCCACCGATTGTTAAAAAAGAACGACGGAGAACAACCAACTCCGGTAGCCGTAGTTCACCCCCTATATAATCATATATGGCTGTTCTTCTACTTCCCATATTGCTGGAAAAGGAATTTCAAGACCTTGTAGAAAAAAACTTAATATTACTCCTTGGGTGAAGTACGGCTTTCCTAATTTTTTTCTATATAACGTTATATGGCTGTTCTTCTACTTCCCTTATTCATTGCAGGAGAAGGAGTATCCAGACTATATCGTGTTCTTCTCCGCCGATTGTAAAAAAAAGACGAAGCACAACCAACACCGGTATTGTACATTATCGAGGAAGTATCTAAACTATGCTGTGTTCTCCGTCGATTTTTGTAAGGAAACGAAGAACAACCAACCGCATGTTATACAACACCCGAATTATGTTGTGTTCTTCACCGTCGGTTTTTGAATTAAAAATTTAGATGAAGAACAACTTTTCAACGCGATACTTCTCTGTCTACTTCTCCGACAATGAATAAAGGAAGTAGAAGAACAGACAAATATGGTTATATAGAGAAAACTGAATAGCACTCCGGGGGTGAACTACAGCTTTCCATAGACATCTCAGTGTTATACTGATGTTCGAATTTGGCCTTCAGCTGGTTCATCGACGACGAAAGACGCCAACACTCCGGGGACTAGATAGCACATCGGCCAGCTGCAGACGGATCGACCAGACGTTAAAATTAAGACATCAGGAACGGCGCAGTACAACATCAAAGTTAGCAGAAGACTGATTTTTTCATCAAAAGTCGACCAACAATGATACGAGGATCATAACAATGTTAGTACAACTATAAGTGAGGGACAACACAACTATAGACGACTTCAACATTAGAATCAACTTTTGTGGACGACCTAACTTTAGACGATCAACCTTAGAAGACAACATTAGAAGATTCAATTTTAGTACCATAATCATCTTAGAGAAGAAAACTTACTCGCCCATATGGCAGTAGCCGTAAAACGACACACGCGCGCGCGCGCACACACACGCACGCACGCAACATCACGCAGGAATTTGTTGCTTCTACAAAGGGAATACGAGCTGCGGAAAGAGGTGCAAAATGCAGAAAAAGAATAAGTTCAGGAAAGCATGAGATCAAAATAGAATTCAGGAAAGATGAAAAATTGTTGGCATTTTTGCAGGGGTTGATAGTATTGGAAGCATTCGACAATCAAATGACCTCTAAAAATCAATAGAAAGAAGACGTACTACATCAGACACCAATCTGATAAAGAAGCATGCACTATCAGTAGCATGTGCATACTCGAGAATGGCTCTACCGTACTTGCTGATAGAAATAACAAGAATCTGAAACGCAGAGATAGCATGTACGTTGATATCGACGTTTGTGATCTACCAGAAGCCCCATATCAAATATGTGCAGTCGACAAGTAGGATGTTGCTGCGATAGCTGCTAATGGAGAAACTATTTATTTCATTTCTGTTACAAATGAATTGAACAGAACAAAAGTAATTAAAACTGATCATATATGTAATGGTATCGCATTTGCAACTTGTAAGTTATACGTTGCTGATTCAACAACGTGTGTCTTTATCTACAGCATGACTGGTACACCAGAGATCAGACTGGGCAGGCTTTGTTTACAAGTATTCACAGTATTGCTGTTGATAATGACGGCAAAATGATCTACGTGACTGACTATAACTATGGGCTTGTTATCCTTAGCGGAGACGGCACACTGCAAGGGAAATACAACTGTTCCGTGCTTACAGGAGAACGAAGTTTGTGTTTGGCTGAAGATGAAAGTTTTCTTGCAAGTGGTAGTGACAACAACTGTATTCTACAGTTTACCCGAGATGGTGAAAAGTTAAGGAATGTGTTGGCTTCTGACACTTGGAATGGAACATGTTGGTGCATTTGTTTCGATCAAAGGAACTGCAAGCTTCTTGTTGGTCGCCGGAACAAGGATGAAATTGACATTTATGATTTAATTTAAAGAACTGAATACTACCATTATTAGATATCACACATGTACATTATAGTTTAAGATATTTAAATAATTTGTATGTTATACTCTTTAATAAGTGTTAATATTTGAAAAATCAAAGTCAGAGCTCCACATGACGCAGGTATTAGATAAGTTAAAACATTCAGCATGAAATTAACGTGATAGATATCTTCTGAGGACGAATAAAGACATGCACTTATTTTGAGTAAAATATGCAATAAACTGATTTACATTTAAGTATATATGAAAATTAAGATCGTATCATGATGATTATTTTATGATTTATAACTTCATGAAGTAAATATGGTTATAAAAAGAATAACTGGGTAAACTAATGAGCTACCGTATGTTAGTGTAACATTCATTTGTTCGCTTTTGGGTGTTTTAAATTTGTTTCGAAAGTGTTTTAAGATCTATATATTGCTTTATGGCACACTATAATTCCAAGTTAATAATTGCCTCGACAAGATGTTGGTGGTGCAGAAACTGCATGGTGAGTTATAACCTTAATTAATAAAGTTGGGGACTGATAATGTACATTTCATACTTTATAAAATTTTCTAAATTCCAGTAACTGTTGGATTATCTTCAACTTTAAATATGTGTGCTTTTCATTGAATGTTTTGATCTATAATACTTAAAATGGACATAATTTTGAACAATCATTCGGCCTCAATTAATACATCATGTTTAGACAATTTAGCAAAACAATTGTAAACAGTTTTCACCCGTGGTAAATCTACCTTTAAAACTACTTCAGTCGGTCAATGTTAAACGTACATACCGATAACGAAACTAGGATTAGATAAACAAGAATTAAAATGGCGACTGTTGAAGAAGAAAAACGGGAAAATGTTTCTTTAATGTGCTCACCGTGTAAACGTAAAAGCAAGATAAAAGAAGCGGAACATTATTGTACAGATTGTCATGATTATTATTGTTCAAAGTGTGTGAAGTACCATGACGATATTCCGGTGTTATCTGGTCATAGAATTCTTGACAAAGGACACTTTAAGACAGGTACTTTGCAAGCTATACCTGTTGTGCCTACAGAACGATGTGAGAGACATAGCTTTAAGCCAGTAGTCATGTACTGCCAGAACGACGATGATGTCGGCTGTCCAACATGCATGGCAGTAGAACATAGGTACGTTTAAAAATTAATGTCTACGTTATAAATATCTTTAATTAGGCCTGATGTAGTAATTTCACGATCGTATGTACCGTATACCAATAAAACATTATTGGCTGCCAACAAAAATCAAAGCCTTGAGATGTCTGGTGGTTGCGGGTTTTGCTAGAGTTATTTTCATTCAGTCTATAAATATACATGTATAAGAAACAAATACTAATGTGTCTCATATCTAAGATAAACTCTGCCTGATCTTACATGAACAGCTGGAAGTCGGTGATGTAACCATTGACTAGAATACCTAATCATTGACAGATCTTGTATAATCTAAATGGCCAGTGTGAATGGATAGAGGATGAATAAGAACTGCTTGATCATTGATAATTCATCCGCATTGTTCATGAATGCGACTACTTTGTGTAGCACATGAACAAATTCCTTTGGATGTGATTTGGAATCAAATAAAGATGCTACATGATTGTCAGAAATACACTTAACTTTGGTAGCGGGATAAACTCGCAACCAATAAAATAGTATACCTGTTTCCTGCACGATCTTATGTCAATTTATGAATGAAATATTTAAAACATGATTGGTAGAAAACACAAATAATTCGCAATTATTTTTATAACTATTGAGTATTAAAACGAAAGTATCTGGCTGCAACCAATTCGCTTTTAAATGAACGGTTTACTCTCAGAAGAAAATATGAAAAAAAAGACTTTTTTTAAATTCTTTTATCAGGCTTTAAGCGTTTTAATGGTGGTTAAAACTTATACACACTAAACTAAAACCAAAAGTGAGCAAAAAATAAAAATTAAAGTACGATGGTTCGTTTAAGAAACACGTTTATTGTTTCAGCGTTCGACATAATACGTCGTGCGATTGAAAAAAGATCTCGTGCGCTCGAGATAAAATGTAGTGAGATTGCAATAAGATCTCGTGCGATCGAAATGAAATGGAGTGCATTTTTAGATAGGTGCGCTCGAAATAACATGTCAAGCGCTCGACATAAGGTGTTTGTGCGACTGAAATAAGATGTCGCGCGTTTGAGATAACGAAATAAAACAAAATAATGCATACCTCAAATGTTGTATTGGACTACTCTGGTGAAATGAAGAAATTTCAAAATAAAAAAATAAGAATATTCTATTAGTTCTACCTTTTTAGCATACACACATTTTTCGATTACATTATCTCGAGCGCTCGATATAATATCTCGTAAGCTCTTAAAACAAAAGGGTTATGATAGTTTTAGATAGATCACCTGAATTTCAAAGCTAAGACAGATATAAATGAAGAATCATTTGCGATGCATGTAGAGAAAATAAGCCACGGTCAGAGCGAACATGCTTTGTAATTTATCATCATGCCGAAAGATAATAGGTAAGGGTAGATCTCTCGGAAACACAGAGCACCAAAAACACAGCCCCAGAGCTACGCATTTACATAGTAGGCCCACAACAAAAAGACGCTGTAATGGAAAAATATTTCAGACGTGTTGCTTTGAACATCCAACAAGTACATATTAATATAAGCTAAGTATTGATAAAGGGGAAGGAATTGGTAAGGGGCGAAATGGGGACGGGGTTGGGGGAGGATTCCGAAGGGGAAAGTTAAACAAGGACGAATATACAAGGGAATGCCATGTTCTTTAAAAAACAGTCGCACTACAACGTAAACCACAATAGCGCAGACACTCATGTACCAAAGATAAACACACAACTACGATCAACTGAATAACATAAGAAAAACAATTTCTGATCAGTAAAAGCTGTGAAAGCATAGAATTCAACCAAGCAACATAATAGCAGAGTCTGTTCGTGAGAGGTTATGAAATGTTAAACCCCATCACTCCTCTAGCACCGGCTTTAGCGGAATTTTATAATTGTAAAACTGAATGTACTCCGTGATCCCAAAGTACCAGAAAATAAAACAAAACTAATTCCAAGTACGGGGAGACTTTTTACAGCCACCGCACCGCACTTAAAGGTTGCTGTTGTGATAGTTAATATAACCGCCTCCGCTGTTGGTGGGATTATTTATTTGTATATGTATTCAGTGGACAATATTAGCCATCACATGACAACATTAAGCTGAGATTGTTCCAGTGTTCTGATTTGTATAAAAACATAGCTAGTGGACGAGACGTGTATCATATCTATTTTAAGCTGTGAAATTCAGGTTATCAATCTAGCTAGGACCATCATAACACTCTTATTTAAAGATATTTCGAGAGGGCTCGGTATATTACTCCGAATGAACGACTCTTCAGCACACGATATCTAATCCCGAGCGTGCGACATCTTATTTCGATCGCACGACATCATTTTTCGATCGTACTACATCCGAGATATTGTTGCGAGCGCTCGAGATAATTTAGTCCAAAAGCAATATGTGTGTGTCCGAAAATTACCGCCGTTGTAAAGGATATATGAACTAATAAAATTGGTTGGTTTTTTTTATCATTATTTTAAATTTCGATATGACATCATTGTAGTCAAATGCAACATTTGAGGTAGCCTTTATATTTTGCTTGGACTTCATTGCCGTGGTATTTTGCACAGAAAACTGAGCCTAATTGCACTTTATATTCCAAGAATGATGTTTCATTTTCAGGTCATGTAAGAACGTATATTATATACCTGAATATGTTGTAAATGAGAAGAATGCTGCTGATTCTCATGAAACCATACAAGACCTTAAGAGCGTAGAAGAAGATTTAAAAACTCAACTTGACAAACACAAAGAAGAGGCTAAACGACTTTTAAGGAGGAAGGTGGAGGAAACCGATAAAGTAAAAGAATTTCGGGTAGAAATGGGTCGGAAACTTAATGAGCTAGAAAAAGATACTATTGATGAAATAGAGAAGAAATATAAAGCCCTTATAAAAAGGATTGAAGATGACATGTGTGCTCTTACAGCATTGCAAGATGAAGTCGGTATGTCACAAGATAACATTTCATCAGCTGGTTCTAATATGTCGCAGCAATTTGTGAGTCTGAAAAAGGGCAAAACAGCTACAGAAAAGGCAGAACGATGCACAGAAGACAAGACATCCGAATTCTCTAGACAAGAATTTGTGTTTCAAAGAAATCAGCAGTTGCTATCAAACCTTATGCAAGAAACACGTTTGGGTAAAATAAATCAACAACATGCTTTGTATAAACTCTCGGGAAAGAAGGTATACAATATAAAACATGAATCAGACACAGACACTTGCAAGATATACAGTGCATGTATGATTGCTGATGGATCTGTAATACTCGCAGACAACAATAATAAAAAGCTTAAACATCTTGATGCATCTTCGTACAAAGTTAATGATGTATGTGATCTGCCGAATTTTCCGTGGCAGATATGTTCTGTCGAAAAGCATGACGTAGCCGTATCTTGTTATCAAAATATCCAGTTTGTTTCGGTCGATGGGAAAATGAAGAAAACAAGGTTACTCGAAACCGACCATAATTGTTGCGGTATAGGATACAAAAATGACCACTTATATGTTACAGATTACCGCACGACAGTGTTCGTCTATAACATGACGGGGACAAAATTGAAACAGATCTCAAAAGACCAGTCGGGACAACATTTGTTCAAAAACATATTCAGTCTTGCTGTCAGCAAAAATGGAAAGAGGATCTATGTTACAGATTCTACTCACGGACTTGTTGTTCTTGACCAGGACGGAAAGCTGCTTGGGAAATACGACAGCCCTCAAGTAAAAGGTGCATGTGGATTATTTGAAATGGATGGAAGAAATGTCCTAGTGTGTGGGTATCCATCCAACAACATCATACAATTTGCTCCAAATGGCGAGGTTGAGGGAGAAGTGCTTCCGTCCGATGGTAAAAAAGGGGGTTGTCGGGCGATTTGCTTTGATCGCCGGCATTCCAGGTTAATTGTAGGACATTTTAGCAGGGATGAAATTGAAATTTATGATGTTGCGTAAATATTGTTTTACCAATGGGCGAGACAAATTCTGGACACATTTCTCTTCTAACTAGGAAATATTTCTATATCTATCGTGTTTATTTAGTTGACAGAAATAATCGTAATAAAGTAAGACTTTTTATGGACCTTTCTCTTTCTCTTTAAGTTCGTAAACTTGTCCATCAATATTCAAAAGAAGAAATACAGCGACACATTTTTAACTCTTCTATGCCTTACAGCGAGGGAGCATTGTATGCTCAAGCATAGTATTATAAAAAAATCGTCTGGAACAAAAATTAGACATTTCAACCAAAATGGTTCCCACATCAAAAATTTCTTTAACTTTAATCTGCTTATATAATGATTTCAAATACATGTAGTTCATATATAAAATGATAAGCTCTTTTAATAAAGTTGTGAATTTAAACAAGAGTACCTGTACATTTGAAAATAAATAGCTATCTATATAAGTTGAACATGTGTGGCGATACACCTAACAAGACAAAACACACAAAAAAGACAAAAATGATACAGACAAATTGGAACCTATTGTTTAAGTTTTCTTGATGCTTACATTTCACACCAAGTGTATATGTATCGTTACAAAACGCTGCACCGGTCTCAACCAATAATTATTTGCAACAAAAACAATATTTGATTTGCTCTGAACCTGCAGTGCTATAACGGATATTATTGGTCTCTGACAATATACGATCATACGATCATTAGCGAATATTTTGTCCAGGCTTCTACTTTTACATCAGTAAGTTTTCAACTAAATCAGCTGAAAAAAATATGCTGCAAATCCCTATATTCTAGCGTCAAATCAATTTGATAATAATTCTAACACGATCAGATTCCTTTTCCTATTAAACAAAGAAGGCAGAAAACAGTGAATTATCATACAACAAATCACTGTTCTGACGTCACAATTATTACGTCATGGCGTCAAATGGCATAGCGGCGCGCTGGAAAAGAAACCGATTGAAAACGGGCAAATATTTAATGAATGTCGTCAAGGATGTATCTAACAAGAGCTGTCCGTAAGATGCAGGAAAATATTACCCAAAAAGGTTAAATATCAAAAGAGTTTTAAGTTCAAAGGGGGCATAATTTGACCAAAATGCATATCAGTTATGGGACTTGCTGCTATCAACTAGTTTTATAACCCGAAGGCACATGTGAAGTTTCAGTTCAATATCTGCATTAGTTTTGGAGATAGAAACTCGCATGTAAAACTTAACCAGAATTTTCTAAGTCCAAAAGGGGGCATAATTTGCCCAAAATACATGCCAGAGTTATGGGACTTGACCCAGTGAGGTTGGTAATTGATCTAGAAAAAGAAAAAATAAGTTTCAAATCTATATGCCTTTTAGTAATTGCTGTATGTACTTGCACGCAAAACTTTAACCAGGATTTTCTAAGTCCAAAAAGGGGAATAATTTGCTCAAAATACATGTAAGAGTTATGGGACTTGATCCAGTGAGGTTAGTAATTGATCTAGAAAAAGAAAAAATAAGTTTCAAATCTATATGCCTTTTAGTAATAGCTGTATGTACTTGCACGCAAAACTTTAACCAGAATTTGCTAAGTCCAAAAGGGGGCATAATCTGGCCAAAATGAAGGTCAGAGTTATGGGACTTGCTGTTATCAACTAGTTTTATAACTCCGAAGACACATGTGAAGTTTCAAATCAATATCTGCATTAGTTTTGGAGATAGTAACTTGCATGTAAAACTTTAACCAAAATTTTCTAAGTCTAAAAGGGGGCATAATTTGGCCAAAATGAAGGTCAGAGTTATGGGACTTGCTGCTATCAGCTAGTTTTATAACCCCGAAGACACATGTGAAGTTTCAAATCAATATCTGCATTAGTTTTGGAGATAGTAACTTGCATGTAAAACTTTAACCAAAATTTTCTAAGTCCAAAAGGGGGCATAATTTGCTCAAAATACATGTCAGAGTTATGGGACTTGACCCAGAGAGGTTGGTAATTGACCTAGAAAAAGAAAAAATAAGTTTCAAAGCTATATGCCTTTAATTGATGGCTGCATGCAAAAACTTAACCAAGGTGTGACGCCGACGCCGACGCCAGGGTGAGTAGAATAGCTAGACTATTCTTCGAATAGTCGAGCTAAAAATCCTTGGTAACGTGTTAGAATCGAAATAATATATCTCCAGTCACAAGTTAAAGTCTATGTGAAGTTTTGTGGATATATGAGTTTATTAATAAACGTTTCTTTTCTGCCCCATTGACAATGCAGAGCCCATCACTCCCGGTCAAATGAAGCACTGAAAGTTACCGATGGCCTGTTGAAAAATAAAATGCAAATTGTAGAATAAATAAATACTAAAGTGTTATCTCCATAGATATCTCATGGTATCATAAAAGTTAAAACTGATGGCACGCAACTCGTCATGAATTTCAGGAAGAGAAATATATATTTCAATGGTCTGAAGAATTTAACTATCGCGATGGCAATGTCTTCGTCTGCGATGTCTTTGTATCAATAAATGACCAGTAGATTAGAGACATTTCTCAGCACCAACGAGGGAAGTTTATATTTGATAAACTACTTTCTGAGAAAATGATGAGATTTTCCTTACAGTATTAGAAGTATCATTTATATGTTTACCGAAGGAACAATTTCCATCCGTCATTTTTAATTGTTTTACTTCTTTTGATTAGGGTTCATCTTTTCGTGTATATTAAATTTTCACGGGAAATCGAAAAAATCCTGTTTCTTTTTATTTTTATTTTTTTTGGGGGGGGGGGGGTTGTTTTTGTGGGGCGGGGAGTGGAGGCGGGTTAGGGTCTTTTTCAAAACTATCAATCATATAAACGACGGTGTCTATTTGTAGCAGAGGGCACAATGCTCAGCTTTACAGTGCCACCTCACTGAAATATCATGCCATAGACATGCGACATGATATCCCACCCACTCACATTATACTGATACCGGGCTGACCAGGCCTAGATATTAACCTCTGAATGCTCAACGCTAAATGAGGAAGCTTCTTGTACAATTTTCATATCGGCCAAGGAGCGAACCCAGGACCTCCCGAATATCAGAAAGCACATATTAAACAGAGGATATTTAGTAGTTTTGTTACCCAAAACTAAAATGATTTATTCGAATTTATCATCGAAAGAGAAATTGAAAGTAAACTTCTCCCCCCATTGCCAGTGCGTACCTCGCTAACACATTAATGTGTGGCTGGTTGTAACTGTAGAGTCAGTGTACCCGGTTTCGCACTTTACTTTTGTATAAAATTTATGTTTTGCTCAAGGAATGCGATAAAATGCAAGACTAAAATGAACATATGGAAGAGTCTAAGTTTATAAATTTATGAATGAATTGTTAAAATGTTTTAAGTGCAGTTATACTAGCCAGTTATACTATCATTTACAAATGTGTCCAAATAAAACATAATTTTGACATATTAATTAAGTATTTCCTAATCTACATTATGTAACAGTTTCATTAATTTTTGAGGATACATGAAAAAAATAAAGCACCTTTCCGGGTATTTATTAAACACTCCTCGTATATAAATGTTCAAGTCTAGAAGAATGCATAAAGAGGATTCTGATACGATAGCACAACACAAAATTTAACCAAAAATGTAAGGATAGAATATGCTTCAGTCTGTCACATAACACAAAATGTTGGTAACTACATGATAACAAAAATTGCAGTTTCAACCATAATGTATGAAGCCTAAAATATGCATTATGGTATTTTCCTTTTCCTCAAAATGACTTTACTGTTTGATTTTACCACAGTATTAAAAAAAAACATTAAATGAAATAGAGTACATAGCATTTGTATGTGACTATCATAAGCAACAGTAAAAGGATCATGTCATGACATATTTATCTAAAGAGTAAACAGAAAACAGCAAAGTACCGCATCCAATAGTCAAACGGTAAATCATTGTAACAACACAGTGTCAGTTTTACTAAACGTGTACCCTCAATTTCAAAGGAGGTTAAATCTAAGTTAGTACCACAACCAATAGTTTAAAAACATACAAACATGGTTAATACGAATGTTGCAAACATGCTATTTATACTGTTATAATAAACGCATGGTACAACTAGCAGAACCTTATTTCCGCTAAATGATACAGTCCTGTAATTTTGACTTTAAGCAGCATATTGTATACCAATTCCAATCACCTTTATACAGCAAGCAGCAAATGACCGCATGGAAGCATACCTTGTAATCAGACATTTATACGTTGTTAGGCTAACAGGTAAATCAAGACATAGCTAATGGATATAATCTAATGATATGTTTATATTAGCCTTACAACTAATTAGTATGGGATATGTGATTGCTAGACTAACCTCATGTCATAAGTGAACAAATTATATCTAAAGCCTTCAAAAGACACGTTTTGAGCATCAGCGTTAAATTTTAAAACTCCCTGACTTTTGTTGAAATTTGAAAATTCACTAACCAAATTAATTCACTGACCTTGAAAAAAAATTGTCCCCGACTTTTTCACTGACCGTTGAAACCCTGTCATATATATTCCATCCCATCATCACCCCTTCTTCCGCCCCTGCCAGCTGATTTTAAAACAAACTGAGCAAAGGGTGAGAGCAGGGATAATATATTAATACAATTTCAGCATGTTTTAAAGAAGCACCGTCTGAGAAGCTGTACAGCTGACACATGGAACATAACATTGTGCCGGATATCCGTTCTGTATCGCACATGCCATGGACACCAAAATTAAACGGTCCTCGATTTCAATGAGGATAAAAGCGTATGAAGTTTGGCTCCGCCGGCATATGACATATATAAAGGGGATATCGTTCCGTATAGTTTTGTTCTAAAGAAAAAAAGTTACTGATTTCTCATTGAGTTGTCAGGACCGGTGTCATTTGACGGAATAGTTACATACCCGTCCATTTCTATCTTCTATCAAGGATTGATAGGTAGGTGCTATTTCAAAAATTAATTCCACAAATGTTTCAATTTCAGAGTTTCCCCTCTTCAACACTGATTGTAAAAAAGTGCATTTTCAAAACCTACGAATTGTCACAAAACATTTTCTAAAAAGATATTGATATACTGATGGTAGTGGCGGAAGAGGGTTGTTGGTCCTGATCCCCTGTGTCCGCGGTTTGTGTCTACAGCAAATGAACTTGATAACAGAGATGATACATGCATATAAATCTATTATCATTGCCACAAAAACAGTTTGTTTCATTGAATCAAAAGATCACTTATGCCACTCATCCATACAATATTATTTTCAATTCAGTTTAGACATCACTGTTCTTTACTTTGATTCTAAAGATATCGCCATCCTTGCCAAAAGCATAGTTTGTCATCTCCCTCCTCTCAATCATTTCCATCTTTTTTTCTTGTTCAAGTCTGGCAAACAAAGGTTCCAGTCTACCGGCGTACTCCTTGACATACTTCAGATATTCTTTCCTCGTCACGTTCAGAATCAGTCCGCCTACAAAGATTAAAAAGTGAAGTATGGTCGGATTGATTTGTTATGACATTAAATTACAAATATTCGCTATTCTGTCAAGTGAGAATTCATAAAAGGAGCAATTAGC
This sequence comes from Mercenaria mercenaria, assembly GCF_021730395.1. Classification (NCBI taxonomy): domain Eukaryota; kingdom Metazoa; phylum Mollusca; class Bivalvia; order Venerida; family Veneridae; genus Mercenaria; species Mercenaria mercenaria. Next base: position 54,081,842 of record NC_069365.1, read on the forward strand.
ACACTTAACACAGCAATGAATGAATCTTCCGAAATATTCAACAACAAAAATATTCAATTACAGTGGTAGGCGGGTGTAATATTAAGTTAGTTAATTACTCATTATTGTTTGTTAATTCCCGCTTTTGTAATCAATATCGTCTAATCATGAATTACGTCACAAGCAAACAACAGCAAGAAATGTCCTTGTATATTTATAGAGAACTGTATATAATTTTCATGTTAATATCGCACAAGTAGACACCGACGTTTATATGACTGAAAAAAAATTTTGAAAAAAGACGTTAAACTCGAACACACATGTTAATATCGCATTAAACATTCCACATTTTATAAGAAGCAAGAGATCAGGATGGCTAACTGAACGTGACATCACCTAAACTTGAACGTTGTTATGAATTCTGTAAACAACTTACGTCTTGTAGTATATGCACACTCAGAAAAATATACATTGTAACCTTGATTTCTTTTTATTTTATGTAGGATTGCCGTTAAGTGCACAATCTCATACAGTGTAAGTTAAAGTGCACAATTCCATACAATGTCAAAAGCTGATAATCGTTTTACTTATGAAGTTCATGTTTCTTTTGTGATATGCTGTCGTATGCATTATATTTGATGAAAGGTCTCTATCTATCCCCTTAATGTAGAACAAAATCACCAAAGTAAAATATGATATACCATAGATGCGACATTTTGAGGCATATGAAAATAATTATATCTTGTGAGGGCATAGCCCGAGTGAATTATTCTGCCGACGTATAACCAATTTTGAGATTAATTTAAGTAAAACACGATTTTTCTATGTATACATCATTTCAATTCTAATATGCCCTTTATCTATAACAGTAGAAAAAAATTAGTAGTGCTCTTTCTTGGTCGCAACAAAAAACAACGACGTAATCGCACGTTAACATTAGTTTATGCAAATATTAAAACAAAGCAAACTTGTCAGTTTGATTATTTTATGGAAGTAGTAAAACAAAGTAAACTTATCAATTTGATTATTTTAGGTAAGAAGTAAAGCAAAGCAAACTTGTCAATTTGATTATTTTATGTAAGAATTGAAACAAAGCAAACTAGCAAGGTCACATACCGCACTGTTTCAGCATCCCATCAGAAGGGTCAATGCCGCCGATATTTTTAAAGCCATGAACAGCCAGCTGAAAACATTAAATATTATTTCGACTAAATATATAATGTAAATAGTAAAGAGGAGATAGGTATGACCATACGTCTCTTGTATGACCCGGGAGCGAACCCTCGAAGTGAGCGCTATATACCACTAGGCTACCGAGGCGGAATAGGAATTAACTTCAAAACAACAAAAAATAGCATTTTATCCTGGCCACTGATTAAACTTTACAAACACCTTACCTTATATACAAACTGCTGATGGTTGTTCTACCAGTAAGTTACCAGTAAGGTTTTAACCCTTTTCATGCTGTACACGATTGATTCTGCATTTGCGACCAGTGCAATTTTAAATTACTACTGCATTTCTAAACCAGCAAAACGTCGGCATTTTATTATTCATATCAAATAATGTCAAATCATGTCCAGAAATGAGACCGTGTTTTGAAGAGTATTGTCCCTTGATTATTAAGCTATATTGGTAAAATTTGATTGTTTCCCTTTATACCATTTTAACGCGAGTATCGATTTTTGTTAATCTCTCTTATCTTGACAATCTTGACTTTACACTGGTTTTGTTAATTAGTGATATTGTAGCGACATGGAATGAAACTTTTTACACAAGGGGACTTTATACCTTGCCCGAGGCTTTTTGCAGTATATCCTTCAAATTGGTAATTTTGACTGATAATCGGGTTTTTGTTTCAAAATTGAGAGCCGGGAAGGTTATTCCCATTACTCAGCGTAACTTTTAGATATATATTTAATCTATGTGAATCATAAATTAAAAGTTAATTAATTAAAAAAATATTTTTTAAAATTTAAATATTTTTATTCAAACATGTAATTCAAAATAACACTTTTAATTTAATTGGACAAAGACGGAATTACATCGACGTACATGTTTATTATCTGATACACATAACATTGTTATTTCTTCAAATTGGTGATTTTGAATGATAATATGGTATTTGTTTAGAAATTGTCAGGAAGCATGTTATTCCCATTACTCAGCCTACTTTTTTAAAAATGTATTCAAAGGCACTGACCTCCATATTTGGCTAAAAATAATCTTCTCTTAAATTGAAGTGTGTTCATATTATGAACATTAGAAGATGAGTTTTTGTTTCTTAAATATTATATGAAAAAAAATCAAATAAAAAAAAAAAGATGACCGCGTCGGAAATCGAACCCAGGACCACCGCGACAATAAAGACATTTTCCCGTCGTCGTAACCAATAGCGCTATAATGGAGTAAGTGAATTATGACTTCAAAATATAGATTTTTTTATAATAGAGACAGTTTACCTTGAGTCAAGCGTTACAATCGCTTTTCGATTTCATCATTAAAGTGGTAAAAACAGCAAATTCTCGTGTATTTCCGTAACATATAGTTTGTCAGTAATTTTAAAAGTTTTAAAGCCTTCTTAAGAAATATAGCATTTATTTCCAGATATTTATAAAAGTATTTTTTCTAGTTGTCGAAAGATATGTTGGCCAGTGCCTTTAATATTTAAAATATTTTTTCGAGGGCGAAATACATGACATTTTGTGTATTTCAGGTCTCCTTGAAAATGTGTCTTTTCAGTTTAAAAGGTGTTTAAATATGATGGATCCGTGGCCTATAAATGCATTTTACTTTACAATAATGTGAATTTGGATTTTGAACGTTAAGATAAATTATCAAAATTTATAACTTCATATCCATAATTTATAATTTAACTTTAAAGTGTTTAGCCGAATAATATGTTTTCATATTTGCCCATTACTTTTAAGTGAGATATGTGAAAAAAGAGTAAACTGCAAATGTATGTTTTAATGCGAATATTACTTTCATTGTCTATGTGTTATATTTACACACATGTACAATATTCAAGTTTAACTATGAACATGTAGTTTTATATGTTAATCAACTTTATGTTATGTTTTAATCCAATAAATAACTCTGGTAGTGAAACTGGTATTAAATGAGTTAAAAAGTGGAATATTTTTTATTTAAACATGTAATTTAAAATAACTGTATTTTTATTTAATCTGACAAAGTAATGACATTAAACACCATGTCTGTCTAATTCAGAGACATTTACCAAGTTTCAAGTTTATTTCAAATCTTGGCCCTTTAAGGGCATCAGCATTACAGATAAATGCATATACATATACAAATTAACAGCCAAAACAGTTCAGCAAACAAATATCACGAACCATCTAAACATTAGTAACATTTACTAACAACAGGAATGTGATCAACATAAACTCAAAGTAGCATGCATGAGCCCTGTCACAAGAAAACCAACCCAACGACCCCACAAACATGGCGAATCAAAACCAGGCCATGCATCCGCGCAGATCCAGTAGAGCCCAGAAAACACCCGCACTCACTGCAGAAATTTAAAGACGTCTTAACTGACAGATTAAGCTCCACCAAAACCCCACAGATACACAGACCGGCCAAGACCCAACCAAACAAGGAATCCCTGAGAGGCCCAAAAGTAACAGAGCCCATACAAAACTTTCTTACTCGGATACAAAAATTCTTTGAATTAATATGGGATGGTATAAAAAATTGAGCATTTAAGTATGTGAAGTTTGTTGACCCGGAAGGTGGTATACCATTAATCAAATGCAGACATAATCTTTTGCACAAGAATAGCTAATTTAATGAAATTGTCCTATCTCTATTTGCAAACAGTTGTTCAAAATTATACATGTTTGGTCTTCTAAAATGCACTGATAATATATTTTCTAACGAAGAACATTAAAATGGGAACATTCAAAAATATAATGAAATTCATCACCTAAGGAGTGGTTATTACACAAATGGCAAGTTCTTAAGTTATGAGCTAGGTTAATAAAACGACCTTCCTCAATCGGTAGTTTGTGACTGCTGCATCTAAAACGACAAAGAGACTGAGCCAGGTTTTTTGGTAAAAGTTTAAGATAGTTTTCCAGTTCAAAAACAGACTTAAATATTCTATAGGTACAACATTTACTAGATCTATTTAACTGCTCATTCCAAGATTGGATATATTGGTCCTTAATTCTATTCTTAACAATATGTTTAAAATACAGTGGAGATACAACAGATTGCTTAAACCAATATCAGCAAAACCCAACTCTTGCAAAGAGTTTTTTAACATAATTTATCCAAAGCGAATGGTAAATATTTTCTTATCCAACTCATACATAAGTCTATACATAATGCTACAAATTTTATCTTTTTTAGCATTAATTATTTTGCACCAAAAGTTAAGAATTCTACCTTTTATCATTAAATCTTAGGCAAAGTGCCAAGTTCACCAAAAACCATAACATTAGGTGTACACTTTTTAACACTCAATAACATTTTTAAGTATTTCAACTGAAATTGTTTTATAATTTCAACATTACCAACACCCCATGTTTCCACACCATACAAATAGTATTGGGCTCACCATTGTATCAAACAATTGTAATTGTAAGTCATATCAAGAAATAATACTCTTGATTTCTTTAGCACTGCAAACATTGCTTTCCTTGCTGATCACACAAGTACTTTGTAGTTTTATTAAATGAACCATATAATTGAATTTCACACCAGATAACTAAAGTCCTCTACAACTTCTAATTGACTGTTGTTGAAATAGAAAGCAGGAACATGTTTACGTTTACCCCTTGAGAATATAACAACTAGTTTATCCGGTGTCATCATAGTACACATGTACTATGACGGGCAAAATTTTCCAAATTAGTAAAATCAGTGATATTCAAACGCTAAGGGAAGCAAGAAAACATAAAAATAACTTAAAAATAAACTCATTGAAAGAAAGATTAACTTTTCTAGTTTACTTCAATAACTTAATAAATGTTGTGACATGATTATAAATATCAGAATATATCATTTTAAAAAACCATGTAAAGCTTAAAATCTGTCATTTCCTACAGAAATCAATGGGACTCTAGATCAAAATTAGTTACTTATTTCAAACGCACAGTGAAGCAAGAAGATCATATTTTATTTTATCAAAAATTATATTGAAAGAAAGTGCAAACATTGCAGATTACTTCAATATCTTAATAAATATTGTCAGATAATGCTTTTGATGTAATTTGATGTGTTAAAGTTTTTCTCCTTCTATATTTCAATAGGCGTAAATTGACCGATAATGGCTAATCGATACACTCGATAAGCTGTTTTCAGGGGAGACAATTTCGCCAATAAGCCAGCAAATTGGCTGAGATTTCTGGGTATGTCTTGCTTTTATAGCCCTTTGCGTTGTGTTTTAACTGAAGGGAAAGGCAATGTTGTTCTTATGTTAATTCCGTCTGCTAGAACTTCTTGAATCATTTAAAGAAGTGAAAGAATTTTCAAAATCGGCTTAAAAATGATAAAGTTATGAGTATTTAAATATTTGATAAAATGGCGGCCATTTTGTTTCCATGGCAACAAAAAAGGCGGATTTATTAACTTTCTAGATATATATCTGAACTGTATTTTACTTATATCTGTAAAACAATTTCTCTACCTTTTCAAGCTATAATGAAAGAAATTACCATGTTTTACATCTTACACTCAAGAAACATATGAAATTAATCTATTTAAAAGGTTATTTGCTAAATAAAGAATTCACAGTGTGTAAATGATGATAAACACACTAAAATGGCTGCCTCCATGATCAGCCATTTTATTAAATTTCAAACTGCCATATCTTTTTCAATAGTTATCCGATTTTAAAAATTCTTTCAGCCTTATGAAAGGCTTGAGGATGGCTTTCATATAGAATTAACTTATTGTCAGGCATTCCTTGCCCTTTAACTATGAATAATGGAAGTGCAAATCCTTGTTGATCAAAATAAGTTTATTAATTACTTATCAAAGTCCTTTAAGATATTTCAGAAATACAATTCAATCATAAAAGCTGTTTCTCTCTCTCCTTAAATATTACTTAAATAAATGAAAATCAACAAAACTATCAAGAGCGCCCTGACGCAAAAAGTTGGCAACTCGAAATTAAGATGTAGCTCCTTAGATAGCTACTCTGAAAATGCGCAAGCAGCTTTACATAAATCAGTCAGGCGGTCGGAAACTTATGTGTCCGTCCACACCAACGGCTGAATGACATAAAAATTCGCATATAGAAATTTATCAATAAAATATGCATTAAATAGACTATCCTGTCAAAGGTCAAAATCCCATAAAATCTTACATTTCCTGGCAAATCATTTATAATTACTATCATGGAAATACAAAAGAATACAGTTATTACTTTTGTGCAGAACTGAAGATTTTCATCAAGAATAAGTCCAAAATCTGATTTCAATTTTTCAATAAAGCGTTCATAAATCTGTCTCGAGATGAAAGTAATTGAGTACTTGATTCGCCCTGCTTGACATTATATAATATTCCATTAAACAAATCATGTATTGGTACCTCACAATTATTTTCTGAGAAAGAGTTGAACAATATAGCTGCGATATTTATCATTACACTTTTGAAGTGTAGTCATAAATATATGATAATATCAGTGAATATCACAGTCTATGGGCTTGACTAAGGTGATATTGACCTCGGCATATCGGCCTCGGTGAATATCACTTTGATCAGGCCCATGAAGTTTGATAGTCGCCTCATCACCATACAAAAAAATGTTTATCATTCATCGATCTTCGGAATTTAGTTTTGCCATTTATAGTTAAACGCCTCCTTTCATAACATTTTTCCTTCTAACTATCATGTCAAATGAACAATCAGTATGATTACAAACAATTCCATTGGCTAAGAAATGTATCATGATGCATACCCGTGTGTTTTATGATGGTTATATAAAAAAAGATATCTGATATTTTCTAAGTCCAAAAGGGGCCATAATTCTTGCAAAAAAAACGGATGGAGTTATGCTTCTTGCTGTAAAGAGTCAGCTTTCGGTGGTGAACAAGTCTTGCAATTTTTAAAGCAATAGCTTTGATAGTTTAGGAGAAAAGCTGACCTAAACTTAAAACTTAACCAAGAAATCTATTTTCTAAGTCCAAAAGGGGCCATAATTCTACATTTGTTGACCTTGGTTTTGTTAACACTCAATTCCATTGAATAAAATAATACCATGCCGCTTATTTAACACTTGATGATCTTAGGTTTGACAACATTCAATTCAATTGGCTAAAATAATATCATACCGCTTGTTTAACACTTGATGACTTTTTGTATCCAGTAAACCCGTTACTGGTTCAGGACAATTCGAAATGGACAAATCAAACAAAAATAAGTTTTCCTTAGTACAACATTATTACATAATATAAATCAAATAATTGTTTTATTATTACTTTTTTATTATAATTATTACTCACCCTTCTGATTATATATTTTTATAACTTTTACTGTGGAATTAAAAAAGTATTAAGATAAGATTTAGTAAAAAGTAATAAGATAAGATAAGATTTAGTAAAATCACACACTAATGTGAACTTTTCACATTAATAGTTTTCATGTAAAATGAAACTCTCAGTTCCCTTTCAAAGTAAATACATGCTAATAGCTACGTGCTAATGATACTGCAAGAAATAAATCATAAAATGTCGCGTAAAACGAACAGTTAGTAGTCTGTAAAAGGCCTAAGGCATGTGCTGTATATCAAAATGTTCATTAAATTTCCTAGTTTTTAAATCCATTTGCCATGCAAAATACTCATAAACAAGATGGCGTCCAAGATTGCCGCCAGCTATATCATTCGCTGAGTAAGATTTCGGGCACACCTGCGATCAACTCACGCACTTCTCATTAAAATTTAAATTAACAAATATTGATGTCGCTTCTTCGCATCGAGTTTTCGCATTTCTGCATCGCGTTATCGCGTCATCGCGTCTTCGTATCATATAATCGCACTGTCTCACTGAGGGTGCAGGGAATTTCCACAAATTTACGTTGACACCAGTGTAAGTAGAGCGAAAATATTACATATACTTAGCACTTCATCATGTGACATTTTCAGCCTGCCAATTCCGTTGTTTTTATGATAAAAACGAGTAAAATTTCAGTTTCTACTAAATGTTCAGGCAAAAGGCCTAAATTGCACTCCTAACGATACCTGTCCTGCTTTATCTGCAAATGACTGACCTATAACGTATGTATATTTTTTATGGAAAATAACAGTGGTAAGAAGTGTCACATAACCGTTTACTTTTTCGCAAATTTGAGCTGAATCTGGATAGCTGGATGGACAGCTTGGTATTTATTTTACTTGTGTTCTGTCACAGGGGTTTGCAGGTTTCTTTATTTGTACGTCATAAAATTTCATATACTAGTACTCTTTTTTGTGCTCCCAAAAAATTTGGGGGACACTTAAGAGTTTCCCTTGTCCGTCCGTCCGTCCTTCCGAGCTTAGGTTTGCATACTTAGGTGGCTATAGGAACAATATGTAATAGTACTTTTTCTTTGATGTCATTCATTCCGTAAGCTTTTATGTAGCTATTTTTCTAGTCTGTGGCTAAAGGAACAATAGAGAGAACAAAAGAGTAGCCACATAAATACCCATGTGTAGGAACGTCCGTTCGTCCGTCCGTCTAAATTTGTGTCGTTCCTATCTCAAAAAGTAGTTGACCTAGAGTCATCAAACCTCAAGGATTGTTATTCAACACGAGAAGCAGTGTACCAGGGGCTTTAATTTTGGATGTAACACAGTCTCGTCAGAGTTATGGTCCTTGGCTTAGTCAAAAATAGGCATAAGAAGGGTTTTAATTTGTGCCGCATGTATCACAAAACGTATTTGACCTAGTATTATACATGTATATACAGCATGTGAAGTTGTGCACCTGGCCCCAATTTCACGAAAAAACTTAAGTAATTATTTAGTTAAGTATGTTATTTTGAAATCGTGCTTTTGATTAAATTATTGTTATTTAATGTTTATTATTTCTATAACAATGTATCTATAGCTAAATTATACAATGGTAAGTGGTCTTTGTCTGCAGTACTTATTTCAGTCATGCAAATATGATATTTCTATTAAAGCACAATATAACAAACTTAAGTATTTGCTTAAGTATATTTCGTTTTTCTATATTTCGTTTGTAGTAAAATTCAGAATTGTTGTGTTTTAATCGATGAAATAGTCATATACTGTTCAGATAGAGATGAAAATTCAACATTGAAGACGCATAAAGGGCAAAAACAAGTATTTGAAATACTAGTAACAGACATAATTAAGCAATTACCTAAGTTTTTTCGTGAAATTGAGGCAAGGTGTTCTGCTTGGGATTTCACTCAACCAGATTGGAGTTATGGTCCTTGACTTAGTGAAAAATACACATAAAGTGCTTGTGTTGCATATATCTTTAAACAAATAACCTAGAGTCATTCGGAAATCATGTAGGAATATTATCCAGCATGTGGATTTGTGCAGCTGAGTTTTTTTTTTTTCACTTTGCAAGACCAGAGTTATGGCCCTTGACTTAGTCAAAAAATAAAAGTTTGTGCTGCATGGATGTCAAAAATGTAATTGACCTAGAGTCATAAAACATTACAGGATTGTTTTATAGTCTAAGAAAGTTTGCACTGGGTGTTCTCTCTGGGATTTTACTCAGCTAGGCCAGAGTTATGGTCCTTCATTTAGTGATAATTACACATAAAGTTCTTAAAAGTTTGTGTTGAATACATCTTAAACTAGAATGTGTCTGTATGACACAGGGTGTGCCCTAACTGGTACATTTGTCACAAATAAGGGGCAATAATTCAAATGTTTGCAGTCTTAACAGGATATAGCCTCAACAAACATTTTATAATAAGGATTCAATATTCTAGGCCATATCCTTTTTGAACTATGAGCATCACAAACAAAAAATCCACTATTTTGGCTATTTCAAGGGCCATAACTCTGTAAATAGCGCTTAAATCTCAAGAAGAATGCCAAGTGTGCAAGGTCACATCACGATAAAGACTCCTGCAAGGTTTCATGAACTTACATCAAATACTTTTTTGAGCTAGGCGCGTCATTAGATGAAAATGTGCATTTTTGACTAATTCAGAGGCAATAACTCTGGAAATAGGAACCAGAGCCAGACGTAAAATAGGAGGTTCGCAAGTTCATATCTTGATTAAGACTCGTGCAATGTTTCATTAATTCATATCAAATACTTTTTTAGCTAGGCGCGTCACAAAGTGGAAATGTGCATTTTTGACATATCTCTTGAAATAGGGGGCGGAGCTAAACGAAATATAGGAGGTGCACAAGTTTATATCTTGATAAAGACGCATGCAAGGTTTCATCAGTTTATGTCAAATACTTTTTGAGCTAGGCACGTCACAAACTTTTTTCGGACGGACGGACGGACGGACGGACAAGACTAAATCTGTATGTCCCCACCACTCATAGTGGGGGGCCAAAAATGTGTCATAAAACCATGTACAGTGATAGAAGTGGGGACACCTGTGTCCTATGGACACAAATCTTTAGTTAACTTCTTAGTTGCTCTTCAATTTGGAGGAAATAAAGATATTCTTGAAGAGCTTTAGAATCATAGGAAGTCATAAAACAAGATTTGATTACTGACTATATTATACCTTTATTTTATTATTTTCAATTTCGCGGTTTAAGCATATATTTTTGAACAGTTTATATAACAGTACTCGTTACTGAGTAAACAATAAAAGCAAACACAAATGTATTAAAACTCGTTATTTTGATTTTGGCATTCATAAAAAGCGCAACATTTACACTGCTAATAAATATTATATGTTTAATTTGTTTATTTTTGTCGGCCATACTTGCGGCCATCTTGATTTATTTATTGTTATGTTGTTGTTTTGTTGGGGTTTTTTTTTTGTCAGTTTAACAATAATAATTTGCAAGAAGTCTCAATGTGGTCTATATCTGTATAAACGCAAAAATAAACACATACAATCCTTATATTTTCTTTTACAATAGCTTGCTAGAACTATTTCAGCATTTGAATATGAGTTTCTAACATATACAAACTTGTACCATGTAGCACAGATTTACACAGAGCCAATATAAGTAAGAACAGCATAGCTTATGTGACAATTGATATGTATGTCAGACACATAAAAACAGTATGTACAAATATAGAATACAGCTCAGCTCATGACTTTGTTAGTAACGAACTGGATACTATTCAATGAAAAAGAACTTTCACGAATGCATTCTATCCTTGCAATCGACTGACTCATGTCCATTCACCCAACTGCCAAAGAAAGTCTGATTCGTTGAATCAAATGATCAGTAAAAAATTTATGTCACTCTTCCACATGAACTGTCCACACAATTTAGATAACACTCTTCTTCACTTTTATTTTAAAGACAACGCCATCTCTGTCAAAGGAATAGTTCGTCACCTCCCTGCGTTCGATCATTTCCATCTTGTTTTCGCGTTCAAGTTTGGCAAAGAAAGGTTCCAGTCTATCAACGTACTCTCCTACATACTTCAGATATTCCTTCCTCATCACGATCAAAATTAGTCCGCCTAGAAAAGACAAAAAGTACAGTGTAATCGGTCAGACTTAGGCTGACATTTTTTTGCATACCGGACAGGATGTTCCAGTGCTTTTGCCGTGCTGGAAAAAAACTCGCCTTAAAATTTAAAAAAAAAATGGAAACTCAACAGGTCGCTCAACACGACAAAAATGAAAATGTTGCAGGCTCGGCTCGATTGAGCCTGTTCATGAACGGTAGTGGAAATGCATGCTACTGTCCAAGCCCTCTAGCCCCGGTTTGGGCAGAACTCAACTATGATGATTCACGTGCTGTAGTTTATGAATGAATGCCTAAATCTATACGCTACTCTTAAAAGAAAAACATTTGGTTTATTTTATTTCTTCTAATATTTGAAGAATATGGTATGCAAGAAAAAGAATATATCTCTGGTAATAGGCGCGGATGGAAATATCCGGCTCCCGGGTAACTGTTTTGCAGTAAATCGGCAAAGCCTCGTTACCTCCTAAACAGTTCCCCTCAAGCCAGATATTTCGATCTGCACCTTAAACCAGTGAACGCTTCTTATAATATTACGATTTTATTTTCTATTATGTTAATACAATGACCGTCCCTTTGAACTGTTCTTTTCTGTTAAATAGGGTCTTGGAGCAGATCTATTTTGTAAACTTGCTACAAAAAGATCTGACTATATGTAGCTCATGTTTTATGTAAAATGGGTGCCGCAAACAAGTATCAACCGAAAACATCAATACAGACAGTCTTGCACTTATACGAAGACGCAAATTAAAAAACACAAATAAAATATTTCATGACCAGATATTACCATAAAACAAAATCTTGTCCTAGAACAAAACCAACAAAACACAACAATAAATTACATTCTCAATTATTACTGACATCACCGACGCAGTTAATTCAATATCAAATTACCTTTCCAATTACGTCTCTATAAAGGTTTCGATTATTGTAAGACGAATGGCATTATACTGACCTCCTAAATTTCTAAAATGGCCTTATCCATCAGTCAATTTGGGCAATACCATTTATTATTTAAAGGGGGTGTTCACTGAAAAATTACTGACTGAAGAGCGAACACTGCAGACCATGATCATGATCTGCACTGGTCGCAAAGCCGCCAGCAGGCTAAGGGTTAAAATTGCTTTTCCGTGTATAACGTAGTTTGGTGGAGCATTATCAATTAAGATAATGTTCACAGTGTTTATAACATAATATTATTTTCTATTTCATCTATACTGTCATTTTCTTTTCTGTGCTCTTGTCGATTTACAATTTTTAATTTAGGCAAACTATTTGATGGGTTTATCATATCATATTTTGACCTAACCTTCAGCTTTGCTACAACAGTATTAATAATTTCTTGAAGCACCTTTAAAACAATCGTTTGAGAGTTGTTTCAATTGTTTCAGTGAATGAATCTCCCCAATTATTCAGCAGCAAAGACGGAAGGCAGGTGTTCTATTAAATTGGTTAATTATTCATTGCTGCCAACTGACACTGGTTGTTCAGTTTCAGTGCTAATTTCATCAATATCTCTTTAACCCTGATCATGCTGGACACGACTGATTCTGCCTTTGCGACCAGTGCAGTTCATGATCAGCCTGCACGTCCGTGCACTCTGATCATGACATGCACTGTTCGCCATTCAGTCAGTGTCTTTTTAGTATGCACCCCTTTTAACAGTTAATGATACTGTCTAAATTGAAAGATGGGCAAGTTCATTATAGAAATTTAGCAGAGTAAGGGTTAATATCAATTACGTGTAACACAAAACTCTGTAAGAAATGTCACTGGATATTTTCAAGGAAACGTTGCAGTGTTGCACCTGCAGAACGTATTGAGTTCTCTAAAAAAAGTTCAAAAACACCTTATATATCACCAGCGCTACGTGCGATATTGCACATAAAGAAATTGTGATAGAATGATATAGTCGTTTTGCTGGGAAAAAACATGGTATCCACTGTGTTAGTTTATTTGTTTGTTTCTTCTGTGCTGTCTACATGTTATTGTCGTAGGATAAATGCTGAACAGAAATAAAACGTGAAATAAAATTGTTTGTTGCTTTTCTGTCTACATGTTATTATCGTAGGGTAAAAGATAAAAGGTAAAGTAGGCCCACAATAAAAGAAGCTGCAACGGAAAAAATATTGTAGACGGGTTGCTTCAAAAATCCAACAACAAGTACATTATAAATATATGCAAAATACAGAAAATGGGGGTTGGGTGGTAAGGGGTAGATAAAAGGGTCGGATGTTGGGGAAGGTGGAGCAAGGATGAATATTAAACAGGGAAAGCCACGTTCCTTAATAAACGTAGTATTCCTACAAAGTCGCAGACACGCATGTACAAAAGACACACACACATACAATTAACATACACAAAAAAAACAGACAAACAAGAAAAAACATCACTGTGGGGCACCGCCCATGACAAACACGCATAGATACATATACACACACACACACACACACACACATTAGCAGGAAAAAGCAACAGCCGGGCACCGCCCAAGGACGGCTGGCGGACAAAACCACGGTGGGCACAGTAACTTACTCATGGTAAAATCACTGTGGGGCACCGCCCATGAGTAACACGCACAGATACATATATGCACACACAGAAGCAGGAAAAAACAACAGTTGGGTACCGCCTAAGGACGGCCGGCGGACAATATTATGGTGGGCAAGACAACTCACTCATGGTAGGAGAGAGGAAGCAAATGCAAAGAAGCGTAAATGCAAGGGACAGGGATGGGATTGGGCGATGGGGGTAAAAGGGGGTAGTGAGGGGAAACCGGAAAGGAACGCAAACAATAAACTAGACAATCTACGCAATACAAGGTACGAGACGGACAGAAAACAAGTTGAAAATAGGGGCACCGCCTTGGAACGGTCAGTAACCTGTAGAGGAAACTAGGAGTTTAAACGCGTTTAGGGCATGCCAACCTCGCACTTACCCTATTTTCAACAAGTTACACAAAACAGTGTAAATAAAATCACTCCCCGCGCTGAGAAAGGCTCTAACAACAGTGACAAAATACAAGAACATAAAAATAGGGTCAATCTAAGGTATAAATATACCAATGTACTCAACAACTTGTCTGAAGTTAGAGCAACAAGAGCCTAACTTTTAAGAGCACGACTAAGCAGGCTGCAAGACGAAATTCCACTCCCTCCGTCTGTTTTTATAGGATTTGGGAGAAGAGTATCAAGGAATCTTACACTTAACTAGTCATCGCTCCATCAAACAGAAAAGCGTAGCGATTAACTGTAGAGGGGCCAATCACCAAACATGCACTGTGCTTAAGCATTTTCGCATTGTAGTCACGTCAACACAATTAAATCGTATGGCGACTTTTACAACTTTTGATGGTCAAGGAAGACTTACTGTGCTGCCCTGGCATTATTTCATTACGGGCGAGCACCTGGGTAGAACCGCGGCCTGACCTTTCGTAAGTCGGCTGCATTGCCTACTCACATGAAGAATTCTACCCCTAAAGCGAGATGTCGAACTAACATCGGTGAGGGGCAAGTGATTCCAAGTCAGCGACCTTAAAGCCCTGCTCCGCGGCTATTCAAATTATATTGTGTGTATGCAACCCATGATTACAATAGGTAACAGTTAACGGCCACGCGCCACACTTTAGCACGCAAAACCACAGGTATTTTATATAGATTTTTATATAAAATAGGCTCTAACAGGCGTCACTGTTCATAATCAGGATTTTCATGCTTTTTCAGTGATAATTTAAGGTTAAAAGGTAGGACTGGAGCAGGTCTTTAACCACTCGGTCACGGAGGCCCCGCGTACAGAAAGATGCTACACACTTACGAGTCTCATATTCATACCTTACATGAAAATAAAAAAGTAAAAAGAGGATCTGGCCAATCTTATGTTATGTTGCAGATGCGATAAAACGTTTTTTACAACAAAGCTTGTTTGATATATACAAATAAATATATACATACCTGGTTTCACTATACGTATCATCTCGAGTATTCCGGAACATGGTATGTGACTCTCTCCCATCCCTCCAGATACTACTAAACAATCGTATACATCTGAAACAAGTAAAATACATGACGCATGGCACCTAAAGTTCTGGATATTGAAGTTAGCTAATAAGCAACATCCATCTAATTTTAACCTCTCATGATCTTTTTTTTTCTATATATACTGTAAAATCACATATTTTCTATTGGTCAAAATTTCACGAATTTGAAATTTTGAATATGTTCGCGAGGTTTAATATTTTCGAAATTGTAAAAATGGCACCATACTTGAATAAGAATTATGCTAATGCTAGAATTAATTTTCGAGAGATGAAGGGCCTCGCGAATATAGCGAAATTAAACTCTCGCGAAAATTTCTGCTTTTACGGTGATTACGAAATGGAAAGTAAGAGTTAACTAAGGAATTAATTCCGCGCCGAGATAAATTCTAACAGAAGTGACAAAATAACCGATTGTTAAAAGCGAAACATATAAAAAAGGTCATACAGAGGCATCAGTACACCATTATAACTTGTCAATATCTTGTCTGAGAGCATCACAAAGTCCACACAAGAAATAGACTAAATAGCAACAAAAGGACAAAATCTTTGTTGTTCTTAAATTATGTTTGACGAGTGTCCCTTAATGAATGATCGCGGGAAGAAGTGGTCAAAGATAAGGGGAGCGGTGGTCTAGTGGATAAGGTGTCGGCCGCTCAGTCCAGGGGTCGTGGGTTCGAACCCCACTGGGGTCACGACCATGACTTCTCATATGACACAAGTACTGGTTTTTCCAGGAAGCGGACTCGAGAGTTCCAATAAGCTTGAAGCTTTCATCACAATCGAGCTAAAACAAATTAGTATAAACTAAAGATAAGTTAACTTCCAACTTCAGTTTTACAAGTTGTGATCAGGTTGAAAACTTACCTTCTTCTATTGGTAATGTTTTATCACAGCAGAATTCTTTGTACAGGTTTTTGTAGAGGCCTTTGTTTCTACACTGTTTCAACATCCCGTCAGAAGGATCAAGGCCATCGATAAGTTTAAAGCCATAAACAGCCAGCTGAAAGCGTAAACAAACACTGTATCTGCTTCAACTACATAAAGTAAAAGATACATAATGGAATTGGCGGGGTGGGGTCAGTGTTTAAAGATTTTCTCACGGTCGAGCTATTTATTTTCTAATTCCAAAAAGAAGCGCACCTAGCATTTATTATTGTCATGTATCAATTTAAACATACTTATTATTTGCCCTTGTAATATCGCATCATGTGCTAGATGTAAATTAACTGAACAGTTTGTGATTTTCTTCACATGATGAAATCAAAATACTATTAGACTATAAGTTGTTTCGATGAGCATTTCTGGGCTGCAATCCATTAGGATACCTAAACAAGATTTTTTTCTAGTTTAAAAATGGACAGGCCGATCTCACATCGCCTATTATACATTCAATCCAGCATTTTTTGTTTAGTAATACATATATTTATAATAACTTATGATTATAATAAAAATAATAATTTAGTAACAAAGTTTTACCTCGTCTCCGACACGACCAGTCCCACAGGCAATGTCTATAATCTTAATCTTATCTCTATTTTCAGGAAAACAATCAGCTACCTCGTCAGCTATGATTGTTGGTCCATTATATGTTCCCGAATTCAAATCCTGTAGAATATGAGGACAATTAATTATTTGTTATAGGTAATGAAATTATGTGGATTTCGAGACAGTGGCACGACTTTCCGCCCTTTTCCAGTTGTAACCGTGCATGACAGGTTTAAGTTATCGTATCACTCAGTTTGTCAGGGACATTAATCATCAAATCTTCCTAAATTTCTGTTATCCGTATGCGATAACGGAATTTCCTGACTTGAACAAAATGTGCGATACATTTACGTTGGAATAATATTGACAAGAATTTAAGAATAATTAAATACGGCTTCAGAATCGCACAAAAGTTGAAATATATATATATTTTTGTTAATATTTATTATTTCATTAATAGATGCAAACCTAAACTTGGTATGCAATTTAGACGAATTTGAAACTTTCTAACAAGTCCTCTTCTACTTGCTATAAATGGACTTTCTGACTAACAGGTTTTTGGGGACCCTTTTAAAAACAAAGCTCCAAAGCATAGAGTATAATTGTGAAAAGTTTGACACTTTCGTCCGGCTTGTCTATATTAGACCTAAAATCCAGGATTGATCACTTAACCATAAATACTTACAGCATCAAAATAGATTTTCAAATACGTTTCACATGTGTAACCAAGAAGTTACAAATAGAAAAGAATTATTATCAGTTTCAATATTATCTGACTTACCTCATCGTATTTCATATTTTCAGCCCAGTGTGAATAATAGTCTGCCACTTCCAGTGGTGACATGCCCTTTCTATGGGCCCTATAGTTTGCCATATATTTCGCCATGAATTCCCGGGTCTTTTTCTCTTCTACTTCATCTCTTTCGTCTCCAGATCTGTTACTGAAATACCATTGATATTGTTTTTGTCAGTGAAACAGACTGCATTTTATAGATTCAGTAGTTCCCATGAATACTTTTTCGGTTATTTCAAACTTACCATATCTTAAAGACGGCAAGACGATGGAATTAAATATACATGTTGTCGTTATCTGAAACAAATCAGTAAAATTATATATAGCACAAACGAGTTACCAATAGTCTAAGGGCTCAAATGGTAGGTCTTACTGGTCACCGCCTTACATATCAACATTTTACCGACACTGAAATATTTAGCAAATCTATTCAAAATTTTAGCTATTCATTTTAAACAGTTCTGCAAGTTAGATGTACATGGTGACTCATATTTATTTTCAGACATGCGTATACATATACAATCGTTATGTATAATGTGAATGATTGTCTGTTATTTACAAATACTTTAGTGAAATTTGCCTTTGTCTGTTACGGAATATCTTAATACTTTACATATTGGCAAGATCTAAAAAAAAACATCACGGGAGTTATTATGTTTTAATATGAAACGTTATTAGAACTTAAGTATGCAAGTTTTATTTACCTCATTTTTATCTGTCACATAGCATATAAGAAATCTTAACATCCATTTTAGATCCATGCCTTACATATGTTTCCAAGAAACTGGTTTTCATATTGAATGTCAGTCAGGTTAACATGTATATTCTGAACAGGTATCTCTAATCATACATCGTGTGTTTATATACAGCTGGTAAATGCATTCTATGCCTGGTAATTTAAGCCGCGTGTTGAGGTGGTTCTCCCAAGTCAAAACATCGCACGTTTGAAACCACATTAATATGTTATCTAGAATGGCTTTGCTTGATAGAGAGTCAGATAATGAAGGCCTCGTTTCAGAGTGGAGACGCACAGGAATTATATACTAGCATACAAGCATTGACCGATGGGTCATGAACAATCAGAGGATAAATAATAATATAATAACTTTTTGTTTATTTTCATTTTTAAAAAAAAAACGCCATAAAAATTGCCTAAAAATTATGCTGAAATCTATTCATTGGAGTGGTAATGAATAAACCGTGATGCTGCTTCTTGACGTCGTCATTGTTATGTTCTCCTAACCCGTTTTTTATTGTACGTAGAATATACAACACATGACATTCTTCGTTGTTTAACTTAACAAATCAATCCATGTTAGAAAATGGTAAAATTTATGATACAATTACTTTTACATTCATCCTGTTTATAGTTAAGCTGTTTGAAGTATTGCGTACACAAAAACATTTAACCAGAAAATGCATTCTATCATACTAGTTTACATGATAACAAATGTAGCATATCTAGAAAACAAAGTCTTTAATATCATTTGAAATGCTATAAATTGCAAATATAACGAAAAAAAAACACATAACAAATATGCTAACACAATTCGATTTGTTTTCCTGTTAATTAAACAACTGAAACCAATATTCGATAGATGAAGGGAAAACTGCCGTAACTATTTCTTTATTTAATACGTGTTACGACAGTTTCCCGTTCAGTCCTGGTATTACCCGTAATGACAATCGGCAATTTCCGTTCATTTACGTATACCCTGTATGCAATCTCAGCATTCTCCGCTTCACGGTGGCGATACCCTGGGTATGCAGGGGTGCAAGATGGCGGCGGAATCTCTCGATTCAGGTAACATTTTTCATTATAACTGTCTTAATACTTAACCAATTTTAACGAAATAAAGACGAGTGCCCGCTCATAAGAATACTACATCCTCGGCTATAAAGCTTGGGCTCCTGAGTTTCGTAGTTTTTGTGGAAAGTGCAACGGCGCATTCTTATGGAAAAAATGCAACTGCTATGTAGGGGGGCATTTTTATGAAAATGACTAAACCAACTATCCCCGTGTGTTTCGAAAAACGGCTTGTAGGGCGGAACCGAGTTTGACATGTTCCAAAGGTGTTGTAGAACTTTAGCAAGTGAAATCACCAGTTTTCAGCAATTCAGGGCGATTGAAAAGAAATGCTATGTGGGGGAGGTGTTTTCATTATGTTATGTGGGGGTGCTTTTGACATGTGGGGGTGACTGAACTGGCTGCTAGGCTGCTAGAGGCTCGCAGTGATATGATCATTTGATATATAAAGTATATTTAATATGGAAAGAAATTATCTCAGTGGAAAAAAACCTTTTCAAGAATTTTTCATTTTCAAGGTGGATGTGAATTTAACATATAAATGCCTTCTACGGACACATTTAGGTACATATCTCTGGAACAGACTGTCAACTCCGTCCGTTCAGATTCGTACTTGTATTTTGATAATATTCCCTGTGTTTTTATCCCCGTATCCGTTACATCAGGGACAATATTTTTGTTGCTCTCTCTCAGGCTCTGTCTCCAAACGTAAACATATCATATAAATAATTCATTTCTTAATTGATGTCTTTGAAACTCACATACTTTACTCATTGTCATATTACCTTTACATTGATATATAGACATGTTACAATGACCTTCAGGATAACTTTTTCACGGTAAGACACTTGGCAATTTTCCTATTTATCAAATTAATGCTAATGAATGATTCATTTCTTGATATATATATATATATATATATATATAATATATATATATATATATATATATATATATATATATATATATATATATATAAAATATATATATATATATATATATATTTGAAACTCACACATGCTTCTCCTCGCTTAAAAGTATGAACTCGGCATTCAAGATAACTTTTTCGAGGCCAAACACAAAATTTCTTAAGTTTTACCATTACTTTTTCATTTCTTTATGAAATCCTTCCATATTCACACATCCCATTCATTGTACAATGTACATGCCCATTACATTGGTAAATAAACATCTGACCTTGGTCTTCGTTTTGACACATTTACACGTCAAGCACATAGCTCTTTTTCCAGCTTCATATGGGGGCATTGTGCTTCAAAAACACATCTTGTTTTTTTTAGTTTTCTCGTATACTTATAGCCTACTCCATGCCCCACCTACCAAATATTTTTGTTTTGTTTTTGATGCTTCGAGTGCCGTGACAGCAATGTTTTTCTGATTAACTGTTTTAACTTTGAAAAAAAAACGAAGAAGAACGTGTTAGTAGAAATATATAGTGAAAGTCAAAATCGTAGCATGATATTTCAAACCGAATTGTTGTATATTTGAAATTTAGCCTGTGTATGTGAACGAGTTTGACCCATCAAAATTTTGTTCGAACGGCGGAAGATAGCGATATCGAATATGTTTAAAATCGTTATTTAGACAACTGGTTAACCACTTAGAACCATAGAATATTTTAAGTTTCAACTGTCATGCCTATATTTCAGTACAATACAATTTCTAATGCCACTTTTAATATTTTTTCAAATTTCTTTAAAAGAGTTTTTACGAATGTTACCACCGCTGTTCCTGGTTGTGGAGATGCAGCCGATCAACTGATATAAACCCGGTCGCAAAATTCGTAAAAAATCCAACAGCGGCAACGGAGATATAATATGTTTTTAGTAATATACGTCGGGGTAAGTCTTACTGAAACAGCATTTGTATTTCAAATTAAATTTTACTATCTCACATGACATTTGCACCGGTGGTAAACGAGATCGTGAAGCGTTTTCTTCATTAAATAAAGACAATCTTTGTCGTATAATAGCAATACTGAAACAGAATTGCATTAATTTGGAAATGTAAAGCGATTACAACTTTTGATATTATAGTATTGACTATGTAACATTACAATAAATGACTTACTATTGGTAATTTTGTAGTTTATTGACTTGCCTAAAGTAATATGTGTTTTCGTCCGTAGCCACAATGTGTTTAAAGGAAGACTACAATAAATCACTAGAATTTGTCAAATGATACCATCGCGTATATACGCCGCTTTTTTGTTGCATGGATTGTTCAGTTTACATTACAGCCAAGTTGGTTATAAAATCTGACAAAGGTTATGGGGAATTTAATTATTTCCGATTTTTAAACGCAAAAATCAAAGTAAAATGAAGGACATTGTCACACTTAAATACATCAAAGTGAACACATTGTCACAAGAATTGGTATTTGTGAATATGAGTCAAATGTGTGAAGTAATAAAAAACATTTCAGCAAACTAACTGTTTTTAGCGTTTAAACAGTAAGATTCAAATATCAGATGGACATCAAAATGACTATGTTCCGACTTTAAAAAGTAAAGGTGAAAAGTCAAATATAGGTAAAGGTCAAATATTAAAAAATATAATTGAACATCTTGTCAACAAGGTTGTTATTTGATTATTAGCCAAATTGGTAAAGTACTAATTTAGAACAAGTTATGGCCAAATTTGATATAATAGATCCAGGCCCCTTATGACACCTATAGCTTTATATCTAGGTGTCGTATGAAAATGTACTCTCCAAATGCCATAGAATCGTGATCAAGTTTCAAGTTTCTAGTGCCAACGATGTATGAGAAGAAACATGCAAAGACGAACGGACGGACATCATCACAATATATACTGACATATAATATGCCCTAACAGTTAAAAGTATTTTTCGCTGGCTTTATTTGTCCGTATTATTGCGTGTCTTTAGCAGCCAGTTAACTTGAGTCACCCCCACATGTCAAAATCACCCCCACATAACATTTCCTTTCAATCGCCCGGAATTGCTGAAAACTGGCGATTTCACTTGATAAAGTTCTACAGCAGCTTTGGAACATGTCAAGCCCGGTTCCGCCCTACAAGCCGTTTTTCGAAACACACGGGGATAGTTGGTTTAGTCATTTTCATAAAAATGCCCCCCTACATAGCAGTTGCATTTTTTCCATCAGAATGCGCCGTTGCACTTTTCACAAAAACAACAAAACTCAGGAGCCTAAGCTTTATAGCCGAGGGTGTAGTATTCTTATGAGCGGGCACTCGTCTTTAATTCGTTAAAATTGGTTAAGTATTAAGACAGTAATAATGAAAAATGTTACCTGAATCGAGAGCTTCCGCCGCCATTTTGCACCCCTGCATACCCAGGGTATCGCCACCGTGCGCTTGTTCTCAAAAATAAGTTTCTGTTATGACCGAAGGATGCCGAAATCGAACTGGTAGACTACGTAATCGCACGGAAACTGCCGACTTTCATTATACGGTCTATTACCTTAGTTATTACGTCATATCTTCAAACGGCTTGCAAATATTAGGCGGATGTCGACAAGAATGCAATCGAAATATTTTATCTCAAACAATGATTTTCACTGGAATACTTCGATCCAATCTGATCTCCAAACAATAAATGATTCAATTCAAAGACAAAATCATTGTCTGGGGTATATCATTCATAAGATTAAGAACAGTATTTAAAATGCTCTGAATTACCCAGTACTCTGTTTGCGAATTTAAGAATTTTTCCGCGATAAAAATCACAACTTAATGGCGGAAAACATGAAATTATTCAATCATTTGTTTAAGGGTTATTCGACTTACTGCTCGTCTATAATGCATCAGTGTTTTAATTTTCCTCCAGAAGATTGAAGGAAATAGTTTGAATTTTACAATTCAACTTTCCAATAGGTCGACAGCATCCATCCTTAGTTTGCAAATTTAGGTATTGATTCTGAGGCCAGCAAAATAATAGCAGACTCTGTTAGGAGTCTACCCATGATATTTAATGAAAACATAAATCGCGAAACTTGATATTTTAACTGAAAAAAAAAGCTCTGTCCGCCATTATCACCTTACTAGCTACATGTCCATAAATAGCTAATTTACATACATATCAGCCTCTTTCAAAGGAACTTGTGCAAAAGAGGAAAAACTTTGGTAACCCCTACATGTTGCAAACAGACTGGGCCCGATCGAGATCAATTTGTTGACCAGTCAGCAAGCTACTCCCACCATGATTATAACAACTTTAATAGAAATATCTTGCTTTTTGTGTGTTTTTTTTTTTTGCAATCCATTCCAAACAAAGATGTAATTAAAGGTTTTAGATTTAACGCAATTTTATTTATTTACCAGTTATAAATCCTCACTTTTTAATCGGACTATATTTGGCGGCCCAGCTGTTGCTATATTAAGAAATACTCAGTACGAAATAATCATAATTCAGGGTACTCAAAGCTGCTCAGTTAACATTGACGTAAATGTTCAGGAACTTTATACTTACACTTTGTAATATGCACTGTTGTAACAAAACCAATGGGTTTTGGTTTTCTTCTTGGGAGTGGAGTCCATCTTCGTCATGTTATACATCAACATCTGGATATCTGATACAGAAAAAAAAACACAGTTTAAAAGAACAGACATATTCTGGTCTGAATGTTCCATTGTAACTGTTTAACCTTTAGCCTGCTGGCGGCAAGTGATTCTGCCTTTGCTACCAGTGCGGACCAAGATGAACCTGCACACCCGTCCGTGCAGGCTGATCATGGTCTGCACTATTCGCTATTCAGTCAATTAATTTTCAGTGAACGCCTCTTCGAATGATAAATACTGCCCAAATTGAATGATAGACCAGTCTATTTTTTAAATTTAGCAGGGTAAAGCTTGAGATATTTTTTTTAGAAATTCAGACATGAATTTAATGAAAAAGGTTCAAAAATATTGCCAGTGACTACATACATATACTACAGCTATCAGAACAAAAAGATTGTTACGTCAAGTTAGCTAACGAGCATTTGTTTAGGTGTACGTGTATTGGTCATCACGTTATGTTACGTTACGTTACGTTAGCGGTTACCTTATGTTTGATTAGGTTTTCCTGTCCCTCATTTTTTTAAATTTAAATGGGAAGTACTTAAGTTTGCCCTTGTCAGTGTGTCTGTCCGTCCATCCGTCAGGCATACGATGTCCGTCCGTCCTTCCGAATTTGTGCCGTGCCTAAACCTAGAGTCATAAAACATCATAGGATTGTTACTCAGTATGTGAAAATGTGCTCCTGGGAATTTATAGAGCATTTACTCCAACCCCTTAAATATATGAGGAGTTTATTGGTAACATATGTCCTTACAGTAAGTGGAGACACCAGTGACCAATTGTCGAAAATCTAGTTGAAACTGATACGTTTTGGAAAGAGCGGTTTGATTGGAATTAAGACAATTTAACGTAGTTGAAATCGTTAATGTCTGCATGTGGTTTGTAAACAACAGATCGGCTGATTTGGCATTATACGTTTCAAAAGTGCAATACAAACACGATTTTACTTATACAGGATGACCGACATAGGCACCTGACATGCTTTGAGGTGATTTTTTTCTTCTCTTAAAACTGAATATAAAGTGATAATCACTGTAGACTATAAGGTCTCGTTCTAACCCATGCCCTTGATGCCGTAGGAGGTGATCAGGTGTACGATATAAAGTAGTATGGTTCAAACAAATTTTAGTGGAATGGAGGTTGCCTTCGTACAGTTACTACAGTGCAAACACTTTGTCATCGGGTGTAAATCTGAATAATTTATAACACGTTTTCACATATAGAACAATCACAGCACTATAGTTCCAAGAGAGTGGGACAAATGTAGACAAATGTGATCGTAACATTTAGTTTGCCAACCAACACAGTTTTATTAAGTCGAAAAATGTAGCTGTTCCACCTATTTATTATCCGGATATTGCGCAATTCCTAGGCTTTACAGTCTCTATGAGGGAAATAACAGAAAGGTTTGGCAAAGTAGAAATTCCCCGGGTATAAACATACATCAAGATATGCAGGCTGGCGGCAAATGCTGGAGGAAATATGCATTACCCGGCCCTTTCTGATTTTGTTTACCCAAAATACATTTGTCTGCCATATTGTGATAAAATCGAAATAAGATAGAACAATAGCTCTTACTATAAAGTCAAAACTTTCTCTCAATGGCTCCAAAGTGTCGGCTTAGTTATTTGTCGTATTGGCTTGTTGGCGCGTTGCCAAATTTAATGGCAAAAATCAGCCACCATAGCTACATATGCAGCTTATTTGAGTAAACAAAGAATAAAATGTAGTAACAAGGACCTTTAGCGAAATAAACATTAGTATCTCAATGCAGAGTTATTAAAAGGGTTTGTTGGTCTTAAAGTTTTCAGGAAATAACGGAATCTACATCATTGTGATAAATTCAACTTTCACTGGCAAATTCAATAAGAATTTCAAGACTTTTACCATATGCTGTTATAACGAATGAAGGAGGGAATGAAACGCCAGAATGTGAAGTTTCCTTTTCAACCTTTTTAACAATGAGGCCTTGTCCTTTGGTGTATACAAAACATCATAACTTCTTAAGTTAAAATAAGAGCACCACCTGCGAAGGCCATATGCAAGAAAAGAGTTATAGTTCATGGCCTTTTTACTCGCCCATTGCTGACAAAATGTGTATGAAGTTTGAAGCTATTATTTGAGAAAAGTGAACCCGAACACAAATAACCAAGAAATATCAGATCAAAGTTTGTTTGTTTGTTTGTTTGTTTTGGGTTTAACGCCGTTTTTCAACAGTATTTCAGTCATGTAACGGCGGGCAGTTAACCTAACCAGTGTTCCTGGATTCTGTACCAGTACAAACCTGTTCTCCGCAAGTAACTGCCAACTTCCCCACATGAATCAGAGGTGGAGGACTAATGATTTCAGACACAATGTCGTTTATCAAATAGTCAGAACGGGGCATATGCCTGATGAAATGCAGGAGAGAGTTATGGTTCTTGACCTTCTTATTAATCTAATGAATATCAAACAAGTACAAACCTTCAAAACTATATGAAAAGTGAAACTCAACAAAATTTCTAACCTAGAAATGCTACTTTTCTTAGTTAATAAAGGGCCAAAATTCTGACAAAATACGAATCAAAATTATAGATCTTGGCCTACATTACTCATCTAATGATGATAAATAAGGTTGCAAAGTTGCTCCTACAGTATTCAAGTAAAGAAAACCTAAAGAAAAGAGAACATTTAAGCAAGAATTTCCAATTTTCTAAATATAGAAAGGGCCTTGTTCTGAAATAATGCACGTGAGAGTTATGGCACTTGACCTACTTACTTGCCTAATGATGATAATCAAAAGCAAAGTTTCAAAGATATAGCTCTTATAGATTTTGAGAAGAAAACAGAATGGACACAAAGAAAAATCCTCGCCAACGCTGACGCCGACGATCAAAGTGACGACAAAAGCTCCTATAGACTGTTTCCATAATGAAGCAATAAAAGTAACCGAGTGACAAAACTGGAAATATACCATATATGTACTCACTGAATGACTTGCAGGACAATTCACGAGGTTTGAAGAATCGAATGTCAATAATGATAGGCCATTCAATAAGTAATTTATTAAAACTCGCCCGAAATAAATTTTCTTATTCATTTTCTTTAAGTGTTTACTTTTAAGTTTTTACTTTTTCACAGCATCTGGTATTGAACTAATACTGGTCAATAGCACAAACTATCCAACGGCAATTTATATAAGATGTCATGTAATAAAAAGCGTTATTTCGTTGCAAAACGCATATCTGTAATTATACCAACAGGATTGTCGAATAAATAAAAATACAAATTTAATCTCCGCAAACATCTCACGTAATCGATGGGTCGTAAAATCTTTCTCGTTTCATGAATTCCAGGAAGAGAAGAAAGTGCATCTCAAAGTTCCATAGATCAGGAGTAGTTCATTATTATATAAGGGGGCAACGCAATAAAAAGCATTATTCCATAGCAAAATGCACATTTATAATTATGCAAATGCATTCTGGAATAATTAAAATCTCAATGGTTAACCACACGTAATCGATACTCATAAAATCTTACTCCGTTTCATTCCAGGAAGAGAAGAAAGTGCATCTCAATGGTCCATTCCATTATTATAAGGGGCCATGCAATAAAAAGCATTATTCGATAGCAAAATGCGCATTTGTAATTATACCAAAAGCATTCTGGAATAATTAAAATGGCACTGCGATCTCCACAACTATCTCAATGGCTAACCAAATACAATCGATGACAGACATTTCTTTGTCATAAATTGTTACTAGTTTCATGAATTCCAGGAAGAGAAGAAAGTGCATCTCAATGGTCCATATATCCGGAGTATTTCATTAAAGCGTTGGCAATGATTTCATTCCCGCGGTCTTCAGTAAAATGACTAGTAAATCAAAGACATTTTTCACAACATACGTGACAGTTCGAAAACACGTTCCGTTATATGATCAAAAACATAAAAGAATGGTACTGTGTAACACCTGAGAAAATATTATTTTGTCGCAACAATGGCAAAAGCAGCAGTTATAAGATTATTACACAGGGATTTGACAACCAGTTGCTGACTTTGTATCTGACAAGTATAAGATTGGTGCCGGGGGAGGGTGGGGGGAAGAGCTATCTCATGCATTGTAAAACGGGTTCAGCAAAACTTTAAAATGTTGGTTGAACTGTTTAAAACGCTTTATACGTGATGGCTGAAATAACACGGGGGTGTTGATCTACATACAACTGAATCCGTCTTAGCGGTCACCTCTATTAAGCAGACACTTGCCTTAATTCAGCAGCCAGTCAGCTTCTTTCTCAGATTGACAAATTCATTTTTAACCAGTCCTAAGCAGCCACCTGCCGTTAACAGCCAGATTGTGTTGCTCCCTTGCCTGGCTGCTTAACACAGGTTTGACTGTATATAAGTATGAAACATGCGTATTGTATATTGTGCTATTATTTGAAATTTAATTTTTCTTTCAATCTATACAAGAAAGTATGCGAAAAATTCTCGTTCATACAACGAATGTTGAAATTGATACAGTGATGTGTCTATTGTTAAAATTCCATTACTTTAGTTTTAGTTGGGGTTTTGTTTGGGTGTATAAGCGAAACTCTGCAAACCGTACTAAATATTAGAATTCTAAAAACACAATGTATGTTAGACCAGTCAAAACATATATTTGGGCCGTTCCCTGAGAAAACCTGTATAAGTGACATGATATAACTATTGTATAATAAATAGTTTAAAATACTGGAATGCAGAAATTAGAAATCGTTAGTATATGTATAAATTGTTATTCAATTATCTAAGGCATATAAAAGTCTACCACGGCATATTTTACAAGTTTCAAGTTTCAAGTTTATTGGCATAATCAGCAAAACACAATTTGCCTTTGGCCATTTACAAATAATAAACAAGAAATATGGCAAAGACAATAAGCACAGCAACATATTACAAATAGAAAATATACAGTTCAGTTTAAGAAACAGTCATAATTTCCAGAGTGCTATTACGAATTTCAAAAGCTTCTTTAATAAAACGACACAAGTTATACAATGTTTTTTTATTTGTAGACGACATTAAAGTATTAAATTTATTAATCGTTGGCCATGATATGTGAGTCAGGTATTTTAAATAACAAATAAATATTGTTTTTGTTGTTATGGCAATCAATATTCCAAACCACCCATCCACCATGAGAATATATAGCGGTGTATAGATAAATGACCCATAATAAAACCAAATATACATAATTCAATTATATTTCAGTAAATAATTTTAACCTCTTTCTAAATATTTAAATGTATGATGTGTAGTTAGTGATACTCATAATTTGTCGCATAAATGGCATGAAAAATACACGCCATGCACTTCGACGTCATACTGCTTTCATAACGTCACGTCTCTAAATGTCTTCGGTGTCTTACTTAAAAGCATTGTAAGCGTTAAAATAGTGAATATAAGTTCTTAAACTTTTCAGATGTGAAAGGTAAAATAATGTTCTTCACAAATATTTCTTTTATCTAAATTTTGATTTTTTCTTTTGGTCAATAATACAGGGTTTGTCATGGAATGGCCAATTTATTTTCTACAGATGGCGTTTAGGATCACTTTCAGATCGTATTTATTTAAAATATTTCAAGATGTCATATTCTGTTATCATCTTGTTTCTTGGAGCCGATAATTATTTTATACATTATTCGTTCAGAAAAGAAAAAGAACGTTTACCGTCATGTTATTTATTTATTTGGGTTTTACGGCGCACCAACACAGTATAGGTTATATGGCGCCAAACAGGACTACAAATTTTGGTTCCACATCTCATTTACATCGAAATAAAAACATGAGGTATGGAATCAAAATTTGCATACCTGCTGGAATCACAGAGTTACAACAAAACCAAATGTTAAGACCCTATTAGTCGCTGCTTACGATCATGCAAGGGTAAGGCAGTGGTTCCAATTATTTTCATACATAGATCGTCCCAGAACCACATGGGGCCTTTACCATCATGTTTTACATGTTATTGTGTACTGATATTATGCTTTATCCCCATATTGTATATTTACATTGTACTTGGATCATAATAAATTGTTCTGCGAGAAGCTGCTTCTGACATATGCTTTTCTGTTGTTGTTGTTGTTGTTAAATCGAGCGTCTGCTAAAGTTAACTAGTAGTAATTTATTTATAATTTTTTCAGGTGATTCATTAACTGTATATTTACAGTCGCATAAAGCAGTGATGGACAATTTTAATGTCATCCCGTGCTTATGTTGACGTCATTTCAAATGTTTTATTCATTAAAAAGACGTCCGCTCTTTGGGTCGATATACAATACACAACAGTACAATTGATTCAGGATTGTTCGTTTTCTTCCAGTATATATTTAGACATGAAGACAATTTTGTAAAGCATTTCCTTTGTTCACTTTACATGAATACAGTCAGGTTATAAAAATACTGGTTTATTGATAGATATTGATAGATATGAAAAAAAATGAGATAATTTTGCTTCAGTTGCAAAATGCGTATGATTCAAGATTTTTCTAACAAATTTAAATGCCCCAGAAACCACCATTTTCTTATTTTAATGGTGGTCGATCGAGACCATCAGTTAAAAAAATAAACAAAATATTATTTAGATCCATAGATAAAATAGCCTCCTGTTTGATTGTTTTTAGTTACATCTTATAAGATTCTTCCATTGGTATAGTAGGTGCATGTGGGAATATCTTGCTAGATGGTAACTGTTTAGGCGGTAACGAGGCTCTGCCGAGTTAACGTATAAACAGTTATCCGAGAGCCGGATATTTCCGTCTGCACCTATAGCCAGTGATAGTATCTTTTTTCTTTCATGCCATATTCAACAAACAATAATAAAATAGAATCAAACGAATGCCTTTCTTTATAGCACTTTTTTCTTATAGTGGCGTATTCAAACAACGCGTTGAAAATTAACGTCCGTAAACAGGAAAGACGGGCAAATAACGAATTCCGGTTTTGTTTTATCATTTGCAGCATAACGTTATATATTTTTCATAAATTATTTTTTCAATCGAGAAATATACTACAAGGAATAGAGAGGAACCATCGAGGTATTTGAATTTTATCTCTTTTCATGTAATAAGAAATCAAGAGTCATTTTACACCACGGGATGTAGGGTGGAGTTTTCCAGCACCAGTGAAATCACCGGCAACCCCAGTCTGGTATGCCAGAAAACTGACTCTTAATGATTTGTTGCCATTTAAGTCGGCGAGATAAACACGATTTGTCTGTTTTTATTCATGTCTGTAAACTAACTGGTGTCTAAAATCCATTTTTTAACACATCGTAAATCCGTTTATCTGGTTTCGTTTTATGTCACTATTATTTTTAGATATATGTGTCTTACTTTGTTTTTTTAATAAAAAAAAAACTTTAAACACGCTCGAACGTTTGTACACAGTACAATAATATAATAATCAGAAGAAGAAGAAGACGAAGAACAAGAAGAAGAAACTATTATTAATAAATAATCTTGTAAAAAGCCAATTAATAGTTGATGGCAAATTTTGTCGCTGACTATTCTGAACAAAACAGCGTACCTACACTTTTCTCTTTTGCCAATATCCTTTGAAATTAGAGATGCGTTAAGATCAACCTTTTGTTAATAACATATCATAATTTCAAAGATATTGAGTTACGCATATGTATAATTTATTCATTTTACTTATACATTCTGTCTTTTAGTAAGTCACAAAAATACACATAGAAAACTGATAAATACCATTTATAAGAATACAGAGGAGCAAACATTGACTTTTTTTACTAGAAAATGTTTGGATATCATACAAATATAAACAGGGTATGTTATTTTGTTATTGATATCGTTTTCTTCGCTTATATCGTTTATTGCTAGTTTGTAAATTCTATATATTTAATGCATTTCAGTTCGACTTTTCAAAAATGGATTAAATAAATTTATATGATGTCATTGTTTCATTGAAATTTTGAAATGTTATCAGCGACATATTGTTCCAAGTGTACGCTGAATTTCAAAAATGTACCTCAGTCAATTTTTTTAAAGAAATTGGCAAAATAACAAGTGGTTTGTTAGCTGTATTGCTCAGTATATTAGTATATTAAACGTACCTTTCTCTTAAATTGTTACAAAGTTATAGAATTACATTGTCAGTTCAATATAAAACTATGTATTTGATATCAATTCTGAGACGTTGACTTTACTCAATGGGGTATATATTTTAAGTCATATACGATTTTCAATGTATCTAACACAATTTAGAACGTATCAAAATATTTTGAAAAGCATATATGGAAAACAATTTCATGTTACTCCTTAAATATCTGCGTTGCCTTTAATATAGTATATATACTACGTATATATAGCTATTAAAGAACGTTGATACATGTCAGCAAAAAAAGACTTAAAAGTTTATAAATACACAAGATCTGTTCACAATATCAAAAAATAAATGCACATGTAAAACAACACTTACCTGGTTTCCAATGTAGAGATTTTGAACTAGAAATTGCAAACTGCTCACAATTTCTTATTAAAAAGCTGTCAGTCCTCTCATAATTATTAATCGTTTCTTTCACGTATCAAAATTAGCATCTGCGAAATCTAAGAATTAACTGTCAATTTTGCCCATTGCGATAATTGTTTTTCTCCCTTTCAGAATAGTCGATGGAATGGTCGCAAGTATTTTGCGCGCAGCTGAGACACGCGAAAATGCAATTAAAAAGATGAGCATTTACGATGCGGCGCTTAGACAACATACAATATTCATTGAACATGTTTACATGCGCCACAACTTTACTGTAATAGAATACCTTACTGTAACACAAGTTTAGAAGGGAAAGCTCTTATCTTTAATATATATATTGTTAGATGAATTATATATTTTGCTAGCATTTTAACTCTACATAAAAATGTCGATGATACATACTATTTAGAATTTAACAACATTTCAATACAGAAAAATTACGGCAGTGCATTAGTGCCAGGTATATGTTATCAATTAGATCCTTAGTTGAAATTTTGAGATACTAAATCGAAATTTCGAGTTACTTGGTCGAAGTTTCGAGATAGGCTAGACGAAAATTCGAAATAGGTAAATCAAGTTTCTAACACGAAATTTCGAGTAAATAAGTCGCAATTTCGAGTTGTGTAAGTGGAAATTTGAGTTACTAAATTAGTATATTGCCTTTCTTTCGCCAAAATTTGAACGTCTGTCCGTCTGTGAAAAGGAACTTCTCATTTACCCTTAGAGAGTGACATTGAACAGTGGACTCCTCTATCAATTTAACATATTGATATATTGTTCCCTGCATATCGGGACTTGAACATATTCTACCATACATAAATGTATACCCTACTCTAGTGTGGGATACAGTATACAGAGGGTTATTTAGAGAGTTACTTCAGATAAGACTTTTTACAGTATCCAGGATATATCTACATTTATATGCTAGTATATTCCGGTGGTAGCTGCTCGAACTAGGACATAACCCTTCCAGATATGGTCAAAAGAGCAAAATATTCCAAGTTAGAAACTATCTGGTCACCAACGACCTCTTCTGAAAATCTAAGCTACCTATTTATACGATATTGGTCGGACTCATAACTACACATTCATGTAGGGTATGCCTATATTCCCTTACCATAAAGGCTCAAACAGGGTCGGAAGCCTTTAAACTTAATGTGGAATTATGCGCATTCTTCAAGTAAAAATCCAGCTGAAATAGAAGTGTGTATAAAAAGGGTGGGGGAAATTATAGCTTTTAACCCAATATACCAAACTCTTCCTGTTACCTGTACGAAATAATAACTTAAACTTTTATTAGTTTCCAAATAGGACTTTTCTTATTTTGACTGGGCAGTCTTTTTAAGAAAAGTCAAACTTCACGCAGGAGTTGCTTCCATTCAACTTCAGAAATCTCTACCTATAGGCAAGGGAGATCACTGCGTAGAAAATTGAAGAAAAAACAGTGACTATTATTTTACCATTTCTAAAGCATCAACTTCAAATACTTATGCGGCATTATCGTTAATTTAACACATTTAAATGCACAGCAACCGAAAATTGCTTTTATGAAACTTTCACCAAAAACATACTATGTGCAGTAAGATGCGCATAATGCCACTTTAAACAAGGTTAAAACAGTGATATTTTTGACCCGGCCATCCTGTAGGGCTACTCAAGGGCTACAAAATGTACCTATAACTGTGGTGATTCGAAGTCGAAATTATGAGTTAGTATCTCGAACTTCTAACAGTTACTCTACATTTCGATAAAAGTTACTCGAAATTTTGTTCTTGTAACTCAAAATTTCGAATTAGTATTTCGAAATTTCGAGTTAATAGATAACATGCACATGCGACTAATGCTCTGCCCATTTGCAAAAACTAACACTCAGGGCGGCACTAGGAATGGAATTACTCTTGGTAGGAAAAATTATTGGATGTCTCCCGTGTAGGGTGCTTCAAATTCTACGCGTTGAAGAACCAAAGGAAGCTTCTGGAATCGGAACATCTTCTGTATTTTGCTTAAATATTAAAAAAGCCACACACTATATAGCTGCATTGTCAAACCATCTGCGAAGTGCACTTAATTAGTAGTAAATGAATGTAACAAACGGGCACTTTATATATCCATGATCGACGGTACATTTTAAAATGAAATTTATATACAAAATTATATGTATGTGCTTTTGATGTCTTGTTGAGTTGTAAATTATAGACAGACTGTTTATGAAATTACTTAGTCTGGCTACCGACTAGATAATCTTTTTAATTTTTTAAGATCATTTCTCTTATATATTCTGACTGATCTTTCTTGGCTCTTGTGAGAAGAAAAGGGACATAATTACACAAAATTTGAATAGTCTTAGAAATTAACAGAAATAGATACAATGTTCCATATATTTTGAACAAGTTTTTTTTTGTCAATAGGTTGTCAGATTAAGGAATCGTGCTGGTGCCATCAGAGATTTGTAGTAAGTCCTACGTGCGACTTATTCACTAACTCCTACGACAGATAGATGATAATTGAGCCGCGCCATGAGAAAACCAACATAGTGCGTTTGCGACCAGCATGGCCGATCCAGACCAGCCTGCGCATCCGCGCATTCTGGTCAGGATCCATGCTGTTCATTATGGTTTCTCTCATTGCAATAGGAAAGCGAACAGCATGGATCCTGACCAGATTGCGCGGATGTGCAGGCTGGTCTTGATCAATGACTATGTTGGTTTTCCCATGGCGGGGCTCATATATAGATGTACAATGAGCAAAATGCATCACAATGACTTCTTTACAAGAATGTAAAGTTAACAATTACGTTACATTATTGAGTTATCTAAGAAGGTTGCAATAACTAGAAAACCGTGTAAAAATTAGTAATTAGAGTTTCTCAAATAAGGAAATCCGAAATTCAACCAAAGTTCTGTGGCAACTTATATATACATATCAGCGTTTAATATTACTAAAATGTATACATGTCTTACTTTCCAAGTTGTTGTCATATGCTGGTTCACGTTTTTAGTGGGAACGAATTTTCCTTACACTATTTACTTGCACGTACATCAGAAAAAATATCATATGAACAGATAATGCAAATACTTTAGAGCCAACTCATGAAATTCTTCATGCACATTTCCGTTTATACAGAATATATCAGACTTAATAGGGTCATTAGGTTGTATATATTGTGACAAAAAAAATCATAACCAGTGAATTTTATAAAACTTTAGAGCAGTGATTGTTTCGGTTTAAAGTAGATGGGATGGAACTGTGGTGACATTATAAACTACAACTTTATCGGTACAACCGTAACACTTGTTAATAATGATATTTTTATTCTCCCATTTCAGTAAAAACGACTTAACTATCATAAGCAGACACCCCCCCCCCCCCTCCCCAAAAGAAAAAGAAAAAAAAGAGAAAAAGTTCTCATTATTAACAATACACACTGTATAAAATCCTTACCAGTACATATAACTGCTTATTAACATTGACTTTTTTCCCTATATCTACCGTTATTTATGTAAAAAGTCAATTTTGGGGGTCCCACTCGCAAAGTTTGGGCTGCACCCCTCCCCTTACCTCTGTTCCTGCAGTATGACAACAATAGGTTGGGTGTTGATTAGTTATCATCAGAATTATGTTTTTGCATTACTCGTGCCCAAATTCATTGAGAAATATAGGTCAGTTCTGGGGATATGGCTCTAGCGGAACTGACAGTATTTACTGGTAAAAACACGTTAAACCAAACCAAAGAAACAAATATGCATATAAATGCTAAAACGTTACCAAAGAATTCTGGTTACCAAAAGTATACACTGATATTGCAAATACACTAGTTTGTACCGCATTTGCAAGCGCACATTAATAATATGCCTGTCTAGGCGTTGTATAGTCTACCACGATTGCTGTTATGAAGTTATTTTAAGAATCATAAGAAGATTCTGTTTTGCTCAGAAATATTTATCATGTTTATCCATTAGCCAGTATGCGTATAGTCGACTATATAGTATAAGTAAAAGAAATAACAAACCATTTTGCAGACCTTAAATCCAAAGTTGTTTTTTTTTTTTTTTCACGACTATTAGAACTATGTTGAAAGGACAACTCTTCACAAGTTCCTGGATTTAAATGTCTTTTGGGAAATGCGTGGAGCTCAGAACCATTGAACATACTATTTCTAATTTGTACTTTGTCTCTGCTCAATTTAACAAAATTGTATAGCTCCTGACGTGTCGTTATTTAATTTTTTCAATATTTGGATTAATAATGAATCTTTTTGGCAATTATCTCTACTTTAGGTTCCTTTGCAACCGTTAAGTGGACTGGTTTACAAAATTAGTACCCAATCATTGACTTTTTCGAAAATATTCCAATAACCATTCAAAATTCCAGTCGCCAAGTTCAACAAATTTCAACAAATTTGTCTGTAAAATAATTTAACTAATTTTGAGAACTGTGTGGTTTAACAGATGAAGGCATGTTATTTTTCAAATGATTCTAACTCGTTCACGTCATTTTTTATGCAAGTAGTTCGCATGTACTTTATGAAGTCCGTAAAATGCATATCTTGGCACAACCAAATTGAATTTTATTTCCGGACGCTTTAATATCTGTTTGCTAGTTTTCAGTCATGCAAGTCGAACTGTTTGGTTTATTAGGGAATGCCGGTCACGACATGCTGGTTGCTACTTGCCAGTCCAATAAGGAAAAGACAGTGGCTAGGGTCTTGTAACTGGAACTCTACACCTAGAGTCTAGAGGTCCGGTTACTGGACCCCTAGACAACCAGTGTAGGGCTGTCTACAGGTCCGGTAGTCAATTTGAATACTTGAATGGTACTATTCTATCCCTGCCAACTGTCTGCCAATATCTTATAGCATTAACTATGTAGGTTATTGAGTGAATTTTCCTTCAGAGTATATATAAGGACTAATAGGAACAACTTTAACTTTCAAAGATGTTTAGCAACATTTTTAGCCAAGGCCCTTAATTTTAGCACAAAGTTTGTCCTGTTTTGAATAAACGTGCAAATCAATTTAAATGATTTTATTTTCAGCGTGTTTTCTGTATCAGCGGTGGACGTGGAGGTGGCGGGGTACAGTATGCATGGCAGAAATCACTTGGAAACTACATTGCAACCTCCAGGTATTGTATATAAATTAATGACTCACATGCATCTCACAGTAAAGATTGGAAACATGACATTAAATCTTTGGGAAAAACAAAAGTCCAGAATCTTTGAACAGTTTTAAAGCATTTTTTAGCTGACTTTCGAAGAGGTCAGCGTCGGAGTCGCCGTTGGTTAAAGTTTTGTCAAATAACTCTGTTACTATCAAAGCTATTGACTTGAAACATAAAGTAGTTATTTGCTATCAAAGTCTACACCAGGAGAAACAATCCCCATAACTCTGATTTGAATTTTGACAGAGTTATGCCCCTTTTTAACTTAGACTTTTTTGGTTAAAATTTTTGATATTTAGAGTCAAATATCTCTGTTACTATCATAGCTTTTGACTTGAAATTTAAAATAGTTATTTACTATCAAAGTCTATACCAGGAGAAACAATCCCCATAATTCTGTTTGAATTTTTACAGAGTTATGCCCCTTTTTAACTTAGAATTTTTTGGTTAAAGTTTTATAAAGTTTTTACTGGCAAAGCTCTAATTCAGAGTCAACCACTGAGAAAAATCGAGCGTGCTGTCTTACTGACAGCTTTTGTTTGTAATTCTTGAAACTTATAAAAGATAAGGATTTGATACCATATACCTTTCTGTTGTCTGTACAGTATTAAAGCTGAATTTAGCCAATTTTGTAAGATTCGAGTTCATGAAATCAACCATGCTAGCATGATAATTATGCCTTTTGTACCATATCAGTTTTTATCAATGAGTAAATTTGTATGTTTGCAGCAATGACAATTTGGTAAAGATTTATGACAGACATGGAGACCTGAAACAGGAAATACAGCTTCAGGGGTAAGTGGTATATAATTTGATAAAACTGTTAAGTTATATCATTACGCAAGAAAGATATGTTCATGATTAACATCTATTAATTTTGTTGAAAAAAGACTAAATTTTAATTTAAGGTTTAATAATAGATTAAAACATAGCCAATATTTTTACTCTAACTTGAAATCTCAGTCCCTTTAATGTCATGATTCAGTGTAATTCAGTTTAAAAGATGCTGTCAGGTTCCTGTTCTTAGTATTCTTTAAATAAATCACATTATTGGATAAGAAAAAGAAATTTCAAATGGTTACTTTTGATTTTTGATTTGTGTACTCTCCACCCACTTAGCTCAATAGGGAGAGTGCAGATGTACAGATAGCAGGGTCATGAGTTCAATAGGCAGGCAAGGCATTTATTCTCAGTGGCGATTGATAAAAGACATTGTGACTGAAATCATTTGTCCTCCACCTCTGCTTCATGTGGGGAAGTTGGTAGAACCTGAGAACAGGTTAATACTGGTACAGAATCCAGGGACACTGGTAAGGCGAGTTGCCTGTCATTACATAACTGAAATATAGTTGAAAACGGCAGTTTTAGACGGTGCTAAAACCCCAAACAAACAAACAATCAAATAAATTTGTGTACCAATTTTAATTACAGACCTTGCACAGGACTTGGCTGGGATAAGGATGGGGATATTCTGGCTATTATCAATGAAAGAAACACAAACATCACCATGTGGGATGCTAACACTGGTAAAACATCTTCCATGGATAGTGGACTCAGGTTCGTTGTTACAACCATGCTTTCTTTAAATTATCACACAAACATGCAGTATACGGTCATGTTTTGAGTACATTAGCAATAGGGATTTCTAGACCATTTGTAGTGTACTTTAACCTCTGAATGATGACCACTTGCAAATACATTGTACACCAAATTTTTTACCATTCTAAAGGTGGTAGTTATTGATGGGTTAGACTGGAGAATGTTTTCTGTAAAAAAGACTGTTTGTATTTGAGTATTCTTAGTTATACATGACAAATGAAAAAAATCACTTTTATATAATTTCTATATTGATTTCATATATTTGATCAAATGATCTCACAGCTAATTTTTGTTTGCATATTTCAGAGATCCCTTGTCATTCTTGTTATGGGCAAAGGCAGGACCATACCTAGCTGTAGGTACAGTGAAGGGTAACCTACTCATCTACAATCAACAGACCTCAAGGTAGGTACACTGCATTATCAGTATATGCTAAACTTCCAGGTTGGAAACTGATACACTGCATCATTAGTACATGCTGAAGTTACAGGTAGGTTCACAGCAACTTAGTACATGAAAAACTTGTAGGTGGGTTCACTGCATTATAAGTACACGTAAACTTCTAGACAGATTCATCGCATCGTTGGTACATGCTAAATTTTCAGATAAGTTGGTATCTGCTAAACTTAAGGTAAGTAACTGGTTCACTGCAACAGAAGTACTAGCTAAACTTTGAGGGAGGTTCCTGCAGCATTAGTACATGCTAAACTTGCAGGAAGGTTCAAATGCTCAGGTGAGTGATTATGATCACTCAATGTCTGTCGTCTGTCTGTCATCCGTCAACATTTAGCTTCTATATGCGATAGAGGCTGTATTTTTATGCCCCCGGCATCTATTGATATGGGGGGCATATAGTGATTGTCCTGTCCGTCCGTCCATTCGTTCTTCCGTCCGTACAAGGTTAACCAAATGGGATCGTTTCGTCTAGCATCAATACCCCTTACTAGAATGACTTGATACTAATGCAGATGTAACCTGTGACCATTCCTCATCTTCAGACATCACCTGACCTCAGTTTGACCTTGACCTCATTTTGGACTTAGGTTGCTTTATATGGGCCATCTCTTGGTTAACCAAATGGGACCGTTTCGTCTAGCATCAATACTGCTTACAAGAATGAATTGATACTAATACAGATGTAACTTGTGACCATTCCTCATCTTCAAACATCACCTGACCTCAGTTTTACCTTGACCTCATTTTGGACTTAGGTTGCTTTATATGGGCCATCTCTTGGTTAACCAAATGGGACTGTTTCGTCTAGCATCAATACTGCTTACAAGAATGATTTGATACTAATACAGATGTAACCTGTGGCCATTCCTCATCTTCAAACATCACGTGACCTCAGTTTGACCTTGACCTCGTTTTGGACTTGGGTTGCTTTGTATCGACAAGGATGCCACCGGGGTCATCAAACGTTATTTGAACGCAGCTCCTTGTTCAATTGATCTTCATGAAATTTGGTCAAAATGATTGCCTTGATAAAATCTAGGCCAAGTTCGAAAATGGGTCATCTTGGGTCAAAAACTAGGTCACTAGGTCAAATAAAAAAAAACCTTGTGTATGCCATAGAGGCTGTATTTTTCAATTGATCTTCATTGAATGTGGTCAGAATAATAGCCTTGATGAAATCTAGGTCAAGTTTGAATGTTGGTTATCTGAGGTCAAAAACTAGGTCACTAGGTCAAATCAAAGAAAAACCTTGTGTATGCGATAGAGGCTGTATTTTTCAATTGATCTTCATAAAATTTGGTCAGAATGATTTCCTTGATGAAATCTAGGTCGGGTTTGAATATTGGTCATCTGGGGTCAAAAACTAGGCCACTAGGTCAAATCAAAGAAAGACTTTTTGTATGCAATAGAGGCTGTATTTTTCAATTGATCTTCATAAAATTTGGTCAGAATGATTTCCTTGATGAAGTCTAGGATTTCAAATATGGGTCATCTGGGGTCAAAAGCTAGGTCACTAGGTCAAATCAAAGAAAAACATTGTGTGTGCGATAGAGGCTGTATTTTTCAATTGATCTTCATGACATTTTGTCAGAATGATTGCCTTGATGAAATCTAGGTCGAGTTCAGATATGTGTCATCTGGGGTCAAAAACTAGGTCAAATCAAAGAAAAACATTGTGTATGCAATAGAGGCTGTATTTTTTAATTGATTTTCATGAAATTTGGTCAGAATGATTGCCTTGATGAAATCTAGGTCGAGTTCAAATATGGGTCATCTGGGGTCATAAAGTAGGTCACTAGGTCAAATCAAAGAAAAACCTTGTGTATTCGATAGAGGCTGTATTTTTCAATTGATCATCATGAAATTTGATCAGAATGATTGCCTTCATAAAATCTAGGTAAAATTTGAATATGGGTCATCTGGGGTCAAAAACTAGGTCACTAGGTCATATCAAAGAAAATACTTGTTTTAACTCGAGAGACCACATTTTTGGTCCAATCTTAATGAAAATTGACCAGAATATTTGTTTCCATGAAATCACTAGGTCAACATGTTTATACTGTTATGGTGTGTTTCTCAGGTGAGCGACCTAGGGCCATCTTGGCCCTCTTGTTTCTTTTCAGTGTAAGATCAAAACATTTTTCAGGCAGTGAACACAAGATGCTATGCATTTTGAGGGATGTTTTAAAAAGAATGGCAACCAGTCTCCACATCTATTAATATTTTAAGTTAACTAAAATGATTATAACACAGTTGTAAAGGTTGTAGTTATTTTCAGTACAGATTTCACTGGAATCAAATTATAGATAACTTTGCTACATCAGTTTGATTAGAGGACTGTCATGTCCACAAGCACTAACAGTACCTTCCAGACCGGCCCTTCAAATAAGCAAAAATTTATTTTTTTCCAGAAAAATTCCAATTATTGGCAAGCATTCGAGGAGGATTACATGTGGTTCATGGAGTAATGAGAACCTGTTGGCTCTTGGAAGCGAAGACAAGACAATTACAATAAGCAATCCAGAGGGAGATACACTACGTCAGACATCTACGAGGGCTGAACCTGGCGATATACAGTTCTCAGAGATGAAAGGGGATGAGAGATCATCTATGGGAGAAAATACTGTAAGGGCTAAGGACTTAATATTTATTTAATTTATGTGAGGATCATATACTTTTTGTATGGTGTTTGTTGGTTGAAGTATGTACGGTACAATGTAATGCAAACTGTGTACACCAGCATACTTTTATGTTTGGCAAAGTCAAGGCATTTGGGGTTTTCTTGCCTACTAATGAAGAAGAGAGGGTATTTGGTTTTGCTCGTTGTCAGTCTGTTTGTCTGAAAAAAAGTCTCAGTGCATACCATGATATGGACCAAAACGTCTTGATAGCCTGCAGTACCATAGTAAGGCGAGATTCTCGATCCTAATTATTTGATAACGATAATGATGACACTTTCACAGATAGCAGAAAATTAGATTATATAAGTAGAGAAAAAACGCATTAAACGCTACAATTTCTTTTTCCATTTTCTTGTTCGAATCACCACCTATAATGTTACATGTAAACCCTTTTCATGGAAATTGATTTATTTATACGGTTTAGTGTATGGTGGACTGTATTGATTAAGTAAATTTAGGTATATGCAATTCTTATAAAGAAAAGCAAAATTGTTAGAGGGATCACATGTGCTATGTTTGCAGAACTGATAAAAGATTTATTACATTTTAAATTCTATTTGTTGACATTTCAGTAACATTTTGGCAGATTTGATAACCGATATGTAAATGTCAGTCAAACATTACTATTGTAAATATTTCAGGTGAGTGTTGTTATAGGAAAGAAAACATTGTTTCTCTACAACATGCATGACTCCGAAAACCCGGTAGAGCTGGCATTTCAGCAGAAATATGGCAATATCATGTCTTATAGATGGTAAGTTCAACCAGCAAGGGTCAGAACTTTAAATTTGCTATCCTGGCTTTTTTTTTGTAAAACCAAGAGACAGTAAGATTGAATAATTAGCACATATTTGGAAGTTCGTCTTGCTTTTTTAGCTCACCTGAGCACAAAGTGCTCAGGGTGAGGTATTGTGATCGCTCACCGTCCGGCGTCCGTCCGTCCGTTGTACGTCCGTCTGTCGTCCGTCCACACTTTCCTTTAAACAACATCTCCTCCTAAACCAACTGGCCAATTTTGATGAAACTTCACAGGGATGTTCCT
The DNA here is from genome assembly GCF_021730395.1 of Mercenaria mercenaria. Lineage (NCBI taxonomy): Eukaryota > Metazoa > Mollusca > Bivalvia > Venerida > Veneridae > Mercenaria > Mercenaria mercenaria. The sequence continues at coordinate 54,125,558 of NC_069365.1, forward strand.
TGGATGGCCCCCTTTCAAAATTGTTCAAAGAATTGAATTCCATGCAGAACACTGGTTGCCATGGCAACCGAAAGGAAAAACTTTAAAAATCTTCTCAAAAACCAGAAGCCCTAGAGCTTAGATATTTGGTGTGAAGCATTGCCTAGTGGACCTCTACCAAGTTTGTTCAAATCATGACCCCGGGGTCAAAATTGACCCCGCCCCAGGGGTCACTTGATTTTACATAAGAAAATCTTAAAAAAATCTTCTTCTCAAAAACCAGAAGCCTTAGAGCTTAGATATTTGACATGTAGCATTGCCTAGTGGACCTCTACTAAAGTTGTTCAAATCATGACCCCGGGGTCAAAATTGACCCTGCCCCAGGGGTCACTTGATTTTACATAGGAAAATCTTCAAAAAATTTCTAAAAATAAACCAGAAGGCCTAGAGCTTAGATATTTCACATGTAGCATTGCCTAGTGGACCTCTACAAAATTTATTCAAATCATGGCCCCCGGGGTCAAAATTGACCCCGCCCCAGGGGTCACTTGATTTTACATAGGAAAATATTTAAAAAATCTTCTTCTCAAAAACCAGAAGCCCTAGAGCTTAGATATTTGACATGTAGCATTGCCTAGTGGACCTCTACTAAAGTTGTTCAAATTATGACCCGGGGGTCAAAATTGACCCCGCCCCAGGGGTCACTTGATTTTACATAGGAAAATATTTTAAAAATCTTCTTCTCAAAAACCAGAAGCCTAGAGCTTAGATGTTTGACATGTAGCATTGCCTAGTGGACCTCTACTAAAGTTGTTCAAATTATGACCCGGGGGTCAAAATTGACCCTGCCCTAGGGGTCACATGACTTTACATAGGAAAATCTTCAAAAGTTTTCTAAAAATAAACCAGAAGGCCTAGAGCTTAGATATTTCACATGTAGCATTACCTAGTGGACCTCTACAAAATTTGTTCATATCATGACCCCCTGGGTCAAAATTGACCCCGCCCCAGGGGTCACTTGATTTTACATAGGAAAATCTTCAAAAATTTTGTAAAAATAAACTAGAAGGCGTAGAGACTAGATATTTGACATGTAGCATTGCCTAGTGGACCTCTACAAAATTTGTTCAAACCTTGTCCCCCGGGGTCAAAATTGACTCCGCCCTAGGGGTCACTTGATTTTACATAGGAAAATCTTTAAAAAAAATCTAAAAATAAACCAGAAGGCCTAGATCTTAGATATTTGACATGTAGCATTGCCTATTAGACTTTTACAAAATTTATTCAAATCATGACTCCTGGGGTCAAATTGACCCTGCCCCATGGGGTTACTTGATTGTACATAGAAAAATCTTCAAAATTTTCTGAAAATAAACCAGAAGAGCTTAGATATTTGACATATAGCATTGCCTAGTGGACCTCTACAAAAAGTTTTCAAATCTTGTTTTTAAAGTTACTTAAAGAAAATTTCAACTATATTTTCTCATAATTCTTTTGATTGATTTCTATTATGATCTTTTGACCTTGAAGACTTGTCCTTAAGTGCAATGATAACAGGTGAGCGATATAGGGCCATCATGGCCCTCTTGTATATTACAACTGTTGTGTTTTGTATTAGTTAAATATTAGATTTTTTTTTTTTTTTAATTCTTTCTGTTACAACTGTATTTGTTTGTATGTACATCAGTTTCACGATTAAGCCAATAAATAAGGTTTACTTCAACCAGAATGTGTGCTGATCTTTTCTGAAGTTAGCAACAACTGTGCTACAAATGAAAATTTAGGAAAATGAAAAATTTTACTTTTCCCTTATTTACAGAAGTGGCAATTCTCAGGCACTTAAGCATTGTAATGTATCTCATTTCAGTTACTACTAAAATGTTTAATGAAGATTTTGCAAAGATTTCACATTTGGATATTGGTATAAAATCATTATTACAGGTACGGAGATGGTTATATAATGATTGGATTTTCTCACGGCTTCTTCGTTGTTATCTCAACTCACATGAAGGAAATCGGTCAGGTAAGATGTTAAATGTTGTAACAAGGATTTGGGAAATGGTTGAATGAATATTAGGAAATGTAAAATTGAATTATCTGGAAGGGAAGTTTTATGTTTTTGTTTAGAATTATAGTAAGTGTTAGTCAGTTGTAACCATTAACAGAACTACCTGGTTGTCAAAATCCCCTCTCTTGATGTGACACTATTAAATACTGGAGTCGACTTTTAGTAAGAAATTTGTTAAGATTGGGAGTTGTATTATATACATGTAGGTTACAACGGTGTCAGCTGCTCAGCCTGATGGTCGTATTTTCTAACCAACCTGCCTTATGAGCTTCTTTCCCCAAAAACCAAAAGTGGGTTTCATCCAAGAGATTTACAGGAGAAGGATAGAAGTAGATGTTGCAACTACGTCTACCCTCAAGCTGAAATACATTGATATAAACTTAACTTCTTTACTAACATTAGTTCTTGTTTCTGATTGAGGCTGTATGTATTTCAGGAGTTGTTTCAGGCACGTAATCACAAAGATAACCTCAGCTGTATTGCCATATCTCTGTCATTGAACAAGGCAGCTTCCTGTGGAGATAATTGGTAAGCATTTCTGACAATATTCATATTTAGCTCTTACTGTGCTAAATTTCTATAGTGAACTTGTCCATCTTGCAATTTGAACAGTACCATTAACTCTTAAAATGGGTGCTTCCCTAAAAGATACTTGCTGAATGGCGAACAGTGCAGATTATGATCAGACTGCATGGATGTTCAGGCTGATCATGAACTACGCTAGTCACAAAGGCAGAATCAATCGTGTCCAGCATGAGAGGGGTTGATATTGGTCTTCAATATGAAATTATTCTGCTTACTTTGCAGAAATGTTTGTTTAGTATTCAGTTGTATTTACATTTTTGTACGGAAGGGAAGTAATTTATATTCTCTTGGAGAAGGAATGCAAATATTTGTTTATGAGAACTGTTATGAGAACCTGTAAAAACCCTTTACAACCCACATGTTTACATGCACTCAAGATACATTTCTCAGTCTTGTACCTATGCATTTCATACAGGTAAACTGATCTATTTTTAGTATCAAGATCCATGACCTCTCTGACCTGAAGGAAATGTTTGCAATCATCAACCTGGATGATGAGCGCAGTTTAGACCGTATGGAATGGACAGATGATGGTCAGCTGTTGGCCATAACATCTACAAAAGGAAATTTGTATGTGTATCTCACAAGTCTGCCGATGTTGGCCGCCACACAACAAACCAGGATTGCCCACCTTACCTCTCTGCTTGAGGTGACAATCGAGGACAACATCCAACAGGTATGTCATAATTTTGGACAAATAATGCTTCATTTTTGGTAATCTAAGTCCATGTGTAGCTCTTTTCATTATTTTATCTGATCATATAGTCTCAAGAAAAATAGTTTATATTTAGCAAGGTAAAAAAATGTCATGTTTTTGCTTTACTTGTTTAGGTAGCTGTTATCATTTGTTCAATTGTTTTACTCCTTTGAAACATGACATATTTTATGATCATCTTCTGCTAAAGTTGCCCGTTGTCTAACTTGAGCAGTTCATATCCAGTGTTCACCAAATTGGGTCACAATTTGTATGGGCATAATATCTTGGCCAAGTTTGATAACCAAGTAGATTTTCATAAAAGTTATTCTCCTTGAATTACTAAAACTTGAGAAATTGACAAGTGTCCATGCTCTAACTTAAGCAGTCTGTATCCAGTGTCCACCAATCTTGGCCATAATGTTTATGACATAATATCTCAGACAAGTTTGATAACTATTCAGATACTTCCAGTCACTCTTGAATAATCTGAAGTTGCAAAAAGTGCCAGTGTCCACTTAATAACTTAAGCAGTTTTTATTCAAAGTTCACCAAACTTTGAATATATATGGGCATATTATTTTGGCCAAGTTTGATATCAAGGTGGATAGTCTGTTGCTTTTGAGTTATGGCCCTTGAGTAAGTTGAAATTGAGAAAATTGACAACTAGTCTGCTCAGTAAGTAAAGAAAGTGTATTGCTGTGACTGATGTATATTGTGACACCTTGCCACTCTTTTTTTTACCTTTGTGGTTGAGTTTTAACCTTTACCCTGCTAAATTTCTAAAATGGACTGGTCCATCACTCAATTTGGGCAATACCATTTATTATTTGAAGGGGTGTTTACTGAAAATATATTGACTGAATAGCGAACAGAGCAGACCATGATCAGACTGCACGGATGTGCAGGCTGATCTTGGTCTGCACTGGTCGCAAAGGCAGAATCACTTGCCGGCAGCAGGCTAAAGGTTAATATATCAGGCAGAAACATAAATTTTGCACAAAAGAAATAGAAAAGACTTCATAAGTTAACAGTCATAATTTTATAAAAGCTTGTTTATTTTTACTTATTTATGTGAATTATTATAGCCAGGTCCTGATGTGGTAAGGCTTCATCACAAACTACATGTATATTAATACTAGACTAGTGCATGCTATAACCACAAGATGTTGCTTTAAGTTGGTTTTGTTAAATGGAAACTTCAATATGCAAAATTGAGCCATGCCACGAGAAAACCAACATAGTGGTTTTGCGACCAGCATGGATCCAGACCAGCCTGCGCATCCGCGCAGACTGGTCAGGATCCATGCTGTTCGTTAACAGTTTCTCTTATTGCAATAGGCTTTGAAAGCGTACAGCATGGATCCTGACCAGACTGTGCGGATGCGCAGGCTGGTCTGGATCCATGCTGGTCGCAAAGCCACTATGTTGGATTTCTCATGGCACAGCTCATATGTTCAATCATTTCAGGGCAACGGATATAAAATCACTTTTTGTTTTCATTTATTTGGTTGTGTCATTTTATTTCATTTGTTGGGTCATTCTATAAATTCCATTTAGTTGTGTAGGTGGTGTTTTTTATATCATTATTCTTGCTTCTCTTGTTAAAGGTAGAAATTCTTGGTCTTAGATTTATGGTAGGGCGTAATGGCTTTATTGTATTTCAATATTTTTGATTTTGAAATCTTGTTCCGCAGCCTCATTTTAGTTACAAGTTAGCTGAGGAAAAAAGGTTTTAAAGAATCTGTTTTAGTCTAGAGGGAAGTTTAAAAGAAATTCCATACAGAGTTAAATGTCAGGCACTGTTCTGAATTATTTTATGACAATATAAACATATCGAGGAAAACCTACATGTAACATTTTCATTGTAATTAATCATAAATGTAATAAAGCATGCTATACTGCTGTAAAATCATTTGGTTTTGTTTGGGACGTGAATTTACGGATTTCAGGTTTGAAAGAGAAATTTACAGTCAAACTTCGTAACTCGAACTTGGCGGGACCAGCAAAATTTGTTCGAGGGATTTTTCCGGGACCTGACGACAAGTTCGAGAGAAGGGTGGTGTACGAATTATCCGAGTTAGAGTTAACGAAGTTTGACTGTAGATTTTATTAATCGTAATTTTAATTATCCGTTGAGATTTCTCTCTATGGATTCACACAACCGTGAAATCCACAAAAAATTGTTCACTACAAAAATTAATGATTTTGCAGTATTCCGTAACAATTGTGGATTTTGATTTTTTTTTTCTCACATGTTTCTGTTTTTAACTTTTATGAACAAAAATATTGTATGTCTTTAAGCAGCATGTTGAAGTAAGTTCTCACCAACCAGATCAGTGAAAAACATCAAACTTAGCAAGAAATTTAATTTGGTCATACTCTATTCTAAAAACCAACTTACTTGTAGATATACACCACTTGAATATTGAAAAAAAATATCTGTTTTGATAAAGAATGTGAATAATACGTAATAATAATTATAATCTCTTTTGCTGAGTGTTAGAAATTGACTTGAATCACTTGTCCCATATCTCTCTAGGTATCTTACTTAGGACCTCAGGTGAGGAAGCCCTCCAGCTGACTTACTTGAAGGGCAGTGGTTTTACCTAGGTTTTTGAAATGTTTGGTATGGTTCCTTTGGTCCTCTGCCACTGTTTCAAGTTGAAAAATCACCATGTTACTGTGGAATCAACTGTGTTCATGTTTTCACGTTCCACCGCCACTGTCAAAATAAATAAAAAATAAAAATATCTCTTTCAGTATGATGAGTAAAATGGTCTCGTCTTTTGCATGAAAGCTAGTGACTCAGAGATAGTTTCTAAGTTAATTTTATGTACATGCCACAAAGTAGTTTACAAAATTTCTGTACTTTTCTTTTCACATTTCTCAAAACAGGAGCAACCAGCTACCATATCTGTTGATGTAGAGCCATCTTATCTGGGACTTGGACCATACCATTTAGCTGTAGGGATGAACAACAGAGCCTGGTTTTACCTGCTAGGAGATAATGGTATGATCCTTTAGAAAAAATTTATCAAATCTGTAAACAGGCTTCATTGCAGTGGTTTATTTCTTATTTTTGGGATTTAGTTTTCATTTAATCTTTAATTCTGTAATTTGTTTTTAATTTAGTGATTTAAAGGAATTTAAGGAAAGGAACAATCAGAGGAATCAAAAGTTCTCTGCAAATTGATTTTTTTGGCTTGAATCAGTTTAGCCCTTACCCTGCTAAATTTCTATAATGAACTTGTCCATCTTTCAATTTGGACAGCACCATTAACTGTTAAAAGGGGTGCTTACCAAAAAGATACTGACTGAATGGCGAATGGTGTGGATCTTGATCAGACTGCACAGATGTGCAGGCTGATCATGATCTACACTGGTCGCAAAGGCAGAATCAATCGTGTCCAGCATGATAAGGGTAAGTGTGTATTAGCATAGGTTTGTTATAACTTTATTTCTTAATTTGAGATATAATTTGTTGATATAACTGGATAATTGTATTGACATTCCAAACTGATTTGAGCACAGCAAACAGGGTTAGTTTGTTCAAGTGTCTTATTAGCTTCAAAAGAAAATTAAGGTCCATGTAAATGATTTAGGTGATAAATGGATAAAGTCACTGATATACAATAATAAAATTGTAAGCCAGTTGCTTGAGGTTGCAAGGGCATGAACAAAATGCTCAAGTTAACCAGGTTTCAAGCGATCCAGTTATAAAATACAAGGAAAACAGCTAGACCAGATGAGTTGTTGAAGTGATCCATGATGCTGGAGTCATTGATGATTGAGCGAGTGTTGTTTTTTTTTCTTCACTCTAGTGTATGTAGCAACATAGTGTTCTGATCACCATCACCTCTATGTTTCATTTTTACCATATTCAGTTCATCACGGTTATTCTGGGGGTAAGAAATCTGAAGTGCATGACCTACCATCCATCCCAATCCTGAACTATTTCATATATAATGCATGCATATATAAAAATGACACTTGAATTTTAGACACTAGGTCAGTATAAGTGTTACATCATCACTGTTAATAAAGTCTTGATCCTTTTGATGAAGTTTGCAATATTTTATAGCATTTGTTTTATGATATATCAGCAGTTCGATAAAAGCTAAACTTCCTTACCACACTTTGATTCATTTTAATATTATATTGATGTACCAAGGATTTGTGTAACATTGGCCTAGTGTGAAAATATCATTTCATTTACCTAGCATTAAAATAATATGTAATACTTACCTATGAATTTTATACCTATTAAAATGGGACACTTTCTCTTGGTATTATAGTGTGGTCTTATGGCAACGAAATTTAGATGAGGGACCTCCATGGCTGTGTGGTTAGGTGGCTGGCTTCAAATCACTAGCCTGTCTTTGCAGTGGGTTCAAAACCTTGCTTTAACCCTTACCCTGCTAAATTTCTATAATAAACTTGTCCATCTTTCAATTTGGACAGTACCATTAACTGTTAAAAGGGGTGCATACCAAAAAGATACTGGCTGAATGGTGAACAGTGCAGATCATGATCAGACTGCATGGATGTGCAGGCTGATCTTGATCTGCACTGGTCGCAAAGGCAGAATAAATTGTGGCCAGCATTATAAGGGTTAATGTAATATTATTAATGTGAGGAATGATCCAGCTTAAGGAAAGTTGAGGGTTCTACCAAGGTGCATGCGCGTGCCTGAATCTATGTCCCAGTAAAGCACAAGGGGTCTTCCTCCACCATCAAAAGCTGGAAAAGTTGCCATATGTCCTGAAGTCTGTCAATGTGACTCTAAATCCTGCAAAAAAAGAAGGAAATGAACTTTGAACTTTGGTGCAAACCAGATTAACTTGGATATAATTGTGGTGTCTTATAGCTGAAATTTAGTTTACAAAAGGAAGAGGCCTCTGAGGAAAACCATATATATATATAGCATGTGGTGTCTTAAACCTGAAATTCAGTTTACAATGGGGAGAAGTCACTGAGGAAAACCAGTACATATGTATCAGTGGACTTCACTTATTGAAATCCACTGTCTGACTCAACAAACTGTGTCTGTGACCACACTATATTCCAAACATGAAAGTGGCCCATAGTTGATAATCAACAGTTTGATAGCCATCTGCCATGAATATATTTCTTGATTACATCATTTTTGTGCATGCATTCTTGAACTTGTGTACTAATATTTCATATTTTTCAATGCATTTTGTTTTGAATTTTGTATACATTTTCCCTATCACAGGTTTAAACATTAATAATTGTTATGATGTGTATAAAAAGCTTTGTACAGTCTGTTACCATGTGTGAGCAGTGCTGTGCTAACATATAAATGTATGAAAGTATGCTCAACTTGTTTCTTGTATACTCGAGAAATTTAGAAACGCAACATCCAATTGTGGGAAATATTCATTTTATTATTCATAAAATCTGATGTATTGTGGTGGCTCCTTTTTTTGTTACTTGAAGCGTGACCATTGTCTCCTATGTATGTGGAGCTTGTGTTGCAGTTTATGCACGCTTAGCTCAATAGGGAGAGCGCAGATCTATGGATCGCGGGGTCGTGAGTTGGATCCCCTGGTGGGGTGTATGTTCTCCATCATGATGATTGGATAAAGGATATTGTGTCTGAACGCCCCCCCCCCCCCCCCCCCCCCCCCCCCCAAAAAAAAAGGCAGTTCATACAATACAATGTTAGTAGCATATATTTACAAAAATCTAGTGTTATTAAATGTAAAAATTTGATTTCAAGTTCATTAAACACCATTTCATAGAGATTTTCTGACTTTTCTGAAATTTAGAGAATATTTAGAAAGATTATCGACTAAAATTGTCAAAAATAAATGCATCTCAAAACTCCTTTGATGAAGTACTATTACGCCTCAAAACCAATCACATTTCACTGTGCTAGAGTCATGGAAAGAACATCATGCAAACCCGCTATAGGAAACCTATCGTGACATCAGCATTGTTAACATTTTTAATTACATCAACGTGGGATATGAAAAAGTTTTGTAAAATAGAAATTAAGTCAAACTTTTATATTTGAAAATCCTGGTCAGTTTATTTAATAAATAATCAAAGTCTTCAGGTCATTTGTTGACTGATTTATCAGATATCAGATGCACAGGAATTGAATAATTTGTTTAATATCTAAGTGTCTGAACGATGATTCGTGGTATATAAGACGACAAACCACAAAAAGGCCTTGATTGTTTTCATTCTTACTTGCTCATTGAAATTTTTAATAAAAAATTATGGTGGGCTTCATTTATCCATGTAGTAATGAACCAGATGTCATGCCGCTAAGTCGTCCTCAGACGAAGTCTTCCAATAAGTCCATGTAGCATTTCTAAATTTCTCGATTGTATGTATTGTGATGAATACCTGTAATGTAATGATGAAAGGGATTGTTGTTTGAATGTAATTATAATGATGTGCTTATTGTAAAAGATAACAGAAACATTTGAGCCGCACCATGAGAAAACCAACATAGTGCATTTGCGACCAGCATGGATCCTGACCAGCCTGCGCATCCGCACAGTCTGGCCAGGATCCATGCTGTTTGCTAATGGTTTCTCTAATTGCAATAGGGTTTGAAAGCGAACAGCATGGATTCTGACCAGACTGCGCAGATGTGCAGGCTGGTCTGGATCCATGCTGGTCACAAGCGCACTATGTTGGTTTTCTCATGGTGCGGCTCATTTTTTTTTCCTGTCTTATATATACTTCAAAGTCAGATATTTTGGCAAGACTAAAAGTTTGCTTTTTCTGTTTCTAAAACTGGAATTTGTTCGCATGATTGAATATATACGTGATATATTGCCAACATGTAAGACAATTTATTTATAACAGTTACGGTATGTACATTCAATAGTGTTTACTTTTACGAATACAGCCACTGAGTAATTAAAGCAAAAATGAACGCCGCATAAACATTTATGTATTTTGTGGTATTGTAACTATGCTTTTTCAAATTTTCTTTTTAGGATTTTTTTTTAAATAAATGAAGCAGGCAGCATTTTGCATGAGAGCGCATGGCTGAAAATATCAGTGTTTCTTTATTTTTAAGTAAAATACCAACTAAACCCAGAAAACTAACTAAATAAGCGGAATAGTTACAAGGATATTTAAACTACCAAGTGGAAAAAAGTTCTAAAAACTTATTTTTTCCACAAGACTGAAAAATTATCTTATGACCTTTTTGTTTGAGCAGTTGAAAAAAAATTAGTATGATAGTTTAAAACTGACAGTTATGATACACACATACAACTCATTTTGGAAAATGTGAAGGTTATGCTACCAGATAGAAACATTTGCCCTGTCCGTCCGTCCGTCCTTCCGTCCATCCGTTCTTCCGTCCGTCCGTACGTCACACTTCATTTCCAAGCAATAACTGGAGAACCATTTGACCTAGAACCTTCAAACTTCATAGGGTTGTAGGGCTGCTGGAGTAGACGACCCCTATTGTTTTTGAAGTCACTCCGTCAAAGGTCAAGGTCACAGGGGCCTGAACATTGAAAACCATTTCCGATCTATAACTAGAGAACCACTTGACCCAGAATGTTGAAACTTCATAGGATAATTGATCATGAAGAGTAGATGACCCCTATTGATTTTGGGGTCACTCCGTCAAAGGTCAAGGTCACAGGGGCCTGAACATGGAAAACCATTTTCGATCAATAACTAGAGAACCACTTGACCCAGAATGTTGAAACTTCATAGGATGATTGTACATGCAAAGTAGATGACCCCAATCGATTTTGGGGTCACTCCATTAAAGGTCAAGGTCACAGGGGCCTGAACATTGAAAACCATTTCCGGTCAGTAACTTGAGAACCACTTGACCCAGAATGTTGAAACTTGATAGGATGATTGGTCATGCAGAGTAGATGACCCCTAACGATTTTGGGGTCACTCTGTGAAAGGTCAAGGTCACAGGGGCCTGAACATTGAAAACCATTTCCAGTCAGTAACTTGAGAACCACATGACCCAGAATGATCAAACTTCATAGGATGATTGGTCATGCAGAGTAGATGACCCCTAATGATTTTAGGGTCACTCTGTTAAAGGTCAAGGCCACAGGGGCCTGAACATGGAAAACCATTTCCAATCAATAACTTGAGAACCTCTCAATCCCAGAATGTTGAAACTTCATAGGATGATTGTTCATGCAGAGTAAATGACCCCTAATGTTTTTGGGGTCACTCCGTTAAAGGTCAAGGTCACAGAGGCCTGAACATTGATAACCAGTTCCGGTCAATAACTTGAGAACCACTTGACCCAGAATGTTGAAACTTCATAGGATGATTGAACATGCAGAGTAGATGACCCCTATTGATTTTGGGGTCAGTCTATTAAAGGTCAAGGTCACAGTGGCCTGTTCATGTAAAATCATTTTTTGGAAATAACTTAAGAACCACTTGACCTACAATGTTGAAACTTAATAGGATGATTGGACATGCAGAGTAGATGACCCCTATTTATTTTGAGGTCACTTGATCAAAGGTCAAGGTCACAGGAGCCTGAACAGTGACTTGAGAACCACTAGGCCAAGTAGATGATCCCTATTGCAGCCAACCATCAGTGTCTCTTTGACTTTCGCTCCTGACCCCTATTGACTTCTTGCCTATAGGACTTTGCATTTGGGGAGACATGCGCTTTTTTACAAAAGCATTTTCTAGTTTATAATTGAAATGGATGAATAGGTCTGTTGTTCTATAAATGATCTGTCAGTAATTAAAATATTAATATTTTCTTTATATTAAGTGATTGGTTCACTCATTATATGATAAATGTGATTATATTGAACAGCTGAACTGACAGATTCTCCTGAATGAAGTATACTACCCAGATATGTAGTACATAGTAATTGTACTGATTGTATATGGTATGTAATTGTAGGTCTAGAACAGTTGAAGGACAGGGAGTATCTGGGTACCGTCCACTCTATAAAGCTGAATTCAGACTATGCCGCTGCTCACTTTGAGGACAAAATACAACTCCATATGGTAAGGATTTTCATGGGATTCAGTTCTCAAATTCAGAAATATAAGCCTAGTTAAGAGTTGTCAAGATTAAAAGATCATTCACTTTGTATTGAGTAAAATGCAAGCTTATGTATCAGAGATAGTGCATGACTTCTTGAATGCAGTATAAATCTGGAGAAAAAAAATGAGTGGGTATTTCTCAGTGCATAATTATCTAAAAATGTTTTTATTACATTCATGTTTTAAACACTTATAGATGATAAACTGTTTACTACTTTTTCATGAGAATATATAAATTGAAATGACATCATAGATGATGTCACACACTAGATATGGTTTTTTGTGCGGCAAGATTTAAAAATTGAATTTTGACATTAACTTTGAGGTCCCATTATAACAATGTAAAAATGAGTATGTATCAAACCAGTTCATGGGATATGGTCCTTAACCTGTAAATATTTAGGATTTTTGTTGGCAATAGAGCTGACAGAAATTAATTCGGTTTGGGCTCTAAAAGTCACTTATGCTGAGCACATCCTAGGTAATAGGTTCAAAACCTTCTGAGTACTTCATATCTTCAAGTTCCAAGTCATTAAATAGATAAAATATTGTCGGGACACATTTATCATAAGTTTCCTTCACTCACTGGTTATGCCAAAAACTAAAACCATGATGTATGGCAATCGCAGCTTTTCGTGCACTGCTCCAAAGCTTTGGAACTCCCTTCCCGTAAAGATCAGGGAAGCTGACACACCAGCTGCTTTCAAAAGCCTGCTAAAAACCCACTTCTTTGTACAATATTTTGTTAACTGACCGATACATTTTATGGGTTTTTAGCTCGACTATTCGAAGAATAAGTAGAGCTATCCTACTCACCACGGCGTCGGCGTCGGTGTTGGGTGTTGGCGTCGGCGTCACACCTTGGTTAAGTTTTTCGTACCAGTCCACATTTTGACAAAGTCTTTTGAGATAAAGCTTTGAAACTTTCAACACTTGTTTACCATCATCATGGCCAGTTATAGGCAAGAGCACATAACTCCATCAAGGATTTTGGCTGAATTATGGCCCCTTTTGACTTAGAAATCATGGTTAAGTTTTTCGTACCAGTTCATATTTTGACAAAGTCTTTTAAGATAAAGCTTTGAAACTTTCAACACTTGTTTACCATCACCATGGCCAGTTATAGACAAGAGTACATAACTCCATCAGGGATTTTGGCTGAATTATGGCCCCTTTCGACTTAGAAATCTTGGTTAAGTTTTTCGTACCAGTTCATATTTAGACAAAGTCTTTTAAGATAAAGCTTTGAAACTTTCAACACTTGTTTACCATCACCATGGCCAGTTATAGGCAAGAGTACGTAACTCCATCAGGGATTTTGGCTGAATTATGGCCCCTTTCGACTTAGAAATCTTGGTTAAGTTTTTCGTACCAGTTCATATTTAGACAAAGTCTTTTGAGATAAAGCTTTGAAACTTTCAACACTTGTTTACCATCACCATGTCCAGTTATACGCAAGAGCACATAACTCCATCAAGGATTTTGGCTGAATTATGGCCCTTTTTGACTTAGAAATCTGGGTTAGTATTTCGTACCAGTTCATATTTTGACAAAGTCTTTTGAGATAAAGCTTTGAAACTTTCAGCACCTGTTTACCATCGCCATGTTCAGTTATAGGCAAGAGTACATAACTCCATCAAAGATTTTGGCTGAATTATGGCCCCTTTTGACTTAGAAATCTTGGTTAAGTTTTTCGTACCAGTTCATATTTTTTGTAAAGTGTTTGACATATGGCTTTTAAACTTTTATCACTTGTTTAGTATAATAGTTTCTATCTGTAGGAAAGAGAACATAACTCTGTAAATCTATTTTGGCTGAATTATGGCCCTTTTTGGACTTTGAAATTGGTTCTGTTTTCATACAAGTCCATGTTTTGTCAAAACTATTTGACATATGGCTTTTAAACTTTGAACACTTGTTTATCATTATGATTTCCATCTGTAGGCAAGAGTACATAACTATTTTGGCTGAATTATGGCCCTTTTTGGACTTTGAAATTGGCTCATATATTGCCATTTAGTGCAAGACTTATCGAAATCAAAGTAATACAGGAACATTGTTTGTCTGATCTATTTATTTCTTTTGTCTGAATATCAGTGGAAATATTTTGACCCCATTCTTCAATCAGTTCTTTGAATAGTCGAGCGCGCTGTCATCAGACAGCTCTTGTTTTTCTTCTTCATAAAGCAGCGTAGAACAGTATTTTATCCTAGGGTCACTTAAATACTTTTAAATATGTATGTATGTTTATCTTGTTTAATCTATACGTTTTACATTCATGATTTTTGTTAATGTGGAATGCATTATTTTTTGTATGGGTATTTGTTTGTTAATCCCCCGCCACAAATGGTGGGGGGTTATAGGAATGGTCTCCTTCCATCCTTCCGTAACATTTTGTGTCTGCTCTGTATCTCCTAAACCCCTTGAAGGATTTTCATGAAACTTAGATCAAATGATCACCTCATCAAGACGATGTGCAGAACCCATGAGTCAGCCATGTCAGTTCAAGGTCAAGGTCACAACTCAAGGTCAAAGGTTTGAGCCTTCCATTTTGTGTCCGCTCTGTATCTCCTAAACCCTTTGAAGGATAATCATGAAACTTAGGTCAAATGATCACCTCATTAAGACGATGTGCAGAACCCATGAGTCAGCCATGTCGGTTCAAGATCAAGGTCACAACTCAAGGTCAAAGGTTTGAGCCTTCCATTTCCTGACTGCTCTGTATCTCCTAAACCCCTTGAAGGATAATCATGAAACTTAGGTCAAATTATCACCTCATCAAGATGATGTGCAGAACCCATGAGTCAGCCATGTCGGTTCAAGATCAAGGTTACAACTCAAGGTCAAAGGTTTGAGCCTTCCATTTCGTGTCCGCTCTGTATCTCTTAAACCCCTCGAAGGATAATCATGAAACTTGAATCAAATGATCACCTTATCAAGACGATGTGCAGAACCCATGAGTCAGCCATGTCGGCTCAAGGTCAAGGTCACAACTCAAGGTCAAAGGTTTGAGGCTACCATTTTGTTTCCACTCAGTATCTCTTAAGCCTCTTGAAGGATAATTATGAAACTTGGATTAAATGATCACCTCATCAAGACAATGTGCAGAACTCATGAGTCAGCCATGTTGGCTCAAGGTCAAGGTCACAACTCAAGGTCAAAGGTTTGAGTCTTCCATTTGTGTCCGCTCTGTATCTCGTAAACCCCTTGAAGGATTTTCATCAAACTTGGGTCAAATGATCAGCCTTATCAAGACGATGTGCAGAACTCATGAGTCAGCCATGTCGGCTCAAGGTCAAGGTCACAACTCAAGGTCAAAGGTTTGAGCCTTCCATTTTGTGTCCGCTCTGTATCTCCTAAACCCCTTGAAGGATTTTCATCAAACTTGGGTCAAATGATCACCTCATCAATATGATGTGCAGAATAGATGAGTCAGCCATGCCGGCTCAAGATCAAGGTCACAACTTAGAGTCGAAGGTTTGAGCCTTCCATTTTGTGTTCATTCTGTATCTCCTAAACCCCTTGAAGGATTTACATTAAACTTGGGTCAAATGATCACCTCATCAAGAACTCATGAGTCAGCCATGTCAACTAAAGGTCAAGGTCACAACTCAAGGTCAAAGGTTTGAGCTCTGTATCTCCTAAACCCCTTTTAGGATTTTCATGAAACTTGGGTCAAATGATCACCTCATCTAGACGATGTGCAGAATTCATGGGTCAGCAATGTCAGTTCAAGGTAAAGGTCACAGCTCAAGGTCAAAGGTTTACCCTTTCACTATCCATACCAGTGGCAGGGGATTTAGCTGTATTTCAGACTGCCTTGTATTTTTGCAATTTGTTCTGTAAAGCACTTTTGAACGTGTACATGTGCATGAAAAGAGTGCTGTATAAATGTGGTATGATATTAACACATGACTTATAGGTGAATTTCTTGTACAGTCCGTAGCTTCGAGAGATTGTTACAAGCATAATTGAATATATTGCCAACTTTTTAGCCCACCATCATCAGATGGTGGGCTATTAAAATCACTCTGCGTCCGTGGTCCGTCCGTCCGTCATTCCGTCCGTCCGTCCGTCCGTCTGTCCGTTAACAATTTCTCGTTATCGCATCTCCTCAGAAACTACTGGGGGGATTTTGACCAAACTTTGTCAGAATGATGTATTGGTACCCTAGTTGTGTCCCCCTGAAAATCAGACTGGTTCAACAATTTATGAGTGAGTTATGGCCCTTGGTTTATTTCTATAATTTATATAGATTTATATAGGGAAAAACTTTGAAAACCTTCTTGTCCAAAACCACAGAGCCTAGGGCTTTGATATTTGGTATGAAGCATCATCTAGTGGTCCTCTACCAAGATGATTCAAATTATTTCTCTGGGGTCAAATATGGCCCCGCCCTGGGGGTCACATGGTTTATATAGACTTATATAGGGAAAAACTTTGAATAACCTCATGTCCAAAACCACAGGGCCTAGGGCTTTGATATTTTGTATGTGACATCATCTAGTGGTCTTCAACTAAGATTATTCAAATTATACCCCTAGGGTCAAATATGGCCCCGCCCTGGGGGTCATATGGTTTACATAGACTTACATAGGGAAAAACTTTGAAAATCTTCTTGTCCAAACCACAAAGCCTAGGGCTTTGATACTTGTAATGTAGCATCATCTAGTGGTTCTCTACCAAGTTTGTTCAAATTATCCTCCTAGGGTTAAATATGGCCCCGCCCCGGGGGTCACATGGTTCATATAGACTTATATAGGGAAAAGCTTTTAAAATGTTCTTGTCAGTAACTACAACATTCAAACTTGGACCACATGTATATTTTTGAGTGGCAAGATGAACCTTGACATGAGTTGACCTTGATTTTGACCTAGTGACCTACTTTCACATTTCTGTAGCTACAGCCTTCAAATTTGGACCACTTGCATAATTTTGTGCACTGGAAAAAACTTTGACCTTTATCTTGACCTAGTGACCTACTTTCACATTTTTGAAGGTACAGGCATCAAATTTGGACCATATGCATAGTTTCATGTTTCAAAATGAAATTTGACATTGATTTTGACCTAGTGACCTACTTTCACATTTCTCAAGCTACAGCCTTCAAATTTGGACTACATGCATAGTTTTGTGTACCGAAAAAAACTTTGACCTTGACATTGACCTAGTGACCTACTTTCACATTTTTGAAGGTACAGGCTTCAAATTTGGACCACATGCATAGTTTTTGTATTCTGAAATAAAATTTGACCTTGATTTTGACCTAGTGACCTACTTTTACATTTCTCAAGCTACAGCCTTCAAATTTGGACCACTTGCATAGTTTTGAGTACTGAAATGACCTTTGACCTTTACATTGACCTAGTGACCTACTTTCACATTTTTAAGGTACAGGCTTCAAATTTGGACCACATGCATAGTTTTGTATACCGAAATAAAATTTGACCTTGATTTTGACCTAGTGACCTACTTTTACATTTCTCAAGCTACAGCCTTCAAATTTGGACCACATGCATAGTTTTGTGTACCGAAACAAACTTTGACCTTTACATTGACCTAGTGACCTACTTTCACATTTTTGTAGGTACAGGCTTCAAATTTGGACCACATGCATAGTTTTGTATTCCAAAGTAGAATTTGACCTTGATTTTGACCTAGTGACCTACTTTTACATTTCTCAATCTACAGCCTTCAAATTTGGACCACTTGCATAGTTTTGTGTACCGAAATGAACTTTGACCTTAAGATTGACCTAGTGACCTACTTTCACATTTCTGTAGCTACAGGCTTCAAATTTAGGACCACATGCATAGTTTTGTGTACCGAAACAAACTTTGTCCTTGACATTGACCTAGTGACCTACTTTCACATTTTTGAAGGTACAGGCTTCAAATCTGGACCACATGCATAGATTTGTGTTGTGTACGGAAATGAAATTTAACCTTGAGCTAGTCAGTAAGTCTTGAAATTTGGAACACTCAAAAATGGCACATTGGTGGGCGCCAAGATCACTCTGTGATCTCTTGTTTTCTGTTACAAGAATATGTATATTGAGTTTTATGAAGGGTTGATTTATCATTAAAGCTGTGCCAGAAATGAAAATATTTGCTTGATTTAATACCATATATTATTATAATGGTTTTTACAGCTCCCCGTTAGTGTAAGTTTCAATAGTTTGGGACAGATCAGAATCTGTTCTATAGAGTATAGTTGATGTTAGATAGTTCCCAGTACAGTTTCTTTACAGTTTTTTTCTCTTTCTGTTGTTAAATCTACACCAGTAATAATATGAGCCGTACCATGGGAAAACCAACATAGTGGCTTTGCGACCAGCATGGATCCAGACCAGCCTGCGCATCCGCGCAGTCTGGTCAGGATCCATGCTGTTCGCTTTCAAAGCCTATTACAATTAGAGAAACCGTTAGCGAACAGCATGGATCCTGACCAGACTGCACGGATGCGCAGGCTGGTCTGGATCCATGCAGGTCGCAAAGCCACTATGTTGGTTTTCTCATGGCACGGCTCATATTTAGTACTTGCAGATTGATAAGTTGTAACTTATTTTAATGTTTCATATTTTCATGTGACCTTAATTTCACTAAATTTAGAAACCGTCTTATTACAAAAAAAGTTCAATGTCCATGTGAGAAGTTTTTGTTTTCCTTAACGGTAATGAAAATCTGAGTTTCGTTAAATTTTACGGAAATGATCAAAATACAAAATAATTTAAATTAGCGAGAAATTGACCCCTAGCAAATAGTACTGATTTAAAGCCTCTTAGGCTTTCAGAGTAAGCTGTGTTACCAAAGTTTTTAGATAGGAATTTTAAGTCTTTTAGATTACTAAATTCTGCTTTTGCTACAATTTTTGAGAAATTTACTAAAAGTCATTTCAGCTCTTTCTTTTATTAACTTTTCAGGAGAGTACCACTAAAGTGACTGCCCTGAAAAAAAAAGTTATAGGAAATTGAAATCTTAACTGTCTTTGTTTATGTCAAAATTTCTGACAAATTAGTTTTAAGCTTTGCTTATGTGTTAGAATTCCTCGTTTCAAAGTATCAGAGAGCAGTATCCCTGAGCACATATATTTATGTCATATGAAATGTTGTACCATGTTAGGCTAGTGTGGCTTGTTAAGCTATGTTAAACTTTAGCTTGCTAAATCTCTAAACTGGACTGGTCCATCATTCAATTTGGGCAATACCATTTGTTAATCGAAAATTTACTGACTGAATAGCATGCTGTCTTATCATAGTCTGCTCTGGTCGCAAAGGCAGAATCACTTGCCATCAGCAGGCTAACGGTTAAAGAACACGCGTAGACGAGTGTTCGATCCCCGGGCGGGGCGTATGTTCTCCTTGACGATTTGATAAAAGACATTGTGTCAGACATCATTCGTCCTCCACCTCTGGTAATTCATGTGGGGAAGTTGGCAGTTACTTGTGAAGAACAGGTTTGTACTGGTACAGAATCCAGGAACACTGGTTAGGTTAACTGCCCGCCGCTACATGACTGAAATACTGTTGAAAAATGGCGTTAAACCCAAAACAAACAAACAAACAAATAAAGAACAACCCATTGTTTTTTTTGTTTGTTTTTTTTAAATGATCTGACTGGTTCGTAAATATTTCTGCCAGCAGTACATTTGTTATATAACATTTCTATAATCCCTCCTTAATAATCTGGCTGTTATTTCCTATTTTAAGATTTACACATAATAATGTTATTTCTGAAAAAAAAGAAAAAAGGATCTCTTCGTTTATTACTGGTAATATATATAGATTGATGTACAGTCAAACCTTAAGTAGCTAGCAATATTAACAACTCAATCAGGCTGCTTAAGACAGGTGGCTACAGAAGAAAAGTTGAAATTAGATTGACAAGATTTGATTGCCAGTTAAACAAAGAAGAGTCAAGCTGTGTATATTCTGCGATAAACAACAGTTGATGCACTGACCAGTAAGAGAGCATTGTGACATCAGTCCGGCTTATTATTACTTGGAGAAAAAAAACTCAGCAAAATGTTTACCAAAATATTTCAGTGACCCTGTAAGAAGGAAAACAATCAAGGTGTTCTTGAGGTTTTTTGTCTAATTTACCAAGGTTCGTCGTTCAGATGCTAAGATATTTAACCACTTGTTGTTCAGTTCCTGTGCATCTGAACTCTGAACTGTGACAAATGAGGCAACAAACCACTCGAAGGCCTTGATTATTTGTTTACCAAAAAGTCAGTTTAGGAAGTTAACTGACTGACTACTTAACGTAATTAGTTGTTTAGTACAGGTGGCTTTAAAGGCCAGTTCAGCTGTACTTAAGCGATTGGGTCATTCTTGCCAGCTTGTTTCGGAGGGTTTATACGCAACTGTCAATAATTACCGTGGCTTTATCTTTTTCTTATACTTTAATATTATACTCCTTAACTTTGTAATACTACCATAAGACATATAATTTGTACTAAAATGCGGATACATCTTAGTTATTACAAGAAAGTAATAAAATGT
This sequence comes from Mercenaria mercenaria, assembly GCF_021730395.1. Lineage (NCBI taxonomy): Eukaryota > Metazoa > Mollusca > Bivalvia > Venerida > Veneridae > Mercenaria > Mercenaria mercenaria. The sequence continues at coordinate 54,146,432 of NC_069365.1, forward strand.
CTTATATTAACCCCATACTAACATATTCATATCAATTTTAGCCCAGTAGTGACAATTTTGATGTGTGTCTGTTGCAACATATTAGTTCTATATTTTCTAATGAAATTGTTATCAAATTTGTAGATTGAAGGGGAGACAACTGGTACAACAGACGAGCGGGAAAGTAAACTGTTCCCGGACAAGGATGTTAACCAGACGCACATTACATGCCATGATATGACACCAGAATTCCTCATCTTTGGAACAGATGTAAGTTTGTATCTGCTTGTGTATGGTTGCAGTAACATCATAAGGCAGAAGAATTTATGTTCCAAAAGAGTTAGAGCTTTTAAACGAATGGAAAAATGCTCATAATTAATCTCAAAGAGAAGCATATCTTTTTTTTCAAAAAAAAAAAGGTATGAATTACATTTTTAAATTAATGCTTAACTTTTTAAAGAGAGATACTATGATGCCATGTCACTGAAGTTAAGTAAACTTAGATTTTTCCTCCTGAAATATCACTTTATACAGTCAAACTTCGTTCACACGAACTCGATGGGACAGGCATCATTTGTTCGAGTTATCGGTACTTCGAGCCATTGAAAAATATTCATTATGTAGGAACTTTGCCAGGACCTGATGATGACTTCAGTGCTAAGGGTGGGGTTCTTATTATCAGAGTTCGAGAGAACGATGTTGAATGTATTATGAAAACTTGAAATTTTTACAAATTTTCAGTTTCAAATTTCATTCTCATTTAAATAGTATCCTCGGGAGCCCATGAGCCGTCCCGTTAATGATTTCCAGCAAAAATGCATTTAAAATCTTTTACACTTTCAGAAAATTTTAATCTTACCTTAATAAATGTTCCTATTCCTTTCAATCCATGCAATATTTTCAGAATAGTTTTCCAAGTTATAAAAAGAAACTAACAGAAAAACAGCACTTGTCAGTTAGATATCGGCCATTTTGGGAATGCCCTTGTGACGTCACACCAAGTTATTAGTCACATCACGTGACTTCAATTGAGGAAATGAAAACAAAGCAGACGTAAATTTTATCCTGAAAAATAATTTTTTATTACAAAGAATCTTTGATGAATCTTTTGAGGATGGGAATAAAAAGTAAGTTTTAGTTGATTCAAAATGAAATTATGCTGATAATTCATGTTTTCACTGCATAATTCATCATCTTCTTCCAAGAAAAATGTTAAAATGAAAGTAAAAAGTTTTTCCACAGATTGTACATGTGCGATGAGAGATCTCGCTAGATAGAAGTCAAAACTAAACATGGTAACGGGTCAAGGGAAGGGACGGCTCAAGGGCTTCCGACGATATACTAAAATATACAGTTGAAACTTGGTATCTTGAACTTGCTTATCTCAATATTCGGTTATCTCAAAAACATTTTCAAGCCCCGTCCTGGAAACACATGCACAAAATACGATTTTTTTATGTCGAATTTCAGTTATCTCAAAGTGAAACCCTCTATCCCTTGTAATTCGAGATACCGAGTTTCAGCTGTACTAAGATATATTTGACTTTTGTTTTTGTACCAGAATGGAGGTCTGTATTACTTCTACATAGAAGACTGGCAGTATGTGAATGAGTTCCGTCACAGTGTAGGTGTGCGCAAGTTGTTTCCCGACCCCAGTGGAACCAGACTGGTCTTCATGGACGACAAGAAAGATGGATATGTTTACAATCCTGTAAGCCTTTTTCAGATTAAACATTTGTATGTTGTGAACACTTTTAGACAGATAAACGAGGCAGTGTAGGCAATTTTTGTGAACTGTAATTCATAATTTTAACATATCCGAAACATATTATGATATTATTTGATATTATTGATACTATTTTCATTGGGTAGTGATTACATTTTACCCGGACTTTATCATAGACTCCTTGTGTAAAATCTCTTCCTTTAAACTCACCAACTGATATTAGTTACGCTTGATAACTTCTTCCTGGATTTCATATCTGATCCAGTACATTCAGCTAGCTTTAAGTCAGTGGTTCTGTACAGTTGCCTGCCACTGCTTGAAATAATTCCTTGAAGAGCACCTGGGGAACTTTTTCCACAGTTTAAAGCTGGAAAGTTGCCGTATGAGCTATTTGTACCCCCCGACAACAAAGTTGTAACTAAGGGGGGCTATACTGGTTTCAGATTGTCTGTCTGTCTGTCCGTCCGTAGACACAATCTTGTGCGCACCATCTCTCCTCATCCCCTTGATACAATTTAATGAAACTTCACACAAGTGATCAGTATCAACAGTAGTTGTGCATGGGGCATGTTAGGTTCTTTCAGAAAAAAAAATTGCAGAGTTACGGGACTTTGTTTTTTGTTACTATACTACATACATAGACACAATCTTGTGTGCAACATCTCTCCTCATCCCCTTGACACAATTTAATGAAACTTCACACAAGTGATCAGTAACAACAGTAGTTGTGCATGGGGTATGTTAGGTTCTTTCAGAAAAAAAAATTGCAGAGTTATGGGACTTTGTTTTTTGTTACTTTACTATATACATAGACACAATCTTGTGCGCTTCATCTCTCCTCATCCCCTTGACACAATTTAATGAAACTTCACACAAGTGATCAGTAACAACAGTAGTTGTGCATGGGGCATGTTAGGTTCTTTCAACACAAAAATTGCAGAGTTATGGGACTTTGTTTCTTGTTAACATACTTTGTACATACAGTCTGCATATGCAATCTTGTGCGCGCCTAATCTTCCGAACCCTTGCACACAATTTAATGAAACTTCACACAAGTGATCAGTACCAACCCTAGTTGTGCATGGTGCATGTTATGTTCTTTTAGATAAATATTCTACTGGTTCAGTGCCTAAATCCGGACTGTGCTTAATAATTCGGACACCTTTAAAAACGCTTTACGATCGTGATTTTTACCGGAATGAAAATGATCGACGCAGCCGAACGCTTTGATGACCATTTGTCAACAACAGTGTGTGAATGTAAGTGTTTTCAGAGAAAATTACCTTCAAATATCCGCATCGCTTAAAGTAAAAATTGTGTGTCGTGGGGGATGACGTCATACAGCGCACGCCAGTTATTTCAGGTGCGGCGAGGTACTAATATAACGAGAAAACAATTCTGCCTGTTGCAGACGACTCTTTTTCTTAGTTGATCAAAACTGACGTAAAAACATATTTTACAATTCTGTACTACCCTCAGCATTTATTTAAGAAATTTAACCGACTTCTGTTACATAATTAATTCAATAGAGAAGAAAATGCCAGCATTTTTGCAGACAAGGGAAGCAATTCATAAGATAAAATCGGCCCGGCGTCATTATAGTTGCGTCAAAAAGTATAACGACAGCAACAGAATCTGCATGTGGGTGAGAAAACTTGTAAACATTAATTTCCGCTAAGATAGATTTTATTGCGTATATTATTGTTATATTTGGCAGTTAAACATTAAATTAGAAACTAGTCCACATGATCACGTGATTAACAGGTAATAAAACTTCAACCAAACGGAGATGTCTGTATACATTTACAGGACTGAATCTGACTGCTTTGTTTCAAACAAAGTCGTGTTCATTGTTATTTTTTGGTGCACAGATTCGTTGCATTTCATACCGAAATAGTGTCCGATTATTTAAGCACTCTGAAAGTCGATTTTGACAGCTTTTACTGGCCCACTTCAGATGACTTTTTCTATGATGAAATCAGCAATATACGACATTCTTGTTTTGCATAGAGATTTATAAAGAACCTAAAATTATACATTTGAAATGTGATGCAAGTGCAGTTTCAGAATGCAAAGTTATCGTCATAAAATCACTAAATGTGTCCGGAATTAGGCACTGCACCAGTACATAGTTATGGACTTTGTTTTTTGTTACTATGCTGTATACATACAGTCTATATACATACAGTCCACTTAATTATGCAGTCTTGTGTGCGTCAAATTGCAATGTACTGTGTCAGTGCATGCGGGGGGTACATTCATCACCTTTAGTGATAGCTCTAGTTTGCATCGTTTAGACTTTAAAACTTATAAAACAAACATTATCCATTTATACACTTACTAAACATGTATGGATAAGTTTTCAGCAATATTTTACTAATGGTCTATGAATGCAAAAAAAAAGATCTATATTTATGGTTGCATTGCAAGTATGAAATATTTCTGTTGTTTCGACAGGTAAATGACTTGCTAGTTGAAGTACCTGACTTTTCACCTTATGTCCGAGGTGTACTGTGGGAAATGTGGGCTCTGGATAGGGGCGTGTTTATTGCCTATGATGAAGAGAAAATCTACACTTACATGTACTCTAGAGAACACGTCATGGGTAAGAAATGTTACAAATTTGTTGTTCCATTCTGATTTTCTTAGAATAAGTTAAGAAAATTATTGCTTTTAAAACTATTAATTTTTGTCATTAATAGTGTAGACATTTTTGACTGGTATTGTGAATTCATATTTATTTGTATGGGAATAATTTTCATGGAGTAAATGGATGCTTTAGTACACAACATTATACCCTATCAAAAAATTAACATTTCAAAACATTTCATCTTCGAAATTTAAAATTCAAGAATTCTTGCCCCAAAAAACGGCCAGTTTTGTTTAAAATGCTTAATTTGATGTGAATGAAATTAAGGTGGTGGACCTGAAATGTCAGTTTGCAAGTTCCATTTGATTGCATAATCTTTATATCCAGAGCTTTGGTATTTATGGCTCTTAAATGAAGCTCAAACAAATCAACCTGGCAAAATTCCTGAGTTGAATATATGAATAATCAAATGGAAAATTCCGATAATCATTGTCATTACAGTTCAACTACATCAAAACAATTTTAGATCAGCCTTGGGGAAAGTAAATTGATGATTATTATTGTGACAACTGGCCCCTGAAATATTTGCCAGCACTCTTGCTTCGTTAGGGAACATGGAGGCGATATTTATGAAATTTTAATCTGCAACCTCCAGGTCTCAATGTCACTGGTTAAGGCTCCCGGGTTATATGCTTGAGTATGGAGAACGGTCTCCAGCATCTCATTTGCTGTTTCTGAACTTGTTTTTAGAAATTGACCAATGGCAAAGTAGTTCTCAGAGACGGGTCTCAAAAGTTTTCTGATATCAAGATCACTCACCACACGGAAAACAGTGTATAAACAATAGGAGTGTTTGTTGTCTGATTGAATGATCAATGTTTAATTCTAACACGACCAGCAAAATTTACCTGTATACACATAGGAGAAAATCAATCAATGGTAATTTTGTGATAACCCATGCACGTACAAAGTAATGAGGTCATCCTCTATGTATAGAATGATCCAGATGCATAGCACGAAGTGTAGTTCATGTCGTAAAAAGTAGTTACCATTTCTTCTAACATTGATGATACTAGTATGTCCTGTTAGAATCGAAATAACAAGTTCCCAAGTGTGATTTTTTGTAGAATAACCCGAGTTTTTGTTCTTATGCGAAACAATATATCACTCCGGCCTAAGGCTTTCATGATATATTCTTATGCATAAGAACTCAAAACACGGGTTGTTCTACAATAAACCATGCATGGGAACTTATTATTTCTTAAATATAGTAATTTTGACTTTCCTCATGACCTCAGTGACTTCTATGTTGTATGTTGTTATTGCTGATGAAGAGATATAAGTCAATACTGGTTAAAAATGTGTTTTCTTGGTAATTTGTAATCAATACAGTAACTTGCATTTGCCTGTCTGAACCTTTCTCTTCCATAGGTACCAGATGTGACTTGGTTGGAACAACCAAACTGCCCTATGGACAGGTACCAATCATGTTACACAATGGGGAGGTAACTCTACAAACTCAGAGCGGAAAACTTGTCACCATAGCTCTAGATACCCACTCTTACCTGTTTATTGACACCATTGAAGGCAAGACTACAAAAGAGGTAAGCTGCTAAATCAATTACATCAAAAAGAGCTAGAAAAGTGAATAAATATATCTTTTGGCCTGTGTTGTTTATGCAAAATTTGTCTTTTTTTGTGGTCATGTTTTATAGAAGGGTCTGTACATGTATATTCCTTACTTGACTGTTGGCTTGCAAAGTTCATTTATTGGACCATATCAATATACAGGGAAGACATCTGGGAGAGTGCTTTTTATGTTAAAAAAAACTTTGTATTAACAACCTCTTGAGAGGAATTATACATGTTTTGTAATTGTAAAGTGTAAACAGTTTACAGTGTAAACTCCATACAACATAGTAGTTAGTTTATTTGTTATTTTCATTTCTATTGTGGGGTGGTTTTAATGGTGTTTTTTTGTCTTAATTTTTCCTTCAGTTTCTTCTTATTTATAAATATATTGTTTCAATAAGCTAGTCCATTGATGGCTAGCAGATAACTTAAATGTGATAGAACACTTATTTCAGCAAAAGGAAGAAAACAAATTTTGCAGAGAGGCTTAGATTTTTTGTACAGTTCAGTTGTGTTTTTCAATTTTTTCAACTTTGTAGTTTTCTTTTCTTACAGGAAAAGCATATGGTACTTGATATTTTCACATCACCTGTTTGTGTATCTTTCTGTCTTTATTTTACTCACTGGAGCATTAAGGCATACAGAATTGTATGGTAATATTTTGTGGAGTGCAAGGTAGCAGAATTAAACTTTGAAGACAAATTGCCATTTTATAAGCATGTGCATTTTCTATTACTTCATCTGATATCGAAAGAGTCAGATATAGAAAAGTCTGGGCCTTTTTTTTTCCCTTGGGAAAAGGCCCTGGTGCCCAGTTTTGGGAAATATCAGCATGATCTTTGTGTAATTGAGAATTTTTAATGAAATTGTTGTATTTCACAAGAAATTGTTTTGTTGGAGCACAAAATCTTGCTATTCAAATGTTTAAGTTGATATAGGGAGAGTCTGAACAGAAATAATTATGTAAAAGAAATGAAGTAAAATTTTAAAATTTGGAATTGTATTTGCCAGAGTTTGGAAATAGTGCGCCAAGTATTGATTGGAAAGTCACAGAATTTCAGTGGCTTTTAAAGAAGGAAAAGAATCTGAAACTTTTTAGTTGCAAGATTTGCAACTGCATTTTAATTTGGCCATTATTTAGAATAAGCCGGTCTGTTTGAAATGGTACAATTTCGTAAAACTAAAGTTCTTCAGACAGGCATTATGGGAAAAGTGACAAGAGGACTCTAAGACTGATTATCAAATGATACTCTCTGCGCCTCTGTCTTGATTCTAGTGAGCAAGTTCCATCTAGACTAAATCAAAGTTTTCACAAGGGATAAGTTTTGACTATTTTGCGATTTTCATTTCTTGAAAAAAAGTCTGCTTGTAAACTCAGATTTTATTTACTTTATCTACTTTTATATGAAAAAATTTAGAGATTATTGGAGATAAATCTTTCATTTTCAAAATTTTGATCACCAAAAAATCTGATATTATGTGTGTTTCTGTCATTCTTCTTTCCGTGTTATCTTATAACTCTTACTTTTTGATTTGGTAGTTGGTCTGTGTGTATGTAGGGAATGGGTCTGTTTTAATAGTAAGTCTCCACAGTATAGGGAATGGTAGTGTGTTGGTCGGTCAGTCACCATCAGTATTCACCATTTCATGTTATACTGTGAAATCATTTATACTTGATGTGGACTGAACTTTCTGCATTTGTGCTTTAGTCAATCTACACATTTAATTACCGGTAAATTTCCATTCATTTGTTCTTCAAAATTTGAAATCTAAGAATTCATATCCCATCAAAATAATGGTTACTTACAAAACTACAAAATTTCATGCCCACAAACTTAAATGATTTCACAGTATATTACTGATTTACATTATCATTGGTGTCTGATTTTACATTAATTTCATTTTCTGTTGTGCGTTAGTCTTAATTTGATAAATGTTCGATTGCATTGAGTTTTTGTTTAAAGTTTTTAAACAATTCAATATTTTTTCGTCTTGAAAAAAAGGTTACAAATGTAATTCTAACTATGATAATTTAATATTTCAGCTCAGTTCCTGCCTGGACCAATGCATTGCTTTGAAGAGGTAGGTGTAGTAATTAATGAACAGTCAAACGTTGACAGGTGGGGTCTCAGTACAGGCAAATCTGGGCCATTTATAAACCTTATTACCAGGCCATCAGTCAGAGGTGGTCTTTAGCACATGTTTGATGCACAAATGTATCCCACTTGGCTGGATCAGCTCAGGGGTCACAGATGCAGTTATCCTGTTTGACTGTTTGTAACATTTGCTGTCAACTTTTGTTTCTTGAAGGGTAAATTGTCAGTATGCTGGTAATTGCAAGAATTCAAATACTTCAGTAAAATCATTAATATATGATGTAATTTGCTTCTTTGATATCAAAATGTTGCCATTTCTGTTATAGGTGGAAAGACGGTTGGATTTTTTGCCAGCAACTAAATGCAAAGGAGTACTGGCTGAAACTGGGATATGCTTCATTTAAATGCCTTGATATTGACTTTGGTATGTATGATTATTTCACTTTGTGATACAGTTTGCCCATTTGTTTATCAAGCAAAGCTTCAGCAGAATAAATTATATTTCTTCCATGTATATGGATGGAATAAAATAAAGATTTGAAAACTTTTTTATTCAAATACTGAATTAAATGCAAAAAAAAAAAAAGAAAAGAAGAAAACTTGTTACACTAGCACAGCGAGTATGTTATGGCACTTTGAAACATTCTCAGTTGCTTTTAAGTCTAATTAACTTGATCCTTTTGACTTGATGATAAGCCAGCATTGTGTAAAAACTGTGGGTGTGAAATAATTGTATACTACATTTACTATATTCCAGCTATCCGGGTGTTCAGGGAACAGGGAGATGTTGGCATGGTTGCCTCTCTGATGCAGATACGGGTAAGGTCAATTTTTTGCCTTGATACAGAATTATATGTTATTTTTATGAAAGAAAATTTTCGTCATAATTTCTCGAAAGACATTTTTGCTTCAGGGTATGTAAAGCTGTTTATCATTAATTAAGATAATTCCAAGATTAGCCTTCATTCAGAATAATACTTTATTGTGACATGTCTTACTACTGTAACAGTGATTTTTTTTTTAAAATAACTAACTTTTTATCATATGAAGTACAAGTCTATTTGCACTTGAAATAATTTGAATTTTCTTTACTACAAGTGTAAATTCTGTGAATTTTTATTAAACGAAAGTATTTTTAGCGAGATTTACATTTTTGTCCAAACATAATTAACTGGATTTTTTCTTAAAGGGAGATAATCAACTAGATAGTCCCATTATTTAAAAGGAGATTCATGAAGTTTTTCAATAAAAAGAAACCATGCTGTTGAACCATTGTAGATTTTAATCAAAGAAATAAAGCCTGTTCATGTTATCAAACATAACTTTGCAATAAAATCTATCATTCAGTAACTTAAATCATCAGAAAGTCAGTAAGTGATCTGTAGCCTATTTAAGACTTTGGTAACCATGTTCACTCACTTAGTGATCTACTTAATGGATTCACTTTATACCAACTGGATAACATGACATACTAAACCAGTCGATCAAAACATTTAAAATCTCGGGTTGCAGATAGGATGTTTAGGCTAGATAAACTTAGAAATAAGCAGGTGTTATTCTTTGATATATGCTATCCTGCCCTGTATATATCATGTTGTCAAATCAGACACATGATGCACAAGGTCAACAAAGTAAGAATGTACATTTGATTTATGTCATGAATATTTCAGCACATGGAAGATAGGAACCAGCTGTCTGGATACCTTGCTATGTATCTAGGAGAATTTAACCTGGCTCAAGATTTGTTCCTGGCTTCTGGCAAACCGCTGGCTGCTTTAGAGGTAAGCTGATACTGGCTCAGTTTAAAGGCATTCAGACTATTAAATGTGATAGTTTGGACCATGTTATATACATGAAGAGAGTGCTGTAAACTGTCATTTCATGAGCTTAAAATTTTGTGGTTTTAGCCCAAATGGCTATTTGTGAAGATATTAGTTCTTGGATTTTGAATTTTGAACATAAAATAAATGGGAATTTTAGTTCCTCATTGGGATTAAATTTCATGGATGAACCATGCAGTCCACAAAAATTAGTTCCCCACAAAAATTAATGATTTCACAGTAAGTGATAATAGTAATAATAAGTTACATTGTTTCATGATGAATTGGACAAAGACTTTAATTTGCTCTTTATGTACCACACAGGTGTCATGTTATGAGGTTGTCAGCTACTTTCGTAACAGTTACTTTCATACAAGTTGATGCTGATTGAAATCTTGGGAATATTGTAATGTTAACTGACTATCCTGAAAATCAGAATGCTTCAAAAGACACTGATCCTTCATTGCTGAGTGGTTAGTGTCCTGAATTTGATTCACTTGCCCCACATATCTATGGTTTTCATCTCTGCTGGAGTTGTGTTAGAAAGCCATACAGTTGACTTCTGAAGGCCGAGGTGTCATATGACCTGATTTGTGTCATTTTGACTTAAAACCCCCACAAAACAAATGAATTAAGGATAATAAACATACAAACCTTTACATTTAGATGAGAAGAGATCTCCTGCATTGGGACAGTGCCCTCCAATTGGCAAAGGCTCTAGCCCCAGAACAGATCCCGTATATCAGTAAGGAGTATGCCCAGCAGCTTGAGTTTACAGGAGACTATATGACGGCACTGGCTCACTATGAGAAGGGAATCACCAGACAGGAAGTAGACAAGGACCATGATGAGGTGTGTGCTGCTGGAGTAGCCAGGATGTCCATTAGGATGGGAGATATTAGAAGGTATGTCCAGTTTTCATTTGTCATCATTTCATCTTGAATTAGCATTACAAAATTACCAAAAGTGGTAGTGGTTGCACATTTGAAATTGTTTAGAAGTCTCATGCAAAGTTGAAAATGTTGATTAAATTTTGAGCATGGAATGTCTGTTGTTTCCGTTACATTGTCAACCAGTTTGAGCAAAATTAACAACTGTGTGTTTCAGCAGATACTGTGCTCAGTGAAATAAATATTTATAGTTATATTCATTCAGACTTCAGTTTAAAGTATTTTTAAAATATTTCTGATGACTGAGCATTAGCTGACAAACATTTAGTTCATTTCAGAAATGAACTGAGTGTATATGAATCTGAATGTAGCCCTGTCTCTGTTGAAAGAGCTTGTTCGCTCAGATAACTTCATTTTATCTGACTTGAAGTAACAGTAAGACAGCTTCAGTTCTTTTTTTTTTTTTTTTTTTTTTTGGATTTAACGTCGCACCGACACATGATAGGTCATATGGCGACTTTAGCTTCAGTTCTTTCTTTCCCAAGCACAAAATTTTCAGAATTTTGTGGTCACTTGGGTTACACAACATTATCTGAATTTTATGTTTACAGGGGTGTAGGTATGGCTAGCAAAATGCCCAGTAGAGTGTTGAAGAAGGAGTGTGCCAGCATTCTAGAAAGTATGAAGGTAATGTACACTAATTTTCTACACATGCTAGAAAAATGGAACTCTTGACTTCAAAATTGAGATTTTTACAATGTTAATACAGTCAAACTTTGTTCGCTCGAAATTGGATAATTCATGCACCACCCTTCACTCAAACACATCGTCAGGTCCCAGCAAAATATCTATATAATGTATATTGTTTGATGGCTCAAACTACCGACTCGAATAAATTTTGATTGTCCCGTTGAGTTTGAGCAAACAAAATTTGACAGTAGTTACATCTTGTGATGTAAACTTACATTCAGCTCAAGAGATAAGCATTTTATCAACACCTCTGTTAGATGTCATGCATTTAAGAAAAATTTAAAAGTTGTAGAATTAAGAAATTCAGAAGTTTTATAATTCAGAAGAGGATATACCAGTAGGAGACCTATTGTAGTGCAGGTATATGTTTTACAATCTTAAACAAAAACATGAATTGAATATCATTATCCATGAATGAAATATGTATGTTTACAGCAATGGCAAGAGGCAGCCCTGCTGTATGAACAAGGAGGATTTTATGACAAGGCTGCTTCAGTGTATATACGAAGCAAAAATTGGTACGTTTATGTTTTATCAGTCTTAACCACTTTTAGCTATAACAAATCAAAGAGGATACCATTTTATGACGAAAAATCCCTATTGCCTGTGGCGGGATTTGAACCCAGGTCGCTCAGATGCTAATCCAATGCTCTAATCACTGAGGCAAGACAAAACTCCTGCTTTTTATATGCCCAAAGGTACGTTTTATGTTACGACGCCATCTGTCCGTCCGTTAGCAATTTCGTGTCCGCATCTGTAACTCTTGTGCTCCTTGAAGGATTTCAAAGAAACTTGACACAAATGTTCACCACATCGAGACGACGTGCAGAGTGCATGTTTTGGATTCTTTGCTTCAAGGTCAAGGTCAAAGGTCATATGACTGCTTCGTGTCTGCTTTTTAACTCTTCAACTGCCTGAAGGATTTTAAAGAAACTTGGCAAAAATGTTCACCACATCAAGACGCATGTTTAGGATGGCTAGCTTCAAGGTCAAGGTCACACTTAGGGGTCAAAGTTCATACGCTTCGGGCGTATATTGCTCTACATTGCTGTGCTCTTGTTGTGTTATTTTCTGATAAAATGAGAATTGAAAACATTATTTACAACAAAATCTAGCATAAGGGAAATATTTTTCCTGATGAAAAAAACTAGTGTGAAATCATTAACATTTGCAGTGAACTAATTTTCATGGATTCATGATTGTCAATCCTCAGAACTGAATCCCAAAGATAAGAAATTGAAACCCACAAATTTGTATCCCCACAAAATAACTGTTTTGGTAAACACCACAAAATTTCTTCCCCACGAAATTAAATGATTCCACAGAACTTTAAAAAGATAAGTGAGAAATCATAATTTAAGGTAGGTTCTTATTATACATTGTTTATATTTCAGGACAAAGGTTGGTGAGTTACTTCACCATATCACATCTCCAAAGATCCACATACAGTATGCGAAGGCGAAGGAGGCTGATGGAAGATACAAAGAGGCGGCCGAGGCATACAAGCAAGCTAAAGACTGGGACAATGTCATCAGGTAATATGCATATACCAACAGGAAAAATAATTAGTGCAGAAGTAATAAGTGGAATGCAATAAAGCTTTTAGGCTTTACATTTAGGATAGAGACTATGAAGTGAAATCATCAGCATTAAGAAACTGGAATGAAGTGCACAACTGACTTCATTTCATAGCCTCTCTTCGACAAGTGTTTTCTCAACTTTCCTGTGCAACTGTAAATAAATCAGCAGCTTTATAGTACTCTTACCTGATGGAGATGCTAATATACTACTATATATGAATAGCTATTGGAAAATTTTGAAAATTTCTGGCATGTGATTGTTGAAAAAGAAGGGTTAACGCTAATCCATCTGAAATTTTACTGCAAGTGTGAAGTGTGAATGGTCAGTTTTGAGCCCATTTGTTTTAAACCATTTTTCGCAGCAGAAATTTAAAGCTTATTTGAATTTCTTTAAAATGTGTGGATCTGATAGAAAATATCTGCTATGAATATTTTGTTTGATAATTGCCACTGGTCCATTAAACATGGCAGTTTCAAGAAAATATTGTTAAGTTTGTAAAAATGGCTCACATATTGAAATGTGTCTGCAAAACAATAAGTTCAGGAAGGTATGCATAAATTGTGATTATTTTGGTCCTCTATATTTCAGGATAAATCTAGAGTTCCTACAAAACCCTGAAGAGGCTGTAAAAATTGTGAGGGAGGTGCAGTCTGTTGAAGGAGCAAAAATGGTTGCTAGGTAAGCTATTATAATATAAAAATAATTTCAGACTTAAATTATCAGGGTTCTCGCGAGTGGGCGCTCTAGAACTTCAAACTTTGCTCAAATTTAACCTCAAAGCGAAATGCAAGTCGCCCGATTTTCTTTGATTTCCGCACTCGCTAATTACTGCTACCCGGACTGTTGACAATTTGCATGGTGTCATAACGAGTGTCGAATACACAAACAGATTAGCATTGTTCCTGATTTAGATAAAAAAAAATAGTTGGCTTAGTAAGCGATAGATTTATAGAAGTTCTGGTTAGAAAATAGGCACACAGAATCAGCTGGTGGTGACGGATCCAATTAGAAACTTAGAAAAATTAAGAGCCGAATTTTGCAAGTACTTCCCATAGGCATGTGTTGCAAAATAGAATTACAGAATCTTTCCAAGGGATGGATTAGACACTAAGGTCCCTATGGGTTTAAACAAATCCCAATAAGGCAAGTGAAAAGGTTTTTGAATTAGTGTCTTGGGAAATAATCAAATTTCCTCATAATCAAAACTTTGTGGTTTCGATGAACATTGTAATTCTTTAAGTCAGGATGTTGTAGATTTCACATTTAATGATGGGAATAATGTTACAGTGTGGTGAAATGTAAATTATCTACTTGTATGTATATGTTTGTTTTCAGGTTTTTCCAGAAGCTGAATGACTATGGTTCAGCAATACAGTTCCTGGTGATGTCTAAATGTAATGATGAAGCTTTCCAGCTGGCACAACAACATAACCAGATGGAAATATATGCCGATATTATAGGTAATAGATCATACACAAACAGCTGATTGTATTACAGCTGTATGGTTTTTACGGTAGGACTCTTTAAATGGTTAAGGCAACTGACTTCGAATCACTTGCTCCTCTATTATTCCTAAACCTTGCTTGTACTCTTTATTGAGGAAGCCATCCAGTTGGCTTGCAGAAGGTTGCTGGTCCTACCCAGTTTTACACCTGTGCATGAAAAAATGGTCGAAGGAGCACCTGGGGTCTTCCCATTCCTTGAAAGCTGAAAATGTTGAACATAACAGAAACAAAAATGAAAAACTGTTGCATGTAAATTGTCTTCATTGCTGATTAAAGAAAATGAATTGGTTATCATTTAACATTGTAGAAAATACACCGGTAAGTGTCATCAGAAACAGAAATGCAGTATTTTCAGACATATATTTACAGAGATATTTAATTAGTCCTTAACAAAAATGAACATGGGTTTCATTCTGTTGATTGTAGGTCCTGATGCTACACCAGAAGACTACCAGAGTATAGCATTATTCTTTGAAAATGAGAAGAACCACTTCCTATCTGGAAAATTCTTCTTGTTGAGTGGACAGTATAACAGGGTAAGTGAAGGGAGATAACTAACAAAAATAGAGCATGATAAAATTGGATGTTTCCTATTTCACATATTAATTAGTATTGAAGAATAAAGATTAAGCAGATTTTTTACATGAAGAAGCTATATCAAAACAAAGTATGAGTAAAATCTTTCAAAAGTACTGTTAATAAAATTCATCATTCAGATGCCAAGTATTTTAGACCTAGAGTATTATTTTTCCTAGAAAAAGACGTGAGATCAATTGAATGAGACTAAACTAAGTTAGTATGAACTAAATCAATACTTTCAGGCTATGAAACATTTCCTTCGATGTGATGGTGAGAACAGTCAGGCTATAGAGCTTGCTATCGAGACCGTTGGACGTGCTAACGATGATCAGCTGACACACGAGCTTGTCAACTTCCTTATGGGAGATACTGATGGTGTTCCTAAAGTATGTCGTAGTTTTATATTTTCCTAAATTGTGTTTTAATTTCAAGAGTTGATCATGAAACTATAAAATGTCATCCCTCTAATTACTTGCACATAGCAATTTTTTTATGACATCATCCATTTCTGTTGCTCATAAGTTGAAATATTTTGCTAACTCGAGATACTAATTTTCGGATTTAGCATAGTTTCTTATGCTGACAAAACTAAAAGGAATAACTGCCTCCTTTTGCTGATGTTAAAAAACGTACAGATTTGTGGTATACTTTGTAGATTGCAACTTTAAAAGATTGATCAAATGGATGTAGATTACTATATCTAAAGTGATCAATGATATTTTGACAGGATGCGAAGTACCTGTTCCGTCTGTATATGGCACTGAAGCAGTGGAGGGAGGCTGGTAGGACAGCAATCATCATAGCTCGAGAGGAACAAAGTGCAGGTAACAATATACCATTGTCCACTGTCTGTCCATGAGTGTAAATATTTGTGTCCAGCCTATAACTCAAAGGTCAAGGTCACACTTAAGGGCAAAGATTTAAGGTCCTTTTTCTTCTTCGCTCAATAATTTTTTATGCATGCAAGGATATTCAAATAGCTTGGCACAAGTATTTACCGTAACAAGACTACTTTTCAAATTAAAGATTCATACCCAGCCTTTTAGGTCAAGGTCAAACATAGAGGAAACAAAAAAAACAAACATCTTTTTTATGTCTGAACTATATCTTGAATGTATGGATATTTAAGTAAGTAGACACAAACATTCACCCTATCTAGACATGAGGTGTGTTGTGTGCTAGACCTAGTCCCCTTACTGAAAGGTCAAGGTCACCCTTAGAGGTAAAAGACTTTATGTATTAAAGGATGAATATTCATATAACTTGGCACAAATATTCACTATTACTAGACAATGAGTCCATAGAAGACCTAGACCACTAGCTTAAAGGTCAAGGTCACACTTAAGAGGTCAAAAATTTTACTGAGTTTTTCTTGTGCAGTCTATAACATTTGTATTTTTATATTCAAAAAGTTATCAGAAATCACCATTATAAAACTATATGACATAGTGTCAAGTCATGACTTCACTGCTAAATCAGTGGTCAAGATCACATTTCAAGGTGAAAGATTTTAAATCATTTTTCTTATCTATGAAGTTATATTTATGGAAGGATGTTCAGATAATATGGTATAAACTTTCACCATAACAACAGGAACAAGAGGATGTAGTATTAAATCATTTAAAGGTTCAGTCTCTCCATATCTTGGTTTTAAATTTTGATGAAACTTTACATATATTAGGCATTATGAGAAGGTGCGTGCTGTTCAAGAATCAGGTATGTATGGTCAGTATCACAGGCAAGGACCCTGCCTCTACCCCTAACCCAGAGAAATTGGCACTCTACTTTTGGAGTAGTCATCACTTACCATTATAGTGACATCTCTCTTTTCATACAAACTGTTAGAATTTATTTTGGAATCTTTTTTATGTTTGCAGGAAATTACAGGAATGCTCACGACGTGTTGTTCAGTATGTACCAGGAGTTAAAACAACAGAAAATCAAGATTCCTACAGAAATGGCTAACAACCTAATGATTCTACATAGTTACATCCTCGTCAAGGTAACTGTCATGAGTAGATTGCTCTACTTTTAGCAAATGATATAGGGGGATATGGGTGTTACAGTATAAGGTGGAAGTTTCTGTTAAGTGATTAGATGTATTTCTTTGTTTAATTGTTACTTGCGAGAGGTTCAAAACATTTTCCCAAGAGCAACAACCTCTCTACAACAAACATAAACAAAAATGTAGAATCTCAAGTAAATACATATGAGCTGTGCCATGAGAAAACCAACATAGTGGGTTTGCGACCAGCATGGATCCAGACCAGCCTGCGCCTCCGCGCAGTCTGGTCAGGATCCATGCTGTTCGCTATTAGTTTCTCTAATTCCATTAGGCTTTGAAAGCGAACAGCATGGATCCTGACCAGACTGCGCGGAGGCGCAGGCTGGTCTGGATCCATGCTGGTCGCAAAGCCACTATGTTGGTTTTCCCATGGCACGGCTCATATTACAATGTCTCATTTCAGATTCATGTTAAAAGAGGAGACCATTTAAAGGGAGCTAGAATGCTGATCAGAGTAGCAAATAATATCAGTAAATTTCCATCACGTAAGTTACATTTAGTTGCTTAAAACAAGATCAGGGAAGAGAGCAGTATCGGTAAATTTCCATTACGTAAAGTGAAATTAGTTACTTAGAACAGTAGCAGCAAATACTAATCACATAAGTTACAGTAGTTATTTAGAACCAGAATGGGGTTGCAAACAATATCAGTATATTTCCATCACACAACTTACGTTAGTTACTTAGAACAAGGTCACGGTAGCAAACAGTAGCAGTAAATTTCCTTCACATAAATTACAATAGTTATTTTGTCTCCACCCCCCCGCCCCCCTCACTAGGGGGAGATATATTGTTTTTGCCCTGTCAGTCCATCCATCCTTCACACTTCATTTCCGATCAATAACTTGAGAACCATTTGACCTAGAACCTTCAGACTTCATAGGGTGGTAGGGCTTAGAGTAGATGACCTCTCACTCAAAGGTCAAGGTCACAGGGGATGAACATGGAAAATGGTTTCTGATCAATAACTTGAGAACCACTTCACCAGAAATGAAATGTTGAAACTTCATAGGATTATTGGAAATGCAGAGTAGATGGCCGCTATTGATTTTGGGGTCACTCGATCAAAGGTCAGGGTCACAAGGGCCAGAACATGGAGTAACTGGAGAACCATTTGACTCAGAACCTTCAAACTTGTTATGGTGATAGGGCTTTCAAAATAGATGACCCCTTTTGTTTTTGGGGTCACTCGATCAGAGGTCAAAGTCACAGGTGCCCGGGCATGGAAGACTGTTATGGAGCAATAACTTGAGAACCGCTTGACCCAGAATGTTGAAACTTCATAGGATGATTGGACATGCAGAGTAGATGACCCATATTGATCTTGGGGCCGTTCTTTCAGAGGTCAAGATCACAGGGGCCAGAACATGGAAAACCGTTTCCGGTTCTGAACTTGAACATCATGGGATGATTGGACATGTAGAATAGATGATCCCTATTACATTTCAGTCACCAAACCAACCATCGGTGTCTCTTTAACTTTGGCTCCTGTCCCCAATTGCCTATTACTACTATGCTTTTGGGGAGACCTGTGCTTTTCTACAAAACCATCTTCTAGTTTAGAACCAGATCAGGGTAGCTAATAATATCAGTAAATTTCTATCACTATAGTTATATTGGTTACTTAGAACAAGGTCAGGGTAGTGATCAACATCAGTAAATTTCTGTCACGTAAGTTATACAAGTTACGTAGAACAACATCAGTAAATTGCCCATTACATAAGTTTCAATAGGTACTTAAACAAGAGCTGTCCGTAAGACAGCCAAGCTTGACTATTCGAAATATTGTCCCAGAAGCAGGAAAAAAATACCCAAAATGTTAAATATCAAAAGAGTTTTAAGTTCAAAAGGGGACATAATTTGACCAAAATGCATATCAGAGTTATGAGACTTGCTGCTATCAACTAGTTTTTATAACCCTGAGACACAATGTGGAGTTTCTATTTAATATCTGAATTAGTTTTGAAGATAGTAACTTGCATGTAAAACTTTAACAGAATTTTCTAAGTCCAAAAGGGGGGCTTAATTTGCTTAAAATACATGTCAGGTTATGGGACTTGACCAGTGAGGTTGGTAATTGAATAGAAAAGAATAAATAAGTTTCAAATCTATATGCCTTTTAGTAATAGCTGTATGTACTTGCACGCAAAACTTTAACCAGAATTTTCTAAGTCCAAAAGGGGACATAATTTGGCCAAAATGAAGGTCAGAGTTATAGGACTAGCTGCTATCAACTAGTTTTATAACCGCAAAGACACATGTGAAGTTTTAATTCAATATCTGCATTAGTTTTGGAGATAGTAACTTGCATGTAAAACTTTAACCAGAACTTTCTAAGTCCAAAAGGGGGCATAATTTGCTCAAAATACATGTCAGAGTTATGGAACTTGACCCAGTGAGGTTGGTAATTGACCTAGAAAAAGAATAAATAAGTTTCAAAGCTATATGCCTTTAAATGATGACTGTATGTACTTGCATGCAAAACTTTAACCAGAATTTTCTAAGTCCAAAAGGGGGCATAATTTTGCCAAAATGAAGGTCAGAGTTATTGGACTTGCTGCTATCAACTAGTTTTATAACCCCGAAGACACATGTGAAGTTTCAATTCAATATCTGCATTAGTTTTGGAGATAGTAACTTGCATGTAAAACTTTAACCAGAATTTTCTAAGTCCAAAAGGGGCATAATTTGCTCAAAATACATGTCAGAGTTATGGAACTTGACCCAGTGAGGTTGGTAATTGACCTAGAAAAAGAATAAATAAGTTTCAAAGCTATATGCCTTTAAATGATGGCTGTATGTACTTGCATGCAAAAACTTAACCAAGGTGTGACGCCGACACCGACGCCAGGGTGAGTAGAATAGCTAGACTATTCTTCGAATAGTCGAGCTAAAAAAGATTTGTTAAGTTGTTTCAGAGCAGCAAATAAAATGAGTAGTTTTATCTTTTATTACTGTTTTGAAGTAATAGGAAAGGTATATACACTCTAAGACTTTCAGCTTCCTTTAATTTAAAGAATAATGTGAAAACTTCCACGAGAACATGACTAACTTAATTAATTTAATTTTACGTGATGAAGAAGTACAATTTTCTATGTCAAAGCCTGAAAAAAGTGGTATGTGTCGCTAAAATAGTTGTAATTTTGTATTGATCTGTCTATGACTTTAGTTAATCTTTGTTTACAGATATTGTACCTATTCTAACATCAACTGTGATAGAATGCCACAGAGCAGGACTCAAGAATTCTTCATTCAGTTACGCTGCTATGTTGATGAGACCAGAATACAGGTAAAATATTTTTTACCCATTTTACCTAATATCATCCTCATTTAGTTACATGTCACACTTACACAGGTCCTATGGCGAATTTCCATCTTTAATGAGTAAAGTACGAGACCCAGTTTGCCACTCAGAGCATTATTTCAGGTGCTTGCAGAGACCTTGATAGAATCAACAACCTTCTGCAATCCAGCTGGATTGCTTCATAACTATACAGGTCTCAAATTCAAGAGATGAGGGGCAAGCGATTTGAAATCTGCTCTTGATTTTTTTTATTTTGTTAGGTTTAAATTCACACGTACACAGTTAGGGTTGAAGCATTCCATGGTAAGTGAAAACCGTGGATGCCTGTCCTGGAATTATTTTAGGCACAGATTGGCAGCTGGATAAAACTGACCTTCCACAAGTTAGTTGGAGGTTACCCAAGTGAGACTTAAAGAAAAAGATATGAAGGGCAAGAGATTTGAAGTTGATGGTCACATATTGTTACGAATACTAACAGTAATACAACTCATTCACTGAGGGGAAAATAAATTTATTCTCCACTGTTACAAATGAAATTTTCCTTTTTCAGAAACCAGATAGATCTGAAATACAAAAAGAAAATTGAAATGATTGTAAGAAAGCCGGATAAAACTGAGGAAGAAGAGCCCTGTTCCCCTTGTCCATATTGTGGGTTCCAGCTTGCAGAAACAGAGCTCCTCTGTCCAGAATGTAAGGGCAATGTTCCTTACTGCACCATCACTGGTCGCCATTTGGTCAAAGAAGATATGACAGCTTGTCCAAGTTGTGACTTTCCAGCTATTTTCTCGGAATTTATAAGGTAAGTAATTTTTTTTCTGTATTCCACATTTTAAATTATACAAAAGATTCTTAGTATACTAATTTTTTGACCTGAGCATGAAATTCAAACATTCTTCTTGAATTCACATATAGCACAAAAGTAACACCTATTGTTTGACCCACCATTTTGGTAAAGATTTTCACTTGATTTCTCTTTAAATACAAGACGATGCCATTATTAATTATAATCATTCTAAAAAAAACTTTAAAAAATCCAAGGGTTGTTAAAGAAACATGACGTGTTAAATTCTCAAAATATCTTGATTGCTTTTAAGTGTATTGTCAAAAATAACTATTTTGTTGGTTGGGATATTTTCCATTGTAAATTTCCTTGAAGTTTTTCACCAATTTTGAATTTCTTTGTGAATCTGTTGTTATAATAACTTTCAGGATATCTTAGTTAACATACTGTAATAGCAATATTTCCTTGAAAAATAAGTGAAATTTGTAAAAACATCTTTTTTTTTTTTTTTTTTTTTTACAAAATTGTGTATTTGCCTGATTGTAAGCCATAAAATTGACATTATTCAAGATATTTTAGAAATTATTCAAAAAGATTTTACTGTAACCCTCTGAGACCTTTAGAATGATGGATAGTTTATATATGGATCATGCACATTAAAGTCACAAATAATAAAAAAAACTTGTTATGGATTAGCTGGATAAAACATTAGTCATATTGTCCCACTATATGTTTCATGATTGGTTGTTGTGTTTTACTTGCTAATAAGTTAGCATTGGTGAGAAATTTTGAAAGTGTTGACAAGGTGATAGCTCATACATATCTTAAGTACTGTTGAAGCCTAATAAGGAACATATACCCCTGTTTGTTAAAACCAAGTACAGAACATATACCTTTGTGTTGTTCTAAGTACTGTTTAAACCTAATAAAGAACATATACCCCTGTGTTGTTCTTAAGTACTGTTAAAACCTAATAAGGATCACCTTTGTGTTGTACTTAAGTACTGTCAAATCCAAATAAAGAACCCCTGTGTTGTTCTTAAATACTGTTAAAACCTAATAAAGAACATATACTCCTATGTTGTTCTTAATTACTGTCAAAACCTAATAAAGAACATAATAATTATTATACTCTTGTGTTGTTCTTAAGTACTGTCAAAACCTTATAAAGTACATATACCCTTGTGTTGTTCTTAAATTCTGTCAAAACCTAATGAAGAACATATACCCTTATGTTGTTTTTAAGTACTGTCAAAACCTATTAAAGAACATACAGTGCAACCTCTGTAGAGCAACACTGAGAGGTACCAATATCGACTGTTATGTAGAGGGAGGTAAATTTGATAGTATATTTCAGCGTAGGGAAATTTTGATAATGTTGTTATAGAGAGGTTTTTGCTTAAGAGAGGGCCGCTCTGAAGAGGTTGTACTGTATACCCTTGTGTTGTTCTTTAGGTATTGGACCCCTTATAGGAATGTTTAAAAAATGGTATATGTATTTGCTAGGTATATTCTTACAGTTGACTGTGTTTTGCATTGTGTTGCAAATTTTAAACAACTTTTACCGTGCCGTTTTTTTATAAATTTTGTATAATTTATGGTATTTCCTCAAGCTGAAGTAGAGACAAATTGCAGTGATGGCCACTGTCCAAAACGTTTCCAGAGAATTCATTATACCATTAATATTAAAGAAACACCAAACTATTTGTAAACAATAATAAAACACGAAATAAAACTGCCAATATCATTTTTTCTCGGGTGCCTCAAGTAAACTAATTTAATGAGACAGAATTCTAACTCCCAACATTGGAAAATTATGGTCGAGTCCTGTGGGACTGTTTTAAATTTTACTCACTTCATTCAAAAATAGTCTTGGGGCAGAAGTAAAACCTACCTACATTTCTTCCACAATATGTAATCTAAAGAGTAAAGGCAAAATAGAGAACTTTTACCACATGTAACTCAGTATTTTTAAAGATGTCTAACTCTGCCCCCTTCTGTTTCAGAGGTAAATTCACTTTGGACAGCAAGAAATTGCTTATCAAATGAAAAATTTCCACTTTTGTGCAATAAATCAATAATAAGTCTTGAAAATAGTAAATACTTACTAGGAAAAAAGGAAAATGAAGGAGAAAAAAATTGGGTCCCAGTGGGGATTGAACCTACGCCCCCATGGAAAATTTCAGTCAAAGTAGATTTATTGTAGGAATTGAATACTCTTCAAAAAGGAGGTACTCTATTATGGGTCATATACCTAAAGTACTCTTAAAACCTAATAAAGAACATATACCTCTGTGTTGTTCTTAAGTACTCTTAAAACCTAATAAAGAGCATACCCTTGTGTTGTTCTTAAATACTCTTAAAACCTAATAAAGAACATACACCCTTGTGTTGGTGTTAAGCACTGTTAAAACCTACTAAAGAAAGCTTAACCTTTTGCATTATAATTTAACATGTTATGGGCCGGAGGCCTGAATCCTTATGTAAATAAAGTTAAAGTTAAAGTTGTTGTTGTTGAATTTTGCTGCCTCAGCACAAAACTATCATGTGACGATTTATGAAATTGTTAATTACAGATTGATGGAGACTGAGGAAAACTGCCCAATGTGCTCTGAGAAGGTGATCAAACAGAACCTACAGAAGATTTCTGATACACACAAGTACCTGAACCCCGAGGAAGGCAATGTCGAATAAAACAGTCGAGTTCCATTGTTCATGAAGAACTGTTTGAAATGAACTTCCTTAAGTGATTCTCTATTTTTTCAGTTCAGCTTTCATTGTTTTACTTGCTGATGATAATTTTTCATGTTTTGCAGTAAATTGGAAGAGACATTTCAAAAAGAAAAAACTACTGAAAAAATGAATTTTTTTTCTATACTAAGTGAACAGTAATGGTGTGTTCAATTTTGGATAAAATACAGATGGACATACACAAATTGTTTTGCTATGCACTTTGATAATAATAAAGGTATACTGGTAACTCCTCAAATTTTTTTACAAATTATAAACTGTGTTGATACTGTGTAGTGTAAGAATAAGAGGAGAAAAAATGTTCTGTGTAATATCCGTCTACAAGCAGAAATCCATACTTCAGAAAGAAGAACCATAATTTATCTAGATTTTAAGAATTACGTCTTGTTAGTGCTTTTGTGATTAATGCCGTCCACAAAATTCTTTTTCTTGATATTTTATTTACATTCCACTATTTATTTTTCTACAGAAACAAATTACTGTATTTATCATTTATGAATAAACACTTTTTACCATCAAATTTTTATTGCTTTTTGCTGTATGCTTTTAACAAGAGGACACCTTGATAGAGTGGTTCAGGTTTCCAACTTCAAGTGACCTGCCTCACCTTTCTGGAGTTGAGGCCTGCTTGGGTCATCATGTGAGGTAGCAACTTTAAACCAAATGAGCAAAAATCATTGATGAGTGACAAAGAGGTTTCTGCTTAATAACTCCAGTTTGGATTGATGTATGGAAGTTAACTTGACCTATAAATAGCTAATAGAAAAACCAAGGTTACCCATACAGACTTAAAAAGTGAGTTATCAAAAAGTTACTTCCCTTTGATTCCTTGACAGTTTTGCAAAATACAGGGGAGGTAACTCATACGAACTTATAGTCATCAAACATTTAATTACTTCCTTTCATTTTTCTTCTCTCCATTTACAAAATACAGTAAGTTGTTAAAATGTTACTTCCCTTTAATTCTTTCATGCCATTGCGGAGTTAACCCATACAGCCCTATTTCTAGCTGTCAAAAATTACTTCCCTATGATTTGCAAAATACTGGGTAGATTATTAATACCAACTCGATCATCAAAATTTACTTCCTTTGATTAAGCCGCTGTTTCTAACATAGACTCATTTAGAGACAACTGAAAATTTCAGATTTATTTCAATTATGCATATTTTCATAAATTTACAATTGGCATTTAAATTGGAAAGATTGTGCAAACTGATATCTCAACAACAATTTAATAAAATTTTCATTTTCTACAACCTGCACATATTCTACATATATATTCAGTCTAGAGAATAGCTGTACAAATATAATCCAAGAAAAAGTCCTGGGTACTTTGAAATCGTTTATTTTCGTGTGCAAGAAATTTCGTGGGTTTTTGCCAAAATGGCTATTTACTAGGGATATGTTTTCATGGAATTCTGCTTTTGAACATAAAATAAATTGGGATTTTACTTGTTTGTTGGAATTTAATTTCATGGACTGACTAAACCATGAAATCCATGGAAATTGACCCCCCATGAATATGAATGATTTCACTGTATTCAAAACATCAGATCAGCATATTTTTTTCCTTCATGCAGACTACAATAAAATGTTAGTTTTATTAATGGGAAGAACTTCCACATTAATTATCCCTGTACACTGCTGGGAGGGAAGTGCTTTCTATCTTCCATGTTGGTAATTGGGTCAGTAAACTCCTTCCCACTGAAGTCTTTATAATTCTTGCATTCTTTGATAGCAGAGTTAGGTACCTGCAATACAAGTACATAGAATTATGATATTTTTACTCGAGTAAAATTCTAATTTTTTTCCCTTAAATTATACTGGAAATCTGATTTTGTCCATAACTGAATTTAAACAGGAGTTTAGAGTTGAAGATCAAGACTGACTAGATGTCATAGAAATATACCTTAGATTACACAGAACATGTATACACGTATTGAATGATTTGCTAGTCAACAGTCAAAACTATTGTCCAAAGGACCAATAGTATTGACTGGCAAGCCATTCAGTAAGTGTTTAATTACATGACGTTTTATCACATGACGTCAGAAATTAAGTTTCTTAGTTTTATTTCTACTTATTTTTTACTAACAATCCAAGTAAATGAGCTGCTGAATATATATTGGTTATGATTATAATACAAACAGAGCTCGTCAAACACAAAATGCCCCCCTTGATGCATTCAGTAATTGCACAAGGAACAGAAATTATTTGCTCACTGTAAACAAAAGTTCTACTGTTCTGGTTCAATGTGACCTTGACCTTTGACCTAATGATCTCAAAATCAACAGGGGTCATCTGCTGGTCATGATCAACCTCCCTCTTAAGTTTCGTGATCCTGACCCAAGCGTTCTCTAGGTATCGTCCAGAAAGGGTTAAACTATTCCAGGTCAATGTGACCTTGACCTTTGGCCTTCTGACCTCAAAATCTATAGGGGTCATCTACTGGTCATGACCAACCTCCCTATCAAGTTTCATGATCCTAGGCCCAAGCGTTCTCTGGTAATTATCTGGAAATGGTTTAAATGTTCCAGGTCACTGTAACCTTGACCTACTGACCTCAAAATCAATAGGGGTCATCTGCTGGTCATGATGAACCTCTCTATCATCTTTCATGACCCTTGGCCCAAGCGTACTCAAGTTATTGTCCAAAAACCGTTTAACTGTTCCTGGCCAATGTGACCTTGAACTTTAGGCTACTGACCTCAAAATCTATAGGTGTCATCTAATGGTCATAACCAACCTCCCTATCAATTTTCCTGATCCTAGGTCCAAGCGTTCTCGAGTTATCGCCCGGGAACCGTTTTACTGTTCCGGGTCACTGTGACCTTGACCTTTGACATACTGACCTCAAAATCAATAGAGATCATCTGCTGGTCATGACCAACCTCCCTATCAACTTTCATGATCCTAAGCCCAAGCGTTCTTGAGTTATCATCCGGAAACCGTTTAACTGTTCAGGGTCACTGTGACCTTGATCTTTGACATACAGATCTCAAAATCAATAGGGGTCATCTGCTGGTGATGACCAACCTTCCTATCAACTTTCATGATCCTAGGCCCATGCGTTCTTGAGTTATCATCAGGAAACCGATTGGTCTACATACAGACCGACGGACCGACCGACATCTGCAAAACAATTTACACCTCCTTCTTCGAAGGGGGCCATAACTATGGACTGGCCATTTATATAGTCATGTAATAGCAAGATTTATGAAACATGCAATGCTATCAATACTATACGTTTAATTGATGTGCTTTAAAAGGTCATTAGTCTCACTCCACCTACACTGGCACGAGGGCAAATAGCAAATGTGCTTTAAAAGGTTCTTAATCTCACTCAACCTACACATGTATAATGGCACGAGAATAACTTGGCACAGTGCAAAGACAGGTTTAGTGGTGCAAATCACTACTTAGGCACAAGTTTGCTGTTAAATGCATTTAATCGTATGCATGTGCATGACAAGGATGGTTTGGCTTTAAAGTAACCCATATTTGCATACAATGTTCTACAAAGACTTAAGTCTGAAGAAAATGTGGAATACAAATAAATGATGGGTAAATCCTTTCCTATATATCCTGGGTACACTAATTATGTTTAGTCTAAAATCCAGTTGGCTCTATTCATAACAAAATCATTGTATGAAAGGATAAATTCCACTGTTTAATTTACTTATATCTAAGCTTTTGACTTTTTGTGAAAAAATCATCAAAACACTGGTTAAAAGTTCGACCCTTGTCCTACAGAGAATGGGGATACAGCGCTTTAGTTTTTTCTGGCATAGACCTATTACCATGCATTTCAATTTTTAAATCAAAGGCAATTTTTAAACTGATCTCAGACAATAACAGCATTTCTATTTCACACTGATTCTAACCCAATATGGAAAAGACATGGCAGACATAATCATGTGATGTAGATGATGATGAGGATAACTATTTTAAGTCTGAAACAAATCCATAATGTTATAACAGGGACAAAGTGAAACAGCATCAGAAGTACAACCAAGGTATGGACATGGAAACCAACACCGAGTGTAGCTCTCCATATACTTCATACAGTAGAGGTAAAAAGAATTGGCTAGTGTACCTTCTCAAGTTTTGTATAGCTTGCATGATGATGTTTGATGAAGGAATCATTGCTCGCCTTGTTGTAACAGGCAACAAACGCCCATCTCCTCATGTCACTGTCGTTAGGGCTGCTGGTATGTAACAAGTTACAATGTTGAAACAACACATCTCCTACAGATAAAAGTATTTCTTGTTTGTTTGTTGTTGTTTAGTTGTGTATAAACTACTGGTTCACTAATATTTTTCAACCAAATGTACATGTATACATAGAACAACCTTTTCTAACAACTCGTATCTACAAAGGTGGATATTTTTACCCCTATACATGATTTATTTACAGAGACGGATATTTTCACCCCTATACATGATTCATTTATAAAGACGGATATTTTCACCCTATTCTGAGAAAATTACCCTCCAAAACAACAGCCTTTCAGGCCATCTGTATTAAGCAGCCACTTACCTTAAGCAATCCGTCAGCTGACTTCCCAAATTGATAAATGTTCTAATTTTAACCTGACTTGAGCATCCACCTGTCTTAAGAGACCACATTATGGTGCTCCCATCAGCTGACTGCTTAATATAAGTTCAACAGTATTTCAGTCTTCTTGATTTGCAAGTATTGATAATTATTATTTATGGTGTGTAAGCGAAGCAAGTGGAAATTTTTTCATGCCTTGAGCTTTTAATTGTCCTATATAGAAACACTTGATGTGTGCCCACTGCTGCCAACCCTATCCTGTCACCCTACATGGTTTCATGACTAAGTGAAATATTTTTCAAGATAATTGCAACATTAACTTTTAAGAACTTCATATAACTCTGGTCTGAAATAGTGAAATCCAGAACAGAACACCAGGTGCACAACACATGCTATATAACAATCCTCTAATGTTTTATGACTCTAGGTCAAATACTTTTTGCCCTTTTATGCATATTTTTGACTAAGTCAAGGGCCATAACTCTGGTCTAGCTGAGTGAAATCTCAAACAAACCTATGGTGCATAAATTCACATGTTGGATAATATTCCTATAATGTTTTAAAACCCTAGTTCAAATACATTTTAAGATACATGTGACACAAACTTTAAGCCCTTTTTATGCATACACATGTAACTCTGGTTTGGCTGTGTGAAATCCCATTTAAAACACCCAGTGCATAACTCCACATGCTGAATGACAATCATGTGAGGTTGGAAAACTCTGTCAAATACTTTTTTAGATAGGCACAACATAAATTCAGACGGATGTAAGGACTGAAGGTCAGACAGATGGACAAGGGCAACTCCAAGTGCCCCTAAAATATTTTGGGGACACAAAAAAGTTTAAACAAGAGGGTCATGATGACCCTGGATTGCTCACCTGAGTAATATGAGCTACATGTTTCAAATGTCAAACTGATGATGAAATATTAAGAAAGTCACTAGGTCACATTCATGGTCAATGAAATTCAGTTTTACGATTTGTGTGCAAAACTGTGTAAGTCATCAAAATTTCAAGGCTGTATCTTAAAAAACAAGAAAGTAGGTCAGACGGTCAAGGTCACAGTCAAGTGACATCATATTACTTGGGGTCATCAGGTAATTATAATTAAACAGTCTTGGAAATAGGACCAGATGATTTTTTAAGTATTTTTCCTATATAACTCACATAATAACTAAGTGACCCCAGGGCGGGGCCTCTTTTAACCCCAGGGGCATAATCTGAACAATTTTGGTAGAGGACTACTAGACAATGCATCATACAAAATATCAAAAGCCTAGGTCGTATGGTTTCAGACAAGAAGATTTTTAAAGCTTTTTTCCTATATAAGTCTATATAAAACTTGGGACCCCCAGGGCAGGGCCTCTTTTCACCTAAGGGGTAAAATTTGAACAATTGTGGTTGAGGACCATAAGACAATGCTACAAACCAAATATCAAAGGTCTAAGTGTTGTGGTTTTGTACAAGAAGATTTTCAAAGTTTTCCCTATATAAGTCTATATAAACCATGTGACCCCTGGGGCAGGGCCATATTTGACCCTAGGGGGGTAATTTGAACAATCTTGGTAGAGGACCACTAGATGATGCTACATACCAAATATCAAAGCCCTAGGCCATGTGGTTTTGTACAAGAAGATTTTCGAAGTTTTCCCTATATAGGTCTATATAAACCATGTGACCCCTGGGGCGGGGCCATATTTGACCCTAGGGGGATAATTTGAACAATTTTGGTAGAGAACCACTAGATGATGCTACACACCAGATATCAAAGCCCTAGGCCCTGTGGTTTTGGACAAGAAGATTTTTAAAGTTTTTCCTTTCGGTTGCCATTGCAACCAGAGTTCAGCATGGAATTCAATTCTTTGAACAATTTTGAAAGGGGGCCACCCAAGGATCATTCCTGTAAAGTTTGGTGTAATTCTGCCCGGTGGTTTTCAAGAAGAAGATTTTTCAGAAATTGTTGACGCACGATGGACGACAGACATCAAGCGGTCACAATAGCTCACCTTGTCACTGACAGGTGAGCTAAAAATATATTTGAATACTTGACCCATTGAATCCACTAGTAGTAAATTTTATGGCCAAAACTGTTTTTCCCATTGAAAAAAATTCGTGCAAAATCACAATCTCAGCAAATTTTTTTTTTGAAATTTCATAAATTTTTTGCATGGAAATGTTGCTATTAACTTAGATATCCTACAGAGTCTATTACAATCCATTAAAACAAGAGCTGTCGGGAGGGCAGAAACACTCGACTATTCAACAGCCTTGTCAATGGAATGAATACAAAAGTCGAAAAAGGGGCATAATTTTGTAAAAATGCAAAACAGGGTTATGGAACCTGCACAGTGCTTATCAGCTCATGACAGTGGACAAGTGTGTGAAGTTTCAATCCATTCCCATTAGTAGATACTGAGATACCAGCTTACATACAAAAACTTAACCAAAGTTGAAAAAGGGGCATAATTTTGTAAAAATGCATAGTAGAGTTATGGGACCTGCACAGTGCATGTCAGATCATGACAGTGAATAAGTGTGTGAAGTTTCAAACCATTCCCATTAGCGAGTACTGAGATACCAGCTTACATACAAAACCTTAACCAAAAATTTCTAAGTCGAAGAATGGGCATAATTTTGTAAAAAAGCAAAATAGAGTTAAGGAATCTGTGCAATGTAAGTCCGTTTATCACAGTAAATAAGTGTGTGAAGTTTCAATCCATTCCCACTGGTGGTTACTGAGATACCAGCTTACATACAAAAACTTAACCAAATCGGGACGTGGATGCCATGGTTCACCTTCCATCAAATTTATCTTTTGGTGATAAATTCAAAATTAATCATGATACATGTGTTTTTTGAAAATTAACCTTTAACCAGCTGGTGGCAAGTGATTCTGCTTTTGCGACCAGAGCAGACCAAGATCAGCCTGTACATCTTTGCATGGTCTGCACTGTTCACTATTCAGTCAGTAAATTTTTAGTGAACACCGCTTTGACAAACAAATGGTATCGCCCAAATTGAATGATGGACCAATTCATTTTAGAAATTCAGCAGGGTAAAGGTGTAAAGGTTAAAAAAATTCCTGTTACCACCCTTAGGTGTTTTTTAGAATGATGTATAATAATCTCAGTGGAACTGTCATATAAGAAAGAGAAATCAAGGAAAGACCTTTATATAGAAAATGTGAATCACAGAAGTTACCTGGTTCCATCTCACAATACAGATGAGGACAAACTTTCTTCAAAGCCTCTATGCGATCAAGATCGGCCTCTGTTTGCATGGTGCCTTTTCCAGGGATATGATCTATCCTGCCACATTTGTGAGAACCCTTCAACACCTGAAAATTGAAATATTAAACATTTAGAAATAACCAGTCTTATAAAAGAATCTAGCCAAATTAAAAAAAAAAAACAAAAAAAAACAAACGATCTTGTTTCCATTCGTATGTCATTTTTATAATACTTCTAAATGCCACAGAATACAACAGATTGGATAATATTGACACCTGGTATTGTTTCAGCTAAATCTGATGAATCTGAAATCATGAAACAAAAGTACTTGAATGTAAAATATATAACTTAGTTTGTAGACCAGTCTAAGAATACAGCCTAGTGATTGGTCCATTTCAAAATTGTTCTCAGAAACAACCAATCAGAAAGTGGAGACTTGAGACTGGTCTTTAAACTCCTGTTTTGTAACACTGAAAGCACATCTGCGGTACTTTACTAATGTCTAGAATTGTTCCCAACAATATATTAAGAAAACTGAATCACTGCCATTATAAAAAATAAATGTAGGAGTAAACCTTTATTCAAACAAGAGCTGTCTCCATAGGATGACACATGCCCCCGATGGCACTTTGAATGAATAGTTATGGCCGATGTTAGAGTTTAGGACCTTTGACCTATGGACATGGGTCTTGCGCAAGACACGTTGTCTTACTGTGCCACACATTCATGCGTAGTTATTTTAAAATCCATGCATGAATGACAAAGATATGGACCGGACACGCCCATCATTGCACTATCATGATATATGACCTTTAACGTCTAAGTGTGACCTTGACTTTTGAGCTACGGACCTGGGTCTTTCGCGCGACACATCGTCTTACTGTGGTACACATTCATGCCCAATAATTTTAAAATCCATGCATGAATGACAAAGATATGAACCGGACACGCCCATCAATGCACTATCATGAAATATGACCTTTAACGTCTAAGTGTGACCTTGACCTTTGAGCTACAGACCTGGGTCTTACTGTGCAACTCATTTATGCGTAGTTACTTGAAAATCCATCCATGGATGACAAAGATATGGACCGGACACGCCCATCAATGCACTATCATGAAAAATGACCTTTAACGTCTAAGTGTGACCTTGACCTTTGAGCAACGGACCTGGGTCTTGCGCGCTACATGTCGTCTCACTGTGGTACACATTCATGCCAAGTTATTTGAAAATCCATCCATGGATGACAAAGATATGGACAGGACACGAAAATTGCGGACAGACCGACAGACGGACAGACAGTTCAAAAACTATATGCCTCCCTTCGGGGGCATAAAAATTTATATTACATGTATATGAGTTTGTCTTTGCCTAAGTTACCTGTAGACAGCTGTTTTGTCTTGTTGCCTTGTCCATTGGCATCCATACTGTTATCATGTCTGGGAATAGATTATGTCTGTACCAATATCTGAATAATAAATATTTAAGTTATGTATCAAATACTGAAAGCTGGACGTGGATCACTACATGTATGCTGCAAACAATTAAAGATTGAATAGCTTTTATGTTTTGTTCTAAAGCATCTTTAGTTTGACATGTGTTTTTGCAAATAACACCAAAATGGTATTTCTGTGTAAAAGTTAGCATTTTTCTGGGTGTCTAGGATATTGGAAAGAGCTTCTTTTTTTTCTTCAAAAATTCATACCCATAGTCCTGGTGCCAGACATGACTTCCAGCTTCCTTGGGATTCTTTAAGATAAACTTTCCGTGGTAGTGATAAACTTCTCCACCCAGTAACTGTCAAAACATAAAAAATCAAACATGAAATCTTATCTGGATTCAAAACAAGCTTTATTCCGACCATGACATTGGTAGCTGTTACATATGACAAGATGTAAACAAAAGTATAAAAAAAACACTATTACATTTTGACTGAGCAGGAATGTGTCATTTGTTGACATAAAAGTCTTTCATCCTGATAATGTTCATTGATTAAGGTCATATCCAGTAAGATCATTGATGTTCATGAGGGACTAATTTTCGAGGATTTTGTGGTTCCATCAATCCATGAAATTTAATCCCAACATATAACAAGAGCTGTCCGTAAGACAGCGTGTGCCACTATTTGGCAATTTGACAGTAAAATGAATATATGTCTCAATAAGAGACCTCTACTTTTAAAAGGAAGATACACCAAGGGGCATAATTCTGTCAAGAACACAAATTAGAGTTATTGGGATTGTTACCACACATGCAGATAATGATGGTAAAGATATATTTTGAGTTTCATGTCATTATCTTATATAGAACCAAAGTTATGTCCAGAAAACGAAGTTTGTCAAAACATTTAAGTATAAAAGGGGCATAATTTGGTCAAAAATACAAATCAGAGTTATGGGGATTGTTACCACACATGCAGATGATGATGATAAAGATACATATAAGTTTCAAGTCTTATTTTATATTGTACATAAGTTATATCCAGAAAGCGAAGATTGCCAAAAAACATTAAGTATGAAAGGGGCATAATTCTGTCAAAAATACAATAAGAGTTATGGGGATTGTAACAACACATGCAGATGATGATTATAAAGAAACATTTTTAATTTCAAGTCATTATCTTTTAAAGTACCAAAGATTTGTCTATAAACAAAGCTTTCTAAAAAATTTAACATGAAAATAATTCCAAGTATAACAACTTTGTGACCTTGACCTTGGGTATAATGGGCCCAGTCCCTGTACATACTTTGTTTGCATGCTGGACAATGTTTATGTGAACTTACAGTAAGA
This sequence comes from Mercenaria mercenaria, assembly GCF_021730395.1. Classification (NCBI taxonomy): domain Eukaryota; kingdom Metazoa; phylum Mollusca; class Bivalvia; order Venerida; family Veneridae; genus Mercenaria; species Mercenaria mercenaria. The sequence goes on from NC_069365.1 coordinate 54,181,062, forward strand.
TATAAGCAATAGTAACAAAGATATGACAGAGAAACAATGGTTGCCGAAAAACTTTAACCTTAAAAATAACCTAAGTATAACACCTTGGTGACCTTGACCTTGGGTATAATGGGCTCAGCCCCTGCACATACTTTGTTTGTATACTGGACAATGTTTATGTGAAGTTACAGTAAGATATAAGCAACAGTAACAAATATATGACAGAAAAATAAAGGTTGCCGAAAAACTTTAACCAAGAAAGGTCACGCTGACGCCTGAGCGAGTAGAATAGCCCCCTATTCTCCGAATAGTGGAGCTAAAAATCCCATTCCTTTTATCTTGAAACTCTGACTATGTCCCTATGACGTAGCTGTTTTGGCCAAAACCACAAAATTTTATACCCATGAAATCAAATGATTCCACATAAAAGGTGGTTAATCAGATTTTGCTCAACTAAGGGATTGGTTCATCATTTAAACTTATTTGTGTTCATTGAGTTCTAAATACGTGCTAGATTTTCACTGGAAGTATTTTTAGAATTACTTTTTCCTATTTTGGTTCAGGTTGCCCAACCAAATGTTAGCATAAGTATAAATTTAATAAACATATTTTGCTTAAGAAATAATATAAATATAAGCACTGTTGTATTGTCAAAGATTTGCATTGACAAGTACATATTTTGCCAAATTTCATTAAAAATGCAAGTTATAAAGTTCCTTTGCCTATCTCTGTTCCACAACCAATATAGATTGAAAATAGATGAATTAGAAGCTACACACAGTTTTAAAACTTGTCTTTTGTTTCAGGTAGTTGAAATATCCCAATATCTATTAAATGCTAATGTAAAACTAGTAATTATATTAAAATCTAAAGAAATAGTCTCCTTTTAAATGTTTTTATATAAAAGGGAGGTAATTACAAAATTTCACGAAAGTTATAAAATATATATTTCCAGTAGGGATCTAACTCTATGTTATGGGTCTTTTTGTTCCTTAAATAAATCTGTAACAGAATGAAAACTGGAAAGTGTCATAAAATGTTGCTCAAATATTATGATGGACCACTTTTAAGATACAGACCTTTTCACAAGTGTTTACGATCTTCTCTGACCTGGAAATCATACCGCTAACATCAGTTCCTGCATGCTGATACATCACACGCAGAATCTTCCTTCCATCTGGCTCTGTTGTCTGCAACAACAAAAGAACAGTTTAAAATGAATTTATGCAACAAACCTGTCATCTGCAACAATAAAGACACATATAATGGATTACTTTTGTATATACAGTGAATGAGTGAAACACATTTCACTTGAGCATAGATGGCTTGAATATCAGGACTGACTTGAGTAGTAAATGTGGGCTCCGACCACTAGGATTGTTATACCAATACATGTATCTCATGTGTAGATTCACTGAAATTTGACCACGAGTTTTGGAGATGAAGTATGGACAAGAATATCTACTTAGATTTTATGTATAGTAATTGAAGGGCCATAACTCTATTAAAATCATTCAAAAGCAAAACCCATTAAATATGTGCAACAAGGCTCCTTAGTATAAAGTTTCAATGGAATTCAACCAAAGTTTTTTTAGAAGAACTTATGGCATAAACATGCAGATAAAATGAACAGATAGACAGACAGTGAAGGCAAAAATAGTATGTTTCCTATTAAATGAGGGAGATGTAATTACAAAATGCAAACTCTCAACAAAGGTCAAGATAGATTAATGTAAGGTAAATTTACCTCATAAGAATGTTTGAGGATCCCATCAGGCCCTTCAAATAGTTTCCACATCTGTGCTATTACTTCTTTATCCAGCAAATCTCTAAGATTATAATGGAAAGGAAACATTAATCTTATAAAAACTACTGCAAAACAAAAGGCATGTACAAGTAACTGGCATATACATGTACATGAATTGTACATACTATTTATAGAATATCAATAGGAAACAATTTGGAAAGTTCTAATCAAGTCTTTTCTTCCATTTATCTACGTTATTCATGTACAAATGTCTTAATTAGCTGTTGTAGCCAATTTTATATACTGATAAAATCAGATATTGAAATTTAAATATTGTCTTAACACAAAATTTAATCTTCATGCAAGCTGTCAATTTTTTCTTACAAGAAAATAAAAATCAAAGTTTACACGCATAATAATTTTGCAAAATATTTTATTAAAAAATGGAACCAGGAAAATGAATCCCTTGTTAGTATAACCGATTTTAAAATAGAACTAGTATCCTTGCGTGTATCAGTGCTATACACTGGGCACGTTAAAGAACCTGGCTGTCTATTCGAAACGAGCTAGGCTAAGTTAGCCGAACAAGCCTGTATCTGATTTCTGATCTCTCTGTCGTGGGGGCTTTGTCTCACTCTGTCCCTCTGGTCAGATCGCTCTGTGTCTGTACTAGTAGAGGATGAATTATGCGCCCTGTGTGGCTGCATTTGAACTATGTAAAGCGCCTTTGAACGTGAAATTGATCATGAAAAGGGCGCTATATAAATCTGGTATAATAATAATAATAATAATAATGCAATCAAGCCATTAGATTTATACCAGTTTACAAAAATACTGTTAACCTTTAGCCTGCTGGTGGCAAGAGACCAGTGCAGACCAAGATCAGCCTGCACATTTGTGCAGGCTGATTATGGGCGATCTGCACTGTTCACTATTCCATCAGAAAATTATCTGTGAACACCCCTTTGAATATTAAAATTGAATGATAGACAATTTCATTTTAGAAATTTAGCAGGGTAAAGGTTAAAAGCAGTGTTCAAGCCATTTAAAAAAGTGTTTAAACGAACAGTGCAGACCAAAATCAGACTGCACGGATGTGCAGGCTGATCTTGGTCTGCACTGGTCGCAAAGGCAAAATTTTCTGCCGCCATACGAACAAAACACTGAAAACTAACACCGATAGACTTACTTGACAACAATAAAGCCGTCATCATCGAACTGCTTCTTCATCTCATCTGTCAGCTCAAACTCTCCCTCAAATTTTATTTCTGTTCATGCAAAATATAACAGGGATAACAAAAATTTGAAGAGACATGCTACTTTTTTCTGTAATCTACTTACTTTAAACTCTGGATATAATTATAATCTCTCTCAGTTCATCTTACGGTTGCAAACTCTTCAGACTTTCTAACTCATGATTCATAGTGCAAATCAAGAATTTTACACATTTTTATTAAAGAGTAACTATAACAAATACTTGATGTGTATATCATGGAAAAAAATCTGCAAATCTGTTTTTATAATTAGAATACTTACTTAAAAAGTAATTTTCACAACACAATTCTTTAAAATAAAACACAAAAATTTCTCTTGTGAAGTCATGTATCACCATAATCAAAGAAGTAATTCTCTAAAGTTTCATACATCAAATTTGTATCAGATGGGTTTTTTGTTTTACTTGCGGCTTTATTATGCAAGATTCTGATATTATTTATATATTTATTTATCACATTTTAATAGGGTGAGGTGGAAATATGACCTTTTCTAATTTTTCAGGTACAAAAATGTATCTCTGAAAATGTCAATTTTATGGCCAAAATAATTTTTTCCCCCTAATAATGGAGATTTTGAATATATGCAACACATTTACCTAGAAATGTTGCTTTTATGCTAACTAAGATAATTTATTTACAAAAAAAACTCAATATTGAAATAATAAAACTTTCTGTGTCTACAATGATTGACAATATTCTACCAAAAAGTGTTTTGACGATAATTTTAAAACTTGTCATGACATTTTGAAAATTTACGTTTCTTTATCAACAAGAGTTTAAAATGATGTATATCTTAAATAATATTGTCCTTAATTTAAAACAGAAAGGATGGGAAAAAAATCTAAAGGAAAGGTGCAAAGCAAACATTAATGAACGAGGTCTCATTAGGTTAAGTCACCACTGAGATTAATAGTGGGAATTTGCCCTATTAGTCCATGAGCCAGACCCAGAAATTTTGGCTAGTGGTATCATCCGAGGGGATTAAAGCTCAATGCTATTTTTGGATAGGTAAACATCTGACAATTCAGAAACTATGTGATAGCATTGCAGTGGTGGTAGCTTTTTGTGCGTTATTAGCCATGTAGTAACACCACCACAAAATAGACTTTCATCAAACTTCCGTTATAGATAAGTAGACTTTCTATTTCAAACTAATAGTTCTCTCTTATTTTGGAATATATTTTCTTGGAAATTGATAGACAAACAGCTCAGTTTATGTATTTTATGTATTTAATAACTGTTATTAAAATATTGCCTCTTTAGCGTTTACTGATTGCAATTACAGACAAACATAGACCAGTGCTTAAACATAATTAAAGAACACAAATATTGTTTCATAATTTGCAGTTAGAAAAGTATTTTGCTCATTCTTGAACTAATATGACATGTTTAAATACATAGAGTATAAGGTAGTAGAATTCTACATATCACAAAATCAAGTTGTCTGCCATTGGCTGTTGGGGCGCTTGTAATTTATAGCATAATAATGTGCGTTACCTATTTGTTTGAAATTAATTAATACTTCTATAAATGATATGGAATAGTATGAATATCGTTAAATCAAAGCAATTTCTGAACTAGTGTTGATATGTTAAATTAACAATTAGACAGTTATTCGCAGACCAATAGCTTTTAATATCAAAGCCACCTTGTTGTTATTGTAATTTACGTGACAATACACCTATAGACGAAAAACACAAATATGTTATTTAAACATGATGTTTTACTATCTGATCTGTCTAAAAGGTGCATATTCATGCCTACTTCTGTATCAACATTCTTATGCTTAAACAGTAAACATTTTTATGCTGAATAATACCAAATGGTACTTTTATACAGTAAAATACGTTACCATAAAATCAAGATTTTCATAATATTTCATATAAACATGTTAAAGTCGTTGTTATTTAGTATTATGTTTAGAAAAGAAAGATTTTAACTAATCAATAAAATCATTATTCGGTTAGATATCAAATGCCATGTTAATTAATTGAATGTAAAAGTGTAATTTACATTACAATATGTTACCTTAATCGGTAATATGCTGCCGTTATTATTTTCAGTCATTATCTTTCTATATCATGTCAAGGTTATTCTTTGTTTTCAATAAACCACATTTTCTATGTATTCAACATACTAGAACATTCTTAGTTATGACTCTTCATCAGTGTCTGAATCTAATAAGATATCGTCAATATTGGTACGCGAATAATCTTCATCAGTTTCACTGGTTTCGTTTATATCAACAAGTTCATCAGGAACGATCTTTTTGTCACTCAAGTTGTTCACTAACTGTTTTTGTCATCAAAGTATCAGCAATTTTTAACAACACCAGGAAGATAAAGGCTATTTTCATGGGCAAGTAGTCAAATATACACCTTTAAGAAAAGATCAAGGTTGTTTGATATTGATATGAATAAGTGTTAAACTGCAAAATTATCAATTTAATGAAGAAAAACATGAAGAGATTGTATAAAATTTAAGTATATATTATGATAAAGTTTTCCTATTATTTTTACAATAGCTACGCAGATATGTATATTAAAAATTTTGTAGATTAATATAAATAAATGAATAAGTAACTGATAGTTGACTGGACTAATATGGTGGCATCAGGGTCATGTCTATGCCGTCAGAACTATTAAGGACGCAGTCTTGGTTGCCATTCTTGTTGACAGACATTCCGTATCTAACCTTGTTGATGCTCCGATATTTTGGGCGACCATTATACTGCAAATATAAATAACTCTCCGTCTCCAAAATGTCGTCGGAGCACACATGTTGACATCCCAACATTTAGCTGTCTGAACATGACTGAGTCTTGTTGCCATCATTACTCATGAAATATTTCCAATTCTGCGGATGTTTTGGTATTTTTGACCAGAAAACACGTCGTTTTCTTTCGACAGACTAAATTCTTTTGGAAAAGTATGTATCTGCAATGAAATCTACTATCAAAGCATCGCCGTCAATGATGTAAGATACGTTTTCAATAGAATGGTATGGTGGCATATTTCTGCATTCACTGAAGCAGATAGTTTTCGCGAACAGTTTACGTGAAAATTTAAAAACTTTTCACGAAAAGAATCTCTTATTCTAAGTGGAAAAAAATCACGATAGTGCGAACTACTGTATATGATAACAGATACCAAATTAACAGAAATAATAAAGGGAGTTAAAAAATACGTTAATTTTGTAACCCATATGAATGTTGTAATAAAATATCTATAAGTTTTAGACACTCTTAGGGGTGGTGGTTGGGGATTGAGGTTGATATAACACGCTTCATTCCGTAGAGGGGACTATTGGGTTATCTTTATGCAGTTCAGTTCACTATTTTGACACATTGTCTCGTTAACAAGATAATATTTTCACGAAAACTTTCTCCTACTTTCACGAAAGTTTATTCATTTTTCGCAAAAAGTATTGTTTTTTTTTCGGGAAAGTTCAGAAAATGTTCATGAAAACTTTATGATTCTCGTTTGCAGAAATATGCCACCATAGAATGGCTTGTTGCAGCTCGATACTTCCTTCAACGTAGTATAATAGTTTGGCTTTGTCGGTGTTTGTTGGCATTCCGTAGGATGTTGCAAATGACACAGGAAATTCTTTGACTACATCATGCGTGTTCAACAACTAATATCACGAACAGTCCAAAATACATTTCTTTCAGCCCTTATCTGAGCCATTCTATTCTGCGAGCTGGTAACTTTCTTTGATTTTTTAAAGTAAAGGCCACTATTGCCAATTTCTGCTTTGAATGGATACATGCATTTTTCTACATCTGTCATCACTTTTTTACATCCGCATATATAATCGACTTTGATCTGCTCAGGTTCCACTTCTTTGTGTTTGGATTTGTCTTCTGAAGTCTTGTCTGTTTTCTGTTGTGTAGCTTCAACATATGTAGCTAGCATGTGCTGTGTCAAACAACACCTGTAGTATGATAAATATTGTCTGCTGAAGCTTATGATGCTTCCCTTTTTCTTGGCATGAAGGTTGATAGTCTGTTCTATAGTAATTTACACATTCTGTGATGCTGTTGCGGCTGATCTAGACACACTGAAGCCACGAACCCTCGAAAGCTTTTCTGCACAAGGGTGGGTTATTTCAAGATTCATTATTAGGAGCAGATAGGGAGCGGTGGTCTAGTGGATAAGGTGTCGGCTCAATCCAGGAGTCGTAGGTTCGAGAGCCCCACTGGGGTCACAACCATGTCTTTTCTAATGACACCAGTACTGATTTTCCAGGAAGCGGGCTCGAGAGTGATACCAATATGCTTGAAGCTTTCATCACAATCGAGCTAAAACAAATTAGTATAAACTAACGGATAAGCAGGTAGATACATTGCATTGTTCATAAGATTGGACGCAAATAATAGTGGGCACAACTTGTGCCAGACTCCTATTTTCACATCTAGGTCGTTGACATTTGTGGCATGTATTAATGCCAGTATATCATGAATAATATCAATAAAGTATATACAGAAGTGTGCCCTTTTCCGTGATGTGTCTCTCTGACACTTTTGAAGTGTTGGTACTTTTGAAAGTACTCTTTTAACGCTGTTTGACTTTCAGCAGATTTTCACGGCTTGAATTGTCAGCAAGTTCCTTTACTTGTTTACATAAACATCGGTTGAAGGTCAAATAATTAAGGTTGAATATATGTGTCATCTGTTAATAAGTAAGTGTCAGGAGATTTCTAACATTTAAACTAAAATGATTCTGTCCCTATGAAGCCATGGTGTTCCAATGAGTATCTATTTGTTTTCTACTTGTTTAGGCCCATTTCTAAAATGTATTTCAGTATATATACATGTATAATTATGTTCTTGAACATTTATAATTGATTTGTACTGATTTTGGTAACACATATTATTGTCACGTAAAATTCGCACAACTATTGAAATGAGATGGTGATTCACTGCATTCTAGTAAATATCTAGATCAACAACACAAATTATGTATAGTTATTATAAAATGTTATATTTTTTCCCGATCTGTGCAGGGCATTTTCTTCACTTCAGAAATTTCAGTTTTGTACATTTTTGGTAACATAAAACTTATACGAAGATTACATCATGGAAAAGTTCCTACCACTGCAGAAAAATAGTTATAAGAAACACTATTCAGTCTGTACTTTCAATTATATTGAAGAATCATAAACATCTTGGTCATTGGGTTATTAGTACAAGTAAAATATCTATAATGCTGGAATGAAATCACTGTTACGTAAATTACACTAATTAAGATGTTAACGGGTACGTGAAAGATATATTGTTTTAAAGCACATTCAATTCATTGTTATACATGTATAAGGTTGTTAATAAACTACAGACTGCACTTTTTCTTAATCATTGTGTAGCACTATTTCATCCTCTTAAATGTTTTTAGGAAACATATTAAATGTCACGTAAGTTACAAAAGCCCTAATGTTTAAACGGCATTCATGTAGGAATAAAAAGCATTCGGTATGTACTTTCAGAAAGTCATAATGTTGAATATTCCTTGATTCCTTAGGGAAGGCAGGGGGAAATGGTACTTCAAGGTCTAACATCTATCGGAAGAAAATCTAATTATGAGCCATAATTATGCTTATTAGTTGTCCATGCTATTAAGATGTTCTTCATAATCATTATTTTAATTAACACTTATTCAAAGAAGCAAACCCAAAAATGTCGAAAATTAAGGAAATATTTTGTTTGTTTTTAAATACTTATTACAAATACATCAATTATTCAAACTGAAAAGCATACGTTCCATAATTCGTATGTCTACATTGGATATATTTTAGCTCACCTGAACTTGTATCTAAGTGTAGGCATATATCAAGATGATATCACACCAAAAGCTACCGTCGATACATTGCTATCACATATTATCTTACTCCGGGGTTGTATGCCTTTCCAAAAATCACTGTAAGAATTAATCCCCCCAGATGGTACCAATCAACCCTATGGCTCATGTACTCTATGTTCTTTCAAGAGTTTCAGATCTGTTTTATTATTCTAGACATTTGCTGAAAATAACTAGAAATACTTACTATCCACCATAGTGACTATAGTCTAAAACCTCTGAACCAGTCTATAGTTTTGCTCTCACTTTCTTTTCCAACAACAGTAGCTGTAACAAGAATAATTATTAAAATCATACAGTCAAGCAATTTTGAAGCTTTATTTACTCAACATGCAATTTATTATGACCTAATTAGTAAGCTTCCTAATGCTCAACTAAATATGTAACGTATTTCTTTAACATGGCAATATCAATTAATCCCACCCGCTTAGCTCAATAAGTCAGATCTACGGATTGTGGGGTTGTGAGTTCCATTCCTTGGGAAGGTGTATGAAGGTGTATGTTCTCCATTACGCTTTGATAAAAAAACATTGTATCTGAAATCATTCGTCCTACAATGCTGATTCATACGGAGAAGTTGGCAGTTATGTGCAGAGAACAGGTTTTTAATGGTACAGAATCCAGGTACACTGGTTAGGCCAACTGCCTAACTGCTACATAACTGAAAAATTGAAACCCCCGCACCCCCCAAAAAAAAACAAAAAAAAAAACATATCAATTAAATTACTGGGGATGCATGACAGACAGTATAAAGTATCCAAACTTGATATAGGTCAGTGTTCCAGTAACCAGAGAGATTCAGAAAAACTCTGGCATATTTGACATTAAAATTTTGACAACTTTTGATATAATTCTATAGAAATATTTTCTAAAACTGCATACATAATTGATATAAAAAATAATAATAAAATACAAGAAAACAAATATATACTTACATTTCAGACTATGTCTCAATTTTTCAACAGGCAATCTCCTCCAGTTCAAGGTTTCAGTATCAGTCTTGAGTAGATAATATTAAAGTGACAACAACAATTTATCTGTGTTAATGATTGTAAAGTCATGATAGGTTCATCTAGATACAGATTCAAGACATGAGATAAAGAAACACTTCTATTCATAGTCAGTTTAAATAGCCTTAAAAGGTGTCATTCTAACACAAGGAAAACTGATACGTGACAGTCGTAATGTTTGCAGTTGGTGGAATTGTTCAGTTCAATAAATTATAAATAGTGATTTTGTCTTTAATTCTTCAATGTGTATTTATGACATACTGTAACATCACAATGAATGGATCTTTTTAACCATAAGCCTGCTGGGGGCATGTGATTCTGCCTTTGCGACCATTGCAGACCAATATTACGGTCTGTACTGTTTGCTATTCAGTCAATAAATTTTCAGTGAGCACCCCTTCAAATAATAAATGGTATTGCCCAAATTGTATGATGGACCAGTCCATTTTCGAAATTTAGCAGGGTATAAAGGTTTATATGATAGATATGGCAGTCCAGTCTAAGTTAAACTTAACACATGGCAGTATGGATTCTATTCTTGTCTGGAACAGAATTTGCAGATTTAGTATCAGCTAAAATTAACAACAATGTCTCAAAGCAAAGAGCTGCATTTTCAAAACACAAAATTATGCCCCTGGGTGTGTGACCAAAGATTTTCTTTCTTGAGGTTTTAAGATCACATGAAGGTCAAGGTCATCTATATATAGGTCAGTTTGCAGTACTATGAAGAATGAGAGCTGTAGGCCAAAGCATTCTTTGAATAATAGCAGAAACTGTTTTTCAGTCTCAAGGTGACTGTCACAATGATATTTATTCTACTGACCCCAAAAACATCTACCGACTACAAGCAATCATCCTAAAAAGTTTGAACACTGTTGGCCCAAGCAAGCTTTAAATATTGACTGGGAACCAAATGATCTCCAATAGATGCCATGACCGACTGACAGACAGACCTCCCAACGTAAGCAAAACAAACAAATTCAGTGAATTTATATTCCCCACCAAATAGGTTGTTTTGCGAATGAGGGGACTATATTTTGAAAGATATTCATTTCAAATATTTCCATATATACACAAGTTATGTACAAAAGCACTGTGCAATTTGTTGCTTCTTATTTTTTACACAATAGGGCCATCATGTGTCGCTCACCTGAGTACTATTGCTCAAAATGATATGATCGTTTAAAACCAATCTCATTAGAAGCTGCTAAGGTGTATTCATTTAGATAAATAATAAAGGAGGTAATCTGTCATAAATTCAGTCAATATGTATCTTCACTGATTGTCCAAGTCCATCTGTTGACATAAATGAAATTTTAGATCAGTATCTTCATTAGTTACGGAGATATACCCATTTTAATTTGAAATAAAGGGAGGTAATTTGACATTAAATCAGTCCATAGTTATCTACCCTGATTGTCTCAGTCCAACTAATGACAATAATGAAATTTCAAATAAGTCCTATAAGTACTTACTGATATAAATCCATTTTGATTACAATCAGGGGAGGTAATAAGATATAAAATAACTCTGGAACCTACGATTGGATCCGACAGGTTCGTCATGGAATCCAAGATTTATTGTTGTTAAAGATATTTTGGAAGTTTGTATCAAATCAAACCATAAATGAAGTCTCTATATGGCTGCAAAAGCCAAAATAGCCAATTTTGGACATTTAAGGGGCTATAACTCTGGAACCCATGATGGAATCTGGCCAGTTCAAGAAAGGAACAAAGATCTTGTGGTGATACAAGTTGTGCACAAGTTTGGTTAAAATCAAATCATAAATAAAGGTGCTATTATGCAGACAAGGTCAAAATAGCTAATTTTGGCCCTTTCAGGGGCCATAACTCTGGAACCCATAAAGGGATCTGGCCATTTCAAGAAAGGAACCAAGATCTTATGGTGACACAAGTTGTGTGCAAGTTTGATTAAATTCAAATCATAAATGAAGCTGCTATTGTGCAGGCAAGGTCAAAATAGCTAATTCTGGCCCTTTCAGGGGCCATAACTCTGGAACCCATAAAGGAATCTGGCCAGTTCAAGAAAGGAACCAAGATCTTATGGTGATACAAGTTGTGTGCAAGTTTGGTTAAAACAAGAGCCATGTTAGACATGGCCAATCCCCCCGCCGGGTATATTATAATTGAAGGCTAAAGTTCCTGGCAAGTTAGTGTCTGAAAGTATTAATTTTGGGGAAAGCTTTGAAGAACCGTTTAGATGTGGTCTGCATCAGGGGTTTTAAAGATGTGGAAGAAAGAATAAGTCAGTAGTGAGGTGGTTTACTGCTAAATTTTATTAATTTTCATGAACAGTATAGCTATGATGTTTTTCTATATGGCTACTGTAAAAAGAAGGAATGGAAAGCTAACAGGGAACAAGAGTGCCAGAATGTCACAATATATGCCCGTCACAGCAAATTTCTTTACTCTAGCAGCTGTATTTGCAAATGGAATTTTAATTTTGTGGTTGTTTAGTAATCATTGTAAGTCTTTTGTTTTTCTAAGTCCACAAGAAACCTCCTTACCAGGTAGAGATATCTTAAAATACACCTAAAATTGGAAAGTAACATCCATGTTGTACCACAGAAAGGTAGTCTTGTTTTTTCCCTATGGTCAATTATAACAAGAGCACCGCCTTGCGGGTGCTGACGCTCATCTGATTTTTTTTGTGTAATAGAAATATTGTCCTACCCATGATTTTCTAAGTCTAAAAAGGGCCATCATTCTTGCAAAAAGCAGGATAGAGTTATGTTTCTTGATGTACAGTGTCCACTTATGATGGTGAAAAACTGTTGCAAGTTTTAAAGCAATAGCTTTGATAGTTTATGAGAAAAGTTGACTTAAACATAATACTCAACCAAGAAAATGATTTTCTAAGTCCAAAAGGGGCAATAATTATTGCAAAAAGCAGGATGTAGTTATGTTGCTTGCTGTACAGGGTCAGCTTATGATGGTGAACAAGTGTTGCAAGTTTCAAAGCAATAGCTTTGATAGTTTAGGAGAAAAGTTGACCTAAACATAAAACTTAACCAAGAAATCTGATATTTTCTAAGTACAAAAGGGGCCATAAATCTTGCAAAAAGCAAGATGGAGTTATGTTTCTTGCTATACAGGGTCAGCTTATGATGGTGAACAAGTGTTGCAAGTTTTAAAGCAATAGCTTTGATAGTTTAGGATAAAAGCTGACCTAAACATAAAACTTAACCAAGAAAACTGATTTTCTAAGTCCAAAAGGGGCAATAAATCTTGCAAAAAGCAAGATGGAGTTATGTTTCTTGATGTACAGGGTCTGCTTATGATGGTGAACAAGTATTCCAAGTTTCAAAGCAATAGCTTTGATAGTTTAGGAGAAAAGTTGACCTAAACATAAAACTTAACCAAGAAATCTGATATTTTCTAAGTACAAAAGGGGCCATAAATCTTGCAAAAAGCAAGATGGAGTTATGTTTCCTGCTATACAGGGTCAGCTTATGATGGTGAACAAGTATTCCAAGTTTCAAAGCAATAGCTTTGATAGTTTAGGAGAAAAGCTGACCTAAACATAAAACTTAACCAGGCAACGCCGACGCCGACGCCGACGCCGACAACCGCTCAAGTGATGACAATAACTCATCTTTTTTTTTCAAATAATCAGATGAGCTAAAAATGTTACAATATAAGTTATTTATAGTAACAACTAAGGGAAGTTAATCTTAAAAAAAAAAAAAAAAAAAAAATTGTAAGTCCACACAAAAATCTTTACCAGGTTAGAGATTGGTCAAAATACACCTCACAACTGGATGTAGCATGCATGTTGTACTACAGAAAAGTGGTCTCGATTTTTCCCTACGACTAGTAATGAAAAAGTTACAATAAAAGCTATTTAAAGTAACAACAAAGGGAAGTAATTCTAAAGAAGGGAACTGCGCATGTCACTTCGTCTCATGATGGTGTATAATTGTGCCAAGTTACATCAAAATCCCTCCATGCATGAAGAAGAAATGCTTCGGACAAAGTCATTCTTGTATCTGACCTTTGGCCTCTAAGTGTGACCTTGACCTTAGACCTAGGGACCTGGATCTTGCGCATGACACTCTGTCTCGTGGTGGTGAACATTTGTGCCAAATTATATCAAAATCCCTCTATGCATGAAGAAGAAATGCTCCGGACAAATTATTTTAAGAAAATATGATAAAGGGGAATAACTCAAAAAAAAGGCAAGGCAGAGTTATTGTTCTTGAACAATGCACTTCCTCCCAATGTGTTCTATCAGTGTATGAAGTTTGAAGAAAATCCCTCCAGTACTTTTTTGAGTTATGCTCCGGACAAAATTTTTTAAGAAAATATGATAAAGGGGAATAACTCAAAAAACTGGCAAGGTAAAGTTATTGTTCTTGCACACTGCACTTCCTCCCAGTGTGTTCTATCAGTGTATGAAGTTTGAAGAAAATCCCTCCAGTACTTTTGGAGTTAGCTCCGGACAAATTTTTTTAAGAAAATAAGATAAAGGGGAATAACTCAAAAAATAGGCAAGGTAGAGTTATTGTTCTTGCACACTGCACTTCCTCCCAATGTGTTCTATCAGTGTATGAAGTTTGAAGAAAATCCCTCCAGTACTTTTGGAGTTATGCTCCGGACAAAGATCGTTGCGGACGCACGGACGGACGGAGAGCATTTCTAATATCCCCTTCGCCTTTGGCGGGGGGATAAATAAAGTTATAAATGAAGCTGCTATTGTGCAGACAAGGTCAAAATAGTTAATTTTGGCCCTTTCAGGGGCCATAACTCTGGAACCTATAATGGGATCTGGCCAGTTCAAGAAAGGAACCAAGATCTTATGGTGACACAAGTTTTGTGCAAGTTTGATTAAATTCAAATCATAAATGAAGCATAATACTTGGTTTGGTGATTCTAGCTAACATACTTTTTGAATTATAAGGATTTTCATTTTTTTAACAAATTATATGGAAAAATTCTGCTTTTACTGGGTCAAAGGGGATAATACTACATACGAGCTCAAGTCATGTGCTAATTAATACTAATGAGAAGTTTGGTGAGTCTAGCTTACTCTCTGAATAAATAAATATTTTCAATTTTGGACAGATTCACTGATGGATGGATGGACAAACAAACTGACGAATGGCCATATGGACAATGCTAAAACAATATCCCTCTGACTTCAGTGGGGGAAAATAATATACCAAAATAATAATAAAGGTTAATAATGCACCTGATAAAAGGGATGTTTTACATTTGAAAATCACACATATATTTGGATAAAAGAAAACACCACATACACATTAAAATTGTTCAGGTTTTTTTTTATTTCTTTAATAGTTTTCTTAAAATTATTACTACAATTATCAAGTAAACAATACAGATTGAAATGCATATGCAAATTAAGGCTTATCACTTGATATTAAGAATTCATAGGTTCTACATGAAGAAAATACCATGAGCATACATGTATACAGAAAGGTTTTCCTTTTACATTAAACTTAAATTCCTTTGATTTAATTTTTTTGCAAATCCCAGATGATTTTCTTTTCATTCATTCTGTCAGAAAGTTTCAAACTGTTTCTCTTGTCAGTATCACCAAAATTAAAGTCAATACAAATATTAAAACAGTTATTGTATGATTACCTGGTGAATAATCCAAGTTTATGGACCTGACCAAGGTGATATTCATTGAGGGCCAAAAGCTAGATGTGAATATCATCTTGGTCAGGTCTATAGAGTTGTTTATATATGTTCTAAAAATAACATAAATTTCATTGGCCGAAACCGCTTATCATCTTATGTTTAATGGTTAGTGGGTTTAACATTAAATATGTTGCAACAAATATCAATGACTTATTCATAAACCTGAAACCATATAATAAAACAATTACTGACCCTTGAGCCATTGGATATGATGTGATATCCACCGGAAAAGGGGGAATAGTGACCTCTTCCTGTAAATATCACATCATATCCAATGGCTCAAGAGTCAATAATTGTATAATATTCACTGATATTGTCACTCATTAAGTGTTTTATTTTATGACTACCCTTAAAAATGAGCAATATGGTTAATATCTTGGTAAGACTGATTGTAACAAAAAAATTATTACAGTCAATATACAATTTTATCAAGATATAACAAAGGTATTGATTGGAATGGGCGTTTACGGAAAGTAGATATGACTGGTTGTGTTTAAAAGATCTATATTTAGTATTGTGTGACTTTGTTTTGACAAAGTTGCTCGTTCATGATTGTTTACAACTTTTTGCCGTGAGAGTCAGTATCACTTTCTATCGACCTACATGTGACCAGTTATTGACCAATGAGATTAGCTAAATTTACAAGTCTTAATATAATATCCTTTGTTACAGTATGACCTCTGGTCCCTAAAAAATGGTTGAATTAAGTTTTTACTACCGGTAATGTTTGCACAAATGTTACACAACTCCCAACCTGCAAGCCTGCAGCAGTCTTCAGAACTAATAATATTTTTGATACCAGACTATTTCTAGTATATTCAGTATACCGCCAGTCATAACACCCTATTCCAAATCTTAGGTATATATTTTTCCTTTAGTAAATTCTTGTGTGTAAATTCTTGTGTGTATATTATCAAATCTGGAATATTAGCACAGCTTAAATTTGTCTCAGAAATATGCTGTACTGTAGACATTCATCTGTACCTTTATCCATTTTTTAAAATTCTTTTTAAACTATAGATGTAAAAAAAGCAAACAACTATGTATATCAAATACACATGACCCAAATGAATTAAATACACATAGATTTTGCAGTATCAAATATGAATTGCTATTCTGTAACATAATTCAACAAAAGATCGGAGAACAGACTCAGCCTTATATACACTAATAAGTTTTTCATCACAAATGAGGTAACACTTTTCATCCTCTGTTATAACAAGTCACCAAAGTTTGTTTTGAATATTCTATCTACATTCATCCACTATCATTCTCGTTTTCCTCGAAACCTTGTCCGTGCATCAAGCTGCAAATAGAAGAACATATGAGCCGCGCCATGAGAAAACCAACATAGTGGCTTTGAGACCAGCATGGATCCAGACCAGCCTGCGCATCTGCGCAGTCTGGTCAGGATCCATGCTGTTTGCTTGCGAAGCCTATTGCAATTAGAGAAACTGTTAGCGAACAGAATGGATCCTGACCAGACTGCGTGGATGTGCAGGCTGGTCTGGATCCATGCTGGTCGCAAAGCCACTATGTTGGTTTTCTCATGGTGCGGCTCATATCATTTGTTGTTAATACAGTTACTGCAGTCTCCTAAAGTGAATCTTTATAAAACATATGAATTATGAAACATCCGCCCAATCAGCTCAGTAGGGAGAGCACAGATCTGTGGATTGAGGGGTTATGAGTTTTATCTCCAGGTAAGCCGTTCTCCATGACGATTGATAAAAGATATGTTGTGTCTGAAATCATTTTGTCCTCCACCTCTGATTCATGTGGGGAAGTTAGAAGTTATCTGCAGAGAACAGGTCAATACTGCTACAAAATCCAGGAAAGCTGGTTTGGTTAAATGCCCGCAGTTATATAACTGAAATACTGTTGAAAAATAGTGCTTAACACAGAGCAAACAAACAAACAAAATATGAAACAGACTGTGTTTTTTTTGGGTGAAAAACATTTATTCATTTTTAATTCCTTTTTAAATTCTTGCACAAATTTTATTTACACCTCATTTACATTTTTGATATCTGTTTAATAATAATTTTGCTGTTCAAAGTTCATCTGAGCTTACTGTTTTATGGCTTGCAGACTTGAAACAAAACTTATCTTACTGATTTTCATCTAAACAGAAATATAAGTCTGCATAATAATAAACATCTATCTTTTTATGCGCAAGTGTCAAAAGTTAGAAAAGACTGAGGAAATTACATATATATTTCATTAAACAAGAGCTGTCACTAACGGTGACAAACGCTCCCTCAGCGCCTTGACCTTTGACCTGGTAGCCTTGACCTTTGACCTGGTGACCCCAAAGTCAGTAGGGGTCATGTACTCAATAATTACTATCAGCATGTGAAGTTTGAAGGTCCTGGGTGCAGTGGTTCGCGAGTAAAGTGCCTTCATGCAAAAAGTTAACATTGTGACGAACGAACGAACGGACAGTTGAAAACTAATATGCCTCCCTTCAGGGGCATAAAAAAATGAAAAGTAACATGTTGGAAATAATATTAAAAATAGAAA
Organism: Mercenaria mercenaria; assembly: GCF_021730395.1. Classification (NCBI taxonomy): domain Eukaryota; kingdom Metazoa; phylum Mollusca; class Bivalvia; order Venerida; family Veneridae; genus Mercenaria; species Mercenaria mercenaria. The sequence goes on from NC_069365.1 coordinate 54,199,134, forward strand.
TTAATACATGTATACATCTGTTTCTCATCATTTATTATCACAACAGTATTTCAGGTATATAGTATATATACACTTGTCAATATACCTAATCTGTGTTCCAGGAATCCTTGCTGATATAAACCTGTTCCTCTCAAGTAAAGTATCACTTCCCAACAAGAATCTTAGGTGGAGGAGAAATAACCTATTAAGATGTATTTCTACTATCTATCACAGCAAAAAATAATTATCTAAAGACACGGCTTGCTAATTAAAAGTTCTGTGCTCTACCTATTAATTGAGCCTATTACAAGCAAGTCCAAGATATATAGGAAATCTCTCAAACATTTTGAATATCACTCATTCTCACGGGAATTGGGAATTTGATGTCGCCATACACTAAGTCCAACATGTGAATGTTATAATATTGATTTTGAAAAACAGATATCAAATACAGGGTGCAATCGACCCACTGGATGCAAAAAATTGTCCCAAAATCGATCAATGCATTAGAATTTGCTACATTACTGTGCAAAATGTAATGTTCGAGACTGTCGCCATTTACATTGTTCTTCTTTGGGTAGATGTACTGATGTACAATTGGACATTTTAATGATATATTTATCTTTGTTGCATATTTTGATATGTTACAAACAGAGTCTTATATGATTTCTTGAAAGAAATTGACGAAATAAATAAAAAATATGCCCAAACATGATGTCGCCAAATTTCTTGTTGCATTGTAATGTCCGCGATCAGTAATCTTATGTAATGCACAGTCCATTATATTTACACAACAGACATGCGAATTTCGTCACAAAAGGTGGTAGATTGATATGACATATCAAATTAAAGAATATTGAAATATTACGACAAATTTTAAATCACAATTATAGTTTACACTGAGGCCTGTTAACTCAGTAAGCTATATTACTGAACATAATGTAATGTCCGCGATCCATTTTCTATGATAAAGGTAAATCTTGGACGTTGTATTTATTTCATCACTGAGTTACATCAAATGGCTGTACGGCGGTAGCTTTTGGTAAGTTAAAAACGCAATAAGGCTGATTTGTCAAGCCAATAACAATGGTGTGTAATGTACGCGATTGTAATGTTCAATACTGTACTCATTAAATTGCAATTAAAAGACATTAAAAACACCTGTTAACTACGTCATTAATAGTGACGTCACAATTCTGTTCCAAGAATTTGTTTACTGCTAGAAAAATACCCCGGCAGCCATTTTTTGTGATGTTTGTTCTACGAAAATAAATACGATTTGGTAAGTAAATTCTTCTGCTTTCTTTTATATATTAATAATCATTTATGTCTTTTGCAAATTTGTAATGTTGTAACCATATAAATCGGGTAAGCGATGCAAATATAAATGATGAAAATATGTGAATAAATACATGCTTTGTATGGCGTGTAATGTACGCGATCTTTGGTATCGAACATTACACATTTATATATTATTTGAAATACTTTTAAGTACTTGTTTCTTTTGTGTTATATACTTGAATAAACAGCATCCCTCCCCTTTAAAAAGGTTTATCTATTCAGGGAAAAATATTTTTGATGCACATGAATGTTGTATATAAAATAATGCGTCGTAAAACATGTGTTATGTTTGGTATATTGTTCTAGCATTTGTTTAATGACATAATCCAAAAGGGGATATTTCTTAAGCAATTAATTACAATTTTACTAGAAACCAAGCCTTAAACTTGCATTTAATAGTTTTAAAAGCATATGATCAGGCGCCTTTATTGTAAAACTTGGTCTCGAACATTACATTATTATGTATCGAACATTTCATTGAAAATGGTAACGTTTTTCGTTTATATTTCAGGTGAATATGGTAAAGTCACGATCAGAAATATGTAAAGATTACAGAAAAAGGCTTAAAGAACAGGATAATGAGGCATATCTAAGAAAGGAACGAGAGAGGCGTCGAAAGAACTATGTCCCTTCTGGTGTATTAAGCTCATCTGAACGAGCTGTAAGACGGCATAAAGTATGTGAGGCCGTAAAACGATGTCGCGAGAGGAAAAAGGTGATAGCACAAGAAAGAGATAGGGCTGATCAACGTGAATCATTAAGCACAAGTGGGTATGAAAGTGCAGGTGGGTCTGCGGAAAATAGCGAGAGGCTTGTTGTTGCGATGCAGTTTTCAAATAGAGCAGTCGGACCAAGGAATCGAGTCACAAAGGAGTTAAAACGCGCCAACCAACAACTGAAAATGGCTAACCTAAACCTAATGAGAAAGTTAAAAACTGAACAGCGGAAACGACAAAGAATCGTCAAAAGACTTCATGGTTCACCCCAAACCCCAAGAACCAGTACAGAAAAGCTGATGAATCGAGCTGGACTTTCTAATATTCAGAAGAATAAAGTCAGAAAAGAAATCATATTTGGTCATGTAGTAGCTGCTGAGCTGAAAGAGAAGGCAAAGGTTTGCAATAAGTCAACAATAAAGAACATTCACCGACTTATTGCGGGTAAAATAGTCAAGAAATATAAATGTCGTTTCGCACTTGGCAAAAAAATTGGACTGAACAAAAACACTGTAACCAAGTACTCAGCTAATGGTGTACGAGTAAACAAAGAAAGCCTGAAGAAAACAAGAAAGTTGGAACAAGAAATAATCCAATTCCTCGAGCGCGATGATAACAGCCGAATGCAACCTGGGAAAAAGGACACAATAAAACATGCTGGAGAAGTCAAACAAGCAAGGGTTCTTACAGATTATCTTCAAAATCTGTATGAAAAATTTCTAGCTGAAAATCCAAGGAGCAACATATCGTTTGCAACATTTTGTAGAATCAGACCTAAACACATACAACTTTCCGCATTCATTTCAAGAAGTAGTTGTTTGTGCACTAAACACCAGAATATGGCACTAACGGCCAAAACACTGCGACGAGAAGGGGTCTCAACATCAGTCAACCCAGAGGTATTTTTAAAAGAGAACCACGATAGACAGGAAGTACTAGGCAAAATATCAGAGACAATTGCTGTACCTCAATGGAAGAGAGTTGAAATTGAGGATAGAGGGAAAAAGAAACATGTAATGAGGATAACCAACACTGATATGAAAAGGGATGAATTCGCTGATCACATTGATAAACAGAAGAATGATTTTGGTGAGCATGTTGACAGAGTCAAAACCCAGTATGCCCAAATAAGGACACTTAAGCAAAACCTACCTGTAGACCACGCGATAATTCAGATGGATTTCGCCGAAAACTATGCCTGTAGAAGTTCTGAGGAAATTCAATCGGCATATTTCAACCAAACTGGTGTGACACTACACCCTGTAGTGTTGTACTTCAAAGAAGACAACGAACTAAAGCACAAAAGCATCGTAATTGTGTCAGATACTCTTTCACATAATGCACAGACTGTTGTTACATTCATGGACAAAATTGTTCCAGAAGTAAAGAAGTTCGTTCCTAACGTGAAGGTGTGTCATTATTGGACTGATAGTCCTACGTCTCAATACAGGAATAAACTGATATTTGACACAGTGGCCAATCATGAGAACATATACAACTGCGCAGCTGTGTGGAATTATTTCGAGGCGGGCCACGGGAAGGGCCCGTGCGACGGGTTGGGCGGCACGGTTAAAAGAATGGCCGATACAGCCATTAAAACAGGACGAGCCATGATTCAAGACGCAAAAGATTTCTTTACGTGGGCAAGTGAGGCATCTACGTTTGAAATGTATCATTTATATTTGTTGGGGATCAAGCCATAACAGAGAAGGTCCGTGACATGTCACACATATTTGAAGATCTTCGACCGGTCAAAGGAACAATGAAACTCCATGCAGTTGTTGGAAATGGACAATCTAGCGTCTTAGTGAAAGAAACAAGCTGTTACTGTCAGCTTTGCTTGTCAGTGAACGCTGCAACACGTGGAGACAAGAACGAACACGTAAACGGAATACAGAAGTTGGAAACCAAACTGAACCCGAAAAACATTTGGACACACATATTGCAACACATACAAATATTACCATTGATGATTACGTTGCAGCAGTGTATGAGACCGGGTGGTATGTTGGGAAGGTGGTGGATATCGATGACGAAGATGACGAGGTTGAAATATCCTTTATGGTGAAGAAAAAGGAATTATATCAGTGGCCGAGGCAAGCTGACAAGATATGGATTGCAATGAGGGATATTTTGTGTGTTATTCAAACACCTATAGGAACTGGAAAAACAAAGCGAATGTACAAACTAGTAGATACTGATGAGGCGAAATGTGAGCAGTTATATGCAAATAGAAGTTAGATCTTATAAAGGTCAGGTTAATTGATTATATGACCAACAAAACAACATAGATGGTTTTGTAATGTTCGATACATCAGAACATAATTAACAAATTTTACTGTATATACATACTTATCAAATACAATTATGCAGAGACAACTAACTGTCATCATATATGAATGCAACGAAACATGTTTAGACATTATGTATTTACAAACAGAAGTTTATCTATTCATTTATAGAATTGAGTAATGTCCGATACCCCAAAATTTTTATAAATGTTTAGCTTGTATTCATATTGATAGCTTTATGATTGAAATTGTTATTATTGTTGATTTGTTTGTTCGATGTTGTTGGCAAAAATGTTTCTTTTTAAAGTTTATAATGGAGTAGAAAACATAAAATATGTGTTAATTAGTGTAATAGTGTGTATATTTGCATTATCCAAGAGAATTCATGCGTAAAATGTTTACCAATAATGTTGCAAAACATATGTTAAACAAATTGATGATATCATAATAACCAAATTTATGTGTTTGAATGGATATATAGTAATTATTGAATGGAATAACCGGTATAGTGTCTGTTACATAATCCATGTAATGTCCGATACAATTAGATCTAATATCAAAACGTATCAATACAGTATAGAATACGAACTTTCAAGTATTCAAATGTTATTATATTCAATTATAAACCATATACTATCTGTTTAAGAGGTTATTTTAAAAATTATGTCACATTCATCTAAATTATATACATTGAAACAAGGTAACTTTCAAATGTACACAATATTTTTATCAAGCACATTATATACACCTTCTTTGGATATTTCTAAATGAATATTATATAAATGTTTATTGTAAGATATCTTGTTCCACAACAGGCGTTGCTATACCTTTCGTTATTACAGTCGTTTATAGCCTACAATTATATGCTTCAATTACAGTATAAGGTATTCTTGTCAATACGTGTACATGTAGCGTACATTACTGGACGCAAAATAGGCAATCTCATGCTGTATTTTCAATGTGTCATAATTTTTTTGTTTTCTAAATGTTGTTCGAAAGTTTTTCACAATGTTTTATTCAATGTTCGATCAGTTAGTTCCATATAAAATAAATATATTTGGAACAATTCCATTTTGTTGTTTTTAGGTATGGCCGTTTTCCCAATTCTCGTGAGAATGAGTGTATGCTAAAGCAACTTGATGACAACTTTGTTTATACACAAGGTTTAATGTCAATCTATGTGGACACAGGGTGCATGTGTAATGAGCATATAATATGAAACTTCCAGTATGCAGTCTTCATATACAGAACAAATGCATGTTTATAGTTACATTAATATTCTTTCACTGAAAATAAATAAATCCAAATATGAATGGCAATGGCCTTTAAAAGTGATTACCTGAGATCTTTTACACTGGTACAATCTCATTCTGATAGGTTTACAGTCTTCTGGCATGTCATCCCCTCTTTGCAGACATTCTCTTGGTGTCAGGCCCTCCTACAATACAGGCATTGTACGTAAAGCATTTTCTCTAATGAAATTATTCATGTTTTTTTTTTTAATTCACAAAAACGTTTCAAATTCTTCAGATTAACAGCAAGATTGGGTATCCAAGTCTGATAGACATCACCTATTGCATTTCATTTCAAACACAACAGTATCAATACTAGTTATGCCACAGGTGGCAGAATCATTCATTAGCCCCCATCCTTCCTCACACAAGACCACTGATACAAGCCTGAAAAAAGTCATGAGCATTCTCAGGCTAGTACCAATTTAAGCCCTACAAGACCCTTGCTACAACCCTGAAAAAATCTAAATAATCAAGTCAGTACTTATTAACTTAATCACAATGCAGGTTGCAGACTCCAAAATGTCTTCCAATGACGAAAAAAAGTGAAATGGAAAATATTTTATTACAGTATAGTCATTTGTTGGCTCTGAATTAAGCAAATGGTGGAATTTCAGACATTTTAAATGAATAACAAGTATAGTGACTTGCCGTTAGAATACACCCGAGACTCCAAAACGATGATATTCTATGTTCCACATCCTTTGGCAAATGGAAATATAGCAGGCTTTTGACCTTTTAGTAACTACTGACTTGATGCACAGGCATGAGTATCATACCTGGGATGAACAAATATGACCAGACAGATAAAAAAAACATTTTTCACCCTAAATCAATCCAAAATGAGAAATATGCGGTGAAATATAAGCTTTTTTCAAATGATATATACATGTATATATATGATAGATGATGATGATGATGATGATGATGATGATGATGAATTGATGTGGGAGGATTTTTTTATTCAGGATTGTATCTTAGGGATTCATCCGGTGGGGATTACTTTTATTTATAATGTCGCGTAATTTTGGAACATGGTGGGGGCAAGAGTGATGTTATGTGCGCACCATAAACCAGTTTAAGCTCCCCATTGGTGTTTTTGCCACTGACAGTTCCAAGGAATTGCCCCACTGTCTTCCTTGTTTGTTTTGTCTTCATGTGTTTGATTTGTATTTGCGTGCGTGCACATACATGTGTGTTTGTTGTGTGCACATCAGCTTGTCCAACTAATTGTATGAGCTCTAGAGTCACGATATTGTGATAATTTTTGCACAGGTCAATATCTCTCCTCCACGTACGACATAGGATGGACCTTTTTCAGTGGTGAACCTTCCGCGTCGATTCTACGCGGCGATTTTTAATTCGTATTTTAATTATTAAAAATCAAAAATATCATTGAAATTTTAAGATATCTGGAAAGAATATCTATTTTTTTCGTCCATTCAATTGATGTATATGTGAATAAACGTCAAAACACGAGTCTGTCACTGTTTTAAAGAACACACCCTAAAGTTTACACACATTTTACACGTCTCCACTTCGGGTCACGTGACCGATAACTGCACTGTCAGCTGTACTGAGTTTAATGGAAGACATGTGAATACAGTAAGGTAGCCAAATGAAACATGTAGAGTTTACCCTTTAATTATTAGGCAGTGGCTACGATTACGGTACCGTAATCCTAGCCTCCGGTTCTAGGATTACGGAAGTTCCGTATTCCTAGACAACCCTATGAGGATAGGCTAGGATTACTGAAGTATTTTAAGAGGCATAAAGTATATGTTAGGACACGCATAAATGATGTTGTAAACTTACTTATTTCACTTGATTTTTCATGCCTGCCTTATTATTTGGTGTTTTCTATCCGGCGTTTTGGGGTAGTATAATTTTAATGGCGGCGCGCGGAAATATATTAGAAATATGAGTGTCAAAGTTATAGATTTAAAAAAAATTCTATACTTTGAATTTTATGATTTATAACCATATTGTATGTTATTAACCCTTACCCTGCTAAATATCTAAAATGGACTGGTCCATCATTCAATTTGGGCCATACCACTTATTATTCAAAGGGGTGTTCACTCAAAAATTACTGACTGAATAGCGAACAGTGCAGACCATGATCAGACTGCACGGATGTGCAGGCTGATCTTGGTCTGCACTGGTCGCAAAGGCAGAATCACTTGCCGCTAGCAGGCTAAGGGTTAAAGACCATTTGTGTTGACTTGATGAGAAAAAAAATGCAGGTATATACGAAACATAGATAATTCTATATTTCCGCGCACCGCCATTAAGATTATACTAACCCAAAACGACCAATTGATAGCACGAAATATAAGTGAAATTAAGTGAAATGAGTAAGTTTACAATGTCATTTATGCATGTCCTAACATAAATTTGATGCCTCTTAAATACTTCCGTAATCCTAGCCTATTCTCAAAGGGATGTCTAGGAATACGGAACTTCCGTAATCCTAGAACCGGAGGCTAGGATTACGGTACCGTAATCGTAGCCACTGCCTAATTATTAATGTGTTTTAATGTTATGTTTAAACCATACAAAATGATAGTTTTATTTTGTTTTACCACTTCATCCTTTAAGTATATTGCCTGTTTGTGTTTTTACCTAAATCTATTTTCACCATAGAAAAGGTCTTACTGGTTTTGATGTAGAGAGGAATTCTGCCCAGAGTATCACGAAAATATCTCAAAAATTTATTTTATCAGTTCTGACCTCAAATTATTTGGACTTAATCAGCTTGCTGGGAGTTGCAATATGGCGCGGCTGCGTATTTTTAGCGTGGTATTCCCTGCTGGATATTTATCCTTGTTCTTTCAGTAGGGTGGGTCTGAGATTTTTTTTTCAAGGTTGCATCAGGCAGGGTTCTTTCAATCTTTGTGGAAAGTGTGTTAACTGTTATGCAAGGCAACCTGTACACAAATCTTACAATTTTGTAACACTCTGATTGAAGAAGACAGTTCAACAAATCCTTTCTTGCTGATTCACAGGCAATTTTACTCTCTGGCATGACGCTGACACTAACAATACAGCTCCCTGACGATAAAAAATGAAGTCGTTGATTTGTTTGTTTGCAATAATTTTAGAGAGTAGCCTCCCCTGCATACGTCCTTAAAAATTTTAACCAATCAAAATATTGGTCTGTATTTAGTGCGAAGCTGCATGTAAATATTTTTGCAGAAATATTTTGTTTTGGTGAAAATTTGTATCAAGACAGAAAACAACATTTCAGTCATCTAAAAGAATGCCGGTACAGATTCTTTGATTTATAATAATCGTTATAAACTTGTAATCAATTCAACAATTTTACAGGGGCGGCTGTTTCATCGTTCAAATTTTATTTGCTTTATGCTAATGAGGTGGGTGGGGAGATGGTACCATTGCTATAATTTTTAAAATTGTTCATAAATGACAGCCCAGGGAGAGCCACACATCAGTTATCAGTGGAACGATCAGAGTCTCAGCTGCAACATGCATTGGAATCTGTGACCTTGACACCTGAAATTGGTAATGGCAGTTGTAGCGACAGCTTTGTCAGCGTTAGGGAATTTTTAACTAAAAATGAAAAAAATATATGTCAGGACCCACTGACATAACAGAATTAGGGTAGTAGTATATGGTTCATGTAAAAGAAATACAAATTTTATCATGTATCTTGTCATGTATACAGTTTATTTTCCCCAAAAAATAATTTTCTGTACTGTAAACTATTCTGCCAATTGCAGTGCCAATTTCTTAATTGTAATACTACTGAAACTTGAAAAATAGCATTTCAGATTATCAAAGGAGGCCCCGGATAAATGTCTTGATAAATAATGATTAATGAGCCACATTCAAATACAGGTAGTTAAAATAATTCGACGTTCAGATTGTTTTATATTTGTGACGGGCAATCTAAATGTCAAAACTTTGAAGGACCAAAATAATGGAAGTTAAATAACAGTACACAGTCATGTAAAGTTATTGGTTTTATATGCCATGTAGACACACGGTAAACGTTGATCGTGTACAGTACATACAAACGTTTAAATCACCAGAAAACTCGTAATTTCAGTCTTCGTCGTAACTGGGTTGCCCGAAGTCCGGGACAAGTAGATCCAGTTTCGGGCAAGCCAAAGTTTTCAGGTGGTTGCCCGAACGGACAAGTGCTTTTTCCGAAATTTAAATCCCTTAATTTTCACAATAATTACAAAAAAGTATTTCACGAATCTGAAATGAACATCCTAAATACTAGCTTTCGTATATTTATGCATGAATTGATGACCACATTTGCAATATATAACATTGCTTTACAAAATTCAGAAATTACATCCCTATGACTGGAGTTTACCCGCGAATCGTAAAGATATCAAAACGTCATGCCAGGAATTTTCCATTCCTCGAGCACGTGCGACCTATCGTATCGCCGTTACTTTTGTTTATCGACACGTACACAAAAAACGCGTGTAGTGCATTCATTTTTTAATATAATCGCTTCAAATTTTCAACACCGCTTGAGAAGTAATACAGTTTGAATTCTGTAACAATTTTAATAAGATATCGACAGAAATGAAGGCAAAATTCTATAAAAACGATCGAAGTTTCATACAATTATTTGTAAAATTTCAAACAGCGCGATCTTAATTATTTATTTATTTCTAAAAGTAAATAAATAATACATACTATGGTCATAAAATTCAGACTTTTGACAAGAAAGTACAAAAAACAGAATTAAAAAATCATAAATAATGAAAAAGCGGCAGCAATTTAAATACATCGAGTAAAACGTTTTTTGGCAAACAGATTTCTGCAAGTGCGGCAGAATAGGTTACGTGACCTCGTGAACGTAAATAAAAAATTGTTTTAAAATAAAGCAGTCTGATGTCGCTGTGGTTTTTAATAAGTTTAATAAGTATATGAATCTTTGTACATGTCTTTTTTGACTCCACACTATGTCAGATATTCTTTTCAAACAATAACGTAAATTCCTTGAGGGCAAATAGGTCACAGAGTGTAGGATATCTACTATTATCGTTTGACACATTTACCTGTCAGTTTATACGGGATATTGCACATTCGCTTTTAAAAAAAATTAAAGAAGATACTTTTTTACTGATTTCTTCTCAGCAATTTAAAGAACCGAGGCCGTACGATCAGACAGTGAAATGGCGCGAAAACATGACGTAATGCCATGACAATCTCGGGCAACTATACCGCTTTGATCTCCACTTCAAATGCCATGATACCGACACACTTCTTTTAGCTCTTTGAGGGGGTTTTAATTGATAATGAAAACAAGGGCAATTACTTGTTTATCAACAGAATAATTACCGATAATTGTTAATGTTTTTTTTTTCGCTTTAAACACGGGTGGGTTGATGATTATTGTGTCCATATTTTTTGGACACGTCGCCCCGGACTGTGATATTTACTTGATAATAATGATTCAACTTTTTTTGGCCATGCCACCAGAAACACAACAATTTTTTTTTGGGGGGGGGGGGGGGTGCCTAACCAGGCTGATCCATTATTGCAGTTAAATTTGAACAACTACACTATATTTTAAAGGCCCTGGATTAAAAAAGTAAGTTTTAGAAGGGTAGTGTAAATTTGAACCCCACACCTGGCATATAACTGGATACTGGTATAGGTTTTACTTTTTTTCTACAGTTTTCTCCCATAATTTTTGTCGGCTAGTTACTTGAATATTGCAACATGGTTATCCACTTATGTTGGCTTAGCCTGCCCATCAATAGTGTGGGTAGGTTAGTTGACTACCATTTAAATAACTGAATGCTGAATTAAGCATAAACCAAAATACATCATATTTATAAACAAAATGATTTCGGGCAAGTAAAAATGTTTTCGGGCAAGTGGTTTTCTTAACTTACTTGCCCAAAAGGACAAGTGCTGAAAAAAAATTAAGGCGAAGACTGTAATTTTGGATATTATTTGATAATATTTACATAGATTAATGAGGAATTGAATCCCCTTCTGGTACATGTAAGTTTTATTTTAATTTATGGCCAATTTGTGAAATAATCGGCATTTAAACCTATATAGCATGTAAGGCGTCGGCAGCGATGAAAATTTCATCGTAGTTGCTTCAACTATTTTGGTCTTTCAAGTGTTTAACGCGAGTGGGGATATTGCCCATATGAAAAAAATATCTCAATATTTCCTAGGATCCCATCAAATTAGTTGGACTAAAATACAGGGTAGAAACAAAAAAATAAATAAAAATAGTAACAAAAGGTGCTTGTCTGAAAATGTAATTGCATTTATTGGTGGAATATTTGTCATTTTTATTATTAGATAATTAATTTGAATAAAGCTTAAAATAGATATGACATACATAGTTTACATCAACATTCCTGAATGTTAATTTAGAGAAAGAGACTGGACTTTTTACATATTAAAAGAAAACTATGAGGATACCTTTGGTAAATTATTTGTTTATAATTCCCTGTACATTATAAAATCCAGTGCTGTATTATACTAAATGAAATTGTCTTATTGTTAAAACATCTTATTTAAGTCACTTAAGTTTGTAAATAAGGCATAATGCATAATGATGTTAATTATAAAAGATCATTTGGATAAAGAATTGAAGTGTATTTGTTTTCACATATTAATTTATTTTAAAACACATGTCTGAGACAAAGAAAGGACAAAACAAGTGTAGAATCCAGTGCAGAACAGAATGGTCATAAACCACGAAGTCCTTTCAGTTTGCTGTTTTTTTTGGCAGTTGCTAAATACAAGTATTAACACATTTTAAGAAAGACTTCATTAAATTTTTACCCCCTCCCCCTACCAAAATGAAAAAAATATATAAAGAACTTACTAAAAGCAAGTAAGAATGTGTAAGTATTGCTTGATAAAAGGAAGTGATGTCTGAAGTTAGCTTTTTCTGACTTCCTCATTCTCTTCAGTATTACCAAAGCAGTCCTAAGTTTCTTCAGTATTTTTCAGTTTCAATTGATTGAATACACGGATTACACTCTGTATCACTGACTTGTTCATATTAGCAAAACATTGGTACAGCAAATATGATAGTCTTAAAAAACGTTACTTGGCTGCATTTATATTAATTTGCAATGTTTCAGACTACTTTGATAGTTGATTACTATCTTCTTTGTAGTGAGTACTCACGGGGGACACTTACGGGGGTGGAACCATCATGACACAGTCACACGTCAATTTACATGTGATTTCATATTCTTGTTAGGCAGTTTGGCATTCTTTGGATGTAAAGTAGCTAGGCACACACAATAAAAACAGGAAAATGCCGAAATCGCTTAGTTACAGAGAATGCATCATTTGTCGATTGTCATTACAGGTCCACTACCTGTCTTTCTATGAAAATTTATGTTATTTCATATGTTTGATAATGTATTTTGATAATAACTTTAGATAGTTTTACAAAATTTCTATTTTTTATTTTACATAACAGGAGAAGGAGAATGACAATGTGCGGGTATGTGTGCGATGTCGTCCCATGAATGATAAAGAAAAGGGGCAAGGATGCACACAAGTTGTTAATGTAAGTATTAATAGTTATGTTGACAAAAAAAATTAAAAGTTGCATAGTTATGAAATAAGTTTTAATCTATTGGATATAAACTGTAGTGAAGTTTATTGAATATGATTTTAAATGATATATTATTAGACAGGATAGGCCAGTAAATTTCATTGATGATAAATGCAACATGTACAGTAACATAATACTGGGCATAGAAGCAAACCTTGCTGAATATGTAGTTCCACATATACCATATGAAGTTACTAGTTAGTAATTTCTGTATTTGTGACAGACTTATTTTTAGGAATTCTGTGGTTACATCAGTGCATTAAACTGAATCCTGACAGAACGGAAATTTAATACGTCAGACTCAGATAAATATCTGTTTTTAGTGAAAGCTTTAAATTTTGTGCCAATGAAACTAAATGATTTCACCAGGGTTCTCACTAGCAATTTCAAGTTGCAGTCCTGGGACTCCCAAAGCTGAAAAAGTTGCAGTCCCAACTACTGACTTGACTGACGGACAGACTTAAATGTTTCGTCAAAACACAGGCCTCTATTGTACTGTCAAATTAAGTGTAGACCGACAGACATTTTGTAATCACAATTCTTCACCCAAATATTGTTAAGGTGCGATGAAAAGGTGTCAAAAATTAATGTAGGACAAAATCACCCCTGCACAACACCCCCTCCCCTTTTCTGCCCCATCCCTGCTGTTTCTGATCTTCCTGGACAAAATCCCCCTGTGAAATTATCAAGGTGGACAAAATTCCCCTTGTAAAAATATCAAGTTAGACAAAATTCCTGGTGATAATTTTATCTTTACCTTTTTTATTTCAAAATGGAAACGTATATAAACATGGTCCTATAAACATACAGTGAAAAGAAAATACATGAACAATTACTGCTTTTATTTTAATATTTATTAAAGTTAAAACATTCGGTCTAAAATACATTAAGAATGCACAGTATGTCTATGATAACATTTTAATAAATGCTTCTTCAGTAACATCATCGATTTTGCAGAAAAATAATCACGTTTAATACTAAGACTGGCATCGACAGCATCTTAAAATTACTCGGATATTCATTCCTAATTATCACCTCTTCTAAAAAAGATCTTTAAAACTGCCTAGTAATTAGTACGTGAGAAAACAATCGGAGTTACTCCAAACACTACGTAATCCGTCGTTAACAATAAGAAATTGTCACCTATGCAATCACGCCGACAATCACATGTATACATTCGAGTTAATTATACATATGCAGCTTATCTCTCGGTGTACTGTAAACGGGCAACGCTGATTGGCTATACGCGGCTATTGGTGACAAGCGAGTGACTCTGCCCACATATTTTGCTCTCGAGTCAAACCTTGTGTATTCACAGGTTTATGTAATCAATTAATTTTCATTGCGTCTCACTGCAGAAACGTGCGTCCGGGGACTCCCAAGCTGCAATAAACACGCGTATACCGGGACCAATTATGCGTACAGGGACGCCGATTTCGGCGTTTCCGAGAACCCTGTTTCACAAAGTGTATAAGGAAAGCCTAGAAGCATACCATAATTGCAATAAGGTAAGGTAGAAGGCTCATTCTCTATTATATATTTTACCAGGTTGACACAGTAAGGAAGACAATCACAGTGGACCACAAAGATCACACAAACAAAGGAGAACCTCCAAAAACATTCTCATTTGATCAAGTATATGCTCCTGACAGTAAACAGCTTGATCTCTACAATGAAACAGCAAGACCTATTGTTGACTTTGTCTTGGAGGGATATAATGGTAGGTTAGCTTAAGTAAATTTTGTTCTTTTTCGATCGAGTAACGTTACGTAAGATAAAAAAAAATGTTTTTTCTTTCATGCTGTTTTATTTCTGAAGAAAGAAAAAACTCTTTTAGTCTTGTTATAAGAGCTAGACTGTATTGGAAATGCAATTCTTACAGTTGTCCGACTTTATGCTGGACAAAAGTTGCACACTGAAGTTACTTAAATGTAGTCATTTGAAAGAAAAATGTTTGACATAGCGCATTGATGAAAACAGGCTCTGGGTTTGGAAATATAAATGTTTTGGCGCTTGTTTTGGTATATGTGAACTTTTTGCAGCATGTAGAAATCTAAGACCAAGTGTAACTGGGTTAACAGTGTGTTAACAGTTTGATGAATTACTGTATTACAGGAACTATATTTGCATACGGACAGACAGGGACGGGTAAAACATTCACAATGGAGGGTGTCAGAGCTGTACCAGAACTTAGAGGAGTCATACCCAACTCATTTGCTCATATATTTGGTCATATAGCCAAAGCAGAAGGAGATACTAGGTAAACAAACAGTTTTCAGCCGCCTGGTTTTCTTTAAGTTTTATGGTGATTAATCAGATTTTGGCCATGTAACGGATTGGTTCGAAACTTTAGCATCTGATCATTTACACTCATTTATGTTCACTTAACACTTAATACAAACTAGATTTTCACTGGAAGTATTTTTAAAATTTCATTTTCCTATCCTGGTTGCCCAACCAAGATAGAGTTATTTTATCATAAGTATAAATTTGATAAACATACTTTGCCTAAGGAATTGTATAAATATTAGACATATTGTAATATATTTGTAAAATATTTGCATTAAAAATTATGTATTTAGATGGAATTCATTAGAAACGCAAGTTTGAAAATTATTATTACTTCCCTTCGCCTATCTTGGTTGCGCAACCAAGATAGATTGGAAATAAATGAATTCAGAAGCTACACACAGCTTTTTAACTTGCATTTTGGTTCAGATTGTTCAATAGTTGATATGTCTATCAAATGCAAATGTAAAACTAGACATTGTATCGAAATAAAAAGAAATACCCAGCTTTTTATATACTTTCATATTAAAGGGGAGTAATTACAAAATTTTATAAAAATAATAAAATATACATTTCAAATAGGAATCTAACTCTATGTAATCGGTCTTTTTGTTCCTTAAATAATTCTCTACCAGAATATACAAAAAGTAAAAAATGTCATTAAATGTTGTTTAAATGTGATTGACCACCTTTAAGCCCTGTGGTCTGAAGAGTTGAAAGTTTCAAAATAAAGAAACACCACCCTATTATTCATGTTTTAGAAAAAAGCGTTTTAACAGGTGAGAGGTTCTAAATTGAAATGACTTATGATGTGGTAAACTTTCTGAAATGAAGCAGTTTTTTGGGAGCCTGATTTTGTCTAATCAGTTTGAGGTTAATTTTTATCAAACAGTGTGTGAGAGCTTTATGAAATAATTTGAATTGTCGTTGTACACAGTGAACTTGAATGTTTCAGAACTTCAAATGAAATTGATGACATGGTTTTTGAGATTTATTTTTCTACCTGGTTCAAAATATATGAAGGCTATATTGGAGTCAAAGATGTTCATTTGGCTTTCCTTCGAGAATTCGTGTCCTCAACATATTTTCTTAACCACTGGCAATATTTTCATAATACTTGCAGCGCTTATTAACCTCATGGAGAGTGCACAGCCCAGGTCACTAGGTTAAAGGTCAAGGTCACACTTGAAGGTCAAAGGTCATTATCACAACATTGTACTTTCCCTGTATCAAAGCAGCATCTTGGGATATTGATCAGCTTAAGTGATAGCTCCAGTTTTCTAAAATATTTTTATTTTTACAAATATCTGCGTTCTCATTTATTTGAATCATTACTGCCTTACATTATATGGTGTTAGAATTTAGGTATAGCATATACAGCAAAGTGATCCAACTGTTTTTCTATACAGGTTTCTGGTGAGAGTCTCATACCTAGAGATTTACAATGAGGAAGTTAGAGATCTGCTTGGCAAGGACCAACACCAGAGGTTGGAGGTAAGCTTGCTGTTACTAAGTCTAAAGATTGTTTGTTGCCGTTAGTCAGAAGATTGTTTCAGAAAATTGTGAAACTTCAACTGTTTGCAAAATTAATGGAGTTTAATAATGCTGTTTCAAACATGTTATTGATATTTGAGAAAAAAGAATATCTAAGAAACAACAACTTTTATAAATGTATCGTAGTACCATAATTAATTAAATTAGCTGTTAAAGGTAAATCCTTTCTTTCTGAAAGAAGATGTTTTTGCATAAACATTTAGGTTCAGCAAATGTGCAGTTGAAGTATTTAAAAAAAATTGTCTTGTTGAAACATAAAGACTCCTTATTAACAAAAGACCTGACTACAAGTATGGATGTCAGTCTCTAGATGCAGTCTTATGATTGGTCCATTTCAGTACTGTGTACAAAAATAACCAGTCAGGTTTTAGAAATGTGAGACTGGTCTCAAAACCTCAGTTTTAAAACCTAATGTCTTGTTTTGTAACGGGATGCTCCATAGTGACTTTCATGCTTGTTTCACTGTTATTTGCTTTTTTATAAAGGTAAAAGAAAGACCAGATATCGGTGTATATGTAAAAGATCTATCAGCTTTTGTTGTAAACAATGCAGATGATATGGATCGTATAATGACTTTAGGAAACAAAAACAGTACGTTATATTTCACGTTTTGATTTTTTAGCTAAGTTATCTGATCTGCTTGTTAAAAAAATTATTAAGATTAATGGTTCTGTTTTACTCATCATGTGATTCTTTTTAAAGAGAAATTACTTTGTGATGTTTACTGCAAAAAAGATTTTACTTTCCCATATCAAATTGGTTTCAAATTATTTATGCACGTGTTTCATTATTTTTCAATTTCCTTAAAACAGAATTTTTTTTTTTAAGCTGCAACTATTGCCAGCCTAAAAGCTTGTCTTTTCTAGACTTTCATTTGTTCTTCATTTCTTTTTTGATTTCAGTAATCACATGCTATTGATTAATTTCAGTCTAAATTGCTTCTGTATTTAATCCTGTATATTTTATATGTTAACTTAAGTATTTCTTTGAAATATTTTTATGCAAAAGGAAGTTTTTAAATAACATGCATGATATCTTTTCTTTTCTGCCAGAAACTACTGTTGTGGAGACAGACCCCTGTGTGAAAAGTTTAATGTGTTTATTGGATGTAATTCCATTTTTAGTTTGTACATTTTATATTTTTGATACCTTGATTATTTGTATATGTAGACATATGTTGCATGTATAGTTTAAGATCTATATTATGTCAATAATTCTGTCTGCATTAATTATTATGTCAGTAACTCTGTCTGCATTTATTATAGGGGTAACAGGTGCCACAAATATGAATCTTCATAGTTCGAGATCTCATGCAATTTTCACAGTAACTATAGAATGCAGCGAGAAAGGTCCTGATGGCGAACAGCACGTCCGAGTGGGAAAATTGCATTTAGTAGATTTAGCGGTATGTAATCGAATATAATAAACATGGTGTATATTATTTTAAGGGTGTTTTGACCAACATTTGCCTTGACCCAACACAGGTTTCAACCAAACGATGCAAGGTAGAATAGGAGTATATATTATTGTTGCAGTAAAAGGCATTTGTAGAACTTTCATATTCTGCAAATTGCCTTTTCCTGCCAAGTTGTTGTTTAAATATGGTGTGTATGGTGCCCACCAGTTTGATGGAGCAGCAGGAAAGGTGAACACGTGTATGACATTTTTCACGCGGTATGGGTAAGTTAGAGAATTAGTTGAGGGTTTGTATGTGTATTACACCATCATACACTATTTTAAGGAGTGACAGGAGCAACAAACATGAATCTGCACAGTTCAAGGTCACATGCTATCTATACATGTACGATAGAATGCTGTGAGAAAGGCGCGGATGGAGAACAGCATCTGAGGGTGGGGAAGTTACATTTAGTGGATTTAGCAGTAAGTGGTGCAGTGTGGAATCAGTTCCAGGTTGAAGTTGCTCTTAAAACTCAGCTTATATGTTAATTTAAAGGTGGTGGCCCTGTAATGACAATAAGCAATTTTTGTGGAATAGCTCTTACAGGCATATGGTGGAAATCCACATGGAAAGTATGTATTCAATCCACATGGAGATTATGTATGTATTTCAAACGGAAATTTCCTATCCACATGGAGATTATGTATGTATTCAAATGGAAATTTCCTATCCATGTGGAGAGTATGTATGTATTCAAATGGAAATTTCCTATCCACATGGAGAGTATGTATGTATTAAAATGGAAATTTCCTATCCACATGGAGAGGTTGTATGTATTAAATGGAAATTTCCTATCCACATGGAGAGTATGTATGTATTCAAAACAAAATTTTCTATCCACATGGTGAATATGTATGTATTAAAACAGAAAATTCCAATCCACATGGAGAGTATGTATGTATTAAAATGGAAATTTCCAGTCCACATGGAGAGTATATATGTATTAAAACGGAAAATTCCAGTCCACATGGAGAGTATGTATGTATTGAAATGGAAAATTCCAATCCACATGGAGAGTATGTATGTATGTATTGAAATGCAAATTTCCAATCCACATGGAGAGTATGTAGGTATTGAAACGGAAATTTTCGATTGTCATTATGGGTTCACTACCTTCATGGAAATATTTAACTGAAGAGTGAAGTGTGAAGCTATGGCCTTTAAATACTGCTAGTATTATAAGTAGAGAGAACATATTTTTTTCTGGGTGTAAACATTTTTTGATATGAATATGTTGACAGTCTTTGCAAAACAGATCAGTTTCATGTAATAAATCTTTGCTACATATTGTTGCCACCTCTCACTTCCCCTTTGAGTAAAATAGCAATTAAAATAACTTACAAAATTAATGCACTTTGCACTTCGGTTATTTTCAATATTGAGCATTAATTTGTATACATGTATGTTAGTAAGCAAATTATTATATAGTTATCAGCAACATGTTCCATGTAACCAATGTTTGTAATTGTTTGCCAGAAGCTTTTTAACTAGAGCATGACCATGACATTGTATCATCATTCATTAGTCATTAGAATTGTGGAAAAACACCTGTCCTTGTAAATATTGTATATTGTGTGTGCACGGTTATAATACTGAAATGTTTATTGTGAAGGAAATGAGGCAACAGTGAGGAAGTGGTCTTAGTGGATCTCTTAAAGGAGCTTGCTAGATTTTGACTTGATGGTGAAATGACTACCGACCATGATTATTTGAATCAAACTGGCACTGTATTTTTACCAGTGACCCTAATCAGTTGTAACATTATATATTTAAAGTTCCAGTTTCAATGAATGTTTCAAGATCTGTTTAGTACTGTTCTATTGCTTTTTGAACACTAGGTGATTCATAGATTTTATTTTTTAAGATAATAAAATACATACATATTTAATGTTTGTCATATTTACATATAGCCATCGATACAAGTTTAAATATTGTAGAAATAGCTAGTAGAATGATTATGCAATCCAATTAAAAGGAAAGTTCTCTGTGTAATACTAAAATAATGCATAACATCTTAAGCTGATATTTGTTTGCTTGAGTGCAGTGCTAGCTGTTTGAAGTGGCATAGAAGTTAACTCAGTTAATTTTCAGGGTTCTGAAAGGCAAGCGAAGACAGGAGCTACAGGCCAGCGCCTGAAGGAAGCAACAAAGATTAACCTGTCACTGTCTACATTGGGTAATGTGATCTCAGCACTTGTGGATGGCAAGAGCAGCCATATACCATACAGAAACTCTAAACTTACACGTCTCCTGCAAGATTCTCTTGGTGGCAACTCCAAAACTGCTATGGTAAGTTTATAACTGTATGAGCAATATGGAAGTACATGTAACAAGAAAGTGGCCATATGACTTTTAATTGTTACAGTGTGATGTTAAACCCTACAGAAAAAATTACGAATTGTGATTAATTAAATAGGATTTCGAGACTGACCTAGTCTGTATAGTGCTAAGAAGGCAATAGATTTCTCAAAGCCTGCTGCACTGATGAGTAAATTATCTCCTTATCAAGGCTGAGGGTCTTCCATAAGATAGATTATCATAATAATGATGAAGAGAAGCTCCGCTTGGGCCCGTTTTTTCGTAATTATTTGTCATTTAGATCTTAGGGAGCTTCCTAATCCAGTTGGTACCAGTTTGCCAATTTGAAACCACTTGTTCCTCACTCTTTTGTTTAGATGTTAAGGTCTTTCATGTAAGTAAGGAGCTGTTTTAAACAAGGTTTGTAGTTCTATCCATGTGTCCATTCATACCTGAAATAACGTCCATAAAGGCACCTTGGATCTTAGGCCAGATAGTCGCCATACAACAAGTTATGTCCGTATGACACCAACAAAACAAAGCATATCATTAGAAGTGAAATACGAATAGATTCTCTCTGATTCTTTCAGATAGCAAACATTGGTCCTGCTGATTACAACTATGATGAGTCTATCAGTACATTACGTTATGCTAACAGAGCTAAGAATATCCAGAACAAAGCCAAGATTAATGAAGATCCCAAAGACGCTCTTCTCAGACAGTTCCAGAAAGAAATTGAAGAACTCCGTAAACAATTAGAAGAAGGTAAGGTTATTTGTTTTTCAGAGTAGCTATATATGCTCTGTGGAAAGAATTTGTTTTTCAGTACATTTTCTTGCCAGACAAAGGTCATATAAAGAACATACAGACTTTATCCCATGCACTCATACGCAGACCACAGATAATGTGCATATATAACACCATTTTTCTTACTTTGTGACATATGATATTGCTCTTAGAAATATGTCAAAATAGTGAATTTTGATGATAAGGCATTGTAACAGATTATAGACAGTTACGTATATTGTATTACTTTACTTCTGTGCAGGAGTGACAGATAGTGAAGGATCAGAGGAAGAGAGTGAAGAAGAAGTTATTGGAGAAGATGGAGTGAGGGTTAGAAGGAAAAAGAAGAAAACAAAGAAAGGTATTTTTTTTTAATTGTAAATGGGATGATTATATAAATTTTGTAAAATAATGGATTGTTGATTTGCTAACATGTAATATTCATTCGAGTTTGAAGAAGTATTTAATCAATTCATTAACATCAACTTAGCTTGTGATAAATAGGTTTTATAGGTATATATAATGGCTAGATTAGGTAGGTTATTCTCACCTTCATTGGTACCAGTTCTTTTTGTATACATTTGTCGTATTCAAGAAACATTATACACACAAATATAACAGCATTAGTTTTAGTAAAATGAAATGCTTTATAGAAAAAAAATATACTCCAGAAATGTTTTTTTTTTTTAATGTATAACAATGAAAAGTCATTTCTGTCATGGGCTTGTTTTTATATGAATAGCTTAACAGAACCTGATTGTCAACAAAAAAGTAAAGTCCTGTTGGCATGAAATTCATAGTTTTTGGACAAAATGGCTATTTGATTGGGATTTGAATTCATGGATTTTACCTAAGTGGAAATTATACTTGTCTGTTTGGATTTATTTTCGTAGATTTACCCATCCATGATAATTAGTACCCCTATTAATGTTAATAATTTCACAGTATTAAAATGTTTTTGTATTTACTTCTGGAACACATTCTGAATTTCCATTTTGATTTACGTAATAAATATACACTAACTACAAAAGTTCAGAAGAATTATTTAAGGTAGCAATCTGGTATAAAATGATGTTGAATTACATAGTATATTTTAAAGGTTGACATGTTGACAAATCCATTTTATTATTTAAAGAGACTTTACTTTTAACAGGATTTTCGAAAAATCTTCAAGCCCATGAATTAAATGACTGGATTTTTGTACATATAACTGGAATATGTCAAACCTTGGAAACTAGAAAATACAAGGAACTAGAAACAAATGAGCCACACCATGAGAAAACCAACATAGTGCATTTGCGACCAGCATGGATCCAGACCAGCCTGCGCATCCGCACAGTCTGGTCAGGATCCATGCTGTTCGCTAATGGTTTCTCTAATTGCAATAAGCTTTGAAAGCGACAGCATGGATCCAGACCAGCCTGTGCATCCGCGCAGTCTAGTCAGGATCTATGCTGGTCGCAAATGCACTATGTTGGTTTTCTCATGGTGCAGCTCAAATTCTTCCATTAATTTTGGTCAAATTTTATCACTGTTTAAGATTTCAGTTAAAATTTTCAGATTTCAATTTGAAATAATACCAAAGCTCATGTTATGTCTATACAGTATTTTCTCACAGGTCTTGTCAAGGTTTGACAGTATTTGATAGATTTACAGCTTTTAATCATTGATATACATGTGGCTTCAGAGACAAATCTGTGTCTTAGGACACTGTGAAAGCGTTTGATTTCATGGGCATAAAATTTAGTGATTTTGGGGGAAAAAACAGCTTTTTAGTGGAAGCATAAATTTGGGGATTTCAAAGATAAATGATACTAGTATTTTTTGTCCAGATTCAATTTTGTGGATTGAAAAGCATCCAAGAGTCCATGAAAATTAGTTCCACTCAAATATGTTGTTGGTTTTACTGTTTTAATAAATGAAGTTAAATATTTGTTCAAATGCTGGTAATATATTTACTATTTTCCTTTAAATATGCCGGAGATACTGGCAAAAACATTTTATGCAATAAAGTGAAGGTTTTAATCTTTCATCATTTTCAAGTTCCGAACCGTATGAAATGTAACGTTTTCAGGATGTCGGGCTAATTATAAATTCAAAATTAGTAACTGCTCAAATTTCTTTGGAACACAGTTACATATTGTTAAATTTTGACAATATTCTAAGATTAAGGCATAGAAAAACTTAGAGAATGTTTTGTTTGAACAAATGAAAGGTACATGTATATCAATTAAAACATTACAAGTAGTGATAGCATAGCACTTCATGTATATTTCAACTATAACCTATTTGTTGTTGATAATTATGATATAAACAGGAGAGCAATTAGGTATGATATGTTTTATTATCTCCCCTTGCACCTTGCTTGACATTATAGAGCACTAGCTAGTTGTAATATCATGTTTCCAATACTTACAAAAAATGACAACACTGATGATATGTCAGTGGTCATTTAAAGCTTTATGGCATTTCTTGAAGATGAATTTGTAAACTGCAAATTATGATGTAAGAACCATTCCCCTCAACAAAACATCACATAATAAAATCTTGTGCAAGTGCAGTCCTTAAGGAGAAAAGTGTGTGAATTGAAACATTTTTTTGAGAATCCACAATCTATTTTCGCAAATTCATAAGCGACTGGCGTTACTTGCGGAGAACAAGTTTGTACTGGTACAGAGTCCAGGAACACTGGTTAGGTTAACTGCCCGCCGTTACATGACTGAAATACTGATGAAAAAACGGCATTAAACCCAAAACAAACAACCAAAAGCAACTGGCAGATGACAAGGCAGTACTAGCAAGAAACCTAGGAATTCTGTTAAAACGTGACCAAAGTATGTTAGAAAATGACATCGAACAGAGTGACTTTGATAATACAAACATGAATAAGTTCTAGACCAGAATTATTTTCTCATGTTCAATCATTTAGCATTTAAAACTATTGAATTCGAAGATGACGTAAAGATGTCAAAATTAAAGAAATCTGTAAAGTTAAGGTCTTTCAGAATAACATGTTGTCTGCTGAAACAAGGTGCTGTTCATGCATAATTCAGAGAAACTATCAAAAATAATATCTATTTGAATTTGCATGCAGGTAGACTAGACTAGACAAATTCATTTTACAGTGGAATAACAGTATTTACAATAAAGTAGTATTTTTTGTTTAAAAAATATTCTGTCTTGTAATATGTAAACTTGAATATGTTGATAATATGATATTGTTATATTTATTCCTTCCACTTTGGGAAATGTAGTAGATGGTAGATATACTTGTTATAACTTGTTGTTGTTGTTTCTTGCATTTTATGCACTCTCCTTTCTATAATTATATTCACTGTAGCGATACAGACAATTGCCTGAACTGTCTTTAATGTTCATTTATTTCACCTTTGCCTAAATACTTGCTTGAAGTTTGCTTATTTTCTTGTTGAAGAGTGTATATTTTGTTCTGTTCAAGTCCATGGTCTCCAGTCAATAACTGGAGAATACTTGGGTCAGTGGCACTCAAAACTTCATAGGGTGATTGCCAGTGGTTAGTAGATGACCCCTGTTGTTCTGGGAACTTGTACGTCAGCATTGAAGGTCACTGTGACTTTGAGACTTGAACCAGTTTGAACTTATTAATTGATAAATATTTGAGCCTGTGGTCATTAAACTCTGTGTTGAGTAGATGGTCCCTATTGCTTTTGGGGTCAGTACATTAATGGTCTGTCAGAATGACCTTGACACTGAAACAGTTTAAATCAGTAACTAAGGTATGCTTGTGCCTCTGGCCATCAAATTTCCTACATCATTTCATGTGGTCAGAAGATGACCCCTGTTGTTTTGGAGTTCAAGTGTAAATGGTTTGTGTCATATTTGCCTCAGGTATGAAACAGTTTCTGGTCAATAGATGATGATTACTTCACACTTATAAAATTTTATAGGATGATTTCCTGCATGAGGCAGTTGACCCCTATTTATTTGGGGGTCGTAATGTCAAAGGTCACAACTATAGTTAGTTTCAGACTGAAAAAAAAACAAAACCTTTCAGGTCAGTAGCTGGAGAAATTTTTGATCCTGTGTAAAACAAAAGGATGATTGCTTTATGTTAATAGATAATCCCTTATTCTTCAGAGGTCAGTAAATTAAAATTCAAGGTTTACACTGATCTATACCTTCAACACACCCTGAAAATGGTTTCTACTTAAGAATTGGAAAAATCTTTAACCTACAGCAATCAAATTTCACAGATTGATTTTTTCCCCAAATTTTTGAGTGAAAAATGGTTAAAATTTACAGTAAAAATGTGTAACTGTATCAGAATTGTTTCTTTGCGGATAAGTTGAAAAGTAATCAAGATAGATTGAAAATTTAAAAAAAAAATCCTATTACCTGAAAATTGCAGTTGCTTAAATTGCCCGCTTACATTTTCCCAAAAAGCTATAATGGGGGCTTATTTGTTTAAAAAGCAGCTCTTTTTACACAAAGTATTTTAGTGTGTTGTTTCAAATTTCAGATGATATGTATTAACATCCACAAGTCTTTTGCTTTAGTACTTGAGATTGGTTGATGTACATGATTGTGTGCCTCTTTTCCTTTTCTCTTATTTTATTCATGTAAAGTTTTTCTGAGAGTGCTCTCTGTCATAGTTGCCTTTCAAGTGAAAAACTTTTAAAAATGAGCCGCGTCATCAGAAAACCAACATAGTGGCTTTGCGACCAGCATGAATCCAGACCAGCCTGCGCATCTGCGCAGTCTGGTCAGGATCCATACTGTTCGCTTTCAAAGTCTATTGCAATTAGAGAAACCATTAGCGAACAGCATGGATCCTGACCGGACTGCGCAATGCGCAGGCTAGTCTGGATCCATGCTGGTCGCAAACCCACTATGTTGGTTTTCCCATGGCACGGCTCTTTTAATGATCACTATTATTCTTCACATTAGCCTATGTGCCAGTTTTACATGCACAGGGAAAGGATGAGTCAGAAGACAGGATAGATGTAGTTAATTGCACTGTGTCTTTTGGAAATTAAAATCTACATTTATTATCCTTTAAATTTCATTGACATATTTAATGCAATATACATTAGATGACTACATTTACTTAGTTTTGGGTAATTATTTAACGTTAACATTTTGACTCAAAGTAGTAGGCGATAAACATCTTTATCATACAATTAGGTTGAATAAAT
Organism: Mercenaria mercenaria; assembly: GCF_021730395.1. NCBI lineage: Eukaryota > Metazoa > Mollusca > Bivalvia > Venerida > Veneridae > Mercenaria > Mercenaria mercenaria. The sequence continues at coordinate 54,225,904 of NC_069365.1, forward strand.
TCTAAAAATTCATACAGTAAAAGATCTTGACAAAGTTCCGAGACATATGCAAGTACATTGTAAGGTATAGAAAATATGCAAGTACATTGATAGGTATAGAAAATATATGGTGTTTTAGGTAAACATATCTCAAAAGAAAAAATGGCAGAAATTCAGGCAAAGATAGCATCAGATCGTCGTAAATTGGAGGAACAGAAAGATATGGCAGAGGAAGAAAGGAACAAAGTTCAAGATGATCTCTTGGAAAAAGAATCTGAACTGAAAAAATATCAGTAAGTTAATTATAAGTTAAGGTCAGATGTATTAAAATGGCCATTTAATTGTAGCCCATCAAAGGCAAACAATCTCAGAATTTGGGTTAAGTTCAGTTTTAAAGGAGTTTTCTTTACTGTAGGAGGAACATAAACAAAGGCCTGGAACATGTGTACACTTTGGCATGAAACATATGCGTCGGCCTGAAACATACACATGGGCATGGGACATATGCATGGACCAGAAATTTTGTAGTTTCAGCAAAATGGCTATTCATGTTTTCTGAAAACAAGAAATTCTTGAGTTTCATTTGTTTGGTGTGATTTAATTTTGTGGATTTATAGTGTAAAAATATCTGTGAAAATTTGTCCTCCAAGAAAATTAGATACAGATTACCTCGTATTGTTTTTGTGATTTAGAGAGGAACAGGACGCTCTGGCACAGAAACTGGCAGCTATAGAGAAGAAGATTATAGTGGGTGGGGAAAACTTGCTGGAAAAGGCCGAGGAACAAGAGAGATTGCTGGAGGAAAGTGCCTTAGAATTACAGGAGAGAAAAGTTAAAGAGGAAAAACTACGCAAGCAATTGCAAGAAAAAGAGGTAGAGATATGGGCTGTTACTGCAGTTTGTTGTGCAGAAAAGTATTTAGTATTGGCTACATTTAATGCGATATAATAAAAGGTCCATAATGCTTTAAATCTTATGTTAAAACAGATGAAACAGCTGTCCAAATAGATGTTATCCATAATTATATGGATAGAAAAGGGCTACTTTTAATACTGCACATGAACTTATTATAGGTAGAGCCATAAAAGGGAGGTAATCAGAAACAGTAGGTTCAGGAACACTTTGTACTGTGTTCATCAATATTCAAACTTTTGACAAATATTAGAGAAAGCAATTAGAAAGAAATAGGATTTAATATATTTTTAATCATAACGGAAAATATGGCAACCACATTATAAACAACAGCATTATGGGCCTTTAAGTAAAAGGAATAGCGAGGAAGACGGTGTAATGATTGTACAGTTTTGATATGCAACTTATACTTAACGATGTGTTATAAAAGTATTTATGTTTTAATCATTAAAACAGTTTTTGTAATAGTTTACTAAATAGGTGGAGCATCAGAATTCCATTTTGGAGTTGTAAGATTCAGATCTTTTGAATGGTGTGTATTCTCTGTAATGACCAAATTCAGGGTGGAGATGTCAGTTCCTTATGGAGAACAAGTTTATACCGGCAAGAAATTCAGGAAAACTGCCTAGGTTACTTTACCACCATTATATAACTAGAAAACTGTTGAAAAATAGTGTTAAACTTAACAAATAAATCTAAAACAAAGGACTGTAATATTTTATTATATTAAAAGAAATGGTAAGATACTGTTTAGATTTTATAAAAGAAATGTATTTTATATTGTAGCAAGAACGTTTGGACATAGAGGAGAAGTATTCCAGTCTCCAAGAAGAAATAACGGGTAAAACAAAGAAATTGAAGAAAGTTTGGACTATGCTGATGCAAGCCAAGTCAGAGGTTTGTAATAAATGTGTAATCATGCTAAAAACAGAGAGCTCAATATGTAGAATTTTCTCATTCTTTTTGTGATAAGGTCTCATTTCCATAAAAGTCAGATTTAGAATTTGTGTCTTGAAAGTATTATTTATGGATCATTATATAATGGGTTATTTTTTAAAGCCATTTGGTCAGTCAGTTTGAAGTAAAAAGATGTGGCACCAACTACTTACATAGTTTGAATGAATTCCAATTTCCAGTGACACTTCATTCTCTTTATCACCATGAAATTGCAGATGTTCTCTACTATTTTGTCAAGGCTGGTCAGAGCAGGGTTATATGCATTTGTTTAGCATGGTTTGACTGATTATAAACATGGTTTCATGATTCGATTAAATGTCAAATACAAATCTCCTTCAGTTTTATGCAGGGGCCTCCGTGGCCGAGTGGTTAGAGTCGTTGACTTCAAACCATTTGCCCCTCATCGATGTAGGTTCGAAACCTCATTTGGGGCGTAGAACTCTTCACGTGAGGAAGCCATCCAGCTGGCTTACGGAAGGTCGGTGGTTCTACCCAGGTGCCCGCTCGTGATGAAATAGTGCACGGAGGGGCATCTGGGGTCTTCCTCCACCATTAAAAGTTGGAAAGTCGCCATATGACCTAAAATTGTGTCGGTGCGACGTTAAACCCAACAAAATAAAAATAAAATCAGTTTTATGCAGGAAAGTATCTGAACACTTAGTAATATTCAAATTAGTAATACTCGAGTCTTAGACAGAAAGAATGTTATTCTTGCCTACTGTTACAGATAGCAGATTTACAACAAGAACATCAGCGTGAGATGGAAGGGTTGTTAGAAAATGTCCGTCAGTTGTCGCGGGAGCTCAAGCTACAGATGACTGTAATAGACAACTTTATACCTCCAGAATATCAGGTAATCTACTTTAATGTTGACCTTGTTTGCCAAAAAAACTGCTTAATGTCATTACTGTCACAACCCGACTGCCATTATTGGTCTTTTGCACTACAAAGAGTGAGAATGACATTAGGCATTAAAATGATTTTGTAGTCCCCTAGCAGTGTGCCGCAGGTCACAGGAGAGAGACATCTTTTTGTGCTTGATTATAGATGATGGGTTATTTGGAGGATATGCAGGCCAATCATTTAACCCTACTAAATTTCTAAAATGGACAATTTGGGCAGTACCACTTATTCAAAGGGGTGTTCACTGAAAATTTATTGACTGAATAGCGAACAGTGCAGACCATGATCAGCCTGCACAGACGTGCAGGTTGATGTTCGTCTGCACTGGTCGCAAAGGCAGAATAACTTGCCGCCAGCAGGCTCATTAAGTTTCAGTAAAAAAAATTGATTTGTATAGCAGCAAAAATGACAAATGCACATTTCAGTTGGGGACTTCTTGGCAATAGTTTGGTTTAAAGCCCTGCTCCGCGGCTATTCAAATTCTATTGCGTGTATGCAACCCATGATTACAATAGGTAACAGTTAACGGCCACACTTTATTTCATAGTTCATAGTCAGGATTTTCATGTGCTTTTTCAGTGACAGTTTAAGGTTAAAAGGTAGGACTGGAGCAGGTCTTTAATGTGGCTTGCCAGCCCATTATGGGTATATTGCTATGAAGTCACTTGGGGTTTATAGCAATTGTGAAAGCTTGTAAGGTGATTTTCATTCAACTTCGAATTACTAATACATTATATCAGTAAGTGACACCAGTTAAGCTTTTCATGTGTAAATGAGTGAATCTCGGATTTCATCTGTATTATAATGTACTGTGCCTAAAGATAAGGATGTTACTACTTTCTGTTTGAGTCATCTTTTTTATGTGAATTATACCAATTATTTCTATACTGAATGCACATAATGCAAATGTCAGATATACCAACCCACAAAAGTAAATCCCCCTAAAAGCAAGCAAAACTCATTCATTTTCATCTTAGAAATTGAAATAATTTCTCAACAAAATGGCTGTTTAATCTTAAATCACAATATTTTATATCAACACAATTAGATGAAAGCACAGTATATATATTTATGTTCAGCCATCACCATGTACTGTTACTATTGTCTAGGAAATGATAGAACAACATGTAGCCTGGAATGATGATATAGGAGAATGGCAGCTAAGATGTGTGGCTTACACTGGTAACAATATGAGAAAACAGACACCACAACCTGATAAAGACAAAGAGAAGGTAACACTGTAGTCCATGCTCTGAGTTTATAAACTAATTTTGAATAAAAGTCTTAAGAATGATAAGTTTCAAAATTAAGCTGAGAAATAAGCCTGCATCTATAGTTAAAAAGTTAAGGTTGAAAACCAGTTTCAGACTGCAGCCTTGTCATTGGTCAGTTTTGAATTTGAGTTCTGAAATAACCAATCAGATGCTAGAGTTTTCAGACTTGTACCTGGTCTTAACCTTTGTGTAAAGCAGAACAACAATCGGTACTTGTTTTGATGACTTACTGACTGACTTAAGGTATTAGTCCAAGATTACTTTATGTAACAAAAACACTAAAGAAAAATGGTGTTAAAATTTCAAAAAACAAACAAGAATGCAAAAGTTCAGTGGTTCTACCTAGAACCTTAACACTTATTTCACTGTTGCACTTTTTAGGGAAGCATGAGAATGAATTTTATTAATATCTTATTTATATAATTTATTTAAAAGCAAGATTCTTAGCTATAGTTTGTTAATCACTGAACATTCCTCTACAAATCCTTTAAATATATTTGTATGTGTACTTTGCAGGGCCAGGAACCAGATCTATCCAACATTTACCTCGCCTACACTGCTGAAGGGGCACAGCAAGCCATGAAACAGAAGTCATCCAAATCATCCAGACCAAAGTCAAGTCGACCAAAATCTTCAAGACCAAAATCATCCAAGAAGTAAGTTTTGTACCAGATAAATTTCAATTTTAGGGCTCTTTCAGTATGTTACAATGATTTTCAAGAGCTTGATTTAGTTCACTTTCCTTCTTCGTATTATCTTTTATAACATAAAAGCTGGAATTTTGCAATATAATGACAAATTGTAGCAGTGTGACAAGACAGTTGCTATACATAGATTTAAAAATTGGCACTGTTATTATTCCGTCGGCCCATCTCTACAAGATTTTTGTCTCAAATCCAAGGATGAAATTTTGTATGTTAATGCTGTTCTAGGGGCTACATATGTTGTTGCAACCTTTTCTAGTTTTCTTTGAATTTCTGTTAAACTAAATGAAATAATTTTTTCAGGAAGCGGAATAAAGATGCTGAGATAGACTCGGTTTTGCAGTGACTTTACCATGCAGCTTTTGCCTTACTACTTCTAGACATGTATCTCTACTGGAGTTGTCTCTACCTGACCTGGTTAATTGATGGAGAAGTGGGGCCATTGTCACTTGCAGCTTTTATAGACTTACATGGGAATCATGTATACCCCTGGCTGAATTTAAGAACTTTAGCGGCAGTGGCAACATTTGTTGTTATCATATCCATGTGGCTTTTGTCATTCTTCTTTTTGAGACATACTGCTTGAAAATGACTCGCTATATTATGATCTGAATACTTTTAACTTTTACATGGAAAGTCCTTTATTTTCCATTGCATGAAAATATCTCATTGGATAACATGGTTTTGGACCAAGTGAAAGATTTAGTGACCAGTTATTTACTATTATTTTCTTTGTAATAATTTTTATGCATATTACATCAAGCTTAATATCATAATAAAACACTGACTTGTTTTGCCACAAATATTGAATAAAAACCTCAAGAACCGTATGGAAGTTGAGGACCATCAAAGTGGAGAGATATTTTGTCAATCATTTTGATATACAGTTTACTATACAGTTTCATGCATTGGTTGTTGGTAAACAGTCATGTAGTGTAAATCTCTGATTTAAGCATTGGATGTCCCAAGCCTAGCCTGGCTTCATACCAAACAAAAATCCAATCCTGCCATTGGTAAAGAAAACACAATCAGTTGTTAAGATGTTTATTGGCCTGCAGTAACATTGAAGTTGGGATCTATGGCTGTAAAATTGATATTTGAGACCAGTCTGGGAACACTGCTTTGCTACTGGTCAAATGCTTAAATTTTTAGGCTGGTCCCCAGATATAAATTTTTTAGGCCTTAGATGCTTAAATCTTCATTGCAACAAGAAATGAGACATTTTTTATAAAATATATATATATATATAATGCTATTGTTAATCTTTGTAAGATGATTGTCTGTGGTCAGTAGATGACCCCTATTATTTTGATTGCCAGTAGATCATTAGGTCAAAAGTCAGGGTAACTACCCAGTTGCTTTCTTGGGCAGGATCGCTTGAGGCGTTTGTGTTTTACAAAGGGTTCTTGTTCAGTTGAAGCCTCTCTATATTCCAGGTTTATTCGCGAAAAGTAATAACAGAATTACTGAAAAGCTACAACCTTTAGTTTAAATTGTAAAGAATGTTCACTGAAATGAATGTCAGGCAGAGTAATGCTTCCAGGAACAGACCTCTGCTGCAAATTGGAAGTACCATGCTTGCAAATAGTTTTAGCTGAAATACGTAATTTTTTTGTGAACTTGCTAGTATGTGCCAAAAGATCTTGTGAAAGCGAGAATAGTTTGGTGTTCAGATTTATTAGGATGAAATTTTACCCAGAAATATTTGAATGGTGAAACATTACATTCTTGGTATGAATTTGAAAGAAAGTCTCCTTTATTTGTTAAGGAGAAAGTTGAATTAAAAGTAAAAATAAATTCAAAAAGATACAAAGAAAATTTTGAATACAAGTACCTGGTAATCACGGGATTGTAAAAAAGAAATAAGAAGAAAATGTGCATGATATGTTTATTTCTGGTAAATATGTTTGTATGGTGTTTTACATCAAGGTTGTCATTTATTCACATCTTCTTGTTAAAAGTTGTTAATTTTTATGTACATAAAGATGTAGTCATCAATTTTTGATATACAATGAATAATATATGTTTAGATCTTTTTTCTTTGTTTAGTATTCACATGTTTAAAAGAATGGTTGTGAATTTCTCACACAAAAAATAATTGACAACATGAAACCTTTTTGTTTCTCTTTCTCTAGAAGTCATTTCTGATGCTGCATTGTGTTGTAGATGCATTTTGTCAGAATATGTTATTTACATGCACGGCTGTCTATATCCGACATGTATGTGGAGATCTTTTGTTCACTAAATAGGACACAATGTCATGTTCTCTGTAATGAATTAACAACAGACATACTAGTAAGGTTAAAATTTGTTCATTTTCAACAACTTCAGGTAAGAGTGGGGAAGTTCAAAGTTATTGTTTATTTAAACCTAATATTTATTTTCACAGATTGCAATTACTCAGCTGATTTGCTTTTGATGATAATATTTATCACAAAAGTTTAAGGTGTTCTGCACATTCATATCTAATAATTTTTTTCTACAGTATATGAATTTGATTAAACCCTGACTTTTAAGAATTTCATAATAGATGTATACATAGAAAATTTGGCAAAAAAAAGAAAATTTAGCCAAAAAAAGAAGAGATAGGGTCATGTCCCTGATTTTTTTTACCAGAATTATTTGAAAAAGATGGAACTTGCACAAGTTTTCACAATAGTAGTCTGTGAGAAAACCATGGTTTTGATGACCTTTTCGCAAATAGAAATTTTTCTGAAACTTAGATTTAATGGAAATTCACAAATTTGTAAAAAAAAAAAAAAAAAACAACATACAGTCTATAATATGGTGAGGTCTGTGCTTGCTTTCGAGATATTTGCAGGTCCATATATTTCGAGTGACATTATTTGGAATTGTTAAGTATGTTACACTTCTAAATATCAAATTTATATCTTTAGAAAGTTGGTGAAGTTGCCATTTTAATAAATTTACTGTGTTGGTGCGCCGTAAAACCCAAATAGATAAATAAATTTACTCACAAGCTGCCATAAAGTTATAAGTGATTTTCGTTCACCAAGTCCAGACTTAGTTCTACTTCATCTGGATAAATTACTCTTACTTCCGTTTGTTAAAACATTCATATGTACCTTAACAGAAAAATACTTTGATTTGTTTAGCTTCTTTTGGTGCATGTTACCATAGTATATATTTTATTTGATAAACCTCGTAATTCATTTTACCTAAGTAATTATTACTTTTCTATTCCCTCCATTCAATTTATTATTTTTATTTTATATTTTCCATAGACAATGCTGTGATATTTTCAAGTTTGATTATTGTAAAACTTTGTTTTGAATCCAAGTTGATATAGATTTACATTGTAATTTGCTTTTCAAGCATTAAAATGTCACTATTTTACATTCTGCTTAGTTGTGTTGTTCTTTACATGTTACACTATTTGAGCCGTGCCATGAGAAAACCAACATAGTGGGTTTGCGGCCAAGCACGGATCCACGGTTGGATCCATGCTGTTCGCTAACGGTTTCTCTAATTGTACTAGACTTTGAAAGCGAACAGCATGGATCCTGACCAGACTGCGCGTATGCGCAGGCTGGTCTAGATCCATGCTGGTCGTATGTTGGTTTTCTCATGGCACGGCTCATTTCAGTTGTGATGAAATATCTCTGTGAAATTACTTGCACATACAGTTGAACTTTGTTCGCTATAACTTGGATATTTTGAACGCCACCCTTCATTGAGCTCACCGTCGGGTCCCAGCAAAATCTCTGAGTTGTTTATTGTTCAATTGCTCGAACTAGCGCTAAACTCAGAACAAATTTTGGCTGCCCCGTCGAGTTAGAGTGAACGGAGGATGACCATACTAATTAAATGTTTGAACTTTGGAAAATGTAACAGATGAAAAGGTCACAAAGACAGCGAAGAGCTAGCAGGAACTTGGTCTATATTTATCAATCATTGAAATGCTTAGTTGACATTTCGCGCTATATTTTTGTACAGGTTTTTATTAGCCGTCTACAGGTGTTTCATTGGAGCGGACTTGCGCTGTTACCCTACTAGTCTGTCAGTCACAAAAAAGTTGGATCTTGCAGTAATTTTCAACGTACGAGATGGTTTTAACTGAAACTTGGTACATGGATATATGGCAATATAAAAAAAAATATGCACATCGATCTTTTTATTTTGTTGCGGTTGCAACAAACAATCTAAAAATGTTACAAAAAGTCCTGCGATAGCTTTTAAAGTGAAAAAGCTAAAGGTAAGGTCGAGTTCCCAGAAACACAGAGCACAAAAAACAGCTAGAGCCAGAGTCGGAGAGCCAGAGAGATTTAATAGATGGCTTTCTTAAAGAAATCCTACAAGTACATTTCAATCATATTCTAGATAAAAAAAAATAGGGACGAAGTAGAAAAAGGGCTAGGTGAAAGGGGAAAAAGCAAGGATGCATATTTAACACAAAGCCATGCTCCTAAAAACACAGCCTCCCTAGATCACAAACCTTAGCACTAAACGCGAACAAGACCAACGCATGCATGCAAGTACATACAGGCACATCAAAACAAACAGAACAGTAGGACTAAACGCACAAAGGAACACGGGTTTGAAGACATTTTTTCAGGAAACTCGGTACACTGATAGATAGCAGTAAGAAAAGTATGTGCTTCCTTTTATATTGTAGCTATAACAAAAAAATGTAGTTGCTATAGTAATAAATAGTCTGAAAATACGGCAAACATGTTATCATGGGATAACTTAAAACTGAAACTTAGAGGACGGTTTGGAGAACATGTGAATTATTTTTCATTTTTTCCATTCTGTTTATCCATACATCCATGTCTGTCTATCACTTATAAATGATGGATTCTGCCATACACGTGTTTTTTATTCATGAATTTTGGGACAGAAGGAAATATGGAGAATATGCATATCGCTCAATTTTCACATTGTTCTGTCTATCAAACACAAAAAAATACTGCGAGGCTTTTTCATGAAATCTGATTTATAGGTGATTGGTTATTTGACGGCCTCCGATTAAGTTTCACTACTAAAAACTGTGACAGTAAATGTGACAATGTCCATTCCTGTAGAGGACCGTTATACCCGGACAGAAGTCTTGTTGAAACTTGCCATAATTTAAGTATATACATACAAACTAAATACCGTGCAAAGATTCAGCAATATAAGGTCTTGCAAGTAGATATTCTTTTGATCTTTTGACCCCTGTCCCTTCCGGCAGACAAGCATAGTTTGCTCCTGTATGTATTGCGTGTTTCTTTGTCATAGGCCTAGAAGCTATTGTTGTATGTTTACACTTCTCACTTGTCTAAAATTTCTTTAAAACAGATTTGCTACGCTTAAGTGTGGAGTAAAATTTAATAGATATTTTTACAAGCTTAAAGTATTCGTACTGATACATTTGTGATTCAATCTAGTGCAGATTATTTAATAATGAGACAAAAGCGTGCAACCAAATTATACATCTATTATCGAAAGTTTTCAAAGTAAATGACTGAACTTGCATGTGCATTCCCTTTCTAAATCCGGCTTAAAACAGCATGCGTTAATGACTTCTGGAAAAAGGTAACTTGGTTTTCTTATCCAATCAGTCAGTTCAATAGACAAAGTTGCGATTGAATATAACCGGGACAGAAGAAAATGGAATCGCTAGATAATAAATAATGCAAGTATTTTCTTTTAACACGTAACAAGCAATGGTCTGTGGGCCAGTTTCTATAAGTCCTCTAGTTTTTCGATTTCGTAACCCAGAAATTAGGCAAAGGTTCATCCACAAGCTGTGGTTTGTACTTCTGTACTATACAATCAGCTATGAAATTATGCCTGTAACGTTGCATGCTGTAAAAGTATTAAAAACTGCCATCATGTGACCCAGTCTGAATGCACGACCTTTTCACAGACTCGCATTTTTTTTTGTAAGTTGCAATCGGTACATTTTGTAACGTGTTTATTTTTCTTTCTGAATTTTGAGGTAAAATATTTAAGTACAACACATTTATAAACGACCCGTAATGTGTTCTACATTACAAAGGATAAGGAAATTAAATATCAAAGATTATCATCAGCGTGTAAATACAAACTCCAAAGATAAAATTGCAAACAGGAAGTTTTAAAAAGTATGTGGGCATGGACGCACGCCAGTAAATTATCAGTAAATGATTATAACACATATTACATGGAGTGTAGGGACTTCACAAGCATTTGTTTTCACGTCTAACAAATGCTCACAAAGTTCCCCTTCTCATAGAGCTCATGAACTCCAGGCTGGGAATTTGACGCACTACCTACCAGCGCACTGGATATTTTGAACAATGGATACTATGTCATGCTCTCCGTGCTCCCGAGAAGGGACTAAACTTGCGGCTGTGAAGTACTGTGTGGACTGCGACAGCCATCTGTGTGCAGAATGCCTCAAACAGCACAACCGGTTCGATGTCCTGAAAAGTCACCAGATTGTTGATAAAGCTGCCGAATTGGACACGCCTAAAGACAAAGCTGAGCTCCCCACCCAGCGATGTCCTACACATCATGGTAAACTGATAGACATGTATTGTGAGGACCATGATGAAGTCTGCTGTGTCGCTTGTGTGGCGATATATCACAGGTACGTAGCTGTGTTTCCGTATTATTTCATAAACTTTAATATCAGAAGTATTGTTCAAGCTAAAAAAACTTTTTTTGAAAAGAAAACACTTAAAAAATGTATGAATTGTACAATCAGATTTTTTTTAGATTAAAGCCAATCGGAAACAGTGGTTCCAAACTGCACTTCTCTTGTCTGCAGTTTTGTAGGCATCACATGCATCATTAAATTGTAAGTTAACTGACAGTGCTAATCGTTCATATCCCGACATACATCGTATACACACCCGCGTCTTGATCATTTAAATTACGAGAAAGTTTTATGTATTTTGTCTTGCAGCCATTGCAAAGGTATCACTTACTTGCCCCAAGCGGCTGCTGGTTACACACACAACACCACTGACGAGATTGCTGCCATTAAAGATAGAGTAAGCCAACTGCAAACACGTCTTGATGCCTTTATACCAGGTAAACAAGACGATACGACAAGAGTAAATGATGAGAAAGAATCGATACTTCAAAAAATAAAGGTTATGAAAGATATGGTAGTAAAGCACTTTGATGAGCTGGAAGCGCAGATATCGTCTGCTTTGGATGTAACGGTAAATGGTTCATTGGAAGAAATAACTGGAGATATAAACAAACTGGAAGAAACGGTAAGTGCATTGAAGAATGAAGTCCGTTTGCTGGAGGAACAGCAAAGAGGAACTAATAGGTCATCTCTGTTTGTACAAATAAAACTGACAACGAGTTGCGAGAAACGTGGGTTGTCTTTGGAGAAGATGCTGAGCTCAAAGCGACCAAAAACTATTGAATTCAATCCGAATCTGAAGTTGTACACTTTCTTAGACGAGTTGAAAACGATGGGTGAAATATTTCACAATTATTTTGCCGGTTCTTCAGCAACAACTGGAGAGTGTTCGATACACGGCAGCAAAGAGAAGAACGTCTGCGATATATCGAGCGCGTGCGCTCTCCACGATGGATCCATTCTCCTTACCGATTTTAAGAATGAAACCATCAAGAAAGAATTGGGCGGTTTTATTGTTCAGTCACGGGAGCTACCTGGTCCTCCGCTGGGGATTTGCTATATGGACCACAGTACAGTTCTCGTCAGTTTATGGAACAAAATGAACGTAAAAGCTATTTCAACCAGTAATCTGAAGGCGACCCATGATTTACATGTCGGGAAACCATGTCGCGGAATTGCGTACAACGACAGTCTCATGTACGTAACATGCGGTGGATGGACCGAAGGCAACGAAGGTCCCGGATATGTAGCTGTTTATCAGATCATTCAACACTACCAGCGGAAAGAGTCAGAAACATCGTTTGAAAGCAATTTCCTGAAAACCATAAATAACCAGATAGGCTTCCCGCACCAAATAGCAACGAGTAAGGACGGCTCGGTAATTTATATTGCTGATGCCGACACTGGTCTCATTATCATGACGAAGTATGGACGTGTCTTAGATGTTTTTAATCACAAGGATATGGACACCCCAGTTGGAGTCTGTCTAGGACCAAAGAACCGTCTGTTTGTGTGCGGCGGCAAGTCAAACAACGTCATGTTACTGACAGCAGACGGACACTACCTGAAGACGGTCCTGACAGAAGATGACGGTGTTCTGAAACCCATGTCACTTTGCTACAGCGAGGAAAAGTCGCGACTGGTCATTACCATGAGCAAGAATGATAAAATGAAAACGATTGTTTTTAACAATAACTAATATGACAAACGGCATTGTTCATAATGTGATGTAATGCTGAACTAAACTGACCAAAAGCGCTACCAGTAATTATTTTGATCGACACCGTTGGTGATAAAGTTACAACTTATTACGTTTTGTAATAAGTTTTTTGTTGTTTTCATTCAACACAAATATCAGTTACTTTTGTAAAAATTGCGAATTATAGTTGGTTTGCAAATAAAAGATGTTTTGCTGAACGAAACCGTGTATCTAAGTCTTACATATGAACTTCAAATTGACCGATAATGGCTAATCGATAAACCCGATAACCTGTTTTCAAGGGAGACAATTTCGCCAATAAGCCAGCAAATTGGCTTAGATTTCTGGGTATGCTGGAGAAAACTGAAATTTCATTATCACACTATTAAATGGTGTGCAAAATTTATCCCCGAGATGTATTTACATAATACTCAGTCAATGGTTGATTATTATTTTTTTTGGAAAACTTTTTCAGTTAGGTGCATCACTCTGTAAACTTACTGCACTTTTATACAATGCCAATACTTAGTTACTTGCTTTCTGCAAGACTATGGCAAATTTTCCATATTTCTGCAAGAAACTTCACATAAAAGTACTATCCTGTCCTTTGCAAATAACTTGCAACTTCATAATGAACTGCTATCATGTTCTCCGCAAAAAAAAACTGACCACTTGACCATATATAGAACTAACCTGTTCCCTACAAGACATGAAAACTTCGTCATGTGAAATACTATTTAGTCGTCTTCAAGTAACATATTCTCTCCAAGCCACCGGCAAATTTTTCACTTGATATACAATTGGAGAGCTACCACGTGAATACAAGAAAGAGATACCGCGTGCGCACGCAGTAATCTTTAAATGCGTACGCAAAGGCTATAACGTGTGCACGCAACGGCTACCACCTGCGCGGTCAAATGCGATGGCGTGCGCACGCTAAAAATATATGTCTTCTATGTTCCACCATAGGTAGCGCACAATATGCCGCCATTAAATTATTTTGACTAAAAAAATGTCACTGTATGTGCGTCTTTGAGATATTTGTAAAACTTCCACAATTCATACAAGAAGATGCACAACTGGGTTAAGTTTTATCATTTATTTTGTAGAGTAACTACGCATTTTTTCATAAAATCGAGAACTACTAATAAGATCAAAGAGCAACTAAATTTTATCGGTCTTGCATAAAAAAAAGCTGTAACTGATCCACGACTTTATTAGATGAATGTAGTTCCCTAATTAGGCGTCATTGTCTCGAGGGTCGTGTAGCACTTGGTAGTTTTCTAATACTGGAAATGTTCGGCCTAGTGTGCAGTTATATTCTAGCGAATCTGGGAAAGGTAACCATGTATACTTATTCGACATTCAACATTTTGATGTTATTCTTGGGGATTGAGTCTGATTGAACTCTAACATGATACCATAAATGAAATTATAGGTTTTGTAGGCGTGCATGTGGTCAAATATTTTCCGCGAATCGGCAACCAGTTGCTTATTCAACATTTAAAAAATGTTTTAATTCTCGGAATTTTGAGTTGTATTGTACCCTAACGGACAGAGTATAGTACGACCTTTTAATTTTACTGTAAAGACTTTTTAATGGTCATAATTATTAACTCGTACATTTGTTTTTTTTTTTTATGTTTTCTAAAATGCCGAAATATAACTCTAAAAGTTAATCGATCGGGTCTATTTTCACATATCGGCATTACATAGAAATATATCAAGTGAATGACAAATCTCAAAAATGACAGATAGTTACTGATCGGAAGTTATTTGATAGATTAACCAGTTGTAGCTTTTGATAGGAAGATATTTGATTTTCCTATCGTTCTAATGTTACGAATTGTCTGTAATCTTTAACCCTTAGCCTGCTGGCGGCAGATGATTCTGCCCTTGCGACCAGTGCAGACCAAGATCAGCCTGCACATCCGTGCAGTCTGATCATGGTCTGCACTGTTCGCTATTCAGTCAGTAAATTTTCAGTGAAAAACCCTTTGAATAATAAGTGGTTCTGTCCAAATTGAAAGATGGACCAGTCCATTATAGAAATATAGCAGGGTAAGGGCTAATCGCACGGCATACACTTACAATTTAACCTCGAACGTAAAAAGGCTTTTCATTATACAATTCAGAATACTTTAACCCATGTCAATAATGTACAACTATCGCCTTTATGAATGTCCAGATGTACAATGCCTTTTTAAATGTCTAATTGAGATCTGTAGTGACAGTATGATATGGATTATATCTCAGTTCATGAATTAATATAAAATAAAGACAATGTCATCGATTTGATACTTTTACTATGTATGCACATCATTCAAAAAAAATGAAAGAACTTTAAGGAAGGAAATAGAAACTTTTTTTTTGTATTTTCAAATTTTTTTCTTAGTTTCGAATTTATCGCCGGAGAAATATTTTGATTCGGTATTTTCCATATCAAACCGTAAATTTTCAACAATTATATAGGTACGAAATATGCTTAAAGATGCTCCTACCCTTATCCATATCTGGATCTTTCAAAATGAATCGGTCAAAAAGTAAGTATTAATTAGTAGGGGAAACAACCTGTTCGGTAAGTCAACTACTGGGGTTTTCCCTACTGCCAGAACGTGAAACTTAATATTAAATATATTAAATCATGATAGTAACTTTTTCCCGTTTCGGAAGTAAAATCATCCTTTTTTGACTTGTTTCATTCAAAAGGCCCAGTGTATAAGAATATGCATGGTATCATTAAATGGAATTTTATTTAACACTGAAATTTCTCAATTTCAAAATTTCCCCGCATTGGAAACTTGACTTTCCGATCGAGAGGCTCATTATATAGATTTAAATTGAATTTCTTGTCTTTCACAGAGTACTAATTAAAGTTACATGCACATATATAATACTAATAAACACTTTGCCCTGCTTGATAACTACTAAAGCAAAATATTTCCAGATGCTTCAACAAATTTTTTTCGGACAAATACAGTTTATACTCATACACGTGCAGTTCTTGTTTTAACTGTTACGTTGCTTAAAACTGCACTGGCCCAAAATGGTTTTATGCGCTAGTATGCATCATTTGAAGCTTTCATATACAGACTTGAACAAAAACCTGAAAACAAATCATAAAAAAAGCAGAGAAAAAAAGCGGACAACTGAATGCAGTTCCATGTAAATATACATTTCTGTGTTTCCTGATTTGGAAGTTATGCTTAACTTTAAAGTTAAGAAATATACAAGTTAAATAAAAAATTTGTTTAGACAGTTCAAAAAATCTTAACGATAGAATTTTTTATAAAAATGTTTAATGTAAATTGACATGTTTCATTTAATGACACCGTGTATACTTTTATGCATCTGGCCTTTTGATGGAAACAAGTAAAAAAAGATGATTTTGCTTCCTGAATTGAAAACAGGAAAAAACATTAAGTGATTTCCCGAATGTTAATTATTGAGCTTGAAGAAACGTAATGGCCTTTTAGATTTGCACTATTTTTCTTGCACGGTACCATTATTAAGAAGATAAATCATTGATCCAGTTATGACAAAAATGCATAAAAAATAGCTGTAAATAAACAGGTCAGTGGTTTGCCCAAACATCCTTTTCGTTGATTATTGTCTTTTCGCTAATTCGGTACATAACCAGTCGGAATATTTCTAACGATCAAGTCGAGGCGCGTACGCCGAAATTTCAAACATGAAGATTATTTTCTAAACAATGAAGGGATTAACGTTTTGTTTTTGTATACATTTTAATGGATGGTTGTTCAGAAGGCAGAAATATTGTGTTTGTGATTTGGAGGATGTAAAATAATTCTAAATATGAGTGAAAGTATAGATGTAAGTGGTTGTTTACATTTTAAATCGCGAAAATTAGTGACAATTGTAGTTGTCAAGTTGTAACAGTTTCAATACACAAGTGTTAGATTCAGTTAGCCTTGCTAAATTGATCTGTTTATGTTAAAGTAAATGTTAAAGGACAATATGATTGCACTTATTAGACTGGCACTTGTGAATTTTGAAACCCAATCAGTGAATAACATTAAAATATTTTGTGACCAAAAATTATCATTGAAAATGCAATCTAATAAGCTTGGGAAATCCACTATTTTGTTCTTTCGAGTGTTTGACACGAGTGGAGATATTGCCAATAAGAAAAATAACTAAATCAGATTGCGTCAAATTAGTTGGACTATCTCTGTGTGAAGCATCGATACACAGGCTTTGCAATAGTTAAATGATGTCTTGCAAATAAGTACTCTTTCTTCCCAGCCACCATAGTACACAATGCTTAACATGATAGACCTGTTTTTAAACTGCTTTTATCTGTAAATCCTTCTTGTTTTTAACACTATCAACTGTATTTATACTGCAATACACACCGTGTATTACTTTATCCTCCTATCCAATCTACTTTTAACTTCTTGTACAGGTGCGCAGCTGCACATAATACTCGCAGAGAGGAGCGCTGCAGTATAAATAGATAGATAAATAGATAGCAGGTCTTGTAACATTTTTGAAGGAAAGTATTGAACTGTAGCATATTCCCTTAGAAATTTAGATAGGTATTATCATGTTTAGAAGTCATTTTCAATTTCAGAGAATCACTTAAAATTAGAATCATTACTGTTTTAAGTGTTTAAAACAGGGATCAGCCTAGGTCAAAATTTTAGGGAGAAGTGACTTCTCCCTCCACAGAATTTAGGGAGAAGTTGAGAAATTTAAGAAGAATCGGCATAGCATTCAGTTTCTTGCCTATATATATCCACTTTCTGTGGGTCTAGCTGTAACTTATAAACAGTAATTATTTAAGGAAATTGATTCTTGCATTATCATTTTCATGAATTTCTAAATAAAGTATAAACTTAGCTATGAAAAAGTCGCCTTTAAATTTTTATCCGAAATTTACATGTCCGAAATTCGTAAATTTAACAGGTGCACGATCAAAACGGCGTGAAAATTTTCATTAATGTTTCGATTCTCGTACTTTTATAATGCCCGATTTTTGCACCAATTTGTTCAGATTTATACATTTAATTTATTCATTTATTATTTTTTTCGAAAATAATACCAAACTCGTAGTTAATGGCGATCTTTTTACAATATTTTGTACGGCAGTTCTGACGTCCGCGAAATCATTTTTTATCCACAGTACCCGAGCCGTTCATTTACAGAAATTGACCGTAATTATGGTAATTGAAATAATTTTTGAAGTAATCTTTAATAAAATGAAAGAATAATATACAATTGTTGCATAAAATCATGCTCTCGTTAAGTTTATCGGCTTTTTACACGCCGATTGAAAATTTTCAAAATGGCGGCGGCTTACAATTTGATTGACACTGTTAGATATTAACGCTACGATTGGCTGAAGTTTGACAGGCGAGTAGGCGGGGTTGACTATAGATTTATCGATAATTTAATCTAGAATATGCATCAAGTTTTGCAACTTTAAGTAAACAGATAATAACTCGCTGAAAAATTCGGCGATTTGGATTTCGCCCGGAGGCGATAATTAGGCGAAGTGGCCGACTTTAAAGCGACGATATCGCTCAAATCGCCTTGTAGGCTGATCCCTGTTAAAATGAAGTAAGATTAATAAAAGCTAATAAACAGGCCTTTTTGGGGTTGCTCAGTGTATATATTATATTTATAAACTAACAAGGTAGGGACTTCATCTAGTCTAAATAATGAGACCTCGGGTAGACCGATTTTACATTTTGATATTTTACGTTGTCTACCTAGAGGTCTCAACCAGAAACAATCAAAACTGTGGTGGAAACTGTGGTCATTTGAAATTACGATTTATCAGTAGTCACGATTTTTCTTTAGCCCTTACAACTTACCTGTTGTTTTAAATCATAAATAGTAAATAAAAAACATAAGAACAGGACATATTTATCAAGAATTTCTGTTGTAAAAAATTTAAACCTCTAACGTTTCAGTCTTCTTCATGTATTATGTAATGGCGGTCGGAGGCGTGACCAATGAAAACGCTTCGTGTAGTAATGTGTTTACCTGTATCGGCCAATATGTAGTACACGCGATTTAAACCTCTGAATTTTTTTAACTGCCATAGTTGGAAAGTTTTTTAAGGAATCTAGATAATATATACATCATTGGAAAGGAAAAATTACAGGCTTTCTATGTATGTATTTCTTTTTTTGATCCGTCGCTTTATTATAACACAATTCCCGCCCAACGGATTCAGTTGGGTGTTATTTACGCAAAGAAGGGGACAGTGCTATCACATTCTTTTCCTTTTCTGGTTTGTACTCGAAGGCGGATATCGACAAGTCAAAAAAATATAATGATATTCAACTCTCGAGTACAATTATTTGGACTAGGACTTCATCTTGCAGACCAGTAATGTTTTCAGTTAAAAGCAATCGGGTTTCTCAAAGTAGGACTTCGTGTGAGATCTTCTGCGCTTCCTCGTTGTGTGCAGGCTGCTTCTTAAGACCACACAGTGCTTCGTGTACACAGTAGGCAGTAGAAAACATTTTTTTTTTAGTAATTTTGATGAATGTATTTTTGTAATTTATATACAGTGATATTAAGCTGTATCAGATTGTTTAGCTTCCTGACCTAAGTAGTATACTTTACAACACAGTATCAGGGGTTTAAATATTTTCATTAATAATTGAAGTAAAGGGGGGAAGTTGTAAATTAGAAGGGGATCTGAGGGTCCGCCCATTTTAAACATTATTTGCTATGGAAAAGGAGCCAGGGCTTCAGACCACAAATCCCCACCCAGGCCCATAATAAAACTTCTGTAGTATATACTGATTTGTAAGTCAGTGCTTACTGAGCTACATTTGGTATGAAACTTCACATCACAGAATATTTGGTAGCAAGATCATTTGTGTCATTAGTGAGGCATTTAGAAATAGTTTAATGTCTTTCGGGAATATAGTATGCTAAAATGTACAAAAATGTACGTCAGGGTTGGGAATGGGTGGTGGGAGAATCTTGCGTACTGCATACATGATAAACATTCACACAAACTATTATCAGTTCTAAATTGGTTATGATAAAAAATGTAACAAATTATTTGATGGCTTGTCAGTGGTGAGTTTTTAGAGCATTATTCTGCAGAAATTCTGTATTTTAAACAGTTTTTTCACAAGAGAAGGGCCTGGTCCTGTAATTTTAGGATATTAAACAATTGCTAGGTATTTGTGCAAAGGGAAAATAATCTAATTCAAAGTCATGTTTTGTGGAAAACTGCATGATATGAAAGAAGTTTTCTGATGGAATGGGCCTTTGAACAGGCTTTACAAAGTACCACAGACGAAAAACAATATGCTTCATTTATAAAACATACAGTATGATTATATAGTGTTTATTTAAACTTACGCCAAGTTTATTCTTATTTCCAGGACTATCGAGTGCTCAATCTGCTTGGTAAAGGTGGATTTGCCTGTGTATACAGAGCAAGAGCAATAAAGACAGGGCTCGAAGTTGCCATTAAAATGGTAAGTTTCAATAATATTTACTCTTAAATGATTTGTATTTCTTTATATATATTTTTAATCTTTATTCTTCATTAACTTGTTATTGTACATGTACAGTACATATGGAGGGGCTCTAGACAGTCTACAGATCCATTTGTCCGCTCAAATATTACAAGTAGAAATCATCGCCAGACAAATGGAACTTGCTATAGTAATCATCCTATAGGCTCTTCTTGTAAGGATAAGTGTGATTTTTTACCAAAAATAATTAAATATAATTTAATAATACCTTTAACAAATTCTTGACAGAGCCATGCAAAAGGCTATCGAAATGGAAGTTGTTTCAATTTTATTGTCTTGCAATTCTGAAATCGGTCCTGTTTCATAACAGACTAGCGGTAGCACAATATGGTGGCAAAAGGTATATGCTTGGTAACCTCCCATTCAACTTGAATTTCAAGTGTGTGCTGTTTTTAAAGGCTTTTAGCATGTTTAGAAATACACAATTTATAAGAAACTTTGAAAGTATAAAAGGCATTTTTCTAAAGTGAATTGCATTACAGTACAGATTGCAACAGTTTGAGTGAATGCAACAGTTTGAGTGAAAATTCTAAGCAGCTCACACTGCAGTGAGTGCAGTATGATTTACTTTGAAAGAATTTGTTGAGCTCTGTACAGTAAACTTTTTGTATGCTCGTGGAGTGCCTATATATGTAAATGAGACTTCAATGCAAGAATTGTAGATGCCCACATCTAATTAGACTTCAATGTAATTTGTGATGCTATAGATCTACATTTGTGCATTTGTGATTAACAGTGCACATGCCTTTTTGCTACAGGTCTGTGAAAATTAGGCTTCATTTGGTGCATTTCAATAATTTACTCAGAATTATAATGTTGAATTATTCATTATCCTGTTACTTTCCGTTTTAAGATTGATAAGAAGCTGATGAAGGCAGCTGGCATGGTGACTAGAGTAAAGAAAGAGGTTGAAATTCATTCCAGACTCAAGCATCCGTCGATCTTAGAGGTAAAGACACATTTTTGTTTGAAATGACAGGTTGCAGTGGCTTTTATATAAATATTGTTTTCTCTATATATTGCAGAATACTTAGGCTCATTTTTAATAGGA